>NC_137160.1:73009084-74443428 GCF_951394435.1 Stenella coeruleoalba
TTGGAGCAAATATAACCAGATCTCAGCCACAATAAAACCTTATTAAAGCACTCAGAGAATGTTAAACTACTTCCTGATGTACTGTCTGTGATAAACTACTTGTTAAATGTACATCAAAGTGACCAAAAAATGCACCCTGGGGTTTATACTTATACATCAACTTAAATTTGAAAAATGTTGATCAGTTGTCATTCTTTCTGACACTACTTATCTAGCAGGCTCAGTTGTCGGGTTATACCCCACCCATCAAGATCAAACCATATCATCTGCTTGTAAAAGGTTGCTTTTCTTACTGTTTCTTTCTAATAAGGCAGGATATATGCAGTTCATCCAAAAATAATGTCAGATCAAGTTAACCCAAGGAGAAATAGTCTTAGCTTTTTTTGTTGTTTTTAAATGAAAAGGAGTTGTATGTATTGATGTGGAAAGGTAGTCTTGGCATACTACTGAATGAAAATTAACTTGTGAGATGACATATTAAACCTCATTTTTTTAAAAGGCAAAATATATACCAAACATATATATCTCTGGAGATAGGGATTATAGGGATTATAGGAGTCCTTTTTTTTTTTTTTTTTTTTGGCGGTACGTGGGCCTCTCACTGTTGTGGCCTCTCCCGTTGCGGAGCACAGGCTCCGGACACGCAGGCCCAGCGGCCATGGCTCACGGGCCCAGCCGCTCCGCGGCATGTGGGATCCTCCCGGACAGGGGCACGAACCCGTGTCCCCTGCATCGGCAGGCGGACTCTCAACCACTGCGCCACCAGGGAAGTCCCGATTATAGGAGTCTTTTGTACCATTCTGTATTGTTTGAGTTTTTAATAATCATATATATTACTTTTTCATAAAAAATATAGAACTTTGGTTGTTTTGTAAGGGGAGATGATACAGCCAAGGCAGAGTGGTATAATAAGAACCTTGGTTTCCTTACTATAGGGATAATAATAGAGCATCTCTGTATAGTTTGTGAGGGCTACCATAACAAAGTGCCACAGACTGGGTGACTTAAACAGCAGAAATTTACTTCCTCACAGTTCTGGAGGCTAGAAGTCCAAGATTGAGGTATTGGCAGAGTTGGTTTCATTCTGAAATGGCTTATAGATGACCATCTTCACATGTAGATGGTGCCCTTCCTGTGGTCTTTTCTCTGTGTGTGCATGTGTCTAGTGTATCTGTCTCTCTCTCTGTCTTAATCTCCTCTTCTTATAAGGACAGCAGTCATATTGGATTAGGGTCCACCTTAACAACCCCATTTTAATTTAATTCTCTCTCTGAAGACTCTGTCTCCAAATGCAGTCACATTTTTAATTATAGTTATTCTATGAATCAAAAGAAATATTGATTGCAGAGCTCCTAGCATAGTGCCTGAAAGTATAAGCTCAATAAAGGTTAACTATTAAAAATATTTTAATCCACGGCTGCATAGTCAGAAGACCATCTCTTCTACTTGGATTCTTAGTAGTAGGTTCTTAATGTAGGTCTGTATGAGCATCGATAATTGGAAATTTGTCTGCCTCCTACAACTGACACCCGTAACTTTTTCCTGTTTAGTTATAGTTGGTGAAAAGACAAACTGAAAATAGCAAATAATATGCTATAATTTAGATGGCTTTTTCCGTAAGGTAAATGGTTGTCTGTGATGGAACAGCCATAGCTCAATCTTTTTGTTACCATATAAACATTGATTTCAGTAACCTAGACTTGCTGTTTGTTAAGCAGATAGCTAAGATACAATCTGGATGGAATATCTAGTAATAACATTATGATGTATAAATATCATATTGTATGTTATTGCATAGTAATAACAGTAGGGTTGTGATGGCAGGGGTTGGGGCATTGAAGGGTAGTCTTCTATGAAGATGGAACAGACTGTTCTAGGTCCAGCCAAGCAATTTCATATCTGGAGAGTTAATAAAGATTGCCAAGTAAGTTGGGATAAAGGCCCATAACTCACAATGGTCCCTGGATAGCTCAGGAGGCAGGGTCTTCTACAGAGGCTCTGTTTAACAGCTTAAGTTTGCTGTCAGCTATGCAGTGTGGGTAACCATTACTAGACCACAGTCATAGAAGCCTGGGATCTGCTAAACTTAGGTCCAGGATGTCATTTTATAAAGCTGGAATGCATGTATCTTCCATGTTTGAGCAAATATATGGGGCCTCACAACCTCATTTAGCCAGATTTCTGTTTTGTGTAATAGTGACCCATGGTAATATATTCCATATGTACAAGAAGTTAGGTAGGTACATAGAAGATATTTTTAAATACCCAAATCAAACATCTGGACATGAAGACAACAATGTCTGAGATCAAAAATACATAGGGTTAGATTAAGAGCAGTTAGACATTACAGAAGAAAAGATTAATGAACTTGAAGGCACAGCAATAAAAACTATCCAAAGAGAATTAGAGAAGAAAAAATAATTTTTTTAATGAAAAGTGTCATTGAGCTATCATTGGAAATCAAAGAGCAATCTCCAGTGGCCTAATATGGTAATTGGGATCCTTGAAAGGAAGAGAAGAAAGAGGGGGACTGAAAAATGCTTGAAGAATGAATGGCCAAAATTTTTCCAAACTTGAAGAAAACTATAACCCACAGATTCAGTAAACCCATAGCACAGGAACCGTGAAGAAAACTACACCAAGGCACATCATAATCAAATTGCTCAAAACCAGTGATTAAAAAAATCCAAAAAGCAGCTGAGGGGGTGAGGGGATGGGAGGTGGGAGGGAATCCGATTTCTCACTGAAAACAATATAAGTGAGAAGACAGTGGAACAACAGCTTTAAAGTACAGAAAGAAAAACTGTCAACATAGAATTCTATGGCAAATGTATCTTCCAAAAGAAAAGAAAAAATAAAGATGTTTTAAGACACACAAAACCTGAAAGAATTCTTCACCAACCAACTTGCACCACAAGAAGTGTTAAAGGAAGTACTTCAAGCAGATTAAAAGTGGTACCAGTTGGAAGTCTGGGTCTACACAAAGGAATGAAGATCACCAGAAATGACGCCTACATGGGAGCTCCCTGGCAGTCCAGAGGTTAGGGCTTGCTCAGTGCTTTCACTGCTCTGGCCTGGGTTCAGTCCCTGGCCAGGGAACTAAGATCCTGCAAGCCGTGCAGGACATAGCCAAAAAAAAAAAGAAAAGAAAGAAATGTTGACTACAGTGATAAATATAAAAGGGTTTTTTCCCCCTTATTATTTAAAACTCCTTAAAAGATAATTGTATGAACAAAAATAATAATATAGTATGGCATTCATAGCATAACATGTAAAAATAAAATGCATGGTAATAATAGTACAAAGGTTGAGGGGGAATAAATGTACACTGTTATCAGGTTTTAATATTATATATGCAGTACTGCCATATAACTTGAAGGTAGGCTGTGCTGATTAAAGATGTATACTATAAACTGTACAACAGCCACTAAAACAAAAGAGCAGAGACAGCTAATAAGACAACAGAGGAAATAATACAGAATCATAAAAAATACTGTGTTAATCCAAAAGAGGGCAGGTAAAGGGGAGCAACAACAGAAGAGATAGGACAAACATGATAGTCTCAGACCTGATCGTAACAATAGTCACATTAAATGAAACTGGTCTAAAAACTCCAGTTAGAAGACAGCAGTCGTCAGATTGAATTAAAAAGCAAGATCCAATTACATGATGCTTACAAAAAACACACTATAGATATAAAGCCAGAAAAAATTTAAAGTAAAAGGTTGGGAGAAGATACACCTTATACTCATCAAAAGAAAGCTGGAGTGGCTATATTGATTCAGACAAAGCAACTTTCAGAGCAAGGAATATTACCACAGACAAAAAAACCATATTTCATAATGATAAAGGGGTCAGTTAAGCAGTAAGACATAATAATCCTTAATGTTTGTGCATCTAATAGGAGATTTTCAAAATACATGAAGCAAAAACTGATGTAAGTTCAAGGAAAAAGTAAAACAAATCCACAAATGTAGCTGAAGATTTTAGTACCTCTCAGTAATCGATAGAACAAAGTATGCAGAAAATCAGTAAGGATATAGTGGCTTAAACAATATTCTCAACCAGCTTGACCTGATTGACATTTATAGAACACTCCATTCAACAGTGGAAGACACATTCTTCTCAAGTGCATGTGGAACATTTACCAAGATAGAATGTATTTTGGGACATAAAAAAAAATTCTCAGTAAATGGATTCAAGGCATACAAAGTATGATCTCTGATCTCTTTTAGTCAGCTGGGGCTGCCATAACAAAATACCACAGATTGGGTGGCTTAAACAACAGAAATTTGTTTTCTCAAGTTCTGGAGGCTGGAAACCCAAGGTCAGGGTGCCAGCATGGGTGGGTTCTGTTGAGCACTCTCTTCCTGGCTTGCAGATGACCTGCTTCTTACTGTGTGCTCACATACATGGTCTTTCTTCAGTGTGTGCATGCTCCAGGAGAGAGAAGGAGAGAGTGCGAGAGTGCACACGCAAACTCTCTGCTTTCTCTTCTTAGGATACTAATCCCATCGTGAGGGCCCCTCCCTCAGGACCTCAGCCAAATTACCTCCCAAAGGCCCCATCACCAGATAACATCCATCACATTGAGGGTTAGGGCTTCAACAAATGAACTTTGTGGGGGACACAAACATTTAATTCCTAACAAATCACGATTGAATTGAGCAGAAAGAGCTTTGGAAAATTCCCGGATGTTTGGAAACAAAAGTAACACACTTCCATGTATCAAATAAGAAATCAAGAAGGAAATTAGAAAATACTTTGAATTAAAACAAAGTGAAAACACAACACACCAAATTTATGGAATGCTGCAAAAGCAATACTTAGGGAACTGTAGCTCCAAATGCCTGGATTAGAATAGAGCAAAAAGTATCAATGATCTAAGCTTTTACCTTTCTTAATAAACTAGAAAAAAGGAGCAGATGAAACCCAATTCAATAGACAAAAGGAAAGAATAAAGATCAAAACCAAAGTAAATCAAATAGATTTCCTCTACTGGAGAAAAATCAGTGAAACTAAAAGCTGATTTTTTTAAAGAATCAATAAAATTGGTAACCCACTAGCCAGACTAATCTGGGGAAAAAAAGAGAAAACACAAACCTAATATCAGGGGTAAGAGAGGTGATATTACTAGAGCCTACAGATATTAAAAGGATAATAAGGGACTACTATAAACAACTTTATGCCAATAAATTTGACAACTTAGGTGAAATGGACAGATTTTTATGAATGGTACAATCTACCAAAGCTCACTCAAGAAGAAATAGGTAGGGCTACCCTTGTGGCACAGTGGTTGAGAATCCGCCTGCCAATTCAGGGGACACGGGTTCGAGCCCTGGTCGGGAAAGATCCCACATGCCACGGAGCAACTAAGCCCGTGCGCCACAACTACTGAAGCCCATGCTCCTAGAGCCCGTGCTCCACAACAAGAGAAGCCACTGCAATGAGAAGCCCACACACTGCAACGAAGAGTAGCCCCCGCTGGCTGCAACTAGAGAAAAGCCCGCGCACAGCAATGAAGACCTAACACAGCCAAAAATTAATTAATTAATTTTTAAAAAAAGAAGAAATAGGTAACCCAAATAGCCCTATACTTATTAAAGAAATTGAAAATTGCCAGACTGTTTTCTGAAGTGGCTGCACCAGTTTACATTTCCCACCAGCAACGTGTAATGGTCTCAGTTTTACAGCCTTCCTAACACTTGGTTATTATCTGACTTTTTGGTTACAGCCATCCTAGTGGGTACGAAGTGATACGTCACTGTGGTTTTGATTTGTATTTCCCCGATGACTAGTGTTGTTAAGAACTTTTCACTGAGCTCTGCCCACCAAAGCAACAGCCAGCTCTACCCATCACCAGTCCCTCCCATCAGGAAACTTGCACAAGCCTCTTAGATAGCCTCATCCACCAGAGGGCAGACAGCACAAGCAAGAAGAACTACAATCCTGCAGCCTATGGAACAAAAACCACATTCACAGAAAGACAAGATGAAAAGGCAGAGGGCTATGTACCAGATGAAGGAACAAGATAAAACCCCAGAAAAACAACTGAATGAAGTGGAGATAGGCAACCTTCCAGAAAAAAAATATTCAGAATAATGATGGTGAAGATGATCCAGGACCTTGGAAAAAGAATGGAGGCAAAGATCAAGAAGATGCAAGAAATGTTTAACAAAGATCTAGAAGAATTAAAGAACATACAGAGGTGAAGAGTACAATAACTGAAATGAAAAATACACTAGAAGAAATCAATAACAGAATCACTGAGGCAGAAGAACAGGTAAGTGACCTGGAAGACAGAATGGTGGAATTCACTGCTGTGGAACAGAATAAAGAAAAAAGAATGAAAAGAAATGAAGGCAGCCTAAGAGACCTCTGGGACAACATTAAACACAACAACATTCGCATTACAGGGGTCCCAGAAAGAGAAGAGAGAAAGGACCCGAGAAAATATTTCAAGAGATTATAGTCGAAAACTTCCCTAACATGGGAAAGGAAATAGCCACCCAAGTCCAGGAAGTGCAGAGAGTCCTATACAGGATAAACCCAAGGAGAAACACGCTGAGACACATAGTAATCAATTTGGCAAAAATTAAAGACAAATTATTGAAAGCAGCAAGGGAAAAATGACAAATAACATACAAGGGAACTCACATAAGGTTAACAGAGTTTCTCAGCAGAAACTCTACAAGCCAGAAGGGAGTGGCATGATAAAGTGATGAAAGGGAAGAACCTACAACGAAGATTACTCTACCCGGCAAGGATCTCATTCAGATTCGATGGAGAAATCAAAAGCTTTGCAGACAAGCAAATGCTTAGAGAATTCAGCACCACCAAACCAGCTCTACAACAAATGCTAAAGGAACTTCTCTAAGTGGGAAACAAAAGAGAAGAAAAGGACCTACAAAAACAAACCCAAAACAATTCAGAAAATGGTCATAGGAACATACATATCGATAATTACCTTAAACGTGAATGGATTAAATGCTCCAACCAAAAGACACAGGCTTGCTGAATGAATACAAAAACATGACCCATATATATGCTGTCTACAAGAGACCCACTTCAGACCTAGGGACACATTTAGACAGAAAGTGAGGGGATGGAAAAAGATATTCCATGCAAATGCAAATCAAAAGAAAGCTGGAGTAGCAATACTCATATCAGATAAAAGAGACTTTAAAATAAAGAATGTTACAAGAGACAAAGAAGGAACACTACATAATGATCAAGGGATCAATCCAAGAAGATATAACAATTATATATGCACCCAACATAGGAGCACCTCAATACATAAGGCAACTGCTAACAGCTATAAAATAGGAAATTGATAGTAACACAATAGTGGGGGACCTTAACACCTCACTTACACCAATGGACAGATCATGCAAAACGAAAATTAACAAGGAAACACAAGCTTTAAATGACACAAAGTAGACCAGATAGATTTAATTGATATTTATAGGACGTTCCATCCAAAAACAGCAGATTACACTTTCTTCTCAAGTGTGCATGGAACATTCTCCAGGATAGATCACATCTTGGGTCACAAATCAAGCCTCAGTAAATTTAAGAAAATTGAAATCATATCAAGCATCTTTTCTGACCACAGTGCTATGAGATTAGAAATCAATTACAAGGGGAAAAAAAACACAAACACATGGAGGCTAAACAATACGTTACTAAATAACCAAGAGATCTCAAAGAGGAAATAAAAAAATACCTAGAGACAAATGACAATGAAAACACGACGATCCAAAACCTGTGGGATGCAGCAAAAGCAGTTCTAAGAGGGAAGTTTATAGCTACACAAGCCTACCTCAAGAAGCAAGAAAAATCTCGAATAAACAATCTAACCTTACACATAAAGGAACTAGAGAAAGAAGAACAAACAAAACCCAAAGTTAGCAGAAGGAAAGAGATCACAGCAGAAATAAATGAAATAGAAACAAAGAAAACAATAGCAAAGATCAATAAAACTAAAAGCTGGTTCTTTGAGAAGATAAACAAAATTGATAAACCATTAGCCAGACTCATTAAGAAAAAGAGGAAGGGCTTCCCTGGTGGCTCAGTGGTTGAGAGTCCGCCTGCCGATGCAGGGGACACGGGTTCGTGCCCTGGTCCGGGAAGATCCCACATGCCACGGAACGGCTAGGCTCATGAGCCATGGCCGCTGAGCCTGCGCGTCCGGAGCCTGTGCTCCGCAAAGGGAGAGGCCACAACAGTAAGAGCCCTGTGTACCGCAAAAAAAAAAAAAAAAAAGAGGGAGAGGACTCAAATCAATAAAATTAGAAATGAAAAAGGAAAAGTTACAACAGACACCGCAGAAATACAAAGCATCCTAAGAGACTACTACAAGCAACTCTGTGCCAATAAAATGGACAACCTGGAAGAAGTGGACAAATTCTTAGAAAGGTATAACCCTCCAAGACTGAACCAGGAAGAAATAGAAAATATGAACAGACCAGTCACAAGTAATGAAATTGAAACTGTGATTAAAAATCTTCCAACAAACAAAAGTCCAGGACCGGATGACTTCACAGGTGAATTAACATTTAGAGAAGAGCTAACACCCATCCTTCTCAAGCTCTTCCAAAAAATTGCAGAGGAAGGAACACTCCCAAACTCATTCTGTGAGGCCACCATCACCCTGACACCAAAACCAGACAAAGATACTACAAAAAAAGAAAATTACAGACCAATATCACTGATGAATATTGATGCAAAAATCCTCAACAAAATACTAGCAAACAGAATCCAACAACACCTTAAAAGGATCATACACCATGATCAAGTGGGATTTATCCCAGGGATGCAAGGATTCTTCAGTATATGCAAATCAATCAGTGTGATACACCATATTAACAAATTGAAGAATGAAAACCATATGATCATCTCAATAGATGCAGAAAAACCTTTTGACAAAATTCAACACACATTTATGATAAAAACTCTCCAGAAAGTGGGCATAGAGGGAACCTACCTCAACATAATAAAGTCCATATATGACAAACCCACAGCAAACATCATTCTCAGTGGTAAAAAACTGAAAGCAGTTCCTCTAAGATCAGGAACAAGACAAGGATGTCCACTCTCGCCACTGTTGTTCAACATAGTTTTGAAAGTCCTAGCCATGGCAATCGGAGAAGAAAAAGAGAAGGAATACAATTTGGAGAAGAAGAAGTAAAACTGTCACTGTTTGCAGATGACATGATACTATATATAGAGAATCCTAAAGATGCCATCAGAAAACTACTAGAGCTAATCAATGAATTTGGTGAAGTTGCAGATACAAAATTAATGCACAGAAATCTCTTGCATTCCTATACACTAATGATGAAATATCTGAAAGAAATTAAGGAAACACTCCCATTTACCACTGCAACAAAAAGAAAAAAATACCTAGGAATAAACCTACCTAGGGAGACAAAAGACCTGTATGCAGAAAATTATAAGACACTGATGAAAGAAATTAAAGATGATACCAGCAGATGTAGAGATATACCATGTTCTTGGATTGGAAGAATCAATGTTGTGAAAATGACTAGACTACCCCAAGCAATCTACAGATTCAGTGCAATCCCTATCAAATTGCCAATGGCATTTTTTACAGAACTAGAACAAAAAATCTTAAAATTTGTATGGAGACACAAAAGACCCCGAATAGCCAAAGCAGTCTTGAGGGAAAAAAACAGAGCTGGAGGAATCAGACTCCCTGACTTCCGACTATACTACAAAGGTACAGTAATCAAGACAATATGGTACTGGCACAAAAACAGAAATGTAGATCAATGGAACAGGATAGAAAGCCCAGAGATAAACCCACGCACCTATGATCAACTAATCTATGACGAAGGAGGAAAGGATATACAATGGAGAAAAGACAGTCTCTTCAGTAAGTGGTGCTGGGAAGAATGGACAGCTACATGTAAAAGAATGAAATTAGAACACTCCCTAACACCATACACAAAAATAAACTCAAAATGGATTAGAAACCTAAATGTAAGACCGGACACTATAAAACTCTTGAGGAAAACATAGGAAGAACACTCTTGAACATAAATCACAGCAAGATGTTTTCTGATCCACCTCGTAGAGTAATGGAAATAAAAACAAAAATAAACAAATAGGACCTAATGAAACTTAAAAGCTTTTGCAAAGCAAAGGAAACTACAAACAAGACAAAAAGATAACCCTCAGGGGCTTCCCTGGTGGCGCAGTGGTTGAGAGTCCGCCTGCCGATACAGGGGACGTGCTTTCATGCCCTGGTCTGGGAAGATCCCACATGCCGCGGAGCGGCTGGGCCCATGAGCCATGGCCGCTGAGCCTGCACGTCCGGAGCCTGTGCTCCGCAACAGGAGAGGCCACAACAGTGAGAGGCCCGTGTACCGCAAAAAAAAAAAAAAAAAAGACAACCCTCAGAATGGGAAAAAATACTTGCAAATGAATCGACGGATAAAGGATTAATCTCCAAAATATATAAACAGCTCATGCAGCTCAATATTAAAAAAACAAACAACCCAATCCAAAAATGGGCAGAAGACCTAAATAGACATTTCTCCAAAGAGAGGACATACAGCTGGCCAAGAAGCACATGAAAAACTGCTCAACATCACTAATTATTAGAGAAATGTAAATCAAAACTAAAATGAGGTATCACCTCACACCAGTTAGAATGGGCATCATCAGAAAATTTACAAACAACAAATGCTGGAGAGGGTGTGGAGGAGAAAAGGGAACCCTCTTGCACTGTTGGTGGGAATGTAAATTGATACAGCCACTATGGAGAACAGTACGGAGGTTGCTTAAAAAACTAAAAATAGAATTACCATATGACCCAGCAATCCCGCTAGTGGGCACATACCCAGAGAAAACCATAATTCAAAGAGACACATGCACCCCTATGTTCATTGCTGCGCTATTTACAATAGCCAGGTCATGGAAGCAACCTAAATGCCCATCGACAGACGAATGGATAAAGAAGTTGTGGTACAATATACAGTCGAATATTACTCAGCCATAAAAAGGAACGAAATTGGGTCATTTGTAGAGACGTGGATGAATCTAGAGACTGTCATACAGAGTGAAGTAAGTCAGAAAGAGGAAAACAAATATCGTATATTAACATATATATGTGGAACCTAGAAAAATGGTACAGATGAATTGGTTTGCAGGGCAGAAATAGAGACGCAGATGTAGAGGACAAACGTATGGACACCAAGGGGGGAAAGCAGCAGGGGGTGGGTGTGGTGGTATGCTGAATTGGGAGATTGGGATTGACATGTATACACTGATGTGTATAAAATGGATGACTAATGAGAACCTGCTGTATAAAAAAGTAAGTAAAATAAAATACAAAAAAAGCAAGATGCAGAAAATGTGAATAGTATGACCCTGTTTTTGTAAAACAACAATAAAAATATTTCATGTACATGTATATATGTGTAAAAAACAAAAAAAAGAACTTTTCATGTGCTCATTGGCTATTTGTTTATCTTCTTTGGAGAAATATTTATTCAGAGTCTGCCCACTTTTTAATTGGGTTGTCTTTTTTTTATTGAATTGGAGGAGTTCTTTCTGTATTCTAAATGTAAGGCCCTTATCAGATACATAATAGCACGTATTTTCTCCCATCCTTTGGGGTTGTGTTTTCATTTTTTTGAAAGTGTTCTTTGCAGCACACAAGGTTTTAATTTTGATGAAGTCCAGTTTATCAAATTTTCACTTGTGTGTTTGGTGTCATATGTAAGAATCCACTGCCAAATCCAAGGTCACAAATATTTTGTCTAAAGTTTTATAGTTTTAGCTCTCCAATTATTTAAATTTAAATTAATTAAAATGAAATAAAATGTAGAATTCAGTTCCTCAGTTGTGCTCCCACATTTCAAGTGTTCACGTGGCTAATATCTACCAAATAAGTCAGTGCAGGTACAGAACATTTCCACCATCACAGGAAGTTCTTTTGGACACACAAACACTTTAAAGGAACGCAGTAGTAGAAAGTGAGCTAAGGACTTGAACAGTTAGTTCACAGAAAGAGAAATGGGCAAGCTCAGGTACATAAAATTGTTTAATAGTTAAAGAATTCTAAATTAGGACAGAGACAGCATTTTTAGTCCCCCAGATTGTCTGTGTCTACTTCCTTCAGGTCTTGACTCAGAAATCACACCAGTGCGGCCTTCCCTTGCCTACCCTGTTTAAAATTTCAGATCTACCCTCTCCATTTCCTGCCTTTTCTCCTTAGCTCTTACCATTAGCTTACCCTATATTTAACTTATTTTTCTTGTTTATTGTCAGTTTCCCCCCTCTTCGAATGTAAAATACATGAGAGCCTATTTTACTCACTATTGTCTCTCCATTACCTTGGATATTCCCAGATATGGCAAAAACTCAAATCCGTGTTGTTGAATGAGAGCTGGCAATGTGTAGAGAAACAAGTGCTCTTATACACTGTTCTCAGAGAGTGAATTGGTCCACCCTTTTTGGAAGCAATTGTGTGGTATGTAAAAGTCTCAAAATTGTGCTTGCCTTTTGACCCAATATTTCTCCTTCTAGGTATTTAGCATAAGGAAGTAATTAAAGCTGTACACAGAGATACGGCTGGAATATTCAGCCACAATGGAATGCTTTTACCTGCAGTCAAGAAAACTCTTGAACTGACACTGTAAGGAATGTAGATTGTTTTTTTAAATGTGGCATCAAGAAGTGTTTTGCAGAGCTGTTCAAAACAGATCTTCCTTTCTTTCCTAATGCTTTAGCATTTAAAAGTATGTCTCATTACTGACTTTTCTGGTCTGCTGCTTAAGTAAAACTAAAACTTACTTATACAATTTTTTCCCACAGGTCCCTTAATATGGACTTTGAAAATCAAGATAAGGAGAAAGACAGTAACAGTTCTTCTGGGTCTTTCAATGGCAACAGCACCAATAATAGTAAGGCATTTTATGACAATTAGCTTTTCACATGTAGTTGTCTTAATTTGATTCTTTCTATAACCCCAGTAGATAATTTACTGGGTTCAAGGATTATGTTTGGTATAATAATAAAATTAAATCTGTATGGTATAATTTGTTAAAGTCTTATGTTCTGAACCTGAATTACAGATTTCTTGTGTACTGCTTTTAATTCATGCCTAAAAGCTTGCTGCCAAGATTCTTTTTTTTTTTTTTTGCGGTACGCGGGCCTCTCACTGTTGTGGCCTCTCCCACTGCGGAGCGCAGGCTCAGCGGCCATGGCTCACAGGTCCAAGCCGCTCCGCGGCATGTGGGATCCTCCCGGAACGGGGCACGAACCCGTGTCCCCTGCATCGGCAGGCAGACTCTCAACCACTGTGTCACCAGGGAAGCCCTATTTTCTTTTTTTAAATAAATTGATTTATTTTACTTTATTTATTGTTTTTGGCTGCGTTGGGTCTTCGTTGCTGTGTGCGGGCTTTCTCTCGTTGTGGCGAGCAGGGGCTACTCTTTGTTGTGGTGCGCGGGCTTCTCATTGCAGTGGCTTCTCTTGTTGCAGAGCGTGGGCTCTAGGCACACAGGCTTCAGTAGTTGTGGCTCACGGGCTCTAGAGCACAGGCTCAGTAGTTGTGGCACACGGGCTTAGGTGCTCCGTGGCATGTGGGATCTTCCCGGGCCAGGGCTTGAACCCGTGTCCCCTGCATTGGCAGGCAGATTCCCAACCACTGCGCCACCAGGGAAGCCCTCTTTATTTTCTTAAAGACGAACAGGATAGATGGGTATCTGCCTGCTTATAACTTCATTTAAATCCTTTGGTGAGGTTGATAATTTTGTAGGTGTTGATCATAAATTCATTTAGTGATTCTTAAAGATAGCTACTTGAAGTACTTGTAAAACTATTGTATCTTTTCTGATACTTAAGATTTTAAAGAATGTTTGCTTTGAAAAAACAGAAGTGTGCTATATGGCAAGTATTCAGCAGCATTATTCATCATAGCCAAAAAGTAGAAGCAACTGAAAGATCAATAAACTAGTTAATGGATAAACAAAAGATGGTATGTCCATACAATGGAATACTATTCAGCATTAAAAAAAGTTAATTACTGAAATATGCTCCAACATAGATGAACCTCAGAACACTGTTAAGGGCTTCCCTGGTGGCGCAGTGGTTAAGAATCCGCCTGCCAACGCAGGGGACACAGGTTCGAGCCCTGGTCCGGGAAGATCCCATGTGCCGCGGAGCAACTAAGTCTGCAAGCAACAAGTACTGAAGCCTGTGTGCCTAGAGCCCGTGCTCTGAGATGAGAAGCCACCACGATGAGAAGACCGCGCACCGCAACTAGAGAAAGCCCACACGCAGCAGCAAACACCCAGTGCAACCAAAAATAAAATAAATTAATTTTTTAAAAAATTGTTAAGTAGGGCTTCGCTGGTGGCGCAGTGGTTAAGAATCCGCCTGCCAATGCACGGGCCATGGGTTCGAGCCCTGGTCCGGGAAGACCCCACATGCTGCAGAGCAACTAAGCCCGTGTGCCACAACTACTGAGCCTGCGGTCTAAAGTCTGTGAGCCACAACTACTGAGCCCACGTGCCACAACTAATGAAGCCCGCGCGCCTAGAGCCCGTGCTCCACAACAAGAGAAGCCACCGCAATGAGAGACCTGTGCAGTGCAAGGAAGAGTAGCCCCTGCTCGCCGCAACTAGAAAAAAGAAAGCCCGCGTGCAGCAACAAAGACCCAACGCAGCCAAAAATAACTAACTAAATAAATTAAGTAAAAAAAAATTAAGTAAAAATAGTCAGATAGAAAAACTACATATTGTATGAGTCCATTTATATGAAATTTCCAAAAAGGCAACTATATAGAGACAGAAAACAGATTCATGGTTGCTTGGGGCAAGGGATGGGAAGGAGAATTAACAGTAAACTGGCATGAGGAATCTTCTTGAGGTGATGAAGATGTTCTAAAACTAGATTATAGTGATGGTTTCACACTTGGTAAACTTACAAAAAAAAAAGTATTGAATTACACACTTAAACTGGGTAAATTTTATGGTATGTAAATTGTACTAGAAAATTGGTAATGCTTATTATAGAAAGAGAACTGAATTTAGAAGTAAGGAGACTTGATTTGATAATACTAAGAGATTGATATTGGGTACCTACCATGCGCTTGGCATTTATTAGGTACTTTGAAAGATGCGAAAGTACAAGAGCTGGTACTCAAGCTGTCACGCAGGCAGTGTGGCCAAAATACTTCCCAAGGTGTTAATAAAGTGCTAAGACAGAGCAAATACCACTTTCCACACTATACCTAGAGCAGGTACTTTTTCTTATGGACCCTTACCATAGCCTCAGAATCTACTATCAATAGATCAGAGTAAGCACCAGAGGGAAGTCATTTTGACATCCATGTACAAAGAGAAAAAAGAGAAAGGCAAGCCAAAGTGAGCAACAGTGGGTCAACTTAGTAAGGGACTCTCCTGGAGAAAGTGAATTTGACATGAAACAGTGAACTTGGATTGCTGGAGAAGTTCCTCCAGGTGGGAAGAGCATATAATACAGGCACAGAGGAGGAGAATAAGCGTGACTTGTAGGACAAATCAAGGTCACTGCCTAATAGGGAGGAAAGACTGGAGATCTAACATAAAGTTAATAGAATATTGATGGAGGATCTTAGAAACTAAATTGAAAAGAGATCACTTAATATCTGTTTCATTTTCTACCCCATCAACTAAATTATACTTGCCCAATTTTCACTGAGTTAAATGTGTTTCATTGTCCCCAGCAATGTAAAGTGGGCATGACAAATACAGTAAGTAGAATCATTTAAATATAATGAGCCTTTTCTTAAACTTATGACACACACACACAAAAACTGATGACACAGATCCTTATATTAAGTAAAATACCATACCAGTAACTTCACAGGAACCAGGTAAAACCCAGTGTCAGTATCCAATTTTAGGGTTAAATTATTACATAGCAGCTTACCTTCTATCAATAGTTTAAACCAAATCACTACATACACTTGAAACTCCTTTAAATTCCTGTTATATAGCATATATACAAATGATGTACTTAAACCAGATTACAAATCTGTTGTGCATTGCATCACATAAACCTAAAAGAAATCAGTAGTATGTATCTAAGTACCATTTTATCCTCAAATAAATGGTTAAGTCAGTCCGTGCAGTGGAAGGAATTTACCTGGTAACATCAGTTTTGTATTTCTCATTGTTAATCAGCATCTAAAGAGTAGTTGGTGGTTGTTTAATGGTAATTTCCTTGAATCTACCTCTTGTGTTGTGCTAAAATTATCCTCAACAAAAGTTATTTCTTCAGTGCCTAATCTGGGCCATGGATACCAAAAAGGATAAGCACAGACCAGGACAGAATGCAGTCCACTTCCACATAATCAGGAAAAACATAATGAAAGAAACGGCCATTGCAGAGAAGGCCAGTACTTGATTATGGAACATGGTATCATTCCAGTTTGAAGGGGTGGCATGGAAAACGGGATGCAGTCATCAAAAATCAAAGAAATAATAATAGCCAGAAAAATGAACAGAAACATGAGATGGCGTAGGTGCTGAGGAGATTGAAATGCTTAACAATGAAGATTAACAAGAAGAATTGGGGGGAGTTCTAAGAAAAGGAGGGTATGACTTTAGTGTTAAGATTTTGCCAAGTGTTACAAACTAATTAATGAAGAAGAAAGTAGATAGATGTTTTTTAAAAGTTGCAGTTGCCTACTCCCAAAATACGAATCAAGGAATTTGTGAAAAAGACATGAAACTTAATGAACTACAGCTATGTATAACAGCGTGGATGTTTCTAACAATGTTGAGTGAAAGAAGCCAGACACAAAAAAATACATACTACATAATTCAGTGTATATAGTAAGTTCAGGAAACAGGCAAAATAAATATTAGTATTTTAGGATGCATGCTTGGTAGAAAACAAAGCAAATAAAAAGTACCGTAAAAGCCAGGATATAATAGTAGTTCCCTTTGGGGGAAAGAGAAAGAGCAGTGATTGGGAGGGACACAAGAAAGACTTTTGGCCTTGGCAAGTTCTCTTTCTTGGGTGGTATTAGCCATGTGATGATTCAGTGAACTCTACATCTTTGTTTCATGTACTTTTCTGTATGTGTGTATGTTTTACAGTAAAGACGGTTAGAAAGTGGAGGGGAGGGAGTTCCTTCCAGGTCCTCTCTGATTTTCCCTAACCTTGTTCTAACTCCCATCTTATCCCTGAATCTGCCCCAGGAAACCTATATAGAAATTTTCCCCTTCTGGCACACCACTCCTTCATCTAATTAGCATTAAGAGGGTTTAAACAACAACAACAAAAACAACCCCCCCCCACCTCCAATTATCTGATACCTTGAAGTTCTTTACTAGGCTTCCCCTATAATTTATTTGAACTGTGAAGACTGATGGAGATGTACAGTTGAATTCTCTTCATTAATAGAGAAACACATCTTAATAGAGAAACACATCTTAATCTCCCCACCTAGACTGCAAACCCCATAAGCTCTGGAAATGAGTTTTAAAAAAAACATCCTTGCTTCTCTCATGGAGGTGCAAAATCAGTAACTTTCATAAACAGTTATCAGTACTACATTGGTGTATTGCTCTGCAACCTGTTCACTAAATACAAAAAATAATGTCTCTGTACATAATTTTTAATTCCCTCATCATGCCTATTTCTTACGTTGATTTTCCCTTTAAAGGTAAAGCCACTGCAGTTGAGTAAGTCTGCCCAATTATGGCTGCTCTCTTTTGCTTTTGCTCTGTTCTGTTTTGTCACTGGAGTTTGGCTAAAATTTCTAATTAATTAGCTCTTTCCCCTTCAGGACCATTATTTCCAGACCTTTAGGAAGTGCAGTATTAAAGTTGTGTACATTATTTTTGGTAACATATTGTAAGCAACTAAAGGAGCTTCACTTGCCCTGTGACATTGCTGTTTGATAGACTCTCTTGGGCAGTCCTTCTGTAAAACTAATGGAAATAATGTCTAATACTTACTGGTTTAAAATCTGTGCTTTCAAAAAACAAAAATCTGTGCAGTCTATCTAATATTCTAGAAAGGTTCTTTGTATTCTGTTTCGCATTTTAATTGCAGACTGAACTCGTAAAATTTAGATTGATTATAAACAAATACTTCTCATATGCCTGCCTTAGTAAACAGTCTTTGTTCTAGCCATTTGATTTTTTTCTTCTCATATTTTAAACCAGTATAATTAATCTGTAGACTATATGATGCTTTGTTTTACAGAAGGAGGGGGGTGTGGGTGTGTATTTTCAGATTTATAGATCTTTTTAAAAAGATTTGTTTCTTATATAACAAATAATCATTTATTTGAGAAAACATTATTTTCTGTTGTGAAAGGCATCTGAAATCTAGCTCCCTCAAGTAGTTCTTTGAACTATTGTAGAGCACTCAAAAAAAAACCTAGGTGAAATTTAGTTAGAGATTTCATAGAGTTTTGCCTTACAAATGCCCATAAGATACTTTAAGATATGCGCCCCCCCCCCCCCCCAAAAAAAAAAAAAACCTATCCATGGGCCAAGATGAATGGGTTTGACTGCAGTTCAGGTCAGACTCTTCACCAGATCATTTCTGTTTGTCTTGACACATGGCTCACTCTTCTGAAGTTGAATTGCCCTATTCCTTAGTGAATTATTTGACTCATCTACCTAGCCAATAAGAAGCAATTTTGTTTTGTAGAAATATTTAATATTCATTTCACAAAAATCCCTAAATAGCTTTCTTGAGGACAGGTAAATTTGAATACTGATGAGCAGTTTTTGTTTTTAATTTATTTATTAATTTTTGGCTGCATTGGGTCTTCGTTGATGTGCGCAGGCTTTCTCTAGCTGGCGAGCAGGGACTATTCTTCGTTTCAGTGCGCGGGCCTCTCATTGTGGTGGCTTCTCTTGTTGGGAAGCATGGGCCCTAAGCGTGCAGGCTTCAGCAGTTGTGGCACGTGGGCTCAGTAGCTGTGGCTCACAGGCTCTAGGGTGCAGGCTCAGTAGTTGTGGTGCACGATCTTAGTTGCTCCGCGGCATGTGGGATCTTCCCGGACCAGAGCTCGAACCTGTGTCCCCTGCACTGGCAGGTGGATTCTTAACCACTGTGCCACCAGGGAAGCCCCCAAAATAAAATCTTGTGGGGAGTTTTTCCTGGACCTACTAACCCTTGAGATTTCAGTTTAGTTGGCTCTGGGGTTGGGCCCGGGCACTGTGATTTTTTTAAAGCCGTCCAGGTGATTCTAATGAGCAGCCAAGACTTGAGAACCACTGTGCTAAATCCTGCTCTATCCCAAGAGCTTCTGGTTCCCCCATTTATCTCCTATTTACTCTTTAAAATGTTCCCACAAAGAAATGTTTTTGATTTACTGTTTCCAGATATATCTTGTTCTCCCCCCCTCCCCCACCAAAGTCAGTCCTCAACTATTAGCAACAATGGGAAAGAATGAACATGAGTACATTAAATCCACAGATGATGAGAAATTATTTTAGTCAGGGGGTTTAAACCACCTCTCTTACCAAACCTATATATACAGGACCACAGATGTACTCAAATTGACTAAAATGAATTTTTACTGCCTCTTAATGTTCTTGTTTGCTGTTTGTTTGTTTTGGCACCCTGTCATCCAGATGGTAGCACCAGGAGGTAGTAAGTCAATTCAACAAGTATTTCTTGGGCACCTACTATAATAAAGGCACTATGAGGACAGCAAGGAGCTCACAGTCTTCACTGGGAAGGAGAGAATCCAAGGGCCTAGATAATCTATATTTTATATACTAATCCCTAGAACTGTCTGCATTTTATGAGTTAATGTATCTGAAGTACATGGGTACAGTGTCTATTAGGTAAGTCGTTGATATGTCCCTTTTTCTCTTTCAGGTATCCAAACTATTGACTCTACCCAGGCCCTGTTCCTTCCAATTGGAGCATCTGTCTCTCTCCTAGTAATGTTCTTCTTCTTTGACTCAGTTCAAGTAGTTTTTACAATATGTACAGCAGGTAAATGAGTTCCTCTATCTGATCTTAACATTAAGCTGAAAGGAAATTTTTAAAACTTTTTTAAAATCATCATTCAAAAATTAAGATTTATACACTGCACTGTGCAAGTTTTTCTTCATAAGTCTGGCTTTTTCTCCCCCAACTCCTCCTTGAACCACTTGATACCTGTATCATCAGTTCAGTCCTGCAAGATACTTGATACCTGTATCATCCATTCAGACCTGCCAACCCAATCTGAATGAAAGGCCAGGGGTTGAAAACTCATGAGCTTTGTGGCACCAGAGCAGAATTGCTTTGGCTGTGGCTCCTTGTCTGCTAGGTTACCAGAAAGTCCAGTTGGCAGAGTAGTCGTTGGCAACCCCTACCCATGTTTCTGCCGATAGAAACACTCATAGCTGATCACAGCAATTCGACTGTCAGCTATCTGACCGTTTTCAAGCTGAGCGACGATGGACATGTGTGAAACATCAAAATGCTAGACTTGTTAGATCATACCCTGGCCCGCTGTTTATCATTTCTTGTTGAGATAGGTGAGAAAGAGAAAACCTACCAATGCTACCCCTACTTCAAATCAGGTAATCTTTTTTTAAGAGGTTGTCTGTGTGGTGCTAAAGAAAGATACTTTTCTTCTCTAGTTAATTAATACTATTGTATGCACTTGTCGAGAAAAGTATTCTGGGCAATGATTGTTTCCATAAGTCATGCCATTTTTCTTATGCTTAGTAAAATAATAAACAACAAAAAAATAACCATACGTTTTCTTTCTCTAGTTCTTGCAACGATAGCTTTTGCTTTTCTTCTTCTCCCGATGTGCCAGTATTTAACAAGACCCTGTTCACCTCAGAACAAGTAAGGACTTGGGATTTTCCTCTAAATTGTAAACTTGTATATGTATGTTTTTGTCTCATACTTGATAGCAGTATTAGGGGTCTAAATTTTTGGTATTGACTGAAGCACACAAATGCCAGAAGACTGGAAAGTGAAATGTTTGATTTTTTTAAAACTGTAAGATAGTACTTCTTTTTGCACCTTTTCGTAGCAGAGGAAATATAAACAAATCTTAGGAAGTCAGAGTCACTGTAATATGCTTCCTTGCTTTGATTATATTGAAAGATGAGTTTTCTTTTGAAGCAACGTTTTCATTCCTTTACTAGTTAATGGAATATGAAAATAGTGCTTGACTCAAACATTCTTTGCCTTTCGTCTTTGATGACCTAGAATATATACCAGCCACTGGGGTTTAATCCCAGTGTTCACACTTTAACTCCTAAAGCCGTTGCTCCATGGAAACAAAATGCTGTGCTAATGGAGAATGCTGTATGCACTTAGGAAATCAGTCACTTGGGGCAGCTGATTTTCCCAGGAATTAGTGATAACCATAGATGTACCATCTTAATTTTATTCATCTTTGCTTAATGAATTGAATTGTTGACTTTCTTCATTTTGTTTTCCTCATAAGAATTAGAATTTCCCCTACATTTAGATTTTCTAAAGATATTATCACTTTAAACTTCTCAATACCCATCCCATGTTGATAACTTGGGATAAAAAGTACATTATCTAATGGATGCAGAAGTATAATTCCTTTGAACTTTCTGTAGTTTTTTCCAGAGAGATTTGGGTATTTTGGATTTCTGGGTATCTAGGTATTGCCTACTATTTTAATCTGGCCATCACAAATTCTGATAATGAAGAACCAAAGGAGAGTTTGATTATTGAATATAATTTATTGTCCATTAGTCCAATACATGTTGTGTATTTTCCAGGATTTCCTTTGGTTGTTGTGGGCGTTTCACTGCTGCTGAATTACTATCATTCTCTCTGTCTGTCATGCTCGTCCTCATCTGGGTTCTCACTGGCCATTGGCTTCTCATGGATGGTAAGTAACTACTATGTGACAAGTTGAAATTTTAATATCATTTATGGTTAAATTTGTCCTCTCTTCCTCTACTTTCTGTGTTTTAGTAGTGGTACTTCTGATTACCATGAAAATTAGGTGTCCACAGATGGCGTTATGTATCAGATTTTTCATTATTTTTACCTACATTCTTAAGATCTTTTTTAATAACAGCTTTTTGGGGATGTAATTCACATACCATACAATTTACCTATTTAAAGTGTACAATTCGGGGGACTTCCCTGGTGGTGCAGTGGTTAAGAATCCGCCTGCCAATGCAGGGGACTCCTGTTCGAGCCCTGGTCCAGGAAGATCCCACATGTCATGGAGCAGCGAAGCCCGCGAGCCACAGCTACTGAAGCCCGTGTGCCTAGAGGCCGTGCTCTGCAACAAAGAGAAGCCACCGTAGTGAGAAGCCTGCACACCGCAACGAAGAGTAGCTCCCACTCACTGCAACTTGAGAAAGCCTGCATGCAGCAATGAAGACCCAGTGCAGCCAAAATTAATTAATTAATTAATTAACTTATTTTAAAAAATGAAGTGTACGATTCGGTGGTTTTTAGCATATTTGCAGAGTTGTGCAACCTACACTACAATCAGTTTGGGGTTTTTTTTGTTTTTTTAATTTTTTTTTTATTTTTGGCTGCATTGGGTCTTCGTTGCTGAGCAGGGGCTGGTCTTCGTTGCTGAGTGGGGGCTTCTCTTCATTGCAGTGCGCAGGCTTCTCATTGCGGTGGCTTCCCTTGTTGCAGAACACAGGCTCTAGGCACGTGGGCTTCAGTAGTTGTGGCACGTGGGCTCAGTAGTTGTGGCTCATGGGCTCTAGAGCACAGGCTAAGTAGTTGTGGCACACGGGCTTAGTTGCTCCGCGGCATGTGGGATCTTCCTGGACCAGGGCTCAAACCCGTGTCCCGTGCATTGGCAGGTGGCTTCTTAACCACTGTGCCCCCAGGGAAGTCCCCGGTTTGTTTTGTTGTTTGTTTTTTAAATGTATTTCGGTTGCGCTCGGTCTTAGTTGCGGCTCACTGGCGCCTCAGTTGTGGCATGTGAACTCTTAGTTGCGGCATGCATGTGGGATATAGTTGAACCTGGGCCCCCTACATTGGGAACACGGAGTCTTATCCTCTGCGCCACCAGAGAGGTCCCCTACAATCAGTTTTAGAGCATCCTCACATCCACCCTCCAAAACCCACAGCCAGTAGCAGTCACTTCCCCATTCCCTCCACCCCAGCCCCGGGCATCCACTAATCTACTTTCTATCTCTGTGAATTTGCCTCTTGTGGACATTTTGCATAAATAAAATTACATATGACCTTTTGTGTCTGCCTTCTTTCACTCAGCATAATGTTTTCAAGGTTCATCCATGTTGTAACTTGTATCAGTACTCCATTCCTTTTTATGGCCAAATACTGTTTAATTGTATAGATGCATTAATTTTATTTATCCATTCATCAGTTGTTTCCACTTTTTTGGCTATTGTGAATAATGCTACTGTGAAAACTGGAATACAAATTTTTGTGTAGACTATACTTTCTTAATATAAATGGAATTATACTGTAATATAATATCCATATTATATATAAATATATGTGGAATATATAATGTATGTCATGTAATATGTTGTATATGATAGAGATTTCTTTTGTGTAATAATATAAATACATGTCTATATCATTTTATAAAGGTACTAATAGCTAACATTTATTGAGTGCTTTTTATGCACTGGGCACTCTGCTGGGTGTTTTACATGGACTTTCTCATGTAATCCTGAATACAGCTCTTTGAAGTAGGTACTAGTATTGTTCTTATTTTACAGAAGAGGAAACAGGTTCTGAGAAGTGACTAACCACAGTCACAGAACTCCTGTGTATATTTCATACGTACTATCAAAACATCTTGATAGTTGTTTTGATAGAAGGACATTTCTCAGAGTCCGCCATTATTCTTCTGTTCTCTCCCTTAAGACATTGTTAGACTTTTATTTAAGACCCTGTAACCATCTCCACCTCTTTTTTCATTTAGTCCTTATTACTTCTCTTATTTTCATAGTTTGCTTTACTAATCTCATGAAATTTTATCTAACTGCTCTGCTCCACAAAGTCTGTTCACCTTTTCCTTTCTTGGTGTTTCAGAAGGGAAGGAAGCTGAAACACAAAAGTCAATTTTATACTGTTTGTAACACTATCTAAAGAATTTTTTTAAGGGAGGAATTTGGAAAGCAGAGATTATGGGTATGGATCACACTTTTTCCTGTTACCCATTCCAAGCAACCATGAGGCTAATCCAGACCTTGGAACGGAGCTCTTTGGAGGCAGTGCCACGTCTGAGGGGCTCCTCTCCTCTCCAGGCACTGTGTCCCTGGCAGCTCTGAGGACGGCTCAGCTACAGTGGTGCTGTCATTGAGTGTTCAGGGAGGCTCCCCAAACCCTTACTGGTCTTAACTTTTATATCGTTTTCTGTCATTGTTGCTACTTCCCAATATCTACTTGTCCAAGGATCTCTTACCAGTTTACACTAGTTACATTGCCCTTGTGACCAAGCTTAGTTTTCCCTCAAAAAAAAAAAAAAAATGGAGAGAGTCTTTGAGCTTTTTAGTTGTTTGTTTCTCAGATTGGTATTTGATGTGTGTTTGACTTGTTTTCTGCTATTAACAGAAAAGATAGCTTTCTAGCATGTGACTGTAACATTCTGAAATATGTTCTTCTGAAAACAGAATGATAAATGTGGTTATTTTAAAGGGCGAGGCATGAAGTATGTTTTCAGAGTTATACCAAGAAGCATTAATATTAAGAAAGTACTTCAGAGTTTTTTGAACTAAATCTATAATTTTTTATCTACTCAGTTTCATCTTACAAATTAATCTTTTAAATTTGGGAAGACTTGAAAGAATTTGACCAGTAAGTGGTGTGGTATGTTTGCAAAAGCTGATGAATGAAGAAAAAGAGGCAAACTGTATGAATAGTTGAGCGTGTGTTTCAGGGATGTGACATGGCTGGTGGCACTGTTCAGTTGGGGGTGGGAGTGATTCTCATTCAACATGCTTGTATTAAGAACCTTCTCTGAAGTAGTCAGATGGGATGCATGCTGCCTCTTCAAACATGGAGTACGGTGGGGAGACTTGGTGGGCATGATTGGAAAGAGGTTATCGCTCAACTAAGAGAAGGAGTAGGTGGAGGCATAGGAGCAAAAGAAGAGGCTTGAGGCCAAGCACGTGTGGTGCAGCACCATTCTGTGTGAGTTATGCCTTTACAGTCGGACTTGATTCTTCAGAGAGTAGGGGACCTTGTGATTTAAGGCAGGGAATGATGTGAACTGATTTTTGACAATGGCAGTGAAGAGTAAGTGGGGGAGAGAGACAGAAAATGGGAAAGGATACACACATCACACTAGGAAGTATGGGAATCATGACCGAGGTGTGCCGTGACAGTCAAGAGGAGCACCCCAGGTGGTTGCAGCCTGAGTGTGCGTGATGAAGGTTACGATAAGATGAAAAGGAACCCAGAGTTTCTTGTTTGGAAGATTAGGGATAGAATGACATTGTGTGGAGTCATGGAGAATCCTGTCATTGAGCAGTTCTGAGTTGTTGTGTTTAGTTTAGACCCAGGTGGGGAGGATGAGCCTAAAATGAGTGGCTGGAACAGTGTCCTTAAGTAAGTGAAAAAGATGTGATCCAGGGTGTGCATTGGCTTTAAAGGAGCAAGGGCGATGCATCTGAAGTAATGGGGGGAGGCAGGAGATGAGAGCTGGGAGGCCGAACTGAGCTTGGCTTAGAGCTTTAGCATTCAGAACAGTCCCCTGGGTCTTAGTTGAGCACCATCTATAGCATGAGAAAAGGGATTTCGCCAAATACGAGCAGGTCACAGTTGGCTAATGGTGGGCACTTTGCACTAGTAAGGTGTAAACATCTTAGACTGGGGTTTAGGGCTGCCTGATTTTTTGAGGGACTTACAAACTCTGTTAGGTTTATGAGCTGAATAGCTTGTGGAGAGAAGCTGAGCCTGTGCTCCACACTGACTGCTGTCTCCTCCCCAGCCCTGGCCATGGGTCTCTGTGTCGCTATGATCGCCTTCGTCCGCCTGCCCAGCCTCAAGGTCTCCTGCCTGCTTCTCTCAGGGCTTTTAATCTACGATGTCTTTTGGGTGAGTGTCTGTTTCCCCAAAGCTGCTGCTCTCCTTTGTGTTTAATTGGAACATTCACTCCGGAAAATTTTTAACTCTAAATATCCAAAGTCTGCTTGCCAGAGTACCTCCTGTCTGAGACCACTCCGGCCTGCACTGTACCTGTTAAAAGGTGAGCAGGCAGCTTTCCGTGCCTGTGTTTGTCGAGACTCGTTACCATAGAGGGTACACGTGTGACTCTCGGGGTGGAAAAGGGAGCAGGCAGGCTAGGTTCTCTGCCCTGGAGCACTGGCAGCTCTGCTGTAAGGGCTTCCTCTGTGGGTGTGGAGAGAAAAAATCTGCACGTACACACAGGAGCAAAGATTTTCTTTCTCCTCAAAGCGTGCCGTCTAAAAAGCTTGATGATGCAGTACTGAGACTCTGCTCTTAAGAACAAAGAGGGCTGGTGCTGAGATCGGGGTACTTCCAGCTCCCTCTGGTAAAGGTGACTCTCCCCTCGGCAGGTGTTTTTCTCTGCCTACATCTTTAATAGCAACGTCATGGTGAAGGTGGCCACACAGCCGGCTGACAATCCCCTTGACGTTCTATCCCGGAAGCTCCACCTGGGGCCCAATGTTGGGCGCGATGTTCCTCGCCTGTCTCTGCCTGGAAAACTGGTCTTCCCCAGGTAAGACTGGCGTGTCGGCCTCATCTCATGATGGTGAGGACACTGCCTTCCTCTGCCCCTCTGTTCCCCAGTTTGTCTGTCTTTGTCATCAGCATTCTGATGCTGGACTGGAAAAGGGTTGTGAGTCATCTCCATTTTACAGATGGGGTCAAGAATACTGACTTAACTTGCAAAGACTGATCATTAAGTGATACAGGTGCAGCTTTTTAATATTGAATAATGTTATCAAACAACTCTATGTTACCCCTGTTACCATAGTTTAAAGTTGGCTAGAGGGAATTAACGGGAGAATCTGGATCTTTTTTACTTCTAAGACATTTGTAAAAATGTCTTAATGCTAAAATTATACAGTTCCTGGAACTATAATCTTGGAAAAATTAATGTGCTGCTTTAATCTCCCATGTCTGGTAGTAGTAGGTGCTTATTTGAAGTCTTAGCAGTGAATGTGTGACACATAGTGAGCTGCTTGACATTTCTAGAGGTGGCAGCGCTCAAGCAGATGGCTCCAGCAGTCACTTAGGCGGTGCTCTCCCGAAGCACTTAGGGTGGGGCTGAAGACCTCAATCGCCAGTACTCTTGTGGCTCTTAATCTCTGAACTCTTAAAAACTAGTGTTGTTAAACCCATAGAGGTTGCCATCTACCGTTCAGATAAGTTCTTTGACTTCTTAGAAAGTGAACAGACTTTGCGCAGGAGGAGAAATGGGGTTGTAGAAGGCGGCACCCCTGACATGTGACACTACGTTCCAGCTCCACTGGCAGTCACTTCTCTATGTTGGGCATTGGAGACATCGTGATGCCTGGACTCCTGTTGTGCTTTGTCCTTCGTTACGACAACTACAAAAAGCAAGCCAACGGTGACTCCTGCAGTGCCTCTGGACCCGCCAACATCTCCGGACGCATGCAGAAGGTTTCCTACTTTCACTGCACCCTCATTGGATACTTCGTAGGTAAGAGAACCAGAGAGACTGCATGCAGTCCCCTCTCTGGCTGTCCTCCAACCCCTGGAATTAAATCAGGTCTTCTAGCTGCAGATGCCAGATGAAAGGAAAGCAGTGACTCTGGTTGCTGTTATAAACAACCACAAAGGAAAAAAACTGACCCATGAGATGAAAGATGCTCTATGTGTTGGCCAGCAGCCTAGTTCCTTATCCAATAATATGTTTGAAGAACATTGCAGGAAAAGTGTGGTCAGGCCTCAAAGTTGAGAAGACCTACCACCCGATGAAATCTTCGGCTTGAGTTTAACGAATGTCATGTTTATTCCCTACTTTATTAGACAGATACTTCCTTTCATCTGCTCTAACATTTCCATCACCTCTGATCTCGGACTCTCCCTCGGCCAGCTTTTCTCTAGCCAGCTCTGATTCAGGCAGACAGGAAGAGACGGTTGTAATTGGGCTAGTAACCTGTTTGTACTCCAACAGCTACGACAGTGAATGGAAAGGAGCACCCTTCTTGCCTCTGTGCCTCCTACTGAAGGAGCACCTCATAGTCCACGGTGCTCTCATAGGTGTGGGTTCATTGCCACTCCACTCCACTGGCTCTGAGGGGGGCAGGGCAACTGTGGTATCCCCATTAGACGGATGAGCAGGCTGAGGCTCAAGACGTGAAAGGCCTTAGCCAAGGTTATATGGCTGTCATAAGCAGCAGAGTTGAAACTTGAACCCAGGTCTCTGCCTCCAAGTCTGTCATCATATACCACAGGAGACAGAGGGAGACCAGGCACACTCAGGGCTGAAATGAGGCCTGGAACCAGGGACCTGGGCATGGAGTGGGACTTGGGCTACTCACAGGTCCTTAGAATTCTACGCTTTTGAAAGCTGTGCTGCTCCCTGTTTCTTTACCTGCTCAAGCTGGGCATTTCACTCCCCACCATTGGATGGAATGTGTCACATTACAGCTGTACAATCTCAGGACTGTGCGAAGCAGCAGCCAGGTAACAGCGGCTCTCCTCTCTCGGGGCTGTCCCCTTGGAGTTATTCACGAATGTTTCTGTCTCCCGGCAGGTCTACTCACTGCTACTGTGGCGTCTCGAATTCACCGAGCAGCCCAGCCCGCCCTTCTCTATTTGGTGCCATTTACCTTATTGCCACTCCTCACGATGGCCTATTTAAAGGTGAGAGAGGCAGTTATAAACCAGTGAAAGCAATAACATGGCATTGACCCTGGACTTGGGTATGTATTCTCCTCGCTGGAGGTGGTTCTGCTTAAGACCCTAAGCTCTTGATCTTGAGAGCGGGATCTTTTTGTTTTTGTTGTTTGGGGAGGATTTTGTTTGTTTGCCTGCTTTTTTTTGCTAACCTGATATTAGCAACCTCTTCCAGGTTCTTACAGCCATTGGCTGACAATACTCATGAGTAGACCCCTTACCACCTGGTCATGGATTAATTAACTGAAATCCCTAAAGCCCCGCTACAGAGACTTCCTGCTTCTCTTAAAAAACAGCACCCTGGGGCCTCCCTGGTGGCGCAGTGGTTGAGAGTCCGCCTGCCGATGCAGGGGACATGGGTTCGTGCCCCGGTCCGGGAAGATCCCACGTGCCGCAGAGCGTCTGGGCCCGTGAGCCATGGCCACTGGGCCTGCGCGTCTGGAGCCTGTGCTTCGCAACGGGAGAGGCCACAACAGTGAGAGGCCCGCGTACCGCAAAAAAAAAAAAAAAGCACCCTGTTGCCACCTAATAGCCCTTTAATACTCTGCATTTAAGTTTGGAAATAATTAAGAAATGCATTGTAAAAACTAAGGGCATTATCTGATTTACAAGATTTATATTATCATCCACATTTTACAGATGACGAAACAGGCACAGAGGTTCATTATCTTGCCTAGATCATCTGAATCATAAGTGATAAACTGCCACCAGGGCGGAGTTGGTAAAAGCCCTTACCCACTCAAGGGGCCTAAGAGCCCTTCTAGGAGTTCTTCAAAGAATGAGGGGTTACTTTTCAGTGAGTAAAATTTGAATGTTCTTTGATTCTCCACAGAAGCAATCTGATCTGAGATCAGGAGTCAGAAAGGACTTGTAGGTATGTATGCCTCGAGTTGAAATCTGTGACTTAGTGAAGTTCCTTCTTTCCCAGGGTGACCTACGGCGGATGTGGTCTGAGCCATTCCACTCCAAGTCCAGCAGCTCCCGATTCCTGGAAGTATGATGGATCACAGAGAGCGACCAGAATGGCCTCTCAGTCCTTTTCTGTCCACGTGTGGTTTTGTTTCCTCTTAGAGCTGGCCTGGTACTTGGAGATCTACCTGTCTAAGGACTGCCATGTGACCGGATTATGCATTTGCAGGAGCGAGGTGCTGGAGCCTGCATGGTTCCTTCTCTTCCTGCCGTTGGAGAGGTGGAGCCCCTCCTGAAGTGACAGGCCTTCCCCAGCACTCCTCCCTCCCCCGTTTTTATGGATCTGCACCAGACTGTTAACCTTTGGGGGACGGAGATGTGACTGTTTAAACTGACAAGGGCAAGGAGTTGTTCTATACCTTTGAACACTAAAAGGATGAAAAACATTAGCGAACTGGTTTCCTCAGTGAACCCTCAAGAACTTTTGGGACCAGTTTCCTATGGGGGACTCAGTTTCAGAGAACTGAGACAGAAACTCTTCTGTCATTATATTCTTCTTTCCGTTTTTTGGATTTATTAAATATTTTCTGTGGTGTGAAGTGACTTATTAAATCCACAGACACTGAGTGACTTCTTACAACATACACATAAGAATTTGTTGTAATGAGTTCACGTCCACCCAGATGTTGTGTTGGCAGTGAACGAGGGCACGGTTTTTATACATACATACACACACATGCACATGGATATATATGAATAAACAAAAATTAAAACCTGCTAAGATCATGCTGTATAGCAGACAGGGGCTTGCTGTAATTTTTAGCATGTAGAGCAGTTCACTCTGGCTTCCTTGTATATGGATAAGCGGCTGTCTTTCCCTCCACAACTGAACGTGCAGTTAAAAAACAGTATAGTATTTGTACTGATATACTCATGGACTTTAGGGGATGCTCATTTGGTTTTTGATCAGTGTAGCAAATTAGGGATGAAAAGTTAAAACTTTTTGGCCCTTTTTTCATTTTTACAGGCTTCTCCCTTGCAGGGTTTTTGATAGTTTCTTCTTGAACCAGTGCATGTATTATAGCAGCAGGTGTCTTTGTGCTTTCTGATCATAGTAATGTACTACTTGTAAATACATTTTTCTATTTTCTATTTTTTTGTATTTTTTTTTTTGGCATTTTGTTTCATTGGTGTGCTGTATTTTCCATGCCCTCACTCCTTTAAGAAAAAAAAAGGAAAAAAGCAACACGATCCTGTCCTTACTGTTGTGATTATAGTCTTGGTTTACCTGTTGTGACAACTGGGTTTTGGGGACAAATGTCAAACACCCCTGGAGATGGGCCCTACGTTCCAGGAATTGTGGCAAGAATGAGCTGCTGTGACCCTTAAATCTGCCCGTGTGCTGTGGCCTTGGCTGGAGACCCAGTGTCCCAGCAGTGACTAGTGGGAGTGGTGTCCACAGCCTGAGGGGAAATTGCCCGTTGTTTGGAGGCAGAGAGAAGCCGGGGATTGGCCTGCCCACCTGAGAGCAGGGGTTGGAGAAGGGCCCATGTTTCCTGGGCTCTCCCTTAAGCAGGTGACCTGTGTATAAACTGGGGCGCTGTGGGCCCCATGGCTGGAGGTCACGGTGGGTGGCACTCACAGGTGGTGCACGTGGCAGTAAGGGTGGTGTGCTCCTCCGTCATGTCTTCAGATCCTGCTGAAGGCTGTATGTTTTTTGTTGTTTTGTTGGTTTTTTTTTTTTTTTTAAATAAATGACTCCTTTCTAGCCTTTGTTACCTCATCTTCACTTTTGGTTGTTGGTACCAAATGGAGCTCCCGTCCCCTCCCACCTGCTCTGCCTGTTCAGGAGACTGACTTCAGGAAGCCCCTGTCTGTCTCCAGATGGGGTCTCCTGCAGCTCTGGTTCAGCCTACAAACATCAGAGAACGGAGGCTTCTGCTGTCCACAGAACTCAAAACAGCCTCTGGGTTTAGTGAAGACCAGAAGTACACCCATATACTCTCTGCTGAGCAGCTGTACTTCTTTCTTAGCCCTCAAGGATGCTAATGGCTGCTTAAACAGGGAGCAGAGCAGGAGGTGGGGGGAATCTTCCAGAATGACTGATTAACAGCAAGTGCCAATAATAGTTAAAAATAATATCCTGGCAGTTTGTCATTGTAATTTTTCTAACTTTTCATTACAAAACTAAATTCCAGACAGAAAGAATGTAAAGTTTTGTCATTGCTTTTGTGCAGATTTCGGGGGAAAATACCCATACAGGACTCCTGAATGTAATTTGGATTCCAGTTGTAGTCTTCAGAGCCCTTGAAACTTCGGCAGAGTAACTGCAAATGTTCCTTTTGTTTTAAATTAAACACAGGAGACATGCTAGAATTAGCCCGGTTCTGGAAGTGTTAGGCTCTTCTAACGGGGAGAGGTTGAGGGTGGGGTGTGCAGTTAAAGCACATGCTCTCAGTTTCTCCTACAGCCTCCCTCTCTCCCCTGCTTCATATACTTATGTCCTGGTCTCAGTTTCTCCTACAGCCTCCCTCTCTCCCCTGCTTCATATACTTATGTCCTGGTCTTATTTTTCCTGGTTTCTCAGATACTGAGTTTTGGGGTTTTGTATCTAAGAAGTTTTTTGCATTAGACAAGGCATGTTGACAAAGTTCCAGCATGGACCCCCTTCCTCCCTCCCTCCCTGGTCTGGGGATCTTCTTCCCCCAAAGAGTCTGCATGTTGGAACTCTCACTTTTTCACAGTAACTTTCTTCTTTCTAATTTGAGCTAATGGAGATATGGCAGCAAAGTTTATCCAAAGCCTAGCATGTTCCATGACTATTATTACCACTTATGCCTTTTCTGAATAAGACAGCTGCACAGCTCCCTGTGTAGGAACAGTTCAAACTGAAACTGGGGCGGGGGGGCTTTGCAGGGGGCTGGGGGGCGGTAGGCTACTATCTGAATTGCCTTTGTAACATGCCAACACAGGCCTTGGTTAAGCAGGTAAGTTATGTTACCCACAAGAAAAACAAAAGGACTAGTTCTCTGTAAGAATGGAGGGAAGGGAGTTTTGCCAATGAAGTGTTAAAAATAGAATCTGCCGAGTCTGCATAGCAGCTCTCACACTACTGCTGACCAGATCCAGTGTTGTATGTAGACATTTGTGTTTTGTAAAGCCTAACATTTATGTCAGAGCCTTGGAATGTAGCAGTTTTGTACATATGTGAATGTCAACTGTGTAATTCTTCTCCACAGAGACAGGTCAGACAGCACAGGATCAGAAGGAAACCAGCCCATTCTGCTTCTGGTCTTCCAGTGCATACTGGTCTGGACAACCTCCTTCCTTCACTCAATCCCATTTTTTTGGCAATTTCCGTCACTGAAATCAAGAACAAGGGCTCCTAACACAGGTGTCAACCTTGCTACAGGAGTTTGTACTGAAAAGCTGCAAATCTAGTAGTAAAACTCGGGCCCTCCCCTCTTCTCAGAGGGATAAGCCAGGTAAGAGGGGTTTTTTTGGGTTTTTTTAATCCAGAAATTATTTCTATTCCTATGCAATTTACAGACTGCTTTCTACCTGCAAGCCTCTTAACTTCTTCAGGTTCGGAATCCAGCTTCTCATGTACGGAGCCTCTCCCAGGACAGTATTTTTCCCAGTCCTTCTTTTGACTATGGCAAGCCATAATTTGTTTCCTCCCCAAGCTTTTCCTTGGAATTCAAAGCGCTTTGCCATCCATTTGAGGTAATTCAGTCATGTTTCACTTAAACTGTGTTAGTCACTGGGTGCTCCTTCAACAGAACCAGACATCCTGATCCCTACCCTCGTGGTCTAACGCAGGCCTTGCTTCAACTTGCTTGATGTGTGGAGAAAGTGGGGTGGCAAGCATCCCCCGCTACGAGGTTACTCAGCGGCACAGCACAGAGCTGCAGTCATAGCTTTCTGTGCTCAAATCTGGGCTTAGCTGTAAATGGCAAAGGCGTGGCTGGGAATGCTGATTCACAGGGCTGGGCGCGCCTGGCCAAGAGAAGGTTGGAAGCAGGGTTGTAAGTGCTCTTTTTTCCTGTACCATTGGTGCAGGTGAAGCCCAGTGCTCCTGAGGGACACAGGCCAGTGCTGAGCCAAACGCATCCCTGACAGCTGAAGGCAGCAGCAAGTGCAGTCCGGAAGTCTCACTACTTAGAGCCAGCAGTTGGCTAGCAGGCGCTTTATCTCAGTGTCCTGCGGTCCTTTGTGGAAATTCCAACTTCATGCGGTGCTCTTTAGCAGTGATCCCTTTGCTGTGATGTAGAGCTCTTATATATTTGAGTTATTGAAGATTCACGTGGAAGGCTCAGGCCTAGTTATGGTTTCTTTCATTTGGATTCTGCCTAGTCAAAATTCTTAAGTTCCAAAAAGTTGGTCCCCTGTTGGGTGGAACCTGTAAATCCTGCCACTGGTTTGCAGGTGAACAGAAGCTCTGAAGGGTCCTGAAATAGGGGAGCCCCTGGGCTTCCTCCAGTGCCCACTGCGTCCTAGGGTTCTCACTAGACCCCAGGAAGACAGAGGAGTGGGAAGCCTGTTAGGGAGAGGAGACACGGGTTGGAACTGAGAGTCGGGAGGTCTGCCAGGCAGTGGGCCGCAGACTTCTGCCTTGTGAGAAATGAAAGACAGGAAGTGGGTGTCCAGAGGACAAAGGCGGAGGGCAGCAAGGTGGCCGCCTGCCAGCATTCCAGCCTCAGGATTCTGGGGGCCAGTCCTCTGCCTTGCCACAGACTTGCTCCTGCAGGCAGGTTGCACGTCAGCTTTCTAACGAGAGTTCACTCAGCCCGCTGGATCTTCCTGGGTGCAGCAAGCTCGTGCACCTAACTTCTAGTAGTTGAACCTTTTCCATTGGAGACAGTGGATTTCTTCCCACTTTCGGTCAGTGTTGTAGCTTGATTATTTTAGGTTTTTTCCCCGGGTATACAGTAGCCATGCCCAGCTATGCAGGCTTACAAGGGGAGGGCAGAATCCTGGCTTCAAAGAGGAGATTGAGGACTTGGTAGTTCAGGGAGGAGCAGCCCAGCCTTGGCCTCTGAGATGACGAAGCGCTCTGCAGATGAGTCATGGTCTTGCCAGCTGGACAGTGGTGGAAACAGTGCTGCGCTCCCCAACGCTGTCAGCAGGTCGGGCCCCGGCCCCAGCCAGAGCTCTGTGAATGGAGAAACACCCTAACACACCCTGCTACCACCTCCCATTGCCCTGGCCCGTTCAGCAGCCACTGGTGTTTTCGGGGCCTGCGCCCTTGGATGTCACCTACTACTGGGTCTCCCTGCCTCCATCTGGCCTTCACCTTGGTCTTCACTGAGCTGTTTTGCCAATAGGCCTTCCCGTGAGAGCTGCCCCGGGCTAGGGTGGGGTGGGAAGAACAGACAGAACTTGGTGCCACATTGGATGCAGAATGTGGCGATTAGAAGATGACTCTGGCTTCTGACCTGAACAATTAACTGCCAAAACTGAGATAAGGAAAAGAGAGTGAGTCCTGTTCTAGCCAGTAGAGTAAAGCTAAAAAGTTGGGATGAAAGCATAGAAATGGTATTTAAAGCCTTAGGGAATATACAAGCTGTTCTCAAAAGTGAGAGGTAGGAGAATGGCTCCTACAAGGTGCTGTGCGTCGAGGCACCCGCCAGCACACATCCCTCACAGCCACATGGGGCCTTGCTTCGGTGACAGAGTCCCTCTGAGCCTTAGTTTCCCGATCTGGAATGGGAATAAAGGTGCGCCTTACTTAAAGTATTAAGTGAATATTAGGCACTGTTCAGGTTACTGAGTTTTCGTGTACTCCACAATTTACCAGTCTTCATGGAGTTAAAATACAATTAAAAACATCAGACTTAAACAGATACACACACTTTCTTTATTCAGATGACCACAGCTTCTGTAATACTTTCAGTTCATCACTGAGGAAACTAGTTATCCTTCCACTGTTGAGGGGTGAAGGCTCTTCAGTCCTAGTCTAGGCTTTCAAAATTGAGTGGCTGCTGGATAGATAATAGGGTCTCTACCATCATCCTAGGCCAGTCCAGGATCTTGACATTTTCCTGGACACGCTGAAGGACTTGGCACAAGGAGTGCGGGGGATGAGTGAGCCTGAGTAGAGGTGGTCCAGGTCTGTGTGTCCTAGGATGTCTGGGCAGTCCCTCTGCTGCCACGGCTCCTCTGGGGAAGGGCCCAGCCGGTCACCCTGGTCAGGTTTCAGGAGTGACCCTTAGGAGCCATTCCTTAGGAGGTCAGCTTAGGCCTTAATCATTTTGCAGCCCAGTCCGAGCAGAAGGCTCGCAACAGAAGCATGAAATGTCCTGGCTACAGAACACAGAGGGGGCCTGCAGAGGGTCCTGGACTTGTTCTTGCAGTAACTCAGCTGGGACAGGGTCTGCCTAATGGATCCTTAATATTTTGGCTGCTTAAAGCCAAGAGTATCAACCTCTAACCAGATTCTGCAAACAAACCAACGTTGACCTTTCATTGGTCCAATGTTGACAATTTTATTTTTCTATACTTTTGATTTTCTTTTTCATAATAAACGCTTCCTATGCCCTCTTTTACTTTATTGTACTTTACAGCTCTGCTGCTTGTTTTGAGGGAAAAGGTAACTGCTACACTGTAAAGCTACCCGGTCAGTCACTGTGGGCCTGTATTCTCAAATCTCAAGGCTTGTCTTGAACACACTTGGAACAAAAGACTCAATGGGCCAAACTCCCAGCCTGCTTTCACATAAAGAGCAGCATCTTTCTAAGCCTCTTGGCTCTAGTCAGCCCACAAGACAGGAGAGGAACAGGAGCCAGACTAGGTAGAGGGTGAAGGCTACTCTTTGTTTTCCTTTTCTTAATTTTTATTGGCGTATAGTTGCTTTACAGTGTTGTATTAGTTTCTACTGTACAGCAAAGTGAATCAGTTAAATATATATCCACTCTTTTTTAGATTTCCTTCCCATCTTTAGGTCACCATGGAGCATTAAGTAGAGTTCCCTGTGCTATACAGTAGGTCCTTATTAGTTATCTGTTTTATGTATAGTAGTGTGTATATGTCAATTCCAATCTCCCAATTCATCCCACCCACCCCCTTCCCCCCTTGGTAAGTTTGTTTTCTACATCTGTGACTGTTTCTGCTCTGCAAATAAGTTCATCTGTACCATTTTTCTAGATTCCACATATAAGCGATATTATATGATATTTGTCTTTCTGACTTACTTCACTCTGTATGACAATCTCTAGGTCCATCCATGTCGCTGCAAATGGCATTATTTCGTTCCTTTTTATGGCTGAGTTATATTCCATTTATATACGCATCACATCTTCATCCATTCCTCCGTCGATGGACATTCAGGTTGCTTCCATGACTTGGCTATTGTAAGTAGTGCAGCAGTGAACAGCAGGGTGCGTGCATCTTTTTGAATTATGGTTTTCTCCAATACATGCCCAGGAGTGGGATTGCTGGGTCATACGGTAGCTCTATTTTTAGTTTTTTAAGGAACCTCCATACTGTTCTCCATAGTGGCTGTACCAATTTACATTCCCACCAACAGTGCAAGAGGGTTCCCTTTTCTCCACACCCTCTCCAGCATTATTGTTTGTAGATTTTTTGATGATGGCCATTCTGACTGGTGTGAGATGATACCTCATTGTAGTTTTGATTTGCATTTGTCTAATAATTAGTGATGTTGAGCATCTTTTCATGTGCCTCTTGGCCATCTGTATGTCTTCTTTGGAGAAATGTATATTTAGGTCTACCACCCATTTTTTATTGTGGTGGGGTTTTTTTTTTGATAGTGAGCTGCATGAGCTGTTTGTATATTTTGGAGATTAATCCCATGTCAGTTGCTTCATTTACAAATATTTTCTCCAAGTCTGAGGGTTGTCTTTTCATTTTGTTTATGGTTTCCTTTGCTGTGCAAAAGATTTTAAGTTTAATTAGGCCCCATTTTGTTTATTTTTGTTTTTATTTTTATTACTCTAGGCAGTGGATCGAAAAAGATCTTGCTGTGATTTATGTCAAAGAGTGTTCTGCCTGTGTTTTCCTCTTAAGAGTTTTATAGTATCTGGCCTTACATTTAGGTCTTCAATCCATTTGGAGTTTATTTATATTGAGGTATAGTTGTTTTACAATGTTGTGTCATTCTGAGTTTATTTTTATGTATGGTGTTAGGGAGTGTTCTCATTTCATTCTTTTACTTATAGCTGTTTTCCCAGCACCACTTATTGAACAGACTATCTTTTCTCCTGAAGTCTACTCTTAAAAGACTTCAACAAAGCATTTGGGAGATTCTCTGGGTCAAGGTGGGGAAATTGGGGCATCAAAATATCATTGATGAAGTAGATTAATAACTAGTTGACTGACCCTGTTATCCCAAAGGTCCTTGCCTTTGTCCTCAGCCCTGCCCTGCCCAACATTTCTCTTGATAATTTGTCTGAGGACACAACTTCCAGGCTTAGCAAATTTGAGGAGGATGTGAAGCAAGGAGAGGGAACCTAACCATGATCCAAAGAGAGCCCTGAGGACTAGGACAGGGGGTCAAACCAAACACGGGGAAGTCTGATGGAGAGAGCTACTGCAAATGATAGCCACGCACCGGACATCAGTGACAGCCCACAAGAATCCCCTGAGGTAGGTGCTACTATCACCAGTTTTACAGAGGAACACACCCAGCCCCCGAGATCACCACCTGGTAAGTGGCAGAATAAGCCCTAAACACTGGCCTGTGACCTTAACCACTGTATTTCTCCCCATCACAGAATTGCTGATAGCCCTTACCCTCAGAATATACAGCTGGGTCATTAAATACTGCTGGCTCAGTGGCCTACGCCTCACTCCGAAATGCCTTCAATCTAGCCACTACCCAGAGGAGACGAGGACTGTTACAGCCACCTCTGCCCTGTTCTTCCCAAGGCCAGTGTATGTTCCACATTGTGGGCCAGAATGGTGGGCAGTCATCTCAGACTTGTAAAATCTCATGATACAATATAGGCAGGGCAGATTTTATTACCAGTGTTACAGACCGGGAGTTTCAAGCTCAGCTAATTTTGCCCCAGGTCTTCCTGCCTCCAGAGCCTGAGTTCATTCTCAAAAGGTAATTCCAGAAGGTTTTTCTTTTTTTTGGCTTAAACAAAAGCAGGGAAGCTTCCTTAAACAGAGGAGGAGTGTGAAAACAGCTTCCTATTGGAAGTGGGGGACCACTGACCCTATTAGGAAGCAGGGAAGAGCTGGAGTTTGCTTGCCTGAGCCCTACGTGACCCGGCTGCTGCCCAGAGGGGTGTGCAGACCTCCCTCCCAGTAATGCTGTAGCAACATGGACTACTACTCACTAAAATAGGGTTACTGCCTCACCCAGGGACGAGGACGCATGCCTCCTAGCAAGCGACAACCAAACAGACTTCAGTGTTAAAAGGATGCGTCTCCCATCGCTGTCATTAAAACAAAACAACAAACCATGAAAACAACTGTCAACTGCTGTTCTGATCTCCAATAATGGTGGACTGTAATTCAAACCAATCCTCCTACTAAAAATAACTTTAAAATATAGATGAAATACAGACAATATCTTTTGAAAAGCAATGGAGAAGGTTCTGCTTCTGCTAATGATGGAAGAACTCCTATTCCACCCAACCCTCCCACAAATGACAGCTATAAATTCTCAACAAAATGTAGAAAGCAACCTTAAGGCAGTGTAGAGCAACCAAACTGAGGAGAAACCGGAGGGGAGCTGACAGTTGGAAATGAACTGCACTGGGTAAGTTCCCACTTTTATGGCTTTTTGCCTGATAACAGGCCCCAAGTGGCACTCTGTGGGGTAGTTAAAACTTATATAGAAACCTGGCTTCAATAACCAGCCAAAGGAAAGGGTTCGAAATGATCCCAGCACTGTGAGGGAGTAAATCCCAGAAACAAGAGAGTGAGTCCCACATGCCCAACTCTATGATCCCTAAATATATATAGACTCCAAGCAGCCAGCTAAAAGAACTAAAGAGACATATCAGCTGCTGCTCACCAAAGAGGAACCCAAGTTTTAAGTCTGGGTTCAGCCAAGTTAACTGCCTACTTGAAAAATAGTCATCAGCAGAATTTCTACAGTGTGCTATTAACAATATCCAGGATGTAATTCAAAATTACTGTACATACGAAAAAGCAAGAGAATGATCGATACACGAGAGAAAAAGCAATTAATGAGAACTGACTTTGAGATGATCCAGATGTTAACATTAACAAATTTTTTTTTAGTTGGCCGCGTTGGGTCTTTGTCGCTGTGTGCGGGCTTTCTCTAGTTGTGGCGAGCGGGGGCTACTCTTTGTTGCGGTGTGCGGGCTTCTCGTTGCAGTGGCTTGTTGCGGAGCACGGGCTCTAGATGTGTGGGCTTCAGTAGTTGTGGCACGCGGGCTCTAGAGTGCAGGCTCAGTAGTTGTGGCGCACGGGCTTAGTTGCTCTGTGGCATGTGGGATCTTCCTGGACCAGGGCTTGAACCCATGTCCCCTGTGTTGGCAGGCAGATTCTTAACCACTGTGCAACCAGGAAAGCCCAACACTCAAGATTTTTAAATCAACTGTTATCCATTTGCAGCAACATGGATGGACCTAGAGATTGTCATACTGAGTGAAGTAAGACAGAGAAAGACATATGATACCAGTTATATGTGGAACCTGAAAAATGGTACAAATGAACCTATTTACACAACAGAAATAGAGTCATAGATGTAGAGAACAAACTTATGGTTACCAAGTAGGGGAGGGATAAACTGGGAGATTGGGATTGACATACACACACGACAATATATAAAATAGATAACTAATAAGAACCTACTATATAGTACAGGGAACTCAATACTCTAATGGGAAAAGAACCTAAAAAAGAGTGGATATATGTATAACTGATTCACTTTGCTGTACAGCAGAAACCAACACAACATTGTAAATCAACTATACCCCCATAAAAATTAAAATTTTTTAAAATAATAAATCAACTATTATAAACATGCCTGAGAATTATAAATGCACAAATAGGAATTGTGAACAGGGAAACAGTAACAAAACCAAATAAAAAGTGTAGAACTGAAAAATACAATACCTGAAGTAAATTTAATAGATGGGATTAACAGCACATTGAAGATGACAGGTTAAAGAATCATTAAGCTTGAAAAAGAGCAAGGGGGCTTCCCTGGTGGCACAGTGGTTGGGAGTCTGCCTGCCAATGCAGGGGACGTGGGTTCGTGCCCTGGTCTGGGAAGATCCCACACACTGCAGAGCAACTGGGCCCGTGAGCCACAATTACTGAGCCTGCGCGTCTGGAGCCTGTGCTCTGCAACAAGAGAGGCCGCGATAGTGAGAGGCCTGCGCACCGCGATGAAGAGTGGCCCCCGCTTGCCACAACTAGAGAAAGCCCTCGCACAGAAACAAAGACCCAACACAGCCATAAATTAATTAATTAATTAAAAAGAAAAAGAGCAAGGATTAGTAAACCTTTTCTGTGAAGGATCAATAGTAAATACTTCGGGCTTTAAAGGTCAAAGATCCATTACAAATACCCGTCTCTGCCATTCTAGTGTGAAAACAGTTATAGTAAATGAATGAGGATAAACAGATTCAACCTGGGGTGGTCCATAGTTACAGACAGCAAACAGGCATCCAAAATGAGGAAGACAGAATAAACAAATGGGACCTAATGAAACTTAAAAGCTTTTGTACAGCAAAGGAAGTGATAAACAAAAGGAAAAGACAACCCACAGAATGGGAGAAAATATTTGCAAACAAAGCAACGACAAGGGATTAATCTCCAAAATATACAAACAGCTCATGCAGCTCAGTATCAAAAAAAAAAAAAAAACCCAATCAAAAAATGGGTGGAAGATCTAAATAGACATTTCTCCAAAGACAACATACAGATGGCCAAGAGGCACATGAAAAGGTGCTCAACATCACTAATTATTAGAGAAATGCAAATCAAAACTACAGCAAGGTATCACACCTCACACCAGTCAGAATGGCCATCATTAAAGAATCTACAAACAATAAATGCTGGAGAGGGTGTGGAAAAGGGAACCCTCCCACACTGTTGGTGGGAATATAAATTGGTGCAGCCACTATGGAGTTTCCTTAAAAAAAACTAAAAATAGAGCTACCATATGAGCCAGCAATCCCACTCCTGGGCATATATCTGGAGAAAACCATAATTCAAAAAGATACATGTACCTCAGTGTTCATTGCAACACTATTTACAATAGCCAGGACATGGAAGCAACCTAAATGTCTATCGATGGAGGAATGGATAAAGAAGATATGATACATATATACAATGGAATATTACTCAGCCATAAAAAAGAATGAAATAAGCTATTTGCAGTGACCTGGATAGACCTAGAGGTTGTCATACTGAGTGAAGACAGGAAGACAAATGTGATACCACTTACATGTAGAATCTAAATGGTACAAATGAACCTATTAATTTCTGTTTTGTAGAGTCACAGATGTAGAGAACAAACTTACGGTCACCAAGGGGGAAAGGGGGGAGAGGGATAAATTGGGAGATTAGGATTGACATATACACACTACTATATATAAAATAGATAACTAGTAAGAACCGACTGTATAGCACAGGGAACTCTACTCAATACTCTGTGATGGCCTGTATGGGAAAAGAATCTAAAAAAGAGTGGATATATGTATAACTGATTCATTTTGCTGTAGAGCAAAAACTAATACAACATTGTAAATCAACTATATTCCAATAAAAATTAATTTTAAAAAAGTTTGAATGTGGCAAAAAAAGATAAAAGATAGAAATATAATCAGTCTTGTTGATCTGTGGGACAGCATCAGTCTAACATACACATAACTGCAGTCCCAGAATGAGAGGAGAGGGAGAATTAGGGCAGAAAAAATTTTTTTGAAAAAACAAATGGCTGAATATTTCCAAATTAGGGGAAAGTTCAAGAATCACAGCAAACCACGAGTAGAATAAGTGTAAAGAAACCCCTACCCAGGGACTTCATAATCAAACTGCTAGGAACTAAAAATTGAAAATACTGAAAGCAACAAGATAGAAATGGAGCATTATATAGGGAAACATTTCAATCATATGAAATATCCCACAACTTTGTGAGTATACCTAAAAAAACTACTGAACTGTATACTTTTAAAAGGGTGAATTTTATGGTATGAGAATTACATCTGAACTTACCCAAAAAAAGGCCACTTCCATCTTACTCTCCTGGATCACTCACAATGGGGGAAGTCAGGTGCCATGTCATGAGGACACTCAAGCAGCTGCATGAAGAGGTCCACATGTAAGAAACTGAGGTAGGTCTCTTGCCAACGGCCAATATCAATGTGCTGTGATGTGAAATTCTGGAAGCAGATCCTCCAACCTGAGTCAAGCCTTCAAATGACTGCAGCCCTGGCCAATATTCTGACTGTAATCTCACAAGAAACCACAAGCCAGGATCACCCAACTAAGCCGATTCTGAATCCCTGACTCACAGAAACTGGAAGATAAATGTTTACTGTGTTCAGTCACTAAGGTACGGGGTTATTTGTTATACAGCAATAGATAACTAATAAAACTGACAATGGTAAATACGTGGATTAAATATAAAAGGCTTTTAATTTCTTTAATACATATAGCTGAGCAAAAATTTTAACATTGTATGGTATACATTGTATGTATTATATAGTGTATAAAGATGAAATACCTGTAACAACTATTGCATAAAATGCGTACCCTTCCCCCATACCTCGCCCTATGCATCTCTTCCATCTGGCTGTTCCTGAGTTAATCTGCCTGTAACAACCTGTGTCCATCGATGGGTGAATGAATTTAAAAATGCGACACACACACACAATGGAATACTACTCGGCTATAAGAAAAGAATGGCATTCTGCCATCTGTGACAAGATGGATGGACCTTGAAGGGAATACACAATACAATCACCTATGAACACTAAACCAGATCTCTCTGGACTGCTGAGATTCATGAGAAGGACAGCTCCCTGTGGTGCTAGCTAATCTTGAACCTCAGGCAAATGGGTAACATGCAGGCTGAGGAATATCATCATGAGTTTGAACATTCACAGGAGCTTCTGTCCGATTATAATGTAAGTCTTTGGGGATGAGCATTTCTTCCCAATGCCAGTAGGTCACACTGACCTTATAAAGTATAATATTAAACGAGAGTGCTAGAGAAATTAGCCTTTAAAGATCTTGAAATGCTCCCCTTATCATCTTCCACAATTAACTTGTTTTATTTCCCTTTGTCCTAACTACTGAAGTAGAAATACAGTTATTTTTATGGAAGATAGATAATTGACGCTTCAAGCAAAAGTAGTAAGATGTGAGGTTCATAATATATAGAAGTAAAGTGTATGACAGTATCACACAAAGGTTGGAAGAGAGGAAACGCAAATATACTGTTGTAACATTCTTGTATTACGTATGAAGTGGTACAATATTATTTGAAAATAAACTGGTTAAGTTAAAGAGGTATACTGTAAATCCTAGAGTAACCAATAAAATAAGAAAATAAGCCAATGAAGAGATAAAATGGAATCATAAAAATAATCCAAAAGAAGGAAGGAAAGAAAAAAAGGAAACAGAAGAGATGAGGCGAATAGAAAACAAATTGCAAGATGCTAGATATAAAACCAAACATATAAATATTCGCATTATATGTAAATGGTATAAACACCCCAATTAAAAGGCAGAAATTCTCATGGGATTTTGAAAGCAAGGTCCAATTATACACTACCTTTGAGAAACCAACTTTAAGTATAAAGACACATAGATTAAAAGGATGGAAAGGGGCTTCCCTGGTGGTGGTTGAGAGTCCACCTGCCGATGCAGGGGAGACCGGTTCGTGCCCCGGTCTGGGAAGATACCACATGCCGCGGAGCGGCTGGGCCCGTGAGCCATGGCTGCTGAGCCTGCGCGCCCGGAGCCTGTGCTCCGCAACGGGAGAAACCACAACAGTGAGAGGCCTGCGTACCGCAAAAAAAAAAAAAAAAAAGCATGGAAAAAATATATAATGCTAACACCAACCATTAGAAAGACGGAGTGGCTACATTAATATCAAAATAGATTTCAGAACAAGGAACATTATTAAAGCAGATCATTCCATAATAATAAAGTGGTTAATTTATCTGAAGTACATAATAATCCTAAATGTGTATGCAGCTAATCGTAGAACTTCAAAACACATGAAGCAAAAACTGACAGAAATAAGAGGAAAAATAGTCTAATCCACAAGTATAGTTGAGGTTTCTATATCCCTCCCTCAGTAATTTATAGACCAAGTAAATAGAAAATAAGGAAGGACATAGAAAATTTAACACAAACTCCTTAACCTAATTAACATTTATAGAAGACTCCACCCAACGATAACAGAATACATATTCCTTCCAAGTGCACAAAGAACATTTACCAAGAGAGACCATATTCTGAGCTGTAAGATAATAAAGAGAAAGGACTGAAACAATACAAAATATGTCCTCCACCACAACAAAAGTAATAATAAAAATCTAGAAAATCCTCAAATATTTGAAAGCTGAATAATGCACTTCTAAATAACCCATGGATCAAAGCGGGGGGGGTGCAGATCACAGGAAAAGTTAGAAAAAACACTTTGGAAAGAAATGGAAACATGACATGTCAAACTTGTGGGATACTGCAAAAGCAATGCTTAGAATTTGTGTGTGTGTAGATGTATATATATCTATATATATAGATTTTTTTTTTTTCGCCACGCCACGCAGCTTGGGCGAGTCTTACTTCCCTGACCAGGAATTGAACCCGGGCCGCAGCAGTGAATGTTCCAAGTCCTAACCATTGGACTGCCAGGGAATTCCCAAGAATTTATACTTTAAATGCTCATATTTAAATGAAGAAAAATCTCAAATTACCTAAGCTTCCATCTTAAGAAAATAGAATATGAAGACCAAAGTAAGCACAGAGGAAATAATAAAGGCACAAAAATCAAATCATATACAGAAAAATAACAGAGAAATCAGTTAAACCAAAAGCTGATTCTTCGAGAAGTTCAATAAAATTCATAAAAAATTTAACCAAATGGATGGGGCAGTGGGGAGACACAAATTACCAACATCAAGAATGAGAATGGGAACATCCCTCCCCAGAGATCCTGTAGACACTAAAAGGATATTAATAGAATGTTATGGATAACCTTATGGCAATAAATTCAAGCATTTAATTGAAATGGACAAATTTCTTTTTTTTTTTTTTTCCCTCCTCATCCTCCTCCTCTGGCCCCATCCTGAAATGGCTGAATTTCTTGAAAGATAAAAACTACCAAAGCTCGGGCTTCCCCAGTGGCACAGTGGTTGAGAGTCCGCCTGCCGATGCAGGGGACACGGGTTCGTGCCCCGGTCCAGGAAGATCCCACATGCCGCGGAGCCTGCGCGTCTGGAGCCTGTGCTCTGCAACGGGAGAGGCCACAGCAGTGAGAGGCCTGCGTACCGCAAAAAAAAAAAAAAAAACTACCAAAGCTCAATGAAGAGGTAATAGATAACCTTAATAGCCCTACATCTATTAAATTGAATTTATAGTTAAAAACCTTCCCACAAAGGAAACTCCAGGCCCAGATATCTTCAATGGTGAATTCTAACAAATATTTAAGAAAGAAATATTACCAATTCTACACAAATTCTTCCAGAAAATTGAAGAGAAGGAAATGCTTCCTCTATTGGGGAAGCATTTCCCCTGATACCAAAACCAGAAAAACACTGCAAAATAAGAAAACTACAGACTAGGGACTTGCCTGGTGGTCCAGTGGGTAAGACTCCATGCTCCTAAATGCAAGGGGCCCGGGTTCGATCCCTGGTCGGGGAACTAGAGCCCACAGGCAGCAACTAAGACCCGGCGCAGCCTAAATAAATAAATAAATAAATATTTTAAAAAGAGCTTCCCTGGTGGCGCAGTGGTTGAGAGTCTGCCTGCCGATGCAGGGGACACGGGTTCATGTCCTGGTCCAGGAAGATCCCACATGCTGCGGAGCGGCTAGGCCCGTAAGCCATGGCCACTGAGCCTGTGCGTCCGGAGCCTGTGCTCCGCAACGGGAGAGGCCACAACAGTGGGAGGCCCACGTACCGCAAAAAAATAAATAAATAAAAATAAAGACAGCAACGAGAAAAACTAAAAATGCCTTAATTTTCCAAATTACCCAGGGGAAGACATTATGGCAAAAGATGAAGAGCAAAGAAAGCAATATGGAAGCCTTAATAAAGGGGAAATATGAAAAAAGGGAAAGTTAAGATCAAGAATCTGGTACTAATGTAGGTGGGATAAAGTCATTTATTAGAAGCAAAAGTTCATATTTGACTAAAAAGATAAATCCAACCATTTGTGACTCAGTTCCAAAGTAAAAGTTTGAGCAAAATACACCAAGCAAATAAATACACAAGAAAAGAAAACAAGGACGTGATAGTCATATCCAGCAATGCTGAATTTTGTTAAGAAGTATGAAGCACAACAAACGTTTCCTTAAGGTGAGGACCATAATCCACACAATATTTCATTATTCAGCTCAAGCTGTGAACCAGCATTACTTTCAGAGGGGAATGGGGCTGGGGGTCATAAATATGGACCGTCCATAATTTCAAATCTTTAATGATAACGTTTTCAGTTATTACTACAATAATTAAAAATAGAAATCTTAAAATCTGACATTGTTATGAAACTTTACTGTCAAACATATCAAACTGTAAGAGAAATGCAAGACAAGAAATTGATAGACATTAAAATGTGGTTGAAGGGACTTCCCTGGTGGCACAGTGGTTCCACCTGCCAATGCAGGGGACACGGGTTTGAGCCCTGGTCTGGGAAGATCCCACATGCCGCGGAGCAACTAAGCCCGTGCACCACAACTACTGAGCCCACGAGCCACAACCACTGAAGCCCGCGCGCCTAGAGCCCGGGCTCCACAAGAGAAGCCACCGCAATGAGAAGCCCACTCAATGTAACAAAGAGTAGCCCCCGCTCGCCGCAACTAGAGAAAGCCCGCGCGCAGCAATGAAGACCCAACGCAGCCAAAAATAAATAAATTTAAATAAATAATTTTTTTTTAATGTGGTTGAAGAATTGCAATAATGTCTCAGTCCTGGACAACACAAGTCGGCAGGGGAAGGGGGGAGGAGAATGGGTGTAGAAAGAAAAAAGGTCATGATGCCTAAGCCAGGTCTTGTGCTCTCCCCAGCACCACCTCCAACAATGGTGTCCCTCTTCTGCACAAATGACACCACCATCCATGCAGCTGGACAAGACCCTGTACCCTCATGACCAGTCAATCGATCGCTGACTCCTGTCCATTTAACCTCCTGAATGCCCTTGGACTCTGTCCATTTCTCTCCATCACCTCTGTCTCCACCCTGATCCAAGATACTAGCATCCTGCCCCTAGACTATGACAGGAGCCTCCTAACTCACCCTGACAAACCTTCCCTTCCACCTCCCATCACCTGCTCTGCACATCACAGCCAGAGTGATCTTTTCAAAATGGAAACATTCTCGTACCACTCCTCTGGGTCCATGAGCCAAGGGCTTCCTGTTGCTCTCAGGATACGGCAGAAATCCGTTACGTGACCCTCAGGGCCATGCCAACCACGGCACTCCCTGCCTCTCCAGCTCCTCTCACACCAAGCTCCGTCACTCTGTCCTCCAGACGTCCTTCCATTCATTAAAGACCATGTTTCTCTCCCACCACAGGGCATTTATCTGCCCAAGCCATCTCCTAGACCTGGACTGCTCACCTCTGGGGCTCTTTGTCTCACTAAGGCCAACTCATCCTTCAGATCTCAGCTCAACTGTCACCTTGTCAGGGCAGCCTTCCGTGGCCCACCAGCCTAGCTCAGATGCCGCTATTTCTTATGCTCTCAGAGAACTCTCTTCCTTTCCTGCATAGTACTTATCCCATTTAGGCTATTACTTGATTAATGTTTGCCCCACCACCACCACCACCACTAGCCTATAAAGGACTCTCAGAAAAGGAATCCTGTTTTTGCTCACCCACTATCTCCCGCAATGGCTTGCACGGTATCTCAAATATAGTAGGTGCTGCAATAAACATGAGAATCCATGAATGAATCTGAATCAAAGTATCAATATTAGTAGATCAATCTTATTAATCTCTATTTACTGTCATAGAAAACATAACCTTTTTAGTTTCTCATGGAATATCGGTGGAAACTGACCATAAATTTCACCCTCACAAAGTCTCATATTCTGAAAAGTGGAAACAACTGATTGTTTTCTCTGACCAAAGCACAATATGACTAGAAATACACATGAAAACTAGAAACTAAAAACAGCAAGGGCAGTATCTTATTCACTGCTGTATCTCCAGCACTTTAAATAGGTGTTTGATACGTATTTGTCAAATGAACAAATAAAAATAGGAAGATGAAATTGACGACCCCCGAAGAGTAGGACAGAGAGACAAAGAAAATAGGAGAGAAAAAAATCAAGAAGGAATAATAATAGGAATTTTAGAAAGAAAACAAAAGAGACTAAAATGATCAAAGAAATAATGTAATTTTCCAAGAAATTGAGAACATGGATCCCCAGATTGAAAGAGCCCACCAAATACCCAGCTAAATGGATGAAAAAAAAGATGGTGTGTGTGTTACACACACACACACACACACACACACACACACACAGGAATACTACTCAGCCATAAAGAATGAAATAATGCTATTCGCAGCAACATCAATGGACCTACAGATTATCATATTGTACTAAGTCAGAGAAAAATATCGTATGATATCACTTATATGTGGAATCTAAAATATGACAAATGAACTTATTTACAAAACAGAAGCAGACTCACAGACACAGAAAACGAACTTACGGTTACCAAAGAAGAGGGGCAGATAAATTAAGAGTTTGGAATTAACAGATACACACTATATAAAACAAATAAACAACAAGGACCTATTGTACAGCACAGGGAACTACATTCAATATTTCATAATTACCTAGAATGGAAAAGAATCTGAAAAAGAATATATACACACATACATATACGTATAACTGAATCAATGTGTTGTACACCAGAAACTAACACAATCAAATATACATCAATTTAAAAAAAAAAAAAGTCACCCACACCCAAAATGACCACACATCACCTTAACGTTTCAGAACACCGGAAGCAAAGAAAAGATGCTACAAGCTTTCATAGAGAAAATACAGGTTGCCTATAAAGATTCAAGAATCAGGATGGCTCTCGACTTCTAAACGGTAGCACTGGAGGCTAAAAAACAATTGATGCCTTCAAAATTCTGAAGAAATATAATTCCAAACTAGAGTTCTACACCCAGCCAAACTATTAAGGGTTTAATAAAGGATAGAATAAAAATATTTAAGATACACAAGGTTGTTTTTTTTTTTTTTTTTTTGGCCAGGCCACATGGCTTATGGTATTTTAGTTCCCCGACCAGGGATTGAACCCGGGCTCCTGGCAGTGAGAGGGCTGAATCCTAACCACTGGACCACCAAGGAATTTCTGCAAGGTCTTTTTAAAAATGCCTGTCATTCCCCTTTTCTCAGGAAATTATAGGAGGAAATACTCTGCCAAAACTAGGTAATAAAACAAAAAAAGCCAGAATCTAAGAAACAAGGAATCTAACCCAGGAAAGATGTTAAGTTCCAGAATGACACTGTGGGAAGTAAGTACAGATAGACATGAACATGGTGTGGAGCCGTGAAAATGCACCTCTCAGACCTCCACACCCAGGAACACGACTGACCAAGGCCTCAACAGCTCTCCCTGAAAATCCATGGTAGGGTTTGCACCAAGACCTCACCTCCCACACATTATTCCTAGTCAATGACCAAGTGCGACAGGGACACTAAAGCAGGCCTATTCCTGGGAAACATGGGACTCCCCTGATGGCTGGAGACCCTGGAGGCTTTGCTGAAGTTTCCTTAGACTGCACAGAGGTCTAGGATGCTTCCACCCAACCTCCTCTCCTTCACTTGTGGTCCAATGACTCTCACAGCCTTTGCCGGCTCCCTCCCTATTTCCCATCACTGACGTGTTGCTCTTAACGAATTCTCGCATGTTTAATCCCATCTTGTTTTCTGCTTCTCAGAGGACCCAGAGGAACACGAGTGGAACCAGGAGCGATCTGAGAAAACAGGGCGTTGGAACTGTCTTGCCCACCACCAGCATGGGAAGAGGATACAGTCCTGGCTGGCAGGTGGCATGGATAGATCCTGGCACACTCAGGGCTCCATTACTAAAGATCTCACCAGTTGTGACCTGGGGAATATCACGGTGGAGGGAAATGCTGTGGTGGGTGTTAACGGTGCAGGCATTTGAAAAAATCAGGGGTGGAACCTGAGGGGACAATGCCTACAAAAAATAGGGCTATTAATATTATTAAGAATTGTATAATTGTACCGATGCCCTGCAGAAAGATAGTGAGGAACTGAGCTGTTAACATGCAGTCAATGGCTAAGTGGGGGCACCTGAGGGCCTTGATGTAGAGTAGAAATAAAAGGATCTTTTTTAAAAAATTGAGATATAACTGACATACAACACTGTGTAAGTTTAAGGTGGACAACGTGTTGATTTGATCCATTTACGTATTGCAATTTGAGTCACTGACAAAGAGGCCCTTAACACCTGCAGCAAAAGGGCAGACACAGTTAAATGACAAGCTAAAGCCCTAATTGAAGGAATCAGAGCTCCAGAGACTGAATGCTCATCCAAGGCACACCTGTTATGCAAACGAGGGGTGTGGGGAGGAGAAGGTCCTCAAAACTGAGGCATCTGGATGGATGCCCTCAGGAATGTGGATTCCACACCCTCCACCCCCAGACTCTGGGCACGCAGAGGGGGCTCAGCCCCGTAGGGGAGCTGGCACTGCTGCTGTGTTGGAAGATGCTTCAGAAGCCCCTTCCCCACAAGGCAACAGGTTCCCCCTCAGAAGCTGCCCTCGCCTCTCCAGGCTGCCCGGCCACTAATTACGACTAAATCCCAGCATAACGGGGCCTGCTAAGGGAAGAGACTATATCCTGTATTAGTCTTCTACTGCCATGTAACAAATTACCACGGACTCAATGGCTTCAGAAAAGAACCCACTGATCATGTCATGTTCCCACAGTTCAGGAGTCTGGGTACAGCTTAGCTGGACCCTCTGCTCAGGGTCTCACAAAGCTGCAGAGAAGATGTAGCTGTGGCCACGGTCTCATCGGAGACTCCGAGTTCTCTCCCAAGCTCCTGGGGTTGTGGCAGAATTCAGTTTCTTGCGCTTATACGATTGAGGTCCCTGCTTCCTTGCTGGCTGACAGCTGGGGTCCCTCTCAGATCCTAGGGGCCCCTGCAGTTCCCTGACATATCGCCCTTTCACAAGCTCTCCTCCCTCAGCATGGCAGCAGAGGCGCACCCGTGAACTCTAGAGCAGCTTTTATAGGGCTCGCCTGATTAGGTGAGGCCCACCCAGGAGGAACTCCCTTTTGATCAATCCAAAATAAACTGATTTGGGACCATAATTACATCTGCAGAAACCCTTCACCTTCGTCCACTGACTGGAGTGCCATCCCACAGCTATTCACAGGTCCTGCTCACACTCAAGGGGGCTATTCAGAGCCCATGCACTGGGGGCAGGAACCTTGGGGACCATTTCAGAATTATGCCCACCCCCATAGCCAGAGAACTAGTGGGCATGCACCAGCGGGAGCTGGGAGAGGGGTCCTAGGGTAGACTTGGAAGGCACTCGGTCAAGGAGGCTGGAAGGTGAGGTTGGATGTAGGGGCCCTTTCCTGGGACACGGGGTTTAACATCCAAGGAGGAGATGGAAAATGGAGCAAACAGGTTGCTTGGTAGCTCTTAACATCCTGGAAAAGATTAGAGGTGACTAAGTGGAAGACTACAAAGGCTAAGTGAAGCAGGTGTGCTGGAAGGGATATTTCATATTGGCCAGAAGACCCACCGGAGGATCACGTTCTTCCGGGGACCCAGAGGACACGCCACTCTCCAGGGCCATCGGGAATCACTGGAGAGAGAGGCAAGGACTGCTGAGCGGCTCACTGGTGGCTCTCTTCTGTGGGCTGGTGTTGACAGGGGCAGAAGTGGCCACAGAGCTGGACTGGTCACCTGTCCTGTAGTCCAGGGCTGGCCCCTGACTGCACAAAGTTGGAAAAACACAATTGCTGTAACACCAGTAAGGTCGGAGAGCTGGTCAGGGGAGCGCGGAGATGTGAGATGGTTAAGAGAATATGATGCCTCTATATTTTTTATTTATTGGCTGCGTTGGGTCTTTGTTGCTGCGCACGGGCTTTCTCTAGTTGCAGCGAGTGGGGGCTACTCTTCACTGCGGTGCACAGGCTCTAGGCGCACGGGCTCAGTAGTTGTGGCTCACGGGCTCTAGAGCGCAGGCTCAGTAGTTGTGGCGCACGGGCTTAGTTGCTCCATGGCATGTAGGATCTTCCCGGACCAGGGCTCGAACCTGTGTCCCCATATTGGCAGGCGGATTCTTAACCACTGCGCCAGCAGGGAAGTCCCCATGCCTCTATTATTTTTCTATTTCTGCTCCAACAATCTTAGTGGCTTAAGACACTACAAATATATTGGGTTGGCCAAAAAGTTCACTCAGGTTTTTCCGTAACAGCTTATGAAAAAACCTGAACGAACTCTGTGGCCAACCCAATATCATCCTACAGTTCTGGAGGTCAGAGTGCGACACTAGTCTCACTGGGCTAAAATCATGGCATCAGTAGAGCTGTGTTCCTTTCTGGAGGCTCTAGGGGACAATCCATTTCCTTGCCTTTTCTAACTTCTAGAGGCTGCCCACGTTCCTTGGCTACTGGCCCCCTTCCCCCATCTTCAAAGCCGGTGATGCTGCAACTCTCTGACCATTCTTCCATAGTCACATCTCCCTCCTCCGCCTGCAGCCTGGAAAGGTACTCTGCCTTTAAGGATTTATGTGGTTAGATTTGGCCCACCTGGACAAGGGGAGGTATGGACTCTCCCCTTCTCAAGGTCCATACCCTTAATCACACCTGCAAAATCCCTTTTTTCAGGTAAGGTATCATATTCCAGGAATTAGGGTGTGGGCATCTTTGGGAGGCCATTATTCTGCCTGCCACAGTCATCCCTCCGGCCCCAAAAGATTCACTTCCATCCACATGCAAAATCCATCCATCCCATCCAAAAGTCCCCAAAAGTTTCAACCCATTATAGCACGAAAAGAACAGGCTCAAGCAGTTAATGATTAGGACAACAGAGTCACAGAATCTTTAGTTCCTCCCTGAAATACATAAACAACAGTGTCTGATGAACATTCCTGAGTGGTCTTGCAGATACTAAAACCGCCACGAGAGGGAAAAAGCTAACTGCATGATGACCAGACTGTAGCCAAGACATAAGTTGCTCCATCTTGCACAATTCCAGGAACTGGTCTCAAGGAAATGGGAACAAACAAACCCTGGAGTTGAAGATGAAGTGAGCTTAAAACAATCAAGATGGGGCTTCCCTGGTGGCACAGTGGTTAAGAATCCACCTGCCAATGCAGGGGACACGGGTTCAAGCCCTGGTCTGGGAATATCCCACATGCCGCGGAGCAACAACGCCAGTGTGCCACAACTACTGAGCCTGCGCTCTAGAGCCCGCGAGACACAACTACTGAAGCCCATGCACCTAGAGCCTGTGCTCCGCAACAAGAGAAGCCACCGCAATGAGAAGCCTGTGCACCGCAACGAAGAGTAGTCCCCGCTCGCTGCAACTAGAGAAAGCCCACGCACAGCAACAAAGACCCAATGCAGCCAAAAATAAATTTTAAAATAAATAATTCTATTAAAACAAAGAAACAATCAAGATGGCCCTGACCAGACCTCCGCATGACCAATTTCAAGATGATCGTCAGAGCTGACAGTGCTGTTCTGAACGCAGTCCCCAACCGCACACCCTGGAAGCTTTCCTTTAAAAGCTCTCGCTCCAGGCTTCCCTGGTGGCCTAGCGGTTGAGAGTCCGCCTGCCGATGCAGGGGACACGGGTTTGTGCCCCGGTCCGGGAAGATCCCACATGCCGTGGAGCGGCTGGGCCCATGAGCCATGGCCACTGAGCCTGCACGTACGGAGCCTGTGCTCCGCAACGGGAGAGGCCATAGCAGTGAGAGTCCCGCGTACCGAGAGAGAAAAAAAAAAAAAAAAGCTCTTGCTCCCGATTTGCAGTGGCGAGAAGGTTCTGGGGGACACTAGTTCCCCATCTCCCCAGGTTGCCGGCTTCCTGAATAAAGCATCTTTTCCCACCAACCCTGTCTCTCGAACATTGACTTTTGAGCAACAAGCAGCCGAACCTGAGTTGGGTTCTGGCTCTGGCCAGTTACAGGCCTGGAGTCCCACACAGCACAGCACAGCACATGGCCATGAAAGAGGTGCATTGTGTGAGGGCATCCACCATCATGGGAACCGCTGGCTGTGTCACATCCTGTGCCAGGAAGGACACGTGACTCTTGATTGAAACAGAGAGTGGCAACAGGGTGGCCCCACTTGCCATTTTGGGGGAACTAGCCATTCGATGGGGAAAAGGCAGTCTTTTCAACAGTGGTGCTGGGAAAACTAAATATCCACAGGTGAAAGAATGAAGTTGGACCCTCAACCTTACACCAGATACAAAAATTAACCCCAAATGGATCAAAGTCCTAAGTGTAAGAGTCAACACCATAAAACTCTTAGAAGAAAACATAGGGGAAAAATCTTCATGACATTGGATTTGGCAACAACTTCATGGATTTAACACCAAAAGCACAGGCAACGAAAGAATACACAAATTGGACTTCATCAAAATTAAAAACTTTTGTACATCAAAAGACACCATCAACAGAGTAAGAAGGCAACCCACAGAAAGGGAGAAAACATTTGCAAATCACATATCTAATAAGGGATTAATAAAAAGAACTCCTACAATTCAACTACAAAAAACCCAACTGGAAAATAGGCAAAGGAACTGAAATAGACATTTCTCCAAAGAAGATATGCAAAAAAGCAATAAGCACATGGAAAGATGATCAACATCCTTAGTCATTAAGGAAATGCAAATCAAAACCACAGTGACAGACCACTCCACACCCATCTCGATGGCTATCATCAAACAAAGGAACAAGAAACAGAAAATACCAAGTGTGGACAAGGATGTAGAGAAACTGGAGCTCTTGTGCATTGTTGGTAGGAATGTAAAATGGTGTAGTCACTATGGAAAACAGTATTCCTCAAAAAAGTAAAAACAAACAACAAAAAAAGTAAAAACAGAATTACTATATGATCCAGCAGTTCCACTTCTGGGTATACAACCAAAAGAACTGAAAGTAGGGAGTCAAACAGATATTTATACAATCCATGTTCATAGCAGTATTATTCACAATAGCTAAAAGGTAGAAACAATCCAAAAGTCCATCAATGAATGAATGAACAAAATGTGGTCTACCCATACAATGAAATATTATTTAGCCCCAAAAAGGAAGGCAATTCTGACACACACTACAACATGAGTGAACACTGAAGACATTACGCTAAGTGAAATAAGGCAGTCACAAAAGGACAAATATTGTATGATCTGATTACATGAGGTCCCCAAAGTAGTCAAGTTAATAGAGACAGAGAGTAGAACAGTGATTGCCAGGGGCTGGAAGAGGGAGAAACGGGGACTTATTGTTAAATGGGTACAAAGTTTCAGTTTGGGAAGAAGAGAGAGTTCTGCAGATGGATAGTGGTGATGGTTGCCCAACAATGTGAATATGAAACCTCACAACTCAGATCTCATACCCAGCCAAAACCCAGATTGGGATTTGAACCCATGGGCTGGGACTTGAACCCACTGCCCTTTTTAAATTTTAATTTATTTATTTTTGGCTGCGTTGGGTCTTCGTTGCTGCGCATGGGCTTTCTCTAGTTGCAGTAAGCAGGGGCTACTCTTCGTTGCAGTGCGCGGGCTTCTCATTGCGGTGGCTTCTCTTGTTGCAGAGCACAGGCTCTAGGCGCGCGGGCTTCAGTAGTTGTGGCACATGGGCTTAGTTGCCCCACGGCATGTGAACCCACTGTCTTTTAATTAAGATCGCACACCTGGAGCTTCCCTGGTGGCGCAGAGGTTGAAAGTCCGCCTGCCGATGCAAGGGATGTGGGTTCGTGCCCCGGCCCTGGAAGATCCCACATGCCTCAGAGCGGCTAGGCCCGTGAGCCATGGCCGCTGAGCCTGCGCATCCAGACCCTGTGCTCCACAGCGGGAGAGGCCACAACAGCGAGAGGCCCGCGTACAATCAAAAAAAAAAAAAAGGATCGCACACCTGGTCTCAGGACTTAATGAAGCTCAGGTTCTTTATGTCTCAGCATAGAAGGAATTCAGCAAGAGGCAAAGTGATAGGTAAGAAGTGGATTTATTTAGAGAGATATACATTTCATAGACAGAATGTGGTCTGTCTCAAAAGGCAAGACCTGCCCTGGGAGAAACACACTCCACAGACAGAGTGTGGGCCCAAAATATGGGGTGGTTAGTTTTTATGGGCTGGGTAATTTCATAGGCGAATGAGTGGGAGGATTATTCCAACTATTTTGGAGAAGGGGTGGAGATGTCCAGAAACTGGACCACCACTGCCCACTTTTTGGCCTTTTATGCTGGGCCTCGGGACTGTCATGGCACGAGTGGGTGTGTAGTTTAGCACAGGCTAATGTATTACAATGAGCGTAATGAGGCTCAGGGTCCACCGGAAGTCGAATCTTCCACCATCTTGGACCTAATTGATTCTGACAAGTTTATGTCATATCTTCAAGGGCTCTGTCATTCTTTTGAAGGTGGTGCCCTGCCCCCTTCCCTCCTGTTTCAAATATACTTAATGTCACTGAACTGTATGCTTAAAAATGGTTAAAACGGTAAATTTCGTCTTATGCATATATTACAACTTTTAAAAACGGGAATATAGACAAGCTGGCTGGCCCACGAGCAACCTCTCCTCTCTCTGGTGCTGGGCAACTCTAGGATGTGTGTGTGTGTGTGTGTGTGTGTGTGTGTGTGTATGTATATATGTGTAGGGGGAGAAATCTTTCTGCTAAGGAGAGGTATAGAGAGGTCACTTGATGTAAAGGCCGCATAATACATAGAGCATTCATCCCATTTCTGGGGGAAAAATACATAACTGAGCTATTTGCAGATGCACAGGAAAAGGTCCGGAAAGATGTACCCAAACTACCCCCCAGGAGGGGACTGTCACTTTTTATCATGAAAAGTGTATTTGAAACGTTTACAGAGTATAGATAAAACTTCTGAAAGTTTTTTTTTTAATTTTCAAAGTGGACATTAAAATGTAAAACCACTTTAAAAAGTGAAAGTCGGGCTTCCCTGGTGGTGCAGTGGTTGAGAGTCCGCCTGCCGATGCAGGGGACACGGGTTCGTGCCCTGGTCCGGGAAGATCCCACATGCCGCGGAGCGGCTGGGCCTGTGAGCCATGGCCGCTGAGCCTGCGCGTCTGGAGCCTGTGCTCCGCAACGGGAGAGGCCACAGCAGTGAGAGTCCCGCATACCGCAAAAAAAAAAAAAAAAAAAAAAGTGAAAGGTCACACACTATGAGTCTTTTTGCAACTCTACAGCTGGCAAGTGATTAGCAGCCAAACTATGCCCGTGGGACGATTACAAATCAATAAGGAAAAGAATAACCCATAGAAGAAACAAAGGACATAAATGGCAATTCACAGCAGGAACCAGAATGGCCAATCAACAGTGAAAAGATGGGCAACTCCTCTAGCAACCAGGGGTGTAAGTTAAAATCACAATCAGGTTGAAGAAAAATGGTCAAATCTGATGGTACCAAGGGATGGACACTCCTCCCCTGCTAGGAGGCTATGTGCTGATGGAACCACGGTGGAGATCTGGCAAATATCTGTAAAGCCGAAGCGACAAACAGCCTGAGGCCAACAAGCCCACTTCCATTTAAATGCTCAGAAGATCTCACACTTGAACAAGGAGACACAGTCTAGAATGTTCACTGCACCATGGTTTATAACAGAGAAAAACTGTAAACTACCTAAATACAGTATATTTACACAATGGAATACCATACAGCAATCAAAATAAATGAACTAGAGCTATGTGTATCAATGGGGAAAAAAAGAATCTCTTAAAAAATATTCGGTTTTTATAGAAAATGACATGGGGCCATGATGCAAGTCTCAACCAATTTCAAAGAATTTAAATAATGCAGACAATGTTCTGAGACTACAATGCAATTAAGGCAAAACTCAATAGCGGTGGGGGACTTCCCTGGCGGTCCAGTGGTTAAGGATCCGCTACCACTGCAGGGGGGCATGGGTTCGATCCCTGCTCAGGGAACTAAGATCCCACATGCCACACCATAGCATGGCCAAAAAAAAAAAAAAAGAAAAAGAAGAAAAAAGAAATCAATAGCAATGGGTATAGAGTTGCCTTCTGGGGTGATGAAAATGTTCAGGAACTAGATAGCAGTGATAGTTATACAACTCTGTATATGTACTAAATGCCACTGAATTGTACTCTTTTTTTTTTAGGAAAAATGGTTAAAATGGTCTTTTTTTGGCAGAAGAGCAAGTCATTTATTAAAATTGGAATTCAGAGTGCGCAAGTGGGTGTACTGATCAGATCTGCATTTTAGAAAGCTCACTTTGCCATCATGCACAGGATAGTTCATCTTTTTTTTTAATAACTTTTTTTTATTGAAGTAGACTTACAATGCTGTGCCAATCTAAAATGGTAAATTTTATGTGTATCTTACCACTATTTTTTAAAAAATCAATAACAAAAAATACTGCAGAAACCCCGTCTTAATAAAATAATACTCTTTCGGGACTTCCCTGGTGGCGCAGTGGTTAAGAATCCACCTGCCAATGCAGGGGACACAGGTTCGAGCCCTGGTCCAGGAAGATCCCACATGCTGCGGAGCAACTAAGCCCGTGCACCACAACTACTGAGCCTGCGCTCTAGAGCCCACGAGCCACAACTACTGAGCCCACATTCCACAACTACTGAGCCCGCACGCCTGGAGCCCATGCTCTGCAACAAGAGAAGCCACCACAGTGAGAAGCCTGTGCTCCACAACGAAGAGTAGACCCTGCTCACTGCAACTAGAGAAAGCCCGTGCACAGCAACAAAGACCCAACGCAGCCAAAAATAAATAAATAATACTCTTTGAAACAACTGATAAGTCAAAGGAGAAAGCATAATGGAACTCAGAAAACTGAGTAATAATGAAAATACAATCTACTGAAATTTACAAAATGAAGCTAAAACCATGCTTAGAGAGAAATGCATAACTTTAAATTCATTCCTTAGAAAAAAGACTGAAAAAAACCAATGAACATTCATCCCAGGAAGCTGGGGGGAAAAAAACAGCAAATTAAATCCAAAAAAATTAGAAGGAAACTATCAAATTAATTTAAAAACCACAATACTGAAGGTCAGTAGTCAAAAATTGGTATTTTAGAAGAGAAGCCACCGCAATGAGAAGCCTGCGCACCGCAATGAAGAGTAGCCCCTGCTCACCGCAACTAGAGAAAGCCCGTGCGCAGCAACGAAGACCCAACGCAGCCAAAAATAAATAAATAAAATAAATTTTTTTAAAAATTGGTATTTTAGAAAGATGATAAACCTCATCTTAATTAAGGAAAAGATAAAGCACTAACAGTCGAAGTCAGGTATAAAATAGGGACTTCACTACACTATCGTCGCCCAAAAATACACACCACGCATTTTATCACAGAGAAACCATCAGACAAAGCTGGACAGAGGGACAGTCTACAAAATTAACCAGCTGGACACTTTAAAACTGCCAATGTCACCATAAATTCAGTATGAGAAACCGTCCTAGAATGAAAGAAACAAGAGACCCCTCAGCTAAATGCAACGTGTGATCCTGGAACCACCGTGAAGGGCATGGAGAGGACTGGCAAATCGTGAGTGACGTCTGCAGACCACGGTTAAGCTTCCCAACTTTGGTAACTGTCCCCCTGATGTGTAAGTGAATGTGACTGTCCTTATTCGTAGGAAACACACACTGGGCACAAAGCGACATGATGTCTGCGACCTACTTGCATAGTTCTAGTTCAAGGAGACCCAGGGCAGAGTTCAGCATTCAGTTCTGAGCTGGAGAAGCTTCAACTAAGGAAGGCCTGCTCCCCGTCAAAGCCAAAAGGTTGGTGGTTGACTCTCCCCACCTCCTGTCCCCCCACAGGAGAGGGAGACCCCCAACCCATGAGAGTATCCAGAAGATCTGGAGCGCACAGACTGGACCTTGAGCGGAAATGGAGGACGGTATGGCCCTCTATGACCCCGAGGCTGAGGTTCTTCCCAGCTCCATCTAAGCAGACGCCCAGCTGGGGCGGCCGCTGGGAAAACAGGCCCGTTCCCCGGCCGGGCGGGCTCTGATGGCCCAGCCCTTTGCCCTGGAGAAGCGCTGTGGCCCTAGCTGGCCGCCTGGCCCTTCAAGGCCCAGAGGCTTTTCAACAGGTAGGGCAGACTGGCCCGACCAAGACAGGAGGGGCCAGAGTCCGGAGCAGGAGAGCTGGGTTCCCAGCCTGGCGTCCCAACCTGGGACTGGGGCTCAGGTCGGGCTCCTCTGAGCCTCAAAGCTCCCTCCCCCACCCCGTCCCCCACTGCCTAGAGGAAAGGCCCAGAGACAGCTTCAACCACGTGCCTGTCCCCTCACCCTCACCTGGGCCAGCAGCCAGGGCTACCTCGCTGGAGGCGTCGTGGAGCCACCTGAACGCCACTGCCCCTGTTCGTGGGGTCAGCGACTCAGGGAGAGGCCGCCCTTCGCCTGCCTCCCAGGTGGGATGGGTCAAACGCGGCTGCTCCGGGGGAGAAGCCTGGAATCCCAGCCTGCTCCCCGCACCCTCGGCTTGCACCCGAGCCCAGGGCCCCGCAGAGGTGTGAGCTAGTTGCTTACCTGGAGCAGGAGGCGGCGCCGTCCACCAGACCCCAGGGCGGCAGGGAAGCGGTCTCTGCGTCTTGTTAGCGGGATCCTTCTCCTGTTGCCCCTCACGCCCCGCCCGCCTGCGCAGTGGGGGAAAGCGGGCCGCAGCTGCGCCTGTCGGCCCTGCGGGGCCCGGCTCCTCCACCCCGCACACCTGGGCCAGGTGCCCAGACCCGGGAGGCCCGCCCCGCCAACAGCGGCCCGTGGAGGCGTGTGCGCCCGGAGAGCCGCTGGCGAGGGAGTCGTTGTTCGGGCGCCGGGGCGCTGCCCGCGGGCCCAGGGCGAGGCCGGCGCTGGCGCGGGGAGGCTGGAGGCTGCCTCCCTCGGCCGCGCGGCGCCCCTCACCCGCGCCCCTGCACGTGAACCCGCGCGCCGCGAGAGCCCGCGCGGTTGGGCGCCCACTTGATGGTGTCTCCAGCTGGTCAGGTTCCCGTCCCCTCTTCCCTCCAGAGACCTCACAGCAGTGGCAGGTCAGCTTCCCGGCCCTTCCCGTTCTGCGGAGGGCTGTCCGCACCTCTTCTGAAACTGTCTGCGGGCTCTTGCCGCCGCCCTCATCCCTCTGTTCCGTTTCTCCCCCAGCAGCTCCGCTCTCCACACCGCGCCACAACGGTTAACAGCATGGGCTCCCCGCGCAGAGGCACGTCGGCCCAAAGCCGGCCCCGCACCACCAGGACCCAAACCGAGCCCTCCTTAAACCAACTCCCTTGCTGAGCTGGTGATTAATCTCTATCCAAAACTTTATCCCCTTTCTTATACCCTCTGGCCTCAACCCTGTGCTAACTTCACACTAATCAACCAGCGTCAGATGACTACAACAGCTGTTGTCAATAACGTTGTTAATGTGCTAAAATTGCTATCACAGATACCATTACCACACAAACTCAGGGTGCTTCTCCAGGGCAAGATGAGTTCACAGACCCCTGAGCCATGGGCCACCCGGCCAGAGAACCCTAAACCAGAGACACCTTGACTCCCGAAACTACCATTCATCACAGAAATGATTAATCTCAGCCTCTCTGTCCTTCCCCTTAAGAAACCACCTGGAGTGGATCTGAGGCTTGTCTCCACTCCGTTGCTTGGGGCCTGCAATAAACACTGTAGTTCCTTCACCACAACCTGGTGTCAGCAGATTGGCTTTGCTGCACGTTGGACGAGTGGACCTGAGTTCGGTTCGATACAGGACCCTCTCACTACAGGCTCAGTGCTGGCCCTCAGTGAACAGATAGTAAGCAAATCAGACGCTTTCAAAGTCTCCGTTTCCTCGGCTTTGCTCCTTCCCCTCTCCTCTCCCCCAGCCCCTCTGCATCCTCCTTCCTCCTGCCCTGAGGCTGGCACTCACTCACCTGCCTGCCCGCCCGCGGCCCTAACCTGGCTGGCCCTCCCTGCTCAGCAGTCGGTCTCCTAGACACCCAAGCCCTTATTCTCCTGAACTGCATCAACCCTGCTTCGTGCTGGAGCTCTCCCACGGTGGAAATGGACCCTCCCGCTGCAGCCGGCTTCACATAAGCACGCACACGCGCGCGCGCGCACACACACACACACACACTCTCTCTCTCTCTCTCTCTCTCTCTCTCTCTCTCTCACTCACTCACACAGAGGGGGGGGGTTTGCAGGAGAGCAGATTAAAGGACCATCTTTCCCTCCCCAGCAGCACCCAAGCAAGGACATGAGGGTCAGGGGACAGGTATGCTTTATTACTTAGTTCCCACAGGTGATCATCCCACAGCACGAATCAGACCACCCACCTGCACTCATTTACACTTTACAAAGAACAGGTTAATGGGATGCAGGGCAGCTTCCACAATGACCCAGCCCCGAGGCTACAGGGCCTGAGAGAACACTTCTGCTTCGAGGCCTGGTCATTCCGGGCCCCCACCGCACCCCACTCCTCCAGACTCCTGACCTCAGAGGAAAGAGGAGACGCTGGGTCTCACGCTAAGCGCCAGGGCCCACAGAAGAGAACTGGGGAGTCCCCAAGTGGTAATTTCTCCCTTCCCACGGCCCAGCCTCCAGATGAAGAGAATAAGGCACAGTCGGTGGTGGAGAGGGAACAAAGCCAAGAACCTGAGCTGAGGACGGGCATCCTCAGACCACAGCCCGGCTCTTCCTTTCTCCCAGGCAGCTCAGTCTGGGGCGGATAGAGCTGAAGGTGGCAGGTCCACCCAGAAGACTGGGTCTGGGGACCCTGGCGAGAGGAGGCATGGCCCCCGGCGTTCTGCCCCACAGGCCTTGACAGGGAGTCAGGGGGAAGGCCACATGGCTCCTGCCCACTTTCCCCTGGTCCTCAGGCCAGCCCGGATCCCGGCGGGCACTGTCGGCCCTACCGAGGGTTCAGCTCCGGTAGCTCCTGAGCAGGTGCCCGGCGATCACCAGCCTCTGGATCTCACTGGTGCCTTCATAAATCTCAGTGATGCGAGCATCACGGTAGTGCCGCTCGGCTGGCATCTCTGTCACGTAGCCCATGCCACCCAGGATCTGCATGGCCTAAGGCGGAAAGGAGGGGCTCAGGAGGAGAAGACCCCCACTCGAGGGGAAAAACAGGACAGGATCAGCCGGGGGAGGGGCAGCCAGCACACTCACTGCTACTCAACCCTTGGGACCTCCCTCGCCCAGGCACCGGGGGCACTCACCTGGTGGGTGATGGCAGTTGCGGCCTCCGATGCAGCCAGCTTGGCCATTGCGGCCTCCTAACCACAGGGGATGGTGGCGTCAGAAACTCGACCATGGGCGGAGCTCCCAGCACATGGCCCTCAGCAGGGTGGGCCTGGGGGAGCCACCCCTTGTAGCAATAAACCCACGGGCCCAAGGAACCAGGACCCCGCCCAGATGTTTCCCTCAGTCCCTCCACCACCAAAGCTCTGGGCCGTGCCCAGGGAGACCCCAGCCCCACGGGCACCTTGATGAAAGGCCTCTTGTTATCCTTCAGCACCGCAGCGCGCCAGGTCAGCAGCCGGGCACTCTCCAGGGCCAGGGCCATGTCCGCCAACTTGAACTGCAACAACCCAGTCCCACCCCGGCAGTCGGTGTTTGCCCTCCCTCCCCTCTCCCTGCAAGACAGGAGGGAGGAGGGCAGAGGACACGGGAGCAGGTGAAAGCCATCTGGGAGGCAGAGCGGAAAGGCCAAAACTCTCTCCCTCCGCGGCACCGTGCCTCGTTACCTGGATGACCTGCAGCTTGGTGAGGGGCGCCCCGAAGGCCGTGCGGTTCTCGGCGTAGTTCACAGCACAGTCGAGGGCAGCCTGGGCGATGCCCAGGGCCTGGGAGGCGATGCCGATGCGGCCCATGTCCAGGGTTTGCTGTGAGGACCGCCCTGTCAGTGGCCGGCCAGCAGGGCCCCAGGGCCCCCGCCCCCGCGGCTGGGCTCACCATGGCAATCTTGAAGCCCATCCCCGGTTCCCCCAGCAGGTTGTCCTTGGGGATGCGACAGTCCTCGAAGATGAGGTTGGCAGTAGATGAGGCCCGGATGCCCAGCTTGTCTTCCTTCTTCCCTAGCGTGAGCCCAGGCGTTGGCATGGGAACCAGGAAGGCACTGATGCCCTGGAGGCCAGATGCGCCCAGTGACTTTTTCACCTGCTCGAGGCCACGCCCCTCACACAAACCACCACAGCCACCAGCTCCTGTCCCTTCCCTCCACCTCCCTCAGAACCTCGCGGTGACGCCCTCTGCCGGCTCCTCTGGGGAAGGCGCCGCCCGGGGAGGGAGAGGGACAGGGACAGCGGCACGTGCCCCAGAGCAAGAACAGCTCCATCGGACCGAGGAGGTTTGGATCTAGAAACTCTGAACGTCTCACTGACCCTCTCTCCGGGGTCCCCACCTTGTTCTGCAAGGACCTGTCCGTGCTGGCGAAGACCACGGCGGCCGAGGCCTCCCAGGAGTTGGTGATCCAGGCTTTGGTGCCACTCAGGACCCACGAGTCACCGTCTGCCCAGGCAGTGGTGGCGGCGGCCCCCGCGTCGCTGCCGTTCCCTGCCCCACACGCAGACTCAGAGTCCACCGGCGCCTCCGCCCTCCGAGGGCACCGCCACCAACTCACCCGGAACCCAGCCTCACCCCTGGCTGGTGAGCCAGACCCGGGTCCAAGGGATCAGGGTCTGGCTCCTGAGAGAAGGCTCAAGGGCCGCACCGGCTCCCACAGCTCTCGGGGTGGGGGGATGGGGGGGATGTGACAGCTGGGTGTCTTCAAGCCAAAGGGACCCCAGGGCCCAAGTCCCTCCCTCCCAGCTCAGCCGAGGCGAGCTCGGGCTCTGTGGAGATCCCAGCAGCCAGAGCTCCACCCCAGGCCCTCACTTCTGCCCTCCTGCCCCGGGAGGCAACGAGCAGCTAACCCAGCTCAGCACCGGCCCCAGCCTGAGTCACCCCGATTCTGAGGGGAGGGGACAGGGGCAGACCACTGTCCCACGGTGATACCTGGTTCACTGAGGGCAAAGCAGCCAATTTTGTCACCACTGGTGAAAGGAGTGACCCACTGCTTCTTCTGCTCCTTGGAGCCAAACTTCAGGATAGGCCCCAAGTAGAGGGACTGGGGGGACAGTGCAGAGTGGTCGGAGGCCTTCCAGCCCAGAACACCTGCCCGCCCGCGTACCCACCCCCAGGCCTCCTCTCTCCAGAGGCCCACGCAAGGGACCAGGTCCAGAAGTGGTCAGGGGCAGGGAGCCAAGGCCGGGCCTTGCCCCGGATGTGGGGCTGTGTGGCAGAGGGCCTGCCCCCCACCCACAGGAGCTTCCCCTCCACCGGTGTATCCAGGGCCCAGGCGCGAGACTCACGTTGTTGACGCTCATGATGACTCCAGTGGAGGCGCAGCCCCGGCTGATCTCCTCCATGGCAATGGCGTAGGCCAGGTAATCGAGGCCGGCACCGCCAAACTCCTCGGGCACATCCATGGCCATGAGCCCCAGCTCACCCATCTTCTTCACCTGGCCCCAGGGAAGGATGTCATGGCAAGGGCAGCTGCCAGGGGACGGTGCCCACCCTCTCCACCCCCAACCCTCCTGCCCCTGAGCCAGTGCCTGCAGAAACTCAGGTCACATGGCCACATCCACCTACCCCAGGACCCCCGAGGCTGAGTCTGCAAGACAGCACCATTCATTGAAGCCGTCCTGTCCCCACATTCCGCCCCAACTCTACCCTGTGTCTACAGACACAACCAGTGAGCAAGCAGAAGGCACAAGAAGGCTTTAGGGGCCTCTGAGGTAGGGAGCAGAGCAGGGCAGCACAGTGCCACACAGACCTTCTTTCAGTCCCTCACACGTACCACACTTCCCCTCCCCACCACAGGGCCTTTGCACATGCTGTTTCCTGCCAGTGATACCCTTTATCAACTAGTTATTATCTCCTCCCGTCCTTGGGGCTCAGCTCAAGCATCGCTTCTGCTGCATGGCCATCTCTGACCTCACTGAGTCAAATCCTTTAATCACACGCTCCTGCAGCATCTGTGCCTCTCCTTAGTGGTGCTTGCGCAGCTGTAATTTCACACCTATTCACGTGCTTGTTCTGATTAAGGTCTCTCTCTGTGACCACGAGGGCAGAGACAGTGCAGTTTTGTCCACTGCTATATTCCAATGCCAGTGAAAGAATGAATAAAGGGGAAGAAGCTTGGAATTTTTGACTTGGAATACCAGTGGTGGTCATCGTTAATTATCAATGCCCAACACTGAAAAATGCTTTATGTGTACTCTTCAATTTGAGTCTCGCCGAAGCTCTGTGAGGACAATGCTGAGTCAACCTCATGTCACAGGTGAGGAAACCGGAGCTCAGGGAGGTGAAGCAACCAGTTCGGGGCGGAGCTTGTAAGTGGTGGGGCTGGGACTGAAACCCAGCACTGACTCCAGGACCTCAACCAGCTCAGACCCTTCAGCAGGTTCCTAGGACAGATTCCTTACCCTCTGTCAGCCTGCTCCCCACCTGGGAAACAGGGACCACAACAGAACCTGCGTAGCTTTGAGAAGAAACAACTAAAACCAATGGCCTCTACGGAGCAGGCTGGGGTAGAAGAGGGACCGTTGCTTTTCATTAGAAAATCATTTTAGGACTTCCCTGGTGGCGCAGTGGTTAAGAATCCACCTGCCAATGCAGGGCACATGGGTTCGAGCCCTGGTCCGGGAAGATCCCACATGCTGCGGAGCAACTAAGCCCAGTGTGCCACAACTCCTGAGCCTGCGCTCTAGAGCCCACGAGCCACAACTACTGAGCCCACGTGCTGCAACTACTGAAGTCCGCGTGCCTAGAGCCTGTGCTCCATAACAAGAGAAGCCACCACAATGAGAAGCCCGAGAACCACAACGAAGAGTAGCCCCCGCTCGCCACAATCAGAGAAAGCCCGCGCACAGCAACGAAGACCCAACATAGCCAAAAATAAATAAATTTATAAAAAAGAAAAAAAAAGAATCCACCTGCCAATGCAGGGGACACGGGTTCAATCCCTAGTCCAGGAAGATCCCACATGCCACGGAGCAACTAAGCCCGTGCACCACAACTACTGAGCCTGTGCTCTGAAGCCCACGAGCCACAACTACTGAGCCCACGTGCTGCAACTACTGAAGCCCACACGCCTAGAGCCCGTGCTCCACAACAAGAGAAGCCACCACAATGAGAAGCCTGCGCACCGCAACGAAAAGTAGCCCCCGCTCACCGCAACTAGAGAAAGCCTGCGTGCAGCAATGAGGACACAACGTGCCCAAAAATAAAATATAAATAAATTCATAAAAAGAAAATCATTTTGTCATTTGTATCCTGTAACCGTGTTCTTAGACTATGCTGACTTCAATGAAGCAAATCAGTAAGAATGTCTGCCATATTTTCTCATTTGTCTATAATTAACATTACTTCTGTGATTATAAGTTTGATTCCCCCCTTCCCCAAACAGTACTTACTTCATAGAACTGTTTTAAGGACTAACTGAGACAATATATATATAAAATGCTGAGCCCAGTACCTGGCACGAGGTGAGTGATCAGTGAATGGCACTGTTTAAAAAATTTTATTGAAGTATAGCTGATTTACAATGTTGTGTTAATTTCTGCTATACAGCAAAGTGACTCCGTTATACATCTATATAGTCTTTTTCATATTCTTTTCCATTATGGTTTATCACAGGATGTTGAATATAGTTCCCTGTGCTATACAATAGGACCTTATTGTTTATCCATCCTATATATAATAGTTTGGATATACTAATTCCAAACTCCCAATCCTTCCCTCCCCTTGGCAACCACAAGTCTGTTCTCTATGGCTGTGAGTCTATTTCTGTTTTGTAGATGGCTTCATGTGTGTTGTTTTTTGTTTTTTGTTTTGCGGTACGCGGGCCTCTCACTGCTGCGGCCTCTCCCGTCGCGGAGCACAGGCTCCGGACATGCAGGCTCAGTGGCCATGGCTTACGGGCCCAGCTGCTCCACGGCATGTGGGATCTTCCCGGACCGGGCACAAACCCGTGTCCCCTGCATCAGCAGGCGGCCTCTCAACCACTGCGCCACCAGGGAAGCCCCACGTGTGTTGTATTTTAGATTCCACATATAAGTGATATCACATGGTATTTGTCTTCCTCTGACTTACTTCGCTTAGTATGATAATCTCTAGGTCCATCCATGTTGCTGCAAACGGCATTATTTCATTCTTTTTAATGGCTGAGTAGTATTCCATTGTATATATGTACCACATCTTCTTTATCTATTCATTGGTCGATGGACATTTAGGTTGTTTCCATGTCTTGGCTATTGTAAATAGTGCTGCTATGAACACAGAGCTACATGTATCTTTTCAAATTATAGTTTTGTCTGGGTATATGCCCAGGAGTGGGATTGTTGGATCACATGGTAGCTCTATTTTTAGTTTTTTAAGGAACCTCCATACTGTTCTCCATAGTGACTTCACCAATTTACATTCCCACCAACAGTGTAGGAGGGCTCCCTTTTCTCCATATGCTCTCCAGCACTTATTATTCATAGACTTCTTAATGATGGCCATTCTGACCGGTGTGAGGTGGTACCTCATTGTAGTTTTGATGGGCAGTTCTCTAAGAATTAGCAATGATGAGCAAGTGAATGGCATTTATTATCATTAAGTGACTGATAAGTTCTTGTCTTGACAGTGATGTCTGGGAGGAGGGGCACTGGTGAATCTGCTGAACTTCCATAATGATTTGTGTCCCTCCACGAAACTGCTTGTTTGATTCTGCCTTGAGTTGTTCCCATGGGAAACTCTTGTAAGACTCTAAGCTTGGGGTGGGCCTGACTGTGCCCAGGGTCTCCCGTGTAACACAGGGGAGGAGATGGCCAGTGCGTGGGAGGCAGAATGACAGCCCCTCAAAGACGAGCACGTCCTAACCCCCGGGACCTGTGAATATGTTTCCTCACGTGGCAAAAGGGACTCTGCAGGTGAGATTAAGAGAAGGATCGTGAGGTGGGGGGGCTTCCCTGGATGATCCAGGGGGGCTAATGTCATCGCAGGGTCCTTGTAAGGGCAAGACGGAGACAGGAGGGGCAGAGAAGGAGATGGGACAATGAAAGCAGAGGCTGGAGGGACTGGGATGCTGGCTGGAGGGGTGGGCGTCATGAGCCAAGGAATGCAGGCGGCCACTAGACGCTGGGAAAGGCAAGGAAGTGATTCTCCCCTGAAGCCACTGGAAGGGACGCAGGCCTGCCCACACCTTGATTTTAAGCCCAGAGAGACCCACTTTGGATTTCTGCCCTCCAGGAACTGTCAGACACTAAATGTGTACTATTCTAAGCCACTGAGTCTGTGGTAATTTGTTACAACAGCAACGGGAAGCTAGTACACAGTGATAAGTGGGACTCAGAGCTCCCAGGGATGTGTCATTTCGAGAATCGCTTAAAAAAAATTCTGTGGTCACCGCGCACCTGGGGCCAGCGGGGGTGATGCTGCTCGAAAAGCTGCATCATTGCAGCTGGTGGGAATCAAGGAGGGGGCGGGAGTGGAAAGTAGACAGTGGTTTAGGCAGGGTTGTCTCTGAACACGGCCCGGCGACTCACTAAGCCCTGTGCCAGCACAAGCGTGGCCTCAGAACAGAGCCCCCTTTTTTTTTTTTTTAATTTTCTTTGGTTTTTGGCTGCACTGCACAGAATGTGGGATCTTCGTCCCCTGACCAGGGATCAAACCCATGCCCCTGCACTGGAAGCGCAGAGTCTTAACCACTGGACCGCCAGGGAAGTCCCAGAGCCCCTTCTGAACCCACACTTAGGGCCTGCAACAAACCTATTCCAGGGTGGAATAGTGTTTTATGGGGAATGCCTGTGCTGGGTCAGGAGCCAGGGTCGTATTCTACCAGGTGCCAGAAATACGCAGGGTCCCCAAGATTCATGCTCAGGCCTGGACAGGAACCCCGCTGAAGTGCTTTCTCTGGCCAAACAGCAAGAGAGACTGAGCTAAAAAAAAAAAGCCCCAATTGTCTCACCCTACACGCGCCACCCAGCTTCCCTGGACACTAAGACCCACCCCCTCTTCAGCCTCTATCTCCAGTACACAACCCTGGGATAAACGACAGATCAGCCGATCACACCATGACACCATTTCACCCCAAGAAACAGAACGGGAACCAAAATTCCCAGATGGAGTGTAGGCAGGACAAGGATTATCCCATTTTCCTGTTACGGAAGGGGGCTCACGTGCAGATGGTGCCAGTCCCGGGACACCTGGATGGGGAAGCCAGAACTCCCGGCACTCGTCTCTACACCACACCACTGTCCTCTGACTCTCCTGACAGTTCTCTCTGTCTGAATAAAAAGCTGTAGGAGTTCACAATGACTGCACCCAAGCAACTTCACTAGCATGCTATTTCCCCCAACCCTTCTCATTCTGAAGTGGATCTCGAGATTTCTGGCAATATGCCATGGCCAGCTGCAGGAACATTCTAGAAAAAAATTGGAAACATGGACTTCCCTGGCAGTCCAGTGGTTAAGACTCCATGCTTCCACTGCAGGGGCCACAGGTTGGATTCCTGGTTGGGGAACTAAAATCCCACATGCCGCACGGTGTGGCCACAAAAAAAAAAAAAAAAAAAATTGGAGACAATGGCAGTGGAGAGGAGAGACAGTACAATCAAAAAGAAGAAGAAATCAGGGACTTCCCTGGTGGCGCAGTGGTTAAGAATCCACCTGCCAGCGCAGGGGACACGGGTTCGGGCCTTGGTCCAGGAAGAAGATCCCACATGCTGCAGAGCAACTAAGCCCGTGCACCACAACTACTGAGCCTGCACTCTAGAGCCCGTGAGCCACAACTACTGAGCCCACATGCCTAGGGCCCGTGCTCCGCAACAAGAGAAGCCACCGCAATGAGAAGCCCGCGCACCGCAACGAAGAGTAGCCCCCACTCGCCGCAACTAGAGAAAGCCCGCATGCAGCAACGAAGACCCAATGCAGCCAAAAATGAATAAATAAATAAATAAATAAACTTATATTTTAAAAAAAAGAAATCAGAAACAAAACAAAAAGCAGCAGCACACACACACAAAAAGACCGCATGTTCAGTTGTATAAATCATTCCTGATCTAAGCATGTTGATGGTAACTGGCTAACAGCTGCCAGGCTCCCTAATATTTTCCCCTAGCAGCCTGACCTTCAGAGCGACCTCAAGGGGAACCCCTCAGAGCTGCTACCCACGGTGGTTACTCTCGGCCCCTTGTGTCTGTGAACCAGGAGTCCAGACCTGCATCCCTGACTGGGCCAAGCCTGGTGGTCTCCAAACTCCCAAGAGAAAATGTGAGAAAGAGAAGGACCCCTTTCCTAGCAGAGTGAGCCTTCAGCACCTGCTGCCTTCATATTTGGGACACATTTAGAGGACACTTCATATAAAAATAGTGCTTTTAAGTCACTTCTAAAAGCTCACATGTTTAAAAAATCAAATTTGTCCCAGGACAAAGTCCCAGGGAGTCTGGGACTTCCCACCAGGGAAGTCCCAGACTCCTTTTAGAGAATCAAATTCCCTAACTTGTTGAAAATTTGTTGCTTTATTCAAGGGGAAGGGGCCACGGGAGCCACCTCCCCAGTTCCCACGCTGGGTCAGTGTGTGCTAAGTGCTGGGACAATAAGGACACTCAGGATGACTTAACCATAAAATTCAAGTCCATAAAGTTCAGCAAACATCTGCTGAATGCCAAGCACTTACGGAGGGCAAGGAGGTCGGGGCGTGAACAAGACCAATACGGGCCTTAAGGGAGGCAACTGTGGGAAATAACTGTTGACACAGGATACACACCATCACGTGACAAGCACACCCAGAGAATTAGGGATTATGAATGAACACTCCTGAAACACAGAGAGATGAATTCTTGCCGGGAGAGGTGAGAGGCAGTGCCATTCAGGGGACACTTCCAGGGTGGAATTCACAGAAGTCTGTGCACATGAGGAAGAAGAAAAATGGACTATGATTTGAGAGGTTTCTATGCAGTTAACTACCATCTGAGATAGGGCAAGAGGACGAAAAGCAGGTTTTGCACCTGATATATTAAAGTTACTCAATAAGGGACTTCCCTGGCGGCACAGTGGTTAAGAGCCCGCCTACTGATGCAGGGGACTCAGGTTCGAGCCCTGGTCCGGGAAGATCCCACACGCCACGGAGCAACTAAGCCCGTGCACCACAACTACTGAGCCTGCGCTCTAGAGCCTGTGAGCCACAACTACTGAGCCCATGTGCCACAACTACTGAAGCCCGTGTGCCACAACTACTGAAGCCTGTGTGCCACAACTACTGAAACCCGTGAGCCACAACTACTGAGCCTGTGTGCCACAACTACTGAAGCCCATGTGCCACAAGTACTGAAGCCCACACGCCTAGAGCCCGTGCTCCACAAGAAGCCACTGCAATGAGAAGCCTGAGCACAGCAAATGAAGAGTGGCCCCTGCTCACCGCAAGCAGAGAAAGGACCGCACGCAGCAACGAAAACACAACGCAGCCAAGAATAAAATAAAATAAATTAATTTTTTAAAAAGTTACTCAATAAACATTCACTGAGTGAAGGAAAAGAAACTGGGTTCAGTTTCATACATATAAATATGCACATGTAGGGACTTCCCTGGCAGCCCAGTGGTTAGGACTCCACGCTTCCACTGCAGGGGCCCGGGTTCCATCCCTGATCAGGGAACTAAGTTCCCACAAGATGCTCAGTGCGGCCACAAAAAAAAAAAAATGCACATATACATTTCCAGGTTCCGGAGTCCAAAGCTGGTTTGGAAACACCATTCTATTTCCTATTTCCCTTTATAACATAAAAGCATTATAAACTCATAACTATTTCTTTTTTTTTTTTTCTCGGGGGCAGGGGTTAGGTTTGGACACAGAAAGAGTAAAGTTCCGCTTAGATTACAAAACAAGCCATGTGAGCAGAAACTGGCACTAGCTTTCCACCTCCTTCGTGGCCTGCCCACCTCTCAATTCTCCCCTTGACTCTTCCCCAGTAAACCCACTTTTCTTGGGGGAAACAAATTCTTCAGGAAAAAAATATTAGAAATCACTAACTAGGGACTTCCCTGGTGGTCCAGTGGGTAAGACTCCGCACTCCCAGTGCAAGGGGCCCAGGTCGATCCCTGGTCGGGGAACTAGATCCGCATGCATGCCTCAACTGAAAGATCCCGAATGCCGCAACTAAGACCCGGTGCAGCCAAAGTAAATAAATAAATTTTTAAAAAGAAGAAAAAAAAAGAAAGAAAGATATCACTAACTAAGCATCTCCTGTAGGCCGGTGGGGTCGGGGGGAAGCTCAGAGTCTACATCTGGCTCCTCCAATCCCAGCTGTGTGACTGCTGACCAAGAAATGTAACCCCTGGCTTCAGTTTCCTCATCTGAAGACTGGAGATCAATGAAGTAACTGCCTCAGGGTGTTTTGTTGAAGATTTAATGGATAAGCACCTGGAATACAGTAACCCTCAAATGATAGTTACTCCTGTTATTATTACTATGGTCATTTTAAAACACTAGTGGACACACAGCGCAGGGAGATCAGCTCGGTGCTTTGTGTCCACCTAGAGGGGTGGGATAGGGAGGGTAGGAGGAAGGGAGACGCAAGAGGGAGGAGATATGGGGATATATGTATATGTATAGCTGATTCACTTTGTTATAAAGCAGAAACTAACACACCATTGTAAACCAATTATACTCTAATAAAGATGTTAAAAAAATTAAAAAAAATAAAACACTAGTGGTATTATTTTTAATTTTGCAACCTGCCCTATTATCCCTGTGTCTACTGCTTTGACCCTTCTGCCTGTTTAAGCCCTGGATTCCCTTCTGTAATGGGGGGAGCTGAGCACTACCCACAATAACAGAGAGTGATAAAAGCAAAAAGCCAACCGGCCTCAATCCTTAGCGAAGGGCAACATTGAGCAACCTCTGCATCCCATCAGCCACCAAAACGACAGAGTCCAGTTTGTGTGGGGCAGGGGCAAGATCAGAAGATCTATTTCTCCCCAAGCTCTAAGACCTCAGGCAATTCCTACAACTGCTCCTACATCCTCTAGACAAAGGAAATAATAGCAGGACTCCTGATAACCTAACCAGATTACAGATATGAAAACACCTGTCCAAGATCAAACCAAATAAATGCTATCACTACTCTGAGCTAGGTCATGCATCAGCAAGTCTGGACTGTGCAGCCTCCGGGTGCCAGAATGTGTCAGAAGGTAGGAAGCTGATGCTTTTGATCTCTTCCTTCCACATCCATTTCTGCCACTATTTAGTGGCAGGATCAATCTGCAACCTTCCCCGCCTTATAAAGCAAGTAAGAGATTACAAAGCCAGAGGACTGGTGAAGAGTTGGTTGGTAGAAAGCCTGTTTCTACTGCCAGTTTTCTTGCACAAAGCAAGTCTATGTTTGTAATATAATAAGTATTATAATTTGAGGGAATATAGGAAAAATAAATCAAGTGGTCTGTCATTTGGCCAGAAAAGCCCCAATATACAGCCATGTCTTGGACAACTGCTCTGAGGGCAGCACCAGAGTGTGGCGGTATGGAGGATACAGGGGTAGTTTAGGCCCTTGGCGATAATATTCCCGATTAGAACAGGGCTTCCCAGCTGGGCTTCTGGGACAAGCACGTGGCTAGGGGATGGAGCAGGGTTTTGGAGCCAATCACACCAGGTCTACTGGTCCATAGACAGTATGCCTTGGAAAATCACTTCACCTCTCTGTGCCTCAATTTTCTCAACTGTAATAAAAATAATAATAGTATTAATAGCTTCTGGTTTTCAAGTACCAGGCACCATGAACTTGACATATGTGATCTCCCACAATCCTTGCAAGCATTCCAGGAAGCCAAATGGAGATTAGACGTGCAGCTGGGGATGCCCTCAGGACTAAATGAGATGACATGATTTCAATGCTTAACACCTAAACGTTGCCCAACTAATTTTGGTGCTCAGAATGCCACTTGCCTACCCCACTTTGAGCTCCTTGGGTATTCCCACAGTCCAGGCACAGTGCCCGATACACTGTGAACACACAACATTCACTAAGCTGGAAAAGTGGCCCCAGAGCCTATGAGGCATGTGAATGGTGATCACAACTCCTGAATTCCTCAGACTGGAAAACAGGCATGGAGAAGAGGCCAGACAGATTGGCTCTTTCACAAGTTATGTACTCAACAAATATCTATTGAGTATACTGTGTGCCAGACATCTTGCCAAGCCAGGGGATGGAGACAGCAGGAACATCTCAAACTTGTCGTTAAAGATGGAGTGATACAACGGCACGGGGAGGAGGGAACTGACTGGGATCTCAGCAGCCGGCAGAAGACAGACTTGGGTTCAAACTTTAGCTCTGTAACTTATTAGCTCCATGACCTTGGGCACATTTAATCCTCTCATCAATCTGAGTTTCATCAACTGTACAAAAGGGTATGTAATAATGGCACCTTCATCTCATAGGACAGTTTTAAGAAACAGATAAGCTAGGGACTTCTCTGGAGGTCCAGCGGTTAAGAATCCGAGCTTCCACTGCAGGGGGGCGCAGGTTCTCTCCCTGGTCGGGGAGCTAAGATCCCGCATGCCACGTGGTGTGGCCAAATGAAAAGAAACAGGTGAGCTAACCCATCGGAACTTAGGACAATGCCGAGCACGTGGTCAGCATTTTATAAGCATTAACTATTACTATCAACACAACGCCCAGTACGTAGTAAGCATATCAACCATCCACCATTATTACTGTTATTCCAGAAGTTACATCCTGGCTATAGGCCTCATTCTGGACAAGGGAAACCTCCAGGGCATATTCTGGGTCCCAGGACCACCCCCCACCCCCCACTTAGGGTTCCTTGATTGCAGTCTCCGTGCCTCTGGATGTCACTGTCACCAATCATCCTGGAGCTGATGGTACCTGTACTCTTAAACTCTCACCTGAGCCGCCGGGAAGCGATGTTCCTTGTCCACCTGGGCCGCGATGGGAAAGAGCTCCTTCTCAGCAAAGTCCCGGCATGTCTGACGAAGCATCTGGTGTGTCTCGGGCAGTTCCACAGACTGGTAGATGGTATGTAAGCAACGCCAGTCCCGAGGCCGGAGAGCTGCCAATGAGAAGAGTAGTCAGTGGAAGGGGAACGTAAGAGGTCTTGCGTAGTAATAATAATAATAATAATAATAGTGATCCACTAACTGGGTGGTTCTCCACCACGGATGACTTTGTCCCCCAAGGGACATCTGGCAATGTCTGGAGACATTTTTGGTTGTCTCAACCGAAGGGTAGTATGGAGTGGGTAGAGGCCAGGAATACTGCTAAACATTGTATAGGACAGATACCATGACAAAAAATTATAGGCCCAAAATGTTGATAGCGCTGCTGTTGGGAATAGCACTGAATGTTTACTATGCTTGCTAAACACTTTGTACAACAATCCCACTCAATCACCAGTATAACACCAATAATAGTAAGAGCACAGCTCTGTGACCTTAGGCGAGGATCCTAACTTCACAGGTTTCTCTAAATGTGGAGGACAGCAGTACTCAGCTCCTGGGCTGGGAGGATGAGATACTGACTGTAGCACTTAGCACGGGGCCTGGCAGGCCCCAAGGAGGCGCAAGGAGCAGCCCAACTGGAGCAAAGGCCGCGCGTTGCCGGAGGGGCACCGCCAGCCCGCCTGCGTCAGGCGAGAATCGGCCTCCGGGTCCCACGCCCGCCCGGCCCGCCCCGGGCCGGAGCGCACTCACCTCCGCGGACGGGGCCGCAGGCCCGGGCGAGCAGTGTGGCGGCCATGGAGGACGGAGACCGGCAATGGCACTGAGCTTCTTCCAGGCGACCTCGGACCGCGAGCGCGGGTTCCGGCGCGGGGCGGGGGGCGGGGCCTGCGGGGCGGGGCCGGCGCGCGCTCGCTCTCCGGGGGCGGGGCCTGCCTCGGGTCCTCCTGAGCCCCGCCTCCCTCCCAGGAGATAAATCAAACTGTCCGGTGTTTGGGGAAGTCTCCGAAATCGGTTTCAGGCCGATCCTAAAGCTCTTCGAGGTGGGGGCCCCATCTCTCCTAAAATCCAATTCCGTGGCCTAAAAAGCCCTATCTGGCCTTCCCCCGCCTCCCTCCCCGGCCCCACGCCCACCATGCTCTTGCTGTAGCCTCACAGGGCAGCTTTTCTCTAATACTTGTAGCTGGTTCCTGCCTCCAAACCTTTGCAGTCACCGTTCCCTCAGCTGGAACTCTCCTTCCCTTCACTCGCTGAGGCCTGCCGTGACCGCAGGAGGCCAGTGTTTCCCCCCACACACTCTCCATCCCGTTGTTTTATTTATTCCTGGCACGTAGCATCTGAAATCTTATCAAGCCCCCTGTAAGTCTGAGCGCCAAGAGGGACAAGGGTCTTGTCTTGCGCTGGTGCTCATTATGTAGACATGGGGAGTTGGGTTGCTGGGAGGCTGTGCAGGTGGGGTGGCACTGCTGCTTCCCTGTTCCATTGTGGTCCCACCGTCTCACTCCCAACTGGGGGGCAGAGCCCCCCACCCCACCCCTCCACCGGGATCAGGGGGCACTGGTCCTTAGCGTCCGTCAGGACGCCTTCACCCTGCCCCCAAAACTACGGCGATTTCACTTGCCTGCCAAGGGTCTTGCATGGGCACAGGTGTGAGTCAGACTTCACAGGCTCCAGACACCTCCCACACGCCCCCAGGAACCCAGTCTCTACAGCTGCCTTTCTTCCCACATAACTCAGCCAGGCGTCTGTCCCCAGCACTGACCCACACGCCAAAAGTTCTGTCTTCCTTCAAGATCTTGCTCTGCTTCCTGCAGATCTATTAAAAGATGCGGCAAAGTCTTTCAAATGTTACCTTGCACTTAAAAGAAATGCATTCAGGGGCTTCCCTGGTGGCGCAGTGGTTGAGAGTCCGCCTGCCGATGCAGGGGACAGGGGTTCGTGCCCCGGTCCGGGAGGATCCCACATGCCGCGGAGCGGCTGGGCCCGTGAGCCATGGCCGCTGAGCCTGCGCGTCCGGAGCCTGTGCTCCGCAACGGGAGAGGCCAAAACAGTGAGAGGCCCGCATACCGCAAAAAAAAATTAATAATAATTAATTAATTAATTAAAATATAAGTAAATTAATGGAGCCAAGATCTCAGCTTCATTAATAAATTAAAAAAAAAAGAAATGCATTCAAAAGAAAGCCTCTAAATCCACAGTACTTTTACTGTCGTTGGCAAATGCTCCGAAGTTTCCTCACCTTTCATCACTCTACCTGGGCACCAGGAAGAAAAGAGCAAGAAGCAGGAGAAAGGGGGAAATGAGTGATGTTTGTGGGCAGAGGCCAATAGGCCTTCAGGTGCCACAGACCATCTAAACCAGACTTATTTTTAACTTGTATTGTTTGTGAGCTTAAACATAGATGTAAGTTTTATATGAAAAGTATACAAGTTTTCCAAAAGAGACACAAATCAGAAGATGGTTGCAAGGGGTTGGATAGAGGGAGGGAACGGGCTGCAAACACCAGGCACTTGAGGGAACTTTCTGAGGTGATGGAAATGCCCTGTATCATGATTGTGATCATGTATCCATTTGTCAGAACTCATCAAACTGTACTCTTTTTTTTTGGTGTTTTCGTTTTTTGGTTTGTTTTTTTTTTGCAGTACACGGGCCTCTCACTGTTGTGGCCTCTCCCGTTGCGGAGCACAGGCTCCGGATGCGCAGGCTCAGCGGCCATGGCTCACGGGCCCAGCCGCTCTGCGGCATGTGGGACCTTCCCGGACCGGGGCATGAACCCGTGTCCCCTGCATCGGCAGGCGGACTCAACCACTGCGCCACCAGGGAAGCCCCAAACTGTACTCTTAAATGAGGTGAATTTACTCTTAAATGAGGTATAGTTAAAACACACCTTAATGAACATGTTTTAAAAACATGTATATACATTTTTAATTCTCAAAGAACTCCATCAAAATGTAAAGCAAAAAATACTAAGCCTAAAGCTCAATACTGTGCCCTAATCACCCTGGAAACCAGCTCTACTCATTAAACCAATACTTACAGAAAGGCCACGTAAAGAAACTCAGAGCCCACCCCCACTCCATACCTGCCCGCCCCGTGACTCAAGGGGCCCAGTCAGGAGACCAGAGAGGGTACGCGCATACTGTGAAAATCTTTCTTTTATTACTGTCTCTTGTGGCAAAATAACATTTTATACAAATAAGTCACCTAGTTTACTTTGGACACAAAGACAATACAAACTGGAATGAGGACCTCAGGTGAAGGGGAAAGGGGAAGAAGGACAGACCAGGTCATTAACGCTTCTTACATTCTGTGAAAAATAGATATACAGGGGAAAAAAATAGACTTTCACAAGTTCAGTGACTTTACATGATCCTTTGTGCAACAAGGGGTAAATCCACCTCCACCAGACCCTTCTTGTACCTAAGATGTCCTGTGACACGGAATGTGAGAAACATGGTGATCTGACAATTGGGCCCCTAGGCCAGGCACGGCAGCACCCTCTGCATCAGGGGTCCACACACACAGACGAGTCTGTGCTATGATTCTGAGAACTGTCCCCATTCCCCAACCTCACTGACGTCAGAGTGACAATGGCCACCAGAAGGAAGGGACGTTACAGAAAAAAAAAGAGAGTACCCTGGGAGCCTATCGAGGGTGGCAAGACACACTAAAGCAAGACTCACCCAATCTGTACATTAGACACAGCCTATTAAGTCCATTCCGGAAATGAGTCCCACTTCAACTGAAGAAACAAGCTGAAGATTCCCCCAGCTACTGCCACGTCAAGAATCTCCAGTCTCTGCATAGCCCCAACGCCCCCAAATCACCGCCCCTATTTGAGAACTGGATGGCCCAAAGACTGTGAGGTCTTCAGGAAGGCCGACAAGGCCCTGAAAAGTACTTTCCTTGCAAGACAGCTCTGAGCTAACACACGAGGAGAGGATGACCTACTTTATCCCAGGACTACTTTTACTTATTTCCTCTGTTTACTCTTTAAAACATAGAATAAAATAAACCAGGATCTTCTTTGCAGCAGCTGAAAGGGCATCTTAGCCCAAAAGCTCCACAGGAAAAGAGAGTCACTCTCCCAGGAGACTCCAGGCCAAAGGGACACGAAGGAGCAAGACACGAGAGGGAGGGGTGCAGGCAGCAGGCCCCCAGGCGCCAGCTGGGCCTGTCAGTCTGCTGGAATGTGTTACCTTTAGGCGCTTCCTCTCAGGTACCAGCTCTGAACAGAGGGCATGGTCTCCCCAGGCAGGTAGGTTTTTTCCTCCTATCTTATTGCCCACAGGTAACTGCTATCAATAGCCCAGACTCCTTAACAACACGGCCTCCTGATTCAGCTTCTGATGAGTTCAGCTACTTTCAGAGAAGGTATGACTTCCAATTCTCTCCCCAGTTCGGGTACAAAAGCTTGAATTTCAGACTTACCCTAGCTAACACCCCAGAGAGGTAATGCTTCTCAAGGTTTCCTGAGTAGCTAGCCACAAGAATCCAGAGTCCCAGGTACAGAACACCAGACCTTCAGGAGCAGAAGATAGCAAATCCCTGTGCTGTTGGGCACAGATCAAGCATGGCCTCAAAACGGTCTCCAGTGAGACTAAAGCAAGCTCTTGGGAAGAGGATACAGCACTATTCAAGCCAGAATGCCTGCCTCCTCGGCCCTCTTCCCAGCAAAAGCTAACACTGCAGGTAAGAGACAGCCCACTAGCCTACAAGACGTGGTCTGCCTGGGACACATTTCCAAGACACACTCTACTGAGCAGAGTTCTGGGCAGCTCCAGAAACCACATCCTAGGTAATAATTAAACATCAAATAGTAGAAAAACTCTCCAGACTGGGTTCTGTCACAGAGAGAAGGGGTTATTCTGAAGCTCAATGAACACAACTCTGTTGAGGGAGCCCCAGTGAGAAACAGAAGGTGAAGAGGCAGTGCTGATGTCTGTCCGGCAGCGTATGGGATGGAGCCACACATAAGGCACCTGGATTTGCAGCCAACTCCAGTTCTGGGATTCACCGGTCTGGGGATGAGTAGCCCACCCTGCAGGGAACCCGGTCTCTTCCTCCCTCGGGGGTTAGGTGCAGTGCCAGCACACAGGGCTAACCAGGGTTTTCTCAGTGAGGAAGTTGCCAGCATCTGACACAGCCCAGACTCTGGCCTGACAAAAAGCACTGGACCACGGTTCAAGGCCACTCACGCTCTAGAATGCAAACAGGGAGCAACACCGGTCAGTGAAAGCACAGGAGCATCTGTGGCAAAGCGCTGGCCCTTCTCTCCCTGGCTCCACCTGGCCTTTCTCCCAAGCACCTAGGGAGACAGCTCTCTGGTCACAGATACCACGTACCTGGGCCCTTCCTACTGTGACCTTTCTAGCAATGCTAAACCCTGGCCGCAGCAACAGTCTTATCAGAGGGTCAGGAGTTGGGCCTGAGCACTTAAATCGCCCGCACTGTCGGACAACAGTAGGGAGCTGAAGCGCGGACAGCCCATCCAGTGAGGCCTGAGGGATGTGTGAGGAAGATTTTTGAGAACACGTCTCTCTGATAGGCCACCTCAGCTGATTTCCCCCTTTCCCAACGCCCAAAGCCATTCCAAGTAGCAGACATTCGAAAACCATTCCAAAGGACCAGAATACACATTACTTAGGTCTGACCAGCCAGGATGATTCCAGGAACTACTTCAGTACAAAAGCAGGTACGACATGACCCAGATTAGCCCCGGGAGCCTGACTGATACTATCAGAAGTCTGGCCACACATCCTATATGCTGGGAATGCCACTGACATTTTATAAAGCCTCCCCACAAGAAGCTTAGAAATAAAAAAACAAAATACAATAAGGCCTGCTCTGGCCTCCAGAGATACTACAGTTCCAAGAGCAAAACTGACACATTGTATTTCAGGAGAAACTCAAAAGTTAGGAGCCAGGAGAAGCAGAGCAAGCTCATCTTTCCTCTGGAAGGAGAACAGGAAGGCACTGCCAGGTTGAAACCTCAGTGGAGCCCCAGGAGGACCGGCTGAGGATCCGGAAGTCAGACAGATAAGCGGCCCCTACGTAAGACAGATCCTTCAGTTTGGCAGCCTTGCCCACCCCAGTGCCTCAACTCCTGGCACCACTCCTTCCCTCTGCCCCCCGAGTTGGTTTAGGACGATGCACAGGCTGAGGTCAGAGTGTGCTGATGGCGACCCCGCAGGCGAGAGAGGAGTCTCAGCTTCCCACAGCGCCCCTGAACCTACAGAAGAGCCTTCTCTCCCCGGCACAGCTCTGCCTGGAGAGACCCAGGCTCAACAGGACAACCCAGAGGAGCCATGACTACATGAAAATAAACTTTCTATTTTTATCTGGATTCCAGAAGCCTTATGCTAAGTTTTACTATAGTACCTCCGTGACCTAAGGGGCAGGGAAAAAAGGAAGAAAAAATACTGGGGAAGGAAACACAGCACTGCTTGGCACCTCTCTTGGAGCACAGGAAACTGCCACCCCAGCCTCGGCTTCCTGGGGCCAGGTTCCAGATGTGTGTTGACAGACCGCAGCTTCAGCCACCTCCGTGCACCAGGACCTTGGGCCACAGCAAAGCACCTCCCCGTCCGCTCCTGCCACAGCTACTGGCCCCCGTTATAGGCATAGTCAGCCTTGTTGTGCATTATCAGCTTGTTGTCGACAAAGTAGAAGCTGTCAGAACGGGTCTCATAGGGATTTTCAATCATCAGACGAACTGCAAGTCAGGGAAAGGAAAAAAGCAAAGACTTATGTGTGAGTCTGCCCCATGGGCCAGGTGGGATAAAACTTAGCATTCCCTCTAAAATTCGTAAACCAGCCCTTCCTGAAAATGTGAGCGCACGCTGTCAGAATAATGAAGTCAGAACAGAGGGAGCCAGGCCTTGAGAGCTGGGGAGACCTGGGGACCACAGAGGCCCCCAAACTGAGCATGCTGTCCACTTCAACAGAAGGATGCAACCAGCTCTGGACCTGACCCTCCGAGGCCATCGCCAGCCTGGTGCTCCGTCAGAACCCCAGGGAGAGGTGCCCGCCCGTTTGCCAACAGGCACCACAGCAGCCTGTTGACTTGGTGCTTCTGGTCCCCACCTCTAGACACTCTGGTCCAAATTCAGAAAGCTGCGCCTCACTGTGCTCACGTCCCGCAGGCAACCCTGACAACAAAGGAATCCCAGATGCGCATGGATGTAGGGGCACAAAGGGCAAGGAGCCTTCTCCAGAGGTGGCTCGGGGTATTAACTTGCCAACAATCCAGCAAAGGGTGAGCTTGTCTTGGGATCCAGATTTAAATCTTCTGTTTGTTCTGGCAGTTGCCCCGACCTCTTTAACCGTAACTGGAGGGTCAAGAGAACTGCGAGTCACTACCTCTGGTTGGTTCTGAGTCAATGGTCACATGCTATTCTGAATCCTCTGGAGGAAATGCTGTTGCTGACCACAGTTCTCAAAAGGAAAGCTGACTGTTTCAAGTTCTTTGGACTCAGCCAGGCCAGAGTTATTTAGTTCATATCCAGAGTACTGACCCCCACGCTCTTTTAGCTTACTTGGCTTCAAGAAGAAAAAGTTACATGGCCTTAGATAAAAACTTGAAATACTGTACATAATCTTTTCTCGCAAGCATCTACACATCCCAGCCCAGCCTGGGGAGCGGGCTTCAAACGAGGATCCTAACAGTTGATGCGGTCATCAACGCCCTGCGCACTCCTCAGCAATCCTCACTTTACCTGGGAACAGTACTGCTGCACCAGTCAAGAATACCTGTCAGAAAATGACAATTTTAAGGACCTGGGATTCTGAGAAAATTGGTCGGTGTATGTAGACCTTCGCCAACAATCCAACTAAACTCCACCACTACTCACAGGATCCCACTCACATCCTGACTGCTCTAGAACAACCTTCCCTAATTCCTCACAGGGGATGCCAATGTGAGAGGGCCAGACCGAAGCCATGGGAATACACAGCCTGTTCTTCCTCTGTCATTCAGTCCATCTCCTCCCCGGCCCAGCCTTCTCCCTCCGGCGCCTTCCCCAGTTCTTCCTCCCCAGAACTACAGGGTGACTCTTCCTCAGACACGGCTTCCCTCACGTTACTCCTTCTGCTCCGAACCTCTAACAGCTTCCTAGCGCCTGCTGGATCTATTCTAACAGTTTCATCTAATTAACTTTCTACCTGCAGAGAATGAGAAAGAGGTAGTCCTCAGGACTAGAATTCTACTTAGCTCACAGTTTCCCATGTAGTTCTGATTAGGGAAAAAGCAAAGGGCTAAAAGGAGTGCCGAGCAGGAGCCGGTGACTAGAACACAGTGAAACCATGACTGGCCGTGTATTGAACTGGACTCCCAGGGATTGTCAGGGGCCTCCTCTTATCTCCCTCAGCCACTCTCTTCCCCGCAGCAGGCATCTAAAAGGGATGGCCTGTATTAAAACCTTCAGTGTTCCCATGCAGGCAGAGTCAGAGTTTGAAACATGAGACAGGAGCAATAGGAAACGAGAAGCCTGAGGTCGAAAGACTAGAGACGCATCATGTCCCTATTTCTCTGCAAATGAGGTCGTTGGACTAGATGGATTTCATTTCAAGGTCTGTTCCTCTAGCCTGAAGAATCCAGGATGTTCTGAAAGTCAGGGGATACGTACTGACATCCTCAGAAAGCTGGGGAAACTCATAGATATGTTCACAAGTGTTCCTACTGCTGGGGATGCAGAAGCCGAAATCAAAGTCAAAGTTTTTCAGCAGGCGTTCCCGGAAATAGTGCCGTTCGATCATCCGGAAGTTTGACACAGGTTTGTCTCCCACCGTGAACTCCACCCTGCAGAATAAATCTCTGTGAGCCTGACTTTGCCTCCTCCCTCCTCTAAAGCCAACCCCAAACCTAACAGAGAACATTCTTCTCTGAACCAGAAGAACGTCCCCCCTTCAGGAAATGCTGGTACTCACGTGGCGCCCACGGTGCGGAGGCGGAGAAATGCTGGCGTGAACTGATAGCGGACGAAGCGGCCAGCACTGACATCCACATCTCCGCCTGCCGCCGCCGCCGCCTCCTCCTCCTCCTCCTCCTGGTCTGCAAGAGCACACAGAAGCTGAATCACCATCTCGGCAAAGAGCACGACCGATCAGCAGTACCGACACCGACACCGATATGGCAGGGCAGCCAGTACTCACTGAGCACATGCTGTAATTCCAGGCCCCGTGCTGCACGCCTCACAGGATCCTGTGATCCTGTAGATTTTGTCTTCATTTTATCTCCACTTTAAAGATCAGGAAGCTCAGACTCAGAGAGATTAGCTAACGTGTCCAAAGTCACCCAGATATAGGCAGACCTCAGAGAGATTTGCGGGTTCAGTTCCAGACCACCATGATAAAGAGAGTCACATGAAATTTCTGGTTTCCCAGTGTATACAAAAGTTATGTTTACACTTTACTATAATCCATTAAGTATGCAATAGCATTATGTCCAAAAATAACAATGCATACGGCTTAATTTAAAAATAATGCTGCTGGGGCTTCCGCGGTGGCGCAATGGTTGAGAGTCTGCCTGCAGAGGCAGGGGACGCGGGTTTGTGCCCCGGTCTGGGAGGATCCCACATGCCGTGGAGCAGCTGGGCCTGTGAGCCATGCCCGCTGAGCCTGCACGTCCAGAGCCTGTGCTCCACAACGGGAGAGGCCACAACAGTGAGAGGCCTGCGTACCGCAAAAAAAAAAAAAAAAAAAAAGTGCTGCTATATTCAATATCCTATAATAAACCATAATGGAAAAGAATATGAAAAAATATACATATGTATAACTGAATCACTTGGCTGTACACCAGAAAATAACACAACACTAAAAAAAAAAAAACTGTAAATCAACTATACTTCAATAAAAAAAAATTTTTTTTAATGCTGTTGAAAAAAATGGAGTCAATAGACTTATTCAATGAAAGGTTGCCACGAACCCTCAGTTTGTAAAGAACACAATATCTGTGAAGCACAGTAAAGTGAAGCACAATAAAATGAGGTACGCCTGTAGTAAATGGAGGGAGCAGGGATGTGAATCCGGGTCCGTCAGACTCAAGGCCTGTTCTTAAACACTAAGCTGTTTGCCTTTTATATAATCTGGGGCCTTGGGCCATATCCTAACGGTGAAGCTTGAAACACCAGCTGGGTGGCTGTGACGTGGTCTCTGCTATACAGACTAGGTCTGCTGTTGACCCAGTTAAAGTGCTTGCTGCTAACCAAAAGAATGAGGCTATAAAAGTTGAAACTATTCAAAAGGCACCTTCAAAAAATGCAAAAATTTCTGACATAGCAAAGACAAATCCCTAGAAATAATTGTGCTATTTAAATGGAAGACATTGACCTATAGCCTTGGGGTACTGCACTTCCTTGGACTAATGCCTATTCCAGGCCATACCAGGCCCAACACTCCGAGCACCTGGGAAAAGGTGAAGCAGATGGGCCATGAACCAACATGTGAGACCTGAGAGAGGGTCCACAAGAGTAACGACGGGCTCTGGTCTAGTCCACTCCTGAACCCAGGAATGAAAGATTTGTAAAATGAATCAGAGAACATTCTAATGTAAACAAGGAGTTAGTTCCCTCTCTAATAGCTACAGCCACCCAATATCCAGCAAGGGTATTTTTTCCAGTTCCAGGCTGAACATAGGTGCAGTAAAAGAGGAGTCTTTTTTAGCATCAAACATCTCTGCCTGTGACAAGTCCAAGAGGAGCTGGGCAACCAGACTGAGTAGGGGTTCAAAGTCAGAGACTCCACAGCCCTGGCTCCAACAATGGCATTCAAAAAGGATCAGACCAAACCTTCTCAGGGATTCGAACTCATCCGAACAAGTGCTGTAGGAGGGCACTGAATCAGTGTGTGCATATTCTTAGTGAATCAAGATCCTTAAAGGTAAAGACTGGATGGGTCGTAAATCAAGGTATTTTTACAGTATCTGCAGCTGACCTTCTTCTTGAGATTTAGTTTTATACTGAAATGACTATTCTGAGCCCAGTCTCATGCAAATCCATACACCTGAAGTAGCCCTGGGGTCCTGGGAACATCTTAAGTACTAGGACCTGTGGCTTAGAGATAGGAACGGCACAGGCCCAGGAAGCTGGCTGGCCCTGACCCTCCCAATACAAGATTTAAGTACCCACAAGCTTGAGCCTTTAGATGCCCTGGTCAGTACTAGATTATGACAGCATAAAGAATACTGGGTGGTGAGACTTCTCTGCTGGTGCAGTGGTTAAGAACCCACCTGCCAATGCAGGGGACACGGGTTCGATCTCTGGTCCAGGAAGATCCCACATGCCGCAGAGCAGCTAAGCCCGTGCGCCACAACTACCGAGCCTGCGCTCTAGAGCCTGCGAGCCACATCTACTGAGCCCATGTGCCACAACTACTGAAGCCCGCACGCCTAGAGCCCATGCTCCACAACAAGAGAAGCCACCACAATGAGAAGCCTGCACAACGCAACGAAGAGTAGCCCCTGCTCGCTGCAACTAAAAGCCCACGTGCAGCAACAAAGACCCAAAGCAGCCCAAAAATTAATTAATTAATTTCAAAAAAAAAGAATACTGGATGGGGTGAGGAGACCAGTGCTCTAGCCTTGGCTGTATAATTAACCTGAGCTGAGACTTTTTCATGAAAGCCTTTTGACTTACCTGGGTTACCAACAGCTGTCTTACCAAATTTACAGGCTCTTTCTGAATAGCAAATCAGATGAGAAAAGCTTGGCAAAAAGAGTCATCAACACAGACCATGACTGATACTCTGAAGGACTATCTAGGCTGGTGTTCTAGTAACTAACTCCAGGGGGTGCTCCATTTCCAGTGATGTGCTCCAAAGACCTACGTGTGGTCCCCTGGTCAGAAATGAATCACCCTGGAACTGCATCACAAGCACAGGAAGTGTCCATTCAAAGCTACCTTAAGGGGTCCCAAGTAGATGAGTTCACAGGTCTGGGCCTTCTGTTCATCCAGAAAATGGCAGACATTAAAGTCCAAACTAGGACTTACTGGGAAATCTGAGACACTATTTAAAGGAAAGGGCGTGAGAAGACACTGCCTCATGATCTGGACTAGAATCCTCCGTATCACCCTTCCAGAGTGTCCCCAGGACTCAAGGTTCAGGTAGGCTTCCTCACTGGAGTTTAATTTCAAGGATTCCTTTCCTAAGTGGAGGAAACATGGTAAGATCAAAGGGCAGAGGACCTTAGAAAAGTCACCTGGAAATTCTGGGCCTCAGTTCCCTTATCTGTAAAATAAGGATAATAACCCCCCAAGGAGGTGTGAGGATTACATGAACTGATGTAAACAGAAAGATGTGGAACACAGTGACCAGCGCAGAGTAGATACTCAACAAACATCAGCCTCTCAGCACAGCTTCAAGCCAACAGGCCCACAGGCAGGTTTCAGGAGGCGGCTGGAAGCAGGCCGCTGGAGTCTGTGACACAGGATGCAATGGCACACAAAAACTCAAGCGTGAAAGACCTTTTGCTCCAACTGTCAAGTGACTACTGCAATACTAAGGCCTACCTGACACACAAGGTTTGGCAATCTCAAAAAGCACTGTCCCGGTCTCCAAATCTCGAATTTTGAAGCGTGTGAAATCAATACTGTAGACGTTGTCTTCGGGTTTACATAAATAATCTGAAAATGAGAGAGAGACCAATGCCGTTAAACAATCCTCCAAATCCACCATTTCTTTCTCAAGTTTTGAAGCAAACTCAGGTTTTTTTCTTACACAATTCACTTAAAATACACCCCAAAACTTCCTTTTATGTTATAAGCAAAAGTTGTGTGGAGAGAATTAGGGGATCCAAGAAAGAAAAAAAGTGCATGGGCTTGTGTGGATGAAAGATTACTGTAACACTTTAGAAATAGGGATGGTAAAAGGGGATTTCTTTGGAAACACTTCAAAAATGGCCTATAAACCTTTCATTGGATATCACAGCAGGATAGAATTTTTTTTAGAAATCCATTTTAAAACATTTATGCTGATCTAATGGCTAATATGGTGCATGTTTGCTGAACGTATCACAAAGCACAGATCAGCAAACATTTTCTGTAAAGGGTCAGATCATGAATAATTTAGGTTTTTGGCCACACAGTCACTATCACAACTACTCAGCTGTGTCGCTGTAGCACAAAGGCAGCCACGAACATGGAAATGAATGGCGTGGCTGTATTCTAATAAAACTATTTATAGACACGAAATACAAATTTTATATAACCATGTGTCCCAAGATTTTTTTTTTTTCCAACCATTTGAAAAGGTTAAAACCACTCTTAGCTTGTGGGCTGCACAAAACCAAGTGGTGGGCCATACCTACCCAGGCAGCAGGACGGATCTGCTGTGGAGGGCGTGAGGCCAAAGTGAAGGAGAGCCCCCAGAAACCTGATCAACTAATCAAAACAGTACTGATCAAAGACAATTTCATTGATTTCTTTCTCTCATGACTCCTGAGAGCATCTTCTCCACAACTCACTTTGACACTTTATCTTATACTGCCTGTTTGTGTTAGCTGTTTCATGTTTTACGAGCTGACTCTCCAATAAGATGGCAAACTTGAGAGCTACTGATTATTCTGTAACTCCCAAAAGTGCTGAGATTGGTTCTGCACCTTTAGAGGGGACTCAATAAATAACCTGCTGAACGCAACAGACTTTAAGAAGAGTAAAGAATCCAGAGGTCACCAAGCTGACTTGTGATTTTCTCCAATAAGCTGCTGAGGTGTGTTTGGGCAATGGCACCACGCTTAAGCTCCTACACAGGACCTGAGTGCTCTCCTAGAATGCCGCGTAGGGCCAGGCATTAGAGTGGCCTAATTCACCTTTGGTATCAGGAGAAAGCATGGGGTGAGAAAGGTGAGGTGGTGAGCATTTCCGTACCTTCAGAGCCCCAAATGAAATCTGGGTCAGAACAGAAGCAGCTTTTTCACAATGTTTCTATGAAACAGAATAGCAAGACCTTCTAAAGATATACTCAGGCATGCAAAGGACAGTCCCAAACCAAACAGTGATGGAAAATGGGGATATGAAAATACCCAGACTCAAATTAAAGCTATTTTAGGAGATGGGAATTCCCTTTCATACAGGCTGGACCAAGGCCTATCCCCCCAAACTGTCATCCTCAAATCACTGGGGGCGGCCTCCATCTCCCTGAGGGACACCTGAGCACCCCTGGGCTGCCGACTAAAGCAGTTCAGCAGATAATAGGACGGCAGCCTTTAATCCATCAAGGGAGTGCTGGTGCTTCAACGTTAGAAGTCTGGAGGACAGGGCCGGCTGGGCAAGCAGGGTCTAACCAACTGACTGCAAACTCTTAGCGGGGAACAGCAGCAAGAAAAAAGGCATCAAGTCAGGGGTTGGCCTGGAAGAGAACAGAAAAGAGGAAAACCAGGACAGGGGGTGAGCTACATATTTCTCCCCACCCCTCGTACTATCAATGAAAAGGTGTAGGACGGTTGCATTTTATGCAAGAAATGCATCTCTGACACCCTGACATATTCTTAATTCACTGGAACAAGTGTCAAAAGCAGGATTCACATTTTGGTTTTGTACGTGAACTGAAACTTTATTAATATTTTTTTAATGCGGCACGAAATGCCACGGCAATGTATTTGAGGAAGGAGGAGTCCACCTGCACACAAAGGGGCAAGCTAGGGACCCAAAGAGGTAGGGGGCCAAGGCAGGCTGGAAAGGGGGCGGGGCTGTCAGGGGCCGGAGGGGAGGGAAAGGCAGAGAAAGCAGCTAGGGTAGGGGTCTGGGCTGGCAGAGGGCGGCAGAAGCTGGCTGTAGACAGGTTGAGGGCGCCTAGCTGGTCAGGAACTTCACTGATGGCTGGGGGGCAGCGGCCCACTTCCCAGGGTCAGGAGGATCCGGTTAAGCCAAGGCGGGCCCCCACCCAAACAGATCCAGCTGAGGAGGAGAACGGCCGGGCCTGAGGGCCCAGCGGGGACGGGCCACAAGGAAGCCCAGCGTGGCCGGACTCAGAGGAGGGCAGTCAAGCCCACGAGAACCCCTCCCGACCAGGTCTAGGTGAGGGTGGGCAGCGCGGCCCGGCCGGCCGGAGGCGCCTGGGTGGACACCCTGGGCCGGCCGAGCGGCAAGCGGCTGGCTCCGCTTAGGCTACAAGGGACCCAGGGACCGGCGCGAGGGGAGGGCGCGGCCTGCCCCGCACTTACTCTCTGTGACCCGGCTGAGGCGCAGGACGTGCTCGGGCCGGATGGTATCCAGAGCCAGCAGCTCCTGCTCCGTAACCGCTGCCCCGATGCCGTCGTCGGCCGCGTGGTGGGGCGCCTGCCGCCGCGCCTTAAGCCTGTTCAGGACGCCGCCGCCAGCCTTCTTCTTCTCCTCCTTGCCAGTCACCAGCCCCCCGGGCCCAGCCGCCGACCCCACGGCCGCAGCCTTAGAATTCGACCCGCTCATCGCTCCGCCGCCAAGATGGCCGCCGCCTCCGCAGCCGTAACTATGGAGAGCGGGGGCGGGGCCGGGCCTGTGGGGGCGGGACCTGCGGGCCGCGTCGCTAGCGCCCTCCCGCCAGCGTTGGTCCAGCCAGGTGGCTGGCACCTTAGCACTCCAGATTCTCCATCAGGCCCCCGAGGTCACCCCAAATGTCTAAAAAAATATCCCGTACAGTCAAATGACTTTCCATCACATAAAATGTAGACGAGGCATCTTGAGAAAATGTTTTTTCATCTGTAGTCTAGGAGGTAAGACAGTTCTTGCTATGCAAAGGCAGCTTTCCAATTAGATTGCCATTTCTAAACCGTACTGTGTCAGGCTTTGGGCTAGACATTGGGCTGGGCTACAGGGAATATAAGAATACGAAAGAGGGAGGGATTGAGTCTGCTGTATTCACCACTGTATTCAGGCAGTCTAGCTAATGCCTGACACATGGTAGGTGCTCAATGATGATCGAATGAATGAATGAGTGAAGGAAGGCCTGAACAGCACCGGGCTACGGAGGAGCTCCCACTTTGTTGGGGAAGACTGTGAAGTACATAATTCATCATGTGGCCCTTCCTCTAGATCAGCCCAATAAGTATGAATGAACCAGAAGACAAAACAGACTGCTAATTGCTGAAGCAGAGGTGCTACCAGAGCACACAGGAGGGGTCTAGGGGCTAGGGGAGAGGCTTCAGGGGTGACATCTGCACTGAGCCATGGAAATTAACCATGATTTCAAGGACTGGAGGAGGTGAGTGGGAGGGGGGAGGACACTGCCCTCTTATACCCCAAGTGGCTCCTTCTCTAGAGATTCTGGATCCACACCCTTCTCTGTTGGAGGCTTGGGCCTGACTGATGCAAAGTGTGTGTGCTAGGTTGATGTCACCTCTTAGATAGACTCAGGCCGAAGTGAAACTCTACCGTCTCCCCACTGGTCAGCCTCAAAGCCTTGATTTATGCAGGATTTGCTGGATCCCTCTCATCCGAGGGGTTTGGGAGTGGCTGACAGGCCTCGCCTGGTTCCTGGACCAAATCCAAACTTGACTCCACCTCAGCTGCCCAGCCTGGTGGAACAGTATGTGGCCAGTTCCTATCTAAATGCTGTCCTGTCTTTGAGAGATTACCACCCGGGGGGAGACTTCCCAAACTGTTCAGGGAAATTTTAAGATGTGTACAAGAATTACACATTTGCACATTGCAATTTCCCTTTGCAAACAATTCTTTTTAAACTACTCAGCAGTAAGTGGTTACTGAAGAATTTCCAGAACTCTTAATATGCTACTTGATTGTGAATCACCAAGAAGGGAGTTTAGCATGGAGCCATTTCACACAATCACTTGCTGACTAAACATTTGTCCTCAGCAACAGGACTAGAGTTACCTGGATCCCAGCTTTTCTCTTTTTAGGGATGATAACAAACGTATTGACGCGTTTACCTGCAATTCCACATCCCGGAACTTAGCCTACATGTATGCACGAAGATGTTTACTGCAGGACCATTTGTAAAACTGAAAAATTACAACAAGTTATAGTTGCACCCATTCATGTTATGAAGCTGTTAAAAAGAATGAGGTCCATCTCTACTTACTAGTATGGAGAGATCTCAGATAGTTTGAGGTGGGGGGAGCAAAGCACATAATCCCATTTGTTTAAAATTTGAAAGTAGGGCTTCCCTGGTGGCGCAGTGGTTGAGAGTCCGCCTGCCAATGCAGGGGACATGGGTTCGTGCCCCGGTCCAGGAAGATCCCACATGCCGCAGAGCGGCTAGGCCCGTGAGCCATGGCCGCTGAGCCTGCGTGTCTGGAGCCCGTGCTCCGCAATGGGAGAGGCCACAACAGTGAGAGGCCCGCGTACTGAAAAAAAAAAAAAAAAAAATTGAAAGTATATGAGTATTTCTATCTGTAACTACACAGGAAGGGGTTTGGATATACACTAGAGTTAAGTGAGGTTCCCTTGGGGGAGGAGAGAATTGGAAGGGATTGAAGGGGGATATATTCACTTTTGACACTCTTTAGAGCTACTTCTATACTATTTTATCACAACAAGCATATGATCATGGGCTGCTTGTATACCTTTAAATAAATAAATAAATAAAACTAACTAACTAACTTAGGATCTGCATCTGGAAGGCAGACTCTTAAGTCAAAGGAGACTTATTATAATCTCTTAAAATTTAAAAGCCACCTCAAACTTGATCACTTTTTTCTGCTCAAAAATTTTTAAATAAATACTGCCATATAAGGGAGTTGAGGCCTGTACTCTCTCTGATCACTACCTATAAACTGTGGTTAAAAAGCAAAAGATTATGTCTTTAGGAGAATAGAAAACACACAGAAAGAAAGGAAAAAATCCTTAAATATTCCTTTTTAAGAGGCAGTAGGAAAAATTAGGGCCATAACCTCCAATCTGCCTCTGTCTCTCCTCACCAAATCTTTCTAAGGTATGTCAAAAGGCTCTTTAAAAAAAAAAGTTTTCTGAAAAGTACATATACTAATTCCCTGTTGGGTGGAAAAAGAAAAATAGAGATTGACTGCATTAAATAGCAACCCCAATGTCTCCTTGGGCCAGACGTGGGAAGACTGGAGTGGAAAGGCTGGCCTCCCTTTCACCGCAGCTTGGTGCTCTTCAAGTCCCTCTCCTTAAGCTGGTTATTTTCCTCACTGTAAGAGGTGTGACAGTGGCTGTTTTCCAGAGCAGTCCCAGAGTTGCCAGGCAGTCTGCCTCAAATCAGGCCAGGCAGGTGGGGCCCAGAGCTGATGAGGCCAAGGTAAGCAGGACATCAGAGGGCTTTTTTCTGCCGAGCCAGGGAAGTTCAGTCCTCCTTCCTGCTGCTTCCCTAAAGATGGCATCCACCGAATCAGCAAGTCGTGGCTGGGACTGCAGGCAGGCCTTGTGGTCTGGGAAACAGAGCTAGTGATTTCCATAGTACCCAAGTCACTTCTCTCCCTGGCTGAGGGCTGTTCTTTAAAAGCATTAATTTATTATTTATATCCCACCTGTTTCCGAAAAGGATTCATGGCATATTCCAAAGTCGTACAGCACAAGACTGGTGGGTGGAAATTCACATAGCCTTGCTGAGGGCAGAACTTTCAAAATTTTAAGTGCATATACCGTTTTTTGTTTTGTTTTGTTTTTGGCCGCGCTGCGCAGCATGTGGGATCTTAGTTCCCTGACCAGGGATTGAACCCGAGTCCGCTGCAGTGGAAGCGCAGTCTTAACCACTAGACTGCCAGGAAAGTCCCGTGCATATACTGTTTGATTCAGTAATTCCTTAATGGAATTCTAAAGGCACACTTGCACATGTGCAAATATATTATGTAAATATGCGTGTACGTACATATAAATATATATAAATACATATAAAATGAAAGATATACACCAAAGATAATACACCTGTATATCCTCTAGGGATTAAAGAGGTAGGACTAAGAAAGATGAGTTTTCACATTCTGCACCCCATATAAATTTTTTTTTAATATTTTATTTATTTATTTATTTGTTTGTTTTTGGCTGTGTTGAGTCTTCGTTGCTGCGTGCGGGCTTTCTCTAGTTGCAGTGAGCAGGGGCTACTCTTCATTGTAGTGCGCAGGCTTCTTATTGCGGTGGCTTCTCTTGTTGCGGAGCATAGGCTCTAGGTGCGTGGACTGCAGTAGTTGTAGCACGCAGGCTCAGTAGTTGTGGCTCATGGGCTCTAGAGCGCAGCTTAGAAGTTGTGGCACACGGGCTTAGTTGCTCCGTGGCATGTGGGATCTTGCTGGACCAGGGCTTGAACCAGTGTCCCCTGCATTGGCAGGCGGATTCTTAACCACTGTGCCACCAGGGAAGTCCCCCGATTTTTAAAATGTACTTACGCACTTTGTATCACTAAGTCTTAAAAGGCTACTTTCTTTTTAGAGAAAGAATAATATAATAAACCTCCACGTAACCAACACCCAGCTTCTTCAGTTATCTACATTCAAAAGGTTCCTTCTTAAAAGTAGTACATCATGACGTTAAGAGCACAGGCTTTGCGGTTAGACAGAGCTAAGTTCCAGTCCTCACTCTGCCACCTACCAGTTATGTGACTTTGGGCAGGTCATTTATGCCCTGTGAGCCTAAGTTTTCTTATTTATAAGTCAGGCTAGTCACTGGTCTTTCCTAGGGTTGTAAAGAGGAGATGAGGGCTTCCCTGGTGGCGAGTCCTGGTCCAGGAAGATCCCACATGCCGTGGAGCAACTAAGCCTGTACGCCACAACTACTGAGCCTGTGCTCTAGAGCCCACGAGCCACAACTACTGAGACCGTGTGTCACAACTACTGAAGCACACGCAGCTAGAGCCCGTGCTCTGCAACAAGAGAAGCCAATGCAATGAGAAGCCCACACACCGCAATGAAGAGTAGCCCCTGCTCGCCACAACTATGGAAAGCCTGTGCGCAGCAACGAAGACCCAACACAGCCAAAAATAAATAAATAAAATAAATTTTTAAAAAAGGAGATGAAAACAGCAACGAAAAGCACTCTGCTGGCGCCAGGGAGAGTGTTTCATGAATGGTCGCTATGACAATACATTTAAGTGGCCTCTTTCTCCAGGACCCCTCTGCTGAGGGCAGGCACCCTGGGCAGGGAGAAGCCATGGAGCTGGATTGAAAAGTGCGGTGACCAAAAAGAACAGTCAAGTCAGAGCAGAGAGGAAATGAGCTGGGGACCAAGGCTTGAGGAAGCAACAGACGGAGTCAAGTAGAAGCCGTAAGAAAACCCAGGAGAGGAAGTCTTAGGACAAGGCCCCAGCCAAAAACTAAGTGGGGTTATTTTTCACTAATATAAGTGGTTAGCAACAAACAAAACTAAGACTCTTGGGCCAGAGTACCGCGGTGAGGTGCCTACCATCTCAGGTTGCTAGAGAGCAGAGGCCTGCCCACTCCACACCTCTGTGCTTCACCTCTGTTCACCTCTGTTGACCCCTCACCATTGCTATGGCAACAGGCTTTCCAGTAAATGTTGGAAAAACTCATCTCTCTTCCTCTATGGGGGGTGGAGGGGCATGGGGTACTAAGTATGGAGAAAGGTCCGACACACCGGCTCCAGCCAACCGGGAGCCTGATTTCCTTAGTGAGATTAAGATCTGGACCCAAAAAAAAAAAAAAAAAAGGATCTGGACCCAAGAGTAGTTTAACCCAACCCCCCCCACTTGGCCCAAGATCTTCTGTCAGACAGTTTCCCTCCCTGCGAGTCCCTAGAGCAGGGCTTCTTCAGGTCTCTTCCCCATTTGGCAGCTCATGCGAAGCTACTTGAAATAGTAACAGCCAAGTCTAAATTAGTAAAGAACTCCAGTTATGGGTGGGTTCAAGCTAAGAATGAGGCTCTGTGGGCCTCCTGGCTTATTTGGGCCCTGAGAACAGACTCCATCCACACAGGCTTCATTCTTAGAGCTGAGCACTGAATTCTGCCCTTCAAGGGATAACTGAGGGAGGTAGGCCAAGCTCTCCCTCCCATTCCCCAAACCAGCAGCCTCCATTCCTGCTTGGAGAAACACAGCACATGGCATCAGGCGGGGAGTGGAAGGCTGCAGAGAATAATGATTAAGAGCAAGAGTCCTGGTGTAAAACCTCAGTTCTGCCTTTTGCTGGCTGTGTGGTCTTCAGCAAGTCACCTCACCTCTTAAAAGTACCAGCTGGTTGGTTGAAGATTGAACAGAGATAACATCTGTAAAACTGCTTGGCCTTGTGCCTGGCCCATTTCAAAGGCTCAATAAAAGATATCTGTAATTATTATTCTTATAGCCTTAGAAAGATCATGGGCTTTGCAGACAAATAGACTGGGTTTGAATCCTGGCTTGATCATTTACTGACTAGCCTGGGGTAAATTACTAAAGTTTTTTGAGCTTCATGTTCCTCAGCTATAAAACATGATGGATAAATTATAGGGAAAAAAAAAATCCTTCCTGCTCTTTCTGCCCCTTCCCTTGTCAACACTGACAACACATCAGAAAAGGAAAAAGCAGAGAAAACCATCCCATGGCTTAGTCTGTCCACAGGCTATTGTGGAAGCTGAGGGGAAAACCGGAGGGGAGGCAGCAGGCTCAGCGTGCCTTGGAAGTGAAAGTGTCATGGCCTGGTGTTCCAGTGAAAGTGGAAACATAACAACTGTTTATTTTTCCTTGAATGAGCTGCTGGTTGAAATGGCCAGGCAGCATTTAACAAAACTCCATTCCCTTAACCAAACATCCTGGTGAAAAGAAAAGAAAGCTCCCAGACTCATCACGGAAGAACCCTTAGCAGCCAAGAGAACCCCTGGGTTTCCCTCTTCCCACCCCATCACGTCACTTCTTTGCAATCAAGTTCAAACTCAATCCCAACACAGAGTGTCACTGCAAATTGTTTATTAAAACACAAAGCAATGGACAGTGAAAAACATCCTGATTTTTTTACTTTTTGGTGGGAGTAGGGTGGGGCATGGAAGGGGTAGGGACAGATGGAGACAGCCCAGAAGGAAAGAGCTCTATCCACCCCTACAGCTTTCCCGGGCCAGCCAGGTTCAAAGCCCCTCAATCACATCTCACTGTGTCGCTGGAAATGCGTGTTGTGGCTACAGACAGAGAGTAGGTTTGGCCTCTGCAGGGAGAGGATGGGAATCTAGAGTTGGAGCTACAGGGGCTACTAAGAACTTGACACTATCGTCCAGTACTTGGGTACAGAATAGAGCAGCCAGGCCCGATCTAGAGGGGTGGGGTTGGTTTCCTGACGAGCCAGGTTAGGCCAGTAGTGGTTGAAGAGGCTGCCCTGAGCTCTGAATGGGCAGCTGGTCCAAGCGTGGGAGAATTTGGTGGAAGGAAAATCCAAGGAGGGAACTAATCCAGGGTCAAATTTCTCTTCATTCCCTGGATCATGACACACCAGGGAAGACAGGAGTCAAGGATGTCTCATTCCTGGTTCTGCCATAATGCCTCTCCCTGCCAACTCTCCCCTCCCACCTGGCAACTCAGCCCTCCTTTCCCGACAGTTGTCCTTTGAAAGGACGGAAAGCGCACTTCAGATTGTTGTTGTTTTTCCTCGTACTGAAATAAAGCCCCGAAGCTCAGAATAGAGGTGAGAATGGAGTTCTGCTTTTCCTGGTGCTACGTGCTCCCCTCTCACAAGACTGCCTGGATGCGAGAGGTGCCAGGGCCCTCTGTGCCAACTCCAGCAGGCACTACTGTTTCCCAGGCTGCCAGCACAATCCTGGCTCCTTGTTTTTATACTCCTGGGGGGTGGGGAGGGGGGAACCCGTCCCAAGAGATCCATCCTGCTCTTTTCCTGCCAACCCAGCCAGGCCCCAAATCATCTGCCCTTATCCAAATGATTTGGCAGCCTACAGCCAGCTTGCCAAATGCAGCTGGGCAAGGACAAACCAGCGGCAGCAAGCCACCCATGTACAGGGAAGAAACTGCCCTCGCTGGGAAGCGGACCCACTGGTGCCAACCTAGTCTTGTAACAAAATGAGGAAATCTAGCCCTCTTGCCCCAGGAGAGATATAAATACAGAGAGTCCTAGCTCAGACTGAAAGGGAAAAATTACTCTGATCTCTCCTAAGCTTGAACATGAAGGCTTCTTTGCAATTTTCTTAGAGCATTTGATCCCTAATTACATCTTCCCATAGAAGAAAAGCAGATTTCTTCTCTGGTTTCTGAACTGATCCTGGGTGTTTCTGGTTCTGCTTCTGCACCATCACTTAGCCTCGCCCCAGGCTCCTTCCCCAGGGGCCACAGTGGATGGAGGCCCAAAGCTTACCCTCCCTCCCCAACTTGTTTTTTGAAAACAGGAGCATCTATTCGTCTCTCACTCTGGAAAGCTCACCTGCTCTTCTAGGTCCTTTTGGAGAGGCATGGAGGACAGTATTAATGTTGCCACTTGATGCCATTAAGGCTCCTCGAGGCAAGAAGACACCTGAATTAGGTCAGAGCCAGACAGCAAAGGGGAGGGGGAGGAAGGGACTGTGAGACCCCCTGCCCAGACCTGAATCTAGAGGGAACGCCCACCCTGGCTCAGAGCAGGAGAGGACAAGGCACTGTGCTGACCGGGTGGGTCCTTCCCCAATCCCCTGGGAGGGTCAAGAACCTGCTGATTCTCCCCCTGTGCTTCCCAAGGTGAGCCAATTTCTAGGGAAAGGAATATAAGTGCTAGGAAAGGGAAAATACTGCTGCTGTTTTCTGAAGTTCAACTGAGATTTTAGAAGCCATGGCCAGGCCTTCCCGGGAGAGGGCAGAGGCAGGATATGGAGGAAGAGAAATTCCTTAAAACAGAAGCTTCTCCAAAAAGAAAAGAAGTCAAATCACAATTCTAAAACTGGATTAAACAGTTCCCAGGCAAAGAAAGGGGGCGGTAAACTTAACTCAAACTTCACCCCATCTCTTCCAAGCCTAAGTGACCTCTACTGTGATCCTCCAATTTCAGGCCAGTATCTCTTAGGCAAACAGTGGGAACAAGAAAACAAGATCACTCTCTCAAACCAACAGGTGGGCCTGCAGGCCCTGTGGTCCTCCTGCAATCTGACACCACTGACACAAAGAGAACCACCTTTCAAGTCACCAGAATGCAAGGTAAACACTGAGCAGCTTCTGCTCAATAGTGGAGGCTTTTTTAGAAAAATGTATCTGGTTTAGGGGACATGGGTCCCAAAGATTGTTTCCTGGCATGATGTTCCCGTCAGCAATGAGTGAAGCCCCCAAAAAGTCTGTTTAGAGGCCAGTTGGTCCCTGACCCAAATCAGGGCTACACTGCAGACTCTCAGCCCACCTCCCTCAGACATCTTTGCCCAGTCCACCCGGAAACTGAACCCAAGCCACACTTCTGGCAACAAGAGTTTCACCTTGGCTATCTGCTCTTGGCTTTGGCCAGCTGGGCTCAGGAAGATCTAAAACCCTAGGACAAGCATGGATCCAGTAGAAGAGCCCAGGCCTCTCCTTCCCCATGCCTAATGGGCGTGACTTCTCACCTCCCCAACCCCACCCAGACTCCCCTACAGCGCAGCCTCTGAGCCCCTAGCACCAGCTCAGGATACAGACGTGGGGACAAACAGTGCAAAAAGCAAAAGATGAACAACAGAGTGATTCTTGACATACACAATACAAAAATAAAAATAAAGAGTACCCCATCCCCACCCCGTTAACCCAAACTTCATGTACCTATATCATCTTGAAACAGCCAAAAAAAAAAAACAAACTTTCAAGTTCAGCATCACAAGCCAACCGTAACCAGCCCTGGGCAGCTCTGTGATCTGGGTGTGCTTGGCTCCAGGGGACTCTACCCCAGCCCCCCCCCCATACTTCTTCCTGTTTCCTCACTTCCCCTTTAGTTTTTGTGAGCCACAGAAAGATGTTCCTTCCTTTCAGGCACAACCAAAGAGGAAAGTGCCCGTCCCTATCCCTGAGCTCAGGGGGAAAGGGTGGGCTTGGAAACAGAGGCAGAAGCAAAGCTGCTTGGCTTACAGTACCGTTAGGAAATGGCCCCAGGAACCAGGGTTTCCTTCTGAGACTCTGAGTCACCGAAGGGAAGGGTTGAGGTGAGGAGGCGGGGAGCCCTCCTTCCTCAGAGAGACCCAGGCAAACTAATGAACAAGGCAAAATGGAGGCAGCAAGTCCTCCCGCATCCTGTTTACTCTACTGGCAGTAGCCTACGGCTTTGGAGAGCTGTGACGGAATGGGACTCGAAGCCCCTGTCAGAAGCCCAATTAATAGTCAGGATGTCCACTGCCCCAGGCAGGTGGTCCCAGGACCAAGGCTTCAGGACATCATCCTATAACGCAGGAGCTTCATGAAGCACTCCAGAAGTGTTCCTCTGATTATAGCTTCAGGCCGCAGCTGTCCAGCTGCCTGACTCAGTACCCAAGTATCGAGGCCTAAGTCACAGCTGAAATAAAGGGCTACGACTCTCAAAGGACTAAATGCTGACTTGGAGTAACTCATTAAGAACCAAAACCCAGGACATGAGCCCAAGGGCTACTTACTTTGTCACATAATGAGCAGTTCAAATATATGGAGCTCTTGGAAAACATATCCAAAGAGACAAACTCAAAATTAAACGCATTGTAAAAGGATGAGCCTGGCCTGAGATTCTATGCTGCTCCAGCCCAAGCATAAGCTAATCCTGTGGCTTTCCATCCACAAAATTCCTTGTAGCTTGGCTGGGTCCTCCCTCATTGCTCCCCTAACTGGGAAAAGGATGACAGGGACCAGAAAGGAGAGGAACAAGGAAGCCTCACTTCCTGCAGAAATTTTCCCATGGAATTCAAGGCAAACACTTAGAGGCTAAGGGTGGCTTCAGAGCTGCCAGGACTATGGCTGACTGGCAATCTTTCAGCCCCGTCACATCAAGAACCTGGCTGAGACTTGGACAAGGAAATGAAAGGACAAAAAGGGCACGCTATTAAGGTCAGTGAGAGGCGTCACTGGGCCAGATACAGACAATCAGTCTAGCTCCTTGGGGCAGCTCTAGGCTTAAACCAAAACTGGTTGAACCGTGACATGGAAGGATGTGGAAATAAATGAACATCAGGTACTAGATACTCTCAACAGTGGTCAGTCACTTAGTAGGGCTCAAGTCTCCGAGGTTGCTCTTAAGTTACGCTAACATAAGCCTTTTCTGATCCAAAGACCAGAAGAGACTTTTAAGGTCAAGTGTTCTGTTGCTGCAGGCTGGAAAGCATCCCTGTCCCCTGGCAGCAAGACCCTACAAAGGGGCCAATAAAAGAACTGCTGGGTCAGGTCCTCCTGGCTGCTGGCTCAGAGATCCAGGGAGGGAGGTACCAGTAAGGTGAGGTGGTAGAGGATAAGACATTCAAGCAGAGGGAACCCCAAATCCCTATGTCTCCTTCCCTTCTTGGCAATAACTTAGCGGGATGGTTGAGCGAGAGATTTCAAATGAGCCAGGTTCAGAAAAAAAGAGAGAGAGAGAGGAAATCAAGTCCCCAACAGGCACTGAAATCAAAATGATTCGTTTGTGGTAAGAAGTCAGAGGCAACTTGAGGACCTGATATAAACTAATCGTCTCGGATACCAGACAGTTCTCTAACTGGCACATGTCAGGGAGACAAGCAATGACAAAGCTCAAACACTTAAGGTGGAACCATCATTGGGCTAAAACCAGAAAGGCTTCCAAGTAAGGAAGTATCTACTTTTCTTTCTTCTTTTTAATCCCCCTTCCGTTTTCATCTTTATCATACAAATTGTACACCTTCACACACACACACACACACACACACACACACACACACACACACACACTTTGAATCCCAGGACATCTGAAAACTTATCTGGACATAACTTCACAACATACCCAACTCCCAGCGCTAGTCTTCTCAGGTAAGAAGATGACATTTCCCTGCTGTTAATTTCTAACCTAAAAAAAGGAACCGTGTCTGCTCTGAGTTCAGAGTCCTTTCCACTGTGTTTACGGATGAACACCCTGGACCAGGTAGGATCCAGTTTACCCTCTGTACCCTGGAGAGGAAAGAGACGGCTGGGGGCCACCACAAAGAGAGAACTAGGACTGGAGCAGGTCTAGGACCAGGTGGTGGATGAGGGCTGCTCTCTACTCACTCCGCCTCTTTTCATCTCCTTTAATTGTGTGTGTGTGTGTGTGTGTGTGTGTGTGTGTGTGTGTGTTTCATTTGTTTGTTTTTGTTAATCACTGTAAAAAATACAGAAACCCAAACCAACATGTTTGGTTTCTTTCCCACACCCCTCCACCTGTTCAGGATGGTGATTTGTTCTCACAATCGGCAGAGGCAGAAGAGGGTTGGAATGAAGACTCCGAAGGCCACCAGGATGGGAAACATGAGGCTGCTGTTGTCCGAGGCATAGGGGTTGGGCGTGCGGGGGCCCGACTGCACCCGGTTCTTATTGGTCTGTCTTTTGAGATTAGACCCTTCATCGTATTCTTCCTCCTCCTCCTCCTCTTCTTTCTTCTCCAGTCCTGGATGAGGCTGCAGCTTTGGTACATCTGACACAAGAAGAAGAACACTTTTTAAGTAGGACCCATGGCATTTACGTGAGGCCCTTAAGGGCAGTGAATGAGCCACAGTAAAGAGACCCTGTGACCTAAGCAGGATCCACAGGAAGGAGCAGAAACAGTTCCCAGCCTAGAGAAGAGCAGATTGCTGCGCAAACATTTGTCTTCTTTAGATTTAACTAAAACGTAGTAAAAGCCCTGAGCACGGAGAGGTTCACTATCTCCCCTTCCTGTCCTACTTCTTCAGAGCCCAGAAAGAACCAGACTGGACAAGGACAATGACCCGACACCCAAAGATTAACCTTTTCAAACCTCTCCTCCTCCCTCCTACAATCCCACATTCCCTTTTGATTCACACAGCAATCAAGGAAAAGCTGATCCACAGAGTTGTGGGTTCTCAGCACACACTACCCCTCTGTTTTCTGTCCCCTCCTGAGGGACTCTGGCTACAAATCAGTTTGGTGGCAAGACATCCTCTGGGATGTCAAAACAATAGGATGCGGAAAAAAAAAAAAAAAGTATGCGAGCCTCGGTGCTTCCAGGATGAGGTGGGGAAAGGTACAGAGGTGGGATGGGGGAGAAAAGTCACTAAGACAGAAACTTTCTCTGCAAAAATCAGCCTGGGAAAGCTGGCAGCCAGGACCCTCAACCCTGAGAAAGAGATGTACTCTCAGGCTGGATCCCAAGGACAGGGAGACATTAATAGATGAAGTTTTGCTCAGTGCAGCCCAGCAATGCTGCACTCTCTTGGAGCACACCAAAACACTCAAGGACCCTTCCTTCTGCCTTTTTCTTCTTTCTGCCCCCAGGACACAGATGTCAAAGAAACAGAATAAGGATGAGTTTTAGGCAATTCCAAATGACTACAAGGCTCAGGGCACACCATGGGTAACATTATTAATCCCAATTTATAGTAGGGTTAAAGGATTTTGTCCAAAACCAATCCGCTGATTAATTGGCGGCAGCAAGATATGAACACAGATCTTACTCAGAAGCTTACGGCTAGCACCATGCTACACTTCACCCCCGGCCACCGGACTCTGGGTTCCCCACAATCTGGCTTTAAGTATTAGTGTTTTCAAAACAGCGATCAGCTAAACCATCCCCCGAAGGGCTTCCTCAATCATATCCTTCAGACCACGTCAAAAAGCAGATCAGAAACACAACTTACCATCCACTGTCCCAGCCATGATGTAGAGTGCACAGACTTTGGGATTGTCATAGTATCCCTAGGAAATGGGAAACAGCGGTCAACCCCACACAGCAGCAAACATCCCCCCTGCACCCATTCTTTTGAGCTCATCCTCAGCTGTGAGGGCAGAGTAGGAGCGTTACCTTGACAAACTCGATGTAGAGTTTCCCTGTGAAGGTGGACACCTCCCCCTGGACACTCAGCTTCCCCTTTCTGATGCTCATCGGGATGATTTCATCATGAGCTGTACTGTGTCCAACGCGATCAAAGATATCCAAGTCCTTCACCACAACATGGCCATTCAATCGCACATCAAATACCTGCCAAGATGAGAAAAGGAGACAATGTCAAAACCACCCGCTTCACACCCCTTCCCCAGTTGGACATGAGGTACCTGCCTGGGCTTCAAGTTCAAAAGTAATTCAAGGAATGACAGGACTGGATATACTCCAGGGTGGCTAGAGTCCTTTACCTGAGCTAAATCAAAGCCATGTTCCTTCACTGTCAAGGTCGCACACTGGCCGTAGGGAACAAAGAATACAAACAAAAAGCTCAACATGGAAAGAAGGAAATTCAGAGGAAGGGACAGGAAAAGAACAGGGCTAAAAACAAGAAGGTGCTGACAACCAAGAAGGGAGAGGCTATAACCAGGAGGGCCTTAAGAGGATTAGTGGCCAAGAACTAGGATTCTGGCGTAGCCTTCTGTCACCAATCCCAAGGCAAGTTCAGTCGTGTAGTAATGGGACACAGCTGGGCAAAAGGAATCCAGCTTTGGGAGTTCCCTGGCTGCCTAGTGGTTAGGATCCTGGGCTTTCACTGCCATGGCCTGGGTTTGATCCCTGGTCACAGAACTGAGACCCTGCAGGCCGCATGGTACAGCCTTTAAAAAAAAAAAAAAAATCCAGCTTCTCCTCAAAGCTCATCTGTTCCTCCCTTCTGGGAACACGTCTCACACTCTCTGGCCCTTAGCAGAGGGCTATCCGAAAGTGGTAACATCCCACTGGTCAAGCAGGGGCCTGACCAGGCCTCACCTTCTGCTGGGACTGTGCAAAGTAGACCTCGGCAAATTTCAACACCAGTACATAGTCCCCCTCCTCCTTGATGGGCACTTCGTAGCCAAAGGTCTCCTCATTGTACCGCTCTGTTTGATACAGGATCTGGTCTTCGGGGTTGGAACGCAGAATTGGCAGTTTCATGCCATAGTCAGAGGCTGGGCACAAAAGACAAAGAGAAACCATGTCAGAGGCAGAACACAAAAGAAGAGTGGAGACCCCAGAACCACCAGAGGCATTTCCAGAGCAATGCTAATAACCCTCCCAGTGGAAGGGGCCACCTCCATTGCACCTGGCTCTCAAGAGACCAGCCACAAAGGCAAGAATCAGATAACCCGTTACCAAGGAAGAGTAAAATGAAAGAAACCAAGCACTAATCACCCCAAGAAGCTCCCATAACCCTCATAGCGGAACTTTTTGAAAGCATGTGAAAATGACTTTTCCCCAACTATATCCAGAGTGATGGGAAGGGAACAAGTCTAACTCATTACTAGAACAAAGCACTATGCTACAGCTGCTGGGCTCCCTGGTGAGGGAGAGCTTCAGAGAAACCTCATAAAACCAGGGGGATGGCCAGGAACACCGCAAGACAATTAAGTTCAAAGAATGTTGTTTTTTTCTCATTCAGAAAAGCTCAGTCTACATAAAAAACAGGATATCTGTTAGGAAAGTCATTCTTCATTGTCTTTACTACAAATTAAGATACCAGCTTTGGCTGCTTTTTATAATTATTTCATTCAAAAAGTTCCAAGGATGGTCAAAAGAAATATGTTCATTAAAAAAAGGATGTGATGGGCTTCCCTGGTGGCGCAGTGGTTGAGAGTGTCCGCCTGCCGATGCAGGGGACACGGGTTCGTGCCCTGGTCCGGGAAGATCCCACATGCCGCAGGGCAGCTGGGCCCGTGAGCCATGGCCACTGAGCCTGCGCATCCGGAGCCTGTGCTCCGCAACAGGAGAGGCCACAACAGTGAGAGGCCCGCGGACCGGAGAAAAAAAAAAAGGATGTGATGTTCTCTAATTTCCTTTGGGTCCAAACACCTTACTTCCCACAGACTCATAGAACTCAACCTCACGCAGGCTCTTGAACTTTTCCCCAGACAAACCGAAAGGAAAACAAGCTCCTACGATATCCCCAGCACCTGACACAGGCCCTGGCACATACGTAGGCACTCAATATGATTCGCTGAACGAACAAATGGTAACAAAGGAGGTGCCTGCAGAGCAGTCAAGCCATGCACTCCTCTCCACAGGGCCAGAGCCACCCTAGCAGGGAAAGAAAATGTGCCACGGTCCTATTGGCACCCCTGGCCTAAGATGCCCAGGTCCAGAGGGAGCCACCTTTCCCGTTTCAGACAGACAAGGAATAAGGTGGAGTAATAGTAAAAAGTTCTTACTTGGGTGGGTATTAGAAGAGCCAAAAACCTCTGTTGCCCTCAGCCTGCCCCCAATCTTAGTAGGAGACGGGTCTGTACATGTTTTTCTTTCCCCCACGTTACAAACCATACCCAGGTCTTTCCTCAAATATAAGATTCCACACTCCGGCCCCAGAGATGACTAGCTATGCTTTCCAGGGCTCCATCAATCTATTGATACTTTCCAAACCACAGACTTAGCAGTGATTTCAGTACATGGGCCTAGTCTCTCCTCCTCCTTGGAGAAGTCTTGGAATTAAGATTTTAAGACCATCTTCCAGTCTCACATGGTGACTCTGAAGACATCTGGCACCTAGATCCTTTGGGTGACGTTTGAGAGCGGTCATCCCGGGAGCTTTATCTTCTGAAACTCCAAGGGAGAGGATCTTTTATCTCTAAGGGAGGTAAAAGAGTAACTAAAAGATCCAATGGCTAAGGTCAAGCCCTCGGAAAAATAAACAGAAGTGTTAACAGTTCCTGTAAGTGAATGGCAGCCAGGAGATCAGATGGACCGATGAGACAATGAACAGGAAACTCATTGCACTTTTGTCTCCAGACATTTTTTTCTTCCTATTTCTCCTCAAGAAATCAAAGAAGGTGGGGGCTGAGTAGCACTGCAAAGGATGTACTGCCAACTGCCCCAGCTCTGTTCCAGGCTCAGACCACAAACCTGTAAAGATTAAAAGATTGCCAGTCCTCTTCCACCTGAGTTCTAAGAATCTCCCTCTTCCTGAAAGACCGTGATCCTTACAAATTTGCAACAGTCACTAGATTTGCTTTTCAGAGACACAGAAAAGGTTGTGCATGTATACAGAATCATTTTCCCCCCCTTCCAGCATGGAAAAAGTGAGAAACTGATGGTAATGTAATCTGTGGCACTCTCAGTCCCACGGCTATGAAAACTCAGCCATGTAAGCAAAAAACTACTTAACAATCTTGGAATTACCTTTAAATATTTTCCCAAGTGGCTTTCCAACGAGATTTGCCACAGGCAAAGTTTTGCCCAAGTCCCAAAAGAGACAATAGCAAGAAGGACTTTTTCTCCGCCCCCACCCCAGCCTTTATGCACTCACAGCTAAGTTTCTCTGAAATACAGTGTACACATGCAGCACACCACTGCAGCTGGTAGGACATGGTTCAGATAGTTAACCAAAGGAGGGGGACCAAAGGGCCCACACTATGTCCCCAGCTTTTTAGCTCTAGACAATGGAGTCAGCAGGCTACGTGAAAAATTCAGCCCAGGTTTGAAGGTAAGAGGGGCCTGGATTTGAATCCTGGCTCTGCCACCTACTATGTGATATGGAACAAGTTGTCTTCTCAAGGTGTTTTCTCACCTGGAAAATGGGGTATCACCTACCTAAATTCTCTACCAGTGAACTGCTTCTAGGAGGGCCTGCAAACAAAGTCTGCCCCTTATGTGGCAGTATAGGAAGAGAATTCTAAGCAAATCCCTTGGTCTTAAGCAAATCAGAGGTAGCAGTGTCTCTCTCACACTATCTTTTCAAGCTCTTATCTCCCCAAAGCCAAATCCTTCCCCAGCCAAAAGGAAAGGGTCTTCGTTAGGTCGACAGAATTAGTCATCCGATGGGCTCAGGCCCCTGGCCAGCTTTTTTCCCCTCCAGAGCCACATTCTGCTCCACTTTTAATTCCATGTAAAAGGTCATTGAGCAAAGAAAAAGATAGAGACACTTTAACCTACTCTGGACAGGAGAACTTTCAGACTCGTGTCACTGATTTCAAAAGCATGACAAGTTTTATGAAGGAAAACTGAAGGCTCAAGAGAGGGAAAGCGAATACTTCAAGGTCATACAAATGACTAGCGGGCATCCTTGTATGAAGAGGAAATATCTCCTAAAACCAAGCCAAGTTCAATGCCCTCAAGCCAAATAACCAGGTCTTTTCCACCACAGAGTCAAGAGGAACCCAGAAAGAGCAAGTTAAAAAGAACCTGGAATGCATAGCACACCAAAATCCCACACAGAGCGCTTCTGAATCACTCTCGGTAGTGGTACCTCCATCTGCTGAAGCACACAGGTTGAAAAAAGCCTTTCCCAGGCTGTCAGCATCTTCTATGAGCACTAGCTATCCTCAAGGCAGAAATGAAATTCAATAAACATTATGAAGTGCCTTTGAAAGCAAAAGCCACTGGGTGCCCTGGCCCACTCACGGTTACGAGAACGCTGAACTACAAAGACGCTATAGAGAAACAGCAAGTTCAAAAGCAGGCCAAACTCCTATCTGGATTAACTTGGCAACAAATACCTGAATTCATTCAACATAAAAATGGACTTTCCTCGCGTGCTGGAAACAATATCACAGGCATGTGGGAAAGACAGACATACAGCTCCTACCGCAATTACTATAAATAGCTGCAGGAGGCAAGGGTCTCCAAATACCTGGCAACCCTTACCCAAACAGTGCCAGAGAAGGGCAGGCAGAGGGAACCGCTGCACCACCCTTGGTGGTGCTGACTCCTTCACACAGAAAGAAACTAGAGAGCTGCCTTCTGAGAGAGGAAGATAAATCACTTCTCAGCCCCAGACCTAAAGCCAACAAAATGCTACTCTCAGGAGCCCTCTAAGTGCAATGTTGCAACTGGCTGGTCCAAGCTACAACAGCCTACAAGCCAACGACCGCCATCTACTCTCCATCCACGCCTTAATACTGCTACAATTCATACCCAAATGGACCGCCAGAGTGGAGCAGGGAACCTCTTTATGGAGTGGCAGGGTCTGTCTGAGACAGGACTCCAGTACACATGAGCTTTGGTAATTTGGTAAGTCGCATACTTTTACCTGCTACAATAAACTCTTCCAAAGGAACTGCGACCATGAGCCAATAACCCAAGGACAGAGAGCCTGGCTGAGTGCTGACCAGACCAAAAAAACAAACCAAACCCACCGGCACCAACAAATTAAAACAACGATTTCTGAATAAGGGGAGTAGCTGGGGACTAAACCTGTGTGGTCTTAGCTCCCTCCTCTGCACAACGGACCAAAGAGGATAATGTAACTTATGTAAAGCCTGGTATCTGTTAAGTGAAAGGAACCATCTGCACACTGTCTTACCATGGCTATCTCTAGAGGCAAAGTCCATAAACGGTCTCCTTCCTCCCTGCCCACACCCATGAAGAAAGAGGAAGGGTCCAGGATGGAGATAGCAATGACCTCCTGCTATTAAGTCTGGCTTTGGCTGCTGTTACAGCTGCTAGAGACCAGGGCCCTGACTCAGCTGAACCCAGGCTACTGAGACCTACATGCCAGAGCTAAATAAATTCCAGAGCTAAACTGAAGACAAACATAGTGCTTCAGAAAACAGCTCTGTGTCCCAACACCGTGACATGTATGGAAGCAATAAACTCCCCAATATAACAAACTCCAGGACACTGCAATTAACTTGGTTGGAAGAACTAAGTTAAACCCTTTAGGAAAGGCAAGAGCCAAATCTGGCATTGTGGAAAAAAGAGTGAGAAGGTCTGTCTCCTACTTTTCTGAAGATGGCATATTGCCAATCTGGCAGCCTCTGAACCCAGCATACGGCATAAATCTCTTTCCAACACATGAAGCGACGAACTTCCTTCTTAATCCTGTTTTCCAATCCTACTAACAGAAGAAACAGAGTCTAGAGCAGATTTTCCCAAAGGGTGGTCTGCAGATGTCCTACATCAGAAGCCCTGGGTGCAGAAACCTGGGTTTAATCTACATGTCTGGAATTTGTATTTTTAACCAGCTCCCATGGCAGTTCTTACACTAACTTTGAGAACTGTGCAGCTCTGTCAAAACTACTGTTGCTCAATCAATTAAGTCAAAATCATTTTTCCCATAAGCTGGAATCACACCTCTCAGGACCACTTAGGGTAGGTTCTCCGCACTCGCAGACGGAATATTCAGACCTTACGCTGGCTGACCCAGCTGACACACCACCAGCCCCCTGTGCAGTATGGTTTCGACATAACCGCCCTCTGGAAAGGGCCTGCAGCTTCTACTTTTATGCACACACATGCCCCGCTCCAAAGGGGGTTGGGGGAGGAGGCTACAATCAAACTTTCCTGGCCCATCCTCTTCGAAGACTCCTTTCCATTCTGGCTAAGAATCAAGCCCCGCTCTTGCAGAGAGGGCAAAGAAAGCGGCCCATTTCTGGGTCGGCAGGAATATACCAGAAACTGACTTGAAAGGCGAGCAGAACCTCCGGGTCAGGGACAGCGATAACCGAAAAACCCGTGAGGCCTCAAAGTGGCAACAGGCCGCCCTCGTCTTTACTCTCCTAGCTTGGGTGGAGGTGAGGGGTTAAGAAAATGCAGGATGCGAGGTCCAAATATCACTTCTCGCCAACTCTCTGCCTCGACGGCTCTAGGTAGCTTCGAGCCAATGCCAGGCTCTGGGCTCTGATCGGGTTCCCGAGGAAACCGTAGAGAGAAACTTCGCTCCAGAGACGTGGCCCCAGGGTCGAGGAAGGGGCTCGGGGCCCGCAGCCCTCGGCGCGCTGCGCCGGGCACGGCAGGCCCGGAATCCGGCGGCTCAGCCGAGGAGCTCTCACCTCGGCCCACCCGGCCTTCCAAAGGGTCCTTGCGAAAGTGGATGCCGTGCACGTCCACATGCGCCTCTCCGCCGGCGTTGACGGCCCAAATCACGCTCTCGGGCAGCCCGGCCCCAGCCGAGCCCACCACGCCGAGCCCCGGTCCCCGGAGCGCCGGCAGCAGCAGCAGCAGCAGCAGCAGCAGCAGTCGCAGGAGCGCCACGGCGGCTCCCTCAACCGCCCGGGCGCCCAGCATGGCGGCCTCCACAGCGGGGGGCAGCCTCCGCCGAGCCTTGTCCTCAGCCCCGCCAGGCCGCCCCGGACTCAGAAAAACAGCGCCACGGGCCGCTGTGCCTCAGCCGCCGGAGACATGTCGCTCTCAGGCCTACTTCTCAGCCACGGGTGCCACCTCCCACCTCAGGAACAACCTACCCCACCTCCCAGCCCCGGCCACGACCCTGCAGCCAATCAGCACCCGGCCCTCATTAACTACCCACCACCCCGCCGGGAGGCGCCCGCCCATTGCCTGCCAGGCGCGGGAAAAGGCGTGGCTACTCCCAGGAGCTGGCCCAACCACCGAGGCACGTGAGGGAGCGCGCGCAGAGTTGGGTTGAAGCGGCGGTTCAATGCGGAAGTGGCGAGGTGGAAGCGCCCAGGCGGCCCCGGAATCCCACAGCTGAATAGGAAAGGGGGCCTAGCGGGGAAGGTTTAGAATAGGGCGCACTGACACGTCGCCAGCACTTCCGGTGTTCCAGGTTTTGGGGACCGAATAGGCTCCCGAGGGGGCGCTGCCGACTTTCCCGCCCCCTTTCTTTCTCAGGGAGAAGCATGAGCATACGCTCTAGTAGGAGAAGCAATGATCACTCTTCCGACCTGAGACTCGGCCTTTCTCCCCGCGTGAGAAGAGAACCCATCCTCCTCTAGAAAGGTCACAGGCACAGGTTTTCAGGGCAAGGTTCTCACGAAGATCCCGCCCCCACCCCTTAGCGGACTCTGGGCTGGTGGTAGCGTCCAGACGGCCGCCCAATCAGAAGGCTCCAACGCAGCGGAAACGCGTGGCTTGGGGGGAGGGGCTCCAGGCTACCCATATCTCCATGGCGACAGCCTCGGGCAGGCCCCCCTTTGGAGGGGAGGGGCTGGGGCTTTGCCGGCTCCGGCAAGGACTTGGAGGTACCCAGTATGGAGGTCCAGGCTGTCCCGTACAGGCATGACCCTAGCTTCCTCCCTGCTTTTTGGCAGTTCACCCAGCGCTCTCCTGCCTTGGCGATCCCTGCGCTGTGGTCGCTGCCCGAACTCCCACTTCTCAGAGAAACTGAGGCCCAGAGAGGGGAGGAGCGTTGCCCAAACGGTCAAACCGCAAGTTTAGGGCGGAGCCAAGGCAAAACTCCATTTATCCATTTGTTCCGCATTATTTATCAAGACCCTACTACTAGGGTTGTCAGATTTTGCAGATAAAATACAGGAAGCCCAGTTAAATTTGAATTTCAAATAAATGGAACATACTCATACTAAAAGTAATTTATTGCTTGTCTAAAATTCAAATTAAACTGGGCTTTTTTGCATTTTATCTGACAACCCTGCCTACTACCTGGCAGGCAATCAGTTTTGGGCAGCAGTGAACAAAACTACACCCAGGATCTCGCATGAGAATCACAGTCCTGACTCAATTATTTAGTTAGAACAATGAGGAATGCTATAAAGGAACAAAGTGAGGTACGGAAAAGAAGTGTAGGTGGGGAATTTAAATGCACCCGAATTCCTTCCCCAGACCCCAAGAGCAGATTCCCACAGAGACAATTTCTGTAGTATCCTCTACTGGTCCCACTTTTTTCCCCCTGTTTTGCAAGAATCTGGACTTGCTTCCTCCCACAGACTTGTTTCCCCTCCCAAGGCCTCTTTGGGGCCCTGCCCTAGAGTGTCGAATCCTACTTTCCTCTGAAACCTGTCATCTTTGGAGGAACCTGACAAGTCAGAGCTTGAAGAGCCCTCAGTGCAGGGGCGTGGTGCAAATGGGGAAACACAGGCACAAAGAGGTGATGGAGACTTCCTCCCTCCTGTAAAGCCTATGTTCTGGCCATTTACTACACTGCTTCCAGGAGCTCATGTTTATCCTCAAGGCAGTCTAGTCTAGGAGGCACTATCACAGAAACGATTAAACTTTTGAAAAGGACCCAGAAACCCTAACCTTAAGCCTTCTCCCAGTCTCCTAGATCCTTGGTCACCCCAGGAGGTAAACAAGATAACTGGCTAGCCCCCCTCCCCCAAACTAGGCCCTTCAGAGTCCATGCCTTGCTGGGCTATCCTTGTACCGAGGGGCCTGGCCCCGCTTTTGAGGTTCAGATGCTTGTCGATTAGGCTACCTCTTAGGTAAAACAAAAGTTCTGATACCCTGGAGGCGGGATGAGCATGGGATCTGAGTTAGACTTCCTGGGTTCCAAACCCTGCTCCACCATTCACTCACCATGTGGTCTTGGGCAACCTCTGTGAGTTTCAAGTTTCCTCAACTGTGACATAATAATAGTTTCTACTTCAAAGGGTAGACGTGAGAATTAGAGAAGGTAATGCAACCATTTGACTCAGCAATTTCACTCCATTTCACCCAAGAGAAATAAAAACATATGTTCACACAGACACTTGTACATGAATGTTCATAGCAGCATTATTCATAATGGCCAAAAAGTAGAAGTAACCCAGATGCCCATCAACTAATGAATAGGTTTTTAAAATGTGGTATATCTATACAATAGACTATTCAGCCAGAAAAAGTAACAAAGTACTGCTACAGACTACAACATGGATGAACCTTGAAAACATTGTACTGAGTGAAAGAAGCCAGAAAAAAAAAGGCCACAAAGTCTATTATTGCATTTATATAAAATGTCCAGAATAGGCAAATCTGTAGAGACAGAAAGTAGCTTATGGTTTGTCTGGGGCTGGGGAAGCAGGGAGATTGGGGCGTGATAACTAAAGGGTATAGGGTGTCCTTTTGGGGTAATGAAAATATCTAAAATCAATTATGGTATGATTGCACAATTCTGTGAATATACTAAAAACCACTGATTTGTACATGTTAAATAGATGAATTGCATGGTATGTGAATTATATCTAAATAAAACTGTTACCAAAAAGAAGAGGGAAGAAGAGGAAGAGAAGGAGGTGGGTGGAGGAGGGAGGGGAGAAGGCGATGTACATTAGAATAGAATAGACATTAGAATAGTGGCTGCCACAAGCCAAGCACTCAACCAGTCGTTATCCTGGAATGAAAGGGTCCCTGAGTTTTTGCTTTCTGCAATGTAACCCCACCTGCACTGTGACAGACTGCCAGAGTTAGGCTTTTTTAGGAATGCCCAGAGCTCATGATAAGTATAATCACTGAGGTTGCAGCCTCCTCAAACTCCTTTCTGCTGGAAGACTCTGTGCCCCTTAAGGGTGACAATGTCTTCTGTAGGCAGCACCCCCTCACCCTGGGGCAGGTGAAATTGGTGGTACCATTTAACAGGGTATTTCCTAACAGAAGAATTGGGCCCTTCAATTCAAGCTCTTTCTCTTATCTCATGAGATTCTTACAGTGTTTGAAAGCCCCATAGCCTACTATCCCCATGTATATAACAGAGGAAACAAGCCCGCAGGGATAGGGGCCAGCAGTTTTCAAATGATAGGCATTGCTCCTGCAAGCAGAAGTTGGTTGCTACAGAATGGGGTCTCATCTGAGAGATTCTGGCTCAGGGGCAGTCTCCTGGGGGCAAGGCAACTTGACTGGGGCGGAGGGAGTCAAGTTTCTAGCAGCTGAAGGGTTATCAGGAGTGGGACTCAGGGCTGGGATGGCAGTGGGGGCAGGAGACAAAAGGATTAGGGTTGCAGCTGCCAAGCCAGACTGGAGGTCCTGACCCCAAGGCAGGATTACATCCAAAGTCCCTGACCTAGGGAATTCCCTGGCAGTCCAGTGGTTAGGACTCCGTGCTTCCACTGCAAGGCATGGGTTTGCTCTCTGGTCAGGGAACTAAGATCACGTGGTGTGGCCAAAAAAAAAAAAAAAGTCACTGACCTAGAGGAGTCCCCAAATAGCCCCAGGCCTGCTCTCAAGGCTGGCTGTCCACACAGCAGAGAGTGTGAGCTCTAGGAAAGCAAGGGTGTCAGTTCCCTGGTGGCACTGGGCCCAGGCCATTTCTCTCCAGCCTCCAGTGTCTCCTGCCTGCTGTGGAAGGTCAGCCCCATTTGAGAGCCCAAGGACCCTCAGAGTGGCTGCATCCCCACCTCCTTCAGCTGGGGCTGGTTTTCTCCAAAAATTACTTCAAGTCTTCAGAGGAGCAGAAACTCTCATTCATTGCTGGTGGGAATGGTCAGCCACTTTGGAAAACAGTCTGGCAGCTTCTTACTAAACTCAACATACTCTTACCATGAGATCCAGCAATCAAACTCCTGTGTATTTATCCAAAGGAAGTGAATACCCACGTCCACACAAAAACCTGCACACGGATGTTGACAGCAGCTTTGTTCATAACTGCCAAAACTAGGAGGCAACCAAGATGCGCTTCAATAGGTGAATGGATAAATAAACGATGGTACATCCAGACAATGGGATAGTCTAATATTATTCAGTGCTAAAAAAGAAATAAGCTATCAAACCATGAAAAGACAAGGAAGAATCTTAAAAGCATAATACTAAGTGAAAGAAGCCCATCTGAAAAGGCTACATACTGTATGACGCCAACTATATGCAGCAAAACTATGGAGACACTAAGATCAGCGGTTGCCAGGGGTTATTGCAGGGGGTGGGGGGATGAATAGGTAGAACACAGAGAATTTCTAGGGCAGCGAAACTACTCTGTGTGATATTATAGTGGTGGATACATGTCATTATACTTTTGTCCAAAGCCGTAGAATGTACAACACTAAGAGTGAACCTTAGTATAAACTGGACTTTGGATGATAATGGCATGTCAATGTAGGTTCATCAATTGTAACAAATGTACCACTCTGGTGGGGATGTTGATGGCGGGACAGCGGTGTATGGGTCGGGGGAGTGGGGACGTGGTAATATGGGAACTCTGTGTATTGAAGCTTTCTACTCAGCTTTGCTGTGAACCTAAAACTGCTCTAAAATATAAAGTCCATCTAAAAAAACGCTACTTCAAACCCTCCAGAACCTTCTCAGGGTGGAGGATCTGCCTCCATGGAGTGACAGGAATGGAGATTTAAGAGTCAGACAGAACTGGGTTCAGGTTCTTTCTTAGTGGCTCCCCAGCTCTGTTACTCCTTTTCTCTCTAATCACTTCTCTCCTAAAGTGCAAATAAGATCATCCATCTCATAGTTGTTGCAAGGATTAAATGAGATGGTTTAAAAATGTACCTAAATTATTTTTCTCTGTTTGTGGAAGAAAGATAAATGTTTTGTGGAAAACTCAGAAGAGAATTTTACAAAGATAAAATTCACCATAATTCCATCCAAAACTGGCATAAGGCATAAACTCAGGCCCTGAGAGAGCAGGTTCTCAAGAACCATTGTTTCCCAGCCATTTGATTCTCACCTCAAGAAGTTGGGAAAATAGAATGTCCCCATTATGCAGATAAGAAAATGAAGTTCAGAAGGGTTAGATGAATTGCCCACACAATGAAGAGGCAAAAGCTGTGGCTTTTTTGGCTTCTAATCTACTCCTTTTCCTCTGAGCCAGGCTACCTATCAGACACAGATTGGTGCAAATCACAGCTCCACCATTAATTGCTGTGTGACTTTGGGTAAATGAATTCACCTCTCTGAGCCTCAGTTTCCTCATCTGTGAAATGGAGAGAATAATTATACATGCCATGTAGGACTGTAAGAAGTAAAAAGAAATGTTTTAAACAAGGAAAATAAGGACATGTTTTAGAAGCTAGCATCATGGGACCCTTGAGCCCAGAGCTAAGTACTCAATAAATATTAGTCATGGGTGTATGGAGGCATGGACCCCTTGATTCAAAGCCTAGCTCAACTTCTTAGAGCTATGCAGCCTTGGGAAAGTCATTTCTCCTCTTTGGGCCTGTTTCCTCATCTGTAAAATGGAAATAAGATCCACCACGTAAGGGTGTTAGGAGCCCTTAAGGGAGTAGGTCTTCAATGCATAGTAGCTGTGAATCATTTAAGAAGAAATAATTATAACATGTGACACTGGTAGTTTGGTAAATAGAAAAGGCCTTGGTGAAATCTTCAGGCTAAGGAGTTGGGAAAAACCTTTCCACCCCAGGGAGGGAAAAGCCAAAGGGTCCCACAGTTCAAAAGTAGAAAATGGAGGAGCTGTTTGGAAGCCCCCAGGGGCAATTTCACCTTGTCCCACAAAACTGAAAAGGGGTGTTTCTTCCTATATAGATAAGGATCAGAGGAACAAAGCATGCTATTAATTAAGTCTTGCCTATTTTAAGTTTATGGAATATTTTTCCCCTTTAAAGATAAGCTCACAATAAAAGTTCAAAAGGTAAACACAGAGAAGGGGAGGGGGCCAGCCCTGCCTTCTGCTCAGCTCGCCCTGCCAGCCCTTGGTCTTGGAGGTGGGTGGGTCTGGTCCCAAAGCCAAGTTTCCATGCCTAGGGCCTCTAGTAGTTAGATAGCAGGGGGATCAGAACCACCCAAAGAGTCAGGGAACCAGCCCACGGTGTCTCCTGGTCCTGCCCCAAGTAGGCAACTTGAACCAAGAGAAACCTGGCTGGGTCTCCAATGTCATGGGAGGGAGAATGGACTTGGCTATTCTTTGCTTCCCCCAGGAGGATATGAGTCACAGGAAAGTTGCCTGGGACAAGGACAGAAAAAAAACAAATGCCTTCCCATCTGGGTGGCCTTGGGCAAGTCACTTCCTTTCTGCATTTCAGTTTCCTCACCTGTAAATGAGGTGGTGAGAACCCTCAGCCGCCCAGGGTTGGAATGAGGATTATATAAAAGCAAATTTCCAAGAGTGCCTTACACAGCCATCGTCAGCACTCCCTATATATTAGCTGTTCTTATTATCTCCCAGACTCTTCTTATGTTAAGGACACAATTTTTTGGAGTCAGGAACACCAGGGACGGTCTTGGCAAGTCACAACCCCTCTCTGAACCCCAGTTTCCTCATCTGTAAGATAGGGTGGTTGTATAGATGGAGTGAGATGATAAATGAAAGGAACTTAACACATACCCAACAACACCGCATAAATAAATGAAGCAGCTGCTGTATCCTTTCCATTCTCTCCCCTTGACCTGGGCAAATTAGGGAAGCAAGAAGAAATACAATAGCCAGTGCTTGCACGCCAGGTTACTCGTCAGCTGTCCCTTTAGACTTGAACTTTCCACCATGATGGAAATGTGCCATATCTGCACATCTAGTACAGCAGCCACCTGCCACACGTGGCTATTGAACTTGTGAGATGTGGCTGGTACGACCAGGGAACTAAATTTTTACTGAATTTGAATTCACTTAAATTTAAATAGCCACATGTGGCGAGTGGCTACCATATTGGATGGTATTACAGATGAGAAAACTAAAGCTTCAGCAACTGACTTAAGGTCCCAGAGATTGTTAATGATTGATCATCAAAGACTAGCATCTAGGTCTGCCCAACTCCCAATCCTTTGTCTGTTTTCTGATTCCATGGCACTGCCTGTGACTTTGAGACCCCTGTAGCACAAGGACATGGTCCCCAAAGATCCGACATTGGAACAGAGTGAGACCTGAGGTCAGGAAGCCACCAGGAGTGGGGCCTGGAGCGCTTCCTGCACCCGACGGCAGTGGTCACAGATGGCTGCCACCCTCTGCACCCCCAGGCTTTTTGTGGATTTTGTTCATTTGTTCAGTAAATAATTGCTGAGTACCTACTAGACACTAGAGATACTGCAGTGAACAAGGTAGATGTGGTCTCTGCCAACATGGAACTTACATTCCAGTGAAGGGCAGGGGGCATCAAACGATTAAAAAAAAAAGTAATATAATAAATGTATTAGGCCAGAAATTACATATATGCTCTAAAGAATATAAATGAGATGTGGCAGTGGCTTCCTTCCTTCCTTCAATAGGGAAGCCAAGGAAACATTCAAGCCCAGCCCCAAGAAATGAGAAAGATCCAACAGCTACTCAATGAATGCAGGGAAAAGCATTCCAGGCAGAGGGAACAGCATGTGTGAAGGCCCTGAGCCAGGCCTTCTATTAAGCATTATGCATGGATTATTTCTCCACAACCCCCCCAGGTATGTGCAATTATTATCATTAATAATGGACAAAAAGGCTCAAAGAAGAAGAGGGACTCCCTTAATACCTATATCCCTTAACCTCTCTAAGTGGCAGAGATGGGTTAGAAAGCAAGTTCATGTTACCACCAAAGCCCATCCCTTGATTATGAAACTCAGCCCCTTTGTCCTCTTTCGAGGAAAGACAGACATCAGTAAGATCATTGGAGCAGGTGACAGGCACCTCCAGAGGGGTGAAGGGACATTCTGGCCCTGCAGCCTAAGCCACAGGCACAGCCAACAGCATCAGGTCCACTTTGCAGGACCATACTGTGCAGATCGTCACTCCCTGGTCATAGAGCCAGATCCCAGACTTAAGCTGTGATTATCTTGTCACTGTCAATGAGAGGTTCAGCCACAGTTATTAAAGAATGCCAAGGCTGGCTCTCCCTTCCCCTTTCCTTGAGAGGGGATCACGGAGGCATGAAGACACATGGGAGAAGGGATAGGGAAATAGGGAATAACAATGCAATAATCATAAAAATAGCAAAAACCTGTATCAGGATTACTATGTGCCAGGCACCACTCCAAGGGCTTCAAGTATACTAGCTTGTTTTGTCTTCAAAACAACCCTGTAACCTCATCCCCATTTTGCAGATGAGGAAACTGAGGCCCAGAGGGTCTTATAACTCACCCAAGAAGACATAGCTTATAAGTGGCAGAGCTGAGATTTGAAACCAGGTGGCTGACTCCTGAGTTCACACTTTAAAAAACAAACAACAATTAAAAAAAAAAACTTTTTATTATAAAATAAGACAAACAGAAAAACATACAGAATAAATGTACAACTTAGCGAGAGGCAAACACCCTTGTAACTACCACATGGATCAATAAATAGAACTTTGGGAGTTCCCTGGCAGTTCAGTGGTTAGGACTCAGTGTTTTCACTGCCATGGCCCTCGGTGCAATCCCTAGTTGGGGAACTAAGATCCCACAAGCCTTCCACAAGCCGCATGGTGTGGCCAAAAAAAAAAAATAGAACTTTGCCAGACTCCCCAGAAACTCCCCTCTCTGTGCCCCATCCCAATCCCAGCCCTCTCCCTCTCTCTCCCTAAAAGGAACCACTGTTCAGACTTTTTTTTTTTTTTTTTGGCTGCACAGGCATGTGGGATCTTAGTTCCCTGACCAGGGGATTGAACCCACGCCCCTGCTATTGGAAGCGCAGAGACTTAACCACTGAGCTGCCAGGGAGGTCCCTATTCAGATTTTTATAGGAATAATTCCCTTGTGTTTCTTTATGTTTTTTTGTTCCACTGGAGTGCACATCTCTAGACACTGTCATTTATTCAGACCCATTTTTGTTTGTGGCCGTGCCACGTGGCATGTAGGATCCAGGATCTTAGTTCCCCAACCAGGGATCAAACCCATGCCCCCTGCAGTGGAAGCACGGAGTCCTAACCACTGAACTGCCAGGGAAGTCCCTATTCAGGCCCGTTTTTTAAAAAACCTTGATACCTGGGACTTCCCTGGTGGCGCAGTGGTTAAGAATCTGCCTGCCAATGCAGGGGACACGGATTCGAGCCCTGGTCTGGGAAGATCCCACATGCTGCGGAGCAACTAAGCCCGTGCGCCAACACTGCTGAGCCTGAGCTCTGGAGCCCGCAAGCCACAACTACTGAGTCTGCGTGCCACAACTACTGAAGCCTGCACGCCTAGAGCCCGTGCTCCGCAACAGGAAAAGCCACCGCAATGAGAAGCCCGCGCACTGCAACGGAGAGTAGTCCCCGCTCGCCGCAACTAGAGAAAGCCCGTGTGCAGCAACAAAGACCCAATGCAGCCACAAATAAATAAAAAAATAAAGGTTTTAAAAAAAAAACCCTGCTGTATAAAAAATAAATAAAATAAAATACACGGCTTCCCTGGTGGTGCAGTGGTTGAGAGTCCGCCCGCCGATGCAGGGGACACGGGTTCGTGCCCCGGTCCGGGAAGATCCCACATGCCGTGGAGCGGCTGGGCCTGTGAGCCATGGCCGCTGAGCTTGCGCGTCCGGAGCCTGTGCTCCGCAACGGGAGAGGCCACAACAGTGAGAGGCCCGCGTACAGCAAAAAATAACAATAATAATAAAATAAAATACAAAAAAAAAAAAAAAGAAGTCCCACCTGAGCCGCTCTACCCTCCAAGGTCTGCGGTGGGGTCAGGCCTTGCCTCTCTGACCAGCATCATCTCTACTCCTCCCTCCAGCCCAGTACACCAGGCAAGTGGAATTCTGCTTCGTTTCCCAAAGGAGCCACACTCTCCCTTACCTCCAGGTCTTTGCTTCCGCTGTTCCTTCAACTGGAAACACTCTTCCCCTCACTTCCTCTGACTGAGCATGGCTGAGCCTTCAGGTCCTAGCAAATCTGTCCCTTCCACCCCACTAGATTGGGTGGGTATGTTTTAGTACCCTCACTTCTCCTAGGCTAACCTCATAAGTAACCTAGTAACTATAGCACTTATACCACTACATTAGCCTTGTCTGTTTTCTTATCTGTTTCCCCTTCCAGTCTGAGCTCCTAGAAGACAGGGACCCTGGCACAGGACCTGGCACATAGTAGGTGCTCAATAAACAGTGGTTGAATGCATGAATGAATGAGTGAATGAGTTGCACTTTACAAGTCACAAGGAGGCAAATCCAGGCCCAGTTTAAGACCTTACAGACAAGGAGAACTCTTCTAAGATGACACCCACCCACCCAGGGGTGAAGACGCAGAAAGAATTCCTACCTGGGATAGGGTCCATCTCGGAAAATGGGTCTCAGTTCTTGGAAAGTAAGAGAAACTTTTCTTCAAATGATCTTATTAGGAACCCCTAGATATAAGACAAATTCAAGGGGAGAAGCACTAGTTTCAGCATTGGCGAAGGCAGCAGCCCCACCTCTGGGCCTCCCCTTGACTCGAGCACTCCTCTGAACAGTGGCCTGTCATCTTCTCAAGTCGCTTTATCACAGCTGCCTTGTCTATGATTTTAGGAGGCCACAATACTGAGGACAGAAGTGTCCTAGCTGACACCCTAACTCTACCCTCTCCCTGAGGTGCCCCCAAGGGTTCATCCTGTCAGCTGACACAGATGCCCCCAGAAGCCCCCTTTCTACAAATGGCTCCTCTGGCCCTCCAAGGTCACTGGATTTCTGAAACAGTGTAGATCTGGGGGTCTTTGGGCAGAGCTAGGTACAGGAGCAGGCAGGGCTGCAGGCCTGCCTACTGGGGCACAGAGCCAAGGGCTTAGTCTCAGAATTGGATTATTCAAGGGAATTTGGAGCTCCCAGACACCCTAGCCTCTGGGACACGGGGATTACCCAGGCCTTTGTGTGGGGGGGTGCCCGGGGGTGCCCACAGTCCTTCCCTGCAAGATCCGAGAGCACGAATCCTCCATCTACCTTCTGCTTCCAGCCTTTAGCCCACAGCACACCTGCCTCCCTCGTGTCTGGGATTTACAGCAGTGTTATTCAAATTGAGGTCCTGAGAACATCAAGCATGCCCTGGAACTTGTTAGAGATGCAAATTCACTGAATCTGAATCACTGGGTGGGGCCCAGGCCTGGGGGCGAGGCTAACAAACCCTCCAAGCGATTCTGATGAAAATACTCAAGTTTGAGAACCACTGGCTTGGAGAACATGGGTCCATCCCACACACCTGTCCGATTATGCCGCAAGCCTGTCAAAGATTCTGGGCGACTTCTACCCACAAACTTCTCCTTTGGATTCCTTCAGCCCTTGGCTTATAGAAATTAATTGCAATGATTACAGTGGATCCTGTTTAATAATGCCACTTTGCACAATTTCACAGCCCCTGGAGGTGGGCAGTGCAATACCCTGAGATCATTTACTGTGGACTTTATTATCCCCTTATTGCACATGAGGAAACTGAGGTTCAGAGAGGAGACGTGACTCGCCCAAAGTCACACAGCAAGTAAATCCAGGACCTAATGACTATACCATCCTGCTTCTCACTCAGCAGAGAGTCTGGCAGCTGATTCCATTCTAATACATTCGTGTCCTCACACACACTGCGATTTCCTCCAGGGCAAAAACCTCGTTATCACTTCCTCAGGGAAGCCTCTCCTGATCTCCCCAGAGAGTAGTCCAGGCCTCCCTATCCTACCCCACCAAAGGTCCCTGCATTTTTCCTTAAAAGCAGGATCACAATTCGTAATCACATGTGGATGTGATTATCTCGACCAGTGTGAAATCGCCAGGGAGGCCGGAAGTGCGGCAGACCCTGCTAGATGCTTACCCAACCAATATCCAGTCTCCTTTCCTTATAGAACTTGACCTTGTTTGGGGTAGCAGCAAATCCAGCTACATCACTATATGCCCCAGTCTCCCTTTCAGTCAAAGGTGGAAGAGGCTGGGTGCCTAATGGGAACTCAGTACAAGTCAAGGGCAGGGAGGTTCACCCAGTTCTGAGCGCGCAGCTGGTACTCAGGAAACGCGTGTGTCATCTAACCAGGCTGGAGAAGCAAAGACCCCCCCCACGGCCGCCTTTCTCTTGGAAATATTTTTATTGGTTCTGAGATAACAGGGCTGAGGCGAGGGGGGGCGGGCACAGAGCTAAGGGGGGCGGCGAGAGGCTCTGCCCCGGGGGGCAGACATGCTGTGTGGGGCGCCCCCAGTCAGCAGCGGCTGGGTCTATGGCACTTGGCGCCCGGCCTGACTTCCGCCGGCCTGGCGCGGTGGCCTCCTCATCGGCGGGCGCCCCCCTTTCCAGTTGCAGGAGTCGTGAGTCTTTCACAGTGCGGAGGGGCGGGGGTCCGGGGTGGGCACCTCCCCGGGGTGCAGGCAGGCCCCATCCGCCAGTACGTCCCGGGCTCTGGGCGGCGGCGGCGGCGGCGGCGGCGGGATGAGGCGAGCTCCGGCTCCTCTTCTCCCCGCCCGTGGAGCTTGGCAGTCCTGGAGGGGCCCTGGCGGCCTCAGCGGGACATCATCCGGACAAACTCTGCGGTGGGGTGCACAGGAGGGGGTGGGGAGAAAGCAGCAGTCAGGGCCCAGGACGCTGCCTCCAAACCTCCCTCGGATCGGTGGCCCCGTGTCTATTGCCGCGGCCCCTGACCGATGCTGGTCCCCAACGTCCACCCAGCATCTTCTTTTTTTTTTTTGCCAGCGCCACACGGCATGCGGAATCTTAGTTCCCCCACCAGGGATCCAACCGCGCCCCCTGCAGTGGGAGCGCGGAATCCTAACCGCTGGACGGCCGGAGAATTTCCCCCATCCAGCATCTTCCAATCCACCTTCTACACAGCAGCTAGCAGGAGTTTTCTATCTGCGTATCTGACCCCTCTTAAACCTCTCATGGTCCCCACTGGATAACGTGCTGGATGCTGACACGACCCCAGGGCCTCCCTGTTCTGGCCCTAGCTGACATCTCCAGCCTCACCTGTCACCACTCACCTCCAACCACTAAGCTCTGACTCCACAGAGCTCCCTGTCAGCGCCTCAGGGGCAACCAACACACGCCCCTCCTGTTCACCTCTCAGCTTTCCTGCAGCCTATCCCTGCTCCCTTCTCTTTTAACTCGACTTCATTTGTTAGACCAGTTTTAGGTTCACAGCAAAATTGAGCAGAAAGTACAGATTTCCCATACGCTCCCTGCCTGCCATACACACGCACGGTCTCCTCCATCGTCAACATCCTGCAGCAGAGTAGGACGTTGGTTACAGTCAATAAAGCTACGCTGACACATTATCACCCCGACTCCACGGTTACATTAAGATTCATCCTTGGTGTTGGACGTTCTGTGGGTTTGGACAAATGTAGAATGACATGTATCCCTATTGTACTATCATACAGAATAGTTTTATTGCTCTAAAAATTCTCTGTGTTCCCCGTCTTCATCCCTCCCTCTCCTCACAACCCCTGGCAACCACTGATCTTTTCACCGTCTCCGCAGTTTTGTCTTTTCCAGAATGTCATATCGTTGAAATCACAAACTATGTAGCCTTTTCAGACTGGCTGCTTTCACTTACTATGCATTTAAGGTTCTTCCGTGTCTTTTTATCACTTGATAGCTCATTTCTTTTTAACGCTGAATAATATTCCATTGTCTGGATATACCATAGTTAATTTATCCATTCACCTACTGAAGGACGTCTTGGTTGCTTCCACGTTTTGGCAATTATGAGTAAAACTACTATAAACAACAAATCTGTTTGCAGTTTTTTGTGCAGATATAAGTTTTCAATTCCTTTGGGTAAATATCTCTTCCTTCTTTTTCACCTGCTGGCTCCTACTTATCTCTTAAGGCTCTACTTACTTATAGCCTCCTCCAGGAAGTCTTCCCTAATCCCCCCTCCCAGCGTGGCAAAGGTGCCCCCACTGTGCCCCACAGCCTGCTGTACTTCCCCCAAACAGCATGGACCATACTGCTGGCTTCGGCTTTCCTCGCTGGTCTTGGGCTCCTCAAGGCAGGGATCAGGTCTTGGCACACACTAGGTGTACAACACACGCTGGTAGAATGAATGGGGGATGCTGGGCTTTCAGGGAAGAGCCGGCATCTGTGGGAGTCACTACCTGGACATGGGGTGACCTGAAATGTTCAGCTCTCGTGGTAGCAAAGCCTTCTCTCCATTGCCACACTCTCTTTGACCTTGAAGACCAGCTACTCCCCAGAAAAGGCCTCCCAGCCTTTGTGTTCTGGACATATTCACAGTCTTGCTCATGGTTATCTTGCCTTTCTGCTCAGAATGCACATTCCTGGAGTGCAGAATCAATGTTTTGCTGTTTTGTTTTTTTTTTTCCCGTATCCCATGGTGCCTCGGACGGTATCATGTACAGTGTAATGTATGTAGTGGTTGAGATTCCAGGCCTGAGTTTATGACCCAGCTCTGCCTCTTACCAGTTAGGAAGTTATATTACTTCTCTGAGCCTCAGTTTCCTCATCTATAACATGAGGTAATAATGTGCAGTCCCTAGAGTCATTATGAAAATTAAATGAGATAATATGTGTAAAGCTACTTACTACAGTGACTGGTATACAATAACTGTACAGTTATAGATGATCACTATTATAATTATTATTAGTTATTTTAAAAACACTTTTACTGAGCGTTCATTATGTGTCCGGTACTGAGTTCTGTGGGAATGACAGAGATAAAGAAAGCAGGGTTCCTCTTCTCCAAAAGTTCAGAGTCAAGCAGAGATATAACTAGCATTTAGGGGCCAGTGTGAAGAATGAGGGTGAGCCTGAAGTGCTGTGAAAGCCCAGAAAAGAGGAAGTTCTATCTGGGGAATGAGGAAAGCAGTGTTTGAGGGAGTGGCCCCACTGCTGGGTCTTGAATGATGAATAGAATTTAGGACCAGCGAAGAATAGGACAAAAGGCCTCCTGACAAAAAGAACAATGTATTCAAATGACAGCTTGTGAGGTTCATGGACCACCTATGGCTTTAAGGTGGAGTGTGAGTGAAGGAATGGTAGGAGCTGTGGCCAGAGAGGTGAGCTGTGGAGAGATTTTAGGGGGCCTGAGTGTCAGGTTGAGGAATGTGGTATTCAGAAAATACCTACGTGGATGGATGCAGGAGTAGGTGGACAGATAGATGGAGAGAGATGGATGGGGGCAGATGGACACAGGGATGGATGGATGGATGAGTACATGGATAGAGATGGGAAAATGACTGTACAGACTGATGGACAGATCAGTGGAAGTATGGGTAGAAATATAGGCAGATGAGTAGAGATATATAAATGTATGAATGAATGTTGAGAGCTAGAGATGCATGGATAGCTGGAGAGAGGTACATGGGTAGATGGATGCATGGATGAATGCATGGGTGAATGTAGAGAAGAATGAATAGGTGCGTGGATGGATAGATAAGGCCGTAGATAAATGGTTCTATGGATAATTGTTTACACATGGGTGAGTGGGTAAATAGGCACCTGGACAGATAAAGCAATAGATGGATGAAAAGATGGAAAGAGAGATATGGAAAGATGGACAGATTGTTGGATGGATGGACGGGTGTAGGGATGGAAGCAGATTAGAGGGGTGGCAGGATGGAAGGGTAGGGGGATGGGAAGTTGGAGTGCACTGATGATTGCATCATGGATACACACGTGGAGGGCTCTGTGGATGCCCACTACTGCCCTGGTTTCTCTTCCACTCTCAAAACCACTTCCACCTACCTTCAAAGTCCACTCGTCCATCCCCATTGAGGTCCACATCTCGGATAATTTCCTCTATGTCTCGGTGTCCCACCTGATGACCCAGGAGTTTCCTCATGGCCTCTCGTAACTCACTGGTACTTATCTCCCCATCACCATTGGTGTCAAACTAGAGAGGGCAGGAAGGAGGGAGGAGTAGCTACAACATGGAGACTGTTGGAAGCAGATCCCAAGGTTGAGCCCCTTCTCCAGCACCACTGTCCCGCCTTCCCCGGATCCCTTCTCTGTCCAAGCTCCTTCCCCTGGTCTGGGATCCAGAGCTCACATTTCCATCCCAGGTTGGAATTCTAACAAACTCCCCGCCCCTGCCTGTCCACTGCCCATCACTCACCTCTCGGAAGGCATCTCGCAGTTCCTTTACTCCAATCATATCTGCCGTCTCCGCCAGGAGTTTAGGTCCCATTAGCTCCACAAAGTCATCAAAATCCACATGGCCACCCACTGGGGACAGAGGAACAGGCTGTATCATCCATCTAACCACTGCCCATCTGGGACTTCCCTGGCAGTCCAGTGGTTAAGACTCTGCACGTCCACTGCAGGGGGCACGGGTTCGATCCCTGGTCGGGGAACTAAGATCCCGCATGCCACGTGGCGCAGTCAATAAATAAATAAATATATATTTAAAAGAATAAAAATTTAACCACTGCCCATCTCCAACTAGGCAACTGAGGGAACTGCCAACCCTCCTTGACCTGCCCAGCTCCAGGCCCAGGGTATAAGCAAAGGCCAAATGAGGACAGAGAGGTGACCATGGACCGGGGATTGTCACAGAATGGCTCAGGGGAGTGGCTGGAGTTTGACTAAAGGAACAAGTCAGGAAGTTGACAGGGGTGGATACGGAGGGGAGAAAGAATTATTAGGTCACAGAGACAGGCAAAGAATTTCAGAGAAGGAGAGACAGAGACACACATGCAGAAAAGCAGAGAGAGAAGCAGAAGCCGTGGGCACCTGGCCCACCTGCCCCCACCTTTCCCTCGTTGTGCAAATAGAATTCACCTTCCAAGCGGCCCTCAGCGGGGAGAAATACAGGGGACCTGCCCCCTGGGGTCTGCTCACAGCACTTTCAGCCAGTGACTGAGTTTGGGGGATAAATACCCAGCTGAGAGGTAAGGGCTGGGGACAACTCCGAGGTGGGCCTGCTACGCCAGCTTCCCGAGCTCCCTGCAGAACTAGACTCCATCACCCACAGTGGCAGCTGCTCCAGCGCCTCCTGCCTTGGCTCCTCGTCTCCGCCCTCTCATCTCCCTACCTCCTACCGATGCCGTCCTGCCGCTACAGAGTAAACTACCGCACTCAAACCCCTGTCTCCTGGTCTGCTCCTGGGAGAATGAAAATGAAGACAGAGAAAAACATAATAATGGCATCCTCTGTTCACCTCTTACTGTGTGCCAGGTATTTGGCTGTTTTAAGTACGTCCAAAAAAGAAAAACAGACTCACAGATACAGAAACAAACTAGTGGTCACCAGTGGGGAGAGGGAAGTTGGAGGAGGGGTGAGATAGGGGCAGGGGATTAAGGGATGCCAACTACTATGTATAAAATAAATAAGCCACAAGGATATAGTATACAGCACAGGGAATAGAGCCAATATTTTATAATAACTTTAAATAGAGTACAATATATAAAAATTTTTGAATCACTATGTTGTACACCTGAGACTGATATAATATTGTAAATCAAGCATACTTCAATAAAAATAAAAAAGAAACTTCCAGAATAGGCAAATCTGCTTAGATAGAAAGTAGATTAGTGGTTGCCTAGGGCCGGGGAGGGACTTGGGGGTAATGGCAAAGCGACACAGGGTTTCTTTTGGGGGCCATGAAAATATTCTGAAATTGATTGTGGTAATGGTTGCACGACTTTAAACATACTAGAAGCCACTGAAGTGCACGCTTTAAGTGAGCCAGTTGTATGGTCTATGAATTATATCTCAATAAAGCTGTTACCAAAAATAAAAATAAAAAATAAATGAATAAATACACCATGAAAAAATAATAAAGAAATAAACATACCCCCAATTGACTTCCTGTGCTCTATTCCCTCTATCCCACCCCTCATTTTACAGGTGAGGAAATCGAGGCACAGAGAGAGTAGTTTGCCCCAGGTCACAGAGCTGGGAAGAGGTGGGCCGAGAACTTGAACCCAGGCAGAGGACAGCAAGGGCGAGGCTGGGGAGGGAAGGAGGTACCCGGTGGAGGGACTCACAGTTCATGTTGATCTGCTGAGACAGCTCAATAAGCTCCATCTCGGTAGGCATGTAGCCCATGGTGCGCATGCAGTTGCCCAGGTCCCGGCAGTTGATGTAGCCGTCCTTGTCTTTGTCAAACTCTCTGAAGGCCTCCCGGAGCTCTGGGGAAGCGAAGGGAGCGGGGGAGGGTTGGTTGTGGACGGTGGGGTGGGGGGTGGGGGGATGACCTGCAGAGTCTCTGGGGCAGAGGCAGCCCGAGGGTCTGCTGACTCTTGCATTCCTCCAACGCCTGGCTCCACAGATGATGCCTGGCTCTGCACCAGGCCCCGTTTGCAGGAGGCCGAGATATCTCTGCCTCTCTTCCCACCCACCTTCCTCTCCTCATCTTTCTGGATGGCTGAGCAGCCCTCTCCCCTAAGGGGCCAGTTCTTACCTTCAATCTCCTCTGGCCGCAGTGATCTGTCCTGAAACAAAAGAACATGTCCTATTAGCAGCTGCAAGGGGCCCAGAAGTCGTACATGGCCCAGCTGACGGCCGTCCCAGTGGCAGCAGGCACTGGGCGGGAGGTGATGGGGCAGCAGCGGAGGCGTGCCTGGACCATGTCCTGGAGGGGAAAGGATGCAGCCCCACCTGTCCCACAGACATGGGAGATGCCCAGGGAAGTAGGAGCCCTCTCCAGCCTGGGTACAGAACCTCTGGGCCCCCAGTCCCTTATTCCAGACACAAGAACGTGTCAGCGAACAGAGCTGGTCTGGAGGCCAAAACCTGTAAATAAAACGGGGTTAGCGAGAGGTCACAACAGAAAGAAGAGGGCTCTACCCAAAGAAACCAGGAAGAGTAGGGGAGAAGAGGCCTGCAAAGCAATGGGAGAAGCGAGGGGCCGGGGGGGAAGTGGGGGCCCGGACAGGCACCCAAGAGGGAGGAACAGGAGGTGGAGGAAGAGCTGAGGGAGTGGAGGCAGGATGCGGCTGTGCCCTGATTCCTGGGCACCGCCCCACCTTCTCCAGTTGGACCCCCATCCTATACCTCGCCCTGTCACAGGACACAGCATAGGACCCTGGGGGCTGCCAGTGCCTCTGGCGGCTGCCAGGGTCCAAAGTGCATGTCTGCAACCTCAAACAGTGCCCAGCTCTCCTTGGGGAGTCAAGGAAGCCCTGGGACGAGGCATCTGAACAGATGGCAGAGAAGTCTCCAAAGAGCAGGCCCAGAGGAAGCAGGGGGCAGGCTCCGGCTGGTGAGGTGTCAGTCGCCCCAGGCCTGCCCAGGAGGGAGACAGACTGGCATGAAATGGATGCGGTGCCCAGATGGACATGCTTAGCAGGCTCCAAAACTGGTCCACGGGGCTCATCCTCTCCATATGTCACAGCTCTCTGCCTTTGGGCAGGGAGAACACGGGGCAGGGTGTGCCCGCCCTGAGGAAGTGCACACCAGGTGTGGGCACACCGATTGCAAACACAGACACACGGGTGTGCCACAGCGAGCGGACCACAGCGAGCATGAGGCATCTCAGCTGTGCACATAGGCTGTTCTAGCCAGTAGGGCCAGGGCGGGTGAGAGGCTGCTGCCCACCTGCTCCAAACCGGCCCCAGGGCAAGGGACCCCAGTGCTGGAAAATCTGAGAATCTTCTAGAAAGGGGCTGCTGAGCAACATTTTGTGGGACCGCCAGCTGCGCAGGAAGGACCCGGCTCTCAGAAGTGGCCGTACGTGGTAGGACAGTGCTGAGAGCGTACGTGAGCCTGGAACGAGTAGGCTGCAGGCTACCAGGTCCTGCTAGCGGCATTTTTAGCTGAAGGTAGGACTCACCTGAAGGTGTCTGTTTCTGTGAAATAATCGTAAGGACTTCCACTTTAAAAACCTGTCACTGTTCACAGGGAGGGGTTGTCACGCCCTCTAATACCTACCTAATCCTACCTCTATCACCCACTAGCTGCTCCGAGTCAGACTGGGATCTTGGGTGACCAAAAAGAATGTCTTTTACGATGCCCGGGACCCCCAGTAAGTGAAAGTGTCAGCGACTATATGCATGCACTCACACGTGCAGAGTATGCTCACTGGGACAAGTGACACAACCTTTCCCACCCTGCAGGCCTCAAGTAGCCTCTCACATCTCCAGGACCCAGCTCTGCAGCCCCCACCCTACTTCTTATAAACCCAGAGCCAGGGAGCAAAAAAGCTGGGTACCCCTTGGCAGTGTGCCCGTGGCCGGAGCTGGTCCAACTGAGTCCTGCTGGCCGGTCCCTGAATCATACACTCCCCAGGGCAGAGTGGCGTGAGGATGTGTAGTAGAGCCGGGGATGCCCACCGATGGGGCAGAGAAACCATGAGCACCGATTTGGGGGGTCAGGTGGGAATGGAGCCCACCACACCTCTCACTCCTCAACTTAAGCAGTCAAGGGATGACCTTGGCCTCTAGAGTCAGATGGACTCAAGGGCAAAGCCCAGATCTGCTGCTTCCTAGATGTAGGATCTTGGGCAGGTCCCTTCAACTGTGTGCGCCACAGTCTCCTCATCTGTGAAATGGGTTAATACCAATACTCACCTTACACGGCCTTTGTGAGCATCTGTGAGGCAAGATGCGTAAAGTGTTTAACAGGTGGCATTTAAACCTACTGATGTTTGAATCTGTAACATCACTATTAATACCCTCCTCTCTGTGACTGTTCAGATACCCATGGGAGGCCGTCCAAAGCAGTGGCCACATGTGACTATTTAAATTGGAATCAAAGAAAATTAATAATTCACTTCCTCAGTTGTACTAGCCACATTTCAAGGGCTCGGTGGCCACAGGTGGCTAGTGGCTACTGTAGAGGGAGGGCAGCGCAGATTGGACAGTGTTTCCACAGAAAGTTCTACTGGATGGTGCCGCGTATTCAGTACTGTTGTTCAGAGCACAGGAGGTCTTTGAGTCAGTATCCCTGAATCTGAATCCCACCTCTATCACCCACCAGATGTTACCTTGAGCATGTTACCTCTCCAACTCAGTTTCCCCATCTGTAAAATGGGGAGGATAATAGCACCTACCTCTTGGAGTTGCTCTGAGGCTTAAGAGAGGTGATGAGCCAACGCACTTAGCACAGTGCCTGGCACATAGTAAGTGCTTAAAAAAAAAAAAAAAACACCCAAGCAATATTAGCTGCTATCATTTCTTGCTGGTGGATGTGGACTCACCAGGGCTTTGCAGCCATCAGTGGGAAACTTTGGGGGTCAGATTCACAAGTTGCGGGTTTGAGGTGTATCCGTTGGGGGACGCACACTGCTGAGTACAGAGCCCCCTCTTCTTCCCAGCACCTCTTTCCTCACGCCCTGTGAAGCCAAGTCGAGCGCGGCTCCACCGGGGCCAACTTACGTACAGGCTGCCTGTTCTCCGCGAAGCCCTTACGCAGGAAAATGCAGGCTGGGCCCAGCAGGTTGTGCATGACGGCGCAGTTCTGGGCCAGCATCAGGAGCGGTCCGGGGAGCTCGCCGCTGGCCGCCAGCCCCTCCTCACTCGTCTGCACCACCGTATAGCTGGTCTCCTCCTGGCGCATCTTCAGCCAGCACCAAGCAAATACAAAAGAGAGGCGGGGCATCACCTCCCTGCCCAGCTGGGTCCTCCTGGCCCCAGCCTGGCTCCTGGTCCTAGAAGGGGCCCTTCCCAAGAGCAGACCTTGCGAGGCAAACAGCAGGGTGCAGAGAGCCCTCAGGATGCTCTGGGGCAGGCATCAAACTGGTCCAACAGGTGGAGTCCCCAGTCCTTGGCCAAAACGGATGCTCCAGGGAGAGCTGGGTCTGATACACTCTGTGTGGCCCATGTGCAGACACAAACACACATACACACACACGTGCACAGAACCACACACTCGTGTGCATGCAGAAGCTCAGAGAGAGAAGCAGGCAGAGGGAGGCTTCTGTTCATTCAGGGAATAATGTCCTTTCCCAAGATGCTCCCAATGTCCCAGCGCAATTCCCGGGGCTAAGCTCCCCGACTGACCTCTGACCCTACCCCCACTGGAACCCACTGGAAGGCAGTGAGAACCATCAGAACTGGTGACACAAAGAGCAGAGGCTCAGCTAGCCTGAGAGACCGGAGGCTGCCAGACACAGGTGCCGCAGTGAACAGAGATGAAGCAGGCAGGTGTGAGAGGCGGGGCCTGGGGCAAAACGGATGCTGTGTGTTCCCTTTGAAGGGACAGCGTTATGTAACTCCAGCCCTGTGTTGCCAGATCTTCTGATTTAAAGCACCAGGTGGGCTAAACAAAGCACATCTGTGGGTCAGATTCCACCTAGTGTGTGGCCTCGAGACTAGACGCTCTCTACCACCAGCAATTCTCCTCGTCCCTCCCGCCTTCACTGGCACCCTGCCCAGCCCAGCCTGCAGGACCTCTAGAGGCTGAGGCAGGGGCCCTCTCTGCTGGCGGAATATAGCTGGGCTCCCAGGCCACAGCCAGCCCACCCTCTTCCCTGATGTTTCCCATGCAGTTATAAAAAGTCAACACTGCCCACAGACTGTCCCCTTAGGGCAACAGCGGCAGCCAGACACAATATTCTCTTCCACCCCAGCCTCCCGGCCAGGATGCCCAGCACCGCCCCCCCCAGAATCCAGGTGAGGGCAGTCTGCCTTCGGCCCTGAGCTTGATGCCTCCCCGCCCCCCGGCGTGGGGATTTGGAGCCAAACCTTCCAAGGAAAGACAGAGTGGTGGAAACTTAGAGGGCTGTCTTTGTCCAAGAACGCCAGAGCTGCATGCCCTGCCCGTCCATCCTGCTGTACCTGCTTTCTAACAGTTTCCTCCAGCTCAAGGAAGGCCACGCCCAGGAGGAGATCCCACGACCTAACAGGTAGCCTGTCCTCCTAGGCGGACAAGCAGAGCAACCTCCCCCATCTCACCCTGTCCTCGTGGTCCTCCTCCCCGGAGCCCCACACTGTGGAGCTATAGTCTAGACTCTCTTCCAACTTCCTAAGCCTCTTCCAGGCCTACAGATGAAGGAGCAATATTCTGGCTCCTCAAAGGGAAAGCAGCAACTCAGACCCGAGGTGCAGGACCTCAGTCCAAGGCCTGAGTCCAGTGAGTGCAAAAAAGTGTCACCTTAGGTAATCTTAGAACTTGAGGGGTGTCAGACATGACCAGGGTCCATTCTGGTTTGATGACCAGGAGAGGTTCAGAGCCTCGGCCACACTCGCATAGGCTTCGGGGACATGTCTCGAGCCAGGGCAGGACCAGAGAGACCTTCATGACAGAGGGAGCCCAGGAGTCGACCGTGGCTTAACCCCAGGAAACAATCTCGGGAGATGTTGGTAGAGAATCAGCCTTTTCGTTTCTGGCTGATTCTCACTCACTTGGCTTGGATGAGCACACCCAGAAGGAGGCAGCAGGCAGCACAGAATTCCGAGAGGAACTTGAGTATAACTGGCTTTGGACTCAAACAGTCTTGGGGACAAATTCTGGCTTGCCGCTTGCTTGCTATGTGACCTTTGGCAGGTCATTTGACCTCTCTGGGCTCTGGTTTCTTTCTCTGTCCAGTGGGTACGATCAGGGCAACTCACAGAATTCTGTGAGAGGTAAATGGGCTATTGCACAGTGCCTAGAGCAGCGTAAGGGCTGACTCTGTGGGGTTGCCATGGTGATGACAATGATGATGACAACGATGATGACAATGATGATGATGATGCAACTTAAGGGATGCTGGATGCCAGAAGGCATTTACATCTGGCTGCAGAAGAAGTGGGAGAATATTTGCCAATCAAGAAAGAAGTGAGAAGGACAGAGAAACATTTGCTCCTACGAAGGAGGAACCAGTGATGGCTGGGAAATTTCCACTGCAGCTCTTGATCTTAACCCTGCCTGGCACCAAGTTGCCCCAGGACGCTTCTGTTCTTCCCTGGCCAGTGATGGTACCTGACAGCCCAGTCCTGCCCTGCTCAGAGCCTGGAGGATACCTCCTCTTTCCATTACCAATTCCCAGCTACTACTTAGGAAGCCAAGTGGGCAGCGGCCCACAGGCTGACAATGTTTCCTGGCACTGAGGGGACGTCTCCTGAGTGTGGCAGGGCAACAGGAGGGGCTGGCACGACTCATGACCTAACAGCTCTCTAACAACACAAGCTCGCCAAGCACAAGCTCCTTCTCACTGAAGGTATTCAAGGAGAAGTTGAGTGAGGAAGCACTTGGTGAGGTGGGCGAGAGCATTGCCCAGGGAGTGGGAATTTGGGCTAAGATGACCTGTAAGGTCAGGTTCCTTAATCTATGAATAACATCTCTGACAGCAGGAAAAAGAGAGAGGCAGCCTCTCACAGAGGCAAAAATAAAAACAAAATACCAGATTGGGATTGACATATATATACTAATATGTATAAAATAGATAACTAATAAGAACCTTCTGTATAAAAAAATAAATAAAATTCAAAAGAAACAAAAAAAAACCCACAAAAAATACCACCTCTGGATTTACACAGACCAGGGTTTACATCTCAGCTCTGCTTCTGGTTGGCTGTGGGATCTTAGTAACGCTCTTATCTCTGAGTCCAGCTCCTTTCTCTAGAAAATAGCCAAGAGAACTACTGGGTGGAAAAGAGCAAATGAGATAACAGGTGTTGGAGATCTTGCAGATATTCAGGAAGAAGCAATGATTACTATTATACAAATACATGAAATTGAATGCAATACGTTTTATGATCTTCTGCCCTACTCCATGGATGCAAAACCTCTCCTATTTCCCTTTTTACTTCCATCCCCCTTCTCAGAAAACCCAGAGTGGAAAAGCTAATAACACTAGCTAACATTTACTGAGTACTATATTCCAGGCAGCGTTCCCAGCTCTTTCCTTGGCCCCCAAAATCACCTTGGGAGGTAGATGTTAGTATTTCCACTTGATGGACAAAGGAACTGAGACCCAGAGAGGTCAAGTAACTTATCCAAGGTCATATGGCTAGAAAGAGGAGACCTGAGAAGTCTGACTCTTAAGCCCTCTGCTGTATAAGGGAAGATGGGTTGGGTAGGACAGAAGGACAATACTTGTTCTTTAGTTTACCTCTTGAAACTCTGGACAGAACCCAGGGAAAGGGCCTTCGCCCTGTGGTCCTCTAAACTAATTCAGATCCGTTTCTGCTTCTCTGCAACAGTGTGGAGGCCACCTCTGATGCAAAAGACTCTCCTTTAAGATGACAGATGATTGGGGGGTGTGTGCACAGAAGAAACAGTCAACCCTCAGAAGGATCCAAGGAACAGTGAAGATTAAAAGGAATTTGATGTGAGCAGCTTAGCTAAATGAGGAAGATGATGAGCAGAAAAGCCTGAAATGTCCTAAATTGAGAGGCTGTCAAACTAACAGAGGAGATAGAATGGGGCTGGGGGTAGAGAAGCCATTAGCTAACCTGAGACCTTGGGTTAGTTACTTAACCTGAGTGGCAATCAAGTTCCTCATCTGGTAAATAAAATAATTTGGAGGAAAACATCCCTCACATTACTTCTTCCTTTAAGTAATATCTATGAGTTTCTTCTATGGCCTGACTACAGAGGACCAGAGATACAGGCAGAGCCCACTTAAAGCAAGACCTTACAGATATAAGCCCAGGTTTGCAGGAAAGATGCTTTGGAGGTGATTATTTGCTTTCCTAAAAGGATTCTTGCAAAAGGATATTACCGTGGTGTGTAAGCAATACATCCACTACAGAAAGCAACTTACAGATGCCTTTGCTGTACACTCTGTTTCTCGATGGAAACAACCCTGGGGCCCCAAACCAGTCTGGTTCTAGCTGTGAGTCTTTGACCTGACTCAAGAATTATCAAGGGTAGAAGGGGACACCTGGCTTGGTTCCTCTCAGGAGCAAGACGATCTACTTCAAAACCCACAACTCTGAAGGCTTAGAGACCACCAGAGAGGCTCAGAGACGCTCAAAGGAGATGAATGAGCCCCCATCCTAATGCCGGGAAGGAACCAGCAGCAGCAGGGTCAAAGCCCAGCTCAACCCTCTTCTGATCCTGTTGGCTCCAAGGGGGGGGTCTGTCCACTCACATCCTAAAGATCCACGCTTTTCATGGAGCTATGTGGCTTCTTTCCTAAATCTTGCACAAATTCCCAAACACGGCGCCCCATGCAGCTTAAAGTCCCAACTTCAGCTCAGAGCCTGGGACATAGAAAACTGTGATAGGAGGGAATCTGGAGGTAGAAACAGGGAAGCAGCTCTAGACAGAACCCACGGGAAGGGTAGCAAGTTTCAGATGCCCACCCTCTCTGCCCCCAACTTCTGGGGCAGAGGGCAAGATGCTCCAATCCCCCACCCCAGGCTTTGGGCCCTGATCACTCCAGAAACATACCTTCCTTGAGAGATTTCTCAGTGGAGACTTGACACAGTTGCCCATCCTAAGCTGAGGCAGCCCCTCTCAGGATCCCCGGGTCCATGAAGGAGGCTCCTGGGGGCTAAGAGACCTTAGTCTGGGTCCCCACCAACCCTAGCCTCCCTCTGCCTGCGCCGTCTTCCTCCAAGACCGATCTGAGTCCTCTCTCTTGCGCGCGTGCTCTCTCACTTGTCTGCCTGCTCCTGTTCCCAGATTTTTTTTTTTTTTTTTTTTTTTTGTAGATTGTGTGTGTTCATGTGTGTGGGTTTAACTTTCTGGACACTTTCTTAAGGAGACGAAGGTAGGAGGGGAGAGTGCAGGCATAGAGGAAATCGCCCGGAGAGCTGACGGCAAAGGGCAGCCGAGCTGGAGAAGGCTGCCGGATCATCTACATCAGATTACAGCTGAGGCCTCTCCCCAGTCCATTCCCCTTCCCTCGGCCCCTCCTCTCTGGCTGTCAAATCTGCAGAGAGATTGCCTCGGGGAGGGGAGCCCAGAACGGCAGCTGCAGCTAGGAATTAGGCCAGCAGACCCAGAAGGGGAAGCAGGCTAGTTTGGGCCCCCAAAAGCCAGGGTGCCTCCCAGCTTCCAACCTTATGTGGGCATACACACACACACACACACACACACACACACACACGCACACACACACACACGCGCGCGCGCGCGCTCAGGGACAAACACGCATCTTAATCACCCCCGCCATCGCAGCTGGATTGAGAGCAGACAGCTCCAGTGAGGCCCTGGGAGATCTTGTGACGAGTCTCCATCACGCTCCATTTTTCACACTTGCCTCCTCACCGAAACGGGATGAGGCTCCAGGGCTGGAAGCACAGCTGAGCCGACGCAGCTCCTTCGGCTCCCTTCACTGTGCGCGCTCTCTCCGACCCAAGGGAAATCAAGAGCCGGCCCTGAGGGGGTCCTGATGGAGGCAGTGCTGGCACGGCGGGCGGCCGTGAGCGAGCGAGGGCGACAAAACTCCTAATCCTCTGCCTGATCCCCATAGAGGATCTTTCACCGGTTTCCTTGGGGGTGCAGAGAGGCCGCCCTTTGCAAAGCGGTCTTCAAGTTCCCATGAATGAAACTTTTTAGGTAACTGGCACGTCCTCGTCCCTCCAGCTTCCAGCTTTGATGTGAATTCATCTCAAGCCTCAGATGTCACCTCTGTGACCTACAGCCCCAGCCAGACGACCCAGGAGAGGAAATGTCCCCGTTTCCCTGCACCCGGCTTTTCCCAGCAGGGGGCACCAGAGCTAGGCTGGGAAGCCGAGCTCTTCCCAGGCCCTGAAGCAAAACCCTTTACACGCAAGGCTGAGAGTTTCAGTCCAGAGGGGCTCCTCTCGCAGGAATTTTTGTCCAGTTTTGGGTGGCTGGTCAGAGCTCCCGTTAGGGGAAGATGGGTGGGGACGCTGCCCAGAAGGTGCCACAGGCCAGCTCCCAGGGAGCTGGGGAGGGAGGTCCCTGGATAGCTTTTGAGGACCGTGGCGCTGACGACGATGGAATGGTTTATTTTAGTCGGGGAGTCTCTCAGCAGCCTGGTTCCGGCCTCTGGAGGCCAGAAGGAGGAGCCTGGGTGGGGCTAGGGGGGCGCTGTTGACACTTAAAAGGGCAGGAAAGGGGGTGAAGATGCTGCCGGGGAGCTGGTATGGGAAGAGCAAACAAAAATGCCTTCTTCAAAGACCTGTTCCTCGGAAACAGAGCCTGAAGGCAGGGTCGTGGGAAGAGCAACGGACTCAGATGGATGGGAAGGATCTGGAGGTCTGGGGCTGAGTCCTGGCTCACATGGCAGCTCACATGGCAGCCCTCAGTTCCCTCGCCTGGTGATACGGTGCGTGCGGGGAAAGTGCGTGGCACAGGACAGGTACTGGATAAGGAATTATTGAAACGGAAGAAGGAAGTATCATTTGTCCCATGTGCTTGGCTCTGGGAAAGTTGTGGGAACGAGATACACACGGTCCCTGCTTTCAGGGAGCTCACATTCTGGCAGGCGGGCAGGAGATATTAAAGGGCTATCAACATACTTAATCTCAGTTCAGGTAAATGCTATGAAGGAGAAACACAAACACTCTGAGAATGTGAGACAGGGATCTGACTTAGTGTGGAGGGATCAGGAAAGACTTGTAGACAAAATGTAGAACACTGCCCATCTGCAGACTCTTTTGAAAAGCTAGGTCTCACCGCAGACCCCAGAGGGGAGATGAGTTAGGCTCCGGGTACAAATCCAATCGTATGAACTAAATGGGTGGATACGTGAAAAGGCAGCACAGTGTGAAGCAGGGGTTCTGAATGCTGGCTGCAGACTAGAATCATTAGGGACCTTCCCCAGAGATGCTGATGGAGTAGGTGTAAGTGAGCCCCGGACGCTGGTGTTGTTTAATACTCCAGGTAATTCTAACCCACAGCCAGTGTTGAGAACCACTGATCTAGAGGTAAAGAGCTCAGCATACAGAGTCAGACAGACCTGCGTTCAAATCTTGCCCACCTGCCTAGCAACCACGTGACCTTGAGGACTTCTTAATCTTTCTGAGCCTCAGTTTCTGAGGCTGGGTACTCTAATAAGGCTTCCTTCATAGGACTCTTGTGAGGAGTTAATAATACATGCAAAGGGCTTGGCACAGTTCCAGGCACATAGAAGGTGCCCCTTCCCCTGCCCGGTGGCGACGTTGGTCCTAAAGGGTCCAGCAGGGCCTCCATTCACTCAGCAGGGCACCCACAGGCTCAGACCTGGTGGTTCCTGCCCCCCGCAGGCCAGTGCAGAGCACAGCACACATTTGTCGACCTTGGGATACGCCTCTGTCCTTAGAGACAAGGAGACCAGGAGACAGCAAAACCAGGCCCTTGTGGAAAAGTCCACGCACTTGGAAGAAATCCCATCCTTTAGCGAAGAGGGTGCTGACACCAGCTTGAGGCTTAAGGGCAGCCAGGGATTCAGGATTCCAACCCAGAGCTTGCTTAATCTATTTTAGGTTGAGCAGATGGGGTGTGTGGTGGTTCTGTGTGACAGGAGTAACTACTGATCTTGAGGAGGCAGATGGCTTGACCTTTGGCAGAAAATTTCAGAGGGCTGAATGGTGGGGGCTTCCCTAAGGAGTAAAGCACATCCCACGGCCCCGCCTCCCCATCAGTATGCACCGTGGCAGCAGCCCCTGGGCCTCCAGAAGCCACGCTTAGAGTTCTGGAATGGAATAATAGGATCAGAGGGATGAGAAGGATAAACCCATTGCTGATTATTCCTGATTAGGAGGGAGGCTGGCTTTGGGCCCTGATCAGTCCTATCACCAGCATTTGAACTTGGATGGCAGCCCAGTGTTAAGACACTTGGGGAAAGCTGGGTCGTAACCTGAGAAGTGCTTTGTGGATGCTTCTGACAAATAGGAAACGCGCTTCTGTGACTTTCCACCGGCCAGTATGGTGTGGCACTGGCAGGTTGTTTGGAGACAGACACACCACATCACAGTCCTGCCATTTACTTACACTGTGACCTTTGGACAAGCCACTTTCCCTTTCTTGAACCTGTTTCCTTGTCTCTAAAATGGGGCAAGATAATGCTAAGTTTCATAGGTTGCTATGAAGATAAGATAATGAGAAGATACTTTGTCCATTGTTTACTGGGCTCTAGACAGAGGTTGAAAGTGCCAATGTTGCTTCTGCAAAACCTACAAACTGACACCGAGTGATTCCTATCATCTACGATTGATCTCAACCACAAACTGACCTTCTCTTCCCCTTCCCCAGGACCCAGAGAAAGGCCACAGGGACTCCCAGCCATCTCAGAGAACAGTAGGGAGTGACTTGTCTGGGCAGGAGTAAGTAATATACACAAGCCATCATTCTAGGCACACAGGCCTAGTGCACTTGAATCCGTTAGGATCCGAACCATATGGTCCCTCTCCCTCATCTAAGCTATAGGAACCAAGAAACTGAAGTGCAGAGGCTGGAGATTCATTCACTCACGCATTAAATACCTTGACCCTCTTAGGTACAAAGCAGTGTGGGAATTGGGCTAGCCTACTCAAATCAGAAGAGATGTCTCTATAGTTAAAGAAAGGGGATGGGACAGAGCTATGGTTTTTTTCCTCTTTGCCTCATCTACAAGAGGTGTTTCTTCCCAAATTTAGGGTAAGGAACAGAAAGACTATTCTTAAAATAGTTTTCCAAGACCCAGTGCCAAGAGTTGCCCCCAAGTCATGCCTGTCCTGAGTTAATTTTTGATACCACATCTTCTCTCTAGGCAGTTGGGTGGCTCGTCCTTAGCTGGCTACAAAGAGGGTACTAGAGGAGGTCCTTTGTCATTCAGCTCCTTTTTTTGTTTTTTTAAAATTTATTTAATTTATTTATTTTGGCTGCATTGGGTCTTCATTGCTGCGTGCGGGCTTTCCCTAGTTGCAGCGAGCGGGGGCTACTCTTCGTTGCAGTGCGCAGGCTTCTCATTGTGGTGGCCTCTCTTTGTTGCGGAGCATGGGCTCTAGGCACGCGGGCTTCAGTAGTTGTGGCATGTGGGCTCAGTAGTTGTGGCGCATGGGCTTAGTTGCTCCGCGGCATGTGGGATCCTCCCAGACCAGGGCTCGAACCCGTGTCCCCTGCATTGGCAGGCGGATTCTTAACCACTGCGCCACCAGGGAAGTCCCTGAGTTCCTTCTTTTAATGGCCTTCCTCACTTGGCTCAGAGACAGCTTTCAAACTACCTGACGCAGGCCCTCGTTCTGACAATTACTCTATTAATAATAGTATTAATGAAGCCTGTGCCCTTTTCCAGCACTCACTCTGAGCCAGCCCATTTGACATCCTTAATCTTGTATAACCCTCATAAGAGCTCTGCAAGGTAGTTTTTTGTCAATCTCATTTCTGGATGAAGAAACCCAGACCAGAGAGAGAAAATAACAGGCCCAAGGTCACAGCAATAGGAAGTAACATTGCTGGGACTGCAACCTGCAGCTCTATCTCCTAAGCCACCATTCCATGCCTTAGCCTCAAAATCACACCGTCTCCCTGCAGGCAGTAAGGATGCTCTGTTAGGTCACTGGAAGAACCCTAATTCCTGTTCCCCCTAATGAAAGAGTCCATCTTGGTACCTTCAGTGTCACTTTGGCCCCTGGCCCTCCCTGACTCTATTACAAATGGAAAGAATTTCTGACACAGTCCTTGGTAGTTAATCAACAACAACAACAATAATAATAGCTAACATCCATAGACCCTTGCTCTGGGCCAAGCTCTGTGCATATCTCCATATCCCCTTTTATTCCCCCCGAAAACCCATTGAGATACTATGATTATCCCTATTTTGCAGATAAAGAAACATAGGCTTACTGAGGTCAAACGATTCACTGAAGGTTAAAAAAAAAAAGGAACTTGGGAGACATGAAAAATGTACTTCCCCAGGGCTATATTTTGCCCAAGGCAGATCCTATCGGAAAGTTTCTATATTCAGAATCTCATTTCCCTTCTCTTGGTCCTGACCCTGTCTCTAAGGACAGAAATCTCAATGCAAAGAGAAGGGACGGAAAGCCTAATTCTTGCAGGAGACTGGAGACTCTGACACAAAGTCCCAGGCCGGGTTTTGTTGCTGTTGCTGTTGCTGGAGCAGATGCCTTAGAGCCGTCAGCAGGAAGGCTAGACGGGATGTGCCCAGCTTTAAAGACAAAGCCTGCAGCTCCAGGGGCAAGAGCTTCCAGAGGGAGCTAGTAAATATTTGATGGGACCTTCCAGTTCTTCCTGACTCAGGTGACCCTGGTGACATTTCAGAACACAGAACTGGAAAACAGCCTTCATTTTATGACTGAGGAAGTAGAAGCAGAAAAGCACATGAGCTGAAATGCTCTGAGCTCACAAAGGGCCCAGGCAGGCAACTCCTGCAAGACTGCAAAGAAAGGACCCTTTTTCCAGAAACGAAGTCAGATCACCGGCAAACTAAATAACCAGAGTGTGTGATCCTGGGCCAATGACCTACCCTTCCAAACTGCTAGATTGTAAGCTCCAAAGTAGCCAGAACCCTGGCTATCCTGTCCACTTCCGTCTCCATAGTGCCCAGCAAATGCCTGGGCAAAGTAGGCGATCAAAATATATTTGATAAATGGATAGTTGTCACCAATTCAATGACACAGTGTCCCTTTTGCAATCCAGACCACTCCTGCCCTAACACCTGACACCCCCTCACTAATACAGAAGCCACTGCAGTCAACTCTTCAACATAACACTGCACTAACTTTCACAGCTCTGCATTCAAATCTCTACTCTGGAGAACCGTTTCCAGATAACTTGGCTAACGAGGGCTCCTGGCAGGAACAAAGCCACACTGCTGCCCTATCACGCCACCACAGCAGCCCCGTGCAACCCGAGTCTACGTGCAGCTGCCTTCATGTCAGCTGCCTTCATGCCTCCACCGGCATCAGCCACTGCAGAGTAGTATTTTGAAAAGGAATGTGCAGATCTGAAACAAAACACGCACGGCCTCCTTGGAGCATGGGCTCTAGGCAGCATGGCAAGCCAGGAGCTTGAAACGGCTTCTTTACGCTACATCCTAGCACAGAAACGCACAGGCCCCACCTTCGCCCACACAGCACGCGACACTCTGATCAGACCCGTGTTACACCCCTCCTCGGCTGCTGCAGAACTGTGTCCATGCTGTGCCAACGAGTTTGACTTAATTATGGACTCAGAACTAGAGGAAATCCTGGCTTTGCTCAGGAGTTCACAGGATCCTGTCTGCTGAGCCTCTCTCCCCAGCAGCACAGCCCCTAACTGTAGACCTGGATTATGACCACGGGGCCATTTTTAAAGGGCAGATGCCCAGCTGCTTGGGGTTCTTGAAAGAAAAGAAACAAAACGAGCCACTCATGACCCCTTAGTGACCTTTCTGACCCTAGAATACACACTAACTCAGACTAGGGATCTCTAGGTGTTATTCCATGTCCCACAACTCGACAACTGCCCACTACCGTCTTAATGCCATCCCTAGATGACAACCTCTTTAAAATATCCCCAAAGTTCCAGTTTGAGCCATAGCTCTGTACATCCCTCCATGACTACCCAGACACTCCTCTTTTCTCATATTTTTACCTTTCCTAACTTTTCCCAGGTCTTTGGGGCCACCACAGGCAATGGCTAGGGTCCCTCATCCCCAAGCAAGGCTGTGTACCCCGAGGTCCCCACTCTTGATCCCCAGACTCCATGCCCATTGCTCTCTTGGGTCGCTCATTGGCCGTCTTGGCCAGAGGCCGGAGGAGTGGGTTTGGTGCCACCTGCTCGGAGCACCCCTCCTTGACCCCTGCAAATTTCCAGGAGGTTTGTGGAGGTCGCTCCCCGTCCAGGACTGGCCCATTCCGGCAAGTGGAGGGAGGCTAGGCGGTGGGGCCTCGCCCTGAAGACGCCCGGAGCGTGGACAGCGCACAGGGTGCTGAATCAGGCACGGGGGAGGAGGCGCGCGGGCTAGGGCGCCGGGCGGCGGGAGGACCAGAGGAGCGTGACCCGGGGACCCGCGGGCAGCGGGAGGAGGGCTGTGGGCGCGCAGCCGCGGCAGGGTCCCGAGCGCCTCTCCAGGGAGCGGGCGGGAGGCGCGGCCCTTACCTGGCCGAAGGCGGAGCTGAGCATGGGGCGCAGCTGGTGGAGGAACGGGTCTGCCTCGGACGCGGCGGCTGGAGCTGAGTCCCCGCGACCCGGGGCTCGCAGAGAGCCCCGGAGGCCGAGCGCCGGGGACAGCCCCCGTTCCTCCCCATCCCGCCCGCGGGCCGGCGGCAGCGGCGACGGCGGCGAAGGTCGGGACGCCGCGGCCGGCGGCGCCTCCCGGGGCCTGCAGTGCGCCTGGGGGAGCCCGCGCCGGCTCCCCCGCGCGCCCTCCTCTCGCGGCGCCGGCCGGCACAGGGGCCTCCGCGAACTGGGGTCCCCGGACGGCGGCGGCGTGCCCGGGCAGGGGCCGGGCAGCCGGCGGCTGGACAGCACTGGCTCCCGGACAGGGCCGTGGCGGGCAGCCCGGCTGCCCCCGCTCGCCGCCGCCGCCTTCAGCAGCGACGTCTTGGACTCGCTTTTAGCGATGTGCGAGCTCATCGCGGCGGGGCCCGCGCTCGCATGGCCCGGCGGGGGCGGCGCGGTGCGGCGCGGCGCTGGGCCCCCGGCGGGCAGAGAGCGGGGCGCCCGGCGGGAGCCGAGCCCGAGGACGCGCTGGAGGCGGGCGCCGTCCCCCGGCCGCTTAAATGCGGCCCCGTCGCCGCCGCCCATGTGACAGCGCAGCCTCTACGCCTGGAGCCCCGAGCTCCCCGGCGGCTGGCGGTGCGAATCTGGGGGGGCCGCCGGCTGTCCCAGAAGAGCCCACCCCCGGCTCCCCGGCGGCCCAGGTACCGCCGCGCCCCGCCCCTTGCCCCGCCCCGCGCTCGAGGAGCCCCGCTTCCCGGCGGCCCCTGGCGGCTGAGGGGGCGCTGCGGCGCGTAGCCGGGAGCGCCGGGAGAGCGAGGGAAGGGGCTTGGCGAAGGGCCCCAAAGATGCCCAGACCTTGGTGGCGCCGGCTGTCCCCCTTAACGTGCCCGGACGTTTCCAAATGACCCAGAACCGCCGGAACGTCCAGAAATGCTGGCGGGGTGCAGTGTCCACGGGGTACAACTTTGGAAAAGATGACGAGAGAGGTGAAGGAAGTAAACTCAAGACCCAAGGAGGATGAAAGCACGCTATGCATGACACCACCACTACAAAGCCCAGAGCCAGAACGGCGTGGAAGGACACTGCTGGAAGGAAAGGCTCCACTCTATGGGGGCTTCACCCACTCCCAGTACCCTAGAGTGGGACCAGGATGACCCTGGTGAAGCAGCCACAGGACGTTCAGTTCTCAGAACAGAAGCCAGGTGGTATCCGCTTAACCTGGGCTTTGCAGGGTCTGGTGATGCTCAAGTCTCAGGTAGGACCCATTTGCTGCCCCTCCAGCTCTTGTCCCCCCCTCACCCTCTTGCCCTTCTAGATGTTAAAGAAATTCCTGCTCTTGGTAGGCAGCCAGGAAGTCACACAGGCCTGGTTTGAATCTCAAACCCCTGCTCTGCCACTTACCATCTGGGTAACTTGGGCAAGTGTCATCAGCCTCTCTGAACCTTGTTTTCCTCTTCTGTAAAATGCAGATAATAATCATAACTAACTTCTCGGTTGACATCCGGTGACATCCGATGACACCATCACATAAAAGTCCTAGTCTAGTGTTTGCAACAGGGCCGCACGTGCAGTTAAGCTAGTTCCCTTCCCTCTGCGCCTATGAGGCCCCATCCCCTACTCTTGTTTAGTAATCGGATACTGGAGATTTGAAGGAGTGGGGTGTGAACCTCCCAGGCTCTCCCTGTTCTGGTCTCTGGCCCTGATGCCATCCATGCAGGAGAATAGGGCAAGTCTGGCGCCACCAGGGAAGCCCTAAGGAAAACAGGATGGGTGGGAAAAACAACTGCCCAGAGGCCAAAGCGAACAAGGGAAGTTCCTCTTGTTCTCCAGCAGCTGTTCCCCCCTCACCTACTCTCAGGGGCTGAATTGCCACATCAAATCCTGGGAGTTTAGGAACTCCCAGGTTCCTAAAGCACAAATACTGAGGCCGGCTGGGGTGCAGTAACCCTGATGCCTCATTGCCATGTCCATTCTCTCGGAGTCTGAGGTCAATCAGTGTTTTACCTGTTCCAGTCCTGAGAATAATCAGTGTTGGTCAGGATTAACAACAAATGTACATTCTGGATAAATCACAGGAGATAAAGTACCTTATCCGAATCCCCCAGGAGTTTTTTTTTTTTTTCCCCCAGGAGCTTTTGAAAGCAGTGGGCTGAAGGGTATTCTAAATCCCCGCTGTGCCCCTCTTGGAGAGCTTTCTGAAATTCCCTAAATATTCTTGGGCAAGACCTCGGTCAGAGACGAGTTTCTGAAAAAGTGAAGAACTTGGTTACATCACCTATGATCTTAGAGTAAATAAAACAAATCAAGATTATGTTCGTGGAGCAAATGGATGAAACACTTGCCTCCAGATCCTGGATTATCGTGGATATAGGCCAAGATGCCATTTCATTTGTAAAATTCGTTACTTTGGTCATTTACTTAACAAATCCGTCTAGAACCAGGCACTGTGTTAGGCACCTGGGCGACACAGATTCATCCATTCATTCCACAAACACTTGAGTGCCTGTTGTTTGCCAGGCACTGCGTTAGGTACCAGGGACATGGTGGTGAACAAAACAAAGTCTGTATCCCTAGCAACAAATTTCCTGGACCAACCAGGAAATTAGGCTCATGAACAACTAGAGACGCACAGATAATTAATAGTGACCAGCTGGTGGTTTAGTGCCGTGAAGAGATTAAAAGCAGGTAGGAGAGGAGGGCTTAATGGAGGATGCTATCTTAGCTGGTGATTAGGGAGGGCCTTTCTAAGGAGGGGATGTTTGAGCAGAGGTCATAATGAAGGAAGGGAGCAAGGCAGGCATATATTCAGGGGAAGCACTTTTCTGGCAGAGGGGAGACAGTTCAAAAGTCCCGAGGAGGGGATGAGCACAGTCATAGAGAAGCAGAGACCAGTGGGGCTGGCATGAGCAAGAGGGAGAGTGATAGAGAGATGAAACTGGAGAGGAAGGCAGAGGCCAGAGAGTCCAGGGCTTTGGGGTTTTGTTGTTGTTGTTTGATTGTTTTTTGGTCATGCGGCATGCGGAACTTCCCCGACCAGGCATCGAACCCGTTCCCCCTGCACTGGAAGCACGGAGTCTTAACCACTAGACCACCAGGGAAGTCCTCTGGAAGTCCAATTTGTTTTGTTTTTAAGTGTCCAGGGAAGCCACGAGCAGGTCTGTGGTAGAGGCGAGGCATCTGGTTGTTTACATTGTTTGAGGAGCATTGGCAGCTTTGCAGCAAGTCCATTGCTGGATGGCAGTGTGGCAAGGGGGAGACGGTCGGGTGCTGTCGTGTGGCACAGGCGAGAGAGGGTGGTGGTTTGGACTAGCTTGATAGTGGGGGAGGCGGGAAGGAATGGTCAGATTCAGGAGCTGTGTACAGAATCACAGTACGATTCAGTTCCTGCTCTCCGGGAATTTGCAAAAACAAAAAAGAGAGGATAAACCCCGCTATAATATAATGGGTAGCATGCAATAAGGGAAGGACAAGCAGGCTTATATGGGAGCACCAAAGTGGAATCCTTAGGGGAGTTGGAGAAGCATCGGAGAGGGTGACATTTGAGCTGCGTTTTGAAGAAGTGAAATTCCACCAGGTGAATAAGGAAGGTAAAAGGAAGGTCATTCCAGGCAGGGGGGACAGCTTTGGTGAAGGCTTGGGAGTGTGAACCTGCAGAGGGTGTCTGGAAACTATCTAGTGGTTTGGCGGGGCGGGGGGATAAGGGCTGGAAGACAGGCCTGGAAAGGTGGCTGGAACCAGACCATGAAGGCTCTGGAATGTGATATGCAGGAGTCTGTCCTTTATTCTACAGACAACAGAGTCCTCTAAGGTTTTTTGAGTGTATATAGGACATAAGCAGAACTGTGTTTTTGAAGGTCATGCTGATGTATCGTGGAGTAAACTAAAAGGACACTGAAGGCAGGACCAACCAGGAAATTAGGCTCATTTATGTAACAAAATGCTTGAGTGCCCACCATGTGCTAGGCGTTGGGAACAGAGCAGTAAATAAGGGAACATCACGCCTTTCTTTGTGGATTGTAAGCCTGATGGGGAGGTAATAAGGCCTAAATGTAGAGGCCGGGTATTCAGGAAATATTTCCGAAATCTCACCGTTAAGACATGGGAAGTTCTGCATGTGGAAAATGAGAATGGCTTGCCTCTCTGATTATTGCTATAATGAGAGTATAGTTACTGCAAAGTATCCTGCCACATAGAAATAAATTTTTAAATAATCCTTTTGGATTATACATATTTTTATAGCTTTAAAAGCACTTTCACATAAAGCCTCTCACTTGCCTTTAAATGTTATACAAATTATAATTATTAAATAATTACATGTATAATTACATTATATTATTTGACTGCAAAACCCTTGGTGAAAGTTGTGCAAAAGAAGAGCTGTTTTGGAGTGTTGGAAACACACAAGGGCAGTGAAATAGAGAAGATGGGTCTGGGACCACGACATTAGTCTAGAGAGAACAGTGTGTTTAGCTATCTTTGCGTCTCATTTCTTTCTTTCTTTTTTTATAAATTTATTTACCTATTTATTATGTATTTATTTATTTTTGACTGCATTGGGTCTTCGTTGCTGCACGCGGGCTTTCTCTAGTCGCGGCGAGCGGGGGCTACTCTTCATTGCAGTGCGCGGGCTTCTCATTGCGGTGGCTTCTCTTGTTGCGGAGCACGGGCTCTAGGCGCGCGGGCTTCAGTAGTTGGTGGCACACATGCTTAGTTGCTCCGCGGCATGTGGGATCTTCCCGGACCAGGGCTCGAACCCGTGTCCCCTGCATTGGCAGGCGGATTCTTAACAACTGCGCCACGAAGGAAGCCCCTGTGTCTCATTTGTAAGAGCATCCATTCAGATGAGTAAAGCAGGGTTAAGGGCAAAATTCTTAAAATGTACACGGATCTCTCATTTAAAATACCTCCGTCTGATGTTGTCATGTCCCTGTAGCAGACTCCTTTGAAAAGTGTTCTGTCCTGAACAGAACCGTATGTCATGTTCAGAGTCGTGAAAAAGGTGGGGAGGATTTGGACAGCGGTGCTTGGATTACTTCTCCAGGACGTTTCTTGTCTAGCTGGTTCCTCTCTGCCATTGTCAGAATCAAATTCCGTACTTAATCTCTTCCTTGTTTTCAGATGACGAAAATCTCTCTGTTAGGTTTCAGAAAGCTGGGATTACAAAATGTTCTTATGGCTTTAAGGCCTCTGTGGTGATTGGGGAACTCGGGAAAGGATTGGATGATAATTTTTTTCCAGGGGGTGGGGGGAGGGGACAGTCAGTGGACTGAATAGGGGATTCCTTTTCAGAAATCTGCCTTTGGACCCAAATGTTCATCACTTAAGAGGATTCCAGGATTTTTAAAATAAAATGAAAAGGGATGTGGGTTATAAGAATATATATGCATATGTCAAAACTGAACTGTACATCTGAGACACCTAATCCTGCCGTGTATAAATTATAACTCAATACAAAGAAAAATCAAACAAGCGGGACAGACAGAGCAAAAATAATTAATACTGACAAGTAGAACCAACTACCAAGCTGTTTTAGGGACATGAATTATGATTTTCAAAATAGTGGTGACTGAATTCCATTGGGAAGAGGCTCTGACAGTGAGGCCAAGGTTGTCACGAGCTGATTCCTACGTAGGCCATTAACCATCCATGGTTTTGGGGGTGCAGTTTGTACCCCTCCTCCTAGCTAGCAAGTTCTGTATTTATTTGTTCCCTGGTTTCAAGAGCAAAGGAGAGAAAAAGCATAGATGAGAGAAATTCTGTCCCCTACCGATGACTGATTGGTCAGAAGTTACCATCTTCTTTTAAGAACAGCCTACCTGATCTCCAAATATTAAATATATCATCGTCATCATTGTCATTAAGAATATTCCTTATTTTCTTTCCCTAGTCCAAGGCAGTTCTCAGCCTCTCTGAGATCTTGACTGGATACAGGAAGTGAACTCACCCCCCGACCCTCGCCCCACCATTACTCCTTTAATACTAATGCCACACACCCCTATACTCTAGCAGTGTAGGCACGTGCACTCCATATACCATTCACCAGAAGTCACCATTACATCCATACAGTTTCCATCAGCTGAAATGCAACCCATGTCCAGATGACCTAAGGACACTCCAACCATGGTGGCCTCCTTTATTATCTGTCTCCCCCACTAGGCTGTATGTTCCACGAAAGCAGAGACAGGGTCTGTTTTATTCACTAGTAGATATCCCACACCTAGCAAGGTGACCGACACATAAGAGCATAGTAGGTACTCACCTGACATTGAGTGAATGAGTCACAAATTGAAAGAAGCAAAGCATTCGTTGTTTTTATAGAAATTAGTCCCCTATGCTTGGACTCAGTGGGGGGAGGGGATGGAACTGAAAGAAGATTCTACATGATTAGGTTTGTTTTCCTCCTTCAGACAGATCGTTTCTGTCATCTGTATATACAACCTGGATCGTGAGTGACCAGCCAGCATAAAGGCACATGTGACCTTCAAGGACCAGCCATGTTTGTGCCACAGGCAGGAGGGCTCTATCCTTTAATTGCCTGGAAGTTCCATCCAAAATCCGAGTCAGCCAACAGTCCAGTCTGTGAGCAGGGCAGTTACATCTGCAGCACTTGGAGGTGAGCCTGGCCCAACACCAAGCAGACATCCTGGTACCGCGCGGTTGGAAACAAAGTAGCAAAGGAGGCTCACAGTGCTGCATGGAAAGGTAGAGCTGCTCATGAAATCACCTAGGGACTTCCCTGGCGTTCCAGTGGTTAAGACTTTGAATGCAGGGGGTAGGGGTTTCATCCCTGGTCAGGGAGCTAAGATCCCACATGCCTCACCCCAAAAATCCCAAACATAAAAGCATAAAACAGAAGCAATATTGTAAAAAATTCAATAAAGACTTTAAAAATTATTCACATCAAAAAAAAAAGAGATCACCTAAAATAAGAGCCTCTCAATGGACTTACATATTAGCAGAAGGATGGGAGGCACTTGGGAGCATAAAGATATAACTATTTAACAACTGATATGGACGTATTTCAATATTTTCACAACCAGAGCATGTCAGCTGATTTCTGGTCCAAAGTATCAGTAGAACTATACCCACCACAGGATGCTCAAGAAGCCTTTGCTTCCTTGGAGGCTGCCGTTTCCACGTTTTTAGATTAGCTACATAGGCAATATCTTTGCCTGGACATCTAAACATTGTGGTTCTCGCTGACAGGGCCTTGCTGGGAGGCTCCTTCCCTTACAGAGTACCGAGATAATTTTCCCGAAGCAAGGATGACATCACTGGCCTGAAGGCGGATCCAGGCAACTGCCCTATCTGGGGAACAATCATTCCTGCAGGTATGTGACTCACAGAGAGCGAAAGAGCGAGAGAGAGCGAGAGAGAGCGAGAGAGAGCGAGAGAGAGCGAGAGCGAGAGCGAGAGCGAGAGAGAGAGAGAGAGAGAGAGAGAGAGAGAGAGAGAGAGAAATTCAGAGACGTTATCAAGCAGCTCTCTGGTCTCCCAGCTCTGTCACAGCCAACCCCGTCCCTGGGCTGTGTGTAACCCAGCAACAAGGATGGACCCGGGGACCAGCTGGATGAGGAAGGTCTGGAGCTAAACTCTCCAAAGATGCTCAGCCTTTAATGGAGGAGGCCTTTTAGAAGAGATCTGGCAAATTCTCTGCCCTGGCAACTTCACTTTCTGTTCTCTTTTTATCTGCTTTCTGTATTTCCAATTAATCTTGGAATGAGAGCCCAAGGCAAGAAGCCAGCGGTGCCTGAGGAATGCTAAAGAGCAGACTGAGCCAGGGAAACAAATGCCAGTGAGGGACCCCACAGCAAAGAGACGGGCACCGTGAGCAGCTCTCCTGTTACCATGAGGCTTGCGAGGCGTGTGTGCGGGTCTCCGCGTTGGCACCATCTGCTAGTTCCTCAGGAGGACAGAACAAACCAGTGAGGCGTGGAGATTAGATTATGTAACGCTCGAGGACTGCTGTTTTCAAAGAGGAAACGAATGGAACGAATTGATTTGCTTGTCAGAGTCATGTCACTAAAGGAGACGCCTTCCCTCCTCTTCCAAGAGGACCTCATTAAAGAGGGGGACGATTTTACAGATTGAGAAAGTATGAGACCACAGTCGAGTCCATTCACAAGAGCAAGTCCTATTTCCAGAATTGCACTGATAAATCCTCTTCTGGTCCCCTAGCCTGAAAAAATGACTATTCAGCCACTACCTAAAAGGTACCAACACGGCAAGAAACATAACTGCCTGTTGCCAGCCACCAGATTCAGAACCTGTGCGCCTTGCCTGAACTGAACTCTCTTGCTTCTGGGGAAGGAAGCAGCATCTAATTTTGAGTCCAGTGGGGTCACAGGTATATTCAGACCTCTAAACAAGTGCTTCTGTGATAGAGTGGGAACGTGTTCTTAAAGTACATGCATCAGGAAGGAGAATTCACTGCATTTCTGGGATAATTTTGTCATTGCCGGGCTTCTCTCAAAACGCCCAGCATAATACTTTTTATAGAATGTTCAGTAGATCCGAAGAATGAACAAATGATAACCTTGAACCTACTGCCAAAGGGCCATTCCTAAAGACACATTGTCTAAGACACCAAGATTTAAATGTCGGGTATTTATTCCACTTGGAAATGAAGCCCGCTGTACCAGATATTTTCTATTTGCCCTTTTTGATCCACCATGTAGCCTGGGATACTCCCCTGTACAGACTCCATCAACTTGAGCCTCTAGCTTCCATTTGGGTACAGCCAGTGGGAGGCGACAGCAGCAGCAGACTGGAGGGCAGAAGGGCAGTGAGGGTGAAGTATTTATTTCCCTGGTTCTCTCCCTGCCAGATCGCCTCAGGTTGGTTATGTCTTTTGATAAAAGGTCACTGCTCCCTCTCAAGGCAGCCCTTTCCACACAGCTCTCTTTCTGGGTTCCGGAATTTCTCCCTCCCTTCAACTTTTAGATCTAGGAATGGTAAAGACCCCAGCTATCCCTAGCCCCCTGGGTACTGCACTACCCCTGTGGCTTCCCTACACTCTACCCAAACCTTTGTAAATAGTCCCTTTATTAAAACCTCCTCAAGTTATCTAATTTGAATGTACCATCTGCCTCTTATACAGAACCTGACTGATACACCTACCACACATGTCAGTCTGTTCCAGGCCCTGCACCACAGTTTAAAAAAAAAAAGTAGCAAAATTAATAATACGATATGCTACTACTTTATAGTTGTTCTCCATGTTCACCTTTTCACAAGGCTATAATAACAACTTAAAGATAACACCTAATTCTTCCTTACAACATAATTGTGCAGTAGTGTTTGTATGAGCTAAATATAATTCGAGAACAAGCTTTTTCATGCCATCAAAATTCATGTGAACAACTATGAAGAGAGAATTGCAGAACTGATGCCCCCGACTTGAGATTTAGCAGAAGATTTATTCCAATATTTAAATCAACCCCGCAAATATTCAAATGCCTACTACGTGGCCAGAAAGATGGAAATCTTACAGTGAGGAATAACATCGCTACGGGCTCTGACATGGTGAAATGCGGTCTTGTTTTATGCTGTAAATGTGTTCCTAAAAAGTTGAATAGAGATTGTATTTCCATAAATCAGAGAATATGTTGTATGATCAGGGGGACCTCACTATTTGAATAATAATTTGGTAAAATAATCAGCCTTTGATCTTTTGAACCAATTCTGTTTTTTCATCCATCTAAAGTACTTCAAATGAAATTTATCTTTAGTCTGTAGGGAGGATTGGTCTCCTTCCGTGCTCTTGGAATAGCAGAAATTGTGAAATGGAATTCAGAGGAAAGATAAGGGAACTACCATTTATAGACCACACACAGAATGCTAGGCAATTTGCATCTGTTAGCACATTTAATCCTGGAGGTAAATGCATATTCTACCATTCCCTTATTTTCTCCTTCTGAAAAATAAAAAAACCCAAAAAATTACTTTGACAGGTGTGGAATTCAAAATCCTTTTTTTTTTTTAATGAGAAAGCAAGGCAAAAATATTATTCAGTGAAGGATCATAAACACCACATTATTCCCCAACCTCAATAGCTTTCCACTGCTCTTAGGATGAAGTCCAAAATTGTTCACAGGGCCACTGTTCTGCCTCAGTTCTCTCAACCATCCAGGCTTCTTCCCACTTGAAGGCCTTTGCACTCTGTCCCCAGATCTGTCTGCAACCTCTTCCTCTCCCTTCTCCAGACTAACTCAGACTCACCCCTCCAGTTTCCCTCAGTTCACACTTTCCAGGGAATGCCTGTCTCCCCAGCTGGGCCTGTGTCACTGTGTCCCTATATCCGAACACCCGTGAAGAGCTGAAGGCTCAATTGTTGCCTGACTGAACCCAGGAGGGCTGCCCTGCCTGATGGTGGCCATTTCTACCAATTCTTTGGTCCCAGAGGCCCAGCAAGATATCTCTCAAAAATGAAAAGGTCAAAAGAACCTCTTTGAGGTTCTGGAAGGTCTTTGCTTTCTCTCTCCCCCTCAAGTGTATACCTAGGCGCTTCAAGACCTGGAGCTCCGGCTGAGATGAGAACATGACAGGACCGCGTCCCAGTGGGAACATAACGTTCCTTCAGCCTTGCACCTTGGGCTTGTCTGGCATCCAGCCACGTGACTTTTGGAGGCTGCGCATGCGCGGGAGGATTAGTTCTCTCGTCATCTCTCCACCCTCGCCCAGATGTTGCAGCTGTACATTTCAACCTGGTCCGCTTAAAAGCGGGAGGCAGTGTAGGAATGGGAAAGAGATTCAGGAGGTCAGTGGGGGCGGTCAGGGTGGGCTTGGGATGTATTGAGCATCGTCCAGTGGCAGGCATTGGACTAAATTACCCCAAGGGCTTTATGTAGTAGGGATTGCTGTGTCTATTTACAGATAGAGAAACTGAGGCTCCTGTGGTTTGGGGGACTTGTCCACAGGCATAGGTAATGACAGTCCTGGGATTTGAACCAAGTTTCTCTGGCTCCCAAACGCCCAAGCTCTCTTAGGCCCTCCCTCATCTTTCAAAAGTAAAGTTTGTTTTCCCGAAGTGTGGTCACCACTGGGAAGTGGTTCCCTCTCTCCATCCCTAGTAACTCTGAGCCAGCTGCCTGCCTGGGTTCATGTCCTGGCTGTATGATTTCAGACAAGTCATGTCACCACTGAGCCTCATCATCATCTGTAAAATGACAGTATTGCCTGCCTTCCGCTACTCAGGAAAATTAATTCTTCTAACAAAAACGTAGTGACGCCTACCAGATGCCAGGTACTGTACTGTGTAAGTTCGGGGTGTGCAAAAACAGAAGAGATCGTGTAATTAAATGAGATAGAGTATGAACATGCTAATAATCTCCAAAGCCCTTTAATAATATATGTAGTGTGTTAGATGGTAGCAAGTGCTATGGATAAAAATGAAGCAAAAATGAAGCAAGGAAAGGGAATAAGGAGCGTATTGCATGGGTGCAATTTTAAGTAAAAGTGTCAGGGCGAGGCCTCCCTGAGATGTTGGCATTTGAGGAAAGACCCGAAGAGGGAAGAAAATGTGCCAGGGATTGTTCTAGAAACCTGGGCAAGTTTGGACCCATTTCCCCTTAAGAACAGATAAGATCTAAAATGGGCCTGGCACCCCCAATGAAGGCTGCAGTGCTCCTGTGGGCCTCCCTCATCCAACAGTGGGCAGTGCTGCTGTGCGTTTCTCACAGCTGGCTCCAGAGGAAGTGAAAACAGCCTGTTACAGGTATGAGGATTCACAGCCAACAAGCTCTTCCCTTGCATCTCCAGAGGAGTTGGTGTTTCCATCAGTTAATTGGAGAAGGGTCAGCCATGCCCTTGGAAATGTCTACTTTTTGCTCCATTGAAAACAAAAAGAAGCAGGAAGACAGAATTAGGACCTGTACTGACATTTTGCTGGAATGTCCCATCCCAAACACATGTAGAGGCTCATTCACACAGATGCATCTGCTCAAAGCCCCTAACGTAGATATAAGGGTGCTGGCATATGCCTGATTACAGACCCGAAAGCTCTGCACAGAGAAGCCTAGTCTGGGAGAAAAATATCAAGCCAGGCCTTGGCCAGCTCTCCTTTCAGCAAATGTTAAAAAAAAAAAAAAAAATGTATATCACAGGAAGCAGGATGAAGGGATAGAGCCCTATGACTAGCCAAACTGGGAGGCCACTGAATCCAACAGACTGAGGCCCAGAGAGGGGAGGTTAGCTGTCCAAGGTCACACAGCAAGTTTGTGAAAAATCCCAGTGAATTCATGCCACCAACAAATACTTTTTGAGTGCCATATATGTGCCAGGCACTGTTCTAGGCACTAGGGTTACAGCAGTAATCAAAAGAGACAAAAATTCCTGTCCTCCTGGAGCTGACATTCTAATTGAAGGAGACAGAAAATAAAATGATAAATTAGTAATATATGTAGTGCGTTGGATGATGGCAACAGACACAGAAATGAGGCAGGGAAAGGGGACTGGGAGTATACTGTGTCGGTGCAATTTTAAATAGAAGGGTCAGGGAAGGCATCACTAAGAAGTTGGCATTTAAGCAGAGACCTGAAGGAGATGAGGGAGGAAGACAGGCCAGTATCTGGGGAAGAGTGTCCCAGGAGGAGGAAGCAGAGCCAAGGCCCCCAAGGCAGGAACATTCCAGTAGTGTTCCCAGGAGCAGCAAAGGAGACACATCGTGTATGAGCTTTGTAGGCTGCTGTGAGGGCTGTGGCTTTTACTCCAGATGAAATGGAAAACCACTGGAGAGTTTGGGGCAGAGAAATGACATCATCTGATCCAACAAAAAGTCTGAAGCTATGGCTGTTCATTCGTTCATTCATTCAATCATTTATTCAAGCCTCTTAGGGGCCAGGCACTATGCTGATGACAAGCCAGACTCCCCCAGAGCGAGCCACAGGGTATCTGAGTGTGTATTTCGTGCTGATTGGAGAGTCCAGAGCAAGGAGGAGGGAGGCTGGGCCATGGCCTTCCCTGACCACTTGCCTTCCCTCCTTGCCCTGAGGCCCAGGGTGAAGGGCCCCAGGTAGCTTCAGGGCTCCGTGATCCGGAGGCTGCTAGAACCTGCAGGTTATAAATAGCATCTCCTGTGGCTGGGAGTCAAGCTGCTCAGTCTGAATGACTCAGAGGCTCAGAGCCACAGCCCCCTGAACTGTAACATCACTTCCCAACCCCACCACCCCATCCTGGGCTCCCTTGCTGACCCCCTAATCAAAGCTGGGCCTCTGCTTCTCACCATGAACCTCTCTGGCCCTGTCATTCTCCTCTGATTCCAGGCTCTACATCCTGGAGCACCAGGAGACCCACTGCTTCATTAGCTCTGGGAGGCAGGATTGTATAACATTTAAAAGCTCAAGATCTGTACTTGGGGACTTCCCTGGTGGCACAGTGGTTAAGAATCCGCCTGCCAATGCAGAAGACACGGGTTCGAGCCCTGGTCCGGCAAGATCCCACATGCTGTGGAGCAACTAAGCCTGTGTGCCACAGCTACTGAGCCTGCCCTCTAGAGCCCGTGAGTCACAACTACTGAGCCTGCGCACCTAAAGCCCATGCTCCACAACAGAAAAGCCACTACAATGAGAAGCCCGCGCACCATAACGAAGAGTAGCCCCTGCTCGCCGCAACAAGAGAAAGCCTGTGTGCAGCAATGAAGACCCAACGCAGCCAAAAATAAATTAAAAAAAAAAAAAGATCTGCGCTTGGGCCTACCTGGATTTCAGGCCCAGCTCTGCTGCTTCCTGGCTGTGTGACCTTGGGCAAGTCACTTCACCCCGGGAGCCCCATATTCCTCATTCATAATAAGAATAGTATTATAGTGGGACTTCCCTGGTGGCACAATGGTTAAGAATCTGCCTTCCAATGCAGGGGACATGGGTTTGAGCGCTGGTCTGGGAAGATCCCACACGCCGCAGAGCAACTAAGCCCGCAAGCCACAACTACTGAGCCTGCACCACAACTACTGAGCCTGCGCCACAACTACTGAAGCCCGCACTCCCTAGAGCCCACGGGTTGCAACTACTGAGCCCACGTGCTGCAACTACTGAGCCCACGTGCTGCAACTACTGAAGCCCATGCACCTAGAGCCCGTGCTCTGCAACAAGAGAAGCCACCACAATGAGAAGCCCAGGCACTGCAACGAAGAGTTGCCTCTGCTTGCCGCAGCTAGAGAAAGCCCGTGTGCAGCAACGAAGACCCAACGCAACCAAAAACATAAAAAAATTTTTTTAAAGAATAGGGGCTTCCCTGGTGGTGCAGTGGTTGAGAGTCCGCCTGCTGATGCAGGGGGCACGGGTTCGTGCCCCGGCCCGGGAAGATCCCGCATGCCGCGGAGCGGCTGGGCCCGTGAGCCATGGCCGCTGAGCCTGTGCGTCCGGAGCCTGTGCTCCGCAACGGGAGAGGCCACAACTGTGAGAGGCCTGCGTACCGCAAAAAAAAAAAAAAAAAAAAAAGAATAGTATTATAGTAATAATATCAATACTATTGTGATGTTATGATGATGATAATAATAGTACCTACTTCATGGAACTGAAGTAGGTACTATTCAACAAGATACTCCACATAAAGTGCTTAGCCCAGAGCCTGGCTTATAGTAGCTGCTCAATTAATGGAGTGACCGTCCCTGTGCTCAATTAGATTATAATCTGGAGAAGGGTAATAATAAATAAGAAAATGACAGCTTTCATCTAATCTATGGAACATCTACCATGTGTTTGAGGTATGGGCTCCTGACATCTAATGCCGTATGTCTAGTCTTCATAACCAAGCCAATTTCACCATCTCCATCTTACACAGGAAGAAACAGACTCAGAGAGAGCCATATGTCTTGTCCAAGCCATACGGTACCCGGTGAGGCAGAATCTGACATCAGCAGAAAGGCTTAACCAGCCCCCGTCTGACCGTGGGGACATGTGCAGACACTTGCTCCTAGCCCACCCCACACGTGATGTGCCACTGAGTGGAGGTAGGGGGTCAAGGGAAAGAAGAGGGCAGGTGGGCGGAGGTGCAAGATATCTCTGCTTCCTCTGACCATCCCTCCCACCTCCTGAGATAAGAAGCCCTCTCTCTGCCACCTCCCCAAAGCCTAGACTAGCTCTCCTTTGGGTGATATTGAATAAAATTCTCTCTGCCTAATGGCTCCCAAAAGATGGTCTGTCTGTTTAATAATTTTTAGATGTTACACACATTGTTTAAGGATGAAGATGATGGTGACATTCTGGCTTCATTGATCATCCCCCCACTTTGATCCTCCAGAGTTGTGTCTGGTCATTCTCCAAAACCCCCAGGTTCCAGAGAAATCTCCTTAAGTCCCCGTCCCCTGCCCTCACCATGCTGGAAGCCTTATAAAGTAGTAGAAACGGCATGCATTTGGGAGTGAGATAAATCTGGGCTCCCTCTTGTCTCTGTCATTTCCTAGCTGTGTGACCTCGGGCACGTCACTTCACCTCTCTGAGCCTCATTCATTTAGCTAATGCATATTTAGCAACGTGGTCAGGAAGAAAGTGACATTTATTCTGAGACATGAATGGTGAGAAGACCTAGAGGCACAGAAGCCTCGAGAAGGGAATAACTTTGGTGTGTGGAGCTGGTGTGGTGGGAACAGAGCGAGCCAGGGGGGGAGAGGGAGATAAGGTCAGAGAGGCAGGCAGGGGCTAGATCACAGAGTGCCCAGTGACGAGAATCCCAACTTCTCACGCTTGTGCGCGTTTGGTGGGATGATGCATAGATCTAGCACAGGACCTGGCATACTGTGGGCGCTCAATACGCAGTAACTATCATGATGATGAGTTTTCCTTGTCCTCCTCCTCCTCCCAGGGACCCTCGTGTCCGTCTCCTGCCTCTTAACCCCCTCTGCCCCACGGTCTCTCCCTGATCCCGGGAAAAGAACAAGGAGTCAGCAAGTATCACGGCAGGAAGGAGGAAGCATTCCCCATTCTCTCCCCCGCCCCAAACCCTCCCACCGTAGCCCAGTGATTTTCCTGCCTCTCACAAGGCGATTTTATTAAACATCTCGAAAAAATATTCTCTCACTCCCTCTCTCTTTATTTATAAAAATCAACTTAACACCCTGCTCCTTTGTTCTATTTGGAAACTGGAACAGCCTGGTTTATATTTAGCTGAAATCCTGCTCCTTTCCCCACAGATTCCAGCACAGCCCAATGAGCTAGAGGGGCTAAGGAAGGAGAGGGGGAGAAGGGGGCTGAGGGAGGAAAGGGCCATGGGAAGAACGGGAGGTGCTGTCCCCCAGGGGCCCAGGTCTCCGCTAAATCCGAAGGACCTGGAAGGGTAGGAGCTAAACAGTCCTTCCCAAGACTTGGGATGATCCAAGTCCAGGCTTTGCCCATCATCCTGTCACTCTCTAGTCCCATTCAGGTATCCCCAGAACAAGAGGCGGGGAGACAGAATATGGAGAAGAAAGATCCCAACCCTAATCTGGAACCAGGCTTGGAAAGGCAGTATAAGGCAGTCATTAAGGATGTGAGTCTGGGTTCACATGCAAACTCTCCTCTGCCCCTCACGAGCTGGCTGCCGCCAGAGAAGTTGATGTGCTCGTTACAGTGCCTGGCACATAAACAGTGGCCATTATTATTAATCACAGTGGGCTGAAGGAAAGCTCTCACTCCTCAAACTTCAAGGCTCTCCTGAAAAGCTGCTTCCTCCATGAAGCCTTCCCAGATTAAAACTCATCTCTTCAGTGGCTTCCCATGTGGCGCAGTAGTTAAGAATCCGCCTGCCAATGCAGGGGACACGGGTTCGAGCCCTGGTCCGGGAAGATCCCACATGCCGCGGAGCAACTAAGCCCATGCGCCACAACTACTGAGCCTGCACTCTAGAGCTCGCGAGCCACAACTACTGAGCCTGTGTGCCACAACTACTGAATCCCGTGCACCTAGAGCCCATGCTACGCAACAGAGAAATCACCGCAATGAGAAACCCGCGCACCACAACAAAGAGTAGCCCCCACTCGCCACAACTAGAGAAAGCCTGTGCACAGCAACGAAGACCCAACGCAGCCAAAAATAAATAAATAAATAAATAAATAAAAGTTTATTAAAAAAAAAATAGATGTGGTACATATATACAATGGAATACTACTCAGCCATAAAAAGAACAAAATAATGCCATTTGCAGCAATATGGATGCAACTAGAGATAATCATGCTAAGTGAAATAAGTCAGAGAGAGAAAGATAAGTATCATATGATATCGCTTATACGTGGAATCTAAAATGTGACACAAATGAACCGATCTATGAAACAGAAACAGAATCATGGACATAGAGAACAGAATGGTGGTTGCCAAGGGGGAGGGGGTTGAGGGAGGGATGAAGTGGGAGGTTGGGGTTAGCAGATGTAAGCTTTTATATATAGAATGGATAAACAACAAGGTCTTACTGTATAGCACAGAGAACTATATTCAATATCATAGGACTTCCCTGGTGGTGCTGTGGTTAAGAAGCCACCTGCCAATGCAGGATACACGGGTTTGAGCCCTGGTCTGGGAAGATCCCACATGCTGCAGAGCAACTAAGCCCGTGTGCCACAACTACTGAGCCTGCGCTTTAGGGCCCACGAGCCACAACTACTGAAGCCTGCACACCTAGAGCCCATGCTCTGCAATGAGAGAAGCCACCATAATGAGAAGCCCGCGCACCACAACAAAGAGTAGCCCCCACTTGCTGCAACTAGAGAAAGCAAAGAAGACCCAACGCAACCAAAAATATAAATAAATAAATAAATTTAAAAATATATATCCTATGATAAACCATAATGGAAAAGAATATTAAAAAAAGAATGTACATATATGTATAACTGAGTCACTTTGCTGTACAGCAGAAATTAACACAACATTGTATATCAACTATACCTCAATAAAATAAAAAAAACTAGGTAAAGAAATTGTGGTGTGTCCATACAATGGAATATTATTCAGCCAAAAAGAGGAATGAAGAACTGACACATGCTATAATGTGGATAGGCCTCAAAAATGTTATGCAATGTCAAAGAAGCCAGACGGGAAAGGTCGAATGTTCCATTTATATGAAGTGTCCAGAGTAGGCAAATCCATAGAGAAGGAAGGCAAATTGATGGTTGCCAGGATCTTGGGGAGAGGGAATGGGAAGTAGTAACTGCTTAATGGGTGCAGGGTTTCCTTTTGCAGTGACTAAAGATATTTTGGAACTGGATAGAGATGGTGGTTGTGTAATGCCACTGAATTGTTTGCTTTAAAATGGTTAATTGTATGTTAATTTTATGTTCACCTCAATTTAAATATATATACATATCTGGGTTGACTTCATGGTCATGTTAATTGATATGAAAAAACATTTGATAAAATTAACACCTAATCATGATTTAAAAACAAAAACAAACAAGTCAGAATAGAAGAGAATTTCCTTAATCCATTAAAAGGCAAGGCTTCAAAATACCTCACATATATAATGCTGAAAATCTACACACTTTCCCCCCTGAAACTGGGAACAAGGCAAAAATATCTGCTCTCACCACTTCATACAACATTGGGAGGTCCTAGCCAGGACAATAAGGTGAGAAAAAAAAAAAAATGGAAAAAGGACAAAGTTAAATGGTCTTTATTTTCAGATGACATGATTATGCATGTAGAAAAACCTAAGGAATTTACAAAATAAAACTAGAACTAATCATTTTATTTAACAAGATCAAAGGATACAAAGTGAATATATAATGTGTTTCTATATATAGTTGTTCCTTGGTATCCACAGGGGATTGGCTCCAGGATCCACCACCCTGCCCATGGATACCAAAATCCACAGATGTTCAAGTTCCTTATATGAAATGGGATGATACAGTCAGCCTTCCATATCTGCAGTTGCAGAACCCCTGGATACAGGAGGGTGGACTGTACTAGCAATGAACAATCGAGAAGTTAAATGTATAAAAATATTTCCAGTAGCATCAAAAAACATAAAACATTTAGGGATACATTTAACAAAACATGTGCATGATTTGCAGTCTGAAAACTACAAAACCTTACTGAGAGAAATTGAAGACCTAAATAAATGGAGAGATATACCATGTTCACGTATAAAATGCCACTCTCCCCAAATTGATCTTAGATTCAATACAGTCCTGATCAAAATTCCAGCAGGGTTTTTTTTTTTTTTTTTGTAGAAATTATCAAGTAGACTCTAAAATGCATATGGAAATGCAACAAACTAGAGTAGCCAAAACAATTTTGAAAAACAGGAACAAAACTGCAGCACTGAATGCTACTTGATTTTGAGAATTACTATGAATCGGTAGTAATCAAGACAATGTAATATTAGCATAAGGATAGACATATAGATCAATGAAACAGAATAAAGTCCAAAAAATAGATCCACATAAATACAATCAATTGATTATTTTACTGAAGTTCCACGATGATTCAGTGGAGAAAGGATGTTAGTACTGAAACATATCAACACAGAAGAGAAAATGAACTATGACCCCTACCTCACATCATACATAAAAACTAACTCAAAATGGATCAGAGACCTAAATGGAAAGACCAAAACTATAAAATTTTTAGGAGAAAACCTTTGTGGCCTAGGGGTAGGCAAAGATTTCTTAGGACACACAAAAGCACAAACATTAAAAACAATTCACTGGGGACTTCCCTGGTGGCACAGTGTTTGAGAGTCTGCCTGCCAGTGCGGGGAACATGGGTTTGATCCCTGGTCCGGGAAGATCCCACATGCCGCGGAGCAACTAAGCCCATGCGCCACAACTACTGAGCCTGTGCTCTAGAGCCCGTGAGCCACAACTACTGAAGCCCACGTGCCCTAGAGCCCACACACCACAACTACTGAGCCCATGCCCCACGCCGCAACTACTGAAGCCCGCGCTCCTAGAGCCTGTGCTCTGCAACAATAGAAGCCACCGCAATGGCTGCGCACCTCAATAAAGAGAAGCCTCCGCTCACCACAACTAGAGAAAGCCTGCGCGCAGCAACGAAGACCCAATGCAGCCAAAAATACATAAATAAAATAATAAATTTATTTTTAAAAAAATTTTAAAAAAGGCTTACGCTATATCTATGCAGTGGAATACTACTCAGCAATAAAAAAAAGAATTACCAATGCATGTAACAATGTAGATGGACCTCATAAGCATTTTTGTTCAACAAAAGGAGCCAGTCACAAAAGAGAACATACTGAATGGTTTCATTTACATGAAGTTCTAGAACAGACAAAGCAATCTATAGTCACAGAAAGCAGATCAGAGCTTGCCTAGAGCAGGGCCCAGGAGGATTGACTGCAAAGGGCATGAAGGAAAATTTTGGGGGGTGGGGGGGATGAAAATGGTCTATATCTCTACTGTAGTGTTTTTATTGTATGTAAATTATAGCCCAATAAAATTGATTGAAAAAAATACTCCATCTGCATTCAATTCCTGGGTTTGCCACTTAGGTGTCTAATCTTGGGCAAGTTATTTCACTTTTCTGTACCTCTGTTTCCTAAACAGAAAAGTGACAATAATAATAATAATACTCATAGGGATTTTTGTTTTGTTTTGTTTTGTTTTGTTTAGATAACCTCCTAGGGATTTGGAAAGGATTAAATGAGTGAATGTACTGGGAACTGGGGTAGCCAACCTCCAAGAAGGCCTCCAAGGATCCCTGCCTCCTGGCATTCCTGCCCCCATCTGCCCCTACCCCCGACATTGAATAGGCTGACCTGTGAAACCTACAGGGTATTGTCGAAATGATGGTCTGTGGTTTTTGAGACGAGGTCAGAAAACATCTTGAGGATTCTGCTCTTGGATCATTCCTTCTGAGGGAAGCCAGCCACCCACCACACCACGAGGACTCTCAAGCAGCCCTGTGGAGAAATCTGGATGGCAAAGAACTTGAAGCCTCCTGCCAACAGCCAGCGCCAGGCTTGCCAGCCTCAGGAGTGAACTACTTGAGATGAGCGGCCAACAGCTAGGCTGTAACCTCAGGAGAGACGGAGCCAGGACAATCCAGCTGAGCTGCTTCCAATTCTTGACCCACAGGAACTGTGTGAGGTAATACATGTTTATTGTTTTAAGCCACTAAGTTTTGGGGTAACTTTTTTTTTTGGCGGCGCGGCTTGTGGGATCTTAGTTTCCCCAACCAGGTATTGAACCTGCGCCCGCTGCAGTGGAAGCACAGAGTCCTAACCAATGGACCACCAGGGACGTCCCTGGGGTAACTTGTTACACAGCAGTAAATAACTAATACAAGCACTAATAATAGTAGCTAACATTTATTGAGCATGTCTCATGGGACCTACTACTACTTCTGCTATTACTAACCAGATAGTGATAAATCAATAATCCTTCATCTGTCCATCTAGGAACACTCTGCACCTTTTCCCACCCTGCTGTGTGCCCAGGGAGACTGACCTCTTCAGACTCAACATCCCCAGACTTCTAATCAGGTTTGGCCAATGGGGAGCCCCAGGAGGAGGTGGAAAGGGGAAGGAAGAGGCAGGTCAGGATGTTTTTGGGGTTTTTTTTAACATCTTTATTGGAGTATAATTGCTTTACAATGGTGTGTTAGTCTCTGCTGTATAACAAAGTGAATCAGCTATATGTATACATATATCCCCATATCCCCTCCCTCTTGCATCTCCTCCCACCCTCCCTATCCCGCCCCTCTAGGTGGTCACAAAGCACCGAGCTGATCTCCCTGTGCTATGCAGCTGCTTCCCACTAGCTATCTATTTTACATTTGGTAATGTATATATGTCCATGCCACTCTCTTACTTCATCCCAGCTTACCCTTCCCCCTCCTCGTGTCCTCAAGTCCAGTCTCTAAGTCTGTGTCTTTATTCCTGTCCTGCCTAGGTTCATCAGAACCTTTTTTTTTAGAGTCCACATATATGTGTTAACATACAGTATTTGTTTTTCTCTTTCTGACTTACTTCACTCTGTATGACAGACTCTAGGTCCATCCACCTCACTACAAATAACTCAATTTTGTTTCTTTTTATGGCTGAGTAATATTCCATTGTATATATGTGCCACATCTTCTTTATCCATTCATAGGTCAGGATGTTTATTCCTCTGCTCCCTCCCTGCAGGGCACCTCAGGCTGGCTGCTCCCTCAGCAGAAGGGCACAGCTTCTCTGAAGGCGGTTCTCTCCACACATCTCCTTCTGGGTAGTAGAACTGCTCCCTGGGCCCAGGCTGCCAGGCCTGACAGCACTTTCCTTACCCCCTGCTCACACCTAAACTGTCCCTTTATTCAGCCTTCCTGAAAGTGCCCAATTTGAACATGCCATCTGTTTCCTTGTGGGACTGACTGGCCACCCTAATTAAGATCCCCTACTTTAGGGAAGGAAGTGGAAATTCAAAGAGAAGCAGGGAGATATCTCAGAAACAAATGAGAAAAGAATAGAGGCCACCCAGAGGTGTGCTCTGCAGATAGCAGGCATTAATGATGCTTGTTGAATGTCTGAATGAATGAATGAATGACTTGATGAGCACCGGGGAGGACCCTGCTACCTTGAAGGTAATGGATGCTAGACCCAGATGTTAGCATCTGAACTACTTCAGACAGACAACCAATGACCTGCCCCTGGCCCAGCCTGAGTCGGCTTCAGGGAGTCTTGCCTTGAAAGGAATAACACACAGACTGGGACACCAAGGAAGCAGCTCCCCACCTCTGTGAGAGACTCCAGATTTATTTTTGAAAAGCAAGCAAGGCCTGCGGGCGGCCCTGGCAGAGCTCAGAACTGGAAGGGAGAGCCAGGCACAGAGAGAACAGACAGCGACTGCAGAACCCATGCCACGTCCCTGTGACGTCAGCCCCGCTCTCTGTGACATAACATTGCCCATTCCCCCCCATGCCGCCCCCCATCCTGAGTCCCCTTGGGAATTGTTTTTTAACTGTGGTAAAATTTACATACCATAAAATTTAGCCTTGGAAATTTCTGAGCCACTCCCACCCCAGGCTGAAAGACATTGAGGACTGGATACCAAAAGGAACAGGGAGAAAATACTTGCATCCAAATGGTGTGTGAGGTTTTCCTGGAAAAATCCTGCAATTGGAGGGAGGGTCACCACTCCAACTGAGGCAAAGTCTGGGGACCAAGGATTGGGAAAGAGTTGATATCCCCACCCTACCAGATCGTGAGGAGGCAGAAGCGGCTGTGGAGCGGGGAGCAGAGAGCAGGTGTCAGCTCGAGTCTGAGCTGCAGGGGCAGAAAGTGAGCGGTGGGGAGGCAGCTAACGAACCCTAACGTGTGCAGTTGGAAGCAGAGGTGTTTGCTACCGGGTGGTGGGGGTGGGGGTGGGGAGTGAGGCCAGAGGGAGCCATCAAGGCCCCGGAATAACTCCTGCTTCTGCCAGGAGACTCTGGAACTAATCAAGGTGGGGATAATCCGAAAATCCATCAGAGAGAGGTTGCGAGAGCCCTCCTGTCTCCCAGCGGGGATTGGAGGGGAGGGAAATGAACAAAAGGTGTGGTTTTCAGGGAGGGGCTCTTGTCCTCGAAGATGGTGCGAGGCTTTCCTAGGGCCTCAGTCAGAGGGGTACCCGTAGCTACCCTCTGTTGGGTGCCTGGTGGGTGCCTGCTGTGTGCCCAGGGCCGGTGCACCGGCTGAGAATGTGAGCTCTGTCATCAGCCTGCTGGATTCGAATCCCTGTTCTATTTTTTGCTGGCTCTGTGATCTTGGACAAGTCACTGTGCCCCCATTCTGAGCCTCAGTTTCCTTATCTGGAACATGGGCATAAAATTCATACCTGCCCTGTGGGGTAGTTGAGAATAAGTGCTCGATACATGAGGATCTTTTTTTTTTTTTTTTTTGGCCATGCCACACAGCTTGCGGAATCTTAGTTCCCCGACCAGGGATCGAACCCGGGCCCCTGCAGTGAAAGCGCTGAGTCCTAACCACTGGACCGCCAGGGAATTCCCTGAGGACTTTTAATACAAATCTTTCTAGTGACCCTGGAGGGTGGGTTTTCATCTCCTCGTCGTCCAGGGGAGTAAACTGAGGCTCAGAGAGCCCAAGGCCACATGGTTACTAAGTAGAAGCATCAGAATTGTGTCCCTTCACTAGGTCCGGCTGCCCTGGCCCCTCCTCCCCGGGGGGGAGGGCAGTAACCCAAAGCCCCTCACTTACCACCTGTCTCCAGGCCCCATGCAGGGAGGCAGGACCAGCACGGACACTGAAAACAGACTCCAGGTGACATATGTGGGGTCCAGTGGGGAGAATGTTGCCCTCAGCTGGCTGTGAGACCTTGGCCCAGTCCTTTCTCCTCTCTGGGCCTGTTTCCTCAGTTTCAGAACACGGGGGTAGTGACAGGTGATTCTAGTCCCAGAGCGTCTAGATTCTCAGTCACTGCTCTCTTGTGGATGTCTCAGGTAGGGGGCAGTGAGGAGGGGATAAAAGAGAGACCTGGGCAGCTGCAAGGCAGTCTTTTTTTTTGGGGGGCCCTGCAGCATGTGGGATCTTAGTTCCCCGACCAGCTATTGAACCTGCACCCCCTGCATTAGAAGCGCAGAGTCTTAACCACTGGACCACCAGGGAAGTCCTAAGGCAGTCTTTCTTCATTGCTCCCCTCCCTTCCTCTGGGGAATGAATGGCTCCAGGCAGAGGAAACGGCAAGCACAAAGGTCAAGAAATAAGAGGGAGCGTGGCATGTTTGGAGAGCTGCAAGCAGAATCATCTAGCAGCCTGGCTTATTCGTCCATTCGATTTATTCGACCCAAGTTTATTACCGCAATCCAGGCACTGTACAGGGCACAGAGCAGTGAACAACGTAGACGGACCCAGCATCTTCATGGGGCTCACATTCTAACTGGGGTAACAAGTAAACAAACCAGTAACTAAGATAATTTCAGAATGGGATGAGTGTTACGTGAAAAACAGCAAATTTTTTAAAGCATCTACAATGGGCCAAACATTGTTAACAGATGTTAAATAGTTTCATCCTTACTACAACCCTATGAGGTAGGCACTATTATCATTGGCCCCACTTTACAGCTGAGGAAACTGGCACAGAAAGGTTAAGTAACTTGCCCAATGCCACCCAGCTAATAAGCAGCAGAGCTGAGATTCAAACCCAGGCCATCTGGCGCCTTTGTGCCCGCTGGTGGGAAGGGCATTAAATAGGGCAATTTGTGCAGGGAAGAGCACTCTGAAGACATGACATTTGAGTGGAGACGCATGATAAGACACCAGCCCTAGGAAGTCCAGGAGGAAGGAGGATCCAGATGGAGGGAACATTGAGAACAAAGGCCCTGAGGCATGTAGGAGCTTGACAGGTTGGAAAGAAAGCAAGGAGGCCAGCTTTAGCTGGAGCAGAGGGACAGGAGAAGAGGTCAGAGGGGTGCAGGGCAGACACACAGAGGTGGGAAGAGGTGCAGAGGACACTCCTGGGGTCCTCCCAGCTGCCCCCGGGATGCTGAGGAAGTGGTCCAAAGCCCCCTCCTCTCCTCACTTTGGGCCAATCAGGTCCAGGCAGAGTTGAGCTTTTCCCCCAGGGCCTATTACTGGGAAAGGACCCCAGCTGGGCTCCTGCCCACTGTTCATCCTCCGTGACTGATGGGGACCGGCGCAAGGAAGAGCTCATTTCATTCCTCTCTCCTTATCCTAAATCTGCATCCTCCCTGGCCCTGCACTCCCCACACAACCACAAATGAGGGACTTCCATCCTTCAGCAGAGGCCAGCTCCTGCCTTCAGGGACCTTCCAGGCCTGAGTCCAGTCCCAGCCCAGTGAGGGGTAAGGTGATCCTCAGCCTGGTCTCAGAGGGCCTGAGAGTCTGGAGTCTGGCCTCTGGGAGAAATCTTGGGGTGGGGGGAGGTGGAAAGGACTCCAAGCTCCTAGTCCTATAGGCTTGAGTTAGAATCCAGATTCCACCGCCGTGTGGTCTTGGGCAAGTGGCTTCACCTCTCTAAGCCTCAGTTTCCTCATCTGAAGAATGGGGACGATAATAATACCTACCCCTTAGGGTCACTGTGAGAATTAAATATCCCTGAAAGGGAGTTTTCAGGGGGCTGGAAATGTTCTACATCTGTACCTAGGAGGTGGTATATATAAAATTTAATGAACAAATTTGAGATTTGTTTGGTTTACTGTAGGTACATTGTAGCTCAATTTTTTGAAAAGCGAAAAAGCCCAGATCTTGAAGAGAGAGGGTCTGCGGTTAAATTCTGGCTGTGCTGCTAACCTGCTGTGCAACTTCAGACAGGTTGAGGAACGAAACTAAGCTTCAGTTTTCGAATATGAAAAATGGAACTAGAAATACCCATCACTCTGAAGTTTTGTAAGAATTTTAGATTAACGTTTGTAAAACACCAAGTAATGAGCACATAGTAAATGTTAAAAAAAAAAAAAGTGCAAAGTGACTGGCCCATGGCTGGCACCACATAAATGTTACCTGGTATTAGTATTAGGAGTCCTATAGCTATTCATTCAATGAATGGAATCTTAGCATCCTTCCATGTTTCCTTGATCATTTATTTGGTGCCTGGATGCCTGAGAAAGCTCAAACTCAGCATGTCCAGGACTGAGTTCTTATTCCCTTCACCTAAGTCTTGCTCCTCCCCCAGGCTTCCCCATCTGCCCAGTGACACTGACTCAATCCAGAAAGGTGGATGTCACCCTGCTTGCCTTCTCCACCCCCTTCCCTCCCCAGCCCCTCATGGACAACTCATCACCAAGACCTGCTGTGTTGAACTGTCTCCAAAGATGGCCTCCAACCATCCCCCCCCCACCCCCGCCGTAAGGGCATGCTGACGTCCCGTCAAGAGGTAGAGCTAAACCACATGCAAAAGAATGAAGTTAGACCCCTACCTCATTCCCTATACACAGCCTCCTGGACTTCCCATGGCTGGCATCTTATGTGTCTCCACTCAAATGTCATGTCTTTAGAGTGTTTCTTCCCTGAACAAATTGCCCTATTTAATGCTCTCCCCACCAGTCACCACAATGAAGCCAGATGGCCTGGGTTTGAATCTCAGCTCTGCTGCTTATTATCTGGGTGGCATTGGGTAAGTTACTTTACCTCTCTGTGCCTGTTTCCTCAAAATTAACACAAACTGGATCAATGACCTAAAAAGCTAAAACTATAAAACAATTAGAAGAAAATATAGGAGTGAATCTTCATGACCTCTAATTTGGCAATGAATTCTTAGATTTGACACCGAAAGCATGAGCAACAAGAGAAAAAATAGATAAATGAGACTTCATGAAAAGTAAAAACTTTTGTGCATCAAAGGACATTATCAAGAAAGTGAAAAGACAACCTATAAGATGGGAGGAAATATTTGTAAATCATATATCTGATAAGGATCTAGTATCTAGAATATGCAAAGAACACTTACAACTCAACAACAAAAAGACCAAACAACCCAACTGAAAACTGAGCAAAGTACATTTCTCCAAAGAAGATATACAAATGGTAAAAAAGCACATGAAGAGATGTTCAACATCATTGGTCATTAAGTAAATGCAAATCAGGACCACAGTGACATATCACCTCACACCCCCTAGCATTGCTTTAATTAAAAAAAAAAAAAGTTGGCAAGGATATGGAGGAACAGGAACCCTCATACATTGCTGATGGGAGTGTAAAATGGTACAGCTGCTGTGGAAAATAGTTTGGTGGGTCCTCAAAAAGTTAAACCACACCACATGACCCAGCTCCTAAGTACATACCCCAAAGAATTGAAAACAGGTGTTCAAACAAAAACTTATACACAAATGATCATAGCACTATTCACAATCACCAAAAGATGGAAACAACCCAAACGTCCATCAGATGAATGGATTAGCAAACTGTGGTATATCCATACAGTAGAATAGATCAATAATTCAGCCACAAAATGGAACGAAGCACTGATACATGCTACCACATAGATGAACTTCAAAAACATTGTGCTAAAGAAACCAGACACAGAGTTCACATATTTTCTGATTCCTTTTATATGAAATATCTAGAATTGGCAAATCCATAGAGACAGAAAGCAGACCAGTGATTGCCAGGGTCTGGGGAGAGGGGGAATGGAGAGCAATGGCATAATGGGTACAGGGTGTTCTTATGAGCTGATAAAAAGAAGCTGAAATCAGGGAGAAGTGTTGGTTGCACAACATTGTGAATGCATTAAATGCCGCTAAACTGTACAAATTTGATAAAAGAGGTAGTGCGTATTTCCCCTCGCCTTGAACGAGGCTGGTCTTAGGACTGGCTTTGATCATTACGATGCAGCCGAAGTGACGTTCTGGGACTTCTGAGCCAGGCCTTAAGGAACGTGGCAGCTTCCGCTTCTTGGAAGCCAGCTGCTATGCCGTAAGAAGCCCAAGCCCCATGGACAGGCTACATGGAAGCGAACTGAGGCCCCCTAGACGATAGCCCCAATTGACGGCAGCCAATACCTACTACCAGCCTTCTGTGGGTGAGGCCACTTCAGAACCTTCCAGCCATCCCAGTGCCCCAAGCCACATGAAGCAGAACTGCCCTGTCACCTGACAGAATCATGAAAACTAATAAGTTGTTGTTTTAAGCCGAAAAGTTTGGGGGTGATTTATTACGCAGCAATAGGTAACCAATTCTACCTCTAAAACCTTCACAAAGCCACTCATTTCTCTCCATCCCCCCCCACTCCAGCACCCTAGTCCAAGGCTCTCTTTTCCCCCCCAGGCAGCACCCTCTTCATCAAACTTCCCACCTTCAGTCCAACCTCCTGAGGTCCGTCCTCCCTTGAAACCAGAGGGAAACTTCTAGCCCCCGATCTTATTCTCTCAGCCCTCCAGATGGTATCCAAGCCCCTTAGTGTGGACAGCAAGTCCCTGAATGACTGTCCCCATCCACCTCTACAGCCCCAGTGTCCCTCACCCATACCTCTAGCCCCTGCTCCTCAGAGTTCCCAGAATTCAGCACTTCCTCTCCTAGCACAAGCCGTCCCTCTATCTAGAACTCTCTTTCCTACATCTCTTTCTTCTCCTGGCTAACCATTTTTCTCCTTTTGGGCCTCAGTTCAGACATCACCACCTCCAGGAAGCCTTCCCTGACTTCCAGGCTGAGTTAGGTACCTCCTCCTGGCAGCCACTTGCTCCTGTTCTTACACCCTCATCACAGCAGCTGCCCTGTATTGCTCTTGTTATTTGGGCAACCTCTTTCTCTCACCACACCCTGAGCAATTTCAGGGAAGAGACAAAGTCTTCCTTGTGTTTTCAGAGCCTAGCACAGACCTGGCATATACTGGGTACTCAGAGAAACCCCGGGGAACAGAGGTGGGAATTCGGTAGTGGGGGCTGAGGACCAGCTCACATCTGACATGGGACTGCTGTGTGAGTGAGGCTCAGCTGTGGACTTCCCCTGCCCCTGCACTGAAAAGGTCCTGGCTACTAGGAGGGGCCTGGAGAAGAAAGAAATCAGGGAGGTAGAGTACAGCCCTCTTCCATGCACTCAACTCCTCCTACCTGGGACTTCCCTGGCGGTCCAGTGCATGCCATGAGGAACGGCCAAAAAAAAAAACCTCCTACCCAGCCTCCGGACTGCACCAACTGAACGACTTTGTCCGTCTCCCCGGTAAAGAGACAGTGTCATGCAGCGGTTTGCATGAGATCTACAGGCAGGCAGCCTAGGTTTCAAATTCTGGCTCTGCAACCTCCTGGCGGTGTGACCTTGGAGGAGTGACTTCACCTCTCTGAGCCTCACTCCCTTCAGGCCTAAAACAGAGCAAGATTATGTCTCCTCATAGGTTGTCATGAGGAATAAATGGGATGCTGTAGGTAAAAATGCTTTGCATAGTAGCTGGCACATGGCAGATTCCCTGAAATATCAACTAATCTCTTCTTGCCACTGCGTGAGCTGCACCCATCTAGGCCTAGCACTGTGCCTGGCACACGGGAGGTATTCAGCCAATGCCTTAAGGATGAACGAGTGAGGAATCTGATAAGAAAACACTAACAATCATAATAGCCACAAGTATTAACTCGTTCAATCTTCACAACCACTAAAGAAGCTGGGAACTATTATTGTGCCCATTTTATAGGTAATGGAATTGAGGCCCACGAGTATGTATACAGATCATGTAAGTAGTAGTGGCTGGATTTGAACCCCTATATTCTGAGTCCTTTAACCCTTTAACCACCACCCTATAAAGCCTCTAGAAGCCCCAGAGCCTGCCTCTCCCGTCAGCTTGGCTTCTAACCAGCTTTGTGATCTCGAGCATGTGAACCTCTCCCCGGGCCTCAGTTTCCCCACCTGCCAAGAGAGGATTGTGGGGGCCAGTGTTGAAGGGCACTTCCTATTGGTCTAAGAGTCCAGGTCCTGGCCAGGATCTAGCCAGTGCTGGTGACCTGCTGACCCCCCAGCCCAGGTGGGGCAACACTTGGCATGGGCTGGATTGTCACAGGCGGGTCACTGCATACCGACAGCTGCGCGATCCACCCGCCCCACACTGGGGGGAGTCTGGCCTCTGCCTATTCCCGGTCCCCCAGGGCTCCTGAGGGAAGCTGAGGCGGCCACCCCCAGATGTCTATTCCTGTCCCTGGCCTAGTGCCGTGCTGGGGAAGCAACAGCTATTTTGAGACCCTTCTCCCTCCAAACATGAGCGGTGGGAAGGCGCTGGGAACATCCCGAACTGGGAGGCCGCCCGTCGCAGCCTCACCCTGGATCTGGGCCACACCAGCCCTGCGGCTCTGCCCCTTTTTCCAGCTCTGGTGATGTGATCAATTCTGATCACAGCAACCACAGTGGGATAACCCAGGAGAACAGATCCCAAAGGACTTCTGCTGGAGGCTGGAGCACAGGGCAGGCTGGGCCTTTCCCTTCAGGGAGGGGACGGGAGCAGCCACAGCTGAACCCACCAGCTGGGAGATGGAACTGCTCTGAGCTTGAAATTGGGGAAGACAGCATTCAGGACAATGTATAAAAATACTCAACATTTCTTGAGCGTTCACAATGAGACAGGCCCTGTTCTAAGCACTTGACATGGAGGTAATGTTCTAAGCACTTGACATGGAGGTAAGTCATTTAATTCTCACAGAGAGGAAACTGAGGTTCAGAGAGGGGAAGTGACTGGCCCAAAGTCACACAGCTGGTGAGTGGCTGAGTCAGGACTTGAACCCAGGTAAGCTGGCTCTGGAGTCCATGCTTTTAACTGCTTTTCTCCCCTCTGGGCCTTCCAAGCCCAGGAGGCTAATATAAATTAGGGGAGTGAGCACTGGGTTGAGGGTCAGTACCCCTTTGCCATTCCCAGGCATGTCACCCAGCAAGACCACCTCGGTGAGCTCAGCTTCCTTACCTGCAAAATGGGGGTCATGATAGAACCCACGGCCAGGGTTGAGGTAAGGATTAGTAATAACATACTGTAGTGACTGGGGCTCAGTAACTCCTCTAAATTATGAAACTAACATATGCACATGGTAAAATAATATGGTATAAAAGGGGACACAGTAAAAAGTGAGGTCCCCCTCCTACGTCACACCTGTAATTCTTCTCCCCACAGTTAACCACCATCAAAGCTTTTGTGTCACCTTCTGGAAATTTTCCATGCACATAAAGAAAGAGAAGCTGAATAGGATAGTGGTTAAGGACAAGAACTGCCTGGTCCAAACCCTGGCCCTGCTGCTTACCAGCTGTGTGAAGCTTCGGCAAGTTACATGTCATATGGGGTTAATAAAACTAAGTCCCTGTTTTATAGGGTAGTTGTGAGGATTAAATGAGTCAATCTATGTAAAGCATTTAACAAATTCTCTGGCACATGGTCATCTAATAAATATACACATACAGTGGATCCTTTCTGGCAGACATTGAAGTAGCCTTTTGCTATCACAAACAATGCTGTAAGACATGTCCTAGTCTACCTGTCATTGGGCACAAGTGCAAGAATCTCTGTGGGATAAATTCCTGGTGGAGAAATTGCTGGGTCAAACAGTAGTGTCCTTGTAATTTCAACTAAGTTGGGGATGAGTGAATCCTCACAGCAGGCAGGGCAGAGGAAAAGAGGTCCACAAAGCAGGGAGGATGAGGGAAGAAGCAGGATGGTTCTGTCTCTGAGGTCCAGGGAGGGCCGTGCCTGCCCCTGCAACCCAGTGGATACAGCAGCTCCCCAGGCCCCTGGCCAGGCAGATGGAGGGTTTACTTTTATCCAGATTGTCCCCATAAAGGTTTTATAGGGAATTGGCTGATTGGATTAGAGGAGCAGGAGCCCCTAATGAGCAGCGGCTGATTAACAAAATGCTGAAGCTGAACAATGTTCCTTTGCCACCATCCACCACGGCAGCATCCAGGCTCTGATCGGGACCCCCTGGCTGCCAAAGACACTTCAGAATGTATATGCCTTCCTTGAACATTCCTCTAGGTCCCAGACATCCCAGAAGAGGTAGAGAGCAAGGGGTCAAGAGCACAGGTTTGGGGGTAAGACAAAAGGTCTCTGTCTGCTGAAATTACTGTGAGACCTTGGACAAGTCACTCCCCTCCCTGAGCCTCAGAGAATAATGGGGCCTACATTCATGGGGTTGTCATGAGGACTAAAGGAAGTCAAGCGCATGAAGTGCTCAGTACAGTGTCTGGAACAGAGAGCCTAATAAATGGTAGCTGGCGATGGGGTGAGGGGGAGGGATAAATTGGGAGATTGGGATTGACATATACACACTACTACATATAAAATAGATAACTAATATAGCACAAGGGACAATTCTCAATACTCTGTGATAACCTATATGGGGAAAGAATTTTTAAAAGAGTGGATATATGTGTATGTATAACTGCTTCACTTTGCTGTACAGCAGAAACTAAACACCACATTTTAAATCAACTATATTCCAATAAAATTTATTTTAAAAAAATTGGTAGCCCAGAACGTAAGGATGAAGAATAAAGCCGGCTACTCTGGATCCCACCGCAGAAGGCCCTGAGAACAAGGTACATAGTTACAGCTTCCCACCTTCATGGTATGGGAGCATTTTAGCAGTTGCCTCAACTACCTCCTAGGGAATGCGCCAGGTTTCCCAGTCCGAGAAATGGGTTGTGTGATTTACGTTTCCAAGTAAGGTTTAAGGGACTTACTGGAGCTGATACTCGGCTTTGTGTCTGATCCAAAAGGGCAAATTGACAGTAAGAACCTTCAGATGGGAAGGAGGGGAAGAGCTCAAAGGAAGTTCCCCCCCACACACCCATTCCTCCTTTTATCTGATCTGAGACCCACTCTTCTGAGTAGTCCCACGAGTCACAACAGCAAGTACCCCATTGATCTAGGCAGTAGCCGGTTAAGAGCACAGGCTTGGGGTCAGGGAGGTAAGGATTAGACCATTCCAGCGTGCGTTTTCGCGCCTGTGAGTTCACTTCTCCGAGCCACAGGCCCCTTCCTCACCTGTAAAAGCGGGATGATAATGGTTCCAAAGACTGACGGACGCGCATTCTGGGGTCAGGCACTGCCGGGGCGCACACCCGCCGCCGCCAAGCGGATCTCCTGGCCGGGGAGGCAGCCGCTGTCCACACCCCAGCGGGCAGATTCCCCCGCGGCCTCCCGCGCCGCGCGCCGGGGACCCGGGTGATTGCAAACAGCCACCGGCCTCATTAGGAGACGTGTAATTAGCGGCTGGCGCAGCCGGAGCAGACACCGGCTAATTACCGCGGGGAGCGGGCTGAGCCACCGGCGCCGCCCCTCCCGGCCGCCCGGGACCCTCGTGTGGCCTCCAGGCAGGCCGCCCGGCCTGGTCGGAGGAGCGGAGGCCCAGGACCGCCCCGCTGTGCTTCCCCTGGGGCTATGCCTGCGGGTAGCGGTAAATCATTCGCTCAAATCTGCGTTTACTGTGCACTCACTGTGCCAGGCGTTTGCCCACGATATCTGGTTTAAATTTCATATGCACCCATGAGGGAGGAACCATTATTATCCTGTTGCACAGATGAGGAAACTGAGATCTTGGAGACGCGAATCAACCGCCTCACAGCACGTGGCTGGTAAACGACGGAGAGGAGATTCTAATTTACGTCTGTAGTCTCTCCAGTGTATACGAAGTGGACAGCGAAACCGTGCACCGGAGGACATCAGCGGTGTGGACCGGAGCAAGGACCACGGAGTCGGATGGCCTGGAGTTCGAATTCTGATCCTGCTCCTTATTGGATGTGTGACTTTGCTGAAAGCCCCAACGGCATCTATGAAATTGGCGCGGTGTTTGGATTAAGTGAGTTGAAGGCTGGGAAGTGTTAGGGGAGTTACTTTAGGGACGGGAGAGGAGGGGGGAAGCTCAGAGGCTGAGACTTTATCCACGCACTACGAGCCTCTGACGCCCCCTGCTGACCAAAGGAGGACGCTGGCGGGAACAGTTTTTGGATAAAGAGGTGGTTCTTGGGTGAGGGGCAAAGAGCCCTGGTCCCTCAGCAGGACCACAGCTCTCCCTCTTCCCCTTACTTCCTTAGCATCCCTCTTTTAAGGTGATTTAGAGTGAGAGATGGAAAAATTGAGAACTCATTCCAGATCTTGCAAACAATCGGTTGTGAAACCCGACTCCCTTCAGGGACCTCACAGAGCCCACCAAGTCCATGACAGGTCTACAAATAATCAGGGATGGATATAAAGAGCTTGTTACAAGGCTGGGCATCAAAGTGCTGGGTATAACAAGAAAATCTGGAACTAATTTAAACGTCCATCGTGGGAATATTGACCAGTTTAGCAGCTGAAAAATAACCTTGAAGAACAGTTGACATTAAAATATAGTCAAATGACAAGAATGAATCGTACAGACAATATGTTGAGAGAAAGGAGCCAGACGCGCACACACAAACATGCTGTTGGAGATTTATATTTATATAAAGTTCAAGGACAGGCAAAGCTAATCTATCGTGATAGAGGTCAGAATAGAAGCCATTTCTGGGAAGGTTTATGGCTGGGATAGGGCACAGGAACCTTCCTGGGTGCTGGAAATGCTCTCTTAATGTGGGCAATGGTTGCAAAAGTCTATACGTATGTAAAAATTCAATGATTTGTACACTTAATATGCGCTTTATGTATGTTATGCCACACTAAGACAATTTTTAAAAAAGATATTCAAGGGGAAAAAAAGAAGAGTACTAAACAGTATGATCCTATATATATATATTTTTTGTCTGCTTTGGGTCTTGTTGCTGCGCGTGGGCTTTCTCTAGTTGCGGCGAGCGGGGGGCTACTCTTCCTTGCGGTGCACAGGCTTCTCATTGTGGTGGCTTCTCTTGTTGTGGAGCACGGACTCTAGGCACGCCGGCTTCAGTAGTTTTGGCACGCAAACTCAGTACTTGTGGCACACAGTCTCAGTAGTTGTGGCACACGGGCTTAGTTGCTCCACGGCATGTGGGATCTTCCCGGACCAGGGCTCGAACCCGTGTACCCTGCATTGGCAGGCGGATTCTTAACCACTACGCCACCAGGGAAGTCCAGTATGATCCTACTCTTAAAAAGAAAATAAAAGGAAAAATATAATTTAACATACGGCAGAAGTTCTCATCTCATACTTTTTTTTTGTCTCAGGACCCCTTTTCACTCATTAAATTATTGAGGATCCCAAAGAGCTTTTGTTTTGTGGGATATATTGATATTTACCATGTCTGTTAAAACTGAGAAGTGTTTAAAACACAATACACAATTCTCTTAGCCATCAGAGCAATAATGTCAGCACTGTTATGTGGCCTCTGGAAAACTTCACTGTCCACTCTGAGACAGTGAAACAAATAACATCTTAGTATTATTATGAAAGTAATTTGATCTTGGGAACTTCCTGAAAGAGTCTCAGAAAACCCAGTGCTTCCTGGACCTCACTGGAGAACTGCTGGCACAGGGGGAAAATGAAGGAAGAAAACCCACTACATTATAAATTATTCTCTCTCGGTGCTGAGATTATAATTTATTTTTATTTGCTTCTTTGTGCATTTCTGTTCCACACAGAAAATATAAAGACCACGGATGGTTTTTGCAAACAAAAAACAAGACAATACACCCGACTCCATAAGGTTGTTGAAAGGCCTAAGCAGTAATAACATATTTGGCTGTATGGGGAAATTAAACCGAGCTCTAATCTGAAAATAAGGGTCTGATTTCCCCTTTGTCAATCCCTGGCCTGTGAGTGCAAAGTGTTGCCTTCAAAAGTTCCACCGTCCATCTTGGGGAGAAAATATAAGTGCACACACGACTGTGTTGCAAGCTAATAGAAGGTAAACGTCCTGGAGGTTCCGAATGCCGCGGCTGCGTCCTACACAGCGGTGGAAACTCCAGCGTGGGGCGTAACCACCCATCACAGCACAAGGTGTTCTATCTTGGAATCCAGCTCCCAAACAACTCAAATCAGCGAATATCTGAGCAGGCCGCCTGCGCTCCTCAGAGGGAGGAGGAGCTCGAAGGAGACCGACACGGGGCTCCGCCTACATTCTAGCTCCGCCTCTCCCTCTGAGTGGCTGCCAGGACAACTTCCCATTGGCCGCCGACCAGAAAGCAGACATCCGGTTTGCGGATCCGCCTGCTGGAGGCGGAGGCCGCAATGGTGCGGTTCAAGCACAGGTAAGCAGACCCTTGCCCGGTCCCCGGCGGCCTGGCCCCGCGCTCACCGCCCTCTCGCCCGCCTTAGGTACCTGCTCTGTGAAGTGGTGTCTGACGACCCCCGCTGCCGCCTGAGTCTGGAGGACCGAGTGCTGGGCGGCCTGGTACGGGAGACGATTGCCCGCGTGCACGGGACTTTCGGCGCGGCCGCCTGCTCCATCGGCTTCGCGGGTGCGAGGGTGCTGGGGAACCGGGGGCTGGCGGGACGTGGAGGGGGCAGTGGCCAGAGGAGGGAGAAAGAAGGGGCACAAGCGACCCCAGCAACTGCCAAGCCCTGTGCACAGTCCTATGTAAGATATAATCCTTTAGGACTTTGCTGGAGGCCTGATGGTTAAGCCTCCTCGCTTCCAATGCAGGGGGCACGAGTTCGATCCCAGGAGGGGGAACTAAGATCCCACATGAGGGGGGTGGGGGTGGGGCAAAATAAATTTTAAAAAGATATCGTCCTTTTTAGGAATCTCGGATCCGAGCCCAAAGTCTGCGTGAGTCCAGAGTTAGGCGGAGAGCTAAGAGCAGTAAGCAGTGAGACTTTGGGCAAGAACCCCCTGTACCTATTTGACATATGTATTGTTTAACAGGATGGTGAAAATTAAATGAGGGAAGCCGTGTATGGTTCTAAGTTACTTGACTGGTTACGTTGACATCACATGGAAAAAACATTGTCAAAATTAACCCTGAAAAGGGCCTGTGAAGTACAGAATGTGTGTAGGTAAATGTAGAAGGCCCTTTCAACAGGCACTCTATGTAAACTCATTCTCTTACCATCTACTCAAAATTGAATCCAGTATAAGGAATGCACGTAGGCACAACTCTCCTACATCAGGTGAGACCCAGTTGGCTGCTACAAGAACCTGCATAGACCAGTTGCAGAGCAACTTGCTTTTCAGCCAAGGGTTTTCTGAGGAAGATGGATCTATACGCTCCCCACCCATTCATTAACTAGTCAGTCGATTAGAAGACCGTTTTAAATTCTGAATTCACCAATTCTGAGTGGTGTGCGAGGCACTGGATGTTGTTTCTCTCCCTTCTGTAAATGAAGGTCTGTCCTAATTTTTTTTTCTTCAGAAATCAGTTCTTGCTTAATGCATCCCAGCTGCCACTGCCTTGAAGGATCTCTAGCGCATAGGCTCTGAATTACCCCAAGATGTTTAACCCATTCCCGAAAATCCAGTTTCCCCAAATGATTTTTTTTTTTCCTGCTGTAGTGCGATACCTCAATGCCTATACCGGAATAGTGCTACTTCGATGCAGGAAGGAATTCTACCGGCTTGTGTGGTCAGCTCTTCCCTTTATCACATACTTGGAGAACAAAGGACACCATTACCCGTGTTTTCTCAACACCTTACACGTGGGAGGTATGGGTGCATGTGATATGTCTCATTTCCAATAGGTAACAAGCTCAGTGTTCAGTCTTCAGTGGTGGGTGGATCTTCCTGCTCTCCTGCCAAGAGCAAGATACTTTTTCCTAGCTCTGCAAGACTCTTGAGGCAAACACTTTTCACAAGCTGTTGACCACAAAGCTCTTTCATGTGCCAGGTACAATCAGAACATGTCAGAAGTTCCTGATTCAGTACAACAGGAGACAGCTGTTGATCCTGTTGCAGAACTGCACTGATGAAGGTAAGGCACGCTAGCCCTGTGCCCACTGAGCAAGTGACTGGCCTCCTCCTCCAGCTGAATGAAAGGCCACTCCCAAAGACATCTTTAATCACCCGTACTGTACTTTCTTCAGGAGAACGAGAGGCTATCCAGAAGTCTGTCACAAGAAGCTGTTTACTAGAGGAGTCGTCGGCTGGGGAGGAGCTTTCAGACAGTGGTGGTGAGGAGGCTGCTGAGGCAATGGAGTGAACCTCTACAGACTGCCCTGTGCCCCAGCCTCAGGGCCCACTTGTTGGGACAGGACATTCTGGGAGGCAGCAGCATCTTCTGTACTTCTCAAACAGGATGACTGCTGACCAGAGGCCAAGTGACCAGCTCAAAATGGACTTATTTGCTTAAAACTAATCGAAGTCACCTTTACCCAGCATTGCCTGGTTAAGTGGTTCTGGAGGTTGTGAAGCCCCTGGAGTTATAGACATCTTTGTATCTAACTGCCTGGCTGAGAGCAGGTTTAATAAATGTATTTGGCTTCTGTAGTGTTTAGTGCGCATGTGAAGTTCATGCTTGGCCTAGTCTCTTTCACCCCTCCACCCTCGGCTGGAAAACTGGCTCCCCATGTGGTACTAGATGCACAGCCTCCCACTTGAAACCTTGTACCCCTGCCCCTAGGATGGGCCCTAAGTAATCCAGGTCATTCAGAGTAGCAGTTTTAGTGAGACACAGCAACTAAACTGGCACAGATCTATAGCTGGTCTCAGTACTGACCCACAGGACCTTAAGAATTCCAGATTCCTTGCCAATACTTAACCAGGTAACCTGACAAAAAGTACAGTTCTTGCAGTTTTGAGTGGGGAAAAAACCTGGTCTCACCTGACCTCATTATTACGAAGTCAAGCAGCAGCTGCCAACTTCTGGTAGTTTTCCGCAGTTCCACCCTTCCCCATTGCCTTTTACCTGCCTGGTACCTGAAGGCAGGTGAGACAGTGCACTCACAGGAATTAGGAGGGAGAAGAGACTATGATCAGTTTTGATCTGCTACCTATGAAAGACATTTCTAGGACCTATCTTCTCCTTAATGAAATGGACATCACTCAAAGTCCCTTAAATATTTAACAAAGATTTGTGATTTTTTGCTTCACATGCCCCTTCATCCACCCAGAAGAGTTCCTGACCCAGGATCTCTTCCTTTTAAGAATGGGAGGTTAGAGTTAAACCCAGCTCAAGAACCCTTTAGGCCTGACCTAAAGGCATTACTCGAATTGCTCAAGCTCATAGTAGCTATTAATCTATTAGGAAGTATAGGTCTTCCCTGGTGGCACAGTGGTTGAGAGTCCGCCTGCCGATGCAGGGGACACGGGTTCGTGCCCCGGTCCAGGAAGATCCCACATGCCGTGGAGCGGCTGGGCCCGTGGGCCATGGCCGCTGAGCCTGCGCGTCCGGAGCCTGTGCTCCACAACTGGAGAGGCCACAACAGTGAGAGGCCCACGTACCACAAAAAAAAAAAAAAAAGTATATGTCTAGCGACTTCCCTGGTGGTGCAAGGGGTAAGCCTCAATGCTCCCAATACAGGGGGCCCAGGTTTGATCCCTGGTCAGGGAACTAGATCCCACATGCATGTTGCAACTAAGAGTTCACATGCCACAACTAAGGAGCCCGCCAGCCACAACTAAGACCCAGTGCAACCAAACAGATAAATACTAAAAAAAAAATAAAAAAAGCTGCCCTGAAATCATCTTAAAGAAACCAGAATGCTCACAATGCTTGTGGAGGTGATTTATTCCAACTATTGGCCTTCATCGTCTATTACACCTAGAGGTTACTTTATTAAGCAGCAAAATAGTTCACATCAGCCAACTTCAGCTGAAACCAAGGCATAAGACTGCTCTAGGCAACAGGGAGGCAGTGGGCAAGCCCACCGCTTTTAAACCTGTCCTGCTCTTCCTCCGGTTGTGCCAGGCTCCTCTGTTCCTGTAACTCAGGCCACTGTCACTTGAAACAAGCTTGATCCAAAGGTTGCCAAGTCCCCAAGCTTCCTTCGTCAATGACAGTTACAGCTTTCCTTGCCAAACAGAAGCCACGTTCAAGAGGCAAAACCCTCCATCACACATGCCAGTGCAACCTGGGTCTGACACCACAGCGTGGTTATTTGTCAGAAGAAAAACTGCAATTTAAGCTGGGTGTCCTAAATCCATATTATTCCCATCCCTCTGTTTCTTAAAGATAACAAGAGGAGAACTGAACAGATAGAAAAGATTCAACTATTAGGTGTGCTGAAAGCATGGTGCCCTGACACAAGATGTCACAGCAGAGCAATGCTGTAACACTAACACTGATGTGGGCTGCTCCAAGGGACTCAAACTTAGTTCAGGTTGAGAAAAACTAACTACACACGGGTCAAAAAGACTAACCTGGCAACAAACTAAAAACCGTGGCAGGAAGAGATCTCTTGTGAGTGTCAATACTTTATTTTGGTGTGAAGACAGGAAGCTGGAAAATACACTGTATTTAAAATTTTCTTGGTTCCCCCTCACATTGTGGAAACCCCCTCCCCCCAGAGCTAATCTGTTCAAACTCAAATACTTAAAAATTACAGCAGCAAAACAAAAGCGCAGAAAAAAGAAAACCAGATGGAGAAGGTAGCCAGGCCAGTAGTGTCACTTGGTGTGGACGACTGAGGTGCTGAACAGGAGCTTCTGTTTCTGTTTTTTTCTTTTCTTTCCTCCTTTCTCTTCTAAACAGAAAACAGAAACAGCTTAGCTTAGAATGCCATCGCCTTGCCCCTGGCCAGTTTTCATTAATGATAGTCGCAGGCAGCTAGGAGTGCAGGCTCTGGAATTAGACCTGGATTCAAATACCAGTCCTTGCACACTCTGGTGTTTGTCTTCAGGTACATCACTTACGTCCCCAGCCCAGCTCCTCGTCTGTAATGTGAATTATACCCATTTAATATGGTATTGGGAGAATAAAATTAGCACAACGCCAGGCACACAGGAAGCACGCATAAATGCCAGTGTTGTTCTTATCTAGTTCATGAACACCACAGAGCGGGGGTGTGCTTCAAGCCTGACCTTCTTCATCTATTAGCCACCCTCCACCACTGTGTCTTAGAAGGTTAAAAAAAAAAAAAGGTCCTCAGAATTTCACACCAAGGCCTCAAAAGAACTAATCTGGGGTGCAAAAAGGTGCTAACGTACCAAATGGAATGTTAGTTGACACTAGAACGTGAGCCCTGAGGCTCAGAGGGAAAAATGCAACTGATTAGTGATGTCTGCCACTGGATCCAGGAGGGAATGACAGCCCTGAGCTGAGCACCCCACTTCTGTGCCTTTACCAGAGAGGGGATCTGAAGTAGCTGGCGTGTCCAGTTTCATGAAGGCTGCTTCAATAGCTTGGCTGAAGGAATTCTGGAAACTGGGCACAGGAACACGGTCTGAGTTATCACTCTCCCCATCGCTGTCCACAGGGGCAGGAGGACCTAAGCTGTTTTCACCTAAAAAACACCAGTGTTAAAATTGTAGAAACAACACTAGAGCCTTTTACCTTCTGAAAGGGGCCAAATTTCCCCTTTACCAGAGGGCTGTTCTCACCTTTCTTTGGAGCAGTTTTGGGCCACACATCTGCTTTTGCTTTTCCAATTCTCAGCATCTGCCAAAGTGGGAAAGGGGAGGAAAGAATTTAAGTAACTGACGCCATTTCTTCTCCAGACTCCTACCTTGACACCGACTGGTACGGGAGACAAAGAACCAACTACCCCTCTGGGAAAAAGATTTTCTAGATACTTCTCTCCTTAACACTGTTTTGGTCATGTCCTCTATATCCTGACCAATGGAACTGGCAATGAAACTCACAAGGTGGGAAACCAGTTGTTCCTTAGCAAACAGGTAAAGCATATTGCAAAGAAGGCACAAGAGATTCATACTCAGATTCTGAAGCTGGGAATCCTGACTGTGTCATTGCCTGCTTCTGACAAATTTTCCTACTCTTCTGGAGACTCCTAAAAACATCAACCTCTTAGAATAAGGAGTGTACAGGACCTTCCAATTTTAAAACAAACCACCTGGCTATCAAACCTCAGTTACTTAAGGCCACAAAAATCAATTTAACTTTATCTCGAAACTGCTCCCACAGCCCTCGTTACCTTGTGGTCTTTGCTTTTCCAATAGTTCTTTAACTATTAACTTTTAGATCCAGCCATAAACCATATTCCTGCAAGTACAGTAAAATCAGAACAACAATTCCTCTTGCCCCTGAGTGAGGAAATTTTTCATCCCACTTGGCCAAGACCAGCTTTGTAAGTGCTGAGGGCCACTATGCATCCCAGCTGCCACACATACCATGCCACTCAAAGCAGGGTGAATTTTACCAAAAGACAACCCCAAGAAGATACAAGTAGGAATGCCTGTCCTAAATGTTTACCAAAGTGGGGCTTGCATGTTGTGCAAGATGAGTTCAACTGGCAGATGCTGATTTCACTGATAAACTTCATCATGTGCCACACTTTGATGATCTGCTCCCTTGGTCCCTGGGAGTCTGGGGTCCAATAGTACGACATCTGAATCATCTTACTCTTCCAAGGTCATTAAAATATATCACCTATATTTTAATCTTGACAAAAATGTTTAAATGTTTAACCTGAGTCCACTCATAAAGAAACAATCAGAAAAATCTCAACTATAGGATAATCTATAGAACAACTGGTCTGGATGCTTCAAAAATATCCATGTCACAGGTAAAAAACAAAAAAACAGAAGCCAGAGGAACCGTTATGGATCAAAGGACACTAAAGAGACTTGAAAACCTAAATGCAATGAATAGTCTTTGATTAAATCTGACTGAAAACAATACAGGACACTGAAACAAATGGGAAAATAAAAATATGTGGCATCTTAGATAGTATTAAATCAGCTGTCTTTGATGTGATAATGGTAATTGTAGTTATACAGGAGAATGTCATTTTGGGGGCATGTATCTCCCAAGTATTTAGTTGTCAAGTGTCATTCATGAGGTCTGTAACTTACTTTCAACATAGCAAAAAAAAAGAGAGAAAAGCAAGCAAATATAGCAAAATAGTAACAACTGGTAAATCTGGGTGAAAGGTATGAATGTTCATTATACTATTCTTTCAACTCTTTAAGTTTGAAGTTTTTCAAACTATAAAGTTGAAAAAAGCAATGGCAGTAAAACCTAGCTAAAAAAACAACTTAGGCATTGACCTAACTCCTAGGAGCCACTTGCTTATAACCTCTGAAACCTAGCAGTTCATTCTCAGGATTGCTCTCAATTATTTCATCCTCCTTGACTTCAAAGACTCTCCTCACCAAAGTTCAATTCCTGCTTATTCCTCAGCACAAACTGCCGTTTGTACGTGAGAAATACCCAGATCAACTAACTGCTCTAAAGAACTGTTAAGCTAACGATTCCAAACTAGCCCCAAAGAAGTGAACACTAACCTCCTACAAGGCTGCTTGTCAAGCTGTCTGTCCATCTTCCTCAGTTATCTGAATACAGGAATGCTGAGTGTTTTGCTTGTTTTAAAGATTAATACTGATCTGACATCAAATCTCACTAGCCTAGTGTTGCCTCCAACCCAACTCCTCAAGAAAGCTGATTTGGCTACTTACAGGATAATCAAGACAACTTTCCCTTTCCCAAAGTGAAGAAGAATGGTTTATTGTATGTAACAGATACCACTGAATCAGAGGTCCTAGAACCAGGGACCAGTTAAAATTGACTAACATATCCCCAGCCCCTAGAACAGTGCTCAGTATAAAAGTATCTATTGATGTGTTAAATAATTAAAACCCCTGATTCTTCCTCAACTACTCTTAGCCACTTTCCTTGGTAAGTCTATGGTAATATCTGAGACTAACTCCATGACCTTCCATCTTTAAAAAGCCTTCCATGGTTATTAGAGTCAGTGCAACATTAGCCTGTAAGTCTCCCCATCTCCAACAGAGGGATTTCCAGAAAGAACAAGCATCAGAGTTCATGTTAAATACCCTTGGGCTGCTTCACAAGCAACAGGTTTACCTGGGCAAAGGAAGGGAAGGGAGAGTCTTCTTCCAGACTCCCAACGCAGAATGAAGAACTGCCCTGACTGGCCGTGGGTGACAGAGGGGTCAGCAGGAAGTCTGAAAGGGAACCAGAGACCTGATTATACAAGTCAAGTTCCAAAAAGTTAGTGTCCTGTTAATAAGAAAGAAGAAACAAACCCAGAATCGGGTCTGGATAATTACCAACCCTGCCTCAGAAAGCTAACTGTGATCCACTTTCAACTCTGCCATATGCTTATAAAACCAAGAACATGGCCTATTGTTCACAGGAGTGATCACCATAGAGAGAGAAAAGTTTAATGGTTACAATAACACTAGAAGGCATAGCAAAATCTATTCCCACGGTAAGAAAAATCCTCTCCACATCAGCCGGTTCTCAAGGCCTAGGTATCGGACTGTCAGAGAATGGTTTTATATGGATGAAAAAGCTCCAAGAAAAGATATAAAATGTAATCATGTCAGCCTTTATGTTCCCGCCAAAAGAAGTCTATGACCTGGGAATATTCAGTTAGAATCCAAAACACATACAGCAGCAAAATCCAGCAAGATGCAAGCTTTTCCCTGATACTCCCTAGGGAAATTAGTCTTTTCCATCCTTTCTGACCTAGGGTTGAACATTTCCCACAGATCAGTCTACCCACTGCCCTGATCACTGCTGGGAGGGAGAGGCCTATTCACTCTCCCAGCAGCAGGCCCTGCCACAGTCAGCCAGGGCTCTGTGGTACTTTTATTCCTAGGACCATCCAACTGCTCTTGCCTGAATACATTAAAGCCCAAATAACTTCAGAAAAGCTAGTATGTGAAAACGCAATCTTTTTATCACAGATGATGTAGTCAGTGTTTTGCCATGTTCCTTTAGTAGCTTTAGTAGTTCCTTTAGTAGCTCTCTTCTCATTATGAAGAGCATAAGTGTTGTGCAGCCCTCAAGACCCAGATTCTAGTCCCAGTCCCTGCCACTAACCAAGTCCCTGCCTTGGTCTCAGGTTCCTAAATCTGCCAAGTGATGGGCATATGATCACAAGGGTCACCAAGAGTTTTAAATATTCTGATCTTGGACTTTTCATTGAAAATGCCTGACAAAAATAAATTTTAAGTATCAGAAACTATCTGCCAGGAGGATGAAGATCAGAAAAGACAGCTCTCTGAAATTATAGTAACTCCTTTTAACTGTTTAATTTCATGACACATTAACACATTCTATATATAAGGAAAAACATTTTTAAAAGGCTGAAGGCCTATACCCTGAGAAAACCATAATTCAAAGAGAGTCATGTACTACAATGTTCACTGCAGCACTATTTACAGTAGCCAGGACATGGAAGCAACCTAAGTGTCCATCGACAGATGAATGATAAAGATGTGGCACATATATACAATGCAATATTACTCAGCCATAAAAAGAAACGAAATTGAGTTATTTGTAGTGAGGTGGATGGACCTAGAGGCTGTCATACAGAGTGAAGTCAGTCAGAAAAACAAATACCGTATGCTAACACATACATATGGAATCTAAATAATAAAATGGTTCTGATGAACCTAGGGGCAGGAGAGAAATAAAGACGCAGATGTAGAGAATGGACTTGAGGACACGGGGAGGGGGAAGGGTAAGCTGGGACAAAGTGAGAGAGTGGCATGGACACATATACACTACCAAATGTAAAACAGCTAGTGGGGGGGCTTCCCTGGTGGCGCAGTGGTTGAGAATCTGCCTGCCAATGCAGGGGACACGGGTTCGAACCCTGGTCTGGGAAGATCCCACATGCCGCAGAGCAACTAGGCCCGTGAGCCACAACTACTGAGCCTGCGCGTCTGGAGCCTGTGCTCCACAACAAGAGAGGCCGCGATAGTGAGAGGCCCCTGCACCGCAATGAAGAGTGGCCCCCGCTCGCCGCAACTAGAGAAAGCCCTCGCACAGAAACGAAGACCCAACACAGCCAAAAATAATTAATTAATTAATTTAAAAAAAACAAACAAAAAAAAACAGCTAGTGGGAAGCAGCTGCATAGCACAGGAGATCAGCTCGGTGCTTTGTGACCAACTAGAGGGGTGAGATAGGGAGGGTAGGAGGGAGATGCAAGAGGGAGGGGATATGGGGATATATGTATGCATATAGCTGATTCACTTTGTTATATAGCAGAGACTAACACAACATTGTAAAGCAATTATACGCAAATAAAGATGCTAAAAAAAAAGGCTGAAGGCCTCTCAATCCTGCCCTCACTCCTTAGAGTGGAACACTGTTACCGGTCTGGAACACAATCATCCCAGTATTTTTCTATACATTTAGACATATAAACCCATACTGAAATGCTTTGTTTTGTGTGGCTTTTTTTTTTTTTTTGTGTGTGTGGCTTTTTTAACCCAAAAATGGTGTCATGTTTTGTCTTGTTCTACAACTTCCTTTTATCTTAAAGGTCTATCCATTAGTTCAGGAAGAGAGCTATTTCCTTTTTCAGTAGGTGTAAAGAATTTCATAGTAAAAATGCTGTAATTTAGCCATTTCCCTACCAGTATACTTTAGGCTGTTTTCTCTCCCTATCATAAATAAGACAACATAAATAAAGATGTTCACAGAAACAGGGGGAGCATCTTTAAGGTAGAAACTAGAAATAAAACAGCTGGGTTGTGGAGAAGAATCTAGGTTTAACCATCCTGCTATATGAGCTGCCTGAGGTTTTTAGAAGCTAAGTCGGTACAGCCAATGGAAAAGTGAATCAAATAGTAGCAATTTGATGGATCTCAGGAATCTATTAACTACCCAAGTAAGGTTAGTCCCGTAAAGACCCCCACCATGCCGAGATCACAGTTGTAAATTCAGACACTAGGGCTTTGCTTAAGGTCTGTGGCTGGTGGTCAACTTGATTCTTTAAATCCCAACTCTATTTACCTGCTTGGGAACCTGGACTTCTGCTAAGAGAAGAAAGGGAGAGAGCCCCATGGCCCTCGGTGCTGGTAGGACCCAAAGCAGAATCAGAGGAGCAGGTATAGGAACTGAAGGCAGGAAACTGCTGTAGATTCTCTAAGGGAATGTGGACTTCTGGGTCTGCAAAGCAAAGACGAGAATGGTAGGCCCATGTACAGAATCCCTCAAATCTTTTCCAACAGTTGTGGACAGTCAATATGAATCCCCCAGGGATCTGAATGATGGAGACAGAGCTTTAAAACCCAAATTTATAGTAACTGTCACTTTATAATATGCCTTTGTTTTAGTATAAAAGCCTTGCTCTAACTCTTCTTGGTTGAAGCTAGGTGATAAACCTGGGGGTTAATTATAATATTCTGTATACTTGTGTTTGAATATTTCCATAATAAAAAATTAAAACAAAAAAGCCTTTGTTCCTGAAACATCACTTTTCTCAACTATTCAGGACTTGTGCTTTAAACAGCTACACAACACTGGTATGCCAGCTATACACTTATCCCAGTTGAAGAAGTAAAATTTATGTTTACCATACCACATGGAGTCAAAATAGTTAAGTCCTTTCCCTAGCCAAGGACTCAATTCCTTGTTTTCAGGAGGTTAACTAGACCCTCATGTCACACAGTCCTTGGTTCAGTGAAGCTTATGTTTAAGAACCAGATCAAAAGATTCTACTTACTGGTATTAAGGAGCTCAAATCTAACTTCCTGCATGTATTTCCTAGTTTGTCAATAGGTCTCTACTATTTCAAACTCTCCTGGTAGACTTGCTATGTATAGATGTCTCCAGAGTCAAAGGTGAGGCCAACAATGTATCCAGAGAGCACAGGGCCAGTTATCCCCAACATGCAGCAGATCTCCAATTCCCTTCCCCCGCCCACCCAGGGTTTTTTCACCCACTATGCCAAGGATGAACTTACTATGTGCTATGCACTTTGACCAACATCAACTCGTTAATTCTCATGTAAGCCTACAAGTAAGGAGGTACTCTCACAACTCACATTTAAGAGCTGAAGAAAGCAAGTGGCAGACCTGACATACGACCTAAACAGTCTGGCCCCTGGGCCCAGGCACGGGATCTCTGTACAGTGATGCACAGTTGTGCTCATCACTGAGATGAGAGTTCTTGAACTTACACTTGCCCTGCTTCTTGTTCTCCTCCATCTCAATCCGGCGCTCTCGGCGACGTTCCTCCCGGGCCTTCTTCTGGCGCTGCCGCTTCCTCTTCTCAATATCATCTGCAGGTTGGTGAGGTTGTGAGGAGACAAATGCAGGACAACCTGGCCATTAACTCCTCCCACTTGGCTAGTAGCTAAGGGCACACGAGTGGGCCCAGCTGGATTGGGTGAACGGATGGAACGTATCAGGAGGTTCTGAGACTCATGACAAAAGCTCCTTACTTCCTCTTGTGGGTTTCTAGTCACAAGAATCCCTAAACTCCACTAAAAAGGGAAGCAAAGTAGGGGGCATTCTCACCTGAGAATATCTCTAGGGTTTCCTTAGAGACCAGAGGAGGCTGCAGAGCCAGTTCACAGATGCTGAACTCGCAGGTGAGCGGCAAGTGAGAGAGGTATCTATGACGCTGTCGCACATCCTACAAGGGAAAAGGGACCGATGCTCAACTAAGACCAGGCCTAACTCTAAGAGCAGAGGTTCCCACCCCAGGTATCAGGCAGTACACCACACCCTCTCAGATGGCAATGGGGCTCAAAGAGTTAGTGCTCAAGTTATCAGCTTTTGAAAAGCTGAACAGAAATTGTCAATTAACCTACTGTAAGGTAGAATAAGCAACCAAAAGCAGTTTTTTGGTTTGTGCTGCAAATGAATGAATTGAGGCTGGTAATGAATGATCTAAAGCTGATCAGCTGTTTCAGCTTTTCTGGGGGTCCACAACAAACGGGAGAATAAGGAAGGTAAGAGTTATTTACTGGGAAAAAAATCTGGGAACCACTGACTGAATTAATGATAACTGAGAAGGCAGATAAAGCAGGTTTCCCTACTGAGCAAAGCTTGGCCTAAAATAATAAAAAATGAAGGTCATTAATTTAATTTTCTTTTAATTCTTTTTCGGCATGTTTGATGGAAAGTTCACAGTACTTAAAAAATCTCTAAATTTAAGGCTTTTAACAAATTTGTGATCAATACAACTGTAACTCTCAAAGAGCAAATATTCACATATGTAAATTATCAGACACTAATTCACAGGTAGCTGCTAAACCAAAAATTCATAACGAGCTTGTGTAAGCTACCTTAAAGCCTCCAAGGACTTTGTTTTCTTGCCATTTTCTCCCAAGCAATAAGGAGAAACAAAAACAAACTCATCTCTGAAAGTAGGAGACATCTCTATTCCCAAACCACAATAAATGAACCTGTGATACAGGGAGCAGTGGTGAGTGACCTAACAGAACCCCGGCACAGTGGGGGAGGGTCATTTAACTTTTTAAAAATTCACAGGCACCATCACTAACAAAAAGACTTAAAACCTTTCAAGACTAAAGGCCTTGAAAGTTTGTGAACTTGGTTCAGCTAGGCCCACCACAAAGAGACTAGGTTAATGCCGCTTCCTGCCCCTCCACCTTGCAAGGCAGGCCCTTACCTCAGACATGGAATACCCAGCGATCTCCACCACCGTGGCTGAGATCTTCTCAGGGCTCTGTTCCAGGCTGCCATACTCCCGCACGAGGCAGCGCACATTCACGGGGTGCAGGAACATGTGCTGCCCATCCTCCGCTGAAGACAAGTGGCTCTATCACACAATACTCTTGGCCAGTCCTCAAGTCAGGCCCTCCTTATCCCAGGCCCAACTCTCCCTCCCCAAGCTGAAAGGCACAACAGACCCCATCTGCCCAGGAGCTAGCGGCAATACCTCCCTCTGCTCAGAGAGCCAGATCAGGTCTCTGAATCATTAAGCAGCAACCCAGCCCTCCTCCTCAGGGACACTCACCTTGGTAAAAGTAGTAACAAGGAGAGCTGCTCAGGTGTGTGATGCTTGGCTTGGTGACGGGTTCCTGCTGGCTGGACTCGGTACAAATGGTCCCCTCTCCAAGATTGTCTTCTGCTAACTCCAAGTCCTCACAGGCCTCTGACAACCCCTCAGGCTCTGGTTCAGAAACTGCTTCCTCTTCCTCTACCAGAGGGAGAGCAAGAGGACGAGGAGGAGAGCCAAGAGAACAAACTTCTGTGGTCTCTTCATCAAAAGCAGACAGATACTCCAGCATGCCCTGTTGGGACAAACTGCAGGTCACAGAAAGAACATGTGGCAAAGGCAGGCACAGGAACCAAGCTCTCTTGAGGTTTACCTTAGCTGTCACATTCACTGATTTAACATAACTGGGGAAAGAACACACATAGAAAAAGCACATTGGAAAAATTTTAAAATAAATAAATAAATTAATTAATTAATTTAAAAGCACATAGGAAATACTCATAGTTCCCTCTTACCCCAAAAAAGTTCAAACCTCACAACAGGGCCTAACAGCTGAAGAGCAGCACCTGAGGAATGGCAGCCATTTAGTCTGTAACTGGGACACTAACCTTCCTTGGTTGAAAAACGGACTCCTTCGCCAAGGGAGCCATCAGCACCAGTTGTTCCAGAGCAGCCACGACACCAGCGACCTCCCCGCTGCTTTCAGCCAATCCTGACAGAGCCTCTTCCCGAGTCTAGAGCACCAGAGAGAAAACCAGAAACATACTTAGTGTGAAGGGCCAAATCTTACAATGGCCTTTCTCAACAGGAGCAAAAGTTAAAAGGCAAAAAGGAAGAGTCTAAGTACTTAGAATTCTCAATCTTTAAGGGAAGCAGGAAGCAAAAACACCTAGTACTCAAATGGGATGGTACTCTGCTTAGCATCTCTGACAAAGATAACGACAACACTACAAAAAAGCTTCCTGAACAGAAATCCCAGGACACAGGACTAGTCTTCTAGTTTTTACGAGCGAAGCTTTGAGAGAGCCCCAGTGCAGGAGACAAAGAGTCTGGGCAACCCCCACCTCAACCCGGATAGCTCTACTTCTAGGCAGCTTTTCTTCTCCCTGAAATGCATTTGAACAAATGCTCCGCACTACAGAAAGAAATTTAGAAGTATTGGGTTGGCCAAAAAGTTCGTTCGGGTTTTTCGTAAGACATTACAAAAACCCAAATGAACTTTTTGGCCAACCCAATAAATACACAGAACGCTGCCCAAAGAGGACTTATGAGTTAGAGAGAGAGAAATTCAAATACCAGCTTCACCTCTTATTAGTTATATGTCCTCAAGTAAATTATCTAACCCATGATTCCATCTCCTCATCCATGAAAGGGGATACTTGTTCTATCACACCAGGTTATGGAGCTTAAGTGAGAAAAAAATAACACAGCCCCTTTCATGGGGGCTTTCATTGTTCTAATATAGATCAATGATTCTCAAAATGTGATCTGGGGATGAGCAGCATCAGAACCACCCTGGAATTTGTGATAATGCAAATTATTAAGCTTACTGAGCCTAGACCTACTGAATCAGTCTCTCAGGGTGGAACACAACAACCAGTGATTCTGATGCTTGTTCAAGTTTAAGAATCTCTATTGTAGACGATACAGGACATAAGGGATTCTATATTTGGATAATTCTTGCTGCTCCAAAATCCTCAGCAGGCATTGCTAGAGCCCACTGGAGAGGCCATAGTAATTTCTCCACAATGTCCCTCAAATAAAACATCTCCAAAAATAAATCCAAATGTTTTCCTAAAGAACAAAAAAACCTACCTTGCTTAATTAAGAACACAGCTAATCTAGAAACTCAAGGGTCTCAGTTATAAGATCACCTTGACTTGTTCCTTTCAGCTCCAGAGAGCAGTTTAAAAATCCCTAGGTCAACCCCTTCCCCTCCTATCACCAAAGCCCAAAGCAAACCTACTTTTTTAGCCATTCCCCGCTTGTAATCTTAAATGTGGGGCTGAAGTAACTAATCCCCACCACCCCATCCCATTTCCAGTGCATCATCTCACCTTGAGCTCCTGGATAGCTGCCTCAATAAAGCAGGACTCGGGAGTGTGCTTCTCCTCTGCCAGCTGCTGCTCTAGTGCTGCTTTCTCTTCCTGAACCACCCGGTGCAGCACCTGCTCCTTCGAGGCCAGCAGCAATTTGGAGTACTGGCTGTGCTGTTCATCTACAAGAAAGCCAACAAGATGACAGAAATGCAGGACTTCCCTGGTGGCGCAGTGGTTAAGAATCCACCTGCCAATGCAGGGGACACGGGTTCTATCCCTGCTCCAGGAAGATCCCACATGCCACGGAGCAACTAAGCCCTTGCACCACAACTATTGAAGCCTGTACACTCTAGGGCCCCTGTGCCACAACTACTGAGCTCGAGTGCTGCAACTACTGAAGCCCGCGAGCCTAGAGCCCGTGCTCTGCAATGAGAAGCCACCGCAATGAGAAGCCCGCGCACCGCAACGAAGAGTAGCCCCCACTCGCTGCAACTAGAGAAAGCCCGCACGCAGCAACAAAGACCCAACGCAGCCAAAAAAAAGCTCACGGCTGTGTGACTAAATAGGAACTTTCATACACAGCTTTTTTCCTAAAGTGAAAACGGACTGATTTAGCATGTTTTCTTTAAAAAATTTTAGCAATGACCTTAATATAAGGTTTGTAACTCTGACCCCATAACACAAGAAAGCTATCCTAAGAAAACCAAAGATGTAGTCAAAAAATTAATGCTCAGAACTCCCTGGCGGTCCAGTGGTTAGGACTCCACACTTTCACTGCTGAGGGTCTGAGTTCAATCCCTGACTGGGGAACTAAGATCCCACAAGCAGTGAGTTGCAGCCAAAAAGAAACCAAAAAACTGAAAAACAATGTTCATTAATTATAGCATTATCTTTAGTATTAGAAAAGCTGCAACCAACTAGTAAGTCCAATAAAGGAAGTTAATGATATGATGGTATATTCATTAAAGAGAATTCTGCAGACATTAAAAATGCTTTTCTAAGAAGGAGGAATTTAGTGACACGGAGAAATAGCCACATTACATGGGGAAAGAAAAGATGCCAAAGAAGAAAACAATCCCAATCTCACAAAAACATACACGCATAGAAGAAAACTGTACAATTAACATTTGGGGGGTACCTCTGGATAAAAGGATCATGGATGACTTATTTCCTTTATTTCCCTCCCCCAGATTTTGTGGACTTTAAAATGTAATACACAGATCTATCTCATTTTTACCTTCTGTATCATGTTCGACAGCATGATATACTCTAATGAAAGTTTCTTGTGGAACATTTAGGTTATTGCCAATTTCTATTACACTGTAACAAAAATATCCTTATACATGCTCCTTGGTACAAATGACTTCTTTATGATATTTAAGTATAAATGCTGAATCAAAGGTTGTGCATATTTTAAATACTACCAAATCCACCCCGCCCACACACACACACACACAAAAGGCTGTATCGATTTAAACTCCTATGAAGAACAAGAGTACCTAATTCCCCACCCCTGCCAAAACCCAGTACGGGCATGCCTCAGAGATATGCCTGTTTGGTTCCACTGCAATAAAGTGAGCATCACAATCAAGTGGATCACAAATTTTTTGGTTTTCCAGTGCATATAAAAGTTTTGTTTACACTATTCTGTAGTCTATTAAGTGTGCAATAGCACTATGTCTAAACGATGTAGATATCTTAATTTAAAAAATACTTCATTGCTAAAAAATGCTAACCATCATCTGACAACAGCAGGGTTGCCACAAACCTCCAATCTGTTAAAAAAAACAACTCAGTATCTGTGGAGCACAAAACGAGGTATGCCTGTATTTGCCTCATCGTGTGCGTGCGTGAGAGTGACTATGACAGGCATTTTGATTTGCATAACTCTAGGCAAAGTTAAACCTCTGTGGATACTTGGAGTTATTCAGATATCTTTTTCCTGGAAATGCTTTGCCAGATGCTTAGCCTATTCTACTAGACTGTTCATCTAATTTATAGAACACCTGTATGTTCTGGACATTAATCTGTATTTTAAATGTGTAAACCTTCCCCTAAGTTTATTTATCACCTGTTGACTCTGAGGAGTCTTGCTGGATTTTATTCTTATAAAATCAAATTCATCAATCTTTTTCTTTTATAGCATCTATGGTTTCAGCCTGGTTCAAAATTCCATCCAGGTAAAAACCCTGAGGATTTATAAAGATATTTTCCTGTATTTTCTTTTAAAAGTTTTGGATTTCGTTACATTTAATTCTTCAATCCATCAGAAATTGATATTTATGAATGGTATGAGATAGAGATCTAATTTCATTTTATTTTTTCCATAAGAGTCAACTGTTTCAATACTGTTTATTGAAAAATCTCTTTTGCCCAGAAACTGAAATGCCACTTTAATTCAATGCTCATTTCCATGTGGAATACAGAGAATACAACCTCTTGCACTTCCCCCACTGTAAGCACTGCCCACACTCTAGATCCGAACTGCCTGGCCACCAGTCTGTCTCTTCTATTAGACACCGAGTTCCTTGATGACAGGTGCCAAGACTGGCTGACTGGGGAATCCCCAAAACCTGGGCACAGAGCCAGACACTATTCAACAAAGCTTTATATGTACTTTAATTTTTCATTTTACAACTGAACCAAATTGAAACCAAGAATGAAACCACTTTCTGCAAACTCCACCCCAACCTACTGGAACACTATGACTAATTTGGAAATGCCAGAAATGGCTTGCTGAAAGGCTAAATCTCTGACAGTAAAAAGATATATTCAAGGAACCTTAAAGGGTATACACCCACCATTATCTGCCCCCAAATTAACCGAACTTACCTCCAAGATGAATAGGATGTTCTACATTCATCCATTTGGATTTGGGCAAGGCCACCAACACCCCTTTCTGCCTCTTCATCAGCTGCATTGTAATGGTATCACCAACAACATACTGATGTGATTCTGTGGCAACAACACTGTAACATGGACATTTATATGTAGCAGGGCAAGGAGTTAGCAGACTGGGATCTAATCTAGTAAATATCTCCGTCTTACCTCTTGAGATCCTTCTTATGCACAGAACTGTAACAGATGGGACATTTACTCCAGGTCTTCTCGCTCAATGAAAGATAGTGCAGGATGCATGCCCAGCAGAAGATGTGTCCACAACGGGTTATCTTGGCTGCAGTAGGTGGATATAGGCATATTGGGCAAGATGGCACTTCATGGCTACAAATGCGCTGAAACAAAATGCCACCACAAGTTAAACTACTTTCAGAAATGACTACGGATTACCAAAGTTAAAGCCTCTCCTCTTCCATCCCCATCCCTATACAGCTCTAACAACACATCTTCACAAAACTGTTCAACAGTGCAGGTATATGTACAATAGCGCTTCAAGCAAATCATAAAGGAAACAGTAATAATAGTTCAATATACTAAAACAACTATACAACAGGTATTTTGGGGGTTCTACATCAAAGGGAAAAAATGACAGAAATCAATATATGATCCCATTTACAAAAAAAGATTTATATGTACGCATACATAAAGGCACAAAAAGGTTCTAGAAGTAATGTACCGGTAATTTCCAAAAGAGGAGTCAATGAGACTTCCACTTTATACTGTACGTCTCTACTTTTTTTTTAAACCAATGCATATAAAACCTAAGTTTCATAGACCTTCTATGTCATTTTCAGATGATTCTATGAATTTTCACAGTAATGGGAGTCCAGGCTTTGGGTCCATCATTTTGAAACTACATCATATAACCTCGGAGTGACAAGGGGATACCCAGAGCCCATAACAGAGAAGAGAAAACAAACACAGCAGTAGCTTGGACAGAAGTACAGCTGTGTAGCTCATTTCACCTGTCACAAGGCCAAGGCCTAATCTGATACTGATTACTACAAATGGCTACCAATGAAGCAGTGTCCATGTAATGAGTCCATCCTGGGTCAGGAGGGTAACCAGAGTTCTCATATTCCTCTGATTACTTCTTCCCAGAAGAGAAGAGGTAGTAGACAGGACTGCTTTTGTCCTACAGATCAGAGCCCTCCAACACCCAGTCCTGCAGGCCAGAGCCAATTAGCACTAAATGAACTCCAGAAGAAACCAGGACTGATCTCTGGAAAACATCTACACTAAGGCCAGGCAGAAAGTGGGATCAGCAGTAAACCCAGCCAAAAGCTGCTGTCACCACGGTCCCTTTCTTTAGTTCTCTCTCCCACTAACAGGTTATAAGCTTAGCTGAGCTACTCACCACTTGCTCCACAAAGTCCCAGTTGACTAAGGTATCAGGATCAGCAAAATGAACTGTGTAGTCTTGGTCTTCAGACACCACAAACTGGCAGCTAAAAAATAGGGAGAGACAAGTAAAAGGCACTGTCAGAATCTACCAACAAGCCTTCAGCAGAAATTCATCATCTCTTTACTTAGAAATCAAATGCAGGCCATTAGCAGCCATGCTTTGTGAAGCACTAAACTAGGACTTCAGCCTCAGTTCCAAGTCCTGGCTCTGGAAGGAATCCAAAGACTCAGCGGGTAGGAGTCTACCATGAACTCTGTTTCTTCTGCTTTCAGGCCCAGCCAAGCTGCCTGCAGGCCCTCCTCTGGACTAAAATTAAGCCAGACTGTGGCTCCATCAACCAGAAGGGAAGCCAGATCTCCTCCCTCACCCCCAGAAACCACTAGTCTTCAAGGCAGTAGAAAAAACTGTCCCCACTCAATCTTTTGAGTACTAGCTTTTTGGTTATTTTGGCCACGCCACACGGCTTAGGGGATTCTCAGTTCCCTGACCAGGGATCGAACCCAGGCCACAGCAGTGAAAGCCTGGAATCCTAACCACTAGGCCACCAGGGAACTCCCACCAGTTTATATAAAGTACTAAATGGTTACTTCAGTCTAGATCTAAGGTCAAACCTTACATTATAACTAATGCCACACAAAAGGAAACAAAAGAGAATCAGTATTTGAGCAAATGTATGCCAAGCACTCCAACTTGGCACTCAATTCTCCCTTAAGTAATTTCTCCTCCTTTACAGAGAAAAAGCTGAATCTCAAAGTGGTTAGGTAAGTTACCCAAGGTCGAAGGCCAAAACAAGATTCAAATCTGGATTCAATTCCAAAGCAAACACTTTTACTACCTCATCATGATACTAAAGCATTATTTAATTTTAGCATTTATTTATTTAAGCTAAATAAATAAATTTATTATCTTCTTTTGAGCACCAAGAACATCCACTTGAAACACATCTGTGTTTTCAAAGTGAGGTGAGTGAGAGACACACAGAGAGAGACAGAGAGAGAGAGAGACAGAGACAGAGAGACAGAGAGAGAGACAGAGAGAGAGACAGAGAGAGAGAATCAACTCTGTTTCCGCCTCTCTCCCACAGTAGTTTAAAAGAAGCCTCTTTGCACCACAAATGCCCAAAGGCTCAACTTCACTTCCCTCTTAAGAGTAGCCATACTCACTTGGCTTGTAAAAACAATTCCTTGTTAAAAGGCTTATGTCCCCACTTGTTCCTTTTTCCCCAGCTGCCATGTCCACTGCCTTCAAAATGACCTGCCTGGCCACGGGGTTCAAAAGTGAAATTCAACAAGTGATTCAGGTTGATCTTCTTCGGACCAGAGAACTGGGCAGGGCTAAACTCTGCCCGCTGAGCCTCTGCTACCTAGAGAGAATGAGAATAAATCAGAGGATTTTAGATTAGGATGACACTTGCTAAATGACAGCAGAAACCTGCACAACCCCTCCTTCTACACGGCTTAAAATATTAACTAAATAAAACACAGGCTTATATTTAGTAAACAATTTTCCTAGGACGGGGTAATGCAAAAGTCTACCTAAGATCTAGATGGGAGTGGAAAAAGAGAAAAAGAGCCTCTAACATACAATTACTTATAAACTATTTAGTCTGCCCTAAGTGGCAATTAACCATTAAATGACAAAACCCAGCATGAACTTCTCTAGCTATCTTGAAGCACAAAGATTTACTTACCGGATTAATCTTTCCACAGTCCCGTAAGACTCCTACACCTTCACTCTTGTTAGCTACTTGCTCTCTGGTTTGTTTCTGGTCAAAATGAATCTGTGGAACTATACTCTGGAGGCGGCCTGCAGGCAGCTACTAACTGCCATAGGCTTCAGGATCCTGCCAGAGACCTCCTGTCTAAGACACACACTGCTATTCATTGTTAATTAAAACTGACAGAATTAGAACATGTAGGCAGACTAGCTCTGTGTCCAGAAATAAATCCAATCAGCACATTCAGAAACAGCTTAGAAAGTGACAAGAAACCACGTGTGAGAAATACCATTGCACAGAGATGGAAGATTTATTGTGTTGGAGCTTTTGTGGTCCTCCTAACATTCCCAAATTGAAATGGTACAGGTACCTGCTATAAGTCAGCTAGTCCATTTTCTAATCCCACTTTCCCAATTAACGTCATAGGCACTTGGCCCTGTCACTAAATACTAGTAAAGAGTCACTTTTTTTTTGGTAAGCCTGTTTTACGTTTATTTTTTTTTAAGATTTTTTTTGATGTGGACCTTTTTTTTTTTAAGTCTTTATTGAATTTATTACAATACTCCTTCTTTTTTATGTTTCGGTTCTTTGGCTGTGAGGCATGTGGGATCTTAGCTCCCCGACCAGGGATCGAACCGCGCCTCCTGCATTGGAAGGCGAAGTCTTTAACCACTGGACCACCAGGGAAGTCCCTGAAGAGTCACTTTAAATAGCTATATACCATTATATTACGATAGGTATACTATAATGCCTTAGTGTAGGACAGATTGTTCATGGCTTTTCCAGCATTAACAAAATAATGCTATGATAAACACAGTTGACAGACCTTTGTGCACAAACATTTGAGCACCTACAATTATTTCTTTTGAATGTAGAGTAGGAATTACTGAGTCAAAGGAAATGCAAATTTAAGGCTTTTGCTGCTTGTTAGTAAAGTCAAATTTAGAGTTTAATGAGCAACACTTGTATATACACGATAAAGAAATCTAAAGAGTACAAAAAAGCGGACTTCCCTGGCGGTCATGTGGTTGAGGCTCAGCGCTTCCACTGCAGGGGGCGCGGGTTCAATCCCTGGTCAATCGGGGAACTGGGATCCCGCATGCCTCGCGGTGAGGGCAAAAAGAGTACAAAAAGGGATAAAGCCAAAGATACCTTCTATTCCAGAGGCAACCAATATATCCTCTGAGATATTCTATGAATACGGAATCAGAGTATATGATCTTTATGATTAAATACAGTGGCATATCACACAGTTAGGCAATCTCCTTTTATCTTAACAGATCTTGGGAGACAACACCTCCCCCTCACTGTTTATGTAACTCACCAGAGGAAGCCCAAGACTTCCAGGTCATCCCTTATCTCTCACCCCTAGACTCTCATGTCCATAGGCTCTGCCTCCCCTAATCAGTCTTCCACTCTAATGCCCCAAACTCAGATAAGAGCTCATGTTCACTCAACAAAATCTACCACATTCTCAACCTTCTACCTTCATCTTTTTACCACTAACGGCCCACTGTCTCTAATACTGCCCATCATAATTCCTGATTACACTTCCAACATGTTCACCTCTCAGTTCCTTGACTTCCTCTCCTCCAATCAGCTTGCCCTCCACTCTACCTCTGCCACCCACTGCCATGGGCATACCATCTAGAGCTGTGCTGTCATAACAAAGCAGCCACTACTATCCAGATATGATGGCTACTGAGCACTTGAAATGTGGCCAGTACCACATCATGAAATAGCATTTTAGCTATATTGGATTAAATATATTAACATTAATTTCATCGTTTTTACTTGTTTACTGTGACAACTAGAAAACTTTAAGTTACATATTTGGCTTGCCATTTCTATCTTAGCATTTCTACTGGATGGCACTGCTCTACAGTCTAGACCACAGTAGTAATAACTGCACCTCTTCCACCATCTTAATTTTGAGCACCCTACCAGCAACTCACTCCTTTCTCAGCTTGTTTCCGTTAGTTCTGATTCTAACAACTTTTCACCTCCATTGGGATCTCCAAACCAGTGATCCAACACCCTCCCCCCAAATCTTCTTTCCTTATTTGGCTCTGATCCTATTGCATTGCCCTCTTCTCTTTGTCAGCTGTACTCACCAGGCAAAACTTTCCCAATTAACCCACAGCATCAGAGCAAGTAAACATGGCTAAAGAACACAACCACACCATACCAACCAGCCTCACTAAAGTAGACCTTTCTGCGGCCCAGCGGTCATACTGCAATCCTATTACGCTTCTGTGCTCCACGGATTCCCCCAGACACCCAGACAAATCCTCCAGTCCTCTGGTTTCCAAACCTCCTCTCTTGGCTCACCTTTTACACTTCACTGAGACAGTAAGAACAATCAGAAAAGAACTCCAACGTGCTCCTAGTCTGCCTTCCTCTTGTTACTGTGGATGAACTGGCGAAGCTCCTAAGCCAACTCCTCCACCTGTGCGCTAGACCCCAACTCCTCAGGAACTCAAGGACACTTCTAGTAATTCTCTCTCTCCTCTGCATCACATTTTCCCTCTTACCAGAACAATCCCATTAGCAGAAGTATGCTGCATTTCTCTAAGCTTAAAATCTCTCTTGACCTCACATTCCCCTCAAGCTACTGCCTCACCTCTCTGGTCCCCTGTAAGAGCAAAACCACTAGAAAGTAACTATCTAAACTTGCTGTTTCTTCTTCATATCCTCTCTAAAGCTATGCCAATCAGGTTTTTGTCCTCACCACTCCACCAAAGCAGCGCAAGGCCAAAAACCTAAACTACCTTCCCATTTCCAAATCTAAAGGTCAACTTTCCATCCGAATCTTCTTACCCAGCCTAACAGCAGCACAGGACAAAACAAGCCATTTCTCCAAATGGCTTTCAGTTCTCTTCCTCCCTTTTTGCTGGTTCCTTATCATCCTGACTCCAGGCTCAGTCCTTGAATCTATTCCCTTTTCGCAACACTCACTCCTTAATGATCCCACTTAGTTCCATAGTTGCAAACACCAAATGTACATGGACAGCTCTCTAGCCAGGGTCTCCTCCTTGAACTCGACTCAGTTAACAGCCTATCTATACTCAGAGATCCAACAGGCATCTCAATGCAAATATAACACTTCCAAATGACATTCTTTATCTAATCTAAACATCCCCCTTCCCTCCCCATCCCAAAACCCTGTACTCCTCTTGAACTTGCCCCCATTTCAGCAAACGGTACCTGAATTGGGCCCCTACCAAAAACACTAGTCATTTATTTCTCTGCTCAAACCCCATATCTAATCTATTTAAAAATCCTGCTGGCTCTACCTGCAACTATCTCCCCAAATATGATCCCCTCTCATCACTATCACTCTGTTTCAATCAATCTCACCAGGAATACCTTAATAAGCTCCTAACTAGTCTCCCTGCTTCCACTCTCCCCTTTACAATTCCAAGTCAGATTACCTTACTTCTCTTCTTAAGCCCCCCAATAGCTTCCCATCTCTCTGAACAAAAGCCAAAGTCCTTCAAGGGCCTATGTGATCTGATTCCTCTGTCTTACTCTTTGGCTTCATTTCCTGCTTCTCCACCCATGGTAGCCTATTTGCTTTACCTCAAACACACGAAAAACATTACCATCTCTGGTCCCTTGTACTTGTAAATTCGCTCTTGCTAACACACCCTTCCTCAAATTCTACTGTGTGCTCCCTTGCTTCATTCAGGACTCAGAGAGTCCTCAGAGAAGCTTTCCTTAGCCACCTCCTAAAACTACTCTTTGTTACTCTCTATCCCTTTACCGCTCTCAGTCTACTTTTTTTTTAATTTAATAATTGTATTTATTACATAACGATTTGTTTATTGTCTCCCCAAACTAGATTATAAGCTCTACCCAATGCTGTATTCCAAACTCTAAATGATATTTAGTGCATAGTAGATGAGGAATAAATTTCTGGTGAGTGAATGAATTCTTCCATTAGTGCATCCATTAAATCTTGTTGTATACTGGTTACATAGTAGGCAACATTCAAACAGCAGGATAATATATTTAACCAACAATGTATTTAACTCTGATAGCATTTAGTTTGTTTCCTAAATTGTACAACTACAAACAATGTTGCAATGACCTCCCTTGTACATGAGTCTTTATGCACTTACAGAAAGATATCTAAGAAACTCCTAAAATCAGAGTACCTGGGACTAAGAATATATAGCATTTTACATTTTTCTAGATACTACTGGGCAAATTAATGTCATTAATTAATGCCATTTTATTACCTAAATATTCCAAAGTGTACCTATAAATCAAGAGTGATAATAAAAGGATGACACAAAATTTTTTTAAAGCATGATACAAATTACAGTACCCGAAATTTGCTATAATTTCTCACAATCCATAATTACAATGTCTTCCAAGAAAATGTTCATAACCTTCAAGGGAAGAAAGGAGGAGAAGTTCCAAACCTAGTTAATCCTCAACTACTCAAGTAATTCAGAAAGGGGGGGAACTCTTGCTCCAACCACTAATAAACTGGGGATGGGGGGATCAGACCTCATGCTTCTTATGTTCTAGAAAGGACATTCTAAAATTCCGTACCTCATCTCGTCTTCCACCATTGAAAGAAGAGCTAAAGAGTTTGTTGCTGCTGCCGCCGCCCCTTTGAGGAGGCATCTTATTAAAAGTTTTGCTTTTCTGTGAATTGGAGCGACGGGACTGGTTGATAAAATTTTCATTTTTGGGGTAGGAAGGTTCACGTTTGCGATTATAACGCTTGGATCCACTTGAGTTCTTTCCATCTGAAAGCAAGAAATGTGAAAAAATTAGTTAAGAAATGATACATATACTTGACGAATTGCTCTCCACCTCCCAACAAAATTGTGTTTAAACAAAGGTAAGTGGGCCCTTCCATGACCTCCAAGCTATCTGGGTTGGGCCAGAGCATCAGTGCTTTCGGCAAGACATTACACAGTAAGGTGAAAAAAAAAAAATTTTTTTTTGGAATGAAGCCTAAAGGGTCCCTCCCTCAGGAGGGACACAATATAGATCAAACCACACAGACTCTCAGTTCACAATGTCTTTCTTTATAACGGAGCTTAATCACTGCTCTTGTATTGATACAAATCCATTCAGACAGAGTGACAGAAAAAGAACAGCCTATCTATATTAAGGAAAAGTACTTTATCTGGAGGCAGGACAGAAGGCATTCTTCTTAAATTACTACAACACAGCTAGACCCTATACCGCAATGGTGTGGCCTAGGTCTTAGCAGATATACAGAAGGCACAAAAGCAAAACAATATTTACATACGTTTTAGAGGTCAAACTGAGAAGCTATTAAATTGACAAAACAAAAGAAGTTGGACTCTAAGAGTATATCAGCATGAAGTTATACCCTTTTAAAAATTGTTTCTTGCTTTTTTTCTCCAATTACAAGAACATAAGTTCAATTTTGGAAACCAGAAGAATAAATTCGCCAGTGCCCATGGAATACCAACCTATGAAGTGTTTAATTTCCTTTTATTCTCCATTTTATACACTCATCACACATCTTCCACAGAATGACAGGCATATAAGATATATTGTCTTCCACCTATTACTCCTTGAGCATTTGCATGCACCCCTAGGCTTCAAAAACACGATTAATGGCCACACTGTTGTCTACCATATGCTATGGCGTAACATAACCAATTTGTTGTACATTTAGGTGGTTTCTGACTTTTTGTTTATTTAATATAATAGTATTGGGAGCCTCTTTATACAGAGGCCTGTGTGTATAATTATGTCAAGTTCTCAAAGTAGAATTAGCAGATTAAGTATGATCATAAAGCCTTTTACACATCCTCAAGTTGCTTTCCAGAACCATACCAATTTATTTATATTCTAACAACAGTATAAGAGAGAACATCTAGTTTACTACATTCTTTATAATACTGAGTTGAATAAACTTTGTTAAACTGAAGGGTCAAAATAATTTGTTTCAAATTTGAATTTCTCTGATGACTAGCAACAAACAGTTTTTCAGTCTGTTAACCATTTGTATTTTGTGTAAAGAGCTCGTTTGTATTCTTTGCCCCACTTTTTCTACTGCAGAGCTGAACTGCATAGATTATTTTGTCCAAATTGAACAAAGAACCCTGACCAGACACTTTTTTTTTTTTTTTTTTTGCGGTATGTGGGCCTCTCACTGTTGTGGCCTCTCCCATTGCGGAGCACAGGCTCCAGACGCGCAGGCTCAGCGGCCATGGCTCACGGGCCCAGCCGCTCCGTGGCATGTGGGATCTTCCCAGACCGGGGCACGAGCCCGTGTCCCCTGCATCAGCAGGCAGACTCTCAACCACTGTGCCACCAGGGAAGCCCCCAGACACATTTAACATGTGCAAAAGTTTACCAGCTTTAAAAAAAAAAGCAGGGGAGAGGAGGCAAAATAAAACCTATCTGAGAACCTGAGGCCCATACCAAGTAAATAACGGTGAAAGGTCCCCAAATTAGTCTTCAGACAAAAAAAGACTGATCTTTCTTGTCCCTTCACTCACTTCATCTTGCCTTATTTCAACAGAGAAATCTGACCAAATCAAGTCTGTACCCTACACTTTAATGGCTTTAAAAGCAAGAACAGAGAAAACAGAAGTTGGGGGACTTTTAATGAAGAAATCCATTAGGCTTACTCTCAAACTTTAAAGGGGTGGTAGTTTATAAAGTCGAGAAGACTCCAGGGCTTCCCTGGTGGCGCAGTGGTTGGGAGTCTGCCTGCCGATGCAGGGGACACGGGTTTGTGCCCCAGTCCGCAGAGCGGCTGGGCCCATGAGCCATGGCCTCTGAGCCTGCGCGTCCGGAGCCTGCGCTCTGCAATGAGAGAGGCCCCAATCATGAGAGGCCCGCGTACCGCAGGAAAAAAAAAAAAAAAAAGACGACTCCAGCATGAGCCTCAGAAACTACAACCCCCCCCACCTGCCAAAATATAGCTTAATCCTATTTATGTTAAAAATATATAATTAATAGAAACGTGTCTGGAAAGGCAACAGAGCAGGCTGTTAATGACATTTACCTTTGGGAAATGAAGCTATTCACGTTGGCCTAAAACAGTGGTTCTCAATCCTACAGTTTGTAGGAATCACCCAGATGAGCTTTTAAGGGATTCTTGTGCTCAGGCCTCACCCTCTAAAATTCTGACCTAAGTAAACAGAATTACTGTTCTGTATACTAATAATTTGGATAATTAAAAAACTGTAAGTACCTACAAGAAATTATTTCTAGACAAGGTGACCAGCTTCTTTTACAGCAGACAAAAATAAATCCAAGGTGAAGCATATCCTCAGGGAAAAGGAAACATCAGCTGATAAACCAGAGTCCAGATTTTCGAAGCAACCACTTCACACTCAGTTTGCCAGCAACATGGGATAAATGAGAGGTATGTCATCCTCTCCAAACCTGACCAGTCATGTGAGATGGCAGCACTGTCAACAGAACAGATGGTCAAAGAAACACTGCCAGGCTAGGGTTCACTCCTACCAGTCACCTTTCAATCCCAGTTAGGGAAAGTGACCAGAGCTTAAAAGTTAGAATTTAAGAACTAGACTTTTACCTACTACTTCAGTTCGCAACAGTTACAGTCAAACATGGCATCAGTGGTAACAATTAGAAAATGAAACTTCAGATCTCAAATTCTGCCTTGCTCTGAACCCATGAAATCAGTAAGATTTCAAATTAACGGAAAATTCAGAGGGATACAGAACCCCAGCTAACTTTACCATGAAAAGAAATGAGGTTTTATGAAGAGGATAGGCATATGCAGAAAACATATGTTCCCCAAACCTTATTATCCAAGACTATTTCAGATGATCCTGCATTTGACCCTGTTGTTTTCAAGACCTAATAGATTTAGACTGCACAGATTTAGGTAAAGCCAGATTCTACACTTCAAGGGCTCAAAAAGGTAACCTGGCACTCAGAAGGAGGGCTGTTTTCATTTCTTCACTTATTACCACACTGGCAAGGAAATGGTTTCATAATGCTTACAGAACTGCTGACAGTGAACTGCTCACTTCTAAAACATTACGACAACTGACCACATAAGGATTCAAGATTTTAGTTGCTAAAATCCACTCCCTCATCTTGTCTTTCACTTACCTACAGGCGTGAAGTCAGACATCTAAAGTGAGAGGCTGGCTCTTATCTCTAGACCCAGGCAGCTAAAGATTGAAGGTAGTTAGGCCTGGGACCCAGAGATAAAACTCAGGAGTGCTATTTCTGAGGCAACTTGCCAGAATATACATGTGAATAAGTTGGGGGATGAATCTGTCCTCCTTTCTCTAATAGGAGATAGCAATGAGGTGATCTGCTTTAGATTCTGGAAAACAGACAAAAAAGTCAAACTAAGTTCCTAGGACACACATATTCTCTGTTGAAAGTTTTAAATTTCAAAGTGGTTGTTCACAATCCTGGCTGCACAAGAGAATCATTTGCAGAGACTTTTAAAACTATGGATGTCAGGGCCCAAACCAGACCTAAAGAATCAGAAAGAATTGCTAGGGAAGAGCCCCACACATCCTTATTAAGAAAAAAAAAAAAAAAAAGGTCCTTAAGAGATTCTAATGCACACCCAGAGCTGAGAACTGCCAAAAACTATCAAGACACATTCCAAAATGGACCATTAGTTAAATGGCTCAAATCCAGAACACAGGAGACTTGAAAACTTAATCCACTGTGTCTCAGCTGTCCCACATTTCCCTAAGAGAAAGGTCTCCACCAAGTAACAGTAAGCATATTTCAGTCTCTTCCCCCAATTACCAAATAACAGGCCATAAATTTTTCAGTTAAAAAATTTGGCAACATCAACATTTCTAGCTGTAGTTGTAACAGGTGGGACAGTCTACAGATCAGAATACCAGCCAGAAAGTTTCTGCTGCTGATTCATGCCATGTCACAAGCAAGTTGCTTACCCATCATCCAAAGCGGTTGACAAGCACCTCTGGAGGGGCAACATATGGCCTTACTACAGAATCAACTGATAACTGAGTCCAGCTGAAATTATTAATTCTGAATGAAAGGAAGAGAGATGGGGTATCAGGAATGACACATGTGCCAATAAGTTACTTGCTTGTTAAGTGAATTTATATAAAGTGTACTTAGTAATATTGCCTGGAACTTCTTAGGAATTTACTTGGACAATTACTCTAACTCCTGGTTTTCTTGTCAGTAAAATAGGGCTAATCCTCTCCCCTCCCTCCTCATAGAGTCATGAGGACTAAGAGAAAACTTCTGTAAAATGCCTACCCCGGTGGCTGGCACATAGTTGCTGTTATTTGAAAGCCTATTATTAATAAATCTAAAATTCCTATCAAGAGCACCTATTAGACTTTCAAAAAGCCATAGAAACCAAGGACTCAAGCCAACCAGCCTGGAAATTCTTTTAACTTCCCTAAATGGTGTTTATTGAAGGCTTTAAGTCACCTCAATTTTCAAAGCCATCAAAACCTCCAGGTCCATTTACAGCTCAGAGGCTTTCTTCAGAGCAGATTACCCCTAGTAACCTGGCTTCTGGTACCGGAATATAAGAGGAAGAGTGTCAGGACAGTGCTTCATACCACCAACCTCAAAATAACTGCTTCATAATACCTGACCTTCCTTTAACCTCCATGGCAGTACCATCCCCCACCCAGAAGGATGGGGCAAGAGACTGGTTCCGGGCCAGGGTCCATTGTTTGCCCCAAAACAGCCAGGTCTCTCTCTTGCCTCTTTTTACTTTCCTTGCTCTTTTTTTTTTTTAAATCAGTTTACTGTTTGTTTTTTTAAATATTTATTTTTATTTATTTATTGGCTGTGTTGGGTCTTTGTTGCTGTGCGCAGGCTTTCTCTAGTTGCAGTGGCTTCTCTTGTTGTGGAGCATGGGCTCTAGGCGCATAGGCTTCAGCAGTTGCAGCATGTGGGCTCAGCAGTTGTAGCTCACAGGCTCTAGAACGCAGGCTCAGGAGCTGTGGCACACGGGCTTAGCTGCTCCGCGGCATGTGGGATCTTCCCGGACCAGGGATGGAACCCGTGTCCCCTGCACTGGCAGGCGGATTCTTAACCACTGTGCCACCACGGAAGTCCCTCTTTGCTCTTTCTAAACAACTTTCCCCGAACTCTAAACCACCTCTCTCCTCTGGGCTACATTCCTGGGATATTTACTGTTGAACGTTCTTAGAACTACATCTTAGCACTACTGGAACAAAACTGTAGGAACAGATCCAAGAAAAGGAGTATTATGCAAATGTTTGAAGCAATTAGCCAAGGCAAAGAAACTGTGGTATGCCAATCTGGCCAGAAAGATCAAGTAAATCCTGTTAGCCAAATGTACTTATTTCCTGTGTGCATGAAGGGCAAACCTAAGCCAGTCGCAGGAACAAAGACTTAAGTATATTTATCATGTAACTAGGAAGCAAATGACCATTTATTACACACATGGTTTACAGAATTAGAAACCAAAGATTTTTTTCTCATGTGAGGTAGGAAAAGAAGAGTGGAAAAGGGAATTAAATATTTAAAAACTGAAAAACTCTTGTTCTTGTTACTTTAACAAAAGACAGACAAGTTGTAAGTCATGTCTTTTCACCTCACCTTTCCTGTTCTTCCTTCAACTCAGTACCATGAAACTCAAGAGGTCCCTTCAACAATTTCCAGCTGAATCAAGTACATCAAGTGTTGAGTCAGCTTCTGAAATCCTACAGAAATCTTTTTACGGAATTATGCAAAATTTCAACCTACTCTTTTGTTAGAGCAGCCATCTAGAAGTAGAAGTCACTGTGTAAGAGATCCTGAACAATATCTGCTATGGTAGCATTAGTCTTAGTTGTAATGTTCTTAAGGCAGTATATGCTACCTTTCAGCTCAACCTTAGCCAATATCTAGTTTCCTAAGCCATTTTTAATCTCTATTTACTGTCTCTGAATTTGTTCCTAAATGCAAACAGGTGATTATGGTTGATGATGAACTCTATTTAGCTACAGGCCTATCCTTCCTTTTTGCTAAGGGAATATACATAGCAGCAGCCAGAAAAGTAGGCAATAGCAATGGCAAACATATTCAAGCTCTCTTACAGACACATTAAACAAAAACTAATGCTACCAGAGGGCACACCTGTGTATTTCATAAAGCCCAGCAAAAAAGTCCTTTCCGTGAGTTTTTACTTCCTTCCTCAGAAGCTTTCAATTGATAAGGTGAATAGTGTTTTAGAAGTCTTTCATGGGGTTTTTGTTTGGGGGGGAAGGGGAACGTCCGTGGCAGCCCAGTGGTTAAGACTCCATGCTTCCACTGCAGAGGGCACGGGTTCCATCCCTGGTTGGGGAACTAAGGAACCCACATGCCCCATGGCAGCAGCGGCCAAAAAAAAAGAGTATTTTATGGGTTTTTTTTTTTTTTTTTTTGCCATGCCGCATGGCATGCGGGATCTTAGTTCCCCTACCAGGGATGGAACCCGTGCCCCCTGCAGTGGAAGCGTGGAGTCTTAACCACTGGACCATCAGGAAAGTCCCTTTATGTAGCTGTTTAAAAAAAAAAAAAATTCACTTAAGTCAGAATGAACCCAGCAATTAATACTTACTCTATACAAGTCTGACTGAAATGTTAACACTGACAAATATTTACTTTGGTCAAACCACAATAGAATTCTGCATCATCCTGTTGGGTAATGAGAGTTAGTTCCACTAATCAACATATTCAAAGTCAGGACAATACAAGTTAAATGCCTTACATACCTCAGATTTGTTGCTGTATTATTTTGTTTGAGTTGGGGCAAACTTTCACCTACTGCTTCACTAAATAATAAATCAACTTAAGGCATTTACTGCAACTGATTCATGACTGTAAGTTAGTGGCTTAAACAGGAGCCCCAGAAAAATTAGTTGAGAATTAAGATAGCTGGAGAACCAGAATCTTTAACATCTAGGAATAGAATGCAAAAGTTATTTACCAGCTGTACTGAAAAATATGAAGACTGTTCTAAACTAGTTCCAACTCTGGCCAAGAGGACTGGCAAACCTCTATCTCTAGGGGAGATCTCCGATAAACCTACACATGTGCAAAACCCCAAAATTAGTCTACATAATACTGCCTGACATGGTCTGAGAGTCTACACTTATCCCTGCTTAGATGTTTAAAGCATTCATTCTTATCAAGACAACTGGTCTCCACCTGAGTTCCAAAAGCAAGCTCTAGAAGACCTTGACGTACCAGGTAAACAAGTTTGCTATATAGAGCAGAAAAACTCTGAACTCAACTCAGCCTTACAGTTGTTTTTCTGGTTTTTAAGTCAGCCTTGCAGTTTTCTTAATCTTGGAAGTTTTAAACAACTGGAGCTCCACATCTGGGCACTCCAAATGTTCCCCTCTCTGCCACACATCCCCACTATTCCCACTGAAAACACTTCCTATTACTGCTAATTTAATCAAAATACAAGAGCAGAGCTCTGAAGTAAGATGAAGACATTCAACTCCAGATCTCCTGGCTTCTCACCTTTTTCCTTCTTTAGATGTGAACAATTCCACCCTGCCGGACAGGTGACTGGAGTATTGAAAAAAGAGGTAAAAGCCTAGCCCAGTACCTGGCACATGGTAAGCCCTCAATAAATAGTAGCTATTATCATCATGATGGTCATATTTAATGTTGAGAGGCATGACTACAGAAATGACAAAATCTTCCCCATAAGATGACACCATCCTAGTCTAACAAGGAAATAGACATGTTGTGCATTTGGTGCATAACAGGTGTCAGGTACTCTCCTAAGCATTAGTTCATTTGTTTCCTCAGTTAATCTATTTTCTCCACCTTTACAGGTAAGGAAACTGAGACACTCACTCAAGGTCTGGCAAACCTAAAAAGACTGAATCCAGAGGCTGGTCTCTTAACCACTACTCCACACTAAACAAAGCCATTCAAAGATGAGTCCTCTTCATCTGGGGAGATCTGGGACCAGGTCATTCAACATGAGATTTGAGTTTAACAAATCTCTGGGCCCCACCCTCCCGTTTAAACTTGAACACTACCCAATTCTAATTCAACATTAAGAGTAAATGAACTTAGTGGTTTTAGGAGCGTACGCTGGTGCGTCAGACAAACCAGGTCTTCAGGCCTACTACACATACTAGCTGGTGACCTCACCTTTTCTGAGCCTCAATTTCCTCATCCGCAAAATGGGGATAAGAATAGCATCTACTTCACCGAGCTATTTCGAGCTTTAATGCAAGGATGTACTAAAACCACGCAGTACAGTTCTCATTAAGTGTTAACTAGAAGTAATGGGAGCCATGGGAAAGAGAAAGATATGAATAGTAGAAAGCGGAGCTTGTCCCTGGGTGACCCAGCTGGCACACGAGCGAGGATCCTCCCCAGCATTAGGAGCAGTCGCCCCCCGCCACAGGAGCCCGCCCTTACCGCTCTTGGGTTTAGACTCGCCGGCCGGCCCTGCAGAGGCGGAGCGGGTGGGCTGTTGCCCTTTGCTGCTGCCCGAAGAGGCGGAGGAGCTGCTGGAGCCGCTGTTCTTGTCCATGTCGGAGGCGGTGGCGGCGGCGCTGGGGGAGCTCTGCGGCATCAAAGGGGGCCTTGGCGGCGGCGGCGGCAGTCGGAGCGGAGCGGGCGCGGCGGAGACCCAGGCTCATGGCGTTCGGGGCCGGCGGGGGTCGGCGGCGGCAGCGGTTCTCGGCCTTCATGGCGACATTTTTCCCTGTTTCCTTCCTCGGCTTCTCAAACTGGAAGGAGAAGCGGCGGGCGGGGCTCTTGAGCCCGGCGGCGGCGGCGGTGACCGAGAAGGAGGAGGAGGAGGCCGGGGCTCGGAGGTCCGGGCCGGGCCTGGCGGGGCGGAGGCTGCAGGGAAAGGGGAGGCGAGGGAGGGTGCGCGAGCCCCGCCGGCCGGCCGGACACGCTCTCCCGCCGCGGGGCAAGGGAGAGGGCTTGCTGTCTTGGTGTCGGGGACAAGTGTCTCCGACACAGAGACCGACACTCGCCTCTGGGCCGAGGCCGAGCTGCTCCGGGAATGGCGACGAGTCGCCAAACAGCATCTCGAAGAACCCGGATGAACTATATATAGTGGAGATGTGAGTGTGAAGCACGCTGGGAAATGTAGTTTTATGCCTACATCCGGGTCCAATGGGTTTTTGTTTGTTTGTTTTTTGTTTTTTTTCCTTTGTTTTCCTCCTCAATGTGTGACAGATCTTACAGGATGATGGGACTTGCAGTACAGGTTTTGGTCTTAGTACACTAATAATAATATATACCACTCATAATGCATCCAAACGTTGGAATACCTGTGGAATTCCTTTATTGACTCATTGTAAGTTATAGTTCTTATTCTAGTATTAATATCAATTTATTTATGGCTCTTACTCAATCTCCTAATAATGATAATAATGACAATACTTTACATTTAGTATCACTCTACAGCACTTCCTCATGCAATTACTTCATTTCATTGTCATTTATTAATATAAATCATTGTTAATATTTCATGTCAGTGTTAATAATAATAGTTATCATTGAGTGCTTATCATTAGCAGACACTGCTCTGTGCAGTTTTTATGGAGTATCACATCTATCCTCACAATAATTCAAATTTAAAGACAAGGAAACGGGCTCAAAAAGCTTAGATCATTTGCCATGATCACAAAGCTAATAAGTGACATTCTCAACTACCTGTAAGATAAGCAGCTCTCCATTTTACAGATATGGACACTGAGACTTAGAAAATCACATATGTATTTTAGAAATCATATGACACCCATCTGTACTTTGGAAAATTATAAATGATTCGTTCCAACCGTAGCAGTTCAAGATTTGAAGGATCACAGAAAAACACTGTGAAAAAGATAAATAATTATTATAAATATAACAATAAATAAGGCTAACCTTATCTAGTTAGAAACCTATTATATGCCAGGCACTGTGCTCAGCCCAAAGAATTCCAAAATACATTAATGCAAGAATGTGATAAGGACTATAATAAAGTTGACACAAAATGCAGACCAGAGCAGAGGCCTCAAGGAGAGACATACAAAAATTTAGGAGGGGTAGAGGAGGGCTTCCCCAGAGGTGGTGTTACTTGAGCTGAGCATAGAAGGATGAGCAGAATATCAGCAGTCATAGATGAACAAATAAACAAATAGACAAAATCCTAGACTTCCCCTAATTAGGCCCTTTTGGGTTCCTTATTAATCATCACGTTATACAAAACATTAATAAGTATATACAAGTCAATCCATCTTGCAGTTAACAGTTTTAACTGGGATAAAGGAAATTAGATACTAATCTCATTTTTTCATTTATTTATTTATTATTTATTTATTTATTGGCTGTGTTGGGTCTTCGTTGCTGCACGCAGGCTTTCTCTAGTTGCGGCGAGTGGGGGGCTACTCTTCATTGCAGTGCGCAGGCTTCTCATTGTGGTGGCTTCTCTTGTTGCAGAGCATGGGCTCTAGGCATGCAGGCTTCAGTAGTTGTGGCTTGCGGGCTCTAGAGTGCAGGCTCAGTAGTTGTGGCACACGGGCTGAGTTGCTCCGTGGCACGTGGGATCTTCCGGGACCAGGGCTCGAACCCACGTCCCCTGCATTGGCAGGCGGACTCAACCACTGCGCCACAGGGAAGCCCTAATCTCATTTTTTAAATTTCCTTAAATGCCCTCCAGCAGTCCTTATCTTGTTTTCCCTTTACCAGCTTTTTTCCCACCACAAATCATATTGAAATGAGAGAATGGCTACATCATGCATCAAATTAAGTCTAGAAAATCCTTAAGTCCATTCTTAAGTATGAATAGACGTGGAAGATACACTAAGATTCCTGGATGATTTTTTATTTCCTTTAACAAAGATGTGAGAACTCTGATTACATGGGTGAATCATTCCTTTCTTCTATCTCTCTTAAAAGAGAGGGAAAGAGAGAAATCCCAGTGTAGTTCTTCCAAAATAAAGCAGTAGGTGTCCATCTGTCAGGCTACATTAAGCCAAGAAGAGATTTTTCCTTTTCAAAGTAGTTTCTTAGGGTCCTTGGCACTTTCTCCTTGTGAAACATTTACAGGAAACATACTTTAAAGAAAATTAAAGCAGAAACATACAGAAATCCAAATAAAACTCACCACCTCCATCCTCTTTTGCGCAAGATGCTCTATGTTACACTTACCATAGAAAAGAATGGGAAAATCTGGGGTTGAAGGAAAGCACTCATTCTATACCAGTTGGAGCTAGAAATGTAGCTTTGTGATAGCAGGAGAGGGAGGCTGAGTGGTGTTTTCTGGCGACTTACTAAATAGATGCCAGAGCTTTCCTTCCCATCTATGAACTTCCTAGGTCCATAAAATGGAAAGACCAACGAACAATCTTTCCAATGTTTATTATTCAGAGTAGTCTAGCATATGTTTCTCAAGACTGGTCTGCCAATCCCTCTCATAGAAATCACCAGAGAAGTTTGGTCAAATAGATTCTCAGTATCCATATCAGATTTACTGATCCAAAATCTCTGGTATTTGGGGCCCGGAAATGTGCACTTTAAGATCATGCCAAGTGATTCTTTATGCACGCCAAGGATTGCGAGAATTTAACCCGTAATATTAGCCTTTTACCACACTGTACCTCCGTTTGCCCTCTTCTGCACCAGAAAACAAGAGTTACTCAATATCTTGGAAGTTAGTAGTACAGGTTGGCAAGATGCAGAGACGTGCCCTCTGAGAAGTGATTGGGGGTTCTCCCTAGGGTCCGCTCATTCCTGGTGAATTCTATATTCAATTTGGAGAGAGAAAGAGAAAGGGATTTCGGGTATTCAAAGACTAAATAGCCTCAGAATCCCAGGGATCCTGCAGAACTCCTTAATATCAGGTTTCAGGACGCCTTCAGCTAATAATGTCTCTGGCCGGCCGCCGTCAGCCATCTAGTGAGGCAACGCGACATCCTGCCTGGCGGCGGTCACGCGACTGTCAAGATGGCGGCCCCCAGGAGCTGGGTTTTATGGAGCTTCTGCTGCCGTGGGTCGTCGCGGGTGTTGCTGGGCTGCAGGCTTCCCGGGCTTCGTAGCTCCTGGCCCAGGGGCCCGCTGGGTGCGCGGCCCTTGTCCCAAGAGAAGCGGGCAACCGAAACGCACTTCGGGTTTGAGACTGTGTCGGAAGAGGAGAAGGGGGGCAAAGGTGAAAAGGGTGAGAGGGTGGAGGGGGGGAAATCTGACCGTCTGCGATCTAGTTTCTTCCGCCCATATTAAGGGTTGATTTAAAGTCCTATCGGCTCTGATGCATTATCTTCTTTATCTTCTGCAGTCCTGACCTCCAAGAAGTAGCCCCAGCCTAACCCTGCCAAACTGAGACGCTACCTCTTTTTAAGTAATTATCACAAAACCCCATCAGTTGAGCGTTTATGATGTGCCAGGCAGTGTGCAGACCTTGTTTACAATCTCATTTCAACTTCCCGATGATGAATATTGCTATCCCATGTTACGTAAGAGGAAATTGAGGCTTAAAGCTTAAGCAAAAACTTGCCCAGTTTAATACAGCTAGTGAGTGGTGGAACTAGTATTCCAACCCAGTTTGGCCCAACTACAGAGCCCAAGTTCTTAATCTCTTGCTAAAGGGATAGGCCATCTTTTATACAAAGAAAGAAGGAAACTATTTTCTGTGTGCCTCAGCTTCCAAATTTGCCCGATAGGAATAATAGTAACTTTTTTCATAGAGTTCTTGTGAAGATTAGATTACTTCATACACTGAAGAATTTTGAATAATGCCAGGCACTTCATAATTGCTCAGTAAATGTTAGATATTTTTGAGCAGTTTTTTGTGTTCACCATAAGCATGGGAAAGGAAAAGAACTTTTTTAAAACTCCAACTGTACCATTTGTAATGGGGAAGGTATTATGCCCATATTACAGATGGATAAGGTGAGACTCTGAGAGGTTCCTTAACTTGGCCTATGTTCACCCAGGAAATAAGAGAAAGAGCCTACAACTGAATTTCCATCCTCTTATAGACTAGCACGTTGTATTACCTCTCACCTGAATCTTAACTAAATATTATACGTAGCTCTACTGTAACTCTGATTGTTTTATTTTGTTTTTTGCGCTACGCGGGCCTCTCACTGTTGTGGCCTCTCCCGTTGCGGAGCACAGGCTCTGGACGCGCAAGCTCAGCGGCCATGGCCCACGGGCCCAGCCGCTCCGCGGCATGTGGGATCTTCCTGGACCGGGGCACGAACCCGTGTCCCCTGCATTGGCAGGCAGACTCTCAACCACTGCGCCACCAGGGAAGCCCTTGTAACTCTTTGAATACTGAATTTAAATTAACATTTATTTCACTGTGACTCCCCAGAAAGCTAGGATGGTGGCTCATTCACGTCTGTATCCTCAGCACCTGATGCACATTGGGAGCTTGATAACTGATTGTGGAGTGAAATAAATGGAGCCAAGTAAAACGATAGCAAACTTTTATTGAGGCCCTGAAACCTTTTAAAAATATTTTACATTAATTCTTATAAATACAAGCGTATGAGGTAGGAACTCTTATCCTGTTTGTATAGATGAATAAACTGCTGATAAGTGGCATAGCTGGAATTTGAATACACATGGGTTGCTTCCAAAATAATAATAATGCTTAACCTCTGTATTGTGCTTTACAATGTATAAACAACATTTCACACAATGACGGGGGGAAGAGTTACCCACTAAGCTAAATATGACTTCCAGATTGGGACCCAAGATTGAAGTACAGGCAATCTTTGCACAATGATGCAGGACAGTAAAAATGTCCATGCAAGCTGAAATCATGACAATGATCGTAAAGATCAATGGGGAAAATTGCGATTGTTCCAGAACCTTTAAAAATTATCAAACATAAAAAACTCTCTTAATGTCAGTTATAAATATATAAGGAAATGAAAAAATAGTAAAGTTGATATTTATTTAGCACACTGTCATTTAAAATTAGATTTAATTAATACAATTAGAATTTTTAATTGTTTAAATTTAAAATTAAATTAAAATCTAACAAAAAATTAGAAAGATTGAGAATTAAGTTGTTTTAGTCCTTTGTAAAAAATTTACCACGAGTAGTTTAAACAGTGTTTGCATCCTTTTTGTCATATAATTTACAGTAGGGAGTGAGCACCTTCTCCATGCCTCAGCAAACGGTCAGACGTGTTTCTAAGGTTCAGTCAGCTTCTAACATTTTATCCTTTCACTTTCAATGTCATGAAATATCTCCAAGAATTCCTTTAATGTGAAATTTTTTGCTGGCATCATTTCCTCTGGGACATCTTCAACCTTTTCATCACAACCACATTCTCATTTACATCCATAAGTTCATTTTCCCAAAGTTCCTCTGGCTGCATATCTAAAACCTCTCGAGGGGCAGCAGTATCAACATTCCCATGGTCATGTTTCTCCTGTAACTCCACTGATGTATTCAAATTTCACTTCCAGGGTTTATCACTTTTCATTATTTTGTTGCACTTTCATTTCCATTGGCCAGTTTCCTCTTTCAGTTATCTAGTTTTGTAAAATGCCCCAGAGATTTACAGCTGAGATGAGAAGATAACACAACTACATGCTTTGCTGTCTGCATGTGAACTGAATAACTGATGTATAGTGACCAACCAGCTACAAACTGTAAGAGAAGTGACATTGTTGGCTTCTGATCATGATGCATATCTGTTATTTATGTATGATTTGTGGACTGAAGAACTACTAGCAAAATGTGTACTTTATGTAATTAGTCACAGTTAATATACCACTGGATTTGAATGATGTTGCTAGAGGACTGGCATTATTGAACTAAACCACAGTAACTGAAATTCTTGTATATTAGAACCATATAAAGCAAGAAGGGCTTATACTTAGTGGGTTGAGCCTTAGTGTCCCTCTAAGTACCCCAAAAGATGTTCAAAAGCAAAGGGCAAGCTTATAGGATCCCAAGGTTGAGAATAGACATTCAAGATTGAGTTAAAGGAGGGGGCTCTATAGTCTGCTGATTCAGCAGAGGACAGTAATATTTTGGGTCTAAGCAGCACATTTTATCTGAGGAACTCAACGTGTCTCCCCTTCATTACCTAATTCAGCCTTACGGCAGGCAGGTAGGGGGCTGGCGCTGATATTCTCATCTCATGGGCAGAAATTGAGGTGCAAAGAAGTTAAATGTAGCCTGTACTTTAAAGTGTATTGGATAATAAATTCCTTAACTCTTCAGCTAGCCCAGATTCCACATTCTGCCTTAATCCTATGTTGGGTCATGAGGACCCTCTACAGTGTGACCTGGCCCTGATTCACATCCTGCCATCCATCTGCCCACCAAATTGTACATGAGGTTTTTCTCAGTGATGCTGGCAGAGATGAGCTGAGGTCTTCCCATCCATTTGTCGTGTCTTCCTAAAGGATTTTGTTGTCTTTTATTATAATAATATTAGAAACATTCCAACCCCCTCCCTGCCCCTTCCTCTAAGAAACAGAAACTGGGGAATTCCCTGACGGTCCAGTGGTTAGGACACAGCGCTTTCACTGCTGAGGGCGCAGGTTCTATCTCTGGTCAGGGAACTAAGATCCTGCAAGCCAAGACGTGTGGCAAAAAAAAAAAAGAAAAAGAAAAACAGAAACCTATTTAGTACTTAAGTATGTGCATGACATTATTACAAGGTAATGGCCCTAGGTAAAGCTAACTAAGATAACATAAAAGAGGTTGACTTCTTTCTTACATGATGTAATTTAAGCCTTTTTTAGAAGGGGTAATGTTAAGGTGAAGATTTGGGCATCAAGCATTATGACTTGGCTCCACCTTGCAGACAGTTAATTTCATGGGGGGGAAGCTTTCTCCTCTTTCATTTAGGACTTTTCCAGGTTAATCTTATGAATAGTCCAATCATGTTGTATTTCTCTCAAGTCTATCAGGTGTTTGAAAGTGTGGCCAAGAAGTATGATGTGATGAATGATATGATGAGTCTTGGTATCCACCGTATTTGGAAGGATTTGCTGCTCTGGAAGATGCGCCCGTTTCCGGGGACCCAGCTGCTGGATGTTGCTGGAGGCACAGGTAACATACAGTTCTGTATCCTGGGGTACCACTAAGCTCCTTTTATAAAAATTAGTGTCTCTTGGGACTTCCCTGGCGGTCCAGTGGTTAAGACTCTGCACTTCCGCTGCAGGGGGCACCGGTTAGATCCCTGGTCGGGGAACTGAGACCCCGCAGCCTCGCAGTGTGGCCAAAATAAATAAATAAGTAAAAAATAAAAATAAAATAGTTCAAAAAAATTAGTGTCTCTTGTTGGAATGAGCTAGCTCACCTACCATTAGCCTGAAAATAGTAATTGAAAATCAGTACACTTCTCAGAAAGATTTATTCTTTCCTTTTTTAACTGAATGTCAGTCAAAAGCACAGAATATCAGCTTTGTGCCTGTCACTTTTCTAAAATTCAGAGGATTACAAAGTAAAACGACCAATTTTTAACTCTAGTGGCATTTCCCCATCTAAACAACCGTTTTACCTTCTATTTAACCTTTATCCCACTTTCCCTCTTTCTTTGGTGTGGGAAAGGGGGAGAGCTTTTATCATGTTATGTAAGCTTTCTAGGCAGACTTTTCTGCCTAATCTACTATGATACCAGATATCAAAAGCTCATTTATTTGTGCATGGTCCTTTGTTATTTGGTACACACTAGGCATTTGGAGAGAAAAATGTCACAATGTGTAATATAATGTAATAATGTAATAATCTATACTAATAGGATAATGTATAATAATAAATTACAGTAGAATAATGTCCATGTTTGACACATGTTTATGTGTGGCTTTGTTGGTGTGGCCCTCTACCCAAAAGGAAGCACAGAGGGCAGTACGGTGGAGGACAGTTTAGCAGAATCTATCAAAATCTAAAATGCTTACAGTCTAGGATCCCACAGTTCCAATTCCAGACATCTAGTCTGAAAACAAAAACAAAAACAAAAACTTGCACAGAGAGATAGCTACAGAAGGGGGTCAGTTAGAGCTGCTTCCATCTCCAATGTACCCCAGCCAGTAACATTACCACATGCTGGCAACTGCCCATTTAGAAAATGCAATTGAAAAGTAATCCCATATATTTAAAAAGACATTGAAAAAGTAGAGCTACAAATATGCTCACTGCATAATTTTTAGTCATAGTGAAAAATTGGAAATAACCTATTTCTACCTCAATAAAGAAATGGCTTTAGGGACTTCCCTGGTGGTGCAGTGGTTAAGAATCTGCCTGCCAATGCAGGGGGCACGGGTTCGATCCCTGGTCTGGGAAGATCCCACGTGCCGCAGAGCAACTAAGCCTGTGCGCCACAACTACTAAGCCTGCGCTCTAGAACCTGCAAGCCACAACTGCTGAGCCTGCGTGCCACAACTACTGAGCCCACGTGCCACAACTAGTGAAGCCCACGAGCCTAGAGCCCATGCTCCGCAACAAGAGAAGCCACCGCAATGAGAAGTCTGTGCACCGCAATGAAGAGTAGACCCCGTTCGCCACAACTAAAGAGAAAAGCCCACACACAGCAACGAAGACCCAACACAGTCAAAAAATAAATAAATATATTTTTTTAAAAAAGAAATGGCTTTAAATTAAGATACATCAATACTATAAAATATTAGGTAGCTATTTAAAAGAATGAGGAAAGCCTAGAAATACCAATGGAATGGCCTCAAGGACATATTAAGTGGGAAGAAAAAGAAAAGTTGTATACAATGCATATAATATGATCCCCATTTATGTTTTTAAGTTGTTTTATATGAGTACATATAATTATATTTAAATATATAGGAAAGTGACTAGAGAATACCGAATTGGATGGAGAAAATGGAAAAACTTAAGGATATATTTCTTACAGTGTAAGAAAAAAACAAAACAAAGACAAGGAAACCGCATTGTAAAAAGGGAAATGTGATCCCGGAAAGCACTGGCTTTGCCCAAACAATATTTACCTAGTCACAATAATGTACACACTTGATTTTCAGCTTTTAGACTCAAACCATCAACAAAGCACAGAAGACATAGCTATAGAACAAATAAAATGTTATCAGGCTTGACAGAATAAAAATATATATATGATGGAACGCTGAAGGGAGTCAAAAGAGATACTGTCTGTAGTTGGTGGAATAAGAAATAAAATACTGGGGTGGAGGGATAAATTTGGAATTGGGATTAACAGATGTATACTACTATATATAAAATAAACAACAAGGACCTACTGTATAGCACAGGGAACTGTATTCAATATCTTGTAATAACCTATAATGGAAAAGAATATGAAAAAGAAAAAAATGTATATATATGTAAAACTGAACCACTTTGCTATACACCTGAAACATTGTAAATCAACTATACTTCAATAAAAAAATTAAAATTGAAAAAATATATTGATTAGTTTATTACTTTAGGTTACAAAGGTATCTGTGAGGAATTATGAAAAGTGATAAAATATATTGGGAGGATAAAAGCAAGCAGAGATGGGGGTGAGTAAAGAAGTAGCTGTAACCAACAGAATAAACAGCTAAAGGAGTTGGGAAGGATGGTCTGTGGGGAACTGAACTGGGAGTAGGAAGTGGTGTGGCAGGGAACTGTTGCTTGTGACTGTACCTTTATGTTACTGTCATAAAAATTATTAGAAAAAGGCTAGAAGGATGCACACTGAGCTCTTAACACTTGTTATGTCTGGAGAGTGTGGACAGAGAATGCAACTTTCATGTTTTATTCTACATGTTTAGGTATTGAGTCTTATAGTAAGAATGTGTCCATGCATTACATATGCAATTTTTTAAAGGTTTTTTTTTTTTTTTGAGGTATGCAGGCCTCTCACTGCTGTGGCCTCTCCTGTTGTGGAGCACAGGCTCCGGATGCGCAGGCTCAGTGGCCATGGCTCACGGGCCCAGCCGCTCCACAGCATGTGGGATCTTCCTGGACCGGGGCACAAACCCGTGTCCCCTGCATCAGTAGGCGGACCCCCAACCACTGCACCACCAGGGAAGCCTGAGGTTTTTAAAAATTAATTAATTAATTAATTAATTAATAAAATAAATTAATTTATTTTAAATTAAATTAATATAAATTAATTAATAAAATAAATTTATTTATTTATTTTTGGGTCTTCATTGCTGTGCACAGGCTTTCTCTAGTTGTGGCAAGTGGGGGCTACTCTTCGTTGTGTTGCACGGGCTTCTCACTGCGGTGGCTTCTCTTGTTGTGGAGCATGGGCTTCAGTAGTTCTGCCACGTGGCCTCAGTAGCTGTGGCGCACGGGCTTAGTTGCTCCGCGGCATGTGGAGTCATCCTGGAGCAGGGCTTGAACCCGTGTCCCCTGCATTGGCAGGCGGATTCTTAACCACTGAGCCATCAGGGAAGTCCAGGTTTTTTAAAGAATCTTAGACGTTAGAAATTTACTGTTAAAATAAAAAGTTACTGGGCTTCCCTGGTGGCACAGTGGTTAAGAATCCACCTGCCAATGCAGGGGACACGGGTTCAAGCCCTGGTCCCCGAAGGTCCCACGTGCCGTGGAACAACTAAGCCCGTGCACCACAGCTACTGAGCCTGCGCTCTAGAGCCCACTAGCCACAACTACTGAAGCCTGAACACCTAGAGCCCGTGCTCCGCAACAAGAGAAGCCACCGCAATGAGAAGCCTGTGCACCACAGTGAAGAGTAGCCCCCGTTCACCGCAACTAGAGAAAGCCGGCGCACAGCCAGGAAGACCCAACGCAGCCAAAAATAAATAAAATAAATAAATAAAAATAAAAATTAAAAAAATAGTTACTGTTGAGATGAGTACAAAATTCAATTTTCATACACTCCTCAACCCCTGTACCTTTGTTGCTCCTTTGGGGTTTAAGAAATGCTGGGTTTTTGTTTTTGTTTGTGTTTGATCTTTCCTCCTGTTGGCTTCCCACAGGTGACATTGCATTCCGGTTCCTTAATTATGTTCAGGCACAGCATCAGAGAAAGGAGAAGAGGCAATTAAGGGCCCAACAAAATTTATCCTGGGAAGAAATTGCCAAAAAGTACCAGAATGAGGAGGATTCTTTGGACGGTTCTCATGTCATGGTCTGTGACATCAACAAGGAGATGCTAAAGATTGGAAAACAGAAAGCCCGTGCTCGAGGATACAAAGCTGGTAAGTCCTGCAGAAAATGGACCCAGAGGAGATGTTTATATGTTTATAAAATAAGATGGAATATGTACAATGCTGAAATGCTTTCTTTCCAGGTTTCAAAAACTTGCAGGTAGGTAGGAGTGGAAGATAATTTGTGTGGCTGCGTCCAGCATGTGTGCTGTTATGTACATTATTTCAGCAACCCAGGGAGTTAGATTATCAGCCACATGTGACAGGGGAGATAACCCAAACCCAAAGAGGTTAAGTATCTGCTTCAGCTAACACAACTTAAATGGCAGATCCGGAATGGGGGCTGACTCTTTGGATCTCAGCTCTTGGACACTGAGACAAGTTTGGCTTTTAATTCCCAGCAGCTCCCCAGTGACCCCCATGCCCTGTTCTTGAGCCATTTCATCCCCCTCCCAAAACTAAGCTCTGCTTCAGCTTTCAAACCAGGGGGCTCCTGGGGCCTGGACATTTCCCACGTGGGGCTCTTTTCACAGGCAGTCTTTGCTCCAGAGCACCTCCACCCCACCCCCGCCACTGGGTGGGCTGAGACTTTCTCAGATTTTCATCCAGGTCTAATGGCTTTGTTTTTTGGGGGAGCGGGGGGGTGGGGGGCGGGGTTGTGATTTATTTATTTATTTTTTTAATACATCTTTATTGGAATATAATTGCTTCACAATACTGTGTTAATTTCTATTGTACAACAAAGTGAATCAGCCATATACACACATACATCCCCATATTCCCTCTTGAGGCTCCCTCCCACCCTCCCTATCCCACCCCTCTAGGTCATCGCAAAGCACCGAGCCGACCTCCCTGTGCTATGCTGCTGCTTCCCACTAGCTATCTCTCTTACATTTGGTTGTGTATATGTATGTCAATGCTACTCTCACTTCGCCCCTCACCCGCTGTGTCCTCAAGTCCATTCTCTACGTCTGCGTCTTTATTCCTGTCCTGCCACTAGGTTCATCAGTACCTTTTTTTTTTTTTGATTCCAAATACATGCGTTAGCATACGGCATTTGTTTTTCTCTTTCTGACTTACTTCACTCTGTGTGACAGACTCTAGGTCCATCCACCTCACTGCAAATAACTCAATTTCGTTTCTTTTTATGGCTGAGTAATATTCCATTGTAGGTCTAATGGCTTTTCCCACACAGCCTTGCTTCCTCTCCTTTTTATTTTTTCCAGGTGTCTCCTCTCACCCCCTGCCCCCAAAAAAGAAAAAAACCCTTTTGCCCTCCTACCTCTATTTCATCGTGGTTTTCTCAGAGGGCCCAACTGATGCAGTTGAAGAATCACCTGTAAATGGTACTCCTCAAATTTCCCTAGCACGGTACTCTCAACAGCCAATGGGAGAATGCCTGGGTATCTCCAGGAACCTGTTGCAGCCTCCAAATAGACAGTTTCTGCTCTAGCTTAAAGATATATATTTTGCATTTGGCTTTCTGTTTGTTTTCATATTTTGAAATACTTTTGCCCCCAGTTTTATGCCCCAGTAGTAGTACTGATCTGGCAGCTGCAGCATGTTTACCCAGCTCTTCAGAGCCGCTGCACTGCCCTCTTCCACGCTGGCCGAGCACTGCAGGCAGCCCCCGTGAGAGGCAGCGGTGCACAGCAAAGGAAGCCAAGTCCCTTGGGTCCATGTCAGCACTTCTCCCCTCCCCCACCCCCACCATGAGTGTCTATGGTTATTTTAGCTCAATTCTGCTTCCTCCTCCTCCTCCCACCCGCAGAATGAGCTGCCTAGACGAACTGCAGCCCACTTGGCCCCCCAAATGAAGGGCTCTTTTGTTAACCATCAACACTGATCAGAAGGCTGACAATCACTAGTGTTTCTAGACAAAGGCACCGTGTTCTTACTCCTACTGAGAAACGTGTTTCCCTTCTCTCTGGTGCTTAGCCACGAAGACTGGAGAACAAAGATGGAAATGATGGGTAATGTTCCACCTCTTGAATCATCTCTTCCATAGCACAGCTTGCCCTTCAGGCTCTCCTAACAGCCAAGAAATCCACCTGCATAGAATCATTACATGCTGCATAGTATGGTTTTATCTTTCCTCCTTGCTTTATCAATCTCCAATAATAATGCCTTTGCAAAAAATATCATGCAAAAAAATTTGAAACTAAGTAGGAAGATCCTAGAAATGATTTAATAGTTTAAAAAATTAATGTGTAAAGGCATTTTTGTGTGTAGTACTATGATGTGTTTTCCTTACATGTAGCACTTCCTCCCAAAATGGAAGCTTGGAGGGCAGGAACCTTAAAAAGATTATTTGATGGTTTATAAAAGTGATATATTTGGGAAAATTTTGGATATTAGAAATCAAAACTTTGAAAAGGTATTAAGAAGTAAATATTAACCAGAGTTTCAGCATCCAGAGATGACCCTCAATATATTTCCTTCCTAGCTTTTTCCTAATCATGTTCTTTTTATAAAATTGAGAACATCTTATGTATATAATTTAGTATCCTGCTTTATTTAATTCAGCATTGTATCATGAGATTTTCCCATGTTATTAAAAACTCCTGGGAATTCCCTGGCGGTCCAGTGATTAGGACTCCACACTCTAACTGCTGAGGGCTCAGGTTCGATCCATGGTCAAGGAACTAATATCCCACAAGCTGCATGGTGCGGCCAAAAAAAAAAAAAATTTCCTTAAAATCATTTTTTATGATATTCTCTCATATGGATGTTTTATGATTTGCATAACCAATTTATGTAACTAGTTGATCTTTCATTTTTTTCTGATGTTTTTGCACGTAGCACAATGTTGTGACATCCTTATTTGTAAATTTTTGCATGCATCATTATTTTCTTTTTACTGACAATATATTTGGACAAGTGTTCAGGCTCTCTAGATCTCAATTACCTTATCTATAAAATGTAGAAAATAATAACCCTTCTCACAGTAGGAGGTACTATCCCATAACTGTTAAAAACACAGGCTCTGGAATAAAACTTACTGAGTTCTAATCCATCTGTGTGACCTTAGGCAAGGTACTTCAATCTTTCTGATACTCAATTTTGTTCACCTGAAACATGAAGATGATAGTACGGCTGTCTCAGAGTCGGTATGAGGATGTGAGAAGATAATGTATGTAAAGTGATAACACAGACCCTGCCATCATGGGCTTAGTAAGCAGTAGCTTTGATGATGATGTCATTAATGTCCTCCTCCTAAAATTCAAATAGCTGGGTCAAAGGATATACTTATTACTAAGGCTCTTGTTAAATACTGCTGGCATGCTTTCCAGGAGGGTTATTTCCATTTACCTACCCCTATAGTGCCTTCCTTCTATATCATACTTTTTTTTTTAAGTTCCATTGAGACACCGAACGTGACAGTGCTTTTATTTAATTTATTTAAGGAAGCCAAGTGTTTTATTTTATTTTAAATGTATTTATTTATTTATGGCTGCATTGGGTCTTTGTTGCTGCGCGCGGGCTTTCTCTAGTTGCAGTGAGCGTCGGCTACTCTTCATTGCAGTGCACGGGCTTCTCATTGCGGTTGTTTCTCTTGTTGTGGAACACGGGCTCTAGGCGCACGGGCTTCAGTAGTTGTGGCACGCAGGCTTCAGTAGTTGTGGTTCACGGGCTCTAGAGCACAGGCTCAGTAGTTGTGGTTCACAGGCTTAATGGCTCCGTGGCATGTGGGATCTTCCCAGACCAGGGCTCGAACCTTGTCCCCTGCATTGGCAGGCGGATTCTTAACCACTACACCACCAGGGAAGTCCCTATATCATACTTTATGTCTGATTCACTGCAAGTTGAATAATATTAAAGCCAAATCAGGATCCTCAGAGGACATAGCTACCCTGATGGGGAGCTCCCTTGGGTGTTTTCTGAATTCATGACCAGATTTGCAGTCAAGACACTTTGCTTCTCTATGACTCCAGTAGAACCAATATAATTATACTAAATTACATACTTAGAATACTTCCAATGACTGTCTGAAGTAGGTACTATTATTGACTCCATTTTACAGATGAGGAAACAAAGTAGTTTATTAAAGATTATATGGCTAATAAATGGGGAAGCTGGAATTAGAACACAGGCAACCCCAGGACCTGGGCTCTTAACCACAGTGCTTTACACAAAACACCTAGTTGGATAAAAATTGCTTAAGGGTAAGGCATAACTAAGTAACCAGTGTCTACTCTGAGAACCTTGGGGGGACTTCCTGCTAAACTTCAAGGGCGCCAGCTTCACATTCTCAGGACTGGAGGACACCGTGAAGACGGTGGCCAGGAATCCACTGGAGAAGGCAGGTGTGTATTTTCTGACACCACTTCAGATACCACATGTGTGATGTTTGCCCAGCACCAAGCAGCTCTCCAGTTCTCCAATGTCAACCAGCTGTCCAACAATTTAGTTCAGTTCTGACACTAATTACCCAGAGTTAGCTCAGATTCCACAGGTTTAAGGGCTAATTGCCACAGGACTGTCCCCACTTCACAAGCCAGCCGCAAACAGGGTGTCCACGGTACCCACAGTTCTGTCTGGCCTACTGAAAATTCAGGGTTTCCCATGACCCCCTCCTCAGGTTTGACAGTTCACTGGGTGCAGAGGAGACAGTTGTCCAGACTGAGGCCAGAACTGCTTTTCTCTTTCAGGACTTGCTTGGGTAGTGGGAGACGCTGAAGAACTGCCCTTTGATGATGACAAATTTGATGTTTACACCATTGCCTTTGGGATCCGGAATGTCACACACATTGATCAGGTAATGAATGGCTGCATCCGCTTGCGTGACTCAGGATATTAGTTCTCCTGGAGTGGCTCCACGGTGAATGAGGAAAGGGAGAGAGTCTTCTCTGGGCTCAGCTCCTGAGTTGAATGTTTCAGGCTTAGAGGTCTTAATCCTTTAAATTGCCCATTTTCCTGCCCACAAAATTGAAAAAAAACCACAGAGCAGATCCCCACAGAAGCCTTTGTTGCTTGGGTTGGTATTTACATCCTTAAAAAAAAAAATTATTTATTTGGCCGCATCAGGTCTTAGTTGCGGCGGCGGGCTTCTCTCTAGTTGTGGCATGCGGGCTCTAGAGTGCGTGGTCTTAGTTGCCCTGTGGCATGTGGGATCTTAGTTCCCCAACCAGGGATCAAACCCGCGTCCCCTGCATTGGAAGGCGGATTCTTAACCACTGGACCACCAGAGAAATCCCAGTATTTACATTTTTGAGACTGTCAGTCTTGCTCTCTCATTTCATCTGCTTCCTCTTGCTTGTGAAGCCACCTGACTCTGACACTGCAGATCAGAGGGATTTCCAAGGCTGACAGAGAAAAAGGCACTCAAACCCTATTTTGGCAGAAGGTAGCTAGATTCATGGTTCCTCTGTAGGAAGAAGGGAAATGTTCAGCTCTTAATCTGATGCAGCTCTTCTTTATTTCTGCTTGAACATTCTGTCCAAACATTTGAAGATGGTAAGCAAGGCACCCCATTTCATTTCTGTAATGTGGACTCCAGTTGCCTAGTTGCCTGCTTTGGGTGGGACATCCTTTATGGTGTACTTTAGCTTCATTTTTATGACCTGTCCTATGTCTGTAGCCAGTTTATTATTCCTTTTAAATTAAAAAAAATAATAAATTTTAGTAGATTCAAAGTTCAAAAGGCACAAACGGATATATCAGTAAAAGTCTTCACCTTGTGTCCCAGCCATTCAGTGCCTCTTCCCCCTGCAGTCACCAATTTCTTAATGTAGCTTTGCAAAGATGTCTTGTGCATATTAAGTGTATTTATTTTCTTTCTTTTTTATACAAATATTAGCATATGAAACATTTTGCCCATTGCTTTTTTTTCCCTTAAAAATATACCTGCAGGGCTTCCCTGGTGGCACAGTGGTTGAGAGTCCGCCTGCCGATGCAGGGGACACGGGTTCGCGCTCCGGTCCGGGAGGATCCCACATGCCGCGGAGTGGCTGGGCCCGTGAGCCATGGCCGCTGAGCCTGCGCGTCCGGAGCCTGTGCTCCGCGGGGGGAGAGGCCACAGCAGTGAGAGATCCGCGTACCGCAAAAAAAAAAATCTATATATCTATATATCTATATACCTGCAGACTTTTGCATGTCAGCACATAAAGAACACTGGCTCTTCCTTTTTTTAATAGCTGCATAGATTCCCTTTGTGTATATATTCCGTAATTTAGCCAGTCTCTCATTAATGGTTAAGATGCTTCTAATCTTGGTGCTGTTCAAATCGTGCCATAATGAATAACCCATGTCGTTTCCACAATAGAAACATTTCTGTAAGATAGATTATTTGAAGTAAAATTGCTGGATCAAAAAGGAATATCCATTGTGATTTTGAGAAGTAATTCAAAAATTGCCGCCTGTGGGGCGTTGTACCAATCTGAGTCAGTTTAGATTACTCCAAGTAACCTTCTCTAGTCACTGGCAGCAGAATGCCTATTTCTGCTGTTACAGCTTCCCAGCTGAGAGTGAACACGGGATCTGTGGGAAATCACTTTTATAATGCCCATAGAAGCTGACGCCGCCTCAGCCTCCCAGAGCTGAATGAGGGCTGCTGACGAGTGTGTTCTGTTGTTCCTGTCTTGCTCAGGCGCTCCAGGAAGCCCATCGGGTCCTGAAGCCAGGAGGACGGTTTCTCTGTCTGGAGTTCAGCCAAGTAAACAATCCGCTCGTATCCAGGTTGGTATTGTTAACAGGGCTTGATTTTCATCATCTAGCCAAGGGTTTCCCATCCCAAAGTGGAAAGAAAATAGCCAGTAAGCTACAAGCATCAACCTCATAGTTCAGTGTCCCAGAGTCCCTGAGGGACAGTGCCACCTCTGAGGTCTGAATGACAACACCTAGGCCAGAAGGGTCTCAAACCAGTAACCAGAGACTCAAGTGGGCCCACGTATGTATTTTGTTTGACTCATGGTATTTTAAAAATTGACTTAGATGTCCATATTTTAAAATCAGGAAATTTTACATAAAAATCTAGATTTCCAGCTTCACTTGAGAAATCAGATATATGGCAATCCTGGTTAAGCCCATATTCCCACATGGCAATAGTCAGGGCTGAGTAGTAACTGCCCTTTCTCCACTTTTCTGGTACTTCCTAACTGTGCCTGTCACCACACCCTCACTACTCCCTAGGCTTCTGCACCTGGCCCACTTCACTTATTTCAGGTACTTGCTTGACCCTTATAGGCATTTGAGTTTATAATCCCAGGCTTAGACCTTCTTGCTTATTAATGGTCACGTTCTAATCTTAATCTTTTGCCTTTTTGTTTAGGCTCTATGATGTATATAGCTTCCAGGTCATTCCTGTCCTGGGAGAGGTCATTGCAGGAGATTGGAAGTCCTATCAATACCTTGTAGAAAGTATCCGACAGTTCCCATCTCAGGTAAAAAACTTCTATAGCTTACAACAAAGGCCCTACAGTTGAAATCCAGGCGATTTTTGCTGTATCCTTCTTTGTGTTTTAGGAGGAGTTCAAGGAGATGATAGAAGATGCAGGTTTTCAGAAGGTGACTTATGAAAATCTAACATCAGGCATTGTAGCCATTCATTCTGGCTTCAAACTGTAACTCCTTTAAGATCCTGGAGTGTGAACCAGTCACATCCTGTCAAAAGGCTGGAGCCGAAGGATAATGTGGTTAGTGAGACCAGCACAACATCTCCTCCTAAGGCTGTGCGCCTTGGACTCATGTTCTGATATGACCAGTCTCAGAGTGAAAGAAACAAGCTTCTGTCACTTTATTGCAGCTTTCCTTTGGGGCTGCTTCAGGCCTTCTCCCAGAGGTATTTAGTCTGTGCTTTTTGCTTAACTCCTACTAATTTTTCTTGGCTCTGTAGTATGTGGTTAAGGAAAACCAGCACTGAAACTCAGTTTTGAAGTGTATCTGTGGCTTCTCTGCCAGTGCTGCCTTCCAGAGGGATAATGAATCATTAGAACCCAATGATGATTTGAACCAGAAAACTTCCTAGCTGTACCCAAGTCCATCTTTCAGCCTAGGACTAAGTCTGGGGCCAAAAGCCAAGGCCCAAATTAGAGGGCTAAGGATCACAACTAGAATTGTGCCCTGAAACACTAAGAGTTTACAATTTTCATGGGTTTTGTCATTTTTTTCTTGAGGGAGGTGAAAGAAATACACTTTCATCATTATTCATTCAGTCCTCTTCTACCAAAAGCCACTATTGTGTCCTCAGTGCCTGTCATGAAGGAAACTTGACAAATCCTTGTTGAAGGAATAAATGTACCTGATTTCACGTCTTACAAAGAGAGCTTCTTTGTCAGGATACGTTTGAAGTCAGGATCTTATAGCCAAAAAAAAAAGTTTGATAACTATTTGTCTAGCCAAACCCCCTCCAGTACTCAGAAGAGCTGGACAGAGCTCTTGTCTCCTTAATACAGTCCACTCTTTGATGTTAAAATGAGACCATAAAAAAAAAAATGAGACCATAAATATTTTCAGTGCAGATGAAACTTAAGGGTTTTTTTGGGGGGTGGGGGAGGGTTGGTAAGAAATCGCAGAAATCAACCTGTGAGTTGGCTGGCAGTTGAATTGCAGAGACCTTAGTTCAAGGCTATTTGAAAAGTCTTCAGATATGCTGCCTCTCGCCCCAGCACAGAAGGGGTCATTTACCCCTTCACGTGAGTCACGACCTTCACTCACAAGATTGTGCCCTTGTCACTGAAAAGCTTCCAGATACAGCACTCTATATACACCTGTCTCAAAGAACAGCACCTTAGAACGATTGATAAAATGCTAAACCTTAGAAAAACTTTTAAGTTTTGTTTTCAGCCGGCTGGCGCCTCTGAAATTAACAAGGAGCAGGCAGTAAAAAAACCTTCATAGGTCATCAACCCAGTCCTCGCTCAGTGGCAATGTGATTCTCATATCTGAATCAAGAAAGAAAAGTTAAAAGCTGTCACTTCCTGGCAATAGATATGGGCCTGATGAAATTAGAACTCCCATTGTCCAGCCGTTTGTGGCCTGAAGGCAGCTGGAGACTGGAAGTAGAGCTAAAATCGACAAGATTGATGCAGCTTTGAAAGCCAAACACCTGTTGGGCTTCAAATATAGCCAGGTCACAAAAGAGGAAAAGGAGGTAGAAAAAAGATGTATTACAGGAACATTCTCAGTCTGTTCATATAAATACAAACCTAAACGACTGCAATTGCAGTCCCGTTCCACAGTACCTCCTGCTCCTCTCCTGCAGAAAGCAGGGGAAAAACTTCTCCCACTTGAATTGCCATAATAGTAAAACAATTGTTTGCCCCTCTACCCTGAAACTTTCTCAGTCCTAACATTGATCAACTTCACTAGAACTTTTAAGACCCCAAGTTCTGGTAAAGAAAAACAACCTCCCAAAGATGTTACAGACCTAATATTGCTCTCAAGATGGAATCATCAGTCAATTCAGATCTATCACCCGCTCTGTGTAGCATTAGCCTGGCTGCTCAGACACCCTAATTGTATCTCATAGATCCAAGGTCTAAAACAAAAAGGCTTACCTCATGTGAACACTGAAAACAAAGGGGAATTTAAAAGCCAGGACCTTCCTTGCAGCTTCCCAGGATGGGCGTGGGTTGTCTCAGCCTCTGGAATATTTCCTATCTACAAAAGCCAAGTCTGCCATATTCGCTTTTATTCATAGAAAAGATTTGTCTTCCTAAAATTGATAGCAGGAAACCTTTAATGAAGTTTACTTATCCAGTTTTAATTGGGTCTTTTAGTGAAAGCTTCAATTCACATGTGAACACAGCTAGTTAAAGCACAGCACAGCAGGCTTATAAGTTTAAATTCCTGCAGACTTTATTAGAATCACATGGAGGGCTGCCTCAAAAGATTTCCCTTTTAAGACCACCTTTAATCTTTAGAATATTCTTTGGCCAAGGCAGGGGAGGGGAAATTAGTCTAGAGCCCAACTTTCTTATTAGCTTATTTCCATTTTACAACCATGGAACTACTATACATTCATCACCACTTGAGGCCTAAGGCCCAGAACACTCTATAGCAGTATCTTTTAACAAAATGAGCACTTAAGGAAAGCATCAGATTAGGAATAAGAGTTAATTCAGTAGTTTCTCTGCCATGCATTTCTTAACATGCACTTCTGAGTAGTATTCTTCCATGCATAACAGTAGCAGGATGGGCAAGAATGAAACTCAAGAGCGTTGAATAGGCTAGTCTGTTATATCCCACAGAAACTTCAAGGAATCACCCCCACCAAACTACCCAAGATCAAACAATAGGCCATCTTCAACCCTAGATTATTTGAACAAATCGTTATTAACGCACACTTCTCCAACACATTTATTTCTTTTAAGGAATGGATTTTGAAGAGAAAAAACATGGGACAGAGAGGTATGGAATAGAAAATAAATACAAATGTAAGCTGTTTTGCTAATTGCTTTATAACCACAACAACCTAGTACAGAGAATGCCCTGTACAAAACAACACAATAAAGATCGAGGTGTTCCCTTAGGCAAGGCTGAAGATTTCAGTCTCTGGTGTTTGGAATTTAGGCTGCAGTCCTTGTTTTTGGATGGATCACTGGGTGTGGCACAGTCCATGCTTTTAACCAGATTTGAACAGGAGAATGGCCACTTGGCCCAGGTAGAAGTAGATGAAGTGTTTGGTTTCATGTGTCACATAACTACCGAAGTTCCTCCCCACGATGCAGTGCCAGGTGGGGTTGTATTTCTTGTCAAACTCCTGGGGGAAGGGGAGAAGAAAAAGAACACAGAATTTTAGTGCTAAACCAGAGGTCAGAGTTTGCCTCCTAGATAAGCAGAGCAGAAAGAAGGAACGTCAGCATCTGCAAATTCTTAGAATGAAAGAATGTTCCTCAGCTCCAAATCGCCTACATGGTGCATTAATGCAAACATACTTGCAATCTGAGCTAAGCTGGGAATGGGGGCTGGGGAGGTAAAAGTCAGAAAGGGCAACGTCAGAGACAGAGCGCTTTGTTATCATGGCAATTACACCTTCATAACTTCTAGAATATTCTTATTCATTAACAGCAGGTGACATCAGTTCTAGTTTATCCTCTAGTTTTTAAACAGAACTAAACTATCCTCCTATTGTACGACATGCACCTACAAAAGCCAAGAAAATAGTAAATATTTAGCCCAAAATACCCCCACTATAACTCATTTCAGTATTATTGAAACAGAAGACTTCCAAAAGAACAAAGCCTCAATGAGCTTCTAAACCACTGTGGATCAAAATTTAAACGGACAAGACACTTGGCACTCCACTGTCCCTATAAAAAGAATGCTGGAAGCAGAACCTGACAGCTACCTGGGCAAATTTTATCTTTCTGTCAATAGCCCTTCTTCCCACATCTATCCTAACAGTGCTAATCTACCACCTGGTCCTCAAGGAGAGCAAACTGCAGTAACAACTTTTCCCTATTTTCCCCACCCCCAGAGGCTCTAGGTTTCACTGGGTAGCTCTAGGCAGGGGCCAAAGCTAGTCCTTCTCTATGAAAGTACTACAAGTCTCTGGTGAGTTAGGCAAAATTTGGCTACTATTGTATTGTACACAGCAAGAACGTCTTTTAGACTAAGGGGAATAAAATTCTTACAAACTAGACCAACGCACTGCTGCTGCCTCTGTCAAAAAGGTATTTATTTCTGCTCCATCCGAAGTCTTTCATCTTCTCATTCTCGACTAGAACCCTCCCACGGCTTAGGCTGCCAGCTTCCTTCCCTTCTAGAAAACATAGCTCGAGAAGTTGGCAGGCCTGCCAGCTTTCTACAGACTGCCATTTACCAATCCCCCAACCTAGTACCCAGCCCTCACTACCACCCACTTTCCCTCAACTGCCGACTGACTCCCCACTGAAGGCTGGCAAGATCTCCCTTCGGCCCTGCTGGAAACACCCACGCAGCTACCCCCCTCTCGAGCACCCAGATGGATCCTGGGCGCAGCAATCATGCAGAAGGGGGGGAACCGCTGCTGCCTGATCCTAGAAACCGTTACTAGGTGGCGCTTTCCCCGTGGAGCTGGGTAATTAAAAAAAAAAAAAACTTCGAACGCTGAGGGGCCGATCTTCAAGAGAAGCGCAAAATTCATTTGCGTCCTTTTCTGGAAACCTCTACACCCGCGCTACTTTGCGTGCCCCCCAAGTATCTCTGCCATTGCTCGGGGGACGCAGGATCGAGGAGAAGGAACTAAGTTGTGACTCGCCCCAGCTGAGCGCAAACTGCCCGAAACCCCACGCCCGCGCCCTGTCCTCACCTTCTTGATATGGGCCGCAATGTCCTTCTCTATATTATACTTCTCCAATGCCTGAGTAGCACACTCCACCGAGTCCTGTTGCATCTCCTCCGACATATCGGCATTTTTGATCACGGCCTTTCGGTCACACATGGTTACCTGGGGGGGCGAGGCCCGGGCAAAGGGTGAGGAGTTGGGTTACGGGCTGCGCCTGCGAGGCGCCAGCTTCCCGGGCCCGCTCCGCCCGCCCCACGCCACCCCGGGACGACCCCCAACCCCACTTCTCAGGAAGCGCGGGCCGCGCGGACCGAACGGCGGGATAAGTCCGGCAGGGGACGAAGCCAGATAGTGGAACCCCCCCGAGTCTCTCACCAAAGAGCAGGGGCTAGCCGACTGCAACGGTCTCCTGGGGGAGGGGCTGGCGAGGCTCAGACCGGTCGAGACGAACGGTCCCTACTAAAGCCGTGGCGCATCTATGGAGCCCCACGCCACCCGCCGCCGCCTAGTACCTAAGCCCCGCCCTGCTCCCGCCGGCCCCGCCCCCCACCGAACGTCCCTATTGGCTTGACACAGCCCCAGAACTCTCCCATTGGCCCATGGACTCAATGGTTCCCTCAGGATCTTTCTCCTGCATTTTGTTGCAGACCACAATGCACCGCTCTCGGCGTCGGTTGCCCCGGCAATGGGCCGCACGAGATGAGGCCAAACACCCCGAAGGCGGTGCTGGGGTGGGGTCGCGAGGACCGCCCAGCGGCTAGAGAGGTGCGAAGGAAGCTTCCGCCCAGGTCAAGAGAAGTGATTCCAAATTTACGGAGGTTGTCCCAGAGTGTGTTCTAGAATAAGTATTGTCTTTGGAAGTTGGGTATCCCACGTCCCTTCCATCCCAGGTCGGAAGGATTTACCCTTTCTGACTGAGGTAGCCAATCGCTTCACTAGAAGGGTATCTCTTAAGCAGGGCTGGCTTCGTGGGCAAGTGATCCGTGCAGTCGCAGAAGAGGAGCCCCAGGATTTGGTTTAATGCTCTGCTGTCTCATTGTTGAAATTCGTATTTTTTTTTAATACAAGGGACGCCACATTTTCATATTGCATTGGGCCATGCAAATTATGCAGCCGGACCTCCTCTGAAATATGGGAGTGCGGGTGTCAGAGGTCCTCAGAAATGGGAGAGGGTTTCCTTATGAATTAAGAGATTATCCCCAAGAGTGGGGTCTCCCTGCTGGGCAATGCAGACCTCATTTAAGGGGGTGGGGAGCCCTCCGGGTGGATTTGGGAGTGCCGATTCCGGTGGTGTGTGTCCAGGGTGGGGCTTCTTGCTCAGATGAGGCAGTCTTTCCTGTGTAGGAGTTTCTTGGTGGGGATTTACCTCTAGGGCGGAGGTGCCCTAATGAATAGAATGGCATCCCTTAGAGGTATTTCCTCTGGTTTAGGGAGACTAACCACTAAGTGGATAAAAAACCAAGGACTTGGGGTGGGGTTGGGGAGCAGGATCAGATCTGGATTTAAATATTTAAATCCTAGCCCTGTCATTTTACTAGCTGTTTGAACCTCAGTTTTCTAATCTGTAAAGGGATTAAATATAAAAGGAAACCACTTCATAGGCATGCTGGGAGTATTAAATAAACTAGTGCATTTGAAGTTCTCAGCACAACTTGTGGCACATAGTAAGGGTTGGAAGAATCTTACCGATGGCTGTCAATTTATGGAACTGTCCCAAGAGTCATGGCAAGGTTTTGAACAACCAACCCTTAAATACCTAAAATGTGTTTTTGAACTTGCATAAACAAGTTATCAGTTTAATCATGTAACCAGAAGCTTTCTGTTTACATTTCTGCCTGTTTCTACTTGACCACCCACTCTCATTAATCCAGAGCCCCTTAGACAATTTGATCAGAGGCACACAATGCCAAAGAGAAACCAGCTGGGAATAATGAGAAACTCCGGTACAACATATGCATATCAATTAAATCAAATTAAGAGACTTTTCCCAGTTTCAGGTTTCCAGTGGTGGGATTATGGGTTGGAGGAGTTAAAGTAGTTCTACACAGAGTCGCTGCTGGGGAAGAAGTTGTATTGGCAACAGGAGTGAGTCTGGGTTAGTGCTTCTACCTGACTTGCTGACTTGGATGCATGATTCAGAACTATGGAATCTAACGATGATGCTAGAACCTGAATCTCTCTTGGGGGCCTTTACTTTTCATGTATATAGTTGTTGTTTTTTTTTAACATCTTTATTGGGGTATAATTGCTTTACAATGGTGTGTTAGTTTCTGCTTTATAACCAAGTAAATCAGTTATACATATACATATGTTCCCATATCTCTTCCCTCTTGCATCTCCCTCTCTCCCACCCTCCCTATCCCACCCCTCCAGGCGGTCACAAAGCACCGCGCTGATATCCCTGTGCTATGCGGCTGCTTCCCACTAGCTATCTACCTTACATTTGGTAGTGTATATAGTTTTAAACCCTCTGATCTATGGCTTGGCCAGCTTCTCCTTGTTTGAACAGAAGGAGCTGAGAGTCGTTAAAGGGGATGAGGTCATAAGAACAGCAGCTGTGTATTGAGTGGTTGCCTATCACCAAGTGCTTGGCATTTACTCAGTTGCTCCTCACAACAGCTGTGCCTGGGACCCCTTTCCTCCCATCTCCCTCCTGGCATAACTTCTGCTCATTTAGATTTGAGCTCAGATGCCTCCTTCCCTAAAGAATCATCTCTACTTACCCCCTACCACCACACTTCAGTTACTCTCTACTGAAGTAACTTTTTTATTTCCTCCATTGTACTTGCCTCATTTATTCCTTCAGAATAAATTCACATGAATTAGCTCATGTATTTATTTGCTCAGTTATTGTCTATTTGTCCCTGCCTGTCTTCATCACTGCTGCATCTTCATCATCGAATTCAGCATCTGCCACATAGCATGCACTGACTTAGATATGCATTGAATTAAGAATTCCAGGTCTTATATCCCCAGCTTACAGATTAGGAAATTGACTTTCACAAGGTCAAGCTGTTAATAAAGGAAAAAATTCCAGGTCTGGATGACCCTAAAGTCCATTCTCTTAACTTCAATATTACTTTAATACATTTAGCTGAGGAGACAGTGTGCCTTCTTCTTATTAATAACTTTGAAGAAAAGGAGTTTGGGACGGGATGATGTTAAGGTTTTCTAACAAATAAGAGGATTTTGCTCGATAAATGCCTGTAGGTTTTTCTCCATTTGTAGCACCTGCCTTCCTGAGCATCTTCTGTGTTTGCTGCTCATCTCAACCAGCTCTTGACCCTAATTATTTTCTTTAAAAGTGAAGGAAGAGGGACTTCCCTGGTGGTCCAGTGGGTAAGACTCCACGCTCCCAATGCAGGGGGCCTAGGTTTTATACCTCCTGATCGGGGAACTAGGTCCCGCATGCATGCGGCAACTAAGAAGTCCACATGCCACAACGAAGATCCCACACACAGAAACTAAGACCGGGCACAGCATAAATAAATAAATAAATAATTTTTTTTTTTAAAAAGTGGGACTTCCCTGGTGGCGCAGTGGTTAAGAATCCATCTACCAATGCAGGGGACATGGGTTCGAGCCCTGGTCTGGGAAGATCCCACATGCCATGGAACAACTAAGCCCCTGCGCCACAACTACTGAGCCCGCGAGCCTAGAGCCCATGCTCCGCAACAAAGAGAAGCCACTGCAATGAGAAGCCCACACACCGCAGCGAAGGGTAGCCCCCACTAGTCGCAACTAGAGAAAGCCTGCGCGCAGCAACGAAGACACAACGCAGCCATAAATAAATAAATAAATATTTAAAAAGTGAAGTAAGAGCACTATCAAAAACTCATGCTGGGACTTCCCTAGTGGTCCAGTGGTTAAGACTTCGTGTTCCCAGGCTTCCCCGGTGGCGCAGTGGTTAAGAATCCACCTGCCAATGCAGGGAACACAGGTTCGAGCCCTGGTCCAGGAAGATCCCACATGCCGCAGAGCAACTAAGCCCGTGCGACACAACTACTGAGCCTGCGCTCTAGAGCCTGTGAACCATAAGTACTGAGCCCACGTGCCACAACTACTGAAGCCCACATGCCTAGAGCCCATGCTCTGCAACAAGAGAAGCCACTGCAATGAGAAGCCCGTGCACCACAACAAAGAGCAGCCCTTGCTCGCCGCAACTAAAGAAAGCCCGCGTGCAGCAACGAAGACCTAACACAGCCATAAATTAATTAATTAATTAATTAAAATAATAAAGACTTCGTGTTCCTAGTGCAGGGGCCCTGGGTTCGATCCCTGGTCGGGGAACGAGAGCCCACATGCCGCAACTAAAAGATCCCGTGTGCTGCAACTAAAGATCACGCATGCCCCAACAAAGATCCTGCACGCGGCAACTAAGACCTGACGCAGCCAAATAAATAATAAATATTAAAAAAAAAAAAGAAACTCATGATTTTCTGGCCTGTGTTTAACCCCAAGAGACATTTTGGGGATATTATTTCTAGGAACCAACGGCCTTTTTCATTCTGTTACCACTTATTTTTGCAGAATCATTTCTCACTTCCTATCTGCTTATCGCACAGTGAGGCAGGTAATAAATATCCGCTAGTTGTAAATGAAATGTCTGTTCAGGATTTGGATGCTTGAAATATATACCCAGAGTCAGTTACAGCCCCATCCTCAAGGAGTTTCTAGTCAACAGTAACCTAATCTTTCCAATATCATGGGTTTGGGGGTTTGAAAGGGCTTTAGAAGTACAGGAGCCCAGCAGGTAACATTAATGAGTGAGGTGAGGTAGGTGGCACAATAGGGAGTGGAGGGGACTGTGGCAAATAGAAAAGCCCTTTTTTAAAAAGAAGTATTTATTTATTTTGGGCTGCATTGGGTCTTCGTTGCTGCACGCAGCCTTCCTCTAGTTGTGGCGAGCCGGGGCTACTCTTCGTTGCGGTGTGCGGGCTTCTCATTGCGGTGGCTTCTCTGTTGCAGAGCACAGGCTATAGGCGCGGGCGTCAGTAGTTGTGGCAATGTGGGCTCAGTAGTTGTGGCTCACGGGCTCTAGAGTGCAGGCTCAGTAGTTGTGTCGCACAGGCTTAGTTGCTCCATGGCATGTGGGATCTTCCTGGACCAGGGCTTGAACCCGTGTCCCGTGCATTGGCAGGTGGATTCTTAACCACTGCACCACCAGGGAAGTCCCTAGAAAAGCCCTTTAAAAGGTGCCCAGGCAGATGTTGCCATTTGGGATTGTTGACCCAGTGTTGCTAAAATCATCTGATTTTCAAGAGAGACCAGAAATCTGAATTATTTTTATGGGAAATATCATCATTTTAATGTTGGTCACAAATTCATTTCTTAAAACACAGTGCAGTCTAGATATGGCCTATGGGCCTCCAGTTGGCAACCTTTTATTCAGCTGAATACTCTCTTTTTGTAACCAGAAGACAGACTCAAAGAAGTATAATAGAATATATATATATATATATATATATATATATATATATATATGTATTTGGTCTTTGTCCAAAGATCCAGGCACAGAGCTCTTAAACCCTTGAAATTATTTGAGTTATAAGAGAATCTTTTGTTATCATAATGAGTCTCTATCAACTACACTGGAGTTTAGGTAACGAGGTGACTCTTTGCGGGGAGGGAGGCAAGATGCCTTCAGATATACAGATAGTTTCAGATATCTAGATAGCTGGTCATCAGAGGAAACAACCATATGATTAGAGGGTTGAAACTTTCAGCCCCCTATTCCTACCCATGTCCCCTTCCCCTACCTTCCCCATCTCCTGACCTCCTGGGAGGGGAGGGGAAGGGATTGAGTTCAATCCCCAGTGGCCATGCCCATGTAACAAATTCTCCATAACAACTCCAAAACTATAAAGTGCTGTGCAGGTGGTGCACCCTGAGAGGACACTGAAACTCTGCATCCCCCCACCCCCCAATACCTTTTGCCTTATGCATCTCCTCTATTTGGCTGTTCCTGAGTTGCATCCTTTATAATAAATCTGTAATAGTAAGTAGAGTACTTTTCTAAGTTCTGTGAGTCATTCTAGAGAATTATCAAGCCTGAGGAAGTGGTTGTGGGAACCCAAATTTATGGTCAGTTGGGCATGGTGAGGGTAACGTGGGCACCCCATTTGCAGTCTTGTGGGTCTGTGCCTTTAGCCTGTGGGTCTGTGCTAACTCTAGGAGTCAGCGTCAGAACTGAATTGTTGGACACCCAGTGGATGTTGGAGAATGGATGTGGAAAAATAAGTATTTGGTGTTAGAAAAACAAACAAACAAACACAGTATCAGAAGTGATGTCATGGAATTCACTGGTGGTCTAGTGGTTAGGATTCCGAGCTCTCACTGCCGAGGGCATGGGTTCAATCCCTAGTTGGGGAACTAAGATTCTGCAAGCCGTGCGGCTATGGAACCAGATTTCTAAGATCCTGGTCTGTTTGACTCCAAATCTAGTGCTGTTTCCATCACCTCAGACAAGTTGGCTTTACCCTTGGGTGCTGGGGATTTCACACTTTCTGGGCGTGAATGGATCATGGCCTATGCTTGCTACTTGGCACATGGTGTTTGCTGAATAAATGAATGGGTATGGCACCAAAATGCTTGCACTTAGATCTGCATGAGGACAGTATCTGGTGTAGTTTTGATTGGCAGCAGGGAGGGTTCAGCTCATCATAGGCACTAGGGGAATTCCATGGGAAGGTAAGAAAGTGGAGACTCAACAGCATTTTTGGTTGGTCAGAACCATGCCATCAACGTAGAGAGCCCCAAAATAGGTCATTTCCAGGGTCCTCTGGAAATTCAGATGACGCTAAAGTAAACCCACCATGACTCCACCAAGGAGAAACCCCAGAGACATTTCCCAAATCGTCCTCATGGTTTTTGCCATACCTGCACCCTACCTCTACTATTATTTCTTCAATATTTTTCTTCAATTAAACTGCCTATTTTTAATAAGCATTTTTTAAAGGCAAATTTATATTATTACCATAAACAGAAAACTAGTCTCATTTATCATAAATAGAAGGTACCCATAAAATATAAACAAATATTATAATATAAAACGTTTTGCCCTCATATTGCTAAACTGATCTGGGACCCCGCCAGTGATATGTGTCCCACACTTGGGAAACGCTGCCCTAGCGGAGGGCTCTTAAAGGGGGTCCGGTGGATGGATTGCGAAGGTTTTACAAGTCCCCAGGAATTATGCACAAGATGTGTGTTGTGCTCACAGGCATTTTTCCAGGGAGAGGATCTATACCTTTCATCAGAGGCACAGAGGGATTCAGAACCCAAGGAGGATAAAGAACAATTGCTCTAGAATAACCTATACTCTTGGAATGAATGCAAGATTCCCTCACCAGGTCCCACTGAATTGGCCCATCAATTGGGTTCTGTAGCATCACATGTCTGGGCAACTCACTATATTCCACTCCTAGCTGCTAAGTTTTCTTGAGAACCCTTCTGAGCCTGAAAACATGCATTTTCTATTCTTATTACTGGAAATCATCATGAGAGGGAGGCAAAGCTTCTGAAATCATAGGCTTTAGAATGAGACAGACTTGGGAAAAACCTAAGTTGTGTGCCCTCCTACGAGTTAGCCTCTCAGAGGTATAGGTTCCTGATTTTTAAATGGAGATAATACCTTCATTGTAGGGTGGTGGCAACGTTTATATTAAATAATGCATCTAAAGACCTAGCCAGGGACTTCCCTGGTGGTCCAGTGGTTAAGACTCCATGCTTCCACTGCAGGGGGTACAGGTTCGATCCCTGGTCGGGGAACTAAGATCCTGCATGCCGCGTGGTGCAGCCCAAAAAAAAAAAAAAAAAAAAGACCTAGCCAAGGTCCAAAAGATGGTAGCTACTGCTGTTATGTACTGAGAACTTACTATGTGCTAAGCATTTGGGACACATTATCTCCTTGACTTCTCACAACTCTATAAGGTGGATGTTAAGAGCTGTTGATCTCTCCATTACATAGATGAGGAAAAATTAGGTGCGGAGAGGTGAGGTCCCTTGCCTAAAGTCACAATGCTAGGAATGACAAGGCTGGAATTTGAACCCTGCTCTGTCTGACTGTACAGACTTACGTGGTCGATGAAACCTCTGAGCTGCCTCACCTCCCCAGACAAAGGGAGATGATGTGTGTCCCCGGAGACTCTCAGCATCCGTGGCTCCTGGTGGGAGCTCCCTAAATATATGTTGGATGGATGGATAGATGAATGGATGGATAGATGGACTGAAGAAAGAATGGATTTTTCAAACTAATTCAGAGTTGTTTTCTCTCAAATTTGACCCCAGATTTGTCCTTGACTGTCTTGATCTTCCCTGAACAAATTCTTTGCACTTTAGCCATCATACTTTCCCAGGGCCCTCAGAAAGCCCTTTGGATTTGTTCACAAGCACACTGAGGGATTTCTTGCAGGGACTGGAGGTCCCAAAACAAGACAGAAAAAGCCACAGCCTGCACCCTGCCACTGGCCCAGGACTGCACTGTTCCCAGCCCTGTCCAGCAATCACTTTCCAAGATTTTCTGGGACCTCAAGCACTTTCTTGGACCATGAGTTCTGTCACCAACCTAGCAGCTCCAGCCCTCCCTTACCTGAAAGGAAGTGTGAGGAATGTGACCTTGCAGTCCCCAGGGTTGATTCAAGAACTCCTGTACAGAAAGGAGAGGCTCAGTGGGAGAGTGTGCAAGGCCTAGGTCTGAATCTAGAAGCTTTCTTCCCATGGAGAAGGGCTGGCACTAGCCTGGGGCTGGCAGGGGAACTGAGTTGTGGAGCCAAGAACTGTACTGCAGTGCAGGGAGAGTGAGGCCAGACAGACTGGGACAACTCAGGGAAGAAAAAGCTTCCCTCTGGCCCATAGCCAAGCTTCGCCTGAATGGACAGATACCTCCAAAGCCTGATTGTTCAGCCCCCTGTCCGGGGTGCAGCAGATAAATTCAGGCACGTCCAGAGAGGCCTAGTGGGCCCCCCTCAGCTCCCAATCAGTAAGCAGAAAACCCAGAGAAGAGGCTAAAAGCACAGACTTTGAAGCCAGGCGGACCTGGGTGTGCAGCCTTACCCTGCCCCTACTAAGGTGTCTGAACTTAGGTAAGTGACTCTACCTCTCTGAGCCTCAGTTTCCTCACCTGTAGAATGGGGATTGTAATAGTCCTTGTTTCTCAAGGACAATTTGGAGATTGAGATGGTGCATATAAAGTAGGTGGTATAGGACTTGGCACATGGCAAAGGTCAATGATGCTGGCTACCAATTATCATTAATGGTACCCTAAACCAGGATTCTTCAACCTCAGAACCAACATTTTGGACCAGAAAGTTTTCTGCTGGGGGACTGTTCTGTGCATTGAACGATGTTTAACAGCATCCCTAGCCTCTACCCACTGGATGCCAATTGCACCGCACACCCAGTTATTAACCAAAAATGTCTCCAGACAGGGAATTCCCTAGCAGTCCAGTGGTTAGGACTCTGTACTTTCACTGCAGAGGGCCCGGGCTCAATCACTGGTCAGGGAACTTAGAGCCCACAGCCAAAGATAAATAAATAAATAAGAGTCTGCAGACAGTGTCAAATGTCCACTGGAGGGTGAAATTGCCCCCTAGTTGAGAACCAGTGCCCTAAATAAATCTAGGATGGGACTTCCCTGGCAGTCCATTGGTTAGGACTCAGCGGTCTCACTGCTGAGGACGCGGGTTCAATCCCTAGTCGAGGGATTAAGATCCTACAAACCAAGCGGTGTGGCCAAAAAAAAAAATAATAATAATCTAGGATGAGTCTGAATGCCACAGATCCCAGACTCACAGCCCTGTGTAAGGACCACAGGGCAGGCAGGCTTACTTACAGACAAAGGGATGGGATGTCCAACAATTACAGAACAAGTTCCCTCCTGCATAGACTAGGAGGCAGGACTGGAGTCTGCTCTAGGAGCCCCCTCTGACTCACTAGGTGACCTTGCTGTCACTCTTTAATTATATGCAAAGTGGCCCCAAGTTAAATCTCAATTATTCTAGGGCCCCAGACAAAGGAACAAGCAGTTGGTATCTGATTTCCGGCATCTCCACTCTTACGCACTGACTGGAAGAAAACCTGACTCTCCAGAACTCAAGAGTTCATTCAGACCTTCATTCATGATTGCTGAGAGAGAACCAGATGTCAGTCACTGTTCTGCGTGCTGGGGATTGTGACATTACAATTTATGATAAGAAATATATATATATATATATATATCTTGTTATATATAAATATAACACGAGCAATGGGATCATCTTTTGTTATAACATTCGGTCTCTTGTCCTCAGTTCCTGAAATCACTTCAGAGCTATAAAGGTGAAATGAGTGTTTTGTTATTCATAACAAGCCCCTTCCCACCACAACTGGGTTTCTGCTGATGAGCTGACTTTTGGAAAGCACCTAAGGTGGGGCTGGTTGTCAGTGGAGCCAACCATGAGATTAAAGGCTTAGAACTTTCAGTCCCACCCCTGGCCCCTGAGGTGGGAAGAGGGGCTGGAGAGTGAGTTCAATTACCAATGACCAATGATTTAATCAACCATGCCTATGTAATAAAGCCTCCATAAAAACCCAAAAGGACGGTGTTCAGAGAGCTTCCAGGTTGGTAAACACATGGAGGTTCAGGAAGGGTGGTGCGCGGCAGAAGACATGGAAGCCCCCCACCCTTTCCCCATACGTTGTGTCTCTACCATCTGGCTATTCCTGAGTTACAGCCTTTCATAATAAACCAGTGATTTAAAGCAATTATACTCCAATAAAGATGTTTAAAACAAACAAGCAAACAAACAAACAGTGATTTAGTAAGTAAAATGTTTCTCTGAGTTCTGTGAGCTGCTCTAGCAAATTAATTGAACTCAAGGAGGGGGTCGTGGGCACCTCTGACTTATAGTCAGTTGGTCAAAAGTACAGGTAACAACCTGGGCTTGGAACTGGCTTCTGAAGTTGGGGGAGGGGGCAGTCTTGTAGGACTGAACCCTTGACAGTGGAATCTGATGTCATCTCCAGGTAGATGGTATCAGAACTGAGTTGAATTGTAGGACACCCAGCTGGTGTCCAGAGAATTGCTTGTTGGTGTGAGGGAAACTCCATTGTGATTGGTGATCAGAACCCTATTAGGGATCCACAAGAGAACAAAACTGGCAAAATCCCTTCTTCATGGGACTTACACTCTAACAAGAGAATAAAGATAATAAGTAAGCAAAAATATGTCTGACCCTGCTAAGTTCAATGGATAAAAATAGACTAAGGGAACCAAAGGGGACAGAGTGAGAGATCTTGTCTTAAATAGAGGTTTCCAGGCAGGTCTCTCTGAGAAGGTGCCATTTGAGCCAAGACTTGATGACCTGGCTATTGGGTGGAGGATAGAGTGTGGGGAAGCCAGTGGGAGCAGAGAGGCCAGCAAGAGGCTACTGCAACAGTCCAGGTGAGAGGTGATGGTGGCTTGGACCAGGACAGTAACAGCAAAGGTAGGATGAGAGGCGGTTGGATTCTGGATATATTCTGGAGGTGGAGCTGACAGATTTGCTGATTAATTGAATGCGGGGTGTGGGGGAAAGAGAGGAGTTAAGTATGACTCCAAGAATTGTGGCCTGAACAATGAGAAGAATGGATTGAGATAGGGAAGGCTGGCCAAAAGAGAAACAAAAAGTTGTTTTGGCTATGTTAGTTTGAGATGCCTATTAGACATTCCAAGTGGAAATGTCAAATATGCAGTTGGATATATGAGTTCTGGGAAGAGGTCCAGGTTAGACCTATAATTTGGGGAGTCATCAGATTACAGATGACACTTAAAGCCATGGGGCTTGATGAGATCACCACCAATGCGAGGAGTACGTGCAGATATAAGAGGTAATGCTTATTCAGCTAGCAGCATTCTCTGAGCTTTCACTGTGCGCCAGGCCCCGAGCTAGGTGCTGGGTACAGAGATGTACCTCCCTCAGCACCTGCCAAGAGAAGCTCCATTACTTATTTAATTTTTTCTTGCCTAAGTGCTTTGGCCAATTAGAGGATAAACACTGAGAGTTCCTGCCCTGTGTCTTAGTCACTTGTTCATTATTTCAAGAGATACTTATTGAGCACCTACTTGGTACAAGGCCCCCATCTAGGCACTAGGGACATGAAAGGGAGAAACTCGGACCTGGCTCCTGTCCTCATGGAGTTTACATTTTGTGTGTAGAGGAAGTGGACACTGAATGAGATGCACATGGTATTTTGTTGTAGGAGCCTGAACAGACTAAGACACTTCCCATTCACTCTCCAGTCCATTCCACCAAAACAGCTTATCAAGGTTACCAGTGACCACCACGCTGCTAAATCCAGTGGCCAGTTCTCAGCATCCTTCATTGATGTACTTGTCACAGTTGCTCTCCTCCTCTCTGAAGCTCATTCTTCGCTTGGCTTCCAGTATCCCCAGGACTCTCCCTCTTCTCCCGGCTCACTGGCTGCTCCTCCTCAGCTTCATCTACTTGCTCCACCTCTTCTCCCTGGCCTCTACAGGAAGAAGTGTTCTGGGCCTCAGTCTTTGGACCACTTCTCATAGTTTCCATTTTCAAGGCTTTGAATAACACCTCCATGCTCATGACTCCTGTCTTAGTCTGTTCAGGACACTGTTACAGAATATTATATAGACTGGGTGGCTTATAAACAATAGACATTTAGTTCTCACAGTTCTGGAGACTGGAAGTCCAAGATCAGAGTGCCAGCATGGGCAGGTTCAGGTGAGGGCCCACTTCCTGGTTCATAGATGGCCACCTTCTCTCTGTGTCCTCACATGGTAGAGGGGGTGAGGGAGCTCTCTGAGGCCTCTTCTATAAGGACCCTAATCCTATTCATGACCTAATTATCTCCCCAAAGTCTCACCTCTTAATACGATCACATTGGTGGTTAGGTTCCAACATATGAATTTTGGGGGACAAACAGTCTATAGGAACCCCAAATTTATAGTCAGCCTGGAAGAAGTGTGGGTAGACTGGTAACCCCATTTTCAGCTGGCATCTGAACTGAGGGTAAGTCTTATGGGACTAAGCCCTTAACCTGTGGGGGTCTGCACTAACTCTGGGTAGTTGTGAATTGTTGGACACAGAGCTGGCGTTGGAAAATTGGAGAACTGGTGTGGAAAAACGACACATTTGGTGTCAGAGGTGGTGTCAAAAAAAGACACTGCAGGTATTCCCCGGGTATCAGCACAGTGCTACAGACTTAGATTTCAAGAAATATAAAAATTATAAGCCACAAATAGGAGAAAAGAAGAAAAAAGATGTGAATAAATAGAAAGTGATACCAAACTTCTGGGTGGGAGGGCCAAATACAGCAAGAATGGAAAAATTTTCCCCATGTAAATTTATAGATATAACACCATTCCAATGAAAAAAACTAGAAGATGCCATATAGAACTTGATAAAAAGATTCTAGAATGTGCTTAGACAACTCAACTGGCAAAAATACTGAGGGAATGAAAGGAGCAGTAGGGGACACCTAGGCCTTTCCAAGGTACAAAGTGGGAGGAAAGCTCTAGGCTGGGGTCACACAGGTCTTGGCATCACTGAACACCAACTTACTAAGTCACGGACATGAAGGCCAAGGAGGGTTTGGTCAGGCTAAAGACTGGGGAGGCAGAGGTGGAGAAATCAATGTTCCAAGGAGAAGAACTAGCCCCTGCAACACTTGGTACAGGCTTTCAGACACAGCAGATCCTGGAGAAGTTGGCAATCTGGGAGTAATGGGAGATGAGGGAGAGACTGGTGGAGGCAAATCACAAAGGCCAAGATAAAGGGGTGCAGATGGGGTTCTCTCTGGGAGGCAGACACTGTCCCCTCCACCTCTGGCACCCTAGCATCTAGCACAGTGCCAACAGTAGGCATTCCATAAATAACTTGCACATCTTTTCATAACTACGTATAGGGACTTGCTCTTTTTCACATCTGCATGGTATTCAGAACTGCACGTTTCCCATGTAGCAAGTCCCCTCTGGGTGGACCTTGAGGGTGCTTCCAATTCCTTAGGGAATTATAGTTATTAATAAACATCCTAGCATTTTGAATACAGCACCCCCTGCGGCCCTTCTTACTCAGGCCCAGGAGGGATCGCTGGATTTCTGCTTGGTTCTCTTCTGCTTTCCCTCTGGCTTCCAAACAAGTACCCTTTCGCTTTGCACAGCTCCCCTAGGAGACTGTGAGACTATATTCCCCTCAGGCTCTCCCCTCCCTCCAGCCTATCTCATCCCCTTTACAATCATCCTAGTCAGGGATATACAATAAACATTTGTATGAGCAGCTGAAATACTTAGGATTTACATGTATAATCTAACCCAGCCAGGCTCTGATTTACATTAGGGCTTCTCACCCTAAATCACTGGCGGCTGTAGAGTGAGAAAGAAAGAACACTCCTCAGCCCCACCTAACTGTGCTGAGCTTCCCCAAAGCGACAGAAGTCGGCCCAGCTTTCTTTGCACATGCTTTTCCTTCTGCCTGGAATGCTTTTCTTCTCTCCTCAGGTACCTGGTTAACACCAGCTGGTACATCAGGTCTCACTCAGCTCAGAAGCCACTCCCTCCAGGAAGTCTTCCCTGAACACCCCATTCAGCTCTGGGTTAAGAGCTGCAGGAGCACCCATTGCCATTGTCCCTTTGTCTGTGAACAGTGGTCTTTTTTTTTTTTAACAGTGGGGGTCTTGATAACTCTTGTGTCCCTGGCGCCCAGCACAGAGCCAGGCTATTCTGCGGCTCAGTAAATACCCGGTGGAATGAATGAACAAATGTCAAGTGGGCAAGGAGTGGGGAAAACCACCAAAGTCCCAGATGCCACATACACAAGCCTGGGCTTTTAGAGCTGGGGTCAGAGTGTTCCATGAGGGAAAAAACCCTAGTCTCCTGCAGGCACTGTCAAGGAGTGTGTCATGACAAGAAAAACTGGCAGCCCACGAGAAGGAGGGAATAACAAAAGAAACTGGTCCCCAGCTGCCTAGCTCCAGGGAACGTTTGTCAATGTGACATTCACAGAAGCCCTGCACATGTGCTGGCTGAGGGGGAGAGCCAGCCTCAGCCAGACAGAAGGAAATTTAGCTACTGTGCACATGTTAGCACAGGGGGAGGTACAGCTTGGAAGGTTGGGGTTTTTTTTTGTTTTTGTTTTGTTTTTTACTTTTATAAAATCTGCAGGTACTTTCCACATTTGTTTTTACCTTTAATGAATATGTTTACTCTTGAGGTGCTGTTACCTAATTATATCGATGCAGTTCATTAAAAATCTGCTTAGTACAAGATTGAGTACAAAGCTTTAGGATTCTATTAAATCAGTGCCTCATCTTGCTGCATCAAAAAACATTATCAGCACTGTTGTTAATCTTTTCACACCCTTCCACCCTTGCTTGTGCTTCTGGTTCGCTGTGCCATAAAATAAGTTTCCAAGGTATGTGACAGAGTGGAAGATGTTTAGGGAAAAGTTTTGGGTAGAGGGTAAGGAACTTAGGGCTTAGAAAATAAAACTTGGTGAAACTGAGAAGACCATTTGTCATTTTGTACTTCAGCTCCCTTTTTCTGGAGCTAGGGCAACTCTTCTTTAAGTACTAGTTAAAAAATTAACAGGTGTTTATTAAACACTTACTATGTGCCAACACAACAGGGCTATAAAGGGATTGGCCCTACTGGTTCTTAACTTTTCTGGGGGGTAGTTTTTTTGGGGGGGTATAGTTTTACAGACCTTTGAAAATGATGAACTGCACTGTCCTGTATGGTAGCCACTAGCCACATTTGGCTATTAAAATCAAAATTAATTAAAGTTAAATACAATTAAAAGTTCGGTTTCTCAGCTGTAGCAGCCACGTTTCAAGTGCTTAAGAGCTACATGTAGCCACATGGGGTTACCATATTGCACTCAGATAGAGAACGTTTCTATCATCATGCAAATTCTATTGGATAGCACTGCGTGAATATTCTTCCAGAATCAAGACTATCCTGCTCACGTGCAATATTTTGCATCCAACTTTACAACTTTCACAACTGGGCGGGGTCGTGGGGGGGTTGGAAGGGGAGGCAGTGCTTCACTGACCCCTGCAGCCCATGGATCCGAGAAAAAGCAGCCCTGACATTGACAAGCTATTTGAGGCCTCCATCTCAGAATACAGCAAGTTGGCAAAAATGAAGCAATGAGATTCAGCACGCTTACTGCTTTAGATGTACCTCATATGAAACCAGACCCTCGTGTTCCTACTTGTCTGGCCACATTCAAAGAAACATCAGGGCTTCCCTGGTGGCGCAGTGGTTGAGAGTCCGCCTGCCGATGCAGGGGACGCAGGTTTGTGCCCTGGTCCGGGAAGATTCCACATGCCGCAGAGCGGCTGGGCCCGTGAGTCATGGCCGCTGAGCCTGCACGTCTGGAGCCTGTGCTCCGCAACGGGAGAGGCCACAGCAGTGAGAGGCCCACGTACTGCAAAAAAAAACCCAAAAAACCCAAAGAAACATCAGTTCATTACCCCAAAATAATTGAAAATGTTACCGATTTTCTGCAGTCTCTTAAGAAAACACCAAATAGTCACAATGTACTGCAACTCTTCTTGAATTATCTTTCCCATCTTTCTCCTCTTCTCATCCACCTACACATGGCACTTGCTTCCCTAAAGCTCTCTGCACCCCCTTCCATACTCTCTCCAGATCTCCTAGTTCTGCTGCTGCTTGTCCCCTTCCTCTCCTGCACAGCTCAGTTCTTAATTATGTAGCTCTCCAGAATGTTTCATTTTACTCTATAGCACAAATAAAGTGGCAAAGAATGACAGAAAGCTCCTAGGGTACAGTGGCCAGAAACACATTCCACAGCGACCCAGCCCAAGCCTTCTCTGCCAGCCTGGACCAGTTTCTCTGAGATGACTCATTTTCCCACCGATGGTTTACTCCCCCATCACTTCCTCTTCTGCCCACTGCTCCCAAGGGCCAAGGTCTGGGAGAAGCTCATGACTGAGGCTGGCAGAGAAGAAAACATTTTGCTTGGATGCCAGAGGGGACTGATGTCATAGAGAAAGGGAGGAAACCAGATGGGCAGGTTTGTAGAATGTTTTATCCCCAGTGTTGCTTTATTATTATTTTTTACTGGGCACTGCCCTACTCCCTAGTAGGGAGTAAACGGCTTGCTGTGGGAAATGCATTAACTCTTCACAGTCTGCCAAGGCCAAAGGTTTCTTTTCAATGTGAAGACAATCCCACTGGTGCCATTCTTATCATCATATTAGGAATGATGAACTTTATTGAGCTCCCATACAGCTTAAGTGAAAGCCCCGCCTATAGTGAAGGCCCATGGGATACATGGGCCTATCCCATGTATCAGAGGACTCCAATGTCCATCCACCATCACCTGGTCATGCACCTGGAATTCTGTTCTCGGAGAGGGCACGTAGAGCCTAGAGTCATCACACTTCTTATCCTTCCTTCTTACCTCCTTCACACGTATCTGAACTCATCGTTGTTCATCCTCTTGCAGATCAGTTCCTTCTGCTTTATTCCCTGTCTCAGAATGATACCACTGCCTAGCCAGTACCCCAAGCCAGAAACCTGGCAGTCAACCTGGACTCCTCCTCCTTCCTCAGCTCCCACGACCAATCTATCTCCAAGTCCTATGATTTTTGTCCTTGGAATATCTCATCTCCTTAGCATCTATCTCTATCACCTTACATCAGACCACTGGCATCTCTTGCTTGGATGACGGCAGTGGTCTCCCCATTGGTGTCTCCCTGGACCCAATCCCATGTTACATCCCCATGTAACCTGCTAGTCAATAGGCCACCCAAGGCTATCCCTGTTCTTACCTATACTCACCTCTGGGCTAATCTGAGCACACTGTCATATCTTCCCGGAACAATATGAATCCAACTCTAAAATCATTAATGTATAATGCAGATTTTTTTTTTTTTTTTTTTTTTTTTTTTGCGGTACGCGGGCCTCTCACTGTTGTGGCCTCTCCTGTTGCGGAGCACAGGCTCCGGACACGCAGGCTCAGCGGCCATGGCTCACGGGCCCAGCCGCTCCGCGGCATGCGGGATCTTCCCAGACCGGGGCATGAACCCGCGTCCCCTGCATCGGCAGGCGGACTCTCAACTACTGCGCCACCAGGGAAGCCCGATAATGCAGATTTTTTAATGAAGTCACAGGAGGGGGCTTACACTGCGATTACACAGCAATACTTCCTACACTGACCCTTTAATTATCTCTCCTCTTTCCCCAAGTTTCCCTATAATGGCAGCTGCTGCCACATCTCTCCCTGACTCCCTTTCCTTTCCCTACTATCCTGCAGCTACCCTCCATTCAAATTAGCTCTCAGTCTCCTCCCCTACTCGTTATCTCCCGTCCAGTCAGCTGCCACTTCCTTCTGAGAAGGTCTCATCCCAACATAACTCCTTAAAACCCTTCAATGGCTACTCACTGCCCTCAGTAGAGTCCAAACTCCATAATACAGTCTACTAGGCCTTGGCGGCCCCGGCCCCAGCTCCTTTGCCCTCCATTTTCCTACTTGAACTCTTTGCCCCAGCCATATTGTAGGGAGGTGGGGTTCGCCCCTGGTCTACCATAATCTCATGATCTGAGCAATTGCTCATGCTGTCCTTTTTGTCTGAAAAGCCTTCTCCTTCCCTACGGTTAACTCCTACTGGTCCCTCAGGGCTCAACCTAAATATCTCCTCCTGGAAGCCTCCCTTATAATCTCTAAAACTGCATTAGGTGGCCTCACAGCAGTTTACCCTTATCACAACTGTGGTCTAAATTGACTGTTTGAATAACAACTTGAATATAACACCTTGAGGACAGAATGGTATTACTGCATGCAACCAGGGCCTAAATTATAGCATGCACTTGATGATGTTGAATAACCAGATGGGCAAAAGCTCAAAAGGGTGACCCTCCTTAGCATCTGTGGCCTTAGTAGAGAATGGAGTGCATGGGCCTCTTTAGCATTACGTCCTAATTTGGGCTTCATCTGGGTTCTAACTTGCAAAGGTTAGTACCTGGGCTCACAGAAACAAAATCCACCTTTGGGGTTCCCTGGATGATGCCTCCTAGCAATTTAGCTGCCTTCCTCCTAATCCAGAAAGGCTGTACTTGTCACATCCCCAGATCTGGGCACATTTTCTAGGCTACATATGAACTTCTTTGGTGATCACAAGCTGCAAGACTTTGCACCAGACGAGTTGAATCATTACTATTTACACCTAGAGTTCTGTTAGGTCACTTAGCTGACTCCACCTCTCTCTCCCTAGGAGACTACCCAACTGCCTCCATCTGCATATTCCAGGCAACAATCAGGTAGGAGTGGCAGGACTCAGAGGGTGGTGTTAGTACACCTAAGCACCCCCCCAAATGAGGAGGCATCTGGACTTTAGGATGCCTTTAGGATACATAAGCTCCTATATACTCTGGCCAGGGCTCTTTCCTGCTTGCTTTCTGAAGGCCAGGAAAGAACAACTAGAAGTTTTACATAATCCAGAATACAACAGATGGTTCTGATTGTTTTATTTTAGAAATAATTTATTTTTTATTCCAATTATGAAAGTAGTACATGTTAATTACAGAGAATTTCATAAACACAGAAAAGCACAAATAAAAATATAGAAATCAGGGAACTTCCCTGGTGGCGCAGTGTTTAGGAATCTGCCTGCCAATGCAGGGGACACAGGTTGGATCCCTGGTCTGGGAAGATCCCACATGCCGCGGAGCAACTAAGCCCGTGCAAAACTACTGAGACTGCGCTCCAGAGCACCTGAGCCACAAATACTGAGCCTTGTGTGCCACAACTAGTGAAGCCCGCGCTCTGAAACAAGAGAAGTCACCACGATGTGAAGCCGGCGCACTGCAATGAAGAGTTGCCCCTGCTCGCCACTAGAGAAAGCCGGCAAGCAGCAACGAAGACCTAACGCAGCCAATAAATAAATAAATAAATTTACAAATTAAATATTTGGTTTTATTCTCTTGCTATTGCTAGCACTAACAGAGTTTGTTTTTGTTTCATAACTCCCCCCAACATTTTATTATAAAAGTTTTCAAATATACAGAAAGGTTGAAAGAATGGTACAGTGAACACACTGAATACACCCACCATCTAGATTCTACTAGTTCTACTAGTTAACCCACCATCTAGTTAACGTTCTACTGTATTTGCTTTCTCATGCATCTACCCATCCATCAATCCACAGAGGTTTCTTTTTTTTAAAATAAATTTATTAATTTTATTTATTTATTTTTGGCTGCGTTGGGTCTTCATTGCTGCGCGTGTGGGCTTTCTCTAGTTGCGGAGAGCGGGGGCTACTCTTCGTTGATGTGCACGCGGGCTTCAGTAGATGTGCTCGCGGGCTCTAGAGCGCAGGCGCACGGGCTTAGTTGCTCCATGGCATGTGGGATCTTCCCGGAACAGGGCTCGAACCCATGTCCCCTGCACTGGCAGGCGGATTCTTAACCACTGCGCCACCAGGGAAGCCCCAGGGGTTTCATGTTTAACATGAAAAATCTTTTTAGATCAAGACTCTAGATGCAAGACCTCATTCTTGTAACGTCCCCAGGTTCAATGCTCTGCCCTGAATGTAAATGCATTCAATGGAATGTAAATGTGGAAACGTTCCAAGGTGGGAGTCTACCTGAGCTCCGGAGCTTCTGGACCCAGTGCATAGGCTGGAAGCATGGCTCTGGGTTCTAATTCTGACCCAATTATGATACCTCCGTTTTCTCACCTGTAATATTGGAATCTCTCCATACTGCGTGAGAATTAAAAGCACAGTTCGCGGGAAGCACTCTATAGTGACAGTCGCTACAGTTATGATCCTTTTTTTTTTTTTTTTTTGGCCACGCCGCGCGGCTTGCAGGATCTTAGTTCCCCGACCAGGGATAGAACCCGTGCCCCTACAGTGGAAGCGCGCGCCAGGGAATTCCCAGTAATGATTCCTTTACTCCCTCCTTGTCTCCGATAAATTTCAAGTCCAGCTATGGAGCCCATCTCAGGTCTCTTACATCCATTTTAATCCACCTAACACCCTCAGTTCTAAGCAACTGCAAAACAGGGACAGGGTGGCCCAGAGGGCTACAGACCTGAGGCAGTCGAGGACTCCTTCAGTCCGCTGCGGCGTCAGCCTGAGGCCCTGGCCGACTCCCTGCGGAGCCCTGCGCGCGGAGTGACGGCCCGCGGGGCCCACCCTGAGCGCTACACCCGTTTCACCTCAGCAAATGTTCACAAAAACCTGTGAGGTAGGCAGCGCTACAGAGGGAGAAAACTGAGGCCCAGGGAGCCTGACTCACTTGCCCAAGTCGACGCAGCTGGCGAGTGACTTGCCTTGGGGAACTGACTCCAAATCGCCTGACTCCAAGCTCTCTCCCTGTTGTCGCCCCCCGACCCCCTTTGCACCTACAGGGGGCGCAAGCGCACGCGCAGTCGTCGCAGCCGCGTCCCCTTTAAGAGGATTCCTTTTGCCTCCTCCGACCCTTTCGCTTCCGTTCCTGTTCCCACAATGCTGTGCGGCTGAGCGCCTCCGAGCCCGCGGGGACGCTGCGGGGGGACCCCGGCTGAGGCTGCGGCGGGGACGTGGGCTGCGGCAGGCCCGCGGCGTCGCGCGGTGCGGATGTCGGGCTGGGCGGACGAGCGCGGCGGCGAGGGCGACGGACGCATCTACGTGGGGAACCTTCCGACCGACGTGCGCGAGAAAGACTTGGAGGACCTCTTCTACAAGTACGGCCGCATCCGCGACATCGAGCTAAAGAACCGGCACGGCCTCGTGCCCTTCGCCTTCGTGCGCTTCGAGGACCCGCGGTGAGGGCCCCGCGCCGCCCGCCAGCCCGCCGGCCGGCCCGACGCCCCGGGCCCCCGCCTTCTCTCCTCTCCCCGCTCCTTTCCAGGGCTTCCCCTCCCCCCTCGCCGCAGACCCCTCACGGCGCCCCCGGGTGGAGGCTGAGGCCTCCTCTCGCCGCGGGGCTCCGGGCAGTCCTTTGCTCTTTGCTCCGTCACTTCCTCTATAATTTTTTTTTTTACTTAGAAACACAAAAGCCGGGTCTTGGGAGGGCCCAAGCCCACCCAGACCGACCTCAGGGATGGTACAGATGCCCGTTCTCTCCCTCGCGTCAGGACAGGCACCCTTCGGAGAAAGCGGCCCAGGGCTTGGGAAGCTTGGCCCCTGAGCCGGCCCGGAGAGGACTGGGTGAGGAGGGAAGGGTCGCCCTCCCTGCCCACTCCTCCCCGCAGCTGGGACTCGCCGTTGTGGGGCGCACAGTGCCGGGGTGTGGATGCCTTTGGAGGGCGTATAGGGGGGCTCCTTGATGGAACGGATCTCCATCCACGCGCGCCCCGCCCCACACGGCCAGGGCCTCGTTCTGATAAAAGCGTCAGGGATTTGGGAAAACTTGTAAAACAGTCTGATGGGGGTCTCTGATTTCACTATTCCTTCTCTAATAAGGGAGGCACCGCTAGATGCTAAGGGCCCCGAGGATGTGGAAGCTCTAGATCCCGAAACCGGCTCGAAGCGGGTCTTTGTGACTTTGCAAAGAGTGTCGGCCCTTGCCCCAGAAAAGGCCTGGTAACTTTCAACACTGCGCTTGTTGGTTCGCACTGTGTTGGTTACTACACTCGGGGTAAATCGGAGCCCGCTCGCTGGTTTCCAGCACTGGCAGAGGGAGCGCTTTGCCTAGTCTGCGCCCTGCGGGCTTCACTAGGAGGACTGCTCGTGGGGTGTCCTGCCCATCTTGGGTGATACGAGGCAAGGGGCAGCGTCTGAGGATGAGGAGGCTGGATGTACCCTGAGGCTTTGATGGCTGAAGACTCTGACGGAGCTCATTCCTAGTGTCTTGCCATTTGCCTTAAAAAATGGAACTAGGCATTTTCACACACCTAAACTGGAAAAGGTTGTTCTATTAATTAGTAACAGTTCCCGTGTTTCTTAAGTTGCTATGTGTCATGTGCCATACTATGTATTATTTAGCATTTTCAACAGTCTATAAACTAGGTGCTACTAATCACATTTTCAGATGAGGTAACAGGATTTAGAGTTGATGAAAGGGAAGGGTACTAGGGAAGGTAGGATTTGAATCTACTGCCCTGCCGAATACAAACTTACTGTATGGTATGTCGTCTTTTCCCTCATTCCTTTCATAATGAAAAGCTATCTTTTGCTATCACTAGATGCCAAGTTTCAAGCAAAGCACTGCACACGTAGTATCTTATTTAATCCTTACAAAAACCCTGTGAGACAGGCATATTACATTCACATGTAAAATCTTGATCACATACTTACCCAGAGACAACTACTAGTAAGTAGCAGGAGGATGATTTGAACTGAGGACAGTTTTTATTCAGTCTTAAACCCTGGCAGTTCTGCCTCTCTCTCACTGTATTATGAATATAGCTAGGGTTGAACTGGATGTGGTCCTCCTTGCTCTTAATCCTGGGACTGGAATCTTGATTAGTGTTTATGTGCCTGTGACAACTGAATGCTGCCTTCATTAGTATGTCTTCAGCTGTTTGTCCTCTCACCCTCTGAGGGCATTCTCTCTCCTATCAATATTGGAGAACCAGCTTGGAGTTCCTAACTCTCCTAGAGCCCTAGGAAAGACTTTAAAGTATTACTTTATTGGGTATTTACCTCTTTTGATGAAATTGTACCCAGAGTGGTTTTGACAACTTAGTCCTCCAAACCATGCTGAAAAGGTACACTTGAAGGAATTCCATATTCCTCACAAAACACTAATTTGCATTTGTCTTTTGAGCCTTACCTCTTTTTAAATGGGTTTTTCTTTCTATAGACCTGAATGTACTAGGCCTTGAGGAAGAATATTAAAGAACTAGTGTGTGGTGTGCGTTTTGAGAAACAGCTCACCAAGGTTAGAGAAACACTTTTATTGGCAAAATCAGTCATCTGTCGACAGTTTATTTTTTTCTGAATTAGTTCTCTTATCTGTTTATCTATTCATTATCATTTCATACCTAGAGAACCCTGTGTGTGACAGCTGTAAAGTTTAATTCCAATATCATGAAAGGTCTTCAAACCAAAGCAGTAGTGCATCAAGTTCCGGGTTTTTGTTCTTTTGTTTGTTTTCTCACTTGAGGTTTTCTTTTTATTCTTGTTACTCATGTTCCTCACTGGGAAGTCAGTCGGCCCTCCTGAGTAGCACTAACTCCAAACTTTTCTTTGCAGAGATGCTGAGGATGCAATTTATGGACGGAATGGTTATGATTATGGCCAGTGCCGGCTTCGTGTGGAGTTCCCCAGGACTTACGGAGGTCGGGGTGGGTGGCCCCGTGGTGGGAGGAATGGGCCTCCTACAAGAAGATCTGATTTCCGAGTTCTTGTTTCAGGTATGTTCCTTTCAAACTAAATAAGATGATGCATGTAAAATACTTAGCACAGAGTCTGGCCTCCAAGAAATGTTAGCTGTTATTCTTCAGTGCGTGGGATGTGTGGGGTTTTCTTTTCAACAGCCCATGCACAGTGACAGTCTGAAGCCCTGCCAGTGAGGCAGGTACCTTGCCAATGAAATTGCACTGATAGTGCAGCCTTGATAGAACATAAACTTTCTTCTTATAATGGAGTTTTCTAGTGTTGAAAGGGAAGATGGCAAAACCCCTTGAGCTGGAATTCTAAAGACATTTTCTTTTGGAATGTACCCTGGTGTCGGACTTGCTAGAAAGACATTGCAGAAGCCAGATTTGAACAAATTACCTAGCCTTGGATCCTAAAATAGGCCATATTTTGTGGTGGTTTTGGAATTATGTAAAAAAGAAACCAAAACTACAACTTGGGAGTCTTAGTGATTGTATTGCAAAGTATAGAACGAAATGTCTAGTGTTGACAAGTGATGAAATGCTAAGCTCAGAGGTTTATGCATCTTTTTGAAATATTAACACACTGGTAAAAACCTGGGGCCTTTTGCACACTGCAGGGGTGTTTTAGGGCCCTGGTGGAGTGAAGTGTATTGAGCCTGGCACTGTCTTAGATGTGAATGTCACACAGTCACATCAGACTCCCATGGTGCTTGAGAGTGATACTGTCAGTATCTGCCTATCTGTGTCCCTTTGTAATTTTTTAACCCCAGAACTCTATTCCCTCCTTCAGGATGTCATACATATCTTTTTTTCTCTCCATGCTGCTCTGAAATCCTGCTTAGAAAACTATTAGGAAATGGCTGCAGTCCTGAGCTGTGAGCGGTAAACACAGCCTTTGAGAGCAGGAGCACATTTCCCTTTCATGACATCAGGTAGGGTTGTATGACTCCCGACTAGTTTTAGCGTCTGAGTCTTACCTTTTCCCCTACTGTATTGAAGAGTGTTGGTGATCTTTTAAGAGGTACTTTGTATAGTTTGTCAGTCATTCACACCTACAAGAAAACAAACTTTAGATTTTTGTTGTGGTACTTCAGCTACACTTTGGTTATTGGATGGTTTCAAAATTCCCATGTCCTGGGAACCCAGTCAGGCAAGAAATAATTGGTACCGATAAATTTCATAATGGAAAAAATTAGAACTCAAAGTCTTGGGAGTTTGTTATTAATTATGAAGGACAAAGAAAGAGAGGCTCTGAATTCTTAGAGGTACTAAACCTATAAGGGGATGAACTTCTTGGTCTGTCGGAAAGGCTTGGTCTCTGGAAGATTATCCTAGGACCAGCTTCTTATGGTGGTTTACCACACATACTTTAGTGTTCTTCTCTGGTTTTGTGTCCCTTATTAAAATTTGTGATTTGGGGACCCTCAGGATTTAAAAGTAGTGATTGATGGAGAAGGGACCCTAGGTCTTGATGGCTCTTAACATAGATGAAGGATATGGCCTCTTTTCTTATGTTCTCTGTGCCTAGGACTTCCTCCATCAGGCAGCTGGCAGGACCTGAAAGATCATATGCGAGAAGCTGGGGATGTCTGTTACGCAGATGTGCAGAAAGATGGAATGGGGATGGTTGAATATCTCAGAAAAGAAGACATGGAATATGCCCTGCGTAAACTGGATGACACCAAATTCCGCTCTCATGAGGTGGGTCCCCACCTTCTGTTGAGGAGCTTGTACCTAGACCACTCCACCTGAAGCTGACCTAGCAGAAGTAGCAACAGGCCATGCGTTTGCCATTTGAGGACCTCACAATACCATTAAAGATCTATCTTACGTGGACAAAGCCAAGGAATTCATCATGCCTAAGCCCTGCAGGGTCATAACAGAGAGAAGTCTGCAGTCATAGTATTTTTAACCTGGAAAGAATACTGGTGCAGTCTGTCATAATGTGGTGAGCTATTCCATGATAACACCCTTTCACAACTGGCTTAATCTGTAGTGTCCCTCCATGAACCTAATTATTATGGCTCTCCCTCCTTTGGGTCTAGTCTGGGCTCTGCAAGCCAACCTCATCATCTCAGCCCTTCTAGGTACTGCTACTGGGGCTGAGTTGTCACTTCACTGTGTCTTTCCCAAAGTGATGCAGGAGCCTCTTTGAAACCTGAGCCCTTGGCATTTTCTTGTTGTTCATCACCTCACCCTGGGGACTTAGTTCTTCATGTACTTCCTTTCAAGTAGGTGGCTGCTGCTTTGGATCTCAGTCTGATTCAAATGGTGACTATTCCTCTGATACCACTGAGACCAGATACCAGACCACCAATTGGACATTTTTTCTGGTTATCCTGTCCTGACTTGCTATGGGGTTTAGGGATGTCTGGGGACATGAATTTCTCGGCCCATTTCTTTTTCTAAGGATTCATATAATTCCCTAACTTTATGGCTTGGAGGCTGCCTGGGTTGACAGTGCTTTTGCTCAGACTGTCCTCTAAGACTTGAATTTGCAACAGAAACAAAACAGCACCTGGTCGTCAGTTACACTACAAAGCAGGGTCTCAGTAAGGGTAATCAAATTACTGACTTCACTGAGGGAAAAAGCATCTGGCTTCTTTCATCTTAGGGTCTTTAGATCTGAGAATGCTGGCTGAGGGCAAAGGGCCTGGAGGTAGGCCTGCCTGGACATGACTTCTCTGCTGCTTATTAAAATCTTAGCCGACGTACTCCGAACCCTGGTTCCTCTATATGCAAAATAGTCACAATAATAGCATTATCTTAAAAGACTTGCTAGGGGCTTCCCTCGTGGTGCAGTGGTTGAGAGTCTGCCTGCCGATGCAGGGGACTCGGGTTCGTGCCCCGGTCTGGGAAGATCCCACATGCCGCGGAGCGGCTGGGCCCGTGAGCCATGGCTGCTGAGCCTGCGCGTCCGGAGCCTGTGCTCCGCAACGGGAGAGGCCACAACAGTGAGAGGCCCGCGTACTGCAAAAAAAAAAAAAAAAAAAAAAAGTTGCCAGGAAGCTAAATTATGAAGATAACTAAGCATCTAGCCCAGGTCAGATTCTGGGGGTTAGTGGCAGGAATTCAGATATGTTAACAGTAGTAGCTAGTAGCTGAGTTATTTACCACGTAATCGAGTTGCCATTTATTTGTGTCACCTTGGACAAGAATACCTACCTCCTGCACTATTGCGAGGGTTTAATGAGATAGCATTGTGCCAAGCAAACAGTAAATGCTCAATACTTAACTATTATTGTTAGGCAGCCATGTTAGGTGTTGGTGTGCTTTATTCTTCTGGGTCTTATTTTTTCCTTTACCTTTTGTTTGAATTTCAGGGTGAAACTTCCTACATACGCGTTTATCCAGAGAGAAGCACCAGCTATGGCTACTCACGGTCTCGGTCTGGGTCAAGGGGCCGTGACTCTCCATACCAAAGCAGGGGTTCCCCACACTACTTCTCTCCTTTCAGACCCTACTGAGACAGGTGATGGGAATTTTTTCTTTATTTTTTAGGTGAACTGAGCTGCTTTGTGCTCAGAATCTACATTCCAGATTGATGATTTAGTGTCTTAGGACATTTTTTTAATTTTTTTTTTTTTAAGGAAATAAAACTACATAATTTCTACCAGGGCCATATTAGCAGTGAAACATTTTTAACTGCGGAAATTATGGTTTTGGTTCAGAAACAAGTTGTATATTTTTCACCCCTGATGATGGGAAAAAAAACAGTGCTGTATCTTTGTGGGTTGCTCTTCTACGGAGATCAGCTGTTACTGTGACTTAAGTCGGCCCATTCTGTTTAGAAATATATTTTAAACGTTTAGTAATTGACATGTGTGATTGTCCTTAATTACGTTCATAGATTTCACCAAACAGGCACACTGATATAGTAAAAAAAAAAAAAAAAAAAAAAAAAAAAAAAAAAAAAATCATTGAGTTGTAGTGGCAGCTTGTACCCAGCTGGTAAGGAGCAGGAGTGGATTACTTTATTTGGGGATAAAGATGTTGCTCTGATGGTGGTCTGAGAACTTCAATCCCAAGGGCAGGTTCAGGGTTCTCTTATAATTCAAGGCCAACTGTGTAAATTAAGCTGCTTTAAAGAAAAGAGGGCGCACTGCAGATAGGGGAAGGGAATGGGAAGGCTAAAAACAGACTTTTAAAAGTGGGCACCAGCATAAAGATCATTGGGAAATTCTTAGCCAAAACCAACTTTGGCAGTTGGTTAGGGAAAAAAAAAACCAAAAAAGTTTTGGTTCTATCACTTTCACTCCTAAATTTGTCTCATTTGTCCCTGGTATCTGAGCTTTAAAAAACAAAACAAACCCCCAAACAAAAAACCCCACTGTCTTGGGATTCTGTTCAGTTCAGTAATCATGGGGCAGGGGGCCTACCTTGTCACAGGCCCAGGACTAGTTTTTTTTTTTTTAGACCACTTTATTGAAATACAGTTGACCTGTAAAAAGCTGTACATTTAATGTATACAACTCAGTGAGTTTGGGGTTAAGTATACACACATGAAATCACAACCATGAAGGCCATAAACATATCCATCACCTCCCAAAGCTGCCTCCTAACCTTAGCAGGAAGTCAGCCCTCTGCTTGGAGCAAAGTGGGTACCCAAGAACAAATTTAAGTGTGTTCAGTAAAGATAAAAGGCTGCTCAAGTCAATGGAAGCAGCAACTGAAAAGGACAACTCAGGTTGTCACATAGTGATCAGATGCAATGTCTAACAGTTACATAATAGAAAAATTCACTTAAATGCAGTTTGGTAGACAGTCTTTTGGGGAGGGGATAAAATCTTCCATACAAAACAGCCTGTGAGTACACTTGATCCATTTCCTTGGAAACTGGCAATACCTTCTACTTCCGTTGGCATCAGGGACTATTTGCCTTATTTTGGCTAGATCTTTCCCAGTTCTGTCTTCAAAAGAGTTAGTTACTAAGAGATACTTAACCATCACTTTTTTCAGGTGACTGAAGGAAGTGGGAACATTAGTGTTCGTAACAAAATAGTCATTGCACTTCCACGTTTTTAGAGGGCACCCCTTCCCAGAATAGCTACTCAGCAGTGTGAGAAGGGCTCTTTTTCATCCAGCTTTGGCCAAGAGATATTACCTGTTTGAAAACAATAACAAAAAGGAATGTTACAGTTGAGCCTGCTTTCCAACTGGCTCTACACTGAGCTAACTGGTTTGTTATGAAAAATAAGCAGTGGAAATAAGTGTAGCTATTACACTGTTTTTCTAATGATGATCTGAAAGAACCAGTTATAAGTGAAGCGTAATCAATGCACACTTTTCAGTAAGTAACAGAGACAGGTTAATTGGACATTTATATGCATATGGGAGAGAACGGAGAGACTATGACTGTGAACTCAGTTTTTCCCAAGAAGCAAAGTCTGACACAAGGTTCTATTTGAGAAACAGCACATGTGATCAATGGATGTGTCTGCTGAAACAGCAACAACTATCAGACACTGAGATTGAGAGATTATAAAATCTTATTTCTCTCCACAGTTAACTGAGGTGGTTCAGTTAATCAGAGGCATGAGCTCAAAATTTTTTTTTGCGGTACGCGGGCCTCTCACTGTTGCGGCCTCTCCCGCTGCGGAGCACAGGCTCCGGACGCGCAGGCTCAGCGACCATGGCTCACGGGCCCAGCCGCTCCGCGGCATGTGGGATCTTCCCGGACCGGGGCATGAACCCGTGTCCTCTGCATTGGCGGGCGGACTCTCAACCACTGCACCACCAGGGAAGTCCGAGCTCAAAATTTTTTTAGCTTTCCTTCCCATCCTTGCTTCAACCAGAGCTTTTCTTTAATTGGTTGGTCTTGATCAAAGAGGTATTCCCTGAGCCAGAGGACTGATGTTTGTCTCTGGAGGCTGCTCACGATGGTTCTCCACTGAGGGACATCTTCTGAACTTGAAGCTGGCACTTGGAAAGCCATCTACCTGGAGTGCTTAGGCTAGTCCCATTCCCCAATGTCCAGAGGGGTGCAGCAGCTCTGAGGGCTCACCTATCTGCAGTTCAGCTACCCAAGGTTCTGGGTTTTATTATTGGCCCAGAGTTTTAAAATAGTTACAGTGAGGTTTAAAGATGCAAATCTCCACACTAGGGGTTGCAGATTGATCACAGGATGCACCTGGCTTGCAGCAGGTATGTTTTATTTTCATGGTATTTTTTTAAATCTTGAATTAACACTTAAAATTTGGGAAATAGCACACAAAATGCCAGATGTCCAGGTTCTCTGGGAAAATGGGCTCCCATTCCTGCCTGGCACTGAATGAGAAGCAGCGCATGCCAGCTGCCCCTTTAGGCATAGCTTGAGCTCCAGATTTGCCACTCTACACATCTCTCCCTGCCTCGGTCCTGTTTTTGTTTTGCTCATTCCTGTTAACACCTGGCCCCTAGAGGTGAATGTGACCCTGGAATCTACTGCCACCTTAGTGTCACCACCTGTATATACTTTGTTTTTTGTTGTTATTAATACATGTATTATTTTTTTTTCAAGAGGGTATTAAATTGTTTATTACACATGATAATGGATGATACACAAGCTTCACTCCCATCTATATCTGGTACCATAATCCAATTTAGATATATTGCATAGGATGTGCCAACAATCATATATTAATAATAAAAAAACTCCATGACTTGGCTTGGGTGACCCTTTTCATGGTGAACTGCAGGTCACAACACAGTAACTGTCAGTTCAACTACACCAAGGTTTCAGAAGACAGTAGCTTCTCCACCAAAGCAGGTTGTAAATAAATTTTGAATGGAACCTGGCATCACCCTGAAGGAATACTAACTTCACACTGTTGGGGTAGTTTACCAAAATGGCTTCAGGGTAGACTAACTTTATACAGCACATTTAAAAAAACACATTTATTCAGCATCATGATCAGACTATTACATTTAGCAATCAACAGCATGGGTGCAAAAAAAAAAAAAAACTACATTAAAACCCTTTGTTGGAATGCTTTACACTTTCCACAGAACAGAAACTAAAATAACCTGTCATACAATTAGTCACAAATACAGTCCTCGAGTTTTTTTTGCCCATACATGTGAGTATTGTCTAAAACATGTCTTCTTTGTAGCAGCTAGGCCCTGCCACCACTGTGCTTGGCTGAGCTCACAAATCTGTTGTAACCTGTAGCTTCCCTGTCACTTCTCTGGCTCTCCTCTCCTGCTAAGCTTTGTTTCCTGGCAGTAATCAAAACCTTCTGCCACTGCCATAGCTACTGCTGCTGCTGGAACCGCCATAGCCACCTTGGTTTTGGGGTTTGGCAAAGTATTGGCCTCCACCACCACAGGGGCCAGAACTTCTGCCTCCAAAGTTTCCTCCTTTCATGGGTCCAAAATTTGAAGATTGATTGTTGTAACTGCCAAAATCATTGTAGCTTCCACCACCTCCAAAATTGCTTCCATCATTACCAAATCCATCATAGCCATCCCCACTGCCACCATATCCACCACCACCGCGGCTGCCACCAAAGCCACCTTGACCACTGAAGTTTCCTCCACGACCAAAGTTGTCATTCCCACCAAAACCACCTCCATGACCACCACCAAAGTTTCCAGAACCACTTCGACCTCTTTGGCTGAATGAGGCACTAGCCATCTCTTGCTTAGATAGGGCTTTCCTTACTTCACAGTTTTGGCCATTCACAGTGTGGTATTTCTGAATGGCAATCTTGTCTACAGAGTCATGATCATCAAAGGTTACGAAAGCAAAGCTTCTCTTGCCACTGCCTCAATCAGTCATGATTTCAATCACTTCAATTTTCCCATACTGTTCAAAATAATCTCTTAGATGATGTTCTTCAGTGTCTTCTTCAATGCCACCAACAAAAATCTTTTTCACAGTTAAGTGGGCACCAGGTCTTTGAGAATCTTCTCTTGAGACGGCCCTCTTTGGTTCCATCCACCTTGTGTGGCCTTGCATTCATGGCCACATCCACCTCCTCCACAGTGGCATATGTGACAAACCTGAAGCCTCTGGAGCGTGTGGAGTTTGGATCCCTCATTACCACACAATCTGTGAGCGTTCCCCACTGCTCAAAATGGCTCCTCAGACTCTCATCGGTTGTTTCAAAGCTCAAACCTCCGATGAAGAGCTTCTGCAGCTGTTCGGGCTCTTTGGGTGACTCTGACTTAGACGTGACGGCAGTGGAGGGTGGTGGGGGAGACGTCAACGATGCTTACTCGGCGGCGTCCACAAGCAGAAAGGAGTAATCTCCATGTGTTTTTTTAATTTCCAGTTTTATTGAGATAATTGACATACATTGTATAAGTTTAAGGTGTGTAACACAATGATTTGATACATGTGTATATTGCAAAATGATTACCATGATATGATTAGTTAACATCCTAGAGTCACCATGCTGTACATTATATCCCTAGGACTTATTTAACTTATAACTGGAAGTTTTTACCTTTTGACTTCCTTCACCCTTTTGCCACTTTATACTTGTCAAAGTGCTTTCACATAGCAAATCTGGGCCTCACAGTTCTTACTGCATTCTTAGTTTAGTGTGGGACAGTCTGTTAAGCCATTTTTGGGCAACACATACCTGGGGGAGCCACAAAATACTCCTCCACAACGCGATGGGAGTTTTGTAGTAGTTCTTCAGCACAGTTGCCTTCTACCACATTGTCGGATCTCAAGTACAGACATCTACAAAACCAGAAGTTTAAGGTTACCTTCTCAGAACGTGGCTTCTAGGGCATGGGTGGAGAGGGTCAAGTACGGGAGAACAAGGGAGCAGCATATTCTTGAGTTATAGTCACTGCTCAAAGATGGAGGAGTTGTACTCAACAGCAGACCAAATAACAGCCTACCATTTATAGATTCTCCCAAGAACCCTGTGAGGTAAGTGGTAATTATTCCTCAGGATTGATATGTTTAATATTTTTTATGATTACTATGGGTAAGTTGCTTTTGGCGGAGATAGGTAAGAAGGCAATTACAGTATAATATATTAAATCTAACAGAGGTAAGCAATGCTCGCCAAGGGACTAGATAGGGGGACCTAACCCAGCCTGGGTGAGAGACAGGTCCTCAGAACAGGTGATGTCACTCCTTAACCATGATCAAGGAACAGCTGGGTTAGGACTTCCCCGCCGGTCCAGTGGTTAAGGCTCTGCGCTGCCAATGCAGGGGGCCCAGGTTCAATCCCTGGTCAGGGAACTAGCTCCCACATGCCACAACTTAGAGCCTACATGCCGGGCTTCCCTGGTGGCACAGTGGTTAAGAATCCGCCCCCCAATGCAGGGGACACGGGTTCGAGCCCTGGTCGGGGAAGATCCCACGTGCCGCACAGCAACTAAGCTGTGTGCCATAATACTGAGCCTGTGCTCCGCAACAAGACAAGCCACTGCAATGAGAAGCTCACGCACCACAATGAAGAGTAGCTCCTCAGTGCAACTAGAGAAAGCCCACGCGCAGCAACAAAGACCAACGCAGAAAAAATAAATAATTAAAAAAAAAGAAGAGCCCCCATGCCACAACTAAAGATCCTGCACACAGCAATGAAGATCCCATGTAAGACCCGGCATAGCCAAATAAATAAATATTTTAAAAATATGTATACACTTTAGGGCTTCCCTGCTGGCGCAGTGGTTGGGAATCTGCCTGCCAATGCAGGGGACACAGGTTCGAGCCCCGGTCTGGGAAGATCCCACATGCCGTGGAGCAACTAGGCCCGTGAGCCACAACTACTGAGCCTGTGCGTCTGGAGCCTGTGCTCTGCAACAAGAGAGGCCGCGATAGTGAGAGGCCCGTGCACCGTGATGAAGAGTGGCCCCCGCTTGCCGCAATAGAAAAAGCCCTCGCACAGAAACGAAGACCCAACACAGCCAAAAATAAATAATAATTTTTAAAAATATATGTATACACTTAAAAAAAAAGAAACAGCTGGATTGGGGGGAGTGATGGGAAATAAGCAAGGTGCAGAAACTTGCTCAAGATTGGTTATAAATAACCTAAGCTGCTAAGTGACAGGACTGGGATCCGAGCCCGGTTCTGGTACCCCTAAGATGAGTGCTTTTTTCATCGCAACCACCTTTGTGGATGTAAAAGTACCTGCCCTTGCAAGATGTACCACGAACATAGCTCAAGAATCTCACACTGTTTTCGGGGCTTAGTGGTTTCATTAAACTATCCAGATGGCAAACTAGTGAAACCAAACAGGAGTTGAACACATCTGTGGGGCTTCACTACTGTTTTAAGGTTTAAAAGTGCATGACAAGAGGTTTGAGTTGGCTTCCAGATACCTGGGCTGAAAAATAAGCAGTCTGCTCAATCACTAAGAGGGTAGCAGCCAAGCTCTTTCTGCTCTGAGCCAGACATAGACTGCAGGCTAAACCTAATGGGACAATGGCGCAAGGGTGTGACATGAACATCTGGGTAAAGGCTGCATAGAAGGCCAAGTTGTAACGGTAAGATTCTTTTAGGAAAGGATTGGTTCTTCTATTTCTTTGGGGCACCCAGCCCTGGGCAAGACACGATAAACACTTATTCATGGTGCAAAGAGTGGAAAGCTGTACTCTATTCCAGGACTGGCACCGTCTTAATGCGTCACCTTGAACAAGTATGATCTTTCTAAGACCTTAAGCTTCTTGCCAAAAAAAGTGAAGGTCGCACTAGATTTTTTTTTTTTTTTTTTACCATACAAGGATTATGCACTCATACTCATTCAAGGAAACTTGGAGAACAAAAATAAAAGTAATCTGCAAAGGTGACCATTGGACTTTCTGGGGTTTATATTTCTGTTGGGCAATATAACAAAATGGCTAAGAGACTGGGCTCCTGAATCACTGCAGAATTCAAACCCCAGAGCTCCACATGGCCTGTATGCAAGTTACTTATCCTTTCCATGTATCAGTTTCCTTGTTTGTAAAATGCTTCAGAGAATTGCTGGGACAATTAAATGAAATGATGTTTAAAAAGAAGGTCTGGTAATGCTGGGCTTACATTCTTAGGGCAACAGAAGGTGGGCGCTGAATAGCACCTGCTCTTTTTTCAAAAAGAGTTTGTACACCCCGGGTACACCTCAGTCGCCACTACTCATTCAGAGAATACCTATGCACTTAACCTGCTATAATCACTCACAACCCTCCCAGTCCATAGGGACTGGAGGCTGCTAATTGTTCCTGGGCGTTTGGAGATTTTGACAAAAAAGACTATACTACTGCCAAGAGGTGGTTAAAAGCTACTGCTTCCCAACAGTAGGTAGCAATTGATTTGTTCACTCATTTGGTAATTGGGTTTCCTATTAAGTGACATTTCCAGAAAGACAAAATTCACCTCTTTAAATATCACACATTTCCACCTAATTACTATTTAAGATGGAGTTGTTTGTAGAATAAATCCACACCTCCCTATTTTCTTAAACACAGGCTACTGAACACAGGGTCTCTGAGGGTGGCACACCAAGCAGACCCCTCACTTGGCAAGTCGCTTAACTTTTCTTGACCTTGGAATCATGCATAAAACACCAAACAAGACCAGATGAGCTCTTTAAGTGCCTATCAATTATAACTGACTGAATGTCTACCTCACCTCATCTTTCTCAGTCAGGGTTCTATTATAAGAGCATTTAGTCCAGATATGTAGGACAACTTCTATGCATCTGGGCTACTTGTTAGTTATGTACCATCCTTGGGAGACTTGAAAAAAGAGTCCATTGATCTTTCTGTGTCCTCAATCAGATGAAAGACCCCGGTTGAGAAAACTTTTGACTGTGAATTAGAAACCCTGCCCTCTAAAGCTCACAGACAAGGCACTTAAACCAGTAATTGAGGGAAATGCATTTAATTTCATGGAAAGCACTATGGCAGCGTGGCAGAAGAAGTGCCTCTGTTGGCCCTTGGGCTGACCAATGGAACAGTTCTGCTGTTGTATTAGTTTCTTTCTGCCTCTTCCCTGCTATCAGGCTGCCAGGAGTTGTTTCTCTGGGCACCACTCTACTTCCATCTACAAGCCTTTTAATTTATTTCTAGTTTCATGCGGACTGAAATGAGAGCTAATCGATTTGGCAAATAAGGCTCTGAGGGACGTCCTAAGCATTGAAGTTATTTGGCTGCAGTCAGAGATGTCACCTGAGTCAGTCTCTGGATCTGAGATGAAAAAGGATAAAGTTTCTAGGGGCTGACTTTATTATTGATTGATTGATTGATATTTTTGGCTGCGCCACGAGGCTGGTGGGATCTTAGTTCCCCGACCAGGGATTGAACCCGGGCCCCAGCAGTGAAAGCACCGAGTCCTAACCACTGGACTGCCAGGGAATTCCTGGGGCTGACTTTAGAGGGCATATCTAGAGCAGTATTTGAGAGAAGCTCTGAGTTCCAAGTCCTGGATTCTCCTCGTAATACCTGTGAAACTTTGGCGCAGGTTACATAACCTTTCTGAGGCTTGGTTTCTTCATCTATGAAAGAGATACTAGTATTTGCCTTTCGGGATTATATGTGATTACTGAGATATAACGCATATAAAATCTTAGTGCCTGGTACATAAGCATGCTAATGCTTTTCAGCTCAAAACAAATGATAGGTTATTAATGGGCCAAGAGATTTCTGTTAGCCAGTCAGGACCTTTACAGCTAGTGTGGCTATCACCTAAAACCATTTAACACTTGTCTTCACTTAACTGGGTTCCATTTCAAATGTCAGTGAAGGCAGTACATTCAAAACATGAAAATCCTACAAATGTCACATCTAAAATAGAATCATTACCCCAAACTGGTTTCCTAATTTATGGCAAGATTGCAAATCACTGAATACTAAGTCACTATTCCAGTTACCAGAACCAAATCCCTCTTCATCTTTTCCACAAACTCTTCCCTGAATAATAGTTGCATTTCTTTATAGTTACCCTCTAGATGCCTTGGGAAATTCTGACTGCTCTTTGCACTCTATTCCCACCTTTCCCATAGATAATAAAGAACATTCAACAAACATTTACTGAGTGTCTGCTCAGTGCTAGATGAAGATGAGCAATAACAGACATGCTTCCTGTGAGGTGGACGAGCAGTAGGAGAGGGGCAGAGAATCAAATATCAATTAAATACATGTATAAATACATGTAAAATTACAGCTCTTTTGAATACCATGAGAGCCACAGGTCCTGAAAGAGAACCTGACTCAATACAGAAGAATGAAAACTTCCTTGAGGAAGTGGCAGTTGAAATCTGAAGAAAGGAAATTAAGTAGGCAAAAAAAAAAAAAAATGTGGGGACTTCCCTGGCAGTCCAGTGGTTAAGATCCCATGCTTCCACTGCAGGGAATACGGGTTTGATCCCTAGTCAGGAAACTAAGATCCTGCATGCCGCACAGTGAGGCCAAAAAAAAAAAAAAAAAAAAAGGAATGCATGGGCTGAGATGGGGGTAAAGGCAAGAGCCCAGAATTCTAACAAGGGGAAAGAATGGAGAGCTCTGGGAAAGCGATGTCTTGAAGAAGTGGGCAGAAGCTTGGTTAAATGATGCCCCACAGGCTATGGTGAAGCTTTCCTTTTTATCCTAAAGAGCACTAGGAAGCCACCTGAAGGGCTTGGGTAGGAGAATGACATCAGATTTCTGTTTTGAAACACTGTAACTTTGGGCAAATTGGTTAACCTCCCTAAACCTAAGCATCAAGATTACAAAATAGAGGATTTGAAGGAATCAAAGACTGGAGTGAGGGCTTCCCTGGTGGCGCAGTGGTTGAGAGTCCGCCTGCCGATGCAGGGGACACGGGTTCGTGCCCCAGTCTGGGAAGATCCCACATGCTGCGGTGCGGCTGGGCCCGTGAGCCATGGCTGCTGAGCCTGTGTGTCAGGAGCCTGTGCTCCGCAACGGGAGAGGCCACAACGGTGAGAGGCCCGCGTATCCCAAAAAAAAAAAAAAAAAAAAAGACTGGAGTGAGACCACGAGGCTAGCAAGCACTTTACATGAAGGTTATTGTTACAGATAAGTGTGGCTCTCCCTACCAGCATTGACTAATGGCAGCTTTCTTCCTCCCACCTGTACCAGGAGTTTATTTTTAAAAATTCCATCAGAAAAAGGCTAGGACAGAGTTGTAGACTGCCCATATCTTTATAGGCTACATACCCATCCTCTCTAAGAAGCTGCAGTCCCAAACAGCAAACAAGTCTGCTTTTCAAAAAAGATCATTTTCTTTTAAAATGTATTAAGATTTGGCAAAAATTGGTAGAGGTGGGTAGAGGCTGCACCCTTTTAGTATTCATAAGCTGCTTTGTCAAAGACCCACCCCTCCCTGTTTCATTACACTACTTCACTACTTGGGTTATTACTCTGCCCCCTTAGGCATTTGTGTTTTGGGCCCTAGGTGTAAAATGAAAAGTTAAAACTTCCCTCTAGGCTTCCCTGGTGGCGCAGTGGTTAAGAATCCGCCTGCCAATGCAGGGGACACAGGTTTGAGCTCTGGCCCAGGAAGGTCTCACATGCCACGGAGCAACTAAGCCCATGTGCCACAACTACTGAGCCCGCGTGCCACAACTACTGAAGCCCACGCGTACAGCCCGTGCTCCGCAACAAGAGAAGCCACGACAATAAGCCACGCAGCGCAACAAAGAGTAGCCCCCGCTTGCCACAACTAGAGAAAGCCGGCACGCAGCAACGAAGACCCAACACAGCCAAAAAACAAACAAACAAGAAAACTTCCCTCTGCATTCCCATCTTCTTTAACACTAACCATCGTTAATAGTTTCTTGCATGCCCTTTCAGGGAACAAAACAAAACTTAATGCATACACCAGAGTATATAAAATAGATTACACATAAAGTATCGATAATACCATACACGATGTCATGAACTTTGCCTTTTTTTTTTTTGCCTTTTTTATTAAGTATATCTTGGAGACCTTTCCATATCAGCATATAGTTATTTCATTATTTTTAACTGCCAAATATTCCAGTGTACTATGATGATGTATTTAGTCATGAAGGACACTTAGAATGTTTCTGGGGTCTGTTTCTTTTCTGTTGTTTTGTATTATAAACAGATTTGCATACCCTGGGCACTTGTGAACACATCTTGATGCACTTTCACAGATATTTCCATAGGGAACCACGAGGTCAGAAAATATGTACATTTAAAATTTTTGAGACAGGAATTCAGCAGCAAGGAAATCAGACATGAGCTCACATTCTATTAACAAGAAACATTACAAATCAACAAAAATAAGATTATCAAGAAAAATATTAGAAGAAAACCCTGGGACTTCCCTGGTGGTCCAGTGGTTAAGACTCTGCGCTTCCACTGAAGGGATCGCGGGTTCGATCCCTGGTCCGGGAACTACGATCCCGCATGCCGCACGGCCAAAAAAAGAAAACCAGACAGGATAAGGAGTTAATGCAAAGATCCTAGAGGAGCAACGAATCTGGCGTGTTGGAGAAACGGTAAAGAAGCCAATGTGGTTGGAATGATAAAAGCAGTACTTCGGTGCGGTAGGGAGGGACTCTAGGAAGTTGGGCCTCGAAAGTGAAGCTTAGCAGTTCGGATTTTGTTCCTAGTTACACTGGGAGCCATCGAGGATTCTACAAGGGAGGGACAGGATCCATAATGAACAAGGGAAAGAGTGAAAGCACCCGCGGGGTGACCGTGGGCAAGTTCTCGCATCTCGCTTCTGTGAAATGAGACACTAACCTTCATCTTAACTGGGAGCGAAGGCGCCGCAGGCAAGGCTTGGAGGGCCGTAGTCGCGAGCTTACCTGTCCTCCAGAACTGACTCCATGGGCTCCACCCCGTCCGTGTCCACGGCGCGAAGCCGGTCGGCGAAGGCGATGGCTTTCTCCAGCCGTGCCACGGCCTCTTGGCTGCCGAAGTCCACAAGCGCTAGCCGCTCCAGGTGCTCGATCAGCTCGGCCGTGACCCGGCGGCTTCCCTGGGGGAGGATGAGGCGGAGGGCTTGGGTCACCGGTGGGGCCTGCTCCGCCTCCCGCCCCGCTTCGGCACCCGCCTAGACGCCCCGGCCTCTACCTGAGGATCGGCCTTGGAGGGGAAGCCCCGGCGCCCGCCCGCCGACGCTCGAAGGCCCAGCCACACTGCCCGCGTCCACATTTCTCTCCTTCTCGGCCCCCGTAGTGCGTCCTCTCGTAAAGCCTAGCGACGCGCTTAAAAGTGATGACATCCGAGAGCGCCGCCACCGCCGACGCCATGAACAGTGTAGGGGAGGCTTGCACCGACATGAAGCGTGAGTACGACCAGTGCTTCAATCGCTGGTTTGCCGAGAAATTCCTCAAGGGGGACTGCTCCGGGGACCCGTGCACCGACCTCTTCAAGCGCTACCAGCAGTGTGTTCAGGTGAGCTGAGGCCCGGGTCCTCTCGCCTCTACCCCAGGCACCGGCTTCTCTCTACGGTGTCCCTGGCCTCACGCATCGTATCTTGAGGGCGTTGGGACTGGCAGGGTAAAGAAAAGCCTCGATGAGACCAGTGACAGTAGTTCTGTCCCCTACCGTCACCAAGGCTGCCTGGTATCTTTCCGAATGGCAAAGTTAAATATTTTTGCAGCACTTTACTTTTTACGGAGCCCAGTAACATTCTTTGGTTCATTTGGTGCTCAACTTGAACTTGCAAAGTGGGTATAGTTATTCGTATTTTATGCATGGAACACTCACGCCCAGAAAAAGGAAGTGATTAGTCGAAGTTCACTAGAATCAAGTTTCCTTGGATTTTGCGGTGGTGCACTTTTCCAATATTGCTGAGGGATAAGGAGGGGTGTTAGCCTCTCTGGCCTGTTAGACATTATGGAGGATCTCCTTTTGTTATATTCCCTTCATTGACCTATTTTATTCTCTCTTGACTAGCCAGAGCATCTTCATTCCAGCCCAGTGAATGTGAAACTGATCTGAATCATAATAACAGCCCTGGGCAAGGCACTCCCAATTAGTTAACTTAAAAAACATCCTCAGTAATTCCAGGTGGAGCTGCTGTCTTTACCCAATATAGATAGGAAAGTTAGGCTTGATCAAAGTTACATAGCCAGTAAGTCCTGGGACTGATTTGAACTTGTGTCTGTCACAATAGAGTGGTGATACTGTTTAAATTCCACTTCTGAATTTTGATGTTAACTCTTTCCAATCTCTCTGGTTTTACAGTTAATTTCTTTGTAATCTTACTTATGTTAAAAAGCATGGGGTTTGAATCATGTTTGGTAGTCCTTATGGTCCAGTCGGATTTACTTTTGTACCATCATATTTATAAAGTTTGGTCCTCAGGCTCCATGTGGACCTTTATCATGTGTTTTCTTCCATCAGAAAGCAATAAAGGAGAAGGAGATTCCTATTGAAGGACTGGAGTTCATGGGCCACGGCAAAGAAAAGCCTGAAAGCTCTTCTTGACCTTGACAGTCACCTTGAAAATGGACTCCTCAAATCAGGAAATTGAGGACTCTGGATCGTGTCAGTTAAAGCTGTGAAGATAGCATCGATTTGATGAATCTAGGAGAGGAGTTTCCTGTCCTCCTTGATATTTTTCTCTCATTTGTAAAAGATGATGAAAAAAATCACTCTTTGCTTTGAAATTTCTGGCTTTGGCATCAGCAGGAACTCAATCTGCTAAATAATGGGATTATGGTTGCAATACTTGGTCTGGGATCGGTTTTAAATATATCTTGTATGTAAATGCTGATAATGACCAAGGTTGCCTGAGTTATGCTTCGAAGGGCATTACTTGTACACTGTACTGGGGTTACTGTTCATGGAAGCAACTGGTTAGGATCTCTCTTTTCTCTCACGGAGATAATGCTTTGGAAAGGGTTCCCAGCACAACAGTTTCGATCAATGCTTGGGAGCAGTTTTATTTTTATATAGTAACTTAACTGTTAAGATTGCTGATGGACTGGGTTAGCCAAGAGGAAGACAGCTTTTAACAGTTGCCTACCTTAAGAAGAGGTGTCAGATCTCATATTAAGAGGTGAAAGCTTCAAGAACACTGTGAACACCATCTCAGAGTTCATGGTGTAGTTCAGCAATTAAGATCCTTGGAGTGGCTATGCAGGAGGATCCTAAATTGCAAAGATTTGCTGTTGCCAGCTTTCAACTTAAGTAAATGAATTAAGTCAATCTGTGTATCATAAAAGTGCCAAAATGCTGCATCTGGTTAAATGGGGAGAGAAAAGAGTTCACTTTATTTGCCTCCTTTACCCACCCTGCCCTGTAATGCCTGTAATCATGAAGATGGAACAAACTGTAACATTTAGTTTCTATCATTATTTGCCCCTGAAATTCAGTGCACTTTATGGAACTACCACCCTGTAACCCCACACATCCCATATATACACTGGGGGGAGTTTTTTTTATCATTTTAAAATGAAGATTTATCTAAGCTAGGTAGTATCGTATAGCAAATGGAAACCACTGATTTCTAAAATTTCCACAGTAAGCTACACAGGTATCTTAAAATGTTTATATAATGGCACCCCAAAAAAATGTCAGGATCAGGTGAGCACTTACACACTTTAGAATATCATGTAGTCTCCACAATTGCATATCTTGAGTAATGTGGTTCAGTTTTTTTTATGTACCCATATAGTATGAAACTTGATTTACAGAAGTCCTAGATCCTATTATCTCTTCTCCACTTTACCAATTAATAACTTCATATTTAATTTGACCAGTCCTTCATGTCATTGCAATACATTCTGCATTTATATTTTGACAGGTTAAGGTCCATTATACAAAAGATATCTGGAACCCAGTTGAGGGAGTCCAGGCAGCAAGCTAGAGTTAAGTATAACTGTCCTGAAATAAGCCTGCCCACAAGCCAGTAAAACCTTATAGGCTCTTGAATCTTACCACAAAACTGTCTGGTTGAGCCTTGAGAATAAAACAAATGTTATTATAATTGCTACTGAGGGAATAATAATTTTCTGATTGTTCCTCATGCTATTTTGACTTTATCCTGCCCATAAAATGGCTCCCACTATCTCAACTACTTAAAAGGTTTTAAATTTTGAAGAGGAAATCTTAATTGCTCTTTAATGGTGATCTCTCCTAATTCCTATGGCTACAGGAAGGTTTTAATTCCAGAAACAAATAAAGCCAGTTCTATATGCAGAAATGTGTCACACTGCCTTTATTTCTCCAAAAGTTTCTGACCCTTCCAGCCTTCCAGCCTTAAGGGAGATGAGAGATGACCCAAGATGAGAACTTGACATCTTTGGAGAAAATTATCTGACTATAGGGAGAATTCTTCAGCAAATGCTGGTGTCTTTGCCATCTGAAGTCTGCCAGGGCCCAGTTTTGACCCTTAATTAGCTTGACTTGTGGTATCTGCTTTACCCACCCCAGGCACAAGAAACCAGTGCCAGGCCTGTTACAAACATTGTTATTTGGAGGCCTGAATTGGACCTGAAACACCGTAAACAGCAGCCGCAGACCTTCACTGCAGAAATAGAAATAACATCAATGTTAATTTCTGAGGGAAAAACACCACCAAAGAATGCAAATCTCAGCTCATGACTAAATTATTTATTTAAGCCATCTCCTGCCATAAGCAAAGGGACGGAAGATCAGTATAATGGTCATCAAGTATAATGGTCATCACTGGATACAAGAAGGTGAGCTTAAGGTCTCGAACACTTTTCTGGTCCATGTGTGCAGAGTAATGGTCCAAACCAGTGCTGTGGTCCCCACTGGGTAATGGCCCAGGTTCTCTTTATTCGTCTTCATAGCCAGTTGGAAGCGGATTCACGTGAGAGTTATGGAATAGGGTATGGTTACCATCTCCCCAGGGAAAGGGCTGTGGAGTGAAGATGTCAATTAAGCAATTCCAGAAAATAGTTCAGAAACAACACTACCACGAACTGCCTAAAGTAGGGTGAGTAACAGTTAATACATAAAAACAAAATGGAAATTAGTCCTTTAACTACTGGCATATTTCAGCCCTCCCATAATTTAAGGGAGCTCTTATAAATTCCAGGGGAGCCCGTAAAGTAGACAGTATGAAAAGCAAGCTCAAGTTCGTTACTCAAAAGCCTCTCGCTGGTAACTGTACATCAGTGCTGTGTTTCTGAAAGTGCAATCCTCCCACCACCTGTATCAAAGTGGTAGAGGTGGGTATGGGGGCAGAGAATGTTACTTAAATGCAGATTTCTGGACCTGAAACAAATCTCTGGATTGGAAACTGCAACATACCCTCAGTTATTTTGCATGCTACTTTTGAAAAGCATTGCTCTAGGGCAGTGATTTCCAGCCCAGGATGATTCTGCCCCTGTGGGGACATAAGCCAGTATATGGAGACATCTTGGGGAAAGAAGCGTATACTACTAGCACCTAGTGGTTAGAGGTCAAAGATGCTGCTAAACATCCTATAACTCACAGGACAGCCCCTCCTCACCCCAAAGAGAATTATCCAGCCCCAAATGTCAATAGTACTGAGGTTAAGAAACCTTACTGCACGGCTTCTAATTCTATTGTACAAGGGTGGGAGTGGCGCTCAGACTCAAAAATTCTTTCTGGATCTAAGGATCCTGCTTAATTTTCCAGTCCTACCTGGGCTAAGTGAGGTAATAACTTTATAATATATCTGCATCAATAGCCAAAGGATGACATAGTTGGGATGATAACTAGCACAGAGGTGAACAGAAGCTGTCAATCTCTTCATTATGCAGCTAGTAGCTTCCAGATGCCCAGGTTTTAGAAAGGTGAACCGCCTTCCGACTTCGCCAGTCTAAGGGAGTTTCCCAAATCTCCAGGTTTTGTACCACCGACAACTGTTTCAGAACAGTATCAGAAGGCAAAAGGTGGGATGACTCGGAGAAAGGAAAACTGAAGGGCACTTATTGTACGACCTTGAAGAAGAAAGTGAGATATGACCGGAGAAAATAAAATGAGAAAATTAAATGAGAAACTACACGCACGGCACCCACGCTTTTAGAGAATGAAGAACTTGGCATTTGGAATGAAAAGCGAAGAGACACTCGAACAGACTACAAGGGGTACCTTGGACCTGATGCGGAGATGGGGGTAGGCGACGAACTCGGGTCTCTCCTCCTCTCCGTGGCGCGACTTCAGGAACACGTTCAGCATGCTCACTCCCACCCCGGGGAGCGCCACTAAGTAGGTGAGAGACTTCCACATGCGAGCTGCAGAGGGGGCAAGACGCTCAGGCCTGGCGGTAATACGCCCGGGTCTCCTCTCCCTCCCCCAAGGCCTCAAGCCAAGGTCACAGTCCCGCCGCTCTTCTCTCCAGTGGGGCCGAGGCCCGCCCTGCGCACCCAGTCCCAGTACCTGAGCCCTCCTCGCCGTGAGCGCCACTCGACATAGGCCGGCTCAGCAGCCGGGAACGACCCAGCAGCCCAGAAACCCTGGGTACAGCTGCCACCGCCATCTTCGACCAGAATGGCCGCAGCGCCGGAAGCGGAAACAGAAGAGTTGGCTGTGGGGGCGGGGCCAGAACCTCAAAAGGAAGTTCCTATTGGGCGGTGCCTTTTAACCCGAGGAGCCTGCGCACTGTCCTCCCGGCCCGCAGAATCCTAGCCTGAAAGCTCGGAGCCGCAGAGCTAGAGGGAGCATGCGCTCCGCACTCCTGCGTGCACTCCCTGCTCCCTAAGGTCAGCACCCTGGTGAGGTTAAGCGCAAAAGAAAGGTTTGTGGAGGACACCCTGGCATCCGGGGTCGCTCCCTTCGTTGAAGTCCGTACACAGCAACAGGAGGTTCCGAGCACAAACCACTCTATCTAAAATGCCATTTCCCTTCCTCCCTATCCTTTGACTCTGCGCTATTTCTTTCATGGCACCAGGACATAATAATAATTGTCATCATCATTATTACAATATTTTGTCGGCATCACAGAGTTTATGTTCTATCAGGGGAGTCAAAAGATTTTGCCACTGCAGCATCCCCAGACTCTGGAATCGTACCTGGCAAGTAACAGGTGCTCTACACAAATTTGTTGAATGAATGAATAGCAACGGGAAACAATTGACATCTGTTATATTTTATCTCTACAATTCTTTCCCACCCCTCCTGTCATTTTTCTTCCTTCTACTCATCTAAAAACAGTTTTAAAAATAAAAGTTAAAAAATAGATACATAAGATAAAATGAAAGTAAACTTTTTGACTATAGGTTCCTTTAAGGATATAATGAAAGCTATGAATCCTTCCCTCACAAAAAATGCAGCTGCTCCTAAGCACACACAGTTTAAGCCCACAATGTTGGGGGAAGAAGGTACTATAAAGTACATCCGGACACCCCCTAAGAGTCCTGTGCCCCAGGTTAAGAACCTCTACTTAGAGGAATAAACAGGGACTCTGGCATGGTAAGACTGGATTCACATTTTGTTTCCATCCCTCACAGCCTGTATGACCTTGAGCAAGTTAGATAAAACGAATGCTTTCAGGTCCTGCAGTTTCATGAAAACAAAAATTTAGGATCATATTACTAGAGCTTCACAATCTGATCTTTCTTTCTCTGAGTAGCCTGGGTTTTTGCATGTTATGGTGAAATTAGGATTGTCAAATCCCTAGGCATCCTCAAACACAGCCAGAGGGGCTGTGAAGCCCCACAGTGTAGCCATGGAAAGGGTCCAAGCTCAAGGATCAGGAAATCCTGGGTTCAAATCTGGTCTTCCCCCAACTGTTCCTCTTCTCTAAAATGGGAATGTAATGTGCACTTATTCATCCCTTTATCTGACAAACAATAATTTAAGACACAGCCCCACCTGGGGAAGTTACTCACCCTCTATCCATAATAATGATTGTTCATTTAATAAATATTAACTACGGTGACTACTATGTGCCAGGTGTACACAATAGTATGCAAGAGCTATAAGATCTCTCTCATGCAATTTACAATTCAGTGTTAGAGACAGGATTAAGTGAAAAATGCCCAATGCCTGGGATATGTTAAAAATTCAACAAATGTTTATTTTCTCATAGGACTTTCATACATCTTGCAGGGTGGTAGTGCTAGGTAAAGATTCTGTCTGTCGTATGCTTGGCCCACAGTACATTCTCAGGCATGATGCCTATGATGTTATTGCCAGGTATGCTCAGCATTTGCAAAGCTTTGGGTGACTGAGTTTAGACAGCCCAGGAAACCAAAATCATCAATACAACAAATAGTTGATATTTACTAAGCACTTATTTCATGCCCTCATCTATGCTAAACACTTTACATAAATTGTCTTCTCCACCTCAGTAAATGGGCACTCCATTCCTCAAGTTTAACACCTTGGAATCACCTTTGATATCTCTCTCTCTCTCTCTCTCTCTCTCTCTCTCTCTCTCTTTCTCTCTCTCTCTCACACACACATTTTCTATCCAGAATCTGACAGCTACTTACCACCTACTGCTACCAATTTAATCAAAGGTGTTATCACTCACCTGGCCAATTGCAACAGCTTCCTAACTGGTCTCCCTGCTACCTGGCCCTTCTACAGCCTATTCTTACGTGGCAGCCAGGGGAAAACCTGTCAGATCATCTTCTTCCTCTGCTCAAAATCCTCAGTGGTTCCCATCTCAGAGTAAATGCCAAAGTCCTGACAGTGGGCTGCCAGGTCCTACACACCTTGCCCCCAGCCACCTCTCTGACATCATGTAGTCTACCTGCTCCCTTGCCCACTTCACTCCAGCTACATTGGCCTTCTTGCCTTTCCTTGAACATGCCAGGCATGCCCCTGCCTCAGGACCTTTGCACATGCTCATATCTCTGCCTAGAAGAGTTCCCCCCCACCCACCCAGTAGCTGCATGAATTGCTTCCTTATTTCACTCAGGACTCTGCTTAGAAGCCATCTCTTATCAGAAAGGCCTTCCCAGACCACCCTGAAGTGAAATAGCTCCTCCCCGCCCTGACACTCTATCCTCCTTACTGTGCCTTATCTATCTTTGTGGCACTTGCCACCATCTGCTGTATTAAATATTTATTGGTTTATTGTCTGCCTTTCCTCACCACATACCATGGGGGCAGGGACTATATTTTGTTCACTGATGTGACCACTTGGCACATGATAGGACCTCACTGAATATACATTAATCCCAACCATGATCCTGTGAGCTAGATACTATTCTCCCCATTTTTCAGATAAGGAAACTGAGACTCAAAGTTGTGAAGGAAATTGCCCAAGATCACAAAGCTTTAGGCAAGTTGTGGACTCAGGCAGTGTGGGACTCAAGCCAGTTCTTTTAACCTCAAAGCCATACAGACTTTGCTTTAGGTAGAATGACACCAACTCCGAGAGGTCACCCTGTCAAGCTCATGCTAATCTGATGCTCTGAATAAGCATTAGCAAGATTAGCAAGAAAAAAAAAAAAGAGCTAATAATTTCTGACTTCAGTAGGTTTGGAAAGAAAAATATTTCCAGTCATGGGGCCCTTGAGAATGGATGGAACCATCAAATGTGTTTTCAAGGTGCTGAGCTGGCAGTTCCCAGCTTGTGCGTCCTCTCACAGTGAACCCCAGGGCATCTGGCTTCTCTGTGCAGGGAGTCTCCCCAAGGCCATGGCCAGCCAGGCCTGGATTTGACGTCATCTTCTCTGGCAGCTGGTGATGTTTACACTCATGTTGAAGCCACTAAGGTCTCTGGTGCTCTGTTTCCTTGAAACAGGGAGCTGGCAGGCAGGCACCTCAATATTGGGGCCAGCTGCTGATGCGGGGATTGGAGGGAGACTGGGGGAGGCTGCCTAGCCAAGGACAGGGCTTGCTTAGGGGAAAGCTTATCTGGGGCATTCTGCCTGCTACTTCTACTGTGGTTTCTCCCAGCTAAGAGTTCATCCAGTTCCTGGACCAATAAATATTTGTCTGCAGAGAGACTAATCCCAAGTCTCAATTAAGTACTCAATTATCGTTCGTTATTATTTTTGCCATGATCAGGGGAGGGGTACAGGTTCTATGGAAGCAGAGCAGAGGGGTATGTGGCCTGCACTATGCAGAAGGCACTGAAGCTGTTTTCCAAGCACGCTAGAGGGGTGCTATGACCACCACTTCCATCATCTGAGATGCTTAGCATCATCAATTCATTTAATTAGGGTCTCAACTGTGTCCTTGGACTGGGGCAACAGCAGCGACCTCATGGAACACCCAGTCTAGAGGGAGAGACTGACAAGTAAACAGTTACTACAACAGTGTGATGAGTTCTACAATGAGGGGCAGTACAGCATGAACCTTGGTATCAGGTTCAAGTCTCAGGTCAGCTACTTAGCTACATAATCATGGGCAAGTCAAGTGACCTCTTAGAGTCTCGCTTGTGAATTGGAGTTATTACAAGGACTTAACAGGATAATAGTTATTAGCTAATATTTATTAAGCATTTACCATGTACTGGGCCCTTCACATGCATTAGTGTAGTCATTACAGCACTCCTATGGGACAGCTACTATTCTTATCCCCGTTTCACAGATGAGGAAACTGAGGCACGAAGAGAGGTGAAGTCATTTGCCTAAGTTTCACACCCTCTAAGTGATTGAGCTGGGATTCAAATCCAAGAAGTCTGGCCTCAAAGTTTGCACGTTTAATCACTCTGTGATACTGCTTCAATAACTCAAGTGACCAAGCAAAGGAAATTACAAACAAGACGAAAAGACAACCCTCAGAATGGGAGGAAATATTTGCAAATGAATCAACGGACAAAGGATTAATCTCCAAAATATATAAACAGCTCATGCAGCTCAATATTAAAAAAGAAACAACCCAATCAAAAAAGGGCAGAAGACCTAAATAGACATTTCTCCAAAGAGGACATACAGATGGCCAAGGGGCACATGAAAAGCTGCTCAACATCACTAATTATTAGAGAAATGCAAATCAAAACTACAATGAGGTATCACCTCACACCAGTTAGAATGGGCATCATCAGAAAATCTACAAACAACAAATGCTGGAGAGGCCACAACAGTGAGAGGCCTGTGTACCGCAAAAAAAAAAAAAAAAAAAAAAAGACACGTGCGGGAGATTGGGATTGACATATATACACTAATATGTATAAAATGGATAACTAATAAGAACCTGCTATATAAAAAAATAAAATAAAATTCAAAAAAAAAAGACACTTGCACCCCAATGTTCATTGCAGCACCCCTTACAATAGCCAGGTCATGGAAGCAACCTAAATGCCCATCGACAAACGACTGGATAAAGAAGATGTGGTACATATATACAATGGAATATTACTCAGCCATAAAAAGGAAAGAAATTGGGTCATTTGTAGAGACGTGGTTGGATCTAGAGACTGTCATACAGAGTGAAGTAAGTCAGAAAAACAAATATCGTATGTTAATGCATATATATGGAACCTAGAAAAATGGTACAGGTGAACCGGTTTGCAGGGCAGAAATAGAGACACAGATGTAGAGAACAAACATATGGACACCAAGGGGGGAAAGTGGTGGGAGTGGGGGGATGAATTGGGAGATTGGGATTGACATGTATACACTGATGTGTATAAAATAGATAACTAATAAGAACCTGCTGTATAAAAAGATAAATTGAATAAAATTCAAAAAAGAAAATAAACTCAAGTGACTTTAGCACGGTGCCTGGCACAAAGTGAGTGCTCAATAATTTTTTGTTAACTATTATTATTGCCATGATTAGGGGAGGGGGAACAAGGTCTATGGAAGCAGAGCAGAAGGGCATTTGTCCTGGACTAGGGAAGGGCAGTCAGGGAAGGCTTCTTGTAGGACGTGACATCTAAGTCATGCCACCATCCCCCTAAATAAATATGAGTGAGTCAAGGACAAGTTTTGGTTGGAAGGGAGATGGGAGAGTTTTCCAGGCAGACATCACCACAGAGAAAAGATACGGGTACTGTATCCAGAATTCCAAATGGTGCCTTAACGTTGGAGGTGTGGAGGGAGAGAAGGAGCAAGAACTTAGAGTCCTGCAGACATAGAGAATGGACTTGAGGACATGGGGAGGGGAAAGGGTAAGCTGGGACGAAGTGAGAGAGTGGCATGGACTTATATATACTACCAGATGTAAAATAGATAGCTAGTGGGAAGCAGCCGCGTAGCACAGGGAGATCAGCTCAGTGCTTTGTGACCACCTAGAGGGGTGGGAAAGGGAGGGTGGGAGGAAGACGTAAGAGGGAAGAGATATGGGGATATATGTATGTGTATAGCTGATTCACTTTGTTACACAGCAGAGACTAACACACCATTGTAAAACAATTATACTCCAATAAAGATGTTAAAAAATAAAAATAAAAAAAGAACTTAGAGCCCTACAGTCCTACAGGCTATGATGAGTTAGGATTTTATCCAAAGGGTACTAAGAAGACTTGCTTTTAAGCTAGGAGAGAGGTGATCAGCTTTGCACCTGAGACTTTGTACAGGCTGGCCTCTCCTGTCTGGAAATGCCCTTCCCACCCTGTTGTGCATCTCTGTCTGCACGCACCCCGCTCAGTTCTCACCTCCTACAGGCAGCCTTTCTTGGTTACACCGTGCCCCTGGCCTCTGGGACCCCAATAAGGTTTAAGTTCACTACATTGTGTTTGAAAACTATTCCTTCTCCTCATTTCCACTCTGAGCTCCAGGAGAGCTCCCTCACCCTTTTCTAAGATTCCTCTGAATTCCCATACAGCCTGGCACAGAGCAGTCATAACAAAATGGTTAAGAACTCAGTTTCTCAATCAAAGCTGGATTTTTTAAAAATATTTATTTATTTATTTATTTGGTTGCACTAGGTCTTTAGTTGCAGCAGATGGGCTCCTTAGTTGTGGCATTTGAACTCAGTTGAGTCATGCATGTAGGATCTAGTTCCCTGACAGGGATCAAACCGGGGCTCCCTGCATTGAGAGCACAGAGTCTTAATCACTGCACCACCAGGGAAGTCCCTCAAAGCTGGATTAAAATCCTGGCTCTGCTACTTTTGCTGGACAAATCACTTCACCTTTCTGTGCCTCAGTTTCTTCATCTGCAGAATGGGGAAAATCATAGTACATACCCACCTAATAAGATTGTTGGGAGGACTGAATGTGATGATATGTGTAAAAACACTTAGCATCTTGCTCAACAAATAGAAGAAATTTGTATTGTATTATTATTAATCATCTGCTGTTACATTAAGCTGAAAACAGTACCAGTGTATGGTCTGTGAAATATATGTCAATAAAGCTGTTAAACACAACAAAGCAGGCTACGAAATATGATGAAATGTGTATTTCCATTTTGGTAAAGTGCATGGAAAAATGCTGTAAGGGTTATACTTACGTGTTAAGAGAAGTATGTCTGGGTTTTAATTTTCTTTTAAAAATTTCTACAATGAATATTTATTACTTGTGCTATAAAAACAAAGGCTCTCACCAAAAAGCAGACTGTGAAGTTGATACCAGAACTTGTGTTGTTGGTATTCTTCCCATTAGACTGTAAGCCTCATGAGGGCAGGGACCCCTTCTGCCTGGCGCAGGAAAGGCCCTGAGTAATTGACGGAAGGGTGACTGGATGAATGGGGGCTTCTCTGGTACCCTCACCTGCAGTACCGCACTCTCCCTGTGGGTGGCAGGCTCCGCATGTGTGGGCGCCGCCCACGAGTCTGGCCACAGATGAGTCGCGCCAGCGACCTTCAACGTGGCTGTCTTGAAGGAGCGAGAGAGGTGGAACGTGAGAGAGAGGTAGAGGGAGCTCGGGCTCAGGGACTCCTTCTTAATGCCTTGCCTCTGAGACGTCTCCTGAATCTTCCCCGGATTGGAACAAAAAAACTTCACTTTCTAGAGAATGTCCCCTCACCCCACCTCACCCCACCCCACACTGGGGGCAGAGAGGAAAGACTGAAAGGTTCCTGGGGCCTGGGAGACAGAGGAGGAGAGAGAGAGGCCATCCTGAAAATCTTCATCTTCACAACTCATAACTCACAGGGTGCTGCTCTTGGCAGTTGACTAATTGCCCCTATCCAGTAGCTCTTTGATCTTAGAAGGGAGGTGTGCTAGCGTCCCATTTTGCAGACGAAGGTCATTGTGGCTTAGAGAGGTAGCTCAGAGAGGCAGACCTCAGCTGAGTCTGATTCCAAATCCCTTCCCTTGACTCTGCCTCCTCCCCAACTCCCCCCGCCCCTCCCCCACCGTGTGTCAAGCTGAGACATCCTTGGAGGGGGTGTGTACCCATCTAAGTTACCATTATTAATTGTTAATACTAACAGCATTTGTTTAGCCTAGCCTTCCTGTGGTACTGGCACTTGACATATATTATTTCATTTAATCCTTCCAACAACACTTTGAAGTAAGAACTACTATTATCCCCATTTTACAGATGAGAAAACTAAGCCTCAGAGATGCAAATATTGACAAATTTGGAGACAAGTTTGACAGAGCCAGGATTCAAATGCATGCCTGTCTGACCCCAAAGTATGCTTTTTACCAGTACATGTTTTTCCTTCATAATTATTTTGAGTATTAAAGTATCGAATACATACATCTATATGATACAAATTATAAAATAATAATAAAGAATGAAAAGCCTCCCCATCCCTGTTCTCCAACCACCCAGTTTTACTCCAAAGAAAGTTACTATACTAGAGATTTCTGATGATCCTTCTAGAGATATTCGGTACGTAGATGAACACCTGTTTTACTGCCTCTCACACACTGATCAGTGACTTTCTAAACTATAAGAAGGACCAAGTCCTCTTCTAGAACACGGTGTAATTTCTCTTCACTGACTCCTTGGATTGGCATGCAGGGCCTCCCAGGGGCACCTCCACCCACTTTGTGCATCAGCCACATAGGTCTTCTCCAAGCTCCGCATCATGTTGCCACCTTCCCAGCCTCCTTGCCTCCAGCCTCCTTCCAACTGCTTCATTTATTGTGATCTCTTTCCCTTTGAGGCTCCCCAGCCAGAACCTATCCCCGCTCCCTCTCTGCCCCCAGAGGCCCTGTTAACCCCTCTCTTTTAGCACATTTCATTGTACCATGTGTGATGGTGGTTGTCTCCATGGCTGACTCTCCTACTGGTTCATTAATTTTAGGTGTCCCTTTTCATTGGGTAGGTGGCCTTATAATGATGCCACCATCCACACAGTCCCCAAGCTAACAAACTAGGAGTCGATCTTTCTCATTGTCTTCTCTTTCATTTTCACAGACAGTCAATCACCAAGTGGATTTTACTTTGGAAATGTCTATCTAATGTTCTCCATTCCTGTTTCGTCATGGCCACTCTTCTCTCTCCTCTGGACTATTGCATTAGCCTGAGTGTTGGTCCATCTCCTTATAGCTTCACCGCCTTCAATCTTTTCTCCATAGGGCAGCTATGGTGATTCTTCTAAAGGGCAAGTCTGACTAGACCTCTCCTCTCTGCAACCCTTCAATGGCTTCCTGTTCCCTGAGGTTAAAACCCAGCACCTCACTCTGACCTTCAAGGTCCTGAAGGATATACAGTCACTGCTTATTGCTACCATTTTCACTAAGGACACCTCAGTCATCCTCTGAGCTAATCTTCTTTTTGTTTCTGAAATATGCCAAGTCCCTTCCAACCTCAGGGCCTTTGCTCATGCTGTTCCCTCTGCTAGGAATGCTCTTCCCACTCCTCATCTCACTAAATTCTAAGTAGCTGGGGAGCTTCATGAGAGCAGGGACCTTGTCAACCTTGCTTACTCCTGTATCCCAACACCAAACCCAGTGCCTGACACAAACCAGGTGCTTAATTTTTTTTTTAATGAAACGATTCTGCTTTTTAAATTTTTGACACAACTTTCGGTCTCTACCATACAATGTAACATCATGTCTTCTGTGTTTTTTTGGGGTTATTTTTGGCCGCGTGGCTCAGCATATGGGATTTGAGTTCCTTGACCAGAGATCAAACCCGCGCCCCCTGCATTGGAAGCGCGGAGTCGCAACCACTGGACCACCAGGGAAGTCCATGTCTTCTGTGTTTATCTAACAATTTCGTGTGCCCCACAGCTACATCCTAAACTGCACCCAGACAGTCACCCACTGTCTGCATTTCCCATGCCAAGCTGCACAGTAATAAATACTAATTGTTCTAAAATTTTTTTCACGTTCCAGATTTTTATTATTTTTACTATTATTATTAATTTTTTAAACATCTTTATTGGAGTATAATTGCATTATTATTAATTTTTTGGCCGCGTGGCATGTGAGATCTTAGTTCCCTGATTAGGGATCGAACCCATGCCACCTGCAGTGGAAACACAGAGTCCTAATAACTGGACCACCAGGGAATTCACTGAAGATTTTTATTATTATTTTGATGTTGTTGTTCCTCTTCTGTTGACAAAATGCCAACTGTAAAAACTTCAGACAGAAATAAATTAGAAGGTAAGAGTTCCCCATCGGCCCATCCTTTAGAACCATTGCTGATTTAAATGACACCTATAACCTTGTTTCCATTTGTAGACTTTGCAGGGGAGGAAGACAAGGCTCACCTGCCTGCCTGTGAGGATACCGCTTCTTTTCTTATTTTGTTTCTTTTTTTGTTTCTTATTTTGTTTCTTTTATTATTTTGTAGCCTACACCCCACCCCGTAGTTATGCACACAGCATTGACCCCAACATTACACATTTTCTGTGAAGTTGGCAGTCATTGGCACCAATGACTCTGATGGAGAGGAGGTCTATTTAAACCTCACCAGGGATGGAGCCCCATTCTCAGGCTTACATCAGACTCCAGGTTTACATCAGACTCTAGGTCTCCTTTCAAGTTTGTAAACATTGAATGAACTTGAACACTGCTGGAAAAAATAAAATTCCTGGGTCAAACTGAACCCAGGTTCAAATCTTGCCGCCAGCACTTCCTGTGTGCCCTGGGGCAAGTCATTTGCTTTCTCTGAGCCTCCTTTCTTCAGCTGGAAGATGACAACAAAAAGAATAGGATCACACTCCAGCTGTATCAGCTTTCTTTTTCCTTGAACAAGCCAACCTCATTCCCACCTCAGGGCCTTTGCAAACGCTGTGCCCCTTTCCTGGAACCCTCTTCTCCCAACTTGTCATGTGATATGCCTCCCCTTAAATATCAGCCCTCTTGGAGAGGTCTTCCCTGGTCACTCTCTCTAAAAGAGCTCCTCTTTCTTTATAGCCACTGTCATTTTTTTTATAGCACAAATCATAATCTGTGCTTTTGTTTCTTATTAATTACCAACTTTTTAAAAAATAAATTTATTTTATTTATTTATTTTTGGCTGCTTTGGGTCTTCCTTGCTGCGCACAGGCTTTCTCTAGTTGCAGGAGTGGGGGCTACTCTTTATTGTGGTGCAAGGGCCTCTCCTTGTGGTGGCTTCTCTTGTTGTGGAGCACGGGCGCTAGTAGTTGTGGCATGCAGGCTCAGAGTTGTGGCTCACAGGCACTAGAGGGCAGGCTCAGTAGTTGTGGCTCGCGGGCTTAGTTGCTCCACGGCATGTGGGATCTTCCCGGACCAGGGCTCGAACCTGTGTGGCCTGCACTGGCAGGCGGATTCTTAACCACTGCACCACCAGGGAAGTCCCTATGCAACATTTTCTGAGGTCCTGCTGTGTGCCAGGCACTCTTCTAAGCATTTCATAGGAAAATTCATTCCATTCTCAAAATAACACTTTGGAGATAGTAAGTACTGTTAGTAGCCTCCTTTGCCAGAGGAGAAAATTGAGGCATCAAAAGGTCAAGTAACATAGTACGAGGACAGGTCATTAGAAAATGGCTGGGAGGAGATTTTTTTTAAATAAATTTATTTATTTATTTATTTTTGGCTGTGTTGAGTCTTCGCTGCTGTGCACGGGCTTTCTCTAGTTGTGGCAAGCGGGGGCTACTCTTCGTTGCGGTGCGCGGGCTTCTCATTGCGGTGGCTTCTCTTGTTGTGGAGCACGGGCTTTAGGCACTCGGGCTTCAGTAGGTGTGGCTCGCAGGCTGTAGAGCACAGACTCAGTAGTTGTGGCCCACGGGCTTAGTTGCTCCGCGGCATGTGGGATCTTCCCGGACCAGGGCTCGAACCCGTGTTCCCTGCATTGGCAGGCAGATTCTTAACCACTGCACCATCAGGGAAGTCCTGGGAGAGGATTTGAATCCAGGCTGGCGAGGGCCAGAGTCCTACTATCCACCTAATATGAGTCATCAATGATGTCCAGGAGGGTCATTCCAAGAGGGAAGAGATCCTGCGCTTCTTCTGTAATTGAGTGGATCTAAGCAGGTGTTCTCCGGGTCCCATTTCAAAGGAATTCTCCTCCACCATTTACTACTGTGCACTAAGGACTCTAGATGGAAGGACTTAGTTCAAACAAGCAAAGGCTTAGCATTGACAATGGAGGTGAAAACAGCATCCAGATTAGAGGATGATGTGGCTTCCGCCCACTGTTACTAGGCTGATAAGAGGCCTCTAACGTCCTGGGAGATGACACCTCTGACCAGCCCTGGATCTCTTCCACGCCCATTCTCTTCACTCAAGATGTGATGAAGCAGATGTTTATACCTGGGTGTTGGAAAACAGTCACCTCCTCTGCAGAGTCACCCCTGATTCCCCAGGTTGAGTCAGGCACCTTTTCCACATTCCCAGAGCCCCCTGGGCACATCCTTCTGCTAAGCTGCTGTCACTTTCCATCCCCTCTCCTCTCACTCCCCCCTTCCCCCCTCTGAATTCCCTAAAGACAGAGACTGGCTTCTTCCTTGCTGTGTCTCTTTCCCCTTCCCCTTGGTCTATTCACTCCTACTCACCCTTCAGGTCTCATCTTAAAGGTCCCCTCTTCCAAGAAGCCTTCCCCGGCAACCTCCATAATCCATAGAGAAAACTTTTCTCTGTGTAACAATTGCTTGGGACTTCCCTGGTGGCGCAGTGGTTAAGAATCTGCCTGCCAATGCAGGGGACACGGGTTCGAGCCTTGGTCCAGGAAGATCCTAACTAAACCCGCGCACCACAACTACTGAGCCTGCACTCTAGAGCCCACGAGCCACAACTACTGAAGCCCACCTGCCACAACTACTGAAGCCTGCGCGCCTAGAGCCCATGCTCTGCAACAAGAGAAGCCACAGCAATGAGAAGCCCGCACACCACAATGAAGAGTAGCCCCTGCTTACCACAGCTAGAGAAAGCCCGTGCACAGCAATGAAGACCCAATGCGGCCAATAAATAAATAAATTTAAAAAACAATTGCTTGCTTGTCCAGGTCACCTCACCCTCCATCCAGGAGTTCCCACATCTCAGTGTCTATGAATCAACCCGGGAAACTTGTCAGATGCAGATTCCCAGCTCTAACCTCAGAGAGTCTTATTCCAGGGACTGGAGCTGGGCCTGAGAATCTGCCATGGAGCTGCTCACACCCTGAATCTGGTGCTGGGGGTGTCAGAGGAAGGATGCAATAAATGGGGCTGCTTGAGGGGAGGGACCATGATCATTGTGAGGCTCCGTTAGCCAGTCTGTGTCTGGCACATGAATGATTGTTAAATGAATGCTTGAAGGAATGAATGGTTGCCAGCATTATATTGATATGTTCTCCAAATACAGCAACTTGATTTTGGCCTTGAAAGAGCCCCATGGGGCTTATATGTTTATACTCCCCTGGATTGGAGGTGGGAGAGTTGAAACTCTGGTGTCCACAGTGCTGAATTGGAAACCAGGACCCCTACTGCTTGGCCATGCTACCTGAGCAAGTTAATGAGTCCTTCTAAGCCTCAATTTCTTCACCTACAAAGTAGAGATGATAATGACAATGCCTGCATCATTATTATTCACAGGGCTGTGAAGAGATTAAATGAAGTAACAGTGCCTGGCCCAGAGTCAGTGTCCGAAAACTTCTGAATCCTATTATTATTGCTCTTGTTGTTATCATTACAGCTATTAGCATCACAGCTAGAGGGACCTCAGATCCTCACATTCAGGGGTTCCCTACTCAGTGTTCCATGGATCACCCTCTCCTAGGGAATCTGTTGCGGGGGTTCAGGAGGGTGTTCTGTGAACATCTGGAAATGGAGTACAAAATTGTCTACGTTTGCCCATTTTTCTGAGTAGGAGAACCTTAGCCTTTAACCACTTAAAGATGGGAAACTGAGTCCAGAGAGAGCAGGGGCCTTGCTCCAAGTCTCTCACTTCATTCATTCATTCATTACTCCTCATTTCTTCAACCAAGCACCAAAGATTTCTTGAGGGCCCACTGTGTGCCAGGATCCAGAGATGAACCAGTCACATCCTAGTCTCTACTCCTTACCTCCCACCGCAAGGCATCTCCTCCTCACTTTGTAAAGGTTTCGTGCTTTTATTCTGATTCCTTTGCTACCCACGATATCCTGGTGGGTAGTTACTTCATCGAGTAAGTCTAAATTCTTGCCCCAGTTGAATGCCTTGCTGGTAGTTTTACTTGAAGCCTTAACTTCCCTTCTCCGAGCCTTGGTTTCCCAACCTGTAAAAAGGGGGTAACACCCGCTGCCCAGAGTTGTAAGAATTAAGTGAAACAGATTTGGGACTTCCCTGGTGGTCCAGTGGTTAAGACTCCGTGCTCACAATGCAGGGGGCCAAGGCTCGATCCCTGGTCAGGGAACTAGATCCCACATGACGCAACTAAAAAAATCCCCATGCTGCAATGAAGATCCCGCACACAGCAATGAAGATCCCATGTGCAGCAACTAAGAACAGTGCCTGATGCACAGCAGACACCCAATAAACCTTAGGAAGAGTTAATATTATTAGGAACTCACAAGAGGCCTCTCTAATTAGGGTGAAATACGTCTGGGAGAAAAGGGAAAACATGTTAGGGGGTTGAAAATCTTTCTCAGCAGTACAAAATAGCAGGCATTTTGACCTCATTATATCCCTTTGCCCTCCTAATAAACGCGTTGAGGTAGGTATGATTCTATTCCCTGCCCATTTCACAGACGTGGAGACTGAGACTTGGTGAGGCGGAACGACAGCTAAGAAGAAGGAGAGCTGGGACTTGACAACATTCATGTGCCTCACGTGTCCCACCCCAAACCCTGCCCCAGACAGACGCAGGCAGGTTGCCAGCTCCCAGTGCCAGGGGAGCCCCGCTCCAAACCATCTACTCTCCAGAGTCTGACTGTTCTCTTCCCAGGCCCCCCTGCCTGGTGCAGGAGGAGTCTTGGATTTCCTGCAGAGGCCACAGCAGGATTGTTTTCTTGGTGCTCTAGAAGTAAGGCCTTTCAACTCAACTCTGCTGCACAGGGATTTCCTGGTTCTGTGCCCTGGACCGTTTCTGCTGCTTTAGACCCTTGCCCAGCTCCAGCCAACACCAGCATGATTCAATTTTGGACCTCAGACCAGAACTAATAAATACATTAATTCATTAATTCATCAGACATTCCACCTGCTATGTGCCACACACTGGGAGTACAAAACAGACACAGGCCCTACCGCAGAGAACCTGAATATTCACGTGAAGGACACACAGAACCAAGAAATAACATACAGTGTGATCAGTGCAGAGATGGGAGTATAACCTGGCTCTGTGAGAGCCCAGAAGAGGCACCAGATCCAGCCTGAGAGTGGGAGGGGATCTAGGAAGGCTTCCCTGAGGAGGTGACCTCTGAGCTGATTAGCAGGAGCTCACCTTAGTGTTTCATCAATTTCTCATTTTGTAGATGGAGAAATGGATCCAGAGAGAATTATTTAGTTCATTCATTCATTGAAGCAAGCAAACATTTCCCTAGTATCTACATTTCTCCAATATCAGGCCCTGAGCCTGAGGATACAGAAGTATGAGGATACAGAGGTATAAGGAAACAGCCCTGCTAGATGGAAGGGTACAGAAAATCCCCAAGCAGCCAGGGGACCTCACCCTTGACCCATGGGCACCTTTGGTTTTTTTGTGGGTGTATGTTTTTTTTTTTCTTCTACCTTTTTGAAGTCAGGGTTATTACAGTATGCTTTACATAGAGTAAAATTCTCTCTTTTTAGTGTATAGTCCCATGAGTTTTGACAAATCCATACCGTCCTGTAACCATCATAATGGAGGCCTAGGACACCATTTGTATCTCATGCTCAACCCACTTCCCGAGCCCAAGCTTTCCCCCTTATTCACTGTGGGACCTGGGGCAGGTCTTCCCCTCCCTGAACCTCAGTTTCTTATCTATAAAATAGGCACCATCATGTCTGTCTTACAAGAGCGATGTGAGGAGGCCAAGCACAGAGTAAGCACTCAATAAAAAATACCAACTCTTAAGTGGATGTCCCTTTTTCATTCTCCTGTTTCTGTGGTCTCTCTCTCTCTCTCTCCGTGTCTCCCTCTCTCCCTCTCTCTCTCTCCGTGTCTCCCTCTCTCTCTCTCTCTCTCTCTCTCTCTCTCTCACACACACACACACACACACACACACACACACACACACAAAGACATTTTTGAAGCCTCTCGTTTCTCAGAGAGGTTTTATTTATAGGCCGCGCCTCATTGTGAACGTGAAAAGGAGAAAGCCCAGGCCCTCCGTAGACCTTTCATGTGTAAATCAGCCCGGGCCAGGAGCACCGGGGTCACCAGGAGGAGGATTTCACTCTTAATTACTCCTAGAGAAAGCGGGCGGGAGGGAGGCTGGGCACAGGCTCCACCCACGTGGGAGGGAGGCCTCGCCGGCAGCCCTGGGCCCGCTGGGCCCAGCCCCTCGCCGCCCAGGGCGGGGAGCCTGACTCTCCCAGGCCCGGGCCCGGCGGGCGTGGGGCTGCACCAAGGCAGAGGCGCAGGTGCCCCTGGGGAGCTGGACCCCAAGTGGGTTTCTTTGAAGGCAAGTTTGGACGTGGAAAGAGGGCGCACAGTTTGGCAGAGTGGGTGGTAGGGAGGGGATGGTCTGCAAAAGGGCAGTGGAGGTCCTAATTTGAAAAAAAAATTTTTTTTTAAGGTCTTTTATTCATTCTTTCTTTTCCGGTGTAAAAATAACCTGCTCTAGAAAAGGCGTATGGAAGTATTCTCACCAGGCCTTCAACATTGTTAACCTCAGGGAGTGAATTTGGACGTGAGGAGAAGGACATTATTAACATTATTTCTAACACATTTCTTTATTTTTGACTTAGTTCAATGACTATGTATTGCCTTTTGTAATTAAAAAAGAGGTACTTTTCATAATATCTGTGATACTGTTTTCTGATTAGAAAAGAAATTTATATTCTGTGTAAAACACTGAAATAAAACTACCCATGATCCCACACAAAGAAAATCACTTTTAATATTTAGGTATATAGCCTTTGATGATTTATTTCTGCACAAAGTTTTTCGGTTTTGTTTTTGTTTATTTTGCATACTTATACTGCACAAACACTTTTGGCACTACTTAACATATTGAGGTTTTCTTCCATTTGTCTTTTCATGTGTTTTATATACATATAGTATATATATTTAAATTTGTATAAATATATATGTATATAAACATACATATATTTATATAATGTATATTTCATATTTTATAAATCCATTATATATTATACATTATATAAATACATTATATATTTATATAATATTTAAATATATTTAAATATTATAAATGTATATATCTATTTATGTTGCTGGATGGCAATATCTTCTATCTTTTTTTTTTTAATTGATTTATTTATTTTTGGCTGTGGTGGGTCTTCGTTTCTGTGCGAGGGCTTTCTCCAGTTGCAACGAGTGGGGGCCACTCTTCGTCGCGGTGCGCGGGCCTCTCACTGTCGCGGCCTCTCCCGTTGCGGAGCACAGGCTCCAGACACGCAGGCTCAGTAGTTGTGGCTCACGGGCTTAGCTGCTCCGCGGCATGTGGGATCTTCCCAGACCAGGGCTTGAACCCGTGTCCCCTGCATTGGCAGGCAGATTCCCAACCACTGCACCACCAGGGAAGCCCTTCTATCTTTTTTTTTAAATACCTTATATCTTGAAATTTCAAATACACAAACCATTGGGCCTCAGCAATTCCATATCTAAAATTCTATTCTGGGACTTCCCTGGTGGCGCAGTGGTTAAGAATCCACCTGCCAATGCAGGGATACGGGTTCGAGCCGAGGTCCGGGAAGATCCCACATGCCATGGAGCAACTAAGCCCGTGCACCACAACTACTGAGCCTGCACTCTACAGCCTGCGAGCCACAACTACTGAAGCCCGCACACCACAACGAAGAGTGGCCCCCGCTCCCCGCAACTAGAGAAAGTCGGCACACAGCAACGAAGACCCAACACAGCCAAAAATAAATAAATTTATTTTTAAATAAATAAAATAAAATTCTATTCTACAGGGAATTCTCTGGTGGTCCAGTGGTTGGGACTCCGCACTTTCACTGTCAAGGACGAGGGTTTGATCCCTGGTTGGGGAACTAAGATCCCACAGGCCACACAGTGTGGCAAAAAAAATAATAATAATAAAATAAAATTCTATCTACAGATATAGTCACATGAGTGGGAAAAAGTTAAATATTATAAACAAATATGTTCATTGCAGCAGTGTTTATAAAAGCAAAAGCTAGCAACACTCTTGATGTTCATCATCAACCTTGATGGTCATCAGTCAGGATTAATTAAATAAATTATAATGTCACATTACAGTGGAATGTTTTGTAGTTATTGCAGTAGAATATCATACATGCAAAGATACCCAAAAATCTATACTGTATTGAATAACAAAGCACGTTTCAGAATCATTTATATTGTGTGAATCTCTCTTTCTCTCTCTCTCTCTCTCTCTCTCTCTATATATATATATTTTAATGGATAATCATATCTAAGTGTATATGCACAGAAAACTTCTGGAAGAACACACATGAAACTAGTAACAGTTACTTTTGGGGAAAGAGACTAAGGGATAAAGAGAGGTCCAAGAACTTTTACTTTCACCTGATACTTTTGTGTACTGATTGAATTTTTCTTTTAATGTGACACGTTATATTCATAATTTTAAACTAGTTAACAAAAATGTAGTTTAGCTATATATAATTCTAATATATTTTCATTAAAGAAAGTACAATATTCATTAAGTAAACACAAAGTTCATTAAAGAAATTCAATGTTGATTAAAGAAAATATAATCCCCTATACCATCCAAAGACAACCACTGTTAACATTTTGGTTTATTTCCTTATAGTTTTCTTTCTAAAGTTTTTTTTTTTAACTCTGAAAAATGTACTAGTGGAAAAATATACACAAAGGATATATTTGTAGAAAAGTTAAGAAGTAAATACCACTCAAACCCTACTATTCAGAAATAACTACTGTTTACATTTTAGTGTATAAACTTTGAATGCTTCCCTGCAGCATTTTCTATGGGGAGTTGATTTTGTTTTTTTCAACACCATTCCTTCTATATATGTAAATTTGTATTTTCCCTTTATTCATTAGCTTATTTTTATATGCTTTTCTATGTTGTTATAAACGACTTGCAAATATAGTTGTTTAATTTTGTTTGCTCCCCTTCCTCGAGCCACGGAGCTTGCGGGATCTTAATTCCTTGACCAGGGATTGAACCCCAGCCCACGGCAGTGAAAGCGCGGAGTCCTAACCACTGGACCGCCAGGGAATTCCCTATAATTTTAATAGTTACAAAATATCCTTCACTCAAACATTCCCCTCTTAAAGACGGCAAAGTTGTTTCCAAGTTTTTGTGATTATAAACAACTCAGATGAGCACTTTATACTTACATTTTTTCTTCTATGTCAAATAACGTCCTTGTATCTCAGCAGCGGAGTTATTGGGCTAAAGGCAATACTCATTTTTCAGGTACTTTAAAAGCATTGTCCAGGGACTTCCCTGGTGGTCCAATGGGTAAGACTCCGCAATCCCAGTGCAGGGGGCCCAGGTTCCATCCCTAATCGGGGAACTTGATCCCGCATGCATGCTGCAACTAAGAAGCCCGCATGCTGCAACTAAGACCTGGCGCAGCCAAAATAAATAAATAAATATATTTTTTAAAAAAGCATTGTCCAATATTTCTCAAGTGTTACCTTTCCTTACATCCCCACCCACAATCTCTGAAATGTCCTGTCTGTTTCACTCTGTATGAAGGGCACAGGCATTCTGGAGTGGGGGAGGGTTCAGCTTGGTAAGATTGGGTGTGAACACCTGGAGTTTAAATATATATCTCTGCCTGTCTGCTGCCAGCTAGCTCCTTTCTTTCTCTTCTCTAACATTGCAGCAGCCTCCACCAATTAATAAGTGTTTACTTTGTGCTTTGCACTGTACACACATTATCTCATTTACTTCTTACAAGAACCCTATGAAGTGGGTGGTCTTACCATCCCCATTTTACAGATGAGGAAACTGAGGCTTAGAGAAGTAAATGTCATTCCCAAGGTCACGTAACTGGTAAGTGGTTCGGCTGAGGTTTGAACCAGGTAATCTGCTTCCCTTTGTGTAATTCATAGACTGATCAAGCTCTCATTTTACAGATTTAAAAAACTGAGGCAGAAAAGAGATGTGAATTGCCCAAAGTCAGAGAAAGAGCCTAAGCCCAGATTGCTGAACTTTTTTCCCCTATGCTCCATTGTCTGGTCACAGGGCACTAATCCAGGGAGTTAAGACTGTAGGAGTTCCAAAATTCTTTGCCTTAGAAAATCTTCCTGTGGGGCTTTTTGGTTCCAGCAAGATTCAGAGTCTCTCAGAACCACAGCTCCAGCTGTGCATCTCCCCTCCAGGGCTGGGTGCTGCCTGTCAGTCATTAAAAAAAGGAAATAGCAGTTAAGCACCCACATGCCCAGACAGGGAGGAAATCGGGCAGCCCCAGTGCATGTTCAGCAATGGCCATTCCATGGTTGGGAGCATGAAGTATTCAGATGAACAGAAAAGAGGTGATAGAAGAGGAGAAGAAAAATGCTTTAAAAAGCAGTGCATTCTGGGGAAAGCCTGAGAAAACAGGCGGTAAAGAAGGAGATGGTGCCTGGAAGAAATAAATTAGAATTGGCTGGTCTCCACAGGTGAAAGAGGACTAAGGGCCTTAGCCTGAGTTCTCACTTCAAAGAATTGTAGGGTGTCTGACCTAGAAGTTCCAGTCACTGCATTTTACAGATGAGACCTCTGTAGCCCAGACAGGTAGGCTCTCCCCAGCCACAGAGATGGCAAGCCTGGGATTCTGCCATTGCTTCTGAGGTCTCCTTCTGTTACATAGTCCCATCATCACTTGGTTAAAGGTCAGAGCTACAGGAGGTGAAGGTCTAGATCTGTCTTCCTTGCTCAGGCCTGGACCACACTCCCTGCTCATGTGGACCCAGTTGCTCTAATGGGGAAGCAGCTACTAGAATGGAAAATTCCAAGGAGGCCAGGACACTAGATATCCATCCATCCATCCATCCATCCATCTATCCATCCATCTGTCCATTCATCCATCTGTCCATTCAACTCTCCACCCATCCATTCATCCATTCATGCATTCATATATCCATTGATTTGTTCATCCATTTGCCAGTCCTTCTCTCTGTCTGTCCATCCATCCATCCATCCATCCATCCATCCATCCATCCATCCATCCATCCATCCATGGATATACATCATCCATGCTAACACTAACCACTAGGCACAGGGGCATGCTGGTTAACACTTGAGTGCTGGAATCAGACTCTCCAAATTAGAATCCTGGCTCCACCCCACACAAACTCTGTGACCTTAGGCAAACTACTTAGCCTCTCTGGTGTCTTAGTTTCTTCACCAGTAAAGTACAGATAACAGTATTATATTCACCTCATAGAGTTGTTGTAATTGTTAAATGAGTTCATCCATTTAAGATACTCAGCTGGTTCATATCTATTGGGCAAATGCTCCTTAATGTTAACACCACTTACTATTATTCAAGGATGTGCTATATAGGGTCCTGAGGTTTGAATAAGGTGCCATGGAATTCAGAGGCAAAAGCGAACACCCTGGTCCAAGTCAGGGAAAGTTGAGGTTCCTGTTCCTTGATTCACTATTTTCAGGGTCCTTGTTTGGAGTCCAGAGATGAGAGGAGGGGAGAATGCCCCCTCCCCTGGCTGTGGTCTGGGGGCTGTGTAGCAGATGCCGTGGTGCACTGTCCTGATGCCCCTTTGCAACTGAGGTATACATTTCCCTGGTGTTGGTGGCTGACAGGTCATGGCTGAGTCCTCTCTGTGGCTTACTCGCAGTTGAAGGGAGCCATTGCACCAAGGTCATGCCCCTTTCTCAGGGTAGCTCATGTTCTTGGACTGGTAAATGCAGCTATAACTGCTCAGCCCCCTCATGTCAACTCAGGACAACTGTGATGGACCGTCGCAGCTTCAGAGCTCTCCAGAGGGTTGGCTGAGGCCTCCACTGAGACTGCATTACAGCCCAACTCTTCCCTCTACCCATTCCTGCTTTCTTCCTTTCCTTTCCACAGGTGTTGGTGCCAGGAACAACTCTTAATACAGTTCTGCATGCCAAGCTCCATCTCTGAGTCTGCCTCTGGAGAAGCTGATGAGTTGGATGAAGGATACAACATCACATTGAAGGATCAATGTTGAAGGATCAACATTATATATGTGCTATATATAAAATTCCTGATACTAACACCCTCAGGGAGTAGATACTATTATTGCTCTCATTTGCAGATGGGGAAGTCAAGGCACAGAAAGCTGAGAGGATTTGCCCAAAGTCACACAGCTGGTGTGGATTCAAACCCAGCAGTCAGGGAATTCCCTGGTTGTCCAGTGGTTAGGACTCTGTGATTTCAATGTCAAGGGAGCAGGTTCGATCCCTGGCTGGGGAACTAAGATCCCAGAAGCCCTGCAGCGCAGCCAAAAAACAAAACAAAACAAAACACACACACACACACACACACACACACACACACACACACGCAAACCCAGCAGTCAGGAGCCAGAGTCTGTGTGTTTAACCTTTACATTACACTGCTTAATGAGGTCTGACCAAGCCCAAGAATTCAGCGCAGGGTGGGGTGGGTGGATGTGTAAGTGTGGGGGGAAGATGCATGTACTTGTGAGGTCACACATACTCATGTGTTCCCTGTGTGACTGCACGGGTGCATGCCCACGTTAACACATGCCTGTGTTAACATGTGCTGTGCTGTCATGAGGGTGACTGAGCAAGACATGTGGGGATGTATGTGCACAGAGTCCCCCGCTCAGGTTTCCACATGACCTGTCTCCCTGGTTTCTCCCCTTCCCTTTTGGTGTACAGGAAGTGTGATTATGTGTATGGGGTGGGGGGCAGGATTTGGATTCCAAACCTAAATTACTGTGTCCTTATTCCCACCATGCCTCCCAAGAGTAGAGGGCTCTGGACTTTGGAAACATCAAGCTCTCTGTGGAGTAGACTTGGCCATCAGGGCAGGGAAGTCAGAATGATGTGCTTTGCCCCAGGAGGCAGCAACCCAGCCTTTGGCCCTGCCTGGCCTCCAGTGGGGTGGCTGGTATCTGCTACCTCAGTGAGGGCCATGTACTTATGGGTAAGAGAAGGCTGTGGAGTGAAACTGTTGGGTTCAAATTCCAGCTTAGCCTCTGAGCTGTGTGACTTCAGCAACTTACTTACCCTCTCTGGTCCTCTATTTCCACCCCTGTAAAATGGGAGCCTAATAATAGTAGCTCCTTCATAGGGTTTATTGTAAGGCTGAATACCACTTGAAATAATGCTGATAGTGAACAAACATATGGACACCAAGGGGGAAAGGGGGGTGAGATGAATTGGGAGATTGGGATTGACATATATACACTACTATATACAAAATAGATAACTAATGAGAACCTGTTGTATAGCACAGGGAACTCTACTCAATGCTCTGTGCTGACCTAAATGAGAAGGAAATCCAGAAAAAGAGGGGATATATGTATACATATAGCTGGTTCACTTCACTGTACAGTAGAAACTAACACAACATTGTAAAGCAACTATACCCCAATAAAAACAGAAAGAAAGAAAGAATGCTGAACCCATAGTACGTACTCAATAAATGCTAGTTTTGTTATTGTTTTGAACCCACACCAGGTAAGTAAAGAGCACAGGAAAGTGCTTTTCCAGAGGATAGTGATTTTGTCTAGCAGCTATGTTGTCCAACCTTGTGAAGCAGGTACTATCATGCCCATTTTATAGATGAGGAAACTGAAGCTCAGCAAAATGAAGTAACTTGCCCCAGGTCACACAGCAAGTGAGCGAAGAAAACAGATTTCAAAAGTTGGTCTCACTCCAATTCCAGGGCTTTTCCTACCACCCCACATCTGCCTCCTTGTTTGGCCTAGAAACTTCTGGGTTGTGACAACTTGTCCTGTAAACTCTGTTCAACACAGATATTTTGCTGCCTACATGGTTTTCTCTCATGTTGCCTACTCACAAGCGAATATGTAGGGATTTGCAGGTGGTCAGACTTTATGGGAAAAAATAGACATTTCTCTTTGTGCAGAAAGAAATACAGTGAGACAGTGGAGACAGTCAAGCGGGGAGCTCTTAGAGGAAAATGGGAGGTTCAAAAAGCAATTAATGCTTCTGTCTGAAACTGTAAACAGATAGTTACCAGCTCTGACACCACCAGCACACAGACAAAAGGCAGACAGAAACAGTGCACCACAAGGAAGCTGGGATAGACTACGCCCAGGGTGGAAATTAAATGTTTTCCTGAAAGCAGAAAGGAAAACCATGGTTAAAGCCAAGCCATGACTCTAAGTCTGTGACTCCATGGCAATATAAGTTTAGCGAGTTAAAGGCCCGTAATTTGTACGTAGGTGTTGTGAATCTTAAAGTCTTACTTGGCATTCCCTCTTGACCTAAGTTTGTAAAACAAAAGTAATAATTAGAAGTGAGTCTTCAATATACACTGTCATTTTAATTAAAGATATATATCACATATATATGTGTGTGTGCATATATATATGTATATATATGTTTGTATATATATTATTTATACACGGAGAAAGAGAGGACATAATTGGTATATTTAGTCAGAACGCTTGGTTGTAAGCAACAGAAAACTCAACTCAAACTGATGCAAAGAAAAACATTAATCATTAATAATAATTATTATTTAGTGGCTCACAACTGGATCCAGGTGTTCAAAGATTCCAATGTCCTTGCCATGTCTGGCTGTGCTTTCCTCAGTGGCTTCATTCTCTGGCAGATATGTTCCTCCCCAGGGTGACAAGATGGCCCTCAGAAGCCCCATGCTTGCTTTCTCCTCCTAGTGGAAAAGAGATTGCCTCTCCCCAGCCAAAATCTCAGGGCTCTCTCTGATTGGCTCTCATTGGGTCACAGGTCCATCTTTCAACCAATCCTGTGGCCAGGCTGGATCACAGGGGTGGAGTAAGCTCCATCCAAGGTTCAGGGACTGATATTGGTTGAGGGAGAGCTCCTCAGAGAAACTGGGGTGCTATTTCCTGAAGAAGACACATGTTTATCTAGCAGGTCCTACCTTTCTGTTAACCATGCTTAAGGAGAGGCTGTTATCAGGAATAATAATAATAAACAATTCTTATTGAGAATAATAATGCCAGTGTGCCAGGCATTATGCTAAATGCTTTAGATGCATTATCATATTTACTCTTCATATTTTTTCCTTATCATCCTCTAACTTCACCAATGGGCAAACATGTTTAGAGTGCTTAAGGAACTGTCCCAAGTTGGTACAGATAGTAAGGAGTGGAACCAGGCAGTCCTTTTCCAAATCCTATTCTATTAGCCACTCTGAGAACTACATTTAGAGCTGGTCTATCTCAGAATTGCCAGCTTCATGCCACAGTGGAAGCCCTGAGCCTTCTGAAGGGCTACCTTGCCAAGGCTAACCAGTGTGGGATGGCAGATAGCATCATGAGGCTCATTTAGAGTCATTCATGATTCTCAAAGGATTTCTCCTGGAGCAGAGCCATGGATCCAGTGCCTTGGCTACCGAGAGGTTTGACAACAGGGAAGTTGGATCCAAGGATCATTGTGGGTTTAAGAGCCAGGATCCCTTGCCACCCATGCCTTCTCACCCACCAGGAACGATGGAAAAAGAGTGTGCCATGGAGGGATGTGCTAGGTTTGAGACCATTCTGCTGCCACTAACCAGCTGTATGTGTCCTCGAAAAAACTCCCTTTATCTCCCCGAGCCTCAGTTATTTTTTTGTTTTTGTTTTTTTTTTTTTGCAGTACGCGGGCCTCTCACTGTTGTGGCCTCTCCCGTTGTGGAGCACAGGCTCTGGACGCACAGGCTCAGCGGCCATGGCTCACGGGCCCAGCCGCTCCGCGGCATGTGGGATCTTCCCGGACCAGGGCACGAACCCACATCCCCTGCATCAGCAGGCGGACTCTCAACCACTGCGCCACCAGGGAAGCCCCCCGAGCCTCAGTTTCTGCATCCATAAAATGGGCATAACACGTTCCTCAGAGTGTTGTGAAAATTGAATTGTCTGCAAAATAATTCCTGCTTGTCACACAGCTGGTGCTCCATGAATTTAGTTTTCTAACATTATCTCCTTTCTCAACATCCCAGAGATTTAGCAAGGGCGGCAAGGAGAGAAGGGGAAGCACCTCTGCCTTTCCTGCTCCCCGCCCCTCCCAATCCCTGGCCCTCTGTCCAGCCTCATTCCTGGGTTTGAATCCCAGCTCAGTTGTCCTCTTCATAGCATTGTGACCTTGGGTAAGTCCCTGTCACCCCCTTCAGCTGAAGAACACACCTCCCTCACGGGATGAAAACCCCCCTCTGTAAACACGCCTGGAACACAGCTTGTTTATTCTCTGGGTCTGAACCAGAGAAAGGGGCAGAGCTGGGGGGTTAGTCTGCTTTGGGCAGGGCCTGAGATGTCTGGTCAGCAGAGGGGCCCTCTCGACTCCACTTCCCATCTCCTGAATAATTCATGACAAACAAAATGGCTGGCCCAGACTCCGGCCCTCCTCCTCCCAGCTGAGGAAGGGAGAAAAGTTTCTAATTACAGGTCAGCAGCCTGGCTCCCTGGGGCCCCTGGGTGCTGCACACAGGGGGTATTTATGGGAAGAGACAGGAGGAGGGGAGGGCTTAGTCCCAACCCCTTTCCAGAAGGAACTCAACTCCTTTTGAAATTGTAGCCTGGGCTTGCCAAGGCCCAGGGAGTGACTGGGGAAAGAAACTTAGAATCAGCAGGAAGAGAAAGCCGTGCTGAGGGGTCAGAAAGAAGTGCCCAGAAAAATGGCAGGCCAGGGAGGGGCTCTCAGGAAGCCTTGGAGAGGGAACACACAGGCTGGTGAGGGAAGAGACTTACCAGAGTTCCATGGAGAATGTGGCCATGCCCGGCTTCAAAAGGAGGATGTCCTGGCTCCAAAATCGCAGCCTCTCAGCCACCTCACTTGCAAAATGGGCAGAAACACTGAACAGACCTTACAGTGTAGTTGGGGAATTACATTAATTAATATATATGAAAGGCTCAGAATACTGTCCAGCACATAAATTCAAAAAATATATTAGTGGTAGTATAGGTGTTCTTTTTTACATTATGTTGCCTCCATGGGAGGTCGGTAAAGATGAAGGTGACAAAAAGGTTCAGGGAGATAGTGGGAGAGGAGAAAAATGTTTGTGAGGCAGTTTTGTATAGTGATTAAGAGTAAAGACCCCATAGCTTTTGACCCCATATTTTTCACAACAGTAAAAACAACAGAAATAAACAGTAAGAATCCCAGGACTAGGCTGCCTGGGCTCAGTCTCAACTCTCTGCCTCTTATTAGCTGTGTGATCTTAGGCAAGTTGCTATACCTCTCTTAGCCTCTGGACTCACCATCTGTAATAAGGTCCCTGTCCTCGTGGAGCTTACAGTCTAGCAGAAAGGTTCTGATAATCAAGAGCATTTACTGAATGCCTATTGTGTGCAGGTCCCATGCCTACTGTGTCATGGAGCTTGCTGTCTACCAGAATCGCTATACTAATCTAGAACATTTATTGTGTACCTACTATGTGTAGGTCCTGGGCACTCTGCAGACAGTCTCTCAAAAACCCTCACAGATGGGACTTCCCTGGTGGCACAGTGGTTAAGAATCCACCTGCCAATGCAGGGGACATGGGCTCGAGCCCTGGTCCAGGAAGATCCCACATGCCTCAGAGCAGCTAAGCCCGTGAGCCAGAACTACTAAGCCTGCGCTCTAGAGCCCGTGAGCCACAACTACTGAAGCCCACGCACCTAGAACCCATGCTCCGCAACAAGAGAAGCCACCACAGTGAGAAGCCTGCACACTGCAACAAAGAGTAGCCCTCGCTTGCTGCAACTAGAGAAAGCCTGCATGCAGCAACGAAAAACCAACGCAGCCAAAATAAATTAATTAATTAATTAAAAGAAAAAAAAAAAAACCCTCACAGCATCCATTCCCATCTTATAGATGAAGAGACTGAATCTCAAAGAGGTCAGGAAAGAGGGGATTTGAAACTAAGGGGTCATTCAACAGCATGGTTGAATCTCCAAACTAGCATTTGAGCGGAAAAAGCCAGACACAAGAGAGTACACATTGTATGATTTCATTTATATGAAATTCTAGAAAATGCAAACTAACCTATAGTGACAGAAAGCGGATCAGTGGTTGCCTGGGAACCGGGGATGGGGGGTGGGTGGGTGGGAGAGCAGGCACTGACTGCAAAGGGGCACAGGAGAACTTTTTGGGGAGATGGAAATGTTTTACATCTGACAGGGATGCTAGTTCCATGGGTGTATGCATTTGCCAATCCTCACTGAACTGGACACTTAAGATGGGTGCATTTTATTTCATGTAAATTGTATCTCAATAAAGTTGATTGTTTTGTTTTTGTTTTTTTTGTTTTTTTAAATTATTTTATTTTAGGCTGTGTTGGGACTTTGTTGCTGTGTGCAGGCTTTCTCTAGTTACAGTGAGTTGTTGCGGAGCATGGGCTCTAGGCACATGGGCTTCAGTAGTTGTGGCACACGGACTCAGTAGTTGTGGCTCGCAGGCTCTAGAGTGCAGGCTCAGTAGTTGCGGCGCATGGGCTCAGTTGCTCCGCGGCATGTGGGATCCTCTCGGACCAGGGCTCGAACCCATGTCCCCTGCATTGGCAGGCAGATTCTTAACCACTGCGCCACCAGGGAAGCCCCAAGTTGATAGTTTTTAAAGGGGAAAAAAACTGTGCACCAGACTCCGGAGCACTCCCGAGCCCTGCAACCCTTCTTATATTATTTGAGTGTCTGATTTCAAGCTCATTTGTGGGCAGAAACTGTATCAGATTCACCTTTAGGTTTTCCTCCCTCTTCCCTCTCCCAGGGCCTAGCAAAATGTTCTCAAACCCAATAGTGCCGATCAACAAATATACCTTGGGCACCTTTATTTGTGCTGGGTGCTGAGGTCACAGACCTATCCCTTTAGTGGGGAAAACAGAAGAAAATAGGCAAATAGACACAATAAGACAGTGCAGTCAATGTTCCGATGGGGTAAGTGAGACATCAGGGATGTGCCAGCTGGGTCACAGTAATGAATCCTGAACAGAGCCTGGAAGCTTGCACAGTGGGGAGGATGCCTGGGCTCTGGAATCTACTGCCCGCGTTCAAATCCTCACTCTGCTCCTTGCTAGCTGTGTGACCTTGGATGACAACCTTAACATACCGACCTTCAGTTCCCGCCTCTGGAAAGTGGAGATCATAGCCGCTCCCACCTAGAGGGCTGTTGTGAGGATAAAAGAGACAGGTAACGTCACATGCTTAGCACAGAGAGCATAGTAAGTGTTCAATAATTGTCAGCTGTTCCTACTATGATGGAAGGTGGCACACACACAGTGAGAGAGGGGGAGTCCCTACCTGACCTGGGGGTGGGAGAGGGGTCAGGGATGCTTTCCCAGAGAGGTGATAACTTGGAAGAGGAGTTTAAGTGGCCAGTTTAAATGGCCATGGGGGCAGGAGAGTGGGAACAGCTTGGAGCAAATGCTCAATAAATATTTGTTCAATAAATAAAAAAAATAAGGACTGCAAGGCCTGCCTGTAACCGGGGGAACAGAAGCCCTGCCAGGGCAGACTGGGGCGTCCTCAGGAGACCGGATGTGGGTGGCAGACCCCACTGGCAGGCTCCAGACCTTTTTGGACTACAGCCTTCCTTGGCCTGGTCCGACCCCACCCTGTGCCCTGCCCAGTGGCCCTGAAGGGATCTGGACACCCCCAACACACACCTGAGGCCTGGAGCCCACAGGAGGGGGAACGGTGGGGCGGGCTGGCGGGGCGGGGGTCCTCCCGGGCCTTAGGGCCTCTCCCCCTAAGGAGAATGCGCCGAGTACCCGCGAGGCGCCGTGCCCCCGTTTGTCCGAGCCACAAAGGGTCGGGATCAATGGAAGGCGGGAGCGGCCGAGGGGCCTCCTCTTTGTGCGCCTGTCTCAGGCCTGTTTGCGCCGCCGTCTCCGCGCCCCCATTGATCAGGCATGTGGAAAGATTCCGCCTCCCGGGCTCCCTTTGTGGCCGCGTTGCCAGGCTGCGCCCGGCGTGACTGCACCGCGCCGGGCGCTCCCGCCTGCGGTGGGCACCGGGCTGCGAGACCGGGTGGGGTCCCGAGAGGCTAGGGTTGCCAGATTTAGCAAATAAAAATACAGGACGCCCAAATAAATGTGAATTTCTGGTAAACAACACATAAAAGCAAAGAAAAAAAATCAGCGCATGTCCCAAATATTGCATGGGACATACGTATACCTTAAAAGTGTTCGGTTTTTTATCTGAAATTCAAATTTCACTAGGCTTCCAGTATGTTTATCTGGCACTCTATGAGAAGGGGAAGCGGAATAAAACTTAGGCTGGATACTTCTCCCAACTTCAGTCACTGGAGTTTTTTTGCTTTTTGGCCATATCTGCATATGCCCTGAACTATTTATTCACTACTTTTCTTTAAATGAATTTATTATTTTTAAACTTAAATTATTAACAGTGATCTACTGGTGCAAACATTACATACATCAACTTGAATAAATATTAAATGTACCTCCAGATGCATTTTTACCTACGCAGACACCCATGTGATCACACCAGATCAAGATACACTGTATTTCCATCACCCCAGAAGGTTCCCTGTTGAGACCCTCCCCAGTCGGCAGCCGCTAATCTGACTTCCTTCTGTTCTTGAACTTCATATAAATGGAATTGTATAGTGTGTACTCTCTTGAATCTGGCTCCTTTCATCCAATATTCTGTCTGTGAGTTTCACCCACTTTGTGGCTTGGATCCGTAAGTTTATTCCATTGTATGACTGTACCACGGTTTGTTCATCCATTCTATTGTTGATGGATGTCTCAGCTGTTTCCCGGTTTTTGGCTACTATGAATAATACTGCTATGATCAGACTTGTGCAAGTCATTGTACGGATGTAAATATATTTAACCTAAGCAATACTATTTGTGAATACTATTTCATAGGCTTGAAATGATTATTTTATTCTCTTGCACATTAAATATATAACTATTACACATTTATGTGAGCATCTTTCATACCAACCAAGCTCACCTTCTGCAGGGTGGATGGCTACATGCCAAACTGCAGAATAGAGGTTAAGAGAACAGGCCAGCTCGGGGTGGATCCTGGGCAAGTGAATTTGCTCCTTTGAGCCTCAGTTTCTTCATCTGTAAAATGGAGGTGATAATGATAATTACCTCCCAGGACGGTTGAAAGGCAAAATGGGATAATGCCGTAAAAAAGGACTCAGCACAAGGCTGACACGCTACACCAGGGCTACTATCAAGCTCTGGGTTGATAGTAGCAACTGATGAGCTGAGTATGTTCAATGCCAGCTCTCATTCCATCTGCATTTCAATCCTTTGTGATAGGTACTATTATTATCAACCTATTTTACTGATGAGGAAACCGAGGCTCTGGGAGGCAGTCACTTGCTCATGATGGCATAGTTAGTAAGTGGCCAAGCCCCAGTTTCCAGATGGGGGGCAGGAAGTACCCAGGAAAGATGAGGCTCAGTGCCAGAAATGAGAGTGGGCTATAAGGAGGAACGGGGTACCTTCTCCTCCTGCATCTGCATCTCCCACCAGCACCCACTCCACAGGCAAGCAGGTGACAATAAGACCCATTTCTCTTTGGAGAGTGGAAAGAGCTGGGCTGGACATTTCTAGGAGAGGCCAAGCATCCCAGCCACCAGGCAGGGTGGAAGACAGACAGGGCGAGTCCTACGGGGTAAGTTGCAGCGGGGAGGCAGAGGAAGCAGGAAGCAGGAGGAAAAGGCCGGCTCCCTTGCAGAACTACAGCCACAGCCGCTGGGCAGAGCCCGGCATCACTACCTGCCATCTGAAGGGCACGGGAACTGCTGATCTCAGGCGATTAGCATAACAATCCTCGATCCCACGTCCTCAGGGCCCAAAGCTGGGTCTGCACAATCCCATTTGGAGCCAGCTCTTTCTTTAGCTGGCTAATTATGGGGGGGGGGGGGGGCGGGCGCAGAGAGGGAGGGGGACACAATTCTTAAAGGGACCCTGCACCCAGGGCCCAGGCTGGAGCTGGGAGCAGGAAAAGGCCCCAATAATACCTTCAGCTCTGGCAAAGTGTGGGTACCATCACCCCAGGCCATAGGGAAAATGATTATGCTCACTCGGGATTTCAAACTGATTGTTTCAATCCTCCTTGGTTCCATTAGTGCACAACTGTAGGATATGTCCTGTTCAGAGCTGTATCCTGGTGCATGGCACAGAGTAGGTGCTCGAATACGTAGCTGAAGCACAGAGCCCATGGCTTCAGAATGCAGGACTCTACCTACCCGTATAATGAGGCCCTGGGCTGGTCCTAATGGAGGGCCTCATCTTTGCGGGTCCCTCAGGGTCTTTCTTCTGCCCATTCCTACCCTCAGGTTGCTGAATCTCTCCTTGCCCCTCCAGCCTTCCGACACCGGGAGTCAAAGAAAGACTTTGGATGAGAATGGGCGGAGCACAGGGATAGAGCTGGTTTCAAATCCTAACTCTGCTGCTTATCACCTGTGTGATCTTGGGCAAGTCTCTTAACCACTCTGAGGCTCAGTTTTCTCATCTGTAATATGGGGACAATCAAAACCTGTTTCAGGGGAATTCCCTGGAGGTCCAGTGGTTAGGACTCCACTCCGTGCTTTCACTGCCAAGGGCAAGGGTTCAATCCCTGGTCGGGGAACTAAGATCCCACAAGCCACCCGGCGCAGCACCCCCCAAAAAAAAACAAAAAACAAAGCCTGTTTAAAACATTATTTATAAGCATTCACTAAAATACCATATGGGAGTGCCTGTCACATGGCTGGGGACAAGCAAATGGGAATCCTTTCTCCGCCTTCCATAGAAATATCTACTGTGCTATTACCTATGTGACTATTTTGTTTGTTTGTTTGTTTGTTTGTTTGCGGTACGCAGGCCTCTCACTGTTGTGGCCTCTCCCGTTGCGGATCGCAGGCTCCGGACGCGCAGGCTCAGCGGCCATGGCTCACGGGCCCAGCCGCTTCGCGGCATGTGGGATCTTCCCGGATCGGGGCACGAACCTGTGTCCCCTGCATCGGCAGGCAGACTCTCAACCACTGCGCCACCAGGGAAGCTCTGTGGCTACTTTTTATCAGGTGCTCATTATATGCCAATCTTTGCTCGGTGCTTACATTCTCTCTTCAACTCTCAAGATACCCCTGCGAAGTGGGTTCTGTACTGTTTGAAGAAGAGGAAAATGAAGGCAGAGAGTGACTAGCCCAAGGCCACCCAACTAGAAAGTTTCAAAGGGAGTCATGAGCCCAGCTGACCCTAAAAACAATGGCTCTGGGGGCTGGGAAGTGACAGCAGCCACTGCCACTTTCCTCAGGTCTCTTGACCATCTGCTGTGTGTTAAGTTTTGTGCTGAGTGCTGGGGACAGGGATGGGCACAAGATGGACATAGTCCATCATTCTGCTCTCCTGGAGTTGGAATCTGACAATAGGCAAGTAATTTCTGTAAGTGATAAGGGCCTTGAAGACAGTCAAACAAGGTGATGAGCTAGAATCATGGGGGTCCAAGAAGACTTCTCTTGAGGAAGTGATACTTGAACTTCAGGATAGCTGTGGGAAGATTGGAGGGGAGGCAGGAGAGCATACCAGGTCGAGGGAAGAGCAAGTGCAAAGCACTTCCCTGGTGGTGCAGTGGTTAAGAATCTGCCTGCCAATGCAGGGGACACGGGTTCCATCCCTGGTCCAGGAAGATCCCACATGCTGCGGAGCAACTAGCCCGTGTGCCACAACTACTGATCCTCCGCTCTAGAGCCCATGAGCCACACCTACTGAGCCTGCGTGCTGCAGCTACTGAAGCCCGTGAGCCTAAAGCCTGTGCTCCGAAACAAGAGAAGCCACCGCAGTGAGAAGCCCATGCACAACAACTAAGAGTAGCACCTGCTCTCTGCAACCAGAGAAAGTCCCGCACGCAGCAACAAAGACCCAATGCAGCCAAAAAAAAAAAAAAAGAGCAAGTGCAAAGATCCTGGGGCAGGGTGGAGCTTGGGGTATCCCAGGAGCCAAAAGGCAGCATTGTGTCTGCAGCATGGGAGAGCGGGTGGGGGGGGGGAAGAGGTTGGGGAGGGAGGAAGGGCCTTATCCAGGCAAGGCTTATGGGATTTGGTAAGAAGCGTGCTTTTCTTCCCTCCCTCCCTCCCTCCCTCCCTCTCTCCCTCCCTCCCTCCCTCTTTCCCTCCCTTCCTCCCTCCCTCCTTCCCTCCCTCCCTTCCTTTCTCCCTCCCTCCCTCCCTCCCTCCCTCTCTCCCTCCCTTGCTCCCTCCCTCCCTTCCTCCCTTTCCCTCCCTCCCTCCCTCCCTTCCTTTCTCCCTTCCTTCCTCCCTCCCTCCCTTCCTTCCTTCCTTCCTTCCTTCCTTCCTTCCTTTTCTTCCCTCAGCACTTACTATTTTCCAAGCACTGAGCCAGGGGGTGGGAGCCTGTGAGTTTCTCCACCTTCTCCCTCTTTTCCCATCTCCCCTCCTTTCCCCTCCCCCTCCTCTTCTGAACTGCTCCCCCACCCCCACTGGTCCAGCTCTTCTCCCTCCACTCCACCCCATCCCCTCCCCCTGACAATGAGAAAAGAACCCTGAGCCCAGCTCTCCCTAGCATTGTCCCTTTAAGGAATCCCTAAATCTGGACACCCCTCTCCTCCCCCACCTGAGAACCAATTAGGGTTCCCAAATTCAAGTAGAGGCTTTTGTGTGTCACGTGTTTGGGGAACAAAGCCCTCTCCGGCAGGAATAAAAGCTTCTATTCAGGGGCCAGTTTGTTCTCATTCTAATCATTTCCACTCCAGCCTCGCCTTCTTCCTGGGTTCTCAGGGCCGCCCAGCTTGGCCTCACCTTCCCGCCTCAGCACCCTGTGTTAGAGCCCTACCCAAAGACAGGTGGCCACAGGCTCAGGGCTCAACCCACCTTTTCTTCCTGAAAGATCCTATGACGCCAGCCTCTGGGCTGGGCTCAGTGTTTCCCGTGCATCCTCCTGGAAGGCTGTTACAATCCTCAATGCAACCGAGGAAGCTGAGGCTCGGAAGGGTTAGGGAACTTGCCTGAGGTCACACAGCTAGTAAGAGGGGGAGTCTAGACTCTAGAGCATGAGCATTACGCTTCAGTACCCTCAGCTGGTCCCAGAGTAGGGCAGGGTGAGGGAGAAAGGAGCTGTCATTCTCACAAAGCCCACGGGGCCAGGCACCTGCTGGGTTTTAAAGACTCCTCACAATGCTGTGTGAAGAAGCAACAACCAAGGTCAAAGTCATGGGCAAGTCTGTGGCAGAATGGGAGTTGGAACGCAGAACTCTAAAGATGGAGAGATGGGAGAGCACTTTCATATAATGGAGCCATTAAGAAGAATGTGTTGAGACTCATAGACATAGAGAACAGACTTGTGGTTGCCAAAGGGGAGGGGGGAGGAAGAGGGATGAACTGGGAGTTTGGGGTTGGTAGATGCAAACTATTACATTTAGAATGAATAAACAGCAGGGTCCTAATGTATAGCACAGGGAACTATACTCAATACCTGAGATAAACCATACTGGAAAAGAATATTAAAAAAAAGAATGTATATATGCGTATAACTGAGTCACTTTGCTGTACAGCACACGTTGGCCCAACATTGTAAATCAACTATACTTCAATGAGAAAAACTGTACACTTAAAAAAAAGACTAAAAAGAAAAAATAAACAGCTTAGTTTCAAAAAAAAAAAAAGAATGTATTGAAATGGAACAGTCATTGATATATTGCCAAGCGAAAAAAGGCAATACTGAGCATAACATAATCCCATTTGTGTAAGAGAAAAAGGAAACGTCTACACACACACACACACACGTACTGCACATTTCTATACGGGTAGAAAATATTTGAAGATGAATACATAATAAATTGTATTTGTGTTTATTTCCTTTGGGGAGTGGAAATGGGGAGTGGGAAGAGACCTCAGTACCATTCTGTCCTGTTGGAAAAAATATTTTCTTACCACAATCATGTATTTCTTTTATAATAATTAATTTTGTTTTATTGAGGTTAACTTAACCATGTAAAGTATACTATTCCATTGCCTTTAGTACACTCAAAATGTTGTGCAACATCACTTCTATCTAGTTCCAAAATATTTTCATCACTCCAAAGGCAACCCCCGTTCCTGTTAAGTAGTTACTCCCATTCCACCCTCCTTTGGCCGCTAGCAACTACTAACCTCCTTTTTGTCTCTATGGATTTGCCTGCTCTGGATATTTCACATGAATGGAATCATAAAATATGTGACCTTTTTGTCTCTGGGTTCTTTCACATAGCATCATGTTTTGTTTTAATAAATTTATATATTTATTTTTGGCTGCGTTGGGTCTTCACTGCTGCACGCGGGCTTTCTCTAGTTGTGGTGAGTGGGGGCTACTCTTCGTTGCGGTGTGCAGACTTCTCATTGCGGCGGCTTCTCTTGTTGCGGAGCACGGGCTCTAGGCATGTGGGCTTTAGTAGTTGTGGCACGCGGGCTCAGTAGTTGTGGCTCGCGGGCTCTAGAGCGCAGGCTCAGTAGTTGTGGCACATGGGCTTAGTTGCTCTGTGGCATGTGGGATCTTCCCGGACCACGGCTGGAACCCATGTCCCCTGCATTGGCAGGCGGATCCTTAACCACTGTGCCACCAGGGAAGCCCCTAACATCATGTTTTTGAAGTTAATCATGTTGTAGCAGGTATCAGTGCTTCATTCCTTTTTATGGTTGAATTATATTCCCCCATATGGATATACCACAATTTGTTTATCCATTCATTCCTTGATGGACATTTGTGTTGTTTCCATCTTTTAGCAATTGTGAATAGTGCTGCTATAGTCATTTATGTACAAGTTTTGTTTGAATACCTGTTTTCAATTCTTTGGGGTATATACCTAGGAGCTGGGTCATATGGTAATTCTGTTTAACTTTTTGAAGAACTACCAAAGTGCATTCCACAGCATCAAGCCATTTTACATACCTATGACAATGCATGGAAGATTCCAATTTCTCCACATTCTTACCAGTACTTACAATTTCCCTCTTAAATTTTTTTTTTTTTTTTTTTTTTTTTTTTGCTGTAGCCATCCTAGTGTGTGTGAAGTGGTATCTCATTGTGGTTTGGATTTGCATTTTTGTTTGTTATGGGTAATGATGTTGAGCAGCTTTTCATGAGCTTATTGGCCATTTGTATATCTTCTTTACAGAACTATCTAGTCATGTCTTTTGTCCACTTTTAATTAGGTGGTTTATCTTTTTATTATTGAATTGTAAGAGTTCTATATATATTCTGGAGACTAGACCCTTATATATAATTTGCAAACATTTTCTACCATTTTGTCAGTTGTCTTTTCACTTTCTTGATAGTGTCCTTTGATGCACAAAATTTTTAATTTTGATGAAGTCTGTTTATTTTTTCTTTTGTTGTTTGTGCTTTGGGTGACATAACTAAGAATCCATTGCCAAATCCAAGGTCACAAAGATTCACTCCTATGTTTTCTTCTAAGAGTTTTATAGTTTTAGGTCTTCGATCTATTTTGGTTTTTTAATTAAAAAAAATTTTTTTTTAGTAAATTTATTTATTTATTTTTGACTGCGTTGTGTCTTCATTGCTGCACGTGGGCTTTCTCTAGTTGCAGCGAGCGGGAGCTCCTCTTTGTTGTGGTGCATGGGCTTCTCACTGTGATGGCTTTGCTTTGTTGTGGAGCACTGGCTCTAGGCACGTGGGCTTCAGTAGTTGTGGCACACGGACTCAGTAGTTGTGGCTTGCGGGCTCTAGAGCACAGGCTCAGTAGTTGTGGCTCACGGGCTTAGCTGCTCCACGGCATGTGGGATCTTCTCAGACCAGGGCTCGAACCCATGTCCCCTGCATCGGCAGGCGGATTCTTTTTTTTTTTTTTTTTTTTTGCGGTATGCGGGCCTCTCACTGTTGTGGTGGCCTCTCCCGTTGCGGAGCACAGGCTCCGGACGCGCAGGCTCAGCGGCCATGGCTCACGGGCCCAGCCGCTCCGCGGCATGTGGGATCTTCCCGGACCGGGGCACGAACCCGTGTCCCCTGCATCGGCAGGCGGACTCTCAACCACTGCGCCACCAGGGAAGCCCGGCAGGCGGATTCTTAACCACTGTGCCACCAGGGAAGCCCCTTCGATCTATTTTGAGTAAATTTTTAAATATAGTGTGAGGTAGGGACCTAACTTCATTGTTTTGCTTCTAGATATTCTATCAATTGTTTTTAATCCGTGTCCTGGCTGCCTTAACCAATGATCTCCAAATTTTTGTGATCATACACCCCTAAGAGGAAATCACCTTTGAGCCCATATCTCTAGTATATGTAGATGTACTTATTTTATTTATTTATTTATTTTTGTCCACACCCTGGGCATGTGGGATCTTAGTTCCCTGTCCAAGGATGGAACCCGCACCGCCTGCAGTGGAAGTCTTAACCTCTGGACTGCCAGGGAAGTCCCTGTAGATATACTTATTTATAAAATATACATGTACAATAATATCTATGTTATAAAACATACACAAAAGATAATTTTTAAAGATGAGATAGGGAATTCCCTGGCAGTCCAGCGGTTAGAACTCTGCACTCTCACTGCCGAGGGCCCAGGTTCAATCCCTGGTAGGGGAACTAAGATCCCATGAGCCCCATGGCAGGGCCAAAAAAACAAAAATAGACGAAATAGAACAAAATACATCTAGAAGGCCTGGTCTTTTCTTGGTGGATCATCTTCAGTGCTCCCAGGGCTCTCGCCCCTCTCTGGGGCCTGCTGGTCCTGATGACAGGGCAAGGTCAGCAGTCCTTCTAAAGGAACAGCTGGGACTGCTGGCGGGAAGGCCTGGGGGTGAATGCTCCAGATTGGATCCGACTTCCCTCTTCTGGGTTACAAAGTCTGATGTCAGAGGGGCAGGTATTTGAACCCTGGCTCTATCTCCTAACTGTGTAAACTCAGGCAAATGGCTTTGCTTTTCTGAGCCTCAGATAGTATAGTTCTTACTTCGCAGGGTGGTTTGTGTTACAAGTGAGTACGGGGCCTGGCACCTGGTAATGTTTCTATAAACAATAACAATGATCATTATTACTATACTAAGGAGCCAGGCCCTGACAGACCTTTTGATCCTCTTCTTCTAGCTAAAGAATTCAAGGCAGGTACCCCTCGTTGGAGGAAGTGAAGGAAGGGATAGGGGAGGGAAGCGGGGAGAGGCAATCCTGGAATGGGCAGGCCCACATTCTGAGAAGCAGTGTTGTGTGATGGGTGAGACAGAGGCACTTTGAGTGGAGAGGCCTGGGTGGCCTGCTCTTTTTCTTACCAGCCATGTGACCTTGGCCAGGTGGTAACACTTCTCTGAACCTCAGAGTCCTCATCTGTCAAATGGAGATAATAATAATTATACTTGCACCATAGCGTTATCTACTGAGTAAATGAAACAGCTCGTGAGAGTTCTTGCCCTGCAAGAAGAGCTTGAAACATAACAGTGATTATTAGTATTCCTTGACACCTAAAGAGGGTAATGTGTCTACCACCCTATTTACCTATTTGTTCATTCTACCAAGATTTGTAGCGTGACTTCTATGTGGCAGCCATACGACGGGGAACAGAAGAAAACTGTCGTTAAAACAGCTTATGACCTAGGGATACACAGGTGTTAACCGAGCAATAGGCACACAGGAATCCTCACTGTGGCAGGCGCTACAAGGGAGAAGGAGTGAGGAAAAGGCAAAGGAATAAAGGATCAGAGAAGTGATGAGGGAAGGTCTCATGGGGAAGTGACATTTATCCGGAAATGTGAAAGATGGAAAGGAAGGAACCAGGCACAGAAAGGAGGGAGGAATGTTCCTGGGTGGAGGAAGCATGATCAGGCTGGGGAAGGGTGTCTAGGCTAAGGCGAAGGTGCTCCAGGTTAACTAAAGGGTGCTGCAGGCTCAGAGAAGAAGGCTAAGGGCAGGTGCTCCAGGATAGGAACGGATGTTCCTGGCTGGAGGAAGGTGGTTCAAAGGCCCTCAGATGAGAAAGAACTTGGTGATTCCAGGCTCTGTAAGGCCAGTTGATCGAAGAAAAGCGGGGAGGTAGGGTGTGGGGGAGATGAAGCTGGAGAGGGAGGCAGAGACCAGTTTATCTAGAGTTTTCTGGGCCACTGTAAGGGTCTGGATTTTGTTCTACCAGTGCAGGAAACTATTGGAGGGTTTTCAGCCGAGGCAGAGGGCAACAGTAGCTGCCGGAATAACAGGTATACATTACAGGCATCTTGCTGAGGGAGTGGCACCCGGACTTGGTGGTGGATGAGATGATGCACAGAAGTGATTGGATTCTGGAGTGGCTTAGAACCAGTCTGTGTTAAAATCCCAACTCCCGGAAATTCCCTGGCAGTCCAGCGGTTAGGACTCTGCTCTTCCACTGCAGGGGGCACAGGTTGTATCTCTGGTAGGGGAACTAAGATCCTCGCAAGCCGTGAGGCGCAGCCAAAAAAAAAAAAACAAAAAAAACACCCAGCTCCCTGTTTCTTTGCTGTGTAACCTTAGTATGTTATACGTCCATTCAGTGTCTGGGTTTCCTCTTCCGACAAGTAAAGTTAATAAATGTACCTACCTCAGTTTGGGAGGGAAGACAAAATGAGTCAATTAATGTAAATTGCTTAGCAAAGCACCTGGCACATTATAAGCATGTGATAAATGGTAATTATAGCTCCTACTCTTACTATTATTGTTGTTCTGTTATGTCGGATAAAGAGAGGTGGGCCTGGTGATGGTATATTTGACTCAAGTCCCAGGTAAAACATTTAGAACTATGCTTGGAACATAACAGACATTTAGTAAGTATTTGCTGAATGAATGAATGAATGCATCTTTCTCTCTCCATTTCTGGTGAGTGAGTTCATCCTGCATCAGTCAACCAACACTGCTTGAGCCTTAATGTAGACCCAGCACCATGCTAGGCAGTCAGTGTAGGAAATGCGTACACAATTCAGTCAACACGGGTGTCCACTGGCTCTCATTCAGGGAGTGCCCACTCCTCTATTTCTGCTTTCTGATCCAGCTCAAATGCCAATCTTCCTTTTCCTCTCCAACTTTCTGTACTCCCCCTCTCCTGAGCCTGCAAAACTCTCTTAAGTTCTTACGGTCCTCATACTTTACTTGATATATGGTAATTTGTCCCTTTACTGGAGCATAAACCCCTCAAGGACTGGCAGCAAGTCTCATTCAGGTATAGATTCCTCCAAAGGACCTGACTCAGTGGAAAAGGCCTATTGGATTAATTCAATGCAAAGTGAAGAGGCAAAGGTGGAGCCACTGAGTACTTGGGCAAGACCCTTCTCTCTTTTTTTTGTTTTTTGTTTTTTTTTTTTTGCAGTACGCGGGCCTCTCACTGTTGTGGCCTCTCCCGTTGCGGAGCACAGGCTCTGGACGCACAGGCTCAGTGGCCATGGCTCATGGGCCCAGCCACTCCGCGGCATGTGGAATCTTCCCGGACCAGGGCACGAACCCGTGTCCCCTGCATCGGCAGGCGGACTCTCAACCACTGCGCCACCAGTGAAGCCCCCTGACCCTTCTCTCTTTGGATCTCTAAATTTCTCCATCTGTAAATCAAGAAGTAGATATCAGAGGCTCTTCATGGCAGCTGTTCTCAACCTTTGTGAAATTGGGACACTCCTGGTGGAATGACATTCCCGCGTGACGCACAATTCCATGGACATTCAGATAAGACAGCCTGAGGCTCTATATAACCCCAGCTCTTCCTCTGTCTGCCAGGAGAGCATGTCTGAAGGTCAGGGAGCAAGTGTGATGTTATTTATAGACATAACCTTGAGTCTGCTCTTCCTCATTTGTTTATTTCTTTTTCTTCTTCATTTTGTTCTTTCTTGTTTTAAAGCAAGTGGAGCATTTTCAAGCTTCAGTAGAGGTATCAGCTAAGAATACCAGGTCAGAAGCCAGAAGGCCTGCATAGAAATCCCTTCTTTGCCACTTCTGAGTTGAGTGACCTTGGACAAGTTCCTGAGCCTGGGTTTTCTGGTCTGCAAAATGGGAGGATCATAGTAGAACCAACCTCAGAGGGCTGTGAAGAGGAGTAAAAGAGATCATGCAGGAAAGTTCTTAGCACCATCTGGAGCAAATGTCAAGGATTCAGTAAAATTGTCTATATTTACTTTTACTGTGATTAGTTACATGCTACACGTAACACACTAGAAAAATTAGGATATGATGCTGAAGACTGAAAACTAAGCACTTGATTAGCTTCTGCCAAAGTTAATCTTTTGTGGTTTTCTGACCCAGTCTTGAGGGTCCTGAGTACAGGTAGATTTCCCTGCTAAGATGGGAAATAGATTTATGGATGTAGCTCATTCTTTCTTTGCCTGGTTACTCTATCCCCACTGTCTCTTCCTATCTTCCTTTTAATTTTTTAAAATCCTGGCTTTTTAGTAAAGTATGATTCTCTTTTTTATTGAGCTATAATTTACATAAAGTGAAATGTACAAATTTTAAGCGCATAGCTTGATGAATTTTTATATATAACTACAACCCAAATGAAGACCTGTGTTGTCTACTAAAGTGACCTCTCACCACATGTGACTACTGAGCGCTTGAAATGCAGCTGGTCCAACCTAAGAAGAGCCATAAGGACCAAATATACACTGGATATCAACTAATGTAAAATATATCTTAACAATTGTATGTGGTTGACAGCTCTGGATTACATCTTAGTTCTATTGGACAGTGCTGGTGTAGAAGAACATTTTCATCCTCCAGAAAATTTCTTGCTTCCCAGTCAATATCTGCTCCCTTCCCCCCACCCAAGACAAACACTATTCCAACTTCTCTCCTCATGCATTTGTTCTGCCTGTTCCAGAACTTCATATAGATGGAATCATACAGTATGTATTTTTAGGGGTTCAGCTTCTTTTGCTCAACGTAATGTTTTTGAAATTCATCCATGTATCAGTCATTTGTCCCTTTTTATCTTTGCGTAGTATTGCATTGTATGAATGTATCATAGTTTATTCATTCTTCTATAATGAACATTTGGATTGCTTCCAATTTCTGACTATTATGAATAATGCTCTTATGACCATTCTTGAAAAAGTCTTTAGTCTCACCCAAATTACTTTTACTATGTTTTTTGATTGTTAAAATGAATCCGTACCCACAGGAAAAATCCATTCGCATACTAACACACAATGTGTGTCAATGCCCCCTCCCCCACCCCGTTTGATGTGAATGGCTTATGGTTTGATGTAAATTCTTTCAGACATTTTCCTCCACCTATAGAATCAAGTGTTATCATTTTTTTATTTATTTTATTTTATTTTATTTTATTTTATTTTTTTGACCACGTGACGTGAGATCTTAGTTCCCTGACCAGGGATGGAACCATCGCCCCTGCAGTGGAATTGCAGAGTCTTAACCACTGGACTGCCAGGGAAGTCCCCAAGTGTTATCATTATTAATAAAATTGTCACTTTGCTGCTTCCTCCGTTGGCTGCCTGATCCCTGTAGATGGCTGCATAGCTCTTGATTCTTGTCCTTCTTGTTCGAGAGTCCCTAGAAGACCAAAACTGGAAGAGACTTAGGGATAGCCTAGGGAAGGCAGATATATAGCACTCCTCCTGTATTCCCGGATTAGCTGTATCCATGTCAGACATCGCTAATCAATCACAGCGTTCTATCCTTGCCCTGCCCCAGCCACTACTAATCAACAGAAAAAAAAAAAATGAAACCAATTTCTCATGTCTGAAATAATTTGGCCGCCGTCCATTCTGCTGATGAATAAACTAGGGCTCAGAGAGGGGAAGAACCTGCTTCAAGGTCAGAGATGGAGCCCCAGGCTTCTGACTCCCTGTCTAATGCTTTTCTACTACATTCACTGACTCCAAAAACAATTTCCCTGGGATACCTGAAAACCTGGTCTCTAGGGAAAGGGCAGTTTATTCCCCAGACAGGACTCATAGATGGGACCCACTCCTCTAGCCAGCCCTTCATCTTTATGCTTTGCCTGAGTGTAACCGGAAGCCCCTGCCAACAGACTGGCATCCCTTCCCCCACAGTCAGCACGGACAGACCTGCGGTTTCTGTTCTCCAGGTCTGCAGTTTCAGTTTCCCAAAATAAACATTTAAAAAAATAAAGGAGGCATGCCCTTAGCATCTTTGTCTTCAGCCCCAGAATTGTGGAATTATTGATTGACCAGACTAAATCAAACTGTTAATTACAGCAGAGAGGCGACTTCAGGTGCTGAAACCGTTAAACTCCAAAAGCATCCCCCTTTCACCAACACATCAAACTGACTCTGGCTGTCATTGGAAGCGACAGTGAGAAAGTGGGAGAGTCAGCAGGTCTGGACAGACTGTGGGTGTTCTCAGCTGGGCAAGCAGAATAGTTTATTTAATTCTCTCCCTGCCCCGACAAGGGGGAAAAGTCAGAGGGAAAAAACGGAGACAGAATGTAGCGTAACGTTTGAGTCAGGTTGAGCTGGGTTTAGACTGGCCCCGCACATTTGCTAGCCGCGGGACCCTGGCCATGTCATTTCTGGTATCCAAGTCTCAGTTTCTTCATCTGTAAAACAGGCATGTTAATAGAACCTACTGCGTTGGATTATCGCAGTGATTAAAATGACTTGCTTAAAAAGCTGTAAATAAAACTCTTGTATTTGGCTCTAGATTATAAGCTCTGCAAGAGTAGGGATAGCTGCCTGTCTCATTCACCATGGCATCCTCCAGCGCTACCACACTGACTGGTTCTAGGCAGGTACTTATTGAACATCTAATGTAAGGTATGGTCCTGAGGATGGAGATGATGGTGGAAGAGATTGCAGAGAGGCTTAGCACAGAAACCCTGCCCTTAAGTAGCTCTCATACCAGCCTAACAGACAGTCCAGAACCCCTATAATAAGTGCATTGTTATATATTAAAATAGGTAGATAATACGATGTAGGGGTTCATGGTGGAAATTCTGGCATCAGACTTGAGTTCAAATCTCAGCTCCCCCACTTTCCACCAATCTGATCTTTATTAGCAAGTTTACCTCTCGATGCTTCCGTTTCGGGATCTGCCTTATAGAGCTGTTGTAAGGACTGAATGAGTTTCATGAAGCAAAGTGCTTAATACAGTGCCTGGAACGTAGTAATTGCTCAATAAGTCTTAGCTATTACTTTTCCCATTTACTATGTGACTTCGGACAAATTACTAAACTTCTCTAAGACTTGTTTTCTTGGTCAGTAAAATAAAAATACAAGCGTTCCTACCGCGAAGAATTGCTGGGAGAATGAGATGGGAAGATCCCTGAAAAGTGCTTAGTACAATGTCTGGTATATGGAAAGTACTTAATAATTTCTGGATGATAATAATAATAACAATAATGATAAAAACAAGGTGCCATGGGGCAAAAGAAAGTCAATTTCATTTTGATGTATAGACACTGGGCTAAGAGAAAGGTTTATAATAGGTAAGAGATTTTTTTTTGGTAGCAACTTTATTGAGATATAATTCACATACAGTACAAACTACCCATTTAAAGTTTATAATTCAATAGTTTTTAGTATATTCACAAAATTGTGCAACTATCACCATAATCAATTTTAGAATACTATCATCACTCCAAATAGAGACCTGTACCCACGAGCAGTCATTTCCCTTTCCCTAGATCTCCCCCCTCCCCCGACCTCCCAAATGCTAGACAACTACCAGTTTACTTCCCGTTTCTGTGGATTTGCCTATTGTAGACATCTCATATAAATGGAATCATACAATATGTGGCCTTTTGTTTCTGGCTTCTTTCACTTAGCATCAAGTCTTCAAGATTCATCCATGTTGTAGCAAGTCTCAGTATTGCATTCCTTTGTATGGCCAAATAATATTCCATTGTTTAGAGTTGATAGATATTTGACTTGTTTCCACTTTTTGGCTATTATGAATAATGCTGCTATGAACTGTCATGTATAAGTTTTTGTGTGGATTATGTTTCCATTTCTCTCTGGGGTATATACATAGGAGTGGAATTGCTGGGTTTATATGGTAACTCTATGTTTAACCTTTAAAGGACCTGCTTTTCCGGACTGTTTTCCATAGTGCTATACCATTTTTACATTCCCACCTGCAGTGTACGAAGGATCCGATTTCTCCAGATCCTTACTAACACTTGGTATTATCTATCTTTCTGATAGTAGCCCTCTCAGTGGGTATGAAGTGATATCTCATTTTGGCTTTGATTTGCACTTCCTTGATGGCTAGTGACGTTGAGCATCTTTTCAGGTGCTTATTGGCCACTTACATATCTTCTTTGGAGAAATATCTATTCAGATCCTTTGCTCAATTTTAAAATTTTATTTATTTATTTTTGGCTGCATTGGGTCTTCGTTTCTGCGCGCAGGCTTTCTCTAGTTGCGGCAAGTGGGAGCTACTCTTCGATGCGGTGCGTGGGCTTCTCATTGCGATGGCTTCTCTGTTTTGGAGCATGGGCTTTAGGTGCGCAGGATTCAGTAGTTGTGGCACACGGGCTCCGTGGTTGTGGCTTGCAGGCTCAGTAGTTGTGGCACACAGGCTTAGTTGCTCCGCGGCATGTGCTGTCTTCCCGGACCAGGGCTCGAACCCGTGTCGCCTGCATTGGCAGGCAGATTCTTAACCACTGCACCACCGGGGAAGTACCCCTTTGCTCATTTTTAATTGAGTTATTTATCTTTTTATTATTGAGTTGTATGACTTCTTTATATATTCTAGATACAAGCCCCTTATCAAATATATGACTTGCAAACTTTTTCTTCTATTCTTTGGGTTGTTTTTTTCACTTTCTTGATGGTGTCCTTTGAAGCACAGATGTTTTAATTTTAATGGTGTCCAACTGATCTATCTTTCTTTTTCTAGTTTTAGGTCTTTGCACCATTTTGAGTTGGCTTTTGTATACGGTGTGAGGTAGAGGTACCACTTAATTCTTTTGCACGTGGTTATCCAGTTGAAGAGACTGTTCTTCTCCCATTGAACTGTGTTCGTACCCTTATCGAAAAATCAGTTGATTGTAAATGTGAGGGTTTATTTCTGGACTCTCAATTCTATTCTATTGATCTATATGTACATCCTTATGCCAGTTCCACACTGTCCTGAAGGGAACTGAATCTGAACTGGACCAAGTTAACTGGACCCGGGAATGCACAGTCACGGTGTCTCCTTACCTCTCCACAGTGCTTCAGAATTTCTAAGGTGTTTTCATACGCATGATCTCACTTAAGTCTTGCAGCAGCTCTGAGAGTAAGTGGAAGTCCAGAAGGCTGAGTGGCAAATCCCTAGACTCACCCATCCAGAAACAGTGGTGGTCCCAGGACCAACCTATGGATCCTTTGACTCTTGGTCAAGTGCTCTCATTACCCCCAGCCAATTGCCTGCTGGTCGAGTTCAGGAATTTGAGAAAAGTAAAAAGTATAGAGAGAAATTAGGGCAAAAATGGGGGGAAGGGTATAAAACAGACTGATTATAAATGTTTGGCTCCTAATCAGCTTACGGTAAATTTTCCGTTCTCCTGCATGGACAAGAAATGGGATGTTCTGGGTAATCCAGTGTTTTGCTTGGGCATTGCATTTTCAAAGAATGAGAACACAGTGAAATACTCTCAACACCAAAACCACACAGGCTGTAATTTAATCTTTAATTTTGTTATTGTTGTCATTCTAGAAGACTCTTTAGTATATTTTAAAGCAGTGTTTCTTCAAGAGTGGTCCAAGGAAAACCTCAGCTATCAGCATCATCAGATAGAGGCGCTTGTTTAAAAATGCATTTTTCAGAGCCCCCGTCTACCCTGAGTCTACTGAAAATCACTGGGTGATTTTTTTTTTATGCACGTTAAAGTTTGGGAACCACTGTTTTAGAGCAGGGGAATCAATTTATGAATATCAACTATCATTGCACTTAAGAGATGCAGAAATTCTGCTTAAATGAGAGTTCTGGATAACAGATTAATGGACCTCATTTCCTTCAATTCTTTGCTGAAACAACACCCTCCCTGTGAGAACTTTCCTAATTTAAAATTGCTTATCACCCTCTCCCCCATGCCTCCCACCCTCCCTAGCCCCCTTCCTTCTCCCCAGCGCTTACCAACATGTAACTGACAAATCACTAATTTATTTATCTATTTATTTATTATCTGACTCCTGTCTCTAGTAAGCAAGTTTCGCCAAGGTAGGTGGTAGGAATATAGCACCTAAGACAGTGTCTGGTACGTAGAAGGTGTTCAGTAAATATTTGTGGAATGAATGAATGTGCCAAGTTGCTTCTTGGTGCTTGGGCGGAATGTCATTTGCCCACCGTATTTTTCGAAAGGATTTTTTAAAGTATAAAGCAATTTATGCTTTAATTCTCTCAGTGATTTTCAGGGTGTGTCATACAAGAGAGAAAGAGCTGGAACCGAATCCTCTAATCTCCTAATTCTGGGGTTTGGGCCAGTTGCTCTAAAGATCGTTTTTTCTTAATACCGCTGAGATCTTCAATTTACTGTGAGGATCATCCATTTACAGCTGCATTGTCCTGGGAGGGCTACCTCTAGAAGTACTCCTCACCCCTGCTGTGAACAAAGTGGAAGGAAGCAATGAGACTGGGATGAGAACCTGCAGTGAGAACCTGCAGTGGGAGGGGACTTCTGTAAATTCACCCCACACGTGACAGGTAGTGACAACAAGTAGAAACTTCCTCCTCTGAGGTCCTGCATGAGGATGCTAATAAATGGTTCCTATCTCACCGGGCTTGGCTGGCTCTGCACAAATGACCCTTACCCGTTTCCTACCCTCCCAAGAGCACCAGCACCAAAATCGATGCTCATGGGCGCTTTGGGGCTCCCTCCTCCCCGCACCTCCCCACTGGCCCCATTTTACACACAGGAAACCTGAAATTTAGACCCAGGAATGGTCAGTTCTCTAACACCGGAGGTGCTCTCTGCTGACCCTTATCCATGTCTCTCCCAGGACACACCTGATGTTCCAGTTTGTATTAAGATGGTGAGAAATACCCTGTGTGGGGTGCCCCGCACCCCCAGTTCAGGGGATTCTGAGAAATTGTGGGACCAGTCAGATGATAAAAACAGGAAAAAGCAAGTTTGTTTTTAGTGTTATGCACACAGGGTGGCAGGATATACCTGCTGAGTGTTCCCAGAAGGTTCCTGAGGAAACCATTAACCTGAGTCTCTCCTGTTCTTCTACTAGAGGTGGCTGGGGTGGGGTGGGGGCAGGGAAAATATACTGAGAGGAGGGGGATGGGCATTCTTCCAGAGGTCAGGGTTACATTGCCCAGAGCTCCTGCACACGTTAATAAAAGGTGGCTAACTTGAGGATGGAGGTCAAGGTGAGCAAGGGGCTCGTCATCAGGGATTGTCACTGGGTTACACAGAGTGGATTGAAGAGTGGGGGGGAAGGAGTAGGAGGTGAGTTGGGAGGGAGGGGGTTGTGTGGCACTGAGACCCCCGGCAGTGTTGGGGATTTGGGAAGGAGTGGCTGCCTTAGCCTCTGACTTTGACCCTTTCTTGGCTGGTTTCAGCCAAGGAATTGAGAAGAGGACATGGATTTGGAGAGGTGGCGGAGAGGGAGAGTGGCCTGGGTCCGGAGGTGATCCAGGATGGACTTCCTCGGGGTTCCCAGGCTAGAGGAGGGAGTTTAAGGCGTGGATGAGATGGCCCCAGGAGGCTGGGGTGAAAGCACTGGAGGATCTCAGAGACCCAGAAGATGGGGGTGTGGGGAGAAGGAAGACGGGAAGGCGTTTGCCTCCATGGGAGTACTCTAAATTGAGACGGACCGAGAGAAGTAACTCCAAACGCAGTGGGTAGGCAGCCTAGGTTCTTCCAATCCGATGGAGTGGGGCTTAGAACTCTGCAAAAAAAAAAAAAAAAAAAAAGGTGGGGGGGTCATTCAGAGGGGAAGGTGCACAGCGGAGCCATCGAGCTCCTAAACTGGAAACGGGAGGCTCTGGAGGCGCTGACCTTTCCCCCAGCCTCGGTGGGGAGTTGGGCGCTGAACCTCTGGAACCTGCTTTCCCGAATCCAGACAGAAGTCCGTGTAGGGCTGACACGAGGGAGCCGGGGAGTGAGGGAAACTGTGGCGACTCCTCACACTGGAGGGGGTTGCGGGCAGCGGCAAACCAAGAACCCGGGCTCGGGGCAGGGGGTTTCTCAGCAGACTATAGAGTCCACGGCTGAGGACGGAAGGGATTTGGGGGACCTGAGAGGGATTCTCAGAAAGGGTTGAGGGGAACGGACACTATTTCTACCGCGGTGCTGAATGAAGGCTCCCCGCTCGGGACGCGAGGCACCGAGAGGGTTCCCCGAATTGGATATGGGGGATATGGGACACTGGGAGCGGACTGAGGGCCGCTGAGGGGTGAACTCTAAATTAGGTGCGGCGGAAACTGGGGGCTCGGAGGGTGATTCTCGCTCGGACCGGGGGAATGGAGGGATCCTCACCAGTCGGAACGTGAGGGGATTGGGGTCTATCTCCCTCCCGACCCAGGGAGATTGGGGACCTCTTAGATTCTGGATAGCGGGGACCTGAGAAGAAGGACTGGGGGGCCCCAGATCCGGAACCGAGCTACCTTGAAGGCACCGGGAAGCGCTTCATTCCGAGAGGGCGTTCCCGCGGCCCGGCCCCCGTGCCGGGGTGGATGGGGGGTGCGGCCGCGCCCAGGTCCCGGCCCGCCTCGGGATTCGGGGTCTCTCTCGCCCTCGGGGACCCGGTAGCCCGGCGGGAGCGGGGTCCCGGCGCCGCCGCCTCCGCGGGCGCCCGGGCGGACCGGCGAGCGCTGGGATTTATGCTCGCAGGGCGGCGGGGGGAGGAGCCGGCAGGTCGGCCCCCGGCGGGCCCTCCCCTCGGCCGTCCCCGCCCGCCCGCCCGAGCGGGGTCGGGGGAGGGGGCAGCATGGCCTGTCCGTCCGGCCCCCTTCGCCGCGCTCCTCATCTGCCCCGCGCCGAGCGCTGCCGCCGCCGCCGCCGCCGCCGCTCCGCTGCCCGCGCCGCCCGCGGCTCCCGATGGAGACTGACGCGCCCCAGCCCGGCCTCGCCTCCCCGGACTCGCCGCACGACCCCTGGTACGGCCCGGCCCGGCCCGGCCCGGCCTTACTGGCCCGCGCCCGCCCCGGCCCCGCCAACATGGCCGATCCGGGTCGGGCCGGGCCTCCCCGGGGCCCGGGCCCGCGCCCCCTGCGCCCGGGCGCCCGGCGCTCACGCGGGCCCTTTGTGTCTCTCCTCCTCCCGCAGCAAGATGTTCATCGGGGGACTCAGTTGGCAGACTACGCAGGGTGAGCGAGCCCGGGAGCGCCTGCCGGCCCGGCTGGGCACCCGGGACCCCCCGGCGCCCCGGAACCGGACACCCCAGCCCGGCCCTGCGACCCGCTGACCCCGGGCGCCTCCGCGCCCTGTTTCGCGCCCCGCCCGGGGACCCCGAGAGCGCAGGGCGATCGGCTAGCGCGCACGGCCCAGCGGGTGGAGGGGAGGAGATGAGGGGTTCAGGGGGCATCGGGGGGTGGGCTGAGCCCCCGGGACCCGCCGGCGGCAGCGCCAACTCCGCTCGCACCTGCGGCTCAAACTTTTGTGAGGCGGCTCCCGGAGCGGCGGGAACCCGGCCGGAGCCGTCCCCCCTCCAGCCCAGCTCGGCCCTCGGCTTCCTGGGGCCCCCAGTGGGCGCCAGGAGGCTCCACGGGAGCCGGGTGAGGACCGGGGGTGGGGGAAGCGGTGGAGAGCTTGCAGCCTGCTTGGCGCGGGGGCGGCCGGGCCGAGCCGGGGTCACTGGGGGCAAAGGACGCGGGAAGGGGGGAAGGGCGCGGGGCGCGGGCTGGTCCGAAGGCGGGTGTGTGGTTACAGAAGGGCTGCGCGAATACTTCGGCCAGTTCGGGGAGGTGAAGGAGTGTCTGGTGATGCGGGACCCCCTGACCAAAAGATCCAGGTGAGCCCCTCACCCCCTCCTCCTGCTCCCGGCTCGCCCCCCTCCGCCGCCACTCACTGCCTTGTAACCATCTGCCTCTCCCTCACTACCGCGCGCAGGGGTTTCGGCTTCGTCACTTTCATGGACCAGGCGGGGGTGGATAAAGTACTGGCGCAATCGCGGCACGAGCTCGACTCCAAAACAGTGAGTGGCCCTCGGGGCTTCGGGGGTCCTTTGGGAGAGGGAGGTCGCTGGAGGAGAGGGTCAGGCCTCTCCCCAGGGGACAGCTGGATGGGGTCCTGAAAGAAGGAGGGAGTTTTCTGAGTAGAAGGGCTGCCACACTCTGAAACTTTGTCACTAGAGTTGAGGGGAGACGGAGCAGGAAAATCCCAGGCCAGCTAGGAGATGTTACACCCCCCAACCCCTCCAGTACCGGTGAGGGAAGACGCAGCTACCATCCCCTTCTTGTACATACTAATCTTGATGCCTCAGAGAGGAGTTTGGGGTGGGGCTAGGTCCCACCCCTAGCCCAAATTGGGTGAGTCAGGGCTGCAGTGACCCACCCGTGGCTTCTCTGAACTCTAACTAGTATTTGGCTCCCCCCACCCCATTCCAGACCAATGGCAAAGCATCACTGAATCCCCCTCCCTTCTTCCTTCCCTCCCTCCTCCCCTGACTTTTGGTCAATGAGCTCCTTGCTTTGTGTGGAAGACGTGAACCTGCTTTGCTCATGAGGGGATTTATGAGAAGGGAGCTAGCTTGCCTGGAGACAACCCTTTCCAGCTAGATCTGAGGAGAAGCTGCTTGTTGGGCATTCAAACTCCAGGAACATTTTGCTGCTGTCTCACTGCTCCCCCAGTGTCTTGGGCCCTGCAGGGGGCGCTGGCACAGGCCCCAGCTCAAGGGGAGAGGGAAGAGGAGAAAGCAGAGGAGGGGTTCCTCTGTGATGGGGCGACTGTCTGCCAGGGGGCCGGGACAGTGCGATCTCTCACCACACTCCCCCACTCTCCTCCAGCCCTGGGCCTCCCTGCTTGGGTCAGTCATTGGCTCCTGTTTACCTGCAACAATAGCTGGTTGTGCCCAAGAATTTGTTAAATTACCTCCTGTCCCCGGCTCCTGTTATCTCTGCCCAGTGGCTCCCACTCCTGCTCGCAGTAATGAGCAAATGAGGCCAGGCCTCAACTTTGCCGGCTCTGAAAGGATCTTCTTGGCGCAGACTGAGTGACCCAAGCTGGGAATGGAGAGACAGTGGCCTATTGTTTTTGGTGATTATCTGCCATCAAGCTGCCTGTTCTCCTACCATCCCCTGTCCTCAGAATGCACTGATGGCTTCTGCAGCGCTCAGGAAGCAGAGATTTTGGGGCTGGGGCTGGAGCTGAGGGTGGGGGCATGGAAGATGGATAAGGGGAAGAGAGAGGGGAGGAAGGAGGATGAGACGGGCATCCTTCTGAGATTCGGGACTCGAAAAGGGCAAGGGCTTTGTGTTTGGCATTCTTCAGCCTGGGAAGGGAGGTTTATTGTGGGGAGTTTATTTTGGGTTCTGACTTTCACCTTTTATTTACTTGTTGGGTTTTATGTTGCCAGCTGTGAGTCAGAGTGGAGGTAAGGTGTGTCAGGGATTGGGTGTGTGTGGCCCTGCAGGACATAGCTTGGGTACCATCTCCCCATCAGTGTCTGCACATGGGGACTGTCTGAGGTGTGCTCTGGCAGCCTCCAGGAGAAATAGAAGGACGAACATGTCCATCGAGGTACGAAATCATACCTTCGGACAGGAGAATGGGCAGCTGTGATTATCCCTGGAGCCCCTTGGCATTTGGGGAGAGAGGAGGCATTGCCCAGTGTGGATTTTGGAGGTTCCTTCTCTGTGGGTAGATTCCAGAGGGGGAACCAGGGAGGCTGGCCCTGGTTTGTGCCATTCGGTCAGGGAGGGACCAGAACCCGTTGCCTAGAACTAGGCTGAGTTTTGAACTGAAGGAGCTCTGGGGAAAGATAGATCTTCCGTGCGATTGGCTGGTGAACTTCTGAGTGGTTTCCACCCATGTGAGTGGCAAGAAACTCTGAAATGACTGGGCCTCATAGGTCGTGCATTGATCACAGTGTCTCGTGCTCTGGCTTTTGCTGTTTGTCAGTACGAATGTAGTACCCGGGAGTACCCAGGTGCATCTTGCTTTTCCCCTTTGGTTGTTCACAGCCAAGGGCAAAGGTGGCCTGCTAGTAATAGCACCTTTGTTTGTGCAATGAAGGGCAGTTCACAAAGGAATGCTTTCACCTGCATTATCTCGTTTGATTCCTTGCAGCTCCCTCTGGGAAAAGTGGGTGCTATTGTCCCCACTTTGCAGATGGGGGAACTGAGGCTCAGAGGGATCAGGCAAGTTACCAAGATCACAGGCTTGGCCAGGGGCCCAAAGTTTCTGAGTTCAAATCCCGTGTTCTTGCGTGTCACCAAACCTGCGCTCTGCTTCACCCCAAGCCGAGCTGTATTATCAGGGAACTGTTTGTTTGTGGCCTCAAGAAGGGCTGTTAGATGTCGATGGTACTGGGAAAACAGAACTGAGTCTACCCTTGGTGGTTTATGAACTCTTATCTTGAAGCCTTTTTCAGGCAAAGAGTGTTTCCATTCACAAGGCTTCCGAAGTCTGGATCGCATACCTCACCTGGACAGGTATCTGTCAGGCAGGAAGGCCCTCGATATACCTGGTGCTGGAAGGAATAACACTTTGTTTACTTTTTTCTGGTTCTTGCTGAGGGCTAGACAACAAGTGCTTTGTAAGCATTACCTCAAATAATCTGCAGACAGCCCTTTGAGGTGGATGTTAGTATTGGCCCATTTTGCTGGTGAGCTCAAGCCTGAGGCTCAGAGAGGTTAAGTAATTTGTGCAAGCTCTCACAGCTGGGAAGCAGTGTAAGTGGGATTTGAACCCAACAGCCTGGCTCTAGGGCCTAAATGCTTAACTGTTACATTTTCCTGCCAGAGGCTGTGGTGGTTTCTGTCACCTCTGTGTCCTGGGATGAGAGAGGTCCTCAGATCTTCAGGCTGAGTGTGATAACCAACGCCCCTCTACCTCTCTCTTCCCTTTCAGATTGATCCCAAGGTGGCCTTTCCTCGGCGAGCACAGCCTAAGGTAGGTATGTGTGTGTCTGGGAGCAGCTCTGTACAACCAGCAGTGATTTTCCCAGCATTCCCTTCTATGGAAGAGGCTTCTGGTTAGAGTGTTAATGGCATGGACTGGGATGGGAGGAGGGAGGACTCTTCACGTCCTTGTTCTGTGAATTGCGGACACCATGCATTTTTCCATCTGTGCTCTGGGGTGGACTAGAGAGAGGGGGCTGCATATATTGAGAGAAGAAGGAACCCCTCAGGTGATTCATTGCCCTGTATTTGAAGCCAGTACACTTTGGACCCTGAGTCTAATTCTGACTCTGGAGATCACAGCCTCTGTGCCTAGCACCTCTGGGGGGTCAAACACAGCCCAGACTTACTCTCTGAAGCTGAGCTAAAGTCAGGCCAGGGAGCTACCTCTGACCCCCCAATTACCACCCCCCACCTCTGGGGTGAGGTGTGTTGGGCTTGAAGAGTGGGAAGGGACCGTGGTGTCTGACACCTGTTATCTTTCAAGCTGGATGACTGTGGCTGCCCTCCCAAGTATTCTTTTTCCCTGGTGCTGTGGCGAGTTTTTCTGGGTGTATGGAAAACAGATTTCTGAGCAGTTGAGCTATACAGAACTCAAAACTTTTGGTGCAGGACAGGAGCCTATTCCAGAGCCCAGGGCAACTAGCCACATCTTAATTTTTAAGCAGTCGAAAACAGGAGACAGGCAGAAGGCTGACTATAGTACAGAGATCAAGACCCCTGAGTCTGCTGATTTATCATGTGTCCTGGGACTAGGTCCCTCCTCAGAAGATCTCAATTCCTCCTTTGCAAGGGGTCAGTGGGAACTGGGATGCTTTAAGATTTTGAGTCATGGTGCCCAGCTCCTGCCACTGCGAAGGGAGAGAGGCAGGTTTTAGGAGACAGGAAAAGGGCATCACTGAAAGAGTCCAGCAGAGGGCCTGAAAGCAATTATGAAGCAGGTATTTGAAGGAAGCCGCACCAGGGAGCACATGGTCGGAATTGGGTTAATTCCATTAAGCAGTTTGGTGACAGAAGGTGCTTTAGTGTTAGGATGGGGCTGGGAATTGCCATGGATTAGCCATGCGCTCCTGGGGTAATTAGGACCATGTGTTCTTCGTAAAACAGGGCTGGGGCCACGGGGCAGCCAGAGGTTGGGTTGGGAGGAGGTTGATGAGGAAAATGTCGGTGTTGAGTTCAGGGGGACCCTGGGATGGGCCTTGGCCTCTCCCAGGAGGGGCTGGTGGGGTCTTTGAGGTAGGCTGTAGGTCTGGGTCACTAAGCCATTCCCCTTCCTGACACAGACCCCAGGAAGCGAGCCAGCCAGGGTGTGGGGTACACAGCTGCCCGTTACAGGCCTAGAGGCAGGGGTCCAAGGGGGAGCTTGGGGGGAGGGGGAGCTTCCGAGTAGCCGGGGCCACAGAGAGCTTGTCAGCTGGCGCCCTGGCAGGAGGGCTGGAGCCCCTGCTGGTGGCGGTAGGCCACAGGACTCAGATGCCCACTTTCTCATTCCCTCCCCTAACAGATGGTGACTCGAACGAAGAAGATCTTTGTTGGGGGGCTGTCAGTAAACACCACGGTGGAAGACGTGAAGCAGTATTTTGAGCAGTTCGGGAAGGTGGGTCAAAACTGGGGGTGCTGGCTGGGGGGTATGACAGGCCTGTAGAATTTTGGTCAGTAGCAAGTGGAGTCCAGCCAGGTCATTCCAATTCCTGCAAGAGTTGAAAAGGGGGCTGGGTCCTTTTGTGGGTGAGGCTGGGCCAACCCACCGTTCAGGCTCCTGGCCTATCTGTGGGCTTCGGACTCTGGACACGTCCCCAGGGAGAGAAGCCACACAGTAGCTGTCCCTGTTGTTGCCCTTCTCCTGCTTATCTTCACTCTCCTGAGGGAGGCTGTGCTCCCGAAGCCAGTTCAATCCAGACACCCCTTGGCCTCCTGGGAGCTTGCACCTGTCCAGTCCACGGGCGGTTGTACCTTCCCCCACTCCTTCCTGGTGAGGATGATAAGGAAGCAATAAATATGACTCCCAGTTGTACTCAGGACCCTCCTTGCACAGGTGGGAGCTGAGGGGGAGGGTGCCGATCTCTTAGCTACTGGGGAGGGGCTGAAGAGACCACCCCAAATTCCTGATCAGTCCCGGAGGACTGCTTCTTAGCTCTGAGGTGCAGGGAGCTTACATTTCTGGGCCATTTAGTCCATGCAGAAGCAGATGTGGTGACATGAGACAATAGGGTGTCCCCAGAAAGGGGAGCAATGTGAACATCAAGGTCGCATGGAGAGATGGCTAGGAGGGGACCAAGTTTTAAGTCTGCGGCTGAAGTAGGGCTGCTGTGCTTAGTGCTGGGGTCCCTGGTCTTTTCTGACCTGAGACAGGCTGCAGGCTGGATCTCACTTTCCCGTCAAGGCTCTTTCAGTTCCCTGTTAGGCAAAGGGCACAGGAGAACGTGGCTTGGGAATGGGATGTGAGCTGGGGACTGGGTGGGTTTCCAGCCCCCCCACACACACTCCGTCTCTAGGGTAGACGGGGAGAGGGTGGGAGGTCCCCTGGCCAGCGGATGCCGGCGATGCAAGGGCCAGAGGCCTAGGCTCAGGCGCCTCAGCGGGGACCCGGGCACAGGACCCAGGGCAGGTCGGCCGCCTGGGCCCCAGAGGGAAGGGCGCTCCTGGGAAGCAGCAGGCCCCGCTCGGCTCCGGTGGGGTGTCTTTGTGTCTGAGCGCCGAGCATTAGAGCTCGCACTAATCTGATCCAGCAGCTGTGATTGGAGGCCGCCTGCCCCCGGGGCCGGCGTTGCCATGGCAACCGGGCCCCAGGAGAAGCCGTCAGCGGCCGCGTCTTTTGTTCGGGCCTAAATCGGCGTTGGCATGTGAAACCGGCCCGGGGAGGCCAGGGGGAGCTGGAGAATAGGCTGCCAGGGAGAGAGGGGGACAGCCGGGAATGCCAAGGGCCCCGCGGCGGGGGGCCTCCCGCCCGGATCGAGGGGCCGCCGCCGAGGGGGGAACAATGGTCAGCCGCCATGGCTGCCACTCAGGCTTAGCGGCCGCCGAACTTGGCGGCTCCCACTGGTCAGCAGGCCTCGGCCGCCTCCCCTCCCCCCGCCCGAGCCCCCCTGCCCCTGTGTTCCCATGGAGACCAAAGCCTATTAAGGACACTGGGCTGGGAGCCTCTCTCCCCTCAGCTGGCCCCAGGATGGGGACACTGGTGGGGGTCCCCTGAACCCCCAGCCACTTTCCTTGCTCTGTGCCCTGGCCTCAACCCCGGTGCCCCACTCTGGGTCTGTCCAGCCAAGGCCCAGGTTGAAGGGTCTGGGGGGCCAGCGCAGGTAGAGTGGGAAGGTTGGGTGGAGGAATGGCTGTGGATTTGGGCTGAATCAGTTTTGGGTCCCGCAGGAACTCAAAGCTGCAGGATGGGGGAGGAGGGTGTGGCTGGTTCATCTACTCATTCGTTGAAAAAATAATCACAGTAGCACAAGTCCAGGTGCTCAGTAGGGTGGTCATGGTCATAACTGACACAGGCACTGTCTTCATGGAAACTTCAAAGCCAGTGGTGTCCAGCTGTTCTGTCTCTAGCTTTGCCACCCTCCCCCATGTGACTGTGGGTAAGCCCCTCTATAATAAAAGTAATAATTAATAATAATAATGGCTGTTATTCATTAAGCACTTACTGTATCCCAGGTACTGTGAGTTAAGAGTGTTACACGCACTATCTCATTTAACTCCTCCCTATAAGACACTGTGTATACCCATTTTACAGATGAAGAACTTGAATCATAGAGACATAAAGCTGCTTGCCAAGCTTACTTTCCAATTCCAGCCTGTCCTACTCAAAGCTTGTGCTTCTATCACAAGCCTCCTTTCTGGGTTTCTCTTTTCCCTGTGCTAAACATGCATTGTCCATCCAGTTTGGACGGTCTAGCTAATTTGGGATGTGGGCTCAGAATGGGTCCATAGCATGGGAGTTAGGGTGGCACTGTGCTGCAGGGCCCTGGGGCAGGAGGCTTCTTAGGAAGGGAGATGTAATATCCCTCTGAGATTCTCCAGGGACCCAGCTGCCTCCTGGGTCAGTGGAGGTGGGGTGTGTGCGTGTGTGTGTGTGTGTGTGTGTGTGTGTGTGTGTGTCCTGGTTCTCCTAGGGGAGAGTCAGGGGCCCAGTGCCGCTTGGTGCCTAAGAAGAACTGGAGGACCACCCAGTTCAGGGGCTGCCCTTTCCACTTTAACAAGGCAGATGACGGCCTGGAAAGAGAGCAAAGGAGAGTGGGTAAGAGGCTGTGCCCCAAGGCCTCAGGAAGTTTTCCTTTATCCCTTGGGTGTCTGACCATTTGGGGGAGGGTCAGCAGCTGGAGTGGGATGTGGAGGGGGGAGAGGCAGTATCAGAGGCCGCCCTTGATTTCCACCGAGGGTGAATCAGACCTTAGCTTAACCCCATGAGACAGCTGACACTGGCTGAAGAATTAAGAGGGCAAGGAGGGAAGCAGCAGATGTAGGCAAAGGGAAGCTCGGACTGCAGAAGGGAAGCAAAGGACTTTGACTGTCCATGTATCTGAGAGGATGCCTTGAGGGAGTAGCAAGAAGAGAAGACTGGAGTCCAAGGGATGGGGGATTAATGTAGATCCTCCTCCTTCCTCCACCCCTTTCCCCTCCCCCAATCAGTGGGAGGCAAGAAGCCCAGGCACTGAACTCTACTTGCTTTAATTACAGCCTCTAGCAAAAGGAAACCTCAATTAGAGGAAAAGATCTGTACCATGAGAGGGGAGTTGGGTCTGGCTGTAGTGGCTGTCCTCCCGGCCTTTTGCAAAAAAGGAAAGAGGCTTTCACTTCCCCACCTCATATCTTACTCCTGTATTTTCCCCTCTAGCACCCATTCTATGCCTCCTCCTCCCAGGTTTGATCTGGGATTTGCTGGGTGACCTTGTGTAGGTGACTTCACGTCTCTGAGCCCATTTCCTTATCTACAAAATGAGGATCTTACCCTGCAAGGAATATGGAGGAGAGGATGGTGGGGCAAAGTGCCAAGCATGTGTTTGGTGCTTAATATGTTCAGGCTGGCCCGTTGAGATTTTGAGGGTTGAATGGTGGTGCTGTGGCACCCAGTTGGGGTTGCAGATGGAAAGCTGTCCCCTACCCAGGGAGCAGGTTTAAGATAAAGCCTGGACTGGGCAAGAGGGGAACGGGTGTCGGAGCCCTTGCTCCTGGGTTGTGGTGGAGGCCCCCGTGTCTGGTGGGTCGTCCACGGTAGCTCTGTTTCAGGTGGACGATGCCATGCTGATGTTTGACAAAACCACCAACCGGCACCGAGGTGAGTTTGGCCCCCTCCCCCTTCCCAGGCCAGGCTGGGGGCCTGTGGTCAGCCAGGGGGCTACAGGTCACAGCTGCCCTTTCATCTCGCCTCCTGACATCCTATCCCCGAGGATCTGCATCCTCTCCGGGGCCTGGCCTTACAGAAGGCTTTTGTCCCGCCGTTTCCTGTGCTAGAAACTTGCCGAATTGCAGACACCCGAGAGGAGCAGAGGAGCAGACCTCTCCTCCCCTTGCAGCTGAGCCCTCCACCCCCGCCCCAGCCGGTGTCTGCCTGGGCTTACCTTGTCCCTGGTAACCAGAGCTTAGACCGGGCCACCCCCGGGTCAGGCTGACTCCACAGCCCCGGGCAGTCTGCTCCTGCCACTGCCCCCTCGCCCCACCCATCGGCTGAGCCCAGCCCCCAGGACCCTTGCCCCTGAACCTGTGAGCATCTGGGCCACCGGGTGTACACTGCCTGGTTGTTTTTCTCCCAAGGGCCTTGCCTTCTGAGAAATCCCATTCCAGCCCCTGGGGCACACCCAGGAGGAGGCGGGGTTGTTTCTCCAGTGCCTTCAGAGCTTTTGGGCCTTTTAGCCTGTTTGGGGAGTGGGGTATGTGCTGGTGGGTGTGTGTGTGTTTTTGTCTGTGCATGTGAGGGTGTCTATGTCTGAATAGTTTTGTAGATCTAGCGTGTCAGAGTAACTGTACATGTACACAGGGGCCTTTATGCATTTGTGAGCACTGGTGAGTGTTTCTGTGATATATGGGTACCTAGGTGTACCATATATCTGTGTATCTGTGTACAAAAATATATTTGTACACGTTCATGTGCATTTTTAAAAGTATTTGTGTGTGCTCTTTTCCCCTCCTTGGAAAGCATCTGAGGAAGAGAAAAGGCATGTTGAATGTTGTTTGCATCATAGCTCTGCCTCTTTCTAACTTGCTACGTGGTCTTGGGCAAGTCACTTCGCTGAGCCTTGGTTTTCACATCCGTGATTTGGGAGCTGAAACCCTGTCTCATCGGGTAGTTGAGAGGTTGCTAGGCTGGGAACAAAGCTTCTTGTTAACGCTTAGACACTTGCCTGTGAGGGGGGAGTGGTGTTATTGGTATGACTTGGGGCTGGGTTTTGACCATGAGCCCTGTTCTGAGCCTGCCTTTGCCCTCTAGGGTTCGGCTTTGTCACGTTTGAGAGCGAGGACATCGTGGAGAAAGTGTGTGAAATCCACTTCCACGAAATCAACAACAAAATGGTGAGCCGGGATTGGATGGGGTGGAGGTGCAGAGGGAGACTAGGGCTCCAGGCTGAGCCAGCCAGGGCTGCTTGGAGGTTCTGCAGGCAGGCAGAGGGGCCTCACAGTCAGTGGGGCAGAGCCAATTCTCCCACCCGCTGGAAATCTGGACAGGAAGACAGTGTCCCACAGCTGTGAGAAAGCATGGCTGGTGGGTTCAGAGGGACCGGGTTGAAATCCTTACTCCGCCGCTTACTAGTCTAGTCATTGGGCAGATGACTTCCCCTCTCTGAGCCTCAGTTTCCTCATCTGTAAAATGAGAGTGGCAGCAGTACCTCCATCATAGGGTTGGTGTAAGCATTCGATGAACTACTGCATGCAAAGCTGATCTCTAGCACTCTGTGATTCCTCCAGAAATGGTAACCATGAAATTAACAATAAAGAGGCCTGCCAGGGAATAGGAGGGTGACCTGCGTCTATAGGAGGGACTGACCGCCAGGTCTCATTGCAGGTGGAATGTAAGAAAGCTCAGCCAAAAGAGGTGATGTCACCGACTGGCTCGGCCCGGGGGAGGTCTCGAGTCATGCCCTATGGAATGGACGCCTTCATGCTGGGCATCGGCATGCTGGGTATGTGCTAGGCCTGCATCTGCGGCTTCTTCCTGCCCAGAACTGCTCCCGGGGCTACCAGGGGCTGCATGGGTGTTGCATCTCCTCGGTGGTCTGCCCTCCTGTCTGTCTGAGTGGTTGGGTAGGAGTGTGGACCGAGGATCTCAGGTCTGCGGGTCCTAATGAAGGTAGGCCGATTTGGTTGTAGGGTGCTGCCCTCTGGTGGTGACCAAAAGAATGGTCCAGCTGCTCCTCATTAATTGGTCCTTCTGTCCATCCGTCCATTCTATTTTTTGTTCACCCATCTGTCCAGTAAACAGTTATTGAGCAACTATAAATGCCAGGCCCTATGCCAGGAAGTACAACGGTGACTTTCCTTGGAGCTTTATGGTCTGGCAGGGGAAAAAAATAAGTAAGAATATAAATAAATAGGTTTAGGATGAGAATTATAGGATGCCAAGGGAGCATGGTCATAGCAAAGTTGACCAAGACTTGGAGAAGCTAAGAAGGAAGTCACATTTAAGCTGAGTCTGTGGGTTGTGTAGGAGCTAGTTATGGGAGGTCAGGGAGCAGGGGAGGGAAAAAGTGGTCAGGCAGATGGAAGAGCATTTACAGACCCAAAGGCCTCTGGGAAGGTAGAAAGAAGGCTGCTTCTTCTTGTTCATTCAACTAATATTTATTGAGCAGCTTCTGAGAGACAGGACCTGCCTTCATGGGGTTTCCCATCAAGTGGGAGACAGAAGTGAATGGGCAGTGTCACCACAGTGATTGGAGGCTGTGGAAGGCCCAAGGAGACACTTAAATCCACCTGGGGGTCAGGGAGGCTCCCCGGAGGAGGTCAAGATTACCGTGAGCCTTGGAAGTTGAGCACGAATCAGCAGTGCTTGGGACCCACGACTGAGGGTGAAAAGTCTGAGCTGGGCCCCCAGGAAGGTCACAGTCTCCCTGGAGAGACAAGATGTATATACACAGAAAGAGAACAGTACAACGGGGTCTTTATGCTGGGGATGGGGGAGGGGTGCTCTGGGGACTCATAGGAGGGGCTATAGCATGGGCTAGAGGGTCAGGAGTGGGATCACAGATAGAGGGGTGAGGAATGTACCCGCCAAGTGGAGCATTGTCTTCTCCTGAAGTTTTTGTTTTAACTTTTTATTTGGAAGTAATTTCAAATTTTCAGAAGAGTTGGAAAAATAAAGTAGTACAAAGACCATCCATATACCCTCTACCAGATTCACCTATCGTTTATATCATACCCATTTTGCTTTTATCATTCTCTCTGTATGTGTACACACACACACACACACAGAGTACACTTGTGATTTTTTCCCTGAATCATTTGAGGGTAAATTACATACATTTTGGCCCTTTACCCTTAGATAATTCACTGTGTGTTTCTCAAGATTAGGGATGTTCTTTCATGAAACCACATTATAATTACCAATTTATACTGATATAATATTTTAATCTAATCTATTATCTGTTTTCTGATTTTATCAGTTGATCCAGTAATGTTCTTTATAACTATTTTTGTCCTCCAGAGCAAGTTCCAGGCTAGAATAAAGTATTGAATTTAGTTGTTCTCTCTCTTTAGCCTCCTGTGGAATATTGAGAAAATTTTCTTTTCAAAGCAATTCATTAGCTGGTTTCACCGCATTTAAAAAGTGGGGGGAAAAAAGAAAACCTCTAACCAGTAGTGAGAATTGTGGTTGAGAGACTTGGAGCCAGTCACATCTGAATTTGAATCCCAATTACACCATTATTACTCACTAGGTGATCTTTCTTTCAAAGCTGCAAATATCTATTATAATATATGTATACTAAGTAGCAGGCACCGTGTTGGTGTTTTGGAGAGACAAAAATAAAAGATGGGAAAGACAGAAAATCAGCACTTAAAGAAATCCTGGGATAAGTTCAGATATTGGTCATCAGTGCTATGAAAGGGAAAAACCAGGGTGACATGATAAATATTGAAAGGGAAAAACCAGGGAGGGTGACGTGATGAATATTTTAACTGATGAAAGGGAGGTCTCTTGTGTGATGACCTCTCTGAGGAGGTGACATTTGAGCTGCGTCTTGCACAATGAGAAGGACATAGTTATGTGAAAACCGGGGGAAGAGTGTTCCAGGCAGAGGAATCATCATGTGCAAAGGCCCTGGGGTGGGAAAGAGCTTGCTGAATTTGAGAAACAGCAGGGAGGCCAATGTGGCTGGAGCAAAGTGAGAAAGGGGCAGGGTGTAGATGAGGACAGGACGGAGGCAGGAGCCTGAGCATGAAGGGCCTTGATAAGAGTTTGGATTATTCTCAGCTAATAAGTGTCACCTCTCTGAGCCTTAGTTTCTCTATCTGTAAAATGGGGCTCCTAATAGTACCTCTTGGGATTCTTGTGAGGTTTAAGGAGAGAGTAAAGTATGCAACAGGCTTTGCACAGGGCTTGGCATGCAGAAGGTATATGGTAAATATGACTGATTATTATTCATGATACAAGGTGGGGAGGGAAATGAGAGGCTCACATCCTTCCCTGCTGAGCTGTAGGTAAGGCATCTGACACTGGTCCCCTTGCCCTATCAGGTTACCCTGGTTTCCAAGCCACGACCTATGCCAGCCGGAGTTATACAGGCCTCGCCCCTGGCTACACCTACCAGTTCCCCGGTAAGTTCTTCCCAGTGTCCCTCTGCTGCCAGCATGTCCCTGGTTCCCGGGCAATCTGACTCCTCATGGGCGGTGTCTGGGGGTGCATGGCATGGGGGAGGTCTGCCTGCTGGAGGCTTGGAAGGAAGGGCACGTCTGAGGAAGGAGCGCCTTCGCCCCACCCATCCCCCCCCTCCCCAGAAGCTGGGGGGACTCCCCGTGTGGCCCTGCATGGCACCCCTCCCTCCCAGGCTGATCTCTGCCCGCCTCTTGCCTTTCTCTCCTCCCTACCCGCCTCTGGGGTTGCCACTTCCACCAAAAGGGCATTGGGCTTGTGGTGGGGCAACCTCCCTGAGGGCCAACGTTGGTTGTGTCCTTACGGACTCACCGATAATGACCATGTGCTATGCTGAGCCCCTTTCAAGGCAGACAAGACCTTTGGAGACCCTGAATGCTGAAAAACAATTTAAAAGCAAGATGATCACCACCCTCATTTGTAATTCAAAATAAAAACAACACTAGGCCTTCTCATAAGTGGCGAGAAGCCCAACGAAGTTCTGAGCTTTCCCATGATGACTATTCAATGTTTTTTTTAATATCAAATTTCATATTTTTGCAAGGCTTTTGTTTGCTTGTTTTCTGGTCTTATTTTTCTAGAGGTCCCCTAAGCACTTGCACCTTGGGCAGTCCAGCTTGGAATCCTCTATACACATGTTTTTGTCTAGTCCTGACAGTAATCTCTGGGGGAAGGCATGGTGATCCCCATCTTCTAGGTGAGGAAATAGGCTCAGAAGGGAAAAGTGACTGCAAAGATGACTCAGCTAGAAAGTGGCAGAGCTGCTCTAGGGTCATCGCTTCCCATCAATGCTTCCTTCCCAGCTCCTCCCCCCCCAAAGAAAATAGGAGGAAAGATGGATTCTGGGAGATTTTTTAGTGCAATTTCAAGACTTTTAAGAAAAACAGTGGGAACAGAAGCTCCAGCATCACCCAGTGCCCAGGGTATAGGTGGCAACTCTGCCCACTCTTCCCTTCTCTGTCTGTCTCCCTTCTCTGTGACTGTGTCTCCTTCCCCACCCTTGCCTGCTGGGGACCGTGCTCTCCCCATTCCCAGCTCTCGGGTCCTGTGCATGGCCTGTCCCCCCACCCAGTGTCCCTGTGGGTGCATTTGTCCTCCCTGGGCCACGCCCAAGAGGCCTCCCTGCATCTTCCTAAGCTGTTTTACGTTTCATTTTAGAATTCCGTGTAGAGCGGACCCCTCTCCCGAGCGCCCCAGTCCTCCCCGAGCTTACAGGTCAGTCGCTCGGATTTCGTACACCTCACAGGCCACATGGGGAGAAAGAGAATGACCCAGGAACCTTCCCAGGGAAAGCTAGTGGGACCCTTTTCTCCTGCCCTCCAGTCTATGAGGATGCAGCAGACTCGGGCACTGGCCAGTCTGTGTAGCTGCATGGCCCTTAAGGGTGGGGCATAGGGCCAAGCCCAGCAGATGGAGGCGAAGTCACTCATTCATCCATTTGACAAATATTTATCTAACGCCTCCCGTATGCCAAGCACCTTGTAGGCGCTGGGAGCCAGTGGTGAACCAGCCAAGGTCTCAAACTCAGAGCAAAGTGGGCCGGGTGGGGACGTCAGGACATGGCAGTGGGCATGGCTCCACTCAGTGCCAGCCAACCCTGCCAGGAGGGGATGCAGACCCACACCTTACAGATCTTATTTTCCAAGAGAGGCCCAAAACCCAGCTTTCACTTTCAAATGAATTTTTCAGTTATTTTCAAATGTTGGCAACCAATTTCAAATTTTTAAACCACTGCAGGCCAAATGCAACATATTTGAGGGCCAAATCCAGCCCGTTTGCAACTTCTGGGCAAGTAGGTGATGTGCTTGGCCATCCTGAACCATTTCTCAAGCTGGAGTTTTTACTTGGGCCAGTCAGCTCAGCTCTGGAGCTGGGGCCGGGGCTGAGGCCCAGGCCAAGGGCAAGGGGCGGGGCAGGGTGGGTGCAGATGAGGTGGGCTGCAAGGGGTTTCTCTGTTCAACCCGCTTCTCCCCCCACCCCATCCCCAGACTCCCCCCCAACCTAGCCGTGTGTGGAGGACGTGAGCGTGGATGCTGCTTTAGATGAGACCTTCCTTCCAAGGGATGCTCAGGGGGGCCCCAATATGGGGGAGGGGAAAGAGGAACCTGGGGTGAAGGAAGGGGAGGGAGTCCTGGTGGTGGGGCTAATAGAGGCTCTTCCCTGAGCAGAGTGAGTGGGGGAGTGAAAAGGGGTCTTTCCTACTCATTTCAGAACTCTTGTGTTGAGGACCTACTGTGTGAGACACTGCCAAGCCCTGGAGGCAAAGCAGGGACCAGACACCCAAGCTCTGATCTGCAGAACTTGTGCTCTAGAGAGAGAGAGAGAAATGCTTATTATACAAATGAGTAATGCTTTACTGCTGTGATAAGAGCATGCTGGATTTGCTTTGTGGAAATGCCTAACTGGGCCCCAGACTAGACCTCAGAGCCCAGCCCTGCCGTTAAAGAACCGAGGGAAGAAATATCCCCTCTGCAGACATTTTGGCCAGGGAGGATGTGGGTTCAAGGCTAAGCAGTTCTTGGAGGTCTGGGGTCCAGACTATTCCCTTGCCTTCAAGAGACGAGGGTGTTTCCTTCGTGCATTTAATCAATATTTTTTGTACCAAATGCTGTTCCAGGCAGTGGGGATTCAGCAGGGAATGAGACAGACGAGACCCATGCCCTCCTGGAGCTGATAGTCTAGTGGAGGGAGACAGGAATAAACAAGTAAATAAACAAGTATCAGATACTTTCTCAAGGTGAGAAGTTCCACAAGGAAAATAAAACGGGGAGATGTGCTAAAGTGTAAGTGTCAGGGGCGAGGGGCTGCCTCAGCAGGGGTGGTCAGGGAAGGCTTCTCAGAGGAGGTGACGTCTGAGTGAGAAAGTGCCAGCTCTATGAAGACCTTAGGCAAGTTGTCTCCCAGCGGTGCAGAAATGCTATCCTAAACTTTAATCCCCTGGCCCAATGGCCTAGCCAAGGACTTTCAGGGTTGTTTTTCAGGGTCCCTAGTGTCAGGTCCAGTTCAGGGCCAGGGTCACCAAAACAGCCCCCAGGGGCACATCTTGGGATGGGAGAGGGCAAATGCAAACTCCCCAGACCCTGGCTCTGGTTGGGATTGTAGCTTCTCAAGGGCTGCAGTGGCAGAGCCAAGCGGCAGGGGGCGCTCACCCCCAGGCCTGAGGGAGCTCCAGACTCATGCCAACCAATTATTTAAGCAGAGGTCCCTCCTAGTACTGTTCCTTCAGCTGACACTTATTAAACACCAACTGTATGCAAGGCAGGGTGCTAGGCGCTGCGGAGGTGGGAGGGGGGTAGACAGGGAATAGCCAGATCCCTGTGTCTGAAGAGGGGGTCAGAGAAAAGGGGATGAGGAGACTTGGAGGAAGGAGTGGTCATTTCTGCCTCGGTGGTGGTCAGGGGCCCCTGAGGCAGGGAACTGCGTGTACATGATGTATCGAGGACATGCTCACGGGAGAAGGGGAGCGAGGGGAGCCGGCCAGGCAGCAGAAGGAGTGAAATGGGCTTGTGGCCTGGACTGGAGTCTAGCTTCAGCCGGATCCCACCGGGGGGTAGGGGGGGATTAATACACCTCCTGGTTGGTCCCTTGGGGCGACAGCCTGGCTTTTGGTACCCGTGTCAGTCAGTCACTGGCTCCAGTTGACTGGGGTTGGGAAGAGGGACATAATCTCTGTATACCCCTGGGCTAAGTAGCCCCCGTCCAGCCAAGGGCCCTCCCTGGAGAAGGGGGCAGCTGCAGGCGATGCTCAGAGCAGCTCGTGGAGGGTGCACCACCCGCACCTGCTATGAGGTTTGGTTGTTCAAGTGTGTCCGTCAAGTCCAGGGGAGAAGCTGAGGATCCCTGGGAGGCGATCCTTTCGCCTCCCTTTCTCCAAGAGAGTCCTTCTGCCTGACCCCAGGGCTGCACTGACCCCTCCGAGGTGGGGTAAGGCTGGAGAGGCTCTGCCCTCATCCCCTGCTGCCCCTCAGCTGCCACGCTGAACCGCCCATACCTTTCCTTCCAGCCATTCCTCTCACTGCTTACGGACCCATGGCAGCGGCAGCGGCAGCAGCAGCTGTGGTTCGAGGGACAGGTGAGGCCTTCTGGGGTGCAGGAAGCGAGGGAGGGGAGCAGGGGGCAGAGAATTCTAGTGGGGTGAGGAGGTGCCCCTGCCACCCCTCTTCAGAGGGACTCACTTATTCATTCACTCAACGAATATGAACTGAGCACCTGGCAGGCTGGCCAGGAAGGAGACTGACGTGGTCTCCGCCCTCCAGAGCTTACAGGCTGGTGGGGCATCAGGTATTAAAAAGGCAGTCACACGGAAGGATAATACTGCCCGCTGGGGGATGTCAGCTGTCAGAGGAGCTCACAGGCCTCTCAGGAAGGCTTCCAGGAGGTTGCACCTCTTAACTTCGCATTTGAAGGCAAACAGGAAGAAAAGTATTCCCAACAGAGGGAAGAGCAGGTGCAAAGGCTTAGAGGCCAGTTAGCATGGGTGGAGTGCAGGAGTGGGGAGTGGGGAGGAGGTGGGAGGAACCGGGTCCTGGGGAGACCCTGAACATTTTAAGCAGCAGAGTGATGTCCATTTTAGAAAATGGACGCAGCTGCAGGGTGGGTACAGGCGTGAAGGGGCTCCAGAGGGGAGGGGAGGTCAGTGAAGAGGCTGCTGAGTGGTCAGACAAGAGATGATGGGGGCCCGAGCTGGGGCTGGGGGGGGGGGTGGGTGGATGGACCCTGGAGGATTTCTGGGTGGCGTCGCACATGCCCCTCTGGGTTGTGGGGGGAGGCAGGGGGGAGGGGCCAAGGTCAGGCTGGGTGGAACGGATTGGAGGGGATGCTGGGGGGTCACAGCGGGCGCCGGGGCTATCACCGTCTTCTTTCTGGGTTGCCAGGCTCTCACCCCTGGACGATGGCTCCCCCTCCAGGTTCAACTCCCAGCCGCACAGGGGGCTTCCTGGGGACCACCAGCCCGGGCCCCATGGCCGAGCTCTATGGGGCAGCCAACCAGGACTCGGGGGTCAGCAGTTACATCAGCGCTGCCAGCCCCGCCCCCAGCACTGGCTTTGGCCACAGTCTTGGGGTGAGTGGCTGGACCTGGAGGACCCTGAAGTTGAAGGAGGGAGAGGCCTTGTCTGTCTGTGGGGGCAGAAGGGAGGCGAGAGATGACGGATGGAGAGAGTGTCACCAACCAAGGAACAGTGAGGGTTATCATTCAGTCATTCAGTGGACGTTTAATAATCTCCTTCTGTATGCCAGGCATTAGGTGTGCTCTGGGGATACTGTGCAAATGAGACTCACCATCTCTGCCTGCATGGAGGCTAGATTCTAGCTCAGGGGTGCCCTACTTTTAACCAGGGTACTGGCTAATGCAGATTCCCAGGCCCTACCCTGGAGAATCTTTTAGTGGGGGCGATATGGGCAGGGCTAGAGAAGGTCTGTGCCTCACCTGGGGCTCCTGTGAGAGACGGAAGGAGCCCCTGGGCTTTCTCTGCTGCCCCCAGGAATCTAGGAGTCAAATTCTTTTCTTTCCAGGGCCCCTTGATTGCCACAGCTTTCACCAATGGGTACCACTGAAGCAGGAGGCAGGTGGCAGGAGGTGAGGAGGTGGGCAGGGGCCTTGGGGTGTGGGTGGCACTGGGAAGGCTAGTACTGGGCAGCCTAGTCTGGGACATGGCCCCCGTCCCTGCCTTCACGGAACCCACAGCCCAACGAGGAGACAGACCTTCATCCCAGCAGTGGTCAAAGAACAGGAGGAGCGGCTCCATAAAGAATGTACGCAATAAGGCAGAATGTGCTGCCTCTCAGGCGAAGATTTCTTTTTTCAGCACCCTTTTTTTTAAAAATTTTTGGCCGCATTGGGTCTTTGTTGCTGCGCATGGGCTTTCTCTAGCTGCAGAGAGCAGGGGCTGCTCTTTGTTGCGGTGGGCGGGCTTCTCATTGCGATGGCTTCTCTTGTTGCGGAGCACGGGCTCTAGGCGCGCGGGCTTCAGTAGTTGTGGCTCACGGGCTCTAGAGCTCAGGCTCAGTAGTTGTGGCGCATGGGCTTAGCTGCTCCGCGGCATGTGGGATCTTCCCGGACCAGGGCTCGAACCCCTGTCCCCTGCCTTGGCAAGCGCCACCAGGGAAGTCACCGAAGATTTTTTAAGATTGATGATGCCCAGCCATGATAAGGGGGGAGGACAATCTGCAAATTGGCTCAGGTTTTCCAAAGGGCAGGTTTATCCGGACTAAACATTCATGCCCTTAACACAACGATTCCACTTCTAGGCATTTATTTTTAAAACTGCAAATAACTGAAATGCCCATCAACAGGAGAGCAGTTAAGCAGACTGCATGCATACAATGGAGTATTACTCAACTGGTAAAACAGGATACTTTCAACATATATGCGTATACAGAGAGTGAGGGGACGGGAGGACCCTACACACACAGTCATCATGCTGTGTATGGTGGGGCACTTTGTGACCCAGTGACATTTCCTTTGTTCATTCATTCATTCATTCAAACAACTATTTATTGAGCACTATTCCAGAAAAGGGGAAGGTAGAAGACAGACAAGGCCCCTCTCACTCTACAGACAAAAATCAAGTGAGCAAGTGAGATCATTCCAAATCGTGTGTGAGGGGTCTACCTACTTTAGGGGTTCAGAGGGCATCTCTGAGAAGGTGACGTTTGAACAAATCCAGCCATTCAAAACTCTATGGGAAGGAGGGTTTCAAACGGAACAGAAAATGCGAAGTGTACGAACAAAGCTTGCCTAGGAGGGGATTAGGGAAAGAGGGCTGCAGGAGGATACCTGTGTTCTGGGGGCCGCAGAGAGGTGCGGGGGCAGCACGCCCATAACCTGCCGCTGTGTTCCAGCGCCCCGGCCTGCAGCTGACTGAGGACCACGAGTGAGCCAGCAAGGGGGCGGGGACACCTCAGCCGCAGCCGCCTTCCCCTCCCCCGCAGCGACTCGGACGCGACCGTCTGCCCCACCCCCCCCCACTCCCCCCACCCCCGGCCCCGGCCCCTGCCCTGCTGCCCGCCCCCGCCGGACATCCATCGTCTGGCTCCCCTACTAACCTCCCCCTCTTCCCCAGCCTCCCCTGACCTGCCCTGCCGCTTTTATTTATTTTGGATTAGCCAGTTGCCCCCCACCGCCCCTGGTTCTCCCCTCCCCTGTCGGGTCTGCACCCCGCTCTCCTTGCCGCGCCCCCCTAGGACTCCCGAGAAGGCTTTTGTATTTGTGCATAGCTAGAGTGAGGGCGGAGGGGGCCTGTTACAGGCCGCAGCAGCCACAACCCTGGTTTTTTATTCCGATTTTCCCTCCTTTTCTCTTTCCTTTTTTTTTTTTTTTTTTAAAGAAACCGTTTTTTAGGTTGTGAATGTGAAGCCCCAGGCCGCAGGGGGCAAGGGGCCAGGTGCCCCCCTCACCAGCTGAGAACAAAATGTCTATGTGGGTGCGGGCCCCTGGCCAGCTCCCTCCAGCCCTGGAGAGGAGGACAGGGCTGCGTAGGCCAGGCCGAGCCCCTGGAACCATCCCGTCCTGTATCATATGTAAATACTGTGAGGTGAAGCCCACACCCCTCTCTAAGACCCCTTGGGGGTGAGGGCATCGCCTCGCCCCACCTGGCAAAGGTCTCCCCTCCACCGTGTTTCTCTACCTTCCTCAGACACCGTTACTGTAAGCTTGCAGGCCTCAACTGTGGCCGAGTCAGGCCCGCTCTCTCAGGCCCTAGGGGTCAAGGCCTTGGGCCCGCTCACCCCGAAAACCCAGTGTGGGAACGAGGGAAGAGAAGGGCTCACCTGGAGCCACTGCTGGAAAGGAATTAACTCTCCAAAGGTCTCCCCCTGCCCCCTACCTAGTCGGGCCTTCATGGTTTCTGCCCTGAGTCCCTCCGTAAGTGGGCATCGGGCGGGGGGGCACTTTGGGAAGGGGCGGACCCCAGGGGAAAGCAAAGGGCTTCTCAGGGAACCCCCAAATTCTCTCACTGAAGTTCCCCACCAGGATGGTCCCGTGGCCATAGCCCCTTGGCTGCCCCAAGCCCCCCGAGCCCCCTTCAAAGGAAAAAGAGGCTCAGGTCGTGACTCTTCATGAACAGCGAGTGACCAGGCTGGCATGGCAGGGCTGAGGCCCCCCGCCGTCGTCCCCCCTCTCTGTGTCCTCTCCCCCAGGTCTGAGGCTGGGGTCCTAAGCTCCCTTCCCCATTATAGTCCCTGCCTGTGAAAACCCCCTTTGGAGAGTTAATTGTCTGTGTGAGGTGCTTAACCTATTAGCCCTGAGAACACAAAGCAATAATCTTTGTTACCGAGATGCGCGGCTGTTTGTGTTTTTTTGTTTTTTTTTTTTTCGTTGTTTTTTTAAATGTTTCCTAATAAAAGAGAAGCTGCATTTTATTGGTTTTTATTTTTAATTTTCTACACGTTTGAGCTGAGTCATAAGAGACTTAGCTTCCCTCTCCTCCCCTTCCTGTGATTCCCCCACCCCACTGGGCCCATCCATGGGCTCAGGGCCCTGGAATTCCGTTTTCTGATTTGTTTGGGAAATTTTTTAAAAAGATGTTACACGGTGTTTCGAAGCCAGCAAGTTACCACCCTCCGGTGTCTCTTCTCTCCACATCTGTAACTTCTTTTTCCAGGTTTTATTTTCAGTTTTAAATTCCTAATAAATTATTTGAAAACGGGCCTGAGCTTGTGAGTGTCTTGCATCTCTCTGTGCGTTCAGGTCTAGGTACCCCAACGATACCCTTTTTCCCTTCTCCTATTTTCCTCCTGGAATAATCTCCACCTTCCACTCGACCCAGCTCCCATCTCCAACTCCTTCATCAGCCTCAAAAGCTTAGTGTCGATGATGAGATACCACTTCACACCCATTAGGATGGCCATCATCAAAAAAACAGAAAATAACAAATGTTGGTGAGGATGTGGAGAAATTGGAACCCCTGTGCCTTGCTAGTAGGAATGTAAAATGGCACAGCTGCTATGGAAGATAGTTTGGTGGTTCTTCAAAAAGCTAAACATTGAATTACGATCCAACAATTCCACTCCTGGGTATACACCCAAAGGAATTGAAAGCAGGGACTCAGATACTTGTACACCAATGTTCACAGCAGCATTATTCACAATAGCCAAAAGGTGGAAAACAATCCAAGTATCCATCAACAGATGAAATGGATAAACATGGTCTTTCCATACAGTGGAATATTATTCAGCCATAAAAAGGAATGAAGTACTGATACGTGCTACAACATGGATGAACCTTGAAGAATTATGCTAAGTGAAAGAAGCCAGACAAACGGACAAATACTGTATGATTCCACACATTTGAGGTACCTAGAACTGGCAAATGCATAGAGACAGAATGGGAGTAGGGAGTTATTCCTTAGTGGTTACAGAGTTTCTGTTTGGGATAATGAAAATGTTTTATAAATAGGCAGTGCACAACATTGTGAATATAATTAATGCCACTGATTGTACACTGAAAAGTAGCAAATTGGTGAGGGGCTGTAAAAAAATGGTACATTTTGTTATGTACATTTTACCACTTTTTTTTTTTAAGCTTAGCATCGGACCCCTTCCTCTGGTTTGCCTTTAACTCAGAGAATCCTAAGAGGGTAAGGTGGGAAAAGCAGCTCAGGTGGAGGTGGGTATTGCCAAATGGTTAGATGTGGGGTTTCCAACACCTGGCTCCTCCCCTTCTTCTCTGAGCTTCCTCTGCCTCTCTGAGCCTCAATTTCCTCATCTATTAAAGGGAATGATAAGCCAGACATAGAAGGCCACGTATTATAAGATTCCATTTATATGAAATATCCAGGAGCCACAGAGTTAGAAAACAGATTTGTTGGGGCTGGAGGGAGGGAGGCAATGGGGAGTAAATGCTTAACGGTTAAGGGATTTCCTCTGGGGTGATGGAAATATTTTGGAACTAGAGGCGGTGGTGGCACGACATTGTGGATGTGCTAAAAGCCACTGAATGGCTCATTTTTAAAAAAATTATTAATTAATTTATTTTACTTATTTATTTTTTTTGCGGTACGCGGGCTTCTCACTGTTGTGGCCTCTCCTGCCGCGGAGCACAGGCTCATGGCTCACGCGTCCAGCCGCTCCGCGGCATGTGGGATCTTCCCGGACCGGGGCACGAACCCGTGTCCCCTGCATCGGCAGGCAGACCCTCAAGCACTGCGCCACCAGGGAAGCCCATTAATTAATTTATTTTTGGCTGGGTTGGCTCTTCGTTGCTGCACGTGGGCTTTCTCTAGTTGCGGCAAGCAGGGGCTACTCTTCGTTGCGGTGTGCGGGCTTCTCATTGTGGTGGCTTCTCTTGTTACAGAGCACGGGACTCTATGCACGCGGGCTTCAACAGGTGTGGCTCGCGGGCTCTAGAGCGCAGGCTCAGTAGTTGTGGCGCACCGGCTTAGTTACTCCGCGGCATGTGGTATCTTCCTGGAGTAGGGCTTGAACCTGTGTCCCCTGCATTGGCAGGTGGATTCTTAACCACTGCACCACCAGGGAGGTCCCAATTGCTCACTTTTAAATGGTTATTTTTATGTTATGGGGATTTCACCTCAAAAAATTTAAAAAGAGAACCATAAGAGTATCTCGGGTGGTTGTTAATTAAACGGGGAGGGCTGACAGGATCCAACACCAGGCAAGGCACAAAGTAACTGGTTGGTAAATGGTAGCTGCTATTAATCCCAGGCTGCCCCAGGTGCCTGGAAATGCATAATTGGGGCTCAGCAATGGCCGCCCCCTCCCGAGTGGGACTGACAGCTGCGGTTCACACATCGCGGTTCCCTTAGTGTCTACTGTGCACAAGTCACTCTTAGGCACTGAGAGGGTGACCAACTTGTCCTACTTTGCTGGAGACTTTTCTGGTTTGAAAACAGGAAGCGCTGTATCCCAAGAACCCTTCCGTCCCTGGAAGAAAAACAGAACGATTAGTCACCTGAAGGCAATGACTTCATTTGGGTTTGTAGCAGGGCGTCAAGTTCTGCTGAGATCTGAAAGAAGAGTAAGAATTAACTAGGCAAGGCTGGGGGCGGGAGGGGGTGGAGGAGCATACCAGGAGGAGAGATCAGCAGGGGCAAAAGCCTTGAAATGGGAGGAAGCATGAGAACGTCAATCAAGGAGCTGAGAGAAGGTCCATTGCGTCTAGAGAAGAGGGTATCCCACCCCACTACAGGCCAGGAGGTAGGTAGGGGCAGAGCAGACTGGGCCTCTAGGCTGCTTTTGTTTCTTATATAAGAGCAGCTGGGAAGGTGTGAAGGGTTTTAGCCAACAGGGTGGGAGAGTGATGACATGATGTAATCAGGTTTGCATTTGAAAAGGTCATTAGCCTATACAATAGGGAACAGATTTGAGATTGTGGAGGGGAGCACAGAGACACTAAGGAGACTGCTGCAACCATCTGGGCAAGAGATGCTGGGGCAAGGACCAGGGTGTTGGAAGTTGGAAGAAGGGTGTGGCTTGAGAGCTGGACTTGGGGTGGGACTGGATGGGGAAAGGGGTGAGGAGAGGGAGTATTGGGGAGAGTTCCTGGGTTTCTGAAGACCTGGACTCTGAAGAAGGTCAGTTTCCTCGGTGGTTGTGCTCAGTTTGAGAAATATTCTCAGCTGAGCTCAGATGCAACTGGAGACAGAGATGGTGTGATAAGAGGAGGGATGAGAATAAGCCCCTTAGGATGACTCCAGCCAAATTGAACCCAGACCAGTGTTACCTAAAGCCTTCTGGGAACCTCCCAACAGCCACATACTGGGCTCAGTGCCGGACTAAGAGTCAGGAACATGTCGGTTCAAATCCTATCTCCACCACTTTCCAGCTGTGTGACTTTGAGTAAGTTACTTAAGCTCTCTGAAACTGTTTCATCATCTGTAAAAAGGGGAAGATGATGACAACAATAACTAGGCCAGAAGATGGTTGTTAGGCTGAAAAACAACATGACACTCTTAGCACAGGGCCGAGCACATAGACGCACTCAGCAAATGGTAGCTGGTAGCTGCTTTGGGGAAGCAGGAGCCGTGTCCCAGGGGCTGAGCAGGTGTGACCTTGCTGGGGTGTGGGTACGTTGTCACCTGAAGGAGTCAAGAAGCTATACTTAGCTTCTTTCCACTGGAGAGTGTGTTTTTCCCAGGCTGGGAGAAGATGTACCGTACACATCTGTGCATGGGGCAGCAGTGGGTCACGGTACAGAGTATAGCAGCCTGGTGGGCTACTCAGTGACCTGCCAGGTCCAATCCTCTGCCACCTCTGTGTCTCCTGCAGAGGTTTGGATTGTAACATTTAGCACATCTCTTTCCAGGGGGAGAGGGTTCCAGTAGCGGCCTGACCCCTCTCCCACCAGGTGCTTTGCCTAAGCCCGGGCATAAGTCGCACATGGGAATTTGTCCAGCCTGCCCTTGTGGAAGGCCTCTAGCTGGCTGGGGGAGGGGGAGAGAAGGAGGAAAGCAGGCAGGACTAAACCTCCTTCTGCTCCAGGGGCCTTTGGCACTCCCACCTGCTACTACAATTCCCTGTCATGGGGTGATATTGTGGTATCATAAGCAGCAGATCCAACTCACATCTTGGTCCTGCTGTGTGATCTTGGGGCAGTCACTTAACCTCTCTGAGCCTCCATCATCTCTGTAAACTGGAGTTTGTCATTGGACCTACCTCAGAGGTCTATGCCAGGTTCTTAGCATGCGACCTTAGTTAGCGGTCAGTAAATGGTAGTTAATACTATTAGCCTTAGAGGACTTTGTAGCACCAGCTACTCCTCCTTCCTCAGACCACCCCCAACAGAAGCAGTGCCTGTTCCTCTGTTTTGTTCTCACCCCAAAGAACCCCACATAAGGGGAACTTAGCATTTTGCCGGCCATGCCTCCCCTTTCCTTGGGCAGCCTTCACTCATTCTGGGGGCTGAAGAGGCAGAACCATTTGTCAGACTGATGTTGGGTCCCAAGCTAACCCTGTTCTTTCTCCAGAAGCTCTCACAGGCCTCCTCCCCACACCTCTGGGCCGGCACTGGGACAGGTGCTATGCTATCCTGAGCAGCGTTGTCCAATAGAACCTTCTGTGATGACGGAGACATTCTATATTTGCACTGTCCAAAACAACAGCCCCTGGCTACATGTAGCTATTGAACACTGGAAATGTGGCTGGTGGGACCAAGAAACTGATTTTCAATATTATTTGATAGTAATGAATTTAAATAGCTACTTGTGGCTAATGGCTACCATATTGGACAGTTGTAGAATGTCTACAGGCAAGTATGAAGAGAGGGGTAGCATGAACCCTGGGTCAAATAGGGTCTGAGTCAGGCCCAAGCAAATAAATCACTTCCCCTTTCTGGGCCTTAGTTTCCCCCATCTGCTTACTAAACGTTGTTTCAGTGTTACCGCATTAGCTGAAGGACGTTTCCTGGGGCTCCTGGATTTGGGATGAAACAGGGAAGCCCTTCCAGATGGATTTCTTCTTTCTTGGCTCCAGTGCATGCTCAAGGGAAAAGTACAGAGAGCTGGAATCGTGGGGTGCGTGCGTAAGCAGAGGTCACAGGGTCAGAATTACCGGTTCTGCTCTGACTCACACACGACATAACCTAACATAACCTCACCCAAGGCGAAGGGAAGTGGCTCAGTGGGAAGAGGCAGGTGTGCGTTCAAGTCTTGGCATGGCCATTTCCAGCTCCACCCCAGGCTGAACCTCATCTAGCAGTTCTCATCTGGAAAGTGTCCTCATCTGGAAAGTGCCCAAGATGCATCCCAAAACAAGAGATGATCAAACCTAACACAGCCATTGGATGAAAATGACACTTTACCTCTGTGATCTTCCTTCCCCAAACCCATTAACCAATCCCCAGTCTTATCATGAGAAAAACATCAGACAAGTTCCAATAGAGGGGCATCCTATGATACACCTGACCAGTACCCCTCCAAACTCCCCAGGTCCTCAACAGCAGGCAGTCTGAGAAATTGCCATGGCCCAGAGGGGCCTAAAGAGACAACTTAATATAATGTGCTATCTTGGATTGGATCCTGGAACATAACAAGAACATGTGGTAAAAACTAAGGAAATTGGGCTTCCCTCGTGGCGCAGTGGTTAAGAATCTGCCTGCCAATGCAGGGGACAGGGGTTCAAGCCCTGGTCTGGGAAGATCCCACATTGCCGTGGAGCAACTATGCCCGTGCGCCACAACTACTGAGCCTGCTCTCTAGAGCCTGCAAGCCCCAACAACTGAGCCTGCGGGCCACATCTATCGAAGCCCGCGCGCCTAGAGCCTGTGCTCCGCAACAAGAGAAGCCACCGCAATGAGGAGCCCGCGCACCGCAACTAGAGAAAGCCCGCACGCAGCAACGAAGACCCAACACAGCCAAAAGTAAAAATAAATAAAATAAATTCATATTAAAAAAAACTAAGGAAATCTGAATGAGCTATGGACCTCAGTGTATTATCATTATTTTTGATAATGATAATATATCAATATTGGTTCTGATAACATAATCATAACAAAGTACCATACTAATGTAAGATATTAATAACAGGTGAAACTATAGGTGAGGCTGTGGCAGGGTGGGGGCAGGTGGCAGGAGAGCATGAGGGAATTCTCTGCTCAAGAAAGATAAGTAAATGAATAGACAAATAAATGAAAATAAAACAATAGGGTCTCCGTAACTCACAGGGTTGTTGCAGAGATCACATAAGAACCAGAGGGGAGAGCACCAAGTAAACCAATTATAAAATATTGTATATTATGTGAAATATCCAGAATAGGCAAATCTATAGAGACAGAAAGCAGATTAGTGGTTGCTGAGGGCTGGGGGAAGGTGACTGCTAATGAGGACAGGGTTTCCTTTGGGGAGAATGAAAATCTACTAGAGTTAGGTAGAGATGGTCGTTGCACAACTCTGTGAACGTACTACATGCCACTGAATTGTTCACTTTAAAAATAAAATGGAGGACTTCCCTGGCAGTCCTGTGGTTATGACTCCCTCTGCGCTCCCACTGCAGAGGACGCGGGTTCGATTCCTGGTCGGAGAACTAAGATCCCACGTGCCGCGCGGCCAAATAAATAAATAAAATTTTAAAATAAAATGGTTAAGATTATAATAAATAACTATATAAATAAATAATAATAAAGTCTTACAATGTGAATTTCACCTAAAAATGTTATTTAGACCTTTGATATGACAATTCTAAAACCCTTTTTATTCTACAAGTCAGATCCAAGCCTTTAGAATTCCAAAGCCCAGGGTTTTCTTACAAGCCCACTGTGGGGAATGGGGAGAGGGGAGTGGTATTGATGTAGTGGGGAAAAAATTAAGTGTGTGCCTTAGAGTCAGACATACCTAAGTTTGAGCCCCTGCTTTGCCATTTGCTAGCTGTGTGACCTGAGGCAAGTTGCTTCACCTTTCCGAACCTGTTTCCTCATCAGCAAAGTGCATAATTGATGGGAACCATTCAACGAGACCCACAGCCCAGATTCAAGCACGTGAGAGGACATGGAGGCAACTGTCACTTCCTTCCCATCCCCCTTCTCCCAGTTGTTCAATGGGGTTGACAGCTTTGCCACACACACACACACACACACACACACACACCCATATACACACACACACACACACAAATGATGAAGCTGGGCTGAGTGCAAAGGGGTGGGTGTGAGGGTCAAGATTCCAAGATGTGCACCTCCAGAAATAATCCCTTTCGTTCAAAAGCACTAATGACAAATATGTACACTACTTCCAATGCCCCCCAGCTGCCAGGGCTTGCTTGTTGTTCAGGATTATTTCTGGAACAGACAGACTCAAGGCCAACCCAGAGTCAACAGGGAGGAAAGCAAACACTGCAGTCTTATCTTGGGGCGGTGGGGCAGCTATAAGAAGGGAGGCCATAATGACATCAGTCTCTTGTGCACCAACTGACAACAGGATGAAACTCCTCGTGTTGGCTGCTCTGCTCACAGGTAGGCGAGTCCCCCCAGCTCCACCCCTTCCTGAGCTGAGATCTGTCTCCTCTGCAATGGGGGCCACAGGTCACAAGGCTGACCAGACCTGGAGTCTTTTTCAGGTGGGGCTCAGCGTGGGGCTTAAGAGGTCCCATACTGGGGTCCCCTCAAATCCCCCGCAGCTGGCACCCTTTCAACCTTCAGGTCTGAACTCAGATGACCCATCTCAGAAAGGCTTACCCCTTCCATCCAAGCTAAGAGAGCCCCCTCTCCTTTCCCCCTACCATATGGCCTCAGTATTAGGTCTTCTCAGCACCTGTCTTTGCCTGCAGTGTGTCTGTTGTTGATTCATTTCTTTCTTTATCCCACACCCACACCTAAGCATGGGCTCCATGGGAGCAGGAATAGTGCTGTTTGCACTATTTATTGAATGAACTAATAGAATCAGAATTCCCTAGAATTCAAATCCCACCCCATTCAGCCATTGTTCATTCATTCACTCAACATCTATGGTATTACAGCCTCTAAGGCATCAGGCTCAAGGTTGAGACTGGGGACTCAGAGATGAACGAGCCACGCTCCCCGTCCGAGGAGCATGCACGCCCGCACACACACAGGAGCAGTAGCTTTGTGCGGGTCTAGCCTCTGCAAAGAGCAGAGCTGGCTGGATCAGAGAGAAAGAAAGTGGAGGGAAGTAGAAGGGGGTGTCTGGAGATGGGCCAAGGTAGCCAGGCCACTCCCGTCTGAGCAGGCTCCAGGCTCTGCTCCTGGACACAGCCTCTGTGGGCTGCCACCGTGGAGGCTGCTCTTGGGGGAGAACGACAAGCTGCTGCCCTTCCTTCACCCTGGAGCTTAAGCACATGGCACGGCTACAGTGTCCACAGCAGATCAAGCACAGGAAGGGCCTGGTATGGGGCAAAGAGATGACACTGATGGCCGATTGGACAGTATCCCCAAATCATTTAGCGCCATCTTCTCTTTAGGGCACCAAATTTCACAGGCAGGGCTCTACACAGGAGGTAAAGAGATCCTGCTTCCAAGTTGGCTGTTCCAAGCCTTGTGCTTGATTTGGGCAAACACTCAGTTAGAGGCTGACTTTGAAAACTTACTTAATAGATAATTATTGAGTATGTACTATGTGCCAGGCACTTTAAAAAAATTCACATATTGGGACTTCTCTGGTGGCGCAGTGGTTAAGAATCTGCCTGCCAATGCAGGGGACATGGGTTTGAGCTCTGGTCCGGGAAGATCCCACATGCTGCGGAACAACTAAGCCAAATAAATAAGTAAATAAATAATTACTTTAAAAAAAATCACATATTGATGATTTCATTCATGTAACTCTTCATATATTTATTGAGTGCTTCCTTTGTGTCAGGCCCTGGGGAATAAAATCCATGAGGTCTGTCCTTGAGGAGTTTATGGTCCTATGAGAGGGAGGCATTAAATAGAGGGATACAGATTGTTCGAGGTCCTATAAAGAACATGAAGAAAAGTGGTAGCAGAGGAGCCACTGAGCTTGGGTGGTCAAAGCGCCTCTTTGAAGAGGTAGCATTTAAACCAAGATGTTCCAGCCTTCTGAAAAGTGAGCTGACCAGTGTGCCGGGCAGAGGGAAGAGGAGGTGCGTGGGTCCCGGGGCAGAAGAGAGGTTGTCCTGTTTCCTGTTGAGAACAGAGGCCACACAGGCCTCTCACTGTTCCTTACATTCCTGCCCCCCCAACCCTGTCATTCCCCCACCCAACCCTCCGTTTAGATTCCCCTGCCCTACACCAATTTTTCCACCTTCTAAAATAATATCTGATTTCCTTATTTATGACTTTTATTGCCTATTGTTTTTCTCCCCAACTAGGACATAAACTCAATGAGGTTATAGATTTTTTCATTTGCTCGATGATGTATCTCCAGCTCCCAGGACAGTGACTAGCTCATAGTAGGTGCTCAATAAATATTTGCTGGATAAATAACAGGGATAGTTTTAAACTATCATATGTTCACGCCAAAACTAGTACACAAATGTTCATAGCAGCATTATTCATAATAGCCAAGGACCTCTCTGGCGGTCCAGTGGTTAAGACTCCGTGCTTGCAATGCTGGGGGCACGGGTTCGATCCCTGCTTGGGGAGCTAAGATCCCAAAAGCTGCGTGGTGTGGCCAAAAATAAATAAACATAATAGTCAAAAAGTAGAAACAACCCAAATGTCCATCAAATGATGAATAGCTAAAAAAAAAGTGGTCTATCTATACAGTGGAACATTATTCAGCCATAAAATGGAATGAAGTACTGATACATGTTATAACAAGGATGAACCTCAAATCGTTATGTGAAGTGAAAGAAGCCAGTCACAAAAGGCCATATATTGTATGATTCCATTTATACAAAGCATTCAGCATAGGGAAATCCATAGAAACTGAAAGCAAATTAGTGGTTGCCAGAAGGGAGGGGGGAAAGGGGAGCGATTGTTAATGGGTACTGGGTATTCTTTTGGGGGTGATGAAAATGTTCTGGAATTAGTAGGGATGGTTGCACAACTCTGTGAATATTAAAAACCACTGAATTGTATACTTTGGTTAAAATGGTGAGTATTATGTTTTGTGAGCTGTTAAGAAAATTCCTATTCACTTTACCAGGTTCCTGTATCCAGCTCTTTTCAGGGTAGGCAGCTGGCCGGGGTCACGGGGACGGCGCGGGGTCTGAGAGAGCAAGCAGGCAGTGGGGTCCCTGGGGCGCCGGCAGCCAACCAGGACGTATTCGAACTCTGACTGTGTCTTCCTGCAGTGGGCGCTGCCCAGAGCGCCATCAGCCCCCGGGCGTTATGGCAGTTCCGCGGCATGATCAAGTGCACGATCCCCGGCAGTGACCCCTTGCTGGATTTCAACGACTACGGCTGCTATTGTGGCCTGGGTGGATCAGGGACCCCTGTGGATGAACTGGACACGTGAGTTGATCTGCCGGGAGAGTATCCCTGGGATGGGGGGAGGGCACAAGCCAAAGATCTCACGAGGCACAGAAAGGAGATTTGCCTATTTGCTGAAGATAACACACGTTCACCTCATATAAACAAGCCTGAATCCAATGCTCTCCTCTGTCGGGGATGGAAAGCGGAAAGTCGGGAATGTAAAGTAGTGGGTGCTGCTGCCCTCTAGTGGCAGGACTTTGCAACACAAAACATCACTGCAAGGGTTCAATCTTCTGAAGTGGTGAAACCCTCACTGCATCTTCAGAATATAGGCTTGTACTGTATTCCTGAAACCATTTTAAAATCGCCTTCAGTAAACTTGAGAAAATGACTTAATTTTTCAAGGACCAGTACCTCTCAGAGCAGGTCAGCTAAAACATCCCCACCTGTTCCCGAGGGGGCACGTTCAGGTAGACCTGCTGCCCTACCCCTGCTCCTGCCTCAGCTCTGTCTCTCCCCTCTCCAGGTGCTGCCAGACACACGACAACTGCTACAGAGAAGCCAAGAAACTAGACAGCTGTACATTCCTCTTGGACAATCCCTACACTGAAAGCTACTCATACTCGTGTTCTAACACTGAGATCACCTGCAACAGTAGGTTTACCCCCTTCTTGGCTCAAAGGCCCTCAGTAGGCATGGGGAGAAATAATTGTAATGATAGTCACCACTGATTGATCATTTTCTTGGTGCCGGGCAGTGTCTCCTTTAATCCTCGAAACAACCCTATGGGATAGGTACTGTATATTATCCGCATTTTGCAGATGAGGAAACTGAGGCTCAGAAGGCTGAGCTAATTGCCCAAAGGCACACAGCCCATAAATGGTGGTGTTTTGTTTTGTTTTTTACATAATTTTTAAAAATTTATTTATTTATCTTTGGCTGCATTGGGTCTTCGTTGCTGTGCGCAGGCTTTCTCTAGTTGCGGCAAGTGGGCGCTACTCTTCGTTGTGGTGCATGGGCTTCTCATTGTAGTGGCTTCTCTTGTTGCAGAGCACAGGCTCTAGGCACGCAGGCTTCAGTAGTTGTACCACGCGGGCTCAGTAGTTGTGGCACATAGGCTCAGTAATTGTGGCTCCCGGGCTCTAGAGAGCAGGCTCAGTAGTTGTGGCGCATGGGCTTAGTTGCTCTGCGGCATGTGGGATCTTCCTGGACCAGGGCTCGAACCCGTGTCCCCTGCATTGGCAGGCAGATTCTTAACCACTGCACCATCAGGGGAGCCCCGGTGTTTGGTTTTTGCACATAGGTCTATATGACTCCAAAACCTCTGCTTTTAACTGCCATGCCATACTGCTTCTTTGTTTCATAAAAAGAGCTAAGAATTAGCACGTATCAGGTTTTCATCACATGCCAGGTACTAGGCAAGGTGTGTATATGAGATAGGTTTTATTAAGCCCATTTTACAGTTTAGGAAGCTGAGGCTCAAAAATAGTCACTTGCCCCAAATCACACAACTTATGAGAGGTAGGGCCAGCATTTGAACTCAGTTGCTTCTGATTTTAAAGGCTCTGGTCTTAACCACTAAGTTATGCAGCGCTCATGGTGAAATGTATCACTTCATGAAGGCGGTTCTGAAAAGCAGACAATTCAGAGAGGTGTAGGGTATTGTCGTGTGAGACCAGCATTCTGAATTTTCATTACCCTTCATTTGGCACTCACAGATACATCCCACTTTTTAAAAAACGTACCAACAACACTGGAATAACCATAATCCAACTCCCCAAGGGCCAAGAAAAAAATTACCTGGCATCTCATCATCCTAAGAAATAAATGGTTTCATGCCTCTGTGTTCCTTTTCACCCTTATCTTTGGAATAAGGCTTATGTCATTTTAACTTGGCTAGGCATGTGCCCATCACAAGTCCTTTGCTTCTTCTGCATGACACACTCCCCACCAGATATCTGATTGAGTCACTCCCTCTTTCTAGATCTTTCTTCAGATGTTGTTTTCTCAGTGAGGTCTTCCCTCAACATGTTCTTTTATTTATTTTTTGTTTTTTGGCCGGGCGCCACGCCCGACCAGGGTTCGAACCCAGGCCCCCTGCAATGGAAGCTCGGGGTTCTAACCACTGGACAGCCAGAGAATTCCCTCAACGTGTTCTTTTAAATTGCAAACACATTCCCTCCATCTCTCCAGCATTATCGTTTTTCTCCCTGCTTTATTTTCTCCACAGAATTTCTGAATGGCTGATACATTTATGTTATTTCTTCATTTGCTAGCTCTCCAATAGAAAGTAGGATTCACAGGGACAGGGATGGTTGTCTGTTTTCTTCATTGCTGTATCCCCAGAATCTAGAGCAGAGTTTGGCATCCTGCTGGATGTAAATGTATGATGAATGCACAGTCTAGATACAATCTTTCATTCTGTGTTTTCTCCCTTATCACCATGTTGTTGTTTATTTTTTTTGGCGGTATGCGGACCTCTCCCTGTTGTGGCCTCTCCTGTTGCGGAGCACAGGCTCCAGACGCGCAGGCCCAGCGGCCATGGCTCACAGGCCCAGCTGCTCCGTGGCATGTGGGATCTTCCCGGACCGGGGCACGAACCCGTGTCCCCTGCATCGGCAGGCGGACTCTCAACCACTGCGCCACCAGGGAAGCCCCCCTTATCACCATGTTATGACCATGTTTCCATACTGTTTCATAGTCTTCGTTGTTACTTCTTTCATCACTACATAAAATAGCTTAATTTGCTTACACAGTCTCCTGGTAACAGAGATTTTGGTTGTGCTCCACTTCAGAAAGCCAAATATATGGGAAATCATATTTTTGCACAGCAACTTGATCAGCAAGAGTTTCTTTCTATGGATTCTGGACTCCTTTACGAAGTTGATGAAAGCTATAGACACTCTCCCCAGGAGAAATACACACACACATTATTTTGCAAATATTTTTGCAAATAATTATTTTTAACTGCAACTGCCTTCTCCCCCCAAAAGCAGGTCAAGAAGCCTGCAGCAGATGTTTATTCACATGATTAACAATAACTTGCTACATACACACTATTATATATAAAATAGACAACAAGGACCTACTGTACAGCACAGGGAACTATATTCAATATCTTGTAATAACCTATAATGGAAAATAATCTGAAAAAGAATATATACATGTATAACTGAATCACTTTTGCTGTACACCTGAAGCTAACACAACATTGTAAATCAACTATACTTCAATAAAAAATTAAAAGAAAAAAACAATAACTCACTAATTATTTCATTATGCACACTTCATAATCTCGTTAAGCACTAATTTATGCTTTAATGGAGTGAGTGAGGAAAACATTCATGATTTTAAGAGAAAGGATCAGAGAGAAACAAAACCTTAATAAGGTTATTGAAGGTAAGCAGATACACATAATTAAATTATGGATAATAAAGCTGAAATTTATTTTATTTTTTTGCATTTTTTAACATCTTTATTGGGGTATAATTGCTTTACAATGTTGTGTTAGTTTCTGCTGTATAACAAAGTGAATCAGCTATATGTATACATATATCCCCATATCCCCTCCCTCTTGCATCTCCCTCCTACCCTCCCTATCCCAACCCCTCTAGGTGGTCACAGAGCACTGAGTTGATCTCCCTGTGCTTTGCAGCTGCTTCCCACTAGCTCTCTGTTTTACATTTGGTAGCGTATATATGTCCATGCCACTCTCTCACTTCGTCCCAGCTTACCCTTCCCCCTCCCCGTGTCCTCAAGTCCACTCTCTACATCTGCGTCTTTATTCCTGTCCTGCCCCTAGGTTCTTCAGGACCCTTTTTTTTTAGATTCCATATATATGTGTTAGCATATGGTATTTGTTTTTCTCTTTCTGAGTGACTTCACTCTGTATGGCAGACTCTAGGTCCATCCACCTCACTACAAATAACTCAATTTCGTTTCTTTTTATGGCTGAGTAATATTCCATTGTATGTATGTGCCACATCTTCTTTATCCATTCATCTGTCGATGGACACTTAGGTTGCTTCCATGTCCTAGCTATTGTAAATAGTGCTGCAATGAACATTGTGGTACACGTCTCTTTTTGAATTATGGTTTTCTCAGGGTATATCCCCAGTAATGGGATTTCTGGGTCACATGGTAGCTCTATTTTTAGTTTTTTAAGGAACCTCCATACTGTTCTCCATAGTGGCTGTATCAATTTACATTCCCACCAACAGTGCAAGAGTGTCCCCCTTTCTCCACACCCTCTCCAGCATTTATTCTTTGTAGATTTTTTGATGACGGGCATTCTGACTGGTGTGAGGTGATACCTCATTGTAGTTTTGATTTGCATTTCTCTAATGATTGGTGATGTTGAGCATCCTTTCATGTGTTTGTTGGCAATCTGTATACCTTCTGTGGAGAAATGTCTATTTAGGTCTTCTGCCCATTTTTGGATTGGGTTGTTTGTTTTTTTGATATTGAGCTGCATGTGCTGCTTGTATATTTTGGAGATTAATCCTTTGTCAGTTGCTTCATTTGCAAATATTTTCTCCCATTCTGAGCGTTGTCTTTTTGTCTTGTTTATGGTTTCCTTTGCTGTGCAAAAGCTTTTAAGTTTCATTAGGTCCCATTTGTTTATTTTGGTTTTTATTTCCATGAAATGTATTTTAAATGTTATTTTTGTTGTTTCTTTTGGTTACAAAAGTAAACAAGGTCAAAGTAATGTAATTTCAAATTCTACAGTAATGTATGTCATGGAAAGAAGAAGGCACCTATAATCCTAATACCCAAGATAACCAGTTAGATGTATTGCCCTTCAAATTTTTTTGGCATATACTATGTATTCTTTCCCTTTAATAAAATATCATGGAAACATTTCCACATACAGACATAATTATTTTAAATGTCTATATAATATTGTATTTTAAGGACATTCTGTAATTTTTAAAATACGCACTTTAGAGAAATTGGCTTATGAAACTTCACTAAGTTGAAATGTACAATACTTTGCTGCCTTGAGTATATGTCATAGTATTTTCCATATGGTTTGCAATTGCTTGCCTATGTTATCAGAGTTCTGTGGTTATATGGGTTTTAAAAGCAGTGAGTACATTTAGAGGTGTGAAATAGACAGAACTTTCCAAAAAGCAGCTATCACACCTAGAATCACCAGATAAAACAGGCTGCCCAGTTAAATTTGATTTTCAGATAGACAAGAAATGATTTTTTTAGTCTGTGTCCCAAATATTACATTCATTGTTGATCTGAAATTCCAGTATTTTTATTTGCTTTATCTGTCAACCCTAAATTTGCACCAATGGAATGGCCACCAGATCATTTCAGTTAATTCTTCTTGCCCCTGGATTGTACAAAGCATGAACTGCCTTGGCTCAGTCCTCTGTTCTTGCCCTTTTCCAGGCAAAAACAATGCCTGTGAGGCCTTCATCTGCAACTGTGACCGCACTGCTGCCATCTGCTTCTCAAAGGTCCCATACAACAAGGAGCACAAGAACCTGAACACCAAGAAGTACTGTAAGGGCTGAGTATCGTCCCAGGAAATTGTGATTCCCTACTTGTCCCATGGCTTTCACCTTACACCATGCCCTCCAATAAAGTACCTTGTTGAAAGTCCTCCCATTTGGAGATTCTTTTATTCTCTATCTACTGAACACGACTAAATCACTTCCTGGTCCTTTGTGAGCATCATTCCTTCTAGCCTTGGAAGTTGAATTAGAGGCATATTTCTAGGAAGTACCATGAGACTTTAATAATGATTAACAACCACTGATAATTTACTCTGTGCCAGAACTGTGTGTCTCTAAATTTCCTGGACAGCCCTATAAGATTATTTATTTATTTATTTATTTATTTATTTATTTTTGGCTGTGTTGGGTCTTCATTGCTGCGCACGGGCGTTCTCTAGTTGCAGTGAGCACGGGCTACTCAACATTGCAGTGCACGGGCCTCTCATTGTGGTGGCTTCTCTTGTTGCAGAGTGTGGGCTCTAGGCATGCGGGCTTTAGTAGTTGTGGCACGTGGGCTCAGTAATTGTGGCTCGCAGGCTCTAGGGTACAGACTCAATAGTTGTGGTACACGGGCTTAGCTGCTCCAAGGTATATGGGATCTTCCCGGACCAGGGCTCGAACCCGTGTCCCCTGTCTTGGCAGGTGGATTCTTAACCACTGCGCCACCAGGGAAGTCCAGCCCTGTAAGATTTAGACACTATTAGCAAATCCTATTTTTCTAAGCTGAACTTCAATACGCCAGGTCACTTGCCCACCAAGATTCATCTAGTAAGTAGCAAAGAAGGGATCTGAACCCAGCAAGTCCAACAGAACACACGCTCTTAACCATGACCCTGACCTGCCTGAAGTGGTGGGCTCCTCAGTTTGAGCCAAATATCACCCCCTTATTTCTCTGCCTCCATTTCCAACTGCGTTAAACATTTTTTCCTATAACTCCTTTCTAAACCCTTCAAAGCCTTCATCACACTCTACAGCTGATTTTTACACTGTAGTCATGAAATATAATTAACAACTTCTACATCTTGAGCACCTACCTCATATCACTGTGCTAAGGGCTTTCCGTGTCTCATGTCAGTAAGCATTCAAACCAGCTCTGTGAGATCGATGTTATTGCCCCCATTTTATGGATGAGGAACTAAAAACTCAGAGAAGTCACTTGCCTGAGATCACACAAATGGCAGAGTCAGGATTTGACCAGATCTGTCTGCTTGGCAATGCCTGAGTTCTTAACCACTAAGTCACTCGGCCAAGTTTCTCTACAAAGGTTTATGACTGCACTGGCACTGAAATTCACCAGAAAGAGTGGGGAGGGGCACAGAGGGAACTGAATTGGAAAAGCAAAGAGATGAGAAAGGATGATGTGGACTATGAGAAGCCATCACTGAGCAGTTTTAAACCACTGGAGGCTGCTGGGTGTATGGTGGGCAGCAAAGGAGTGTGTGCAGATTTGTCTTTTGGCCCAGTTTCTCCTTCATTTCATTCATCCATTCAATGAATATTTATTGAATACTCTCTCTGGGCCAGACACAGTACAAAATGCTGAGGACACAATGTATTTGGGACTGGCCTGAAGACAATGATTTATTGTTAGTAGCTGCCTTCAGTTTAGTCTTCTCTGAAACTTTTTTTTTCTTGCTGTCAAACTGGCATATGCTACATAACATATGCTATGCTCTATGCTCCAGACTGTGCCAAACATTTTGCACAATTACCTCATCTTCCTCACAACAGCTCTATAGTATATACCTCCCCATTTTACAGATGAGCAAACTGGCTCAAAAAGGCAAGTGATTTGTCAAAGGCCACCCTCTCATAGATGGGATAGCTGATATTGGAACCCAAACCTGGATAATTTAGAGGAAAAGTGCCATCACACCATGAATTTGCTGAAGGCAGAATGAGGTGTCTTCATCACTTTTGTATCCCTATCTGCCTGGTACTGTCCTTGATACATGCGGCAGTCAATAAATAATTGCTGAATGAAGTGTTGGTCATTAGCTCTCAGGACCTTTTTGCAGGCAAGAACGGGACTATTGTCAAATGCAAATTCATCAAACCTAGGTAGAATGGCTTTCTATACATACTGTGCTACAGTATGACTGCAAGGGATACACAATTAAGTTAGACCTGGCCTCAGCCTTCAAAGAACTGTAAAGGTTATAAACGTCTTTCTTCTATGAAAGGCAACTGCACGCCCCTGTTTAGATGGAAGAAAAATAAGTTTCTTCTTCTTTTTTTTTGGTTGCGTTGGGTCTTAGTTGTGGCATGCATGTGGGATCTAGTACTGGGCCAGGGATCAAACCCGGGCCCCTTGCATTGGGAGCCCTCAGAGTCTTAACCACTGCGCCACCAGGGAAGTCCTGAAAAATAAGATTTTAGGGAACTGTTGCTTATTCCTATTTTTTTCGGTTGATAAACAACAAATAGAGAAGAGAGTCACCGAAGTACTCCAACTGGGCTCTAAAAATATCCTCTGACGTAAAAACCTACCTCTTTTTATCATCCCAAGTGTTGGGGAAGAGAGAACTAATTCCTTTAACGATCTTTAAAGAGCATCTGCGGGATGCTCACTACAGGAAACGGAATACGGGAAACACTTGTACAGTAGCTGGACCGAGAGTAACACAATGTCTGGATTACGTACATCCCAGAAGCCACAGCATCTTCACAGTGCTTAGCACATCACACACGCTCATTAAATAATTGTTCAACGAAGGTAGAGCGTCGCGCAATGATTTTCCGCAGGCGAGGAAAAACCGCGTTGCCGTATTTACCTTTTCGGGTCACGTGACCGTGCGCGCCCAATCCTGTCAATCCGTTGGCCACACCCCAGGGACGGAGGATTATGGAGTAGGAAATGTGATTGGGTATCTTTTGGGCACGTGGCTCTCGGTTCCTCTTTTCTATTGGTGAACAGCGGCCCAGTCCCCAGCCTACCTCCGCGCCTCCCAGACTCAGGCCCCGCCCCTCTCGCGCTCGGTAGGAGGCGGGGTCGGGGGGGGAGGAGGAGAGTCAGCGCAGGCGCAGTGGTTGGCGTCCTCGGAAGGTGGGAGGCGGTGCGCCCTTCAGAATCCGGCAGGGAGGACAGAGTGGGCGAGTCAAGTGTGAAAAGACGGTGACCTCCTGTGCGTGTGACGTTGGGGTCAACTTTCTTACCGTGCGCGTCCCTCTCTGGGTCTCTCATTCCCTGCACACACGCACCTCTTCCCCCAGCTCCCTCTACTAGTTTCCGGCTGGTAACTCCTCCGTTTCATTCATCCTGGGGAGGCACCGAGGGGACCAGGAAAGTGGGGTGCAGGAAATCAAAATGGGGCGAAAAGGAGGAATGGCCAAGGAGAGAAGCGAGTAAATTTCGGACGAGCCAAAGGCCTCTGGGGCGTCCCAAGTTCTCACTTGAGTGCCCACCCCCTTCAAGAGAAAAAGAAAAGGTGAAGGAATTTGCAGTTCTGACCATGTTTTTGCTTTTGCTGTTGCCTCCGTTTGGAATGATCTCCCTCTCCCCGCTTGGTGATTGCCTATTCATATTTTAGGACCCAACTGGGGTCACTCTGAAAGTTTCTTGAGCCTTGCCCTTCTTCCTTCTCAAAGTACAGTTGCTTAGTTACCCCACCGAATTTCGAGAACATTCAAAAGAGAGCGAGTTCAAAACTGGACTGGCTTTGATTACTGGCCTGGTCACTTTAGGTGACCTTGGGCAAGTTACATAAGGTCTGTGAGCTTCAGGATCCTCATCTTTAAAAAGAAGTAACAGTGCGTGGATCTTAGGGTTGTGGGAATAAGGTAAGTAAATGCGTTGTAAAATGCTTCCTACAGTGCTTGTTGTAAATGTTCAATAAATACTGTTTCCGAAATAGAAGGAAGGATACTCTTTTTTTAACTTTTTGAATGAAAGAGCCTTTAAATTCTATAGTGCTTTACAATTTTCAAAAGTTTCATACACGATTTCATATAATCCCATCATAACCCCCCACCCCTATATTGCCCATCCCCCCTTCCCTCTCCCTACTGGTAACCACTCATTTCTCCTCTATATCTGTGAGTCTGCTTCTTTGTTTTATTGACTAGTTTGTTGTATTTTTTAGATTCCACATATAAGTGATATCATACAGTATTTGTCTTTCTCTGACTTATTTCACTTAGCATAATGCCCTCCAAGTTCGTCCATGTTGCTGCAAATGGCAAAATTTTGTTCTTTTTTACAGCTGAGTAGTATTCCATTGTATATTTATACCACATCTTCTTTATCCATTCATCTGTTGATGGACACAGGTTGCTTCCATACCTTGGCAGTTGTAAATAATGCTGCTGTGAACATTGGGGTGCATGTATCTTTTCGAATTAGTGCTTTTGTTTCTTTCCAATATATACTCAGGAGTGGAATTGCTGGGTCATATCGTAGTTCTATTTTTAGTTTTTTGAGAAATCTCCATACTGTTTTCCACAGTGGCTGCACCAATTTACATTCCCACCAGTAGTATAGGAGGCTTCTGTTTTCTGGAAGAATATGCTTTATTTTCTTTAGAAAGGCTTTATTACATCAAGCAAAGCTTGGCTTTTGTAATTTTTTTTTTTTTTTTAAAGACAAACAGGTACACAAAAAAGAAAAGTGGCTCTGGGGAAGATCCGAGTGAGTCTACTCTAAGGAATACTCAATAGGAGACAAAGGTTTGGCAGGTAGGATGGCTTCCCCTCCCACCCTCCTCCCATACTCTAGTGATAATGGCTGATATCTGCTTACTGTGTCAGGCACTGTGCTGTGAGCTACACATGCATCATTACCTTGTTTAGTCTTCGTAACCACTCAATTGGGTAGCTCCTATTATCCTCATTTATAGAGACTGAAGCTTAGATAAAACAACTTGCCCAAGTTCACCTAACTACTAAGTAGCAAGACAGGGTTGGAAATCCAAGTCTGTCTATTTTCTAAAACTTTCAGTGCCGTGCTATATTCCTTTTCTATTAAATCGAGAAAAAAAAATTCTGCTTTCTTGGATGAGTTTAATTTTCTTTTTTCTTCATGAAGTGGAATTGATCTCTTTTGTGACAGAAATTACGGAAACAATCTGGATCTCAGAGCACCATCTTGAATCTCAACAAGAATAATATATCTGGAATTAACTATTATAGCTGGTGGCAACCTTTGCTATTCCTCAGAGCAAGGTGACCAACTCATCTTTGTTTTAGCACTTCAAGTCCTACATCCGGAAAACCCCTCAGTACTGGGCAATCTGGGATGGCTGGTCATGCTACCTAGGAGTGTCGAATTTCCTATCCGTCCTGACTTTGATCCTCTCAGGAAATGTTTGGCATTCACTGAAGACTGACCTTTATGCATGTCCAAGCATCTCATGTGGGATTAGCTCATTAAGTGAGCTAACATGTTGTAAAATACTTTGCACAATGCTTGGGATATAGTGTGCTCAACAAATGCTATTATTTTATTTCTTATTATTTATTTTTTGGCTGCACCACACAGCACATGGGATCTTAGTTCCCCGACCAGTGATCGAACCCGTGCCCCCTGCTGTGGAAGCGCGGAGTGTTAACCACTGGACCACCAGGGTAGTCCCAACAAATGCTGTTATTTAAGGGAGAACTGAGAGGATATTCAATTTATGACAGCATGAAAGAAGGAATATGAGTTAGTGGGAAGGAGATTCGAGTATTCTGTACTTGTTTGCCTTCATGACTTATACTTACTAAAACTGTGATAGCAGAGCAGTTGTGGAAGCAACAAGGAAGGATATGACTGAAAGTCACAGCCAAAGCTGGGCTTATGCAGTTACAACCATGTAACCAGGGCAGTGAAAGCTGATAGCACCCGCTAGTAGAAGTCTGTTATTCCAACCGAGGGCACTTACAGCAGGTTGGGGACTGCTGTGCTGGTGGAGAGCAAAAGATGTAAAGTAAGGAGACCTGAGAAGCATCAGCTTCAGGAAATACCAGGTTCCTCTTGAGACAAACTTTTTGCAAAGAATTCCATCTCAGGAGGAAATATGAACAAAACAAACATTCCTAAGGCCCTCAAGACTCGGTTTCATAAATCGTGCCAGCATTAGGTGATGAAAGAGCCTGCCTTCCCTCCCTCGCAGCCTAACCTGCTCTCCACTGCCCACATTTTAACCATTCCTGGCCGGGTGTACTGTTGGCTTCTACTTCTACTTCAGGCTGACTTCCTTCTAACTATAATCTTCAGACAAGTAGGAAGCGTTGCTGTCTAAAAGAACTGGGAGAAAGATCTACTCGGATTCTCGTCCTGGCTCTGAAACAACATACTGTGGCCTTAGGTAAGTGTGGATCTTAGTTTCCTCAAAAATAAAATGAAGGGGGGATGGACTAAATTTCCTCTCCTGTCATTCCATGCATGACTCTGTGACATATTCTGGTAAAGGATGAGAGTACGGGAGGTAACACATCCTCTGTGAGCCACTTGAGAGCAAGAGGTTGTATCTTCGTAGGCTTAGTACCTAAATACAGGCTAAATACAGTGTTGGTCAGTAACCATTTATGAGATTTGTGGATGAGAATGGCTTGGGATTCAGAAGACCCAGATTTGAATGCAATTATTGGTGGTACTGACTGTGGGTAACTGAGCAAATCTGGTTCAGAGCACCTTAGCATCTCTATCTGCAAAAAAGCTGGTGTGAGATTTACCACAGCCTTATGACTCTCCAGAATTAATGAATGGCTGTGAGCGAACCTACAGCTGTGCAGGTGAAAAGAACTCTGTGTTTTCAAGATCTTGGGTTATCCCAGTCAACTGAAATTTGCTTCCTAGGCAGATGCAGGATGAACATGTATTGCTTGCCCTGATTTTAGACAAAAGACTACCCAGAATAGGCTGTGATTCTTTCATCCGCTTCGCTTTTTGATGAGATTGTGCAGAAAGCTTTAGCCTGCGACAATGATTCTCTCTGGCTAACACAGTAATCAAACAAGTCTTGCTGCTTCCCTCAGCAGAAACAAATCAATTTAAGAACCCACTTGGGAATTCACTGTTTCCTCTCTGCAGACCAGGTTCAAGGCTGGTCTCATTCTGGCAGCTGAAATCAAGCAGAAATCCTTAGAGAACCGTGTCATAAAGCCACATTCACTTTTAGCTGATTAAAAAATATAAAAGTAACAGCCCACATACCTAATGTGCTATTTAAAAAAACGCTTCCTCTATTCCTTGGTTTATAAAAAATTCATTCATATCATTGTTCGTCTTTTCAAAAAATATATGAGAATGGTTCAGTTAAAGACATTTAAGCATTCGGAATTATAAATTAAGTCGTTTCCTTCCCCCTTTACCCACATTAGTGAGATCCCTAGGTTAGTACTCTGGAGGTACATATTTCCTGGGCTATTTCTTCTGCCTGATGAGATAAAAAGGGAGAGAAAGCAGTTTTCCTATCAAAAGAAGCTGCGGCTTTGAAAAAGTCCTCTTCAGGGGCAAATCTCATCAGCCAGAAGATTTTAACTCCTGGGCTCTGAAAGCTGCGGGGTTCAGAGATGGGCTGGCAGAGAGATGTCGGTTTGCTGCCCTCTGCAGGCGGCAGTTGGTAAGCCTCGATCAGTTAGAGGAAGCAGGGATGAATCCTTAGGGATCTGAAAAGAAATAAAACAAGTTAATGCCAAAATAAGCTGCCAGTGGGGTGGAGGAAATGATTGTGTACATCAGTCTACCATAAAAAACCCACAGCATTTAGGGAATGTCAAGATGGCCACTCTGTGCTGTTAGGTGCAAACAGGATGTAATAAAATACTGTACTGCTTGATTCAACTTTCGTAAGAATCGATTTAGATTTAGTTATACCAGAATGTTAGATTTTGGTTATCTCGGTAGTGGGATTATGGGTAATTTGTATTAAAATCCTTTTTACTTATCTGTATCATCTAAACTTTCTGTAATAAATATGTATTATTCTAGTAACAAGAACTAGTTAAAAAGTGATTTGCCAAGGCGACTTCTTGGTTGCTAGCAGTGTTCTGTTCCTTGATTTAGATGCTCTACATCGTCATCAAGCTGTCCACTCATGATGGCTGCGATTCTCTGTATGTCAGTATACTTCAATTAAAATGGTTTTTAAAAAGTGGTGTTACCGGGACTCTCACACATTGCTGGTGGGAATGCAAAATGGTGCAGCCACTTTAGAAGACATTTTGGCAGTTTCTTACAAAACTAAACATACTTTTGTCATATGATCCAACAGTCTCACTCCTTGGTATTTACCCAAATGAGTTGAAAACTTACATCCACACAAAGACCTCCACATGGATATTTATAGCAGCTTTACTTTTTTTTTTTTTTTTTTTTGCCGTGCTGCGCAGCATGTGGGATCTTAGTTCCCCCACCAGGGATCAAACCCATGCTCCCTGTAGTGGAAGCACAGAGTCTTAACCACTGTACTGCCAGGGAAGTCCAGTGGCTTTATTCATAATTGCCAAAAAGTTGGAAGCATCCAAGATGTCCTTCAGTAGGTAAACGATAAATACCATGTTAGTGAACAGGGGCAAGGAGTATATGGGAATTCCTGCACTTTCTGCTCAATTCTGCTGTGAACCTCAAACTGCTCTAAAAAAAATAAAGTCTTTTTCAAACTGGCTGTACTCCTCTGGGAATACATTAAAAATTATTGAATTGTATGCAATAAATGAGTGAACTGTATGATATGTGAATTATATCTCAAAGCTGAAAAAAAAGCTGTTATATTTTTTTAAAGTGGTTGTACTCGTAGGTGAAAATATCAATAGATATAAAGTACTGACACATGCTACAATATGGATGAATCTTGAAAACATTATGCTAAGTGGAGAAGCCAGACACAAAAGGCTACATACTGTATGAAATGTCCAGAATAGGCAAAAACAGAAAGAAGATTAGTTGTTGTCAGGGACCAGGGGGTGGGGAATGGGGAATCACTGCTAATGGGTACAGGGTTTCTTCCTGGGATGATGAAAATATTCTGGAATTAGTGGTGATTAATGTGCAACTTTGTGAGTGTACTAAAAACACGTTAATTATATACTTTTAAAGTGTACTTTTAAAGGGTGAACTTCATGGCCTAGGAATTATATCTCAATAAAGCTGTTATTTTTTAAAAATGGGGAAAAAGGCAATGGCAGATTTTGGAACATTGTCTTAAATAGCTGTGTGCCTAGAATTCAAAAATCAGTCTTTCGAACAATATAGCGTAATGCACGTTAAAAAATTAGTTTCAATTAAGAATGGCAGCGCTTCCCTGGTGGCGCAGCAGATGAGAGTCTGCCTGCCGATGCAGGGGACACGGGTTCGTGCCCCGGTCAGGAAAGATCCCACATGCCGCAGAGCGGCTAGGCCCGTGAGCCATGGCCGCTGAGGCTGCGCATCCGGAGCCTGTGCTCCGCAACGGGAAAGGCCACAACAGTGAGAGGCCCGCGTACCGCAAAAAAAAAAAAAAAAGAATGGCCATACATTAAGAAACCTAGACCCTTCTCTCTTTTGTCAGTGCTCTCAGTTGAGCGGGAACTGGAATCTGGTATCTGAGAAGGCATTTTACCATTGGCAGCAGAATTCAAGTGAAAGTCCCAGTTTCCGGGTCCGGAATATCAGGCTGTGGTCAGCGTGGGTCTATTAAAGGCAGCAGCTCTCCGCAACGAGAATCCAGTTTCAGACATGCCAAGTCGTCCGACCGTGTGGGCCCGATGTTCAGTATTGCAATTGGCAGCTTCCTCTCCTGGGCAGTGAGGATGAACCTGTAGCCCGAGTACACCTGTTGGAGCAGAAGACGCAGATAAGAGCTCTCTAGAGGCAGGAAGAGATAAACCAATAGGGAGCCTCTCCCGGGCTCCCCAGCCCGCAAAGGGGGCAGTTACCATCCCGACACCAAGTCAGTTACCTGCAAGGACGATCCCACCACCAGGAGGGAGTCGGCTTCTTTTACCCGCTTGTGCACAAAATCAACCTTGTCAGGGTTCACCGTGTCCCCGAAGAAGACGACGTCTGGTTTCAGGGGCCCCCCACATCGAGAGCAGGGCGGGACCTGGAAGCTCTGTACCTGCTCCTCAGTGAGAAAGACGTCACCGTCCGGAGCCAGGCCATGGGCCTCAGCGCTCCAGGTGGGGTTCAGGACTTCAAACCGCTCTTGCAGTGCCCCTCGGGGAGTCTGCTCACCGCAGCCCAAGCAGAGGACCCTGAAACCAGAGAGGAGGCCAGCTGTGCTGGGGAGGCACGAAGCTACTGAAGACCTTTCACCCCCAACCATCTCTAGCTCCTCCGTCACCACTTTCTTTCCCTGACACCCACCGTGTTTTCCCCGCTTTATTAATACCTTTTCATGACCTCTTCAGCTACCGCCTTCCTTCCACTGCCAACCTTCTAGAAAAACGTGCATCTGTTTCCTTACTACACACTCCCTGCTTAAACCTTCTGCTAGCTCACTTTTATCCTTAACATGACTGCAAAGCCTTTACCACATTTTACTTAGTGCCAAAACCAGGGTTTTTTTTCCCCCTTCCCCCTCCATCCTCTGCTCTAATCATCTGCTGTAATTGCCGCTGTCCATTGCCATCTTCTCTTTAAAACACTTTCTGGGGAGTTCCCTGGTGGCCTAGTGGTTAGGATTCCGGGCTTTCACTGCCAGGGCCCAGGTTCAGTCCCTGGTCAGGCTAATAAGATCCCACAAGCTGCATGGCCCTCCAAAAAAAAAAAGAGAAATTTGAGTCCTTTGTCCACTGCTCTGTGCCCATCGCCCATAACAGTGTCTGCACATAGCAGGCACTCACTAAATAGCTGTTGAAAGAAAAATGGAAGTTGGTTCCTCTTCTGCTCCTCCAGCCTCCAACCTGTTTTCTTTCCACTGTCCCTTCCTGGGGTGTCTCTGTGGTCACTGCTACAGTGCCTCTGTGCTAACAGTTTCCTCCTCTATACAGGACTCCACTCCTGCCCTCTCCCCCAAACTTTAGTCCAAGTCTCCTTGATGGTCCTGTCAAACTTAACTTCTGTCGTCAATCCCCTTCCACAGCTTCTCCATCACCTTCCTCCAGTTACTTGGGCTGAAACCCTTGGAAAAAAACTTGTTACTCAGTTTTCTCCCTTTACTCTCTATCTAGTCAATCATCAGACTGTGTTGGCTTTTTTTTTTTTAACTTAAAAGGCCTCCTATGAAATGACAAGAAGTCTTGGATTTGTTTTAAAATATTTCAAAAGAGACAGAGAAAGGATAAGTAGACACGGTAAAATCTTGATAAAACTCTTTGGATCTGGGTGATGGTATGTGGGAGTTCATCATACTACTCTCTTTATTTTTGTGGATGTTTGAAATTTTCATCATTAAAAAAAATTTTAATGGACCCATAGCCATCCTTAGCTCTCCCATCCCCTGATGCCACCTTGGTCTGAGTCTTTCCAGCTGACTTTCCTGAGCCACTCTAACTCTCTAATCCTGTCCAGGCTTCCTCAAATGCTATTTTTATCATATTGCTTTCTTGCTCAGAAACCACTAACAGTACCCTTTGGTCTCTCACAACAGACCCAAATTGCACTGCATGATTTTCAAATGCATCCAGGATTTGGGTCTAGCCTTCCCAGACAATCTGATTTCATACTAGCCTCCAACGAGACCAGGCCAGACTCTACAAGTTCCCTTCATTTGGAAAGCCCTCTTTCCCCTCCTTTGCCTAGTCATACCTGAGCTATTCTCCAGCCCCACCTCACCCATAAAAGATTACTCCAATCTTTACTAACTCTGTTTCTCTGAACCTGTAAAACATGTCTATCAAGAACCACATAATTTAACAATCACGTGTGGAGTGGTTTGTTGTTAAACCTGTTATTTTTGGGTCTCCCACCAAACAGATTACAAAATTCTCACATATTAAGCAGACCACGTTTTATATTTTGGTTTTGACCTCTCCACACCAGCAAGTGGCACACCAGTAGCACACCACGTGTTGCAGACACCCAATAAATATTTTATGACTGGCAGACTGATTTCAGTCCTCAGAGGGTGATCTCTGGGGCTTACAGATAAGGAAACGGTCTCCAATTAGATACAAGTTACTGCCAGGGCTACATATGGTCATTTCATCAATATTTATTGGGTTCTGGCTATCCTGTGATCTATGTATCTAGGCACTGGAGACCCAGCAGTTTGTAGCATACGCTCTGCTCATAGTTCCCTCGGGACACTCAGAGGGCACCTCCCACAGTTCTCTTATAAGTTCCTGTGTCTCTCCTGTTTAGGGAGTTCCCTGGCCATGGAAGCCTTCTCCGGAGGAGCAGAGTCAAGTGTTAGGGAGTTAATTCCCCCAGAGTGACCCTCAGCCAATGAAGGATGGGAGGCAGTGGATAAACACCCCAGTTCCCTTTGACTTCCAGTGAGACGGTTCTGAAGCTGCTCTACAGTCAGAGAGCCCCTGACACGCTTGAGCCCCAGATGCCCCAAGCAGTAACCCACTCATTAGCAAAACCTTACCCTGCCTTTCCCACTTCCCTGTTTCACTTCCCATTCCCTCACTGAGTTTGCTGGGATCAACCCCAAAGTAAACAACTTCCTCCCAAATCATTTCCTCGTGGTCTAACGAAGACAACAGTGACCAGGACAGCCAAGGTCCCTGCTCTTATGGAGCACATGTCTGCATTCACACTGTTTAGGCTTTCCTGCACCTGTGCATGCATCCGTGGAGTTCTGTCAGGCGCTGACTCCCCGCCTTGGTGTGCAAGGCATCCACATTTTGGGTCACCAACCAGGACAGCTTTCCGAATCTCTCCCAGTTGCTCAAAGCCCAGTGTGCAGGGTTAGGCTGGTGGGAGGAGAACTGAGGCCAGCCCACAAAGTTTCTCGCCCAGTACCGCTGGCGGATTTGAGCGATCCGTACAAAATCCCCATGCTGGATGGGCCTCCGGTCCGTGCGGGCATAAAGTCCCACCTTTTCTGACCTGTAGTCTGGGATTCCCGACTCAGTGGAGATTCCTGCCCCAGTCATCACTAAGAGTCTCTTGGAAAGGGTGATAAAGCGCTGTAACTCTTTGACCTTCTCAGAGTCCAGAGGAGGACTTGGTGGCACAAATAACCCAGTGGATCCGCGTGAGCACTGCTGGCTGAGGTTTGGCACCCAGCGGCCTTTTGCTGTCCTGAAAGTTAACCCAAAGCTCATCCTCATTCTAGAGAGGGAAAAAAAAAAAGCATCAAGTGAGAAACTGGGTTTTGAAAACCAGGGTAACCAAGGGAAGGGGGGAGGGGCAAGATGGGGAAGGGGATTAAGAGGTACAAACTACTATATATAAAATAAATAAGCTACAAGGATATATAGTACAACACAGGGAATATAGCCAATATTTCATAATAACTATAAATCGAATATAAACTTTAAAAATTATGAATCACTAAGTTGTACACCTGAAAATGTCAACTACACCTAAATTTTTTTAAATTTTAATTTAATGAAAAAAAACCCACAAAACTGATGAATGGGTAAACAAAATGTGGAGTATATAAATGAAACAAGATTAACCAAGGGTTGTTAATTGTTGAAGCTGGGTGATGGGTCCATGGATGGGGGTTCATTATATTACCTATCTCCACAATAAAAAAAAAAATTGGTGGCGGGAAATTCCCTGGCAGTCCAGGGGTTAGGACTCTGCGCTTTCACTGCTGAGTGTGCAGGTTCAATCCCTGGTTGGGGAACTAAGATCCCACAGGCCATGCAAAAAAAAAAAAAAAAAAAATTTTTTTTAAAGTAATTTCTTAGAGGAATGTTTGGATTGCAGATGCTCTAGTATGCCCAGAACAGTGGAAGTACAGAAATGCCAAAAGCCATGAGATGAAGGAAAAAAAAACTTCCCCCACAAAAAGAGAAAAAAAAAAAGAAGGAAGGGGGAGGGGAATGGCAGGGGGAGGGGGAGGGACAGGGAGAAAAGAATGGAGAAGTTTGAAGAGAAGCTAAAATGTGGAATGCTTTGCCTTAGAGGTAGACAAAACTCCAATATCTGGACCATATTAGCTTAGCAGTCATATAGTATTTGGAGAAAACATATTTGAAATTAAATAGACAAAGTGAACTAGGGCAGGTAACTCAAACATATGCCTGCCTCATGTTGCCCTTGATCTAGACAAAAATGAAAGCAAGAGCACACGATTATCAACAGAATAGAGATAAAAAAGGGCTAAGCTTAGCCTAAAAATATATAGACAAACCCTAACTAACTCTAGGCAAGAAACTAAAAAATAAAGAATGGAGGGGTAGCATCCTTATTTCCCCAAAACAGCCCACCCTAAACGGGATTTGGGAGCAGGTTACTAATGAGATTTCAACTTACATCTGGAAGCTGCCAACCCAAAAGCTATCTAATAATCAGCAAACTGGTACTTTGAAATATTTTATGAGAAGGGTGACAAGAGCCAACAGCACTATATTGAGAAATGGCTGGGGAATAGGAATTTGTTGGCATTGCATACAATACTGTCCTCTGAAAGATAATATCTAGGTATGAGAAAAATGTACTGGAGAGTAGTACAGGTTTTTACCTAATATGAAGGCTATCCAGGGACTTCCCTGGTGGTGCAGTGGTTAAGAATCCGCCTGCCAATTCGGGGGACATGGGTTCGAGCCCTGGGCCGGGAAGATTCTCACAGGCTGCAGAGCAGCTAAGCCCGTGCAACACAACTACTAAGCTTGCGCTCTAGAGCCCGCGAGCCACAACTACTGAGCCCGCGTGCCACAACTACTGAAGCCCACATGCCTAGAGCCTGTGCTCCGCAACAAGAGAAGCCCCCACAATGAGAAGCCCCCGCACCGCAAAGAAGAGTAGCCCCCACTCGCTGCAACTAGAGAAAGCCCACGCGCAACGATGAAGACCCAATGCAGGCAAAAAAAATTTAAAAAAAAAGAAAGCTATCCAACCAGACCATATTTCCAGGGGTGGATTCCATGCTTATGAGAACAGCCTACTGATAGTGAATTAATCAATGACTGCAATAGCTGGAAGGACAGCTCCCAGATAAACAATTCACTTGAAAGGTAAGCCCCCTTCCCCCCACAGATACTTAGAGTGTATTTATAATCTTGCTTTGTAATCCAAATCAATCTTTGGTAAAATCTGGAAGGGTGTGAGCTAGTTCAGCATCTAATAACTCACGGATGTAATGAACACTGGGGCCCCAGGCTTAGAGAAAAAATTGACCTTTGCTAGGGGTGTGTTGGTAAACTGGCTTCCCCTTTACCCTCCTCCTCAAAAAAAGATAAAATAAAATAATCCTATCATGGCCAGTTTCAGGCTACCAATGGTTTATCTAACAACTGGCCAGTAAATTCCCAAATATTTAACAACTGACCCTCACCAGTACAAACTGACTCCACACCCTCCTGGGTCCTTTGAAGTCCAACCTGAAACAACAAGCCTACCTTTTTATTATCTTTTTAGTAATTTGTTTTGGTCAAGAATTTCTAATATGTTCCACAAAATAAAACTTTGTCCCCACACTAGACTATTTCATAACAGCCCAAGCCAATCTGTCTTCCTGATCTCCTAAGAACCTACAGCCAGAGCTCTCCTATGCTGGGGCCATCAGATGAAAATTAACTATGGCTGGCAAATCTGCCAAGGCTTTCTGCATCCAAGGGAAACTGCATATTTTGGTTTCTGAAAAGAAAGGGGGGGGGGGCTCTAAAAAATAAAATCTATTTTAAAAAGGAGGGAGGTAAACTAAAAAATTGATAAAGCAGAATTCTAGCATAATATAAGGCCTATTCTGTCTCTCCCAGTAACAGCTGGCTGGTCAGAACTGAATTTCTTATAAACTTCAAAAAGTTAATGGTTTACCTCAATATCTTTTTTAAGTCCCTTAATTGCTCATTGTTAATATATGACTATATCTAAAGATGTCTCTATCAGAGGAATACATTTATATTTTTAGTTAATACTATCCCTTGGGGGACCGTGTGTCCCATAAACCTACTTCCCATTTTATAAATCAGAATTATTTTATTTCTTCATAAACTAAAGAAGCACATTAGCGTTCCAGTTTAGCTGATGAAACTGTTGCTCAGACTTTTCGAGATTTTGATTTTATTAATGTAATTAAGCACATGCATACCTTTTATTCTATTTCCCCCATATTCTGTTAGTTTACCCTCAATTGCAAATAGGGCTTCTTGGACAAGGTGAAGGGTAGTGAGACCTGACAAGGCATTCTACCCCAGCTTTTTCTAGCTGTAAAAACAAGGCCTTTATGTAATATTAGATAAAATGCAGAAATTCTCCAGTGACACGCACCCCATATGTAAACATTATTTTATGCTGGGCTTTCCAGATCTGGGATCAGGACCCTGACTTCTCCCTGACATTCCACAGCAGTGAACAGCTAAACAGATAATCCCGATTCCTGAGACCGGAGGGCTCGGGAAACCCCGCTGAAAAGACGCTCTGTTGGAACAGCTGCTCTCTCCCAGGTCCTATCAAAGGGCAAAGAGGAGAAGTGGAATCATCAATTTATAGAAACCTGCAGCCCACACAGAACTCACTTACCTTCCACAGCTTAAGGGACACTCCGCGCCCGACAGGGGGACCGACTGGCTGTATTTGCACTTTGGGAAATGTAGTTCATTAACCTGAAATGATGCAAGAAAAACTACAAGTCCCACAAACCTCTGGGCTTCACAATCGAGGGACCCAGGTTTTCCAGTAGCGTCCCCTGTTGGCCTTTTGTGGTCAGAGGCTTCGAACCCTGGTACGCGATGTGCAGCTGTCTACCTAGCCATCATCTCTTCGAGAGAAGCGGTTAGAGCTTGTACGTCATTGTTCTGAGTGCAAAATAGTACATCCAAACAGCGTTAACTTAGGAATTCATTCTTTAGAAGCTTTAGTAATGGATCTAGGTTTGACTCATCCTCAACTTCAGTGTTTCAGAACCTTTCCACTCATGGAAACGGAATCAAGTTCCCACCTTGCAGTGAGCTGTGAAGAAATACATTCACAAATAGCTGAAAAACTGATGTTTTTACAGTTAAAATGAACCATTAAAGTGAAATATAATATACAGGGACTAATGTGTTTACCCACGTGGCTTCTCCAACTTTCTCATCTTTTTGTTTGTTTGTTTTGGCTCCGTTGGGTCTTCGTGGTTGGGTCTTCAGGGTTGGGTCTTCCTTGCTGTGTGCAGGCTTTCTCTAGTTGCAGCCAGTGGGGGCTACTCTTCGTTGTGGTGTGAGGGCTTCTCATTTTGGTAGCTTCTACTGTTGCGGAGCACGGGGTCTAGGTGCCCCGGCTTCAGTAGTTGTGGCACATGGGCTTAGTTGCTCCGCAGCATGTGGGATCTTCCCAGACCAGGGCTCGAAACCATGTCACCTGCTCTGGCAGGCAGATTCTGATTCTTAACCACTGCGCCACCAGGGAAGTACCTTATTTCTCATCTTGTGTTTTTACTAAATTAACCAACACAATGCCTGGGTCTTACCCCCAGAAATTCTGATTTAATTGGTCTGGGGAGACACTTGGGCACCAAGTCGGTTTACAAACCTCACAGTTGTTTCTAATATGTAGCCAGTGAGAACCACTGATCCGTAGCATTGCCTAAATAAGACATCGATTTCTAAGTGTTTTAGAACATATCAAAGGATATGCTAGCACTGACCTTGAAGACCACTCTAAGGAACCACTTCCCCCATTTTAAAATGAAGTGAGGGGAATTCCCTGGAGGTCCAGGGCTTTCAGCTTTAGGCTCCGAGCTTTCACCGCCGAGGGTACAGATTCAATCCCTGGTCGGGGAACTAAGATCTCGAAAGCCACTCGGTGCCGCCAAAAACAAACAAGCAAACAAACAAAACTGAAGCCCAGAGGAGTAGTATGAAAGCTGGAGTCAGAGTCTGACTCTCATTGAATGCATAGCAGTAAATATTGGTAAAGTAACCCATTTCAGTAGTTTGGGAGCAATATCTCCAGCCACACCTCAAATAGGTCACTGGGCTGAGAGAGCCACCTGACATGAGTCTTTTTTTTTTTTTTTTGCACTACGCGGGCCTGTCATTGTTGTGGCCTCTCCCGTTGCGGAGCACAGGCTCCGGACGCGCAGGCTCAGCGGCCATGGCTCACGGGCCCAGCCTCTCCGTGGCAGGTGGGAAGATGGCATGTGGGATCTTCCCGGACCGGGGCGCGAACCTGTGTCCCCTGCATCGGCAGGCGGACTCTCAACCACTGCGCCACCAGGGAAGCCCGACGTGAGTCTTTTGTACCTTAGTTAACCTGACCACATTGGCTGGGAAAAAATTTTAAAAAGGATTAAAATATAGACTGGGGGGCTTCCGTGGTGGCGCCGTGGTTAAGAATCTGCCTGTTAATGCAGGGGACACGGGTTCAATCCCTGGTCCGGGAAGATCCCACACTGTGGAGCAACTAAGCCCGTGCGCCAAAACTACTGAGCCTGCACTATTGAACCTGTGTGCCACAACTACTGAAGCCCGCGCGCCTAGAGCCCATCCTCTGCAACAAGAGAAGCCACGACGATGAGAAGCCCGCCCATGGCAACAAAGAGTGGCCCTGTCTCGCTGCAACTACAGAAAGCCCCCACACAGCAAGAAGACCCAACACAGCCAAAAGTAAAAACAAATACATTAATTTTTAAAAATGTATACTGGAAAAAAAATGTATACTGGGAACTTTTATGAAGTCAAAAAATTATAGGGCTTCCCTGGTGGTGCAGTGGTTAAGAATCGCCTGTCAGTGCAGGGAACACGGGTTCGAGCCCTGGTCCGGGAAGATCCCACATGCCGCGGAGCAACTAAGGCCCTGCGCCATAACTACTGAGACTGCGCTCTAGATCCCACGAGCCACAGCTACTGAGCCTGCGTGCCTACAGCCTGTGCTTCGCAACAAGAGAAGCCACCGCAATGAGAAGCTCGTGCACTGCAACAAGAGTAGCCCCCGCTCGCCGCAACTAGAGAAAACCCGTGCACAGCAATGAAGACCCAGTGCAGCCAAAAATAAATAAATAAAAATAAATAAATAAATAAAATTTTAAAAAAGAAAACAAAATTGTAATCCAGAATATTTTCTGCACACATGGGTATTTGATTAAAACATATGGAAATGTCAAAACATGACACTACCCCCAATCCCAGGCAAATTTTATTGTGGAAAACTTCAGAGCCACATTATTTTTCCAGTTCTTCAAGTGGAATAAGCATCATTAAAAGACTGGCCAGGAACACAGGATTATTGTGCTTTTAGGCACCAAAGAATTTCATGTTCTGGGGAGAAGTTAGCTGAGTTTTCTATTTTTCTTAGTGCTGGGAAGTCATCTGTGGAAGATGAAGTCATCCAAGACAGCTGGTGAAACAATTTCCCTTGATAGCTACTGACAGGGTGTAATGAGCCACCCAATCAAGACATTCTCAAGGGCTGAGAAGTTCTTTGGATGACCCTTGTCTTTTTATTTCTCACAACTCCACCACACTAGGAATTAATGACAAAGTCCTTGGCTGGATCAAAATCAAATACTCTAAATTAATCAGACTGTTAGCCTTTCTTTTTTTCTGCTGTTTTTTCCTACCCTGCCAATTATGGCTGTGGAAAAAAAATTAACTACGCATCAGCATCAAATAGGCCTTTTTATGTCATTTTTACATCTAGTTGATGACTACATAAATGTTCAGTGAGCAATACTTTGAACGTTTCATGTTTGAAAGTTTTCCTAATGAAATTTTGGGGGAAATATTTTCTCAGAGTACTAGTTGCATCTTAGTGAGTAGCAAAAACCAAAAGTCTTTTGGAGAGTACAGCTCAGAGCTGAAACAAGTTCAGACATAGGTTTCTAGTAGCTTTCCACTTGCCGAGCCAGTAACAGTGAAAGTTACTTCAAACTCATGAACTGTAGAAATAGCCTCTCTCCTCTGAATTAAGATGTCCACAGAAAACCCTTCCAGGTTAAACATAGCACATCAACCAGAAATTCTACTTCTAGATATAAACACAAAAGAATTGAAAAGAAGGACTCAAACTGATACTTGTATGTCAATGTTCATAGAAGCATTATTCACAATAGCCAAAAGGTGGAAGCAACCTCCTGTCAATCAAAGAATCAATGGATAACAAAATTCCATACAGTAGAATATCAGCCATAAAAAGGAACGAAATTCTGAAACATACTACAATATGGATGGACCTTAAAAACAAGGTATGAAATAAGCCAGACACAAAAGGTCAAATAATTGTGTGATTCTCTTATGTGAGGTACTGAGAGTTGCCAAATTTATAGAAAGTGGAATAGAGGTTGCCAGGAGCTGTGGGAGAGAGGAATGGGGAGTTAGTATTTAATGGGAAGTTTGTTTGGAATGATGAAAAAGTTCTGGAGATGTACAGTGGTGATGGTTGCTGAACTTAGAAATGGTTCAAATGGTAAATTTTATGTTATGTATATTTTACCACAGCAGCCTTACACTGAGCACATTTCTCATCCTCCCCAATTTATAGTCTGAATTAAGTTTATTAGCATGTTCCCTCCCACAATGCTTTGCTTCATTCTCCACTCAAAACTAAGTGAAAGCAAGCAACTGAATACTGAGAAACAGCTTATATATTTCCGAGCCATCTTAATATGGTTGTATAATTTTCACCCCATTAATAATTAAGGGTTTTGCCTTGAGGCTCCAACTCACCTTTCTGAAATAGGAACCTTGCTTATTGGGAACGATGAGTAGGGGGCTATGTTCTCTAGCTTTGCGCAGTGGCAGTATCGTAGCCAATGAGGTTTATCCGAGGCGCGATTATTGCTAATTGAAAACTTTTCCCAATACCCCGCCGTGACGACTTGAAATGTAGTCGGCATTGGCAATTTTTGACAGTCTCTACGGAGACTGAATAATGCAAGTTTAAAAAGAAGTATGTGTTTCGTAACCACCATAAACCTACGGGAGAATACGTTGGAAGTCCTCAGTCACAAACAGCGTGGAAGGAACGCTGAGAGTTCAAAATGACCAGTAGCTATATGCCCAATTTCAAATTTTCACCGTTATCAGGTAGGGAATTGCCTTGCTAGAAAATCCTAGCACGTGTTACTGTCGTTTTTGTTATCGATTTCAATATAAGCGATTAGCTTTTGTTAACAGTTCGTTTCATACCTGTTCCTCAGTTTTAGTTCGTTCTTTATACTTGCGTGTTGTTGTCCAAGTCGTATTAATAATTGTTTTTTATTTCTTAATATTTATTTTTCTGGCTTTAACACCAACACTTCCATCTACTCGTCCCGTCTCGCATTACTCTGTTTCGGTTTTTTTCTTGTCGCTGTTCTTTAGAACGCGAGTCTTACCCGCAGCGTCTTGGTGATGTCATGGTAATTTGCATAAAATTCTCCAGCGTCCTTAGCGAAAGGCGTTCTTATTTTCGAAAGGTTAGGGTTCGACAAGAGTTGCTCTAATACCCGGCAGCTCTTCGCGCACACGTGTTTTAAACAGGAATGTGTGCAGGGAAATGCTTCATATCTCCCAGCTCGTTGTTAGTCGCTCGCCGTCACGGTAAAGACAGTTGTCATCCATGGGGGAGGTAGGTGCGTGCTCACGCTCTCTAGCTTTGCGCAGTGGCAGTATCGTAGCCAATGAGGTTTATCCGAGGCGCGATTATTGCTAATTGAAAACTTTTCCCAATACCCCGCCATGACGACTTGAAATATAGTCGGCATTGGCAATTTTTGACAGTCTCTACGGAGACTGAGCGATGCATGTTTAATAATAGATATTCTAATACTTGTTTTGTAGGAATGAATGTTTGGATTATTGAGAGTTTTCTCGGGCTTTTCTACTTATTCTTACTAAAGCATTACTGGGTTTTAGCGTTGAAAGTGAGTGGTGAGTCTGTTCCGTGTTTTCCGAAGGTCACGGGTTCGTAGGAACCGACGTGAACTTAAAAACCTATCGTCCAAACATTTCCTTTTAAAGCGATTAAGGAAAAAGAACACAGTAGGCTTTTTTAGGTTGTACTGTAGAGGCTTGGGCACAGCCTCCTTTGCAATTAAATCCCTTTATCCTTAGTGGGGTACTGATTTCCACTGTAACGGCTGCCTATATAGTCTTGTGCTGTTAGGGACATCAGGCGTGTCCACGGACAGAAAGCCTGTAGAAGTCCGAGCTCTGGGCGTGGCAGATACAGCTGGACCTGTTTAGGCCACCACCCATAAAATATTTTTCTGTTCTTTAGCAGAAGAATGCGGCTTGTTAGGGTGAAGATGGTGGAACAGCCTCTACTGATTCAAAGCAGCACACTGTAGAAAACCGCCCTAGCGGCAGATCAGACACATTTCCTGCTTCAAGGAACTCACCGTTTTGAAAACACAGATAAACAACATAATTACAGATTATTTCAATGTTATAGGGATATGTGATGGAGCCATCCAGAAGACCGGTCAGCCGAGTTCCAACACCACCCACTATGGAGCACTTACTGTGTGCCAGACTCCGCATGAACTGCTTACTTCCTGTGCCAGACTCCATGCAAAGTGCTTAAGATGCTTTGTTTCATTTAATTCTTACAGAAACCTTTCTCCCCATTCCTTTTTTTTTTTTTTTTACAAACAGCTCTACTGAGGCATAATTGATATTCAATAAACTGCACATATTTAAAGCCTACGATTTGATGAGTTTTGAGAACATATATACACCCATGAAACCATTACTGCAAACCAGCTGGCGAACACATCCATTACTCCCCAAAGTTTCCTGATGTTCCTTTGCAATCCATCCCTCCCTCCCAACTCTCCCCACTACCCCTCCCCCATTCTGTCGCTATAGATTAGTTTGTATTTTCTAGAATTTTATAGGAACGGAATCTACGGTATGTGATTTTCTTGAGATAGACATTTTTCATCAAACAATATGTCCTTGCAGTTCATCCAGGTTGTTGCATGTATCACTAGCTCATTCTTTGTCCTCGCTGAGTAGTATTCCATTATATGGAAGTACCAGGGTTTGTTCAACCATTCACCCATGGAAGGACATTTGAATTGTTCCTAGTATTTTGCTATCATAAATAAAGCTGCTAAGAGCATTCCTGTACAAGTTTTGTAAGAAGCTGTCAAATTATCTTCCAGAGTGGCTTTCCATTTCCATTTTAGTTTCCACCTGCAGTTTTAAAAAATCTAGGCAAGTGCCCCTGACTTTTTTTTTTAATTAATTAATTAATTAATTAATTTTTGGCTGAATTGGGTCTTTGTTGCCACGCGTGGGCTTTCTCTGGTTGCGGCAAGTGGGGTCTACTCTTCGTTGCGGTGCGCGTGCTTCTCATTGCGGTGGCTTCGGAGCACAGGCCCTAGGCGCATGGGCTTCAGTAGTTGCCATACGTGGGCTCAGTAGTTGTGGCACACGGTGTGTGTTGCTGCACGGCATGTGGGATCTTCCCGGACTAGGGCTTCAACCCGTGGCTTCTGCATCGGCAGGCGGATTCTTTTTATATATATATTATTTTATTTTATTTTATTTTATTTTTTTGCGGTTCGCGGGCCTCTCACTGTTGTGGCCTCTCCCGTTGCGGAGCACAGGCTCCGGTTGCGCAGGCTCAGCGGCCATGGCTCACGGGCCCACCCGCTCCGCGGCATGTGGGATCTTCCCGGACCGGGGCACGAACCCGTGTCCCCTGCATTGGCAGGCGGACTCTCAACCACTGCACCACCAGGGAAGCCCCCGGCAGGCGGATTCTTAACCACTGCGCCACCAGGGAAGCCCCCGCCCCGCCCCCGCTGCCTTTTCTCTTTCCTTCATGACACTGATTTTTTTTTTTTTCATGACACTGATTTTTTTTGAAGAGTCCGAGACAGTTATCGTGTAGAAGCCTCACATTCCAACTTCACTGACTGTGTTCCCTTTATTTCCTGTAACCAAGACTTGGTTCGATTCAACAGAACTTCAGAGATAGCGTTATGAACTTTGTATTGCATCTGCCACTATAATCGATGCTGAGTTTAAGCGCCAGGGTAAAGCAGTAACTGGTCTCTCTCTATTGTAAAAGTGTACTTTCCCCTATGTAATCAGTAATCTGTGGAATGAACAATCCTTGACATTTGGTAATAAAAGCCCTTTGCTTTCCACAACTACTCCCTTAAACCACTTCCTGATCAGTCATCAAAATATGGCTAAGTAAGATAAATTAATGTCACTTCTTCTCTGGAACCCAGGGTAGGTTTGCTGGGACCAAGGAATACCCTGTGTTCAGGACCTGTGGTCCCAGGAAAGGGAAGAAGAGTCCCCTGCGGAGCCAATGTATTACAATTGAGCAAATATGATGGAAAGAGGGGGTCAGTGATAACTACCCAAAGGGGCATCCTGAAGACCCCACTACAATTGTGGGAACTACAAGAGGAGCCGACGTGTGCTACCCAGAAGCTGAAATTTCAAGGAGCTAAAAATTTCCTTGATAGTGTGGTCTGAAAATGCACTCCAACCATTTCTTTTCATCTTAGCTGGTTGCCAAGATGAATAATCTGGGTGTCAGAACAGGCCTGGAGGAGACAGAACATGAATGCTCCCTCCCATGGCAAATTTTGTATTGATTGGAAAGTCAGATGATGCTCTGGCGAACACTCATGTGAATGTGTGTGTGTGATTTTCTTAGAATTTATAATAGCAAGTAAGTAAAATAATGACTCATTTGTAAGCATACAAGAAAGAAAAGCATGGAAAAACCACCAAGGGACTTCCCTGGTAGTGCAGTGGTTAAGAATCTGCCTGCCAAGGCAGGGGACACGGGTTTGAGCCCTGCTCCAGGAAGATCCCACATGCCGTGCAGCAACTAAGGCCATGTGCCACAACTACTGAGCCTGCTCTCTAGAGCCCATGCGCCGCAACTACTGAGCCCGTGTGCTGCAACTACTGAAGCCTGCGTGCCTAGAGCCTGTGCTCCACAACAAGATGAAGCCACCACAATAAGAAGCCTGTGCACCACAGCGAAGAGTAACCCCCACTCACCACAACTAGAGAAAGCCTGCGTGAAGCAACAAAGACCCAATGCAGCCAAAAATAATGAGTAAACGGATTTGCCTTAAAAAATAAATAAATTAAATAAATAAATAATAAATACATTTTTTTTAAAAACCCACCAAAAAAATGAACAAAAAGCTTAAGGAAAGCAAAACAACTTTTTTAAAGGTAAAATTTATAAAGCATACATGTGATATTTTGCTCTCAGCTCTACTGGAATCTTTCTTTGGGTAGTTTGAGTTACAATGACTTTTTTTTTTTTTAATTGAAGTAAAATTCACAGAATGTAAAATTAACCATCTTCAAGTGGATCCATGTGATTTTTACATATTATTGGTTTCAGTTTCACAACCTAATTTTTTTCTGGTTGTAAAATTACTGCATGTTGGTATATAAAATCCAAACATTGTATATATGCAGCAGTGACAGTCAAAGATCACCGTAATCCCACCTCCATGGCTAGAGAAAATAGCCACAGATATGTGAGATTATTCCTCCAAATTGTTCTATTTACGTGTCACCCTAATTATTAACAAACATTGGATTATATTCTACATTCAGTTCTACTATTTCCTTTTTCTTTCTGCTAAACTAATATATGGTGGACCTATTTTCCATGTCAGCATATAGCTCCCCTCTTCCCATATGGATATACCTCACTTCAGCTAACCAATCCCTATGGATGGACATTTGGGTTGTTCCCAGTTTTTCCCAATTATAAGCAATGCTATGATGAGCATCCTTGGATGTGCATCTTTGCCTACTCATAGGGTTTTTTGGGGGGAATTTTGCCTACTAGTGTGCTGTTTCTAGGGGAAATTTCTGTAGGTGAGATTGCTTGCACAAAAACCGTTCACATTTTGCATTTTAATTTTTTTTTTTTGGCTGTACCGTGCAGCTTGTGGAATCTTAGTTCCCCAACCAGGGATTGAACCTGCAGCCTCGGCAGTGAAAGTGGAGTCCTAACCACTGGACCACCAGGGATTTCCCCATATTTTGTATTTTAAAAGATGCCCCCAAGTTGGGTCCCCCAAGACTGTACTGTGTATTCTCCCACAAAGCCACATAGGAGAGCGTCTGGAGAATATTCGATGTGTACGTTTGAAACGCTGAAGCTTTCACAGGACTCTTCTGGGTTAGGGAGGGGAAGAAGGAGGAGGGTGAATTCATATCCAGTTCCAACAATTAGTTGTTCTCTAGCTCCTTTCCAGGCAGAAAGCAGAGAGAAGGGGCTGGCTTGGGTGAGGTAATCCTGACCCTCTCCCCTTCCACCATGTATGGAAATATCCTTGGAAACATCAGTTCCAGATGGAGCCAACCCCCACCCCACCCCCTCCCACCCTGTCGCCCAAGCCAGCCTGGACCTACTGGCTCCAGAGGACAGAAAAGCTGGACTCTGAGGAGTATCTCATCAGGGAACGGGTCCACCAGCCCCCAAACAATCTTCCCAGTGTAAGTCCCTGCAGGCTGTCTGCAAGAATCACTGGCTTCTCTAGGTTAAAAATATCCTGTGCCCAAGGGGCCTTCAGTGTATGTCTCAGAAGAGAGCTGGCTTATACTCTCCATCACTGGGGAAATGAACTGAGACCAATTGATTTTTTTTTTTCCATGAAGCTTTGAAACCAGACTTTCTGGGTTCAAATCTTTGCTCCACTATTCACTAACTGCGTGACCCTAGGCTACTTACTTAATTTCTCTGTACCTCAGTTCTCTGGCTGTAAAAGGAGTGTCAGGATCATCACATCTATCTCAGAAGCCAGTGGGTCTCCACCCTGGCTGAGCACTTAAAATCACCTGGTGAGCTTTTAAAAATCCTCTTGCCCAGGTGCATTCTGGGTCAATTCAATCAGAATTTCTGAGCATTAGTTCTGGGCAAAAAATATATTTTAAAACTTCCCAGGGGGCTTCCCTGGTGGCGCCGTGGTTGAGAGTCCGCCTGCCGATGCAGGGGACGCGGGTTCGGGCCCCGGTCTGGGAGGATCCCACATGCCGCGGAGCGGCTGCGCCCGGGAGCCGTGGCCGCTGAGCCTGCGCGTCCGGAGCCTGTGCTCCGCAACAGGAAAGGCCACAACAGTGAGAGGCCCGCGAACCGCAAACAATAAATAAATAAATAAAAATCAATTAAAAAAAAAAAAACTTCCCAGGAACTTCCCTGGTGGCACAGTAGTTAAGAATCCACCTGCCAGAAAACTATGACACTGATGAAAGAAATTAAAGATGATACAAACAAATGGAGAGATAAACCATGTTTTTGTATTGAAAATCAACATTGTGAAAATGACTATACTACCCAAAGCAATCTACAGATTCAATGCAATCCCTATCAAACTACCAATGACATTTTTCACAGAACTAGAATAAAAAATTTCACAATTTGTATGGAAACACAAAATAGCCAAAGCAATCTTGAGAAAGAAAAACAGAGCTGGAGGAATCAGGCTCCTGGACTTCAGACTATACTACAAAGCTGCAGTAATCAAGACAGTATGGTACTGGCACAAACACAGAAATATAGATAAATGGAACAGGATAGAAAGCCCAGAGATAAACCCACACACATATGGTCACCTTATTTTTGATAAAGGAGGCAAGAATATACAATGGAGAAAAGAAAGCCTGTTTAATAAGTGGTGCTAGGAAAACTGGACAGCTACATGTAAAAGACTGAAATTAGAGCACTCCCTAACACCATACACAAAAATAAACTCAAAATGGATTAAAGACCTAAATGTAAGGCCAGACACTATAAAACTCTTAGAGGAAAACATAGGCAGAACACTCTATGACATAAATCACAGCAAGATCCTTTTTGACCCACCTCCTAGACAAATGGAAATAAAAACAAAAATAAACAAATGGGACCTAATGAAACTTAAAAGCTTTTGCACAGCAAAGGAAACCATAAACAAGATGAAAAGGCAACCCTCAGGATGGGAGAAAATATTTGATAATGAAGCAACTGACAAAGGATTAATCTCTAAAATTTACAAGCAGTTCATGCAGCTCAATATCGAAAAAACAAACAACCCAATCCAAAAATGGTCAGAAGACCTAAATAGACATTTCCCCACAGAAGATATACAGATTGCCAACAAACACATGAAAGGATGCTCAACATCACTAATCATTAGAGAAATGCAAATCAAAACTATAATGAGGTATCATCTCACACCAGTCAGAATGGCCATCATCAAAAAATCTACAAACAGGGCTTCCCTGGTGGCGCAGTCGTTGAGAATCTGCCTGCCAATGCAGGGGATATGGGTTTGAGCCCTGGTCTGGGAGGATCCCACATGCCGCGGAGCAACTAGGCCTGTGAGCCACAACTACTGAGCCTGCGCGTCTGGAGCCTGTTCTCCGCAACAAGAGAGGCCGCGACAGTGAGAGGCCCGCACACCGTGATGAAGAGTGGCCCCCGCTTGCCACAACTAGAGAAAGCCCTCACACAGAAACGAAGACCCAACACAGCCAAAAATAAATAAATTTATTTAAAAAAAATCTACAAACAATAAATGCTGGAGAGGGTCTGGAGAAAAGGGAACCCTCTTGCACTGTTGGTGGGAATGAAAATTGATACAGCCACTATGGAGAACAGTATGGAGATTCCTTAAAAAACTAAAAATAGAACTACCATATGACCCAGCAATCCCACTATTGAGCATATACCCGGAGAAAACCATAATTCAAAAAGAAACATGTACCACAATGTTCATTGCAGCTCTATTTACAATAACCGGGACGTGGAAGCAACCTAAGTTTCCAACAACAGATGAATGGATAAAGAAGATGTGGCACATATATACAATGGAATATTACTCAGCCATAAAAAGAAACAAAATTGAGTTATTTGTAGTGAGGTAGATGGACCTAGAGTCTGTCATACAGAGTGAAGTTAGAAAGAGAAAAAGAAATACCATATGCTAACACATATATGGAATCTAAAAAAAAAAAGGTTCTGAAGAACCTAGGGGCAGGACAGGAATAAAGATGCAGACGTAGAGAATGGACATGAGGACACGGGGAGGGGGAAGGGTAAGCTGGGACGAAGTGAGAGAGTGGCATGGACATATATACACTACCAAATGTAAAATAGATAGCTAGTGGGAAGCAGCGCATAGCACAGGGAGATCAGCTCGGTGCTTTGTGATCACCTAGAGGGGTGGGATAGGGAGGATGGAGACGCAAGAGGGAGGAGATATGGGGATATATGTATAGCTGATTCACTTTGTTATACAGCAGAAACTAACACACCATTGTAAAGCAATTATACTCCAATAAAGATGTTAAAAAAAAAAAAAGAATCCACCTGCCAATGCAGGGAACACGGGTTCAATCCCTGGTCTGGGAAGATCCCACATGCCGCAGAGCAATTAAGCCCGTGCACCACAACTACTGAAGCCCGCATGCCTAGAGCCCGTGCTCCGCAACAAGAGAAGTTACCACGATGAGAAGACTGTGCACGGCAATGAAGGGTAGCAACCGCTCAATACAAATAGAGAAAGCCCGAGCAACAACGATGACCCAACGCAGCCAAAAAAATAAAATAAAATAAAAGCTTCCCAGGTCATTCCAATGTGCCAGTGCTGTAGAGATTTTGTGGGTATTAAATGAGATAATATAGGAAAAAGGCTCCCCATGGTGCCTGACACAGAGTTATATGCTTTGGTGGAGGTTGTGGGACCAATTATCCAAGCCTGGGTGGTGGTCAGGGAAGGCCTCCTGGAGGAGGGGGTGTTGAGCTGTGAACTGAAGGAGGAGAGAAGTTAACCAAGAGAAAGAGGACAGGATGCCTTTTAGCCGGGGTATCAGTACCTGCAGGGTTCTGGAGCCAGGAGGATGTGGCCTCTTGGAGGAATTGAAAGTCATTCCCAGAAATTCCCTGGCAGTCCAGTGGTTAGGACTCCATGCTTTCACTGCTGAGGGCCTGGGTTCAATCCCTGGTCAGGGACCTAAGATCTGGCAAGCTGCATGGTGTGGCCAAAAAAATTGAAGTCTTTCCCTGTGACTGGAGCTGAGAAAGGAGAAAAGAGAGTTGGTGGAAAATCACTGGGCTCTATTCTGGTGTCAGGAAGATTTTAAGCAGGACAATGACTGTGTGGGGGGGTGCCCTCCCCCCAAATTCAGAAACAGCAGGGCCTCCTAAGGCATTGTGTCCAAGCCCTCTGGGGAAATTGAACTTGCCAAGGGGTGTGTGACACAGTCCCCAAGCTCCCCTTCAGGAGCCATGTCCTAGACTGTAAAGTCAGACAGTCCTGGGTTTGGATCCCAACTTTGCCACTTCTTACTTGTGTGGCCTTGGGCACGTGACTTCATTTATGAGCCTCAGTTTCCTGGCCTGGAAAATAGGCATAAAACCCCCATTGGATCTTTTTTTTTTTTTGCGGTACGCGGGCCTCTCACCGCTGTGGCCCCCCCCACCGCGGAACACAGGCTCCGGACGCACAGGCTCAGTGGCCATGGCCCACTGGCCCAGACGCTCCGCGGCACGTGGGATCCTCCCGGACCGGGGCACGAACCCGTGACCCCCGCATCGGCAGGTGGACTCTCAACCACTGCGCCACCAGGGAAGCCCTACTAAGATTAATTTTAACTGTTTCTTTTTATCTTTTTTAATGTGGCTCCTAGAAAATTTTCAATTACTAATTTAAAAAAATTTAATTACTAATTTTAAAATTAAAAAATTTTAATATGTGGCTTGCATTTTGTTTCTAGGGGATAGCGCTGAGTTAGAGAGTGCTTGTTAGTGACAAGGATTATGCTAAGAAGTAAAGGTGTAGTATCTTGTTTAATCCTATGATGACTCTGACAGGTAGGTATTATTTATCTTCTTTCTACAGAGGAGGAAACTGGCACAAAGAGTGAATGGTCTGAGATTCACCACCAGCAAGGGACAAAGCTGGCATTAGAACCTGGGTGGAGTCAGTCCAATGAGCTGTGCACTTAACCTCTACCCCACACTGCTAAGTAGAGGGGCCTGTGGGCTGGGACAGGAAGAGGCATCAAGAGCCATCCAGGTGGAAGGAACAGCACATGTCTGAAAACACTGACATTCCATGGACTAGAGGGCTCAGAACATTCGGCCGTGGAGTGATCCCATGGAGGATCTACTTTCTTGGAGGCTGTTTTCTCACCATGAGGATCCTGAATGCAGTTTTGGCAGGGCTGTCCAACAATGTCCTGTCAATGTCAGTTCTTTTTTTTTTCTTTTTGAGACTATTTTCCGTCAACCTATTTCCACTTTAAGAGTCTGTAGAAGAACAGCTGAAGACCACTCAGTGGTTGTTCTGCCCATTCAGTGGCCTGAGCAGTGGGAGCTGCAGACCAGCCTTCAGTGGGGGACTGCTGAATAGGCACAGAGGGCACTTGCACACCTTCGGACCAGTCTGCCACCTCAGGTTGAGTAGCAATGAACTCAGGAGGTGGGGCGGTCCATTCACCCTGAAATTCCTCCTTGGTCACAGCCTTCTCAGCTGCTGCCTGCTATTCCTTTTCAATCTCTTAAGGATCTCTGTGGAAGTAGAGATCAGGCATGACCTCCCATGGGTATTCACAGTAGATGGTGTCACGCATGTGCAGAACTTCCCCGGGCGAGTATCCACCACATCAGACCCACTGAGCGAGCTCCCTTATTGCACGGGATGACAATGTCCACACAGTGCAGAGGAGAATCTGTTACACAGACCAATGGTAGGCAGGTTCATGTAAGAGGCCTCTGTGAGAGGCAGGTGGTCAGCCCTGGGATCAGTAACCACCAGAAGTCTTGGCTCCCAGAAGGCTGCCTGGATCTGGTTAGTGAAGGTTCCAGGAGTGAAGCGGCCAGATATAGGAGTGGCTCCAGTGACAGCAGCAAAGTTCAGCCCAGCTCGCTGGCCAGTATTCCTGGAGGATATGACACTGACATCAGCTGGGTTTTCAATGGCAACAATGGCACGAGCTGCCAACAGAAGCTTCTCCCAGGTTCTCTTCAGATTGTATGATGTAGATGCCACTCACTTTTCCTTTGTAGATGTACTGTTCCATTTGGAAGTCAAGGCTGGTGCCACCTAAGTGGGTTCCTGATGCAAGGAATTTGAGGATATCCTCCTCCTTCATTTGCTGGACATCAAGGGCTCCGGACATTGTGAAAATTTCCCTTTAAGTTACGATGGGAATCCAGAGCAACGCCGTATGGACCCCTGTCTGGGTAGCGCGGAAAGGCAATGCCAGTTCATCCTTAGGAAGTATGAGAAAACCTGGTTTGAGTTAACCAAGTCTGATGGCTGGGGGATGGGAGTCCCCGAGGGGAGGAAAAGTTGTGTTATTTTTTTTTAAGATCCTTTTTTAAAAAATTTTTATTTATTGATTATTTTTGGCTGCATCAGGTCTTAGTTGCGGCACACGGTATCTTTTGTTGCAGCACATGGGCTCTTCGTTGCGGCACGTGGGCTTCTCTCCAGTTGTGGCATGTGGGCTTCTCTCTAGTTGCGGCCTGTGGGCTTCTCTCTAGTTGTGGCTTGCAGGCTCCAGAGAGCACGGGCTCAGTAGTTGTGGCACACAGGCTTAGTTGCCCTGTGGCATGTGGGATCTTAGTTCCCCAACCAGGGATCGAACCCGTGTCCCCTGCATTGGAAGACGGATTCTTAAGCACTGGACCACCAGGGAAGTCCCAGGAAAAGGTATTTTGGGGCTGTTTACATTAGGAAATCCCAAGCAGGGGTCTGAGTGTCCAAGGTCACCAGCACTGAACTCCAAAGACTGAGTTCTCCTTAGAATTCCACCCACCAAGGGCAAAATTGACGGCTCAATTGATGTCTTGTTCTTCCTCTCCAGGGAATATTGCTTTGAAAAAGGTTTTGAGACCTTTGAGACAGGGACAAGTGTATGTCCTGGGATTGGTCTAAGGATAATGGTTTCACTTGGCACAGTAGCAGGTTTCCCACACAGGCCTTAGCAAAGAATTCCCAGGTTCAGATCCCAGACTTCCCACTTACTAGCTCTGTGACCTTGGGTAACTCAATCTCTCTGTTCTTAACTTTTCCAACTGAAAAAGGGGATAATAGTGGTCATCTCCTAGGCTTGTGGTCAGAATTAAATGCAAAAAAGCATGGAAAGCACCCAGCCCACAGCCTGTTCATTATATTGATAGTACAATTATAATTGTTACTATTGTTCTGAAGAGAATGCATTTGACCTCCTCTAGAGGAAATGTGACATTACATCCCCGTTGTAATATCCCCTATTACAGTTTTAGCATACTGTTCACCCCAGAAACTCCAGGGCTTAGACTGTTAATCAGAAACTCCAGGGCTTAGACTGTTAATTAGACTAACTGTGGGTTCTTCTTTATGCCTCTCCCAGGTTTAGCCCAGTGTCTGATGCAGGATAGGCACCCTTGCTAACCCCTCTGTACCCCCATTATCAGTCTTCACCTTGTATTCCATGCTGCAATTTCCTTCTAGTTCTTCCAATGCACCATGGTCTCTGTCTTGCCTAAAGGCCTTTGCATATACTGTTCCAGGCAGCTGGGAATGGTGTGAGGTTATTCATCCTTCATACAGGCCTGTTTGCTCTTCTGTCTGCCCTTTTGGACTAAATCCCAAGAAGGCAGGCACCATATCAGTCTTATTCATCGTTGTATCACCAGCCCCAACACAGGACCTGTTCGAAGGGAGTGCCAATAAATATCTCATCATTGAGTGAATGAATGGGTGATCTCACTATCTTAATCTTCCATTAAACTGTGAACTTTCTGAGGAAAGGGACTACAATTTGCTTTGTTCCAAGTGTCAAGCACAACATCTGCCAGCCATTCAGCAAATATATATTGAGTGCTTACTACATGAAACACACAGACTAAGTACAGATATGAGCAAAAATGGACATGGTTTCTGCCCTTGTGCACTTTTAGTCTGAAAGGGAGAGAGACATTTATCAAACAATCGTACCACTAAATGTAAATTACAGCAGAGAGAAGTGCCTACAACACAGAAGTACATGGAAGGTGTTGGAAGGGCATGTAATAGACTGCCTAGCTGGGAAGCAGTCTTAGCTCTTGAATTTTAATGGAGGAGAATGTGACATCCACAGAGGAGAGCCACTTGGTTCTGCCTTCAAAAAAGAGCTTGTCATCCAGCTTGAGAAATGACAGCTTCCAGATGCAGGGCCTTCAGGACAAGGCCACACACTTCATGGGCATCCCCAGCTGATGGCTGAACATGGTGGGGGAATTGGGGCCTGGACATTTCTGCCCACTGGGGACTCCTCTAATGAAATTTTGTTCCAGGGCTCTCAATTGAGTTGGCTTATCTTTGTCATATCCAAGTTTCTCCTTGCCAGTCCTGCCTCTTCCTCTTTCTCTCTCACAGGCATTCCTCCAAGTCTATCTCAACATCTGCTTCCTGGAGGACCTAACCCGACAAAGAGGGTCTTGAGGGCTGGATTTCTGTGGGAAGGGGAACTTTTCTTTTTTCTTTTTTGGCTGTGTTGGGTCTTTGTTGCTGCGCGTGGGCTTTCTCTAGTTGCGGCCAGTGGGGGCTACTCTTCGTTGTGGAGCACAGGCTCTAGGTGCACAGGCTTCAGTAGTTGTGGCTCATGGGTTCTAGAGCGCATGCTCAGTAGTTGCGGTACATGGGCTTAGTTGCTCTGCGGCATGTGGGACTTCCTGGACAGGGCTTGAACCCGTGTTCCCTGCATTGGCAGGTGGATTCTTAACCACTGTGCCACCAGGGAAGCCCCTATTACCCGATTTCTGACTCTGTGGGAGCAAAACCCCTCTGGAGTTTGGGATGGCAGTGGGGTGTTTCAGGAAACTATGCCCAGCGCTGGGTGTAACTTCCCTGTAACTTTTCCTTTACTGTCTAAGGTGGGGTCCTTTCTGCTCCATGCAGAGTTTCGGAAAAATCTCCGTCTATAGAGGATGGATATGTGGAAGATTAAAGGATATATAACCTCGAAAATATTGAATCTGGCCCCAAAGCCTGGGCTGCGAGCTTCACTGCCATCGATCCAGAGGGCGCCCCGAGGAAAGGTCCTCCAAATGTTCCTCGCTTCGCCTGGTACTGATTTAGAGTCCCCTTGGGAGGCGACTTACTGGGAGATAGACAGACGGATAAATCTGACTCTCCAGTGGACAGACATGTGATGAATGAGTGACTGATGGATTGTGAGATGTCAAGACAGGAAGATGGATCTGTTAGCCAGTCAGGCATGTGACTCTCAGACAGAGAAAGACTGACAGAGGGCCTGAAGGCCTGGCAGCGTCCCACCTGCCAGCTCGGCCACAAGGCGGCGCTGCCGCCTCGCCCAGCGGCGCCCACCGTCCAGGCTGCGCGCGCTCTCGTGGGCCGGCGGCGGGGGCGGGTCTAGTGTGCTCACGGGGCGGGTCCAGCAGCCTCGCGGGGGCGACCACGGGCGGAGCGCGCGGCGGGGGCGGGGCGCGCGTGCTCGCGGGGGCGGCTGGGGGCGGGACGCGCGGCGGGCGCGGGCGCGCGCGGCAGCGGCGCGTTCCGTTCCGGGCCGAGGCTCGCGGCGGAAAAGTTGCGCGGCGGTGACGAGCGGCCCCGGGACGGGCAGCGAGCGCGACGCTGAGCCGGCCTCCGGCGCCCGCGGCCCCGCCATGGACGACCTCGGTGAGTGAGCGGGAGGCCGAGAGAGTAGGCAGCGAGGGGTGCGCGGCCCCGGGCCGGTGCGGGCGCGAGCGAGCGGCAGGCGGAATCCCACCCGCGGCGGCCCGGGTCCCGGCTCTGGTTTCGGCCGGCCGGGGCTCTGCGGGGCCGGGATCCCGCGCTGGGCCTGAGTCCCAGGCCAAGGCCAGCCCCGCACCGTCCTCACAGCTGCCACCCCCTCGCTTCGAGGACAGCCCCACCTCCGGACCCTCGACCTCGGGGTGCCACCCCCATCTCCCAGAGCAGCTTCAGGGACCCTCTTCAGGGACCCATGTCAAGGACCCGCCCCGTCCGCCTCAGGGACGGGCCCCCACTGCCCGGACCTGACCACCTCCCCAGCTGTGGGACCCTCACTTCACAGACCTTTCCCTCACCCCGGTCGCATAGATAGAACACCCAACTTGGGGATCAGCTGCCTAATCTCACAGGCTGGGCCCTCAATTCCAGGATCCGCTCCCACCCCCTCGAGGACCACCCCTTCACAGGCAGACATCCCCACTTCAGGGGTAGCCCCACCGAGCCGACGCCTTTCATTTTACAGGTCAGATTCACAAGTTAGAGATAAGCCTCTGATGACACAGCCTCTGATGAGCTTCTGAGCTGCCACAAAGACAAGTTTCCCTCCTGTCCCACTGATCCCCCCAGTCCATTTCACTGACTGCCCTGGCCACTCTGTGGACCAGCCCCTCCCCTTTTATATCACAGATCAGCCTCGTCCTAGAAGAGTAAGCTGGGGAGACAGACTCTGGTGAAATGCCAGAGGAATGAGGTGGGAAGTGGGCCCCAAGGTATGGCCATCTTTGAACTTGTCCAGGCTGGTAACGTTCCCTCCACCCCCACCGCAGCATAACTTGCGGGAAGCCACGCAGGTAAGGAAGTTAAGATGCCCAGAACAGAGTTTTACTGTTTTTGTTGTTAGTGGAGCTCCCAAATTACTCTTCTCAGTCTAGTCTTGATCTGGTGTTAGGGAAGGGGAAAGTATCTCCTGGAACCAGACACTAAACCCAGGGAGCTTGGTGCCAGGGTTCTAGGAATGCCTTGAGTGGTGTGAACTCCGGAGTGGGAGGATTCACTCTCCCGCCCTCCCCTTCACGCCTGTAGCTGGAGGGCCTCTGAGCCGGGGAGTTGAGGAGGGGGGAAAAGTTTCTTCTCTGTAGGAGCCTTGTCTTCCCTCTATGGACTGTGGGTGGCTTGTGTGACCGCTGATGCTTTCTCTGTCTCAGGCTCTGAGGGGTGGATTCATCAGACAGGACTGATGGGCCTCCCCTGAGCACACAGGGCACTAAATTAAGACTGGCTATTTGTAGGCACTGAATTTCCAAGGGGACAGGGAGGAGGATTGGGACTTGACTGCTTCCCGGAGGCTTCCTTTTGGGATCAGGGTGCCTCCCCACCCCACTGGCCCCGAGATCCTGGAGCTGGGTATGGTGTCCGGTCCTGCCTGTTTTGCAGAGTGAGATGGTTGCCAAGCATAGTTCGGCCTTTGGGTCTGGCTTGGCACCCATTTTTCCAACACACTCAAGGTTGGCATGGCTTTCAGGCAGGTATTTTTTTTTTTTTCACATAAAAATAACTGAGCTGAAAGGAGTCTGAGGGGATATTTTTTCAATCAGAATCTGAAAGTCTCAATGCTTTCCCAGCGGGAATTTGCGAGCAGAGTTACTGTTTCTGAAATGCTGATGGGGGTTCTGTTGCTTCTAGACAGTCCCCTTGCTGTTTGAAGGACTGAGAAAGGCTTTTTAGAGTTCGCAGTTGAAGCCCGGAATTCCTGTCCTCTGACAGTCTTCCATTTAGGGCCAGGAAACTGAGTTCGTCTCTGAAAGGAAAGAGAGTGCCCTGGCAGAGTGGATTGTAGGAATTTAAATTTGCTGTTCGAGGAGTACTTCCCCGTACCTCAACTCATCTTGTCCTCACAGCAGCCCTTTTTGAGAACCCCTTAGGGCCACTGCTATCATTACTACCTGTCTTTTACAAATTGAGAAAACTGAGGCTGAGAAAGGTTGATTCACTTGCCGAGGGCTGCACAGCCACAGAATGACAAAATCATGGCTATAAGCCTAATCCCTAGCTCCTAGGTCTGCAGCTCTGTGTACCCCGAGGCCTTTCTGCTTGAGGAGGGGTCGCAGTGGGGTATGGCTGCCACTTGTAACTTCTGCTGCTTTCCACCATAGGCTCCTCAGTTGTCTGAATCTGGGCTGCCCAGCTTCCTTGGCCTAAGCTCCCAGGGGGCCAGCCACGCCTGGCTGAGCGGAGCCTGGGGTGGGAGGAATGGGCTGTGCAGGAGGAGAGAGGAATTTGCCTCTGCGCTCAGGCTCAGGCCCCATCAGCTGTCTGGATGGCTGCTCAGCACCCTGCCCGTCAGCTGTTTTCCTAGTTAGGCTGGACACATAGGCCAGGCCTCTTGTTTTTATTTTTCTCCTGAGAGTGCTCTCAGCTGTGAGCCTCTTGGTCCCTGAAACAGGGGCGTTTGACATGTAGCAAGTCTAGAGGGGTCAGAGTCTCTGCTGTGACTTTTTTTGGTCTTAAAAAAAATTGGGGAACTCTCCCCTTCCTGGAGCTGTTAGTGACAAACTCACCGTGTGTTGTTTAATAAGTTACAAATTTATAGCTCTCTGGGCAGAAAAACATAAACACAGCATGTCCTGCCCTTCCGTGTGTGTTCTCTCTGCTTTGTGCTGCGGGGTGGCTGCTGGTGGCTTTTCTCATTACTGTTTAGATGCTGGTTTGGCTGGGAGTTCTCCCTGTTCGAGTTCTGGCTGGAGTGTCCTGGACAGAGTTCTCATAACACTGAGATGCACTCTGATTATGTTTTCGGACCTGACTCCTCTCTCTCCCCTCCTTCACGTGTCTAGTGCACTTTGGGGTGGGGGTAGGGGCAGTGACCACAGCTGGGGGCTAATAATGATCACGTGCGCTTGATGGGAGCCAGGCATCCTACTCAGCATTCCTTGGTATCTTCCCAGCCATTCCGAGAGGGAGGTGTTTAATCTCCGCTTTACAGATGCAGAAATCTGAGTCAGGGAAATTCAGTGGGGGGCGCTGGGATTGTAACCCAGATTGATCCAATTCCAGATTTGGTCATCTTCATCATAATAAGGTAGTAAATGCTCGGTAATTAACCAGGGGGATGAGCCATGGGACCTCCTGAGTAATTGCTAGGTACCTTTTACATTTCTGCCCTGGGGGCCGTCCCATATGGTCGTGGTGGCAAAGGGTGGTCTGGTTCAGGCCTTGATAGCTTTGCCTTTCCCATCCCTTGCAGGGGGAATAGCCAGCTGTTGGCAATGCCCAGTTGCTGCTGGAATCTGGACCTGTCTTCGTGCAGCTTCTCAGCAGTCTTGACCCTCTGGAACACAGTGCCTCATTGTCCTTGGGGGGAGTACTGGGGAGCAGGGGAGTTGCCTGGGGCATTCTGGGCTACGGAGCCTCTCTGTTCCATGGAAAGTCTGGACTTTGGGCTCACCCATCTGTGGTGCCTCTGTGTGTTAGGCTAGGGTCAGGGCACCCAGCTGCTGGGCCTGTGACAGGCGCGGTCCGTGGGGTGATGGTGAGTTCCTAGTGGGGCTCTGCATCAGGACCAGATCTTCTCCGGGGCTGTGTGCTAGTGAGGTGCAGAGCTGGAATTCAGACCCTGGAGTGCTGGATTCTTAAGCAGGTGCCCTTTCTGCTGGGCAGCCATAGCTTAGTGTGGAAATGTTCAGGCCGCTGGGGGCCAGAGCCCTGCCGTTGTGGGTTTGAAGTCCCCCGAGGGAACATCTCAGTATTCTTTTCTTCCAGTTTGCCCAGGGGTGGCTGTGCATTGGCCAGTGGAAGGCCAGATTAACTGTGGATGTGCTGACCAGCCCTCCTCCCCCGTTTATTCATTATTCCTGAGTGTGCCAACTCTCCAAAGCTTCCCTTAGGCCTTTACCTTGTTCCAAGGCCAGAGATGTTGAAAAAACTTCCTCCCAGCTTCACTCTCGTTCCAGCCCTCCACTGGGTTGTCCTGGTCTCAGTGCCTTCATTAATAATAACAGCCATCCGTAGAACACTTTTTCTTTTTTACAGTGTTTGCAGAACTCTTACTGTAATGTTTATTGAGCACTTACTATGTGCAGGCCCTGTGCTGGGTACCTTACATACATTGTTTCATTGAATCATGTTGGCCCTATGAGGTGCAGGTTCCGTTATTATTACTACTACCCATTTTACAGATGGTAAAATGGAGGCACAGAAAGGGTGTGCCCACTTGCCCAAGTTCTATAACTAGTGAGTGGCAGAGCTGGGATTTAAATGCAGATTGGGCTTGTAACCGTTTTTACATGTCTGTTCATGATACTGGATCGATCTCAGTTGCCTGTTTTTTTAAAAACTTTATTTTTATTTTTGGCTGCATTGGGTCTTCGTTGCTGCACGCGGGCTTTCTCTAGTTATGGTGAGCGGGGGCTACTTTTCGTTGTGGTGCGCAGGCTTCTCATTGCAGTGGCCTCTCTTGTCGCGGAGCACGGGCTGTAGGTGCGTGGGCTTCAGTAGTTGCAGCGCATGGGCTCAGTAGTTGTGGCTCGTGGGCTCCAGAGCGCAGGCTCAGTAGTTGTGGCGCACGGGCCTAGTTGCTCCACGGCATGTGGGATCTTCCCAGACCAGGGCTCGAACCCGTGTCCCCTGCATTGGCAGGTGGATTCTTAACCACTGTGCCACCTGGGAAGCCCTTGGGTTGCCTGTTGGTTTGATTGCTTTCCATTTCTAGGATGCTAAAAATCTTCTCTGCCCCTTCCCACACACACATTCTCTGTTCAGTGTCTCACATCTGTCTTTTTCCTGTTCTCTGTGACTTCTTCCCTCTCATTTGTTCTTTCTTGGGGATGCCATGCTGAGGATGGGATGCTGGGCACTTGTGGCAGTGTCTCCTGCTCAGTGGAGGACCTCATTCCTCTCTTACCTGTTACCTCTTCAGTCACCTGTTAGCCTCAAGACAGGGTTGAGAGCTTACAGCACAGCTGCTGCGGAGCACCTGGGGCGGGTTCTGAGCTCCCTTTTCACTCCTTGTGGTTGGAATCAGAGCCCTCTGTGCCCCCCACCCCATACACTCTCCTTTCTTTGTTCAGGTGTTTGCACATGGCTGCCATTGGGAGCCAGCCCATTTCCAGAAGAGGAAGTCCTAGGAATCTTTTGAGGTGGAGAATTGAGGATGTCCTGTGGGAGGGAGAGAGGGAGAGAAAGCATTAGGAAGTTGAATTTTCCCAGAAATCTTGACAAACCAGCAGATTCATAGGGGTATCCAGGGGAGTTCCCTGGCGGTCCATTGGTTGGGACTCTGCGCTTCCACTGCAGGGGGCCTGGGTTCGATTGCTGGTCACGGAATCAGGATCCCACATGCTGGGCAGTGCGGCCAAAAAATAAAGGGGGGGTGGGCTGTCCAGAGATGGTCTCCTGACCTGGGATAGGCCTGGAGCCACCACGGCCTCCCAGGTCCACGTTGCCTTTTCAGTTGGAGTCACACATCCGGCCTCAAGCGTCCATTCACATCCAGATAAGTCTTCCAACTAATGGATTGATTGCCTAACCAGTGGGGCCCAGGGCTGGCCTCTCTAGGGAGGCCTTGGATGCTAGGCCAGTGACAGGCAGAATATGTGGTTGGCCAGGCCCAGCAGAGCCCCAGTGGCCAAATTTTCCCTTAAAGATGGCCTTTTAATGCTTATTTCTTGTGTGATTGTGGTATTGTGGTTTTACGGGAGAACATTGTTACTTAGGTGCATGTGAAAGTATTTGGGAGTGAAATATCATGATGTCTGCAACTTAGTTTTAAATGATGTAGTAAAAAAAAAAAAAAGGGGTATATGTGTATATACTGTGTATATATGTCGAGAGAGAGAAGGAGAGAGAATTTGTACAAGTGTGTACAAAAAAGTGGCAAAAACATTAACTGTGACTGAATCTAGGTAGAGGGTATATGGGTGCTCATTGCAATGGCCTTTCAACTTCTCTGTATGTTTAGACATTTTCATGGTAAAAAGCTGGGAAAAAAGTAAGAAAACCTTGCTTTTCCATAGTGGGCTTGGAGTTTTTCGGTCAGGGGTGCTCATAAGTGACTACCTGTGGTTGACCTGAGTGACTCTCGGCCTCCCTGGGTGGGCAGAGACAGGAGCCAAGTGGTTCTGGGATGGTGGTGACTGGTGACTCTCAGCTGGGGTTGGGGGCATGTGGTGACCCATGCAGAAAAAAGGACAGGGCCAGGCAGAGACAGTGAGCTTCCCTGGTGTGGAGGGAGCCTCTGGAGTTATTTTGGGTATGGTGATGTTAACCGGACCAGTGTCAGGGCAAGGGATGGGCTCTGGTTGGAGTTTGGAAGGGGTTGCCTGGGTGGGATGCAGAGCAATGCTTTACAAAAGGCAGAGAGCAGCCTCTGGGCAGCTGGAGACTGGGGGAGGGGACGAAATGCCATTCGCTTCACATCACGAACCTCCTATCTGTGGCCAAAGGAACACCATTAGCCTGTGGGCAGTGGAGGCCGGAGTGGCCCTAGGCTCTTGCTGGCAGCTCCGCTGGCTGTCCAGTTCTCCAGACTTGAGGCTCCCTCTACTGGAATCCCCACTCCCAGGTCTCTCTTGTCTTGGTTTGTGCAGACTCAAATCCTGTCCACCAGGCCTCCCATCTGTTTGGGAGAAATAGCTGGGTTCCGGCACCAGTGGCCCCCTTGGCTTTGAGGGCCCTGGTGCCTACTAGAAGCATTTTGGGCAGCCAGTCGGCCCTCGTAAGGGGAGTGCTTCGCCCGAGGGTTTTCTGTGAGCTTCACTTCTGTCTGTCAGCAAGCAAGGATACAGAGGCTGGACGCTGGGTCATGATCATGGGGTCGTCCTAGGGAGGTCTCAGAGCCGTGTCCAGCCTGACTGCCTGTTTGAGGAGCAGGATGATGTGTGCTTTATGGGGGTGGGGGTGGGGAGGGGTGGTGCTCGGAGGAAGCTTTATGTAATTCTTGGCTGGGACTCAGGTAATTGTTTTAATGAAATGGAATGCAGCTTATTCAGAACTCTCTTGGCAGAAACAGCCATGTTCTGTTCTGTTTTCTTGTTGGAGAGAACGAGTCACACACTTGCAGCCGTTTGAAAGAGTGGAACCCAGGGTGAGCTAGCATGAGTAAGGTAGGCAGAGGCCTCCGGGGATCTCCTCTCGGTTCAGCGCAAGGATCCTCAGACGGCTCGGCTCGACTCTCCTGGACGCCAGTCTGGGAGCCTTTTTGAATGAGCCATGGACACTCAGGCCTCTTGCAACAACAGAAAGACCCTGCTGCAAGTGGGCTGTGAACTGAGCCTGGAGCTGCTGCCTCCCTCGTTGTCAGGAGGCCTCGTGATGTGGACGTGGGAGCGCTCAGCACACAGCAGACAGACCCTCCAGGACGGTCTGCTATTTGCTGTGTCCCCTTTTTTCCACCTCAACACCTCCTGTAACTCCCCGCGCGCCCCCCCTTACCCCGCCAGCATCTCCCATCAGTGTCGACATCCGTGGTCTAATGTGACCCATCCGCAGATACACCTGGATCCCCTTTCCTTCTGGTTTCCTTTCCACCCCGTCTGCCCCTGCTGACTTCTTTAGCCTGCTCCTTTTTCTGTTTTGAATGCAGCCTGGGCCGTTCTTCCACGTTTTCTTTTTTGCTAAGAATGCATCTCAGTCTGTAGCAGCCATATTTCCCCTCCCTTCCTTAAAACCTGCTTCTCCGCAGAACCCCCTGCTTCCTTCCCCTCCTCCTTCTCTGATCCCTTTGTGGGGCGCAACATTGCATTTTCCCAAAGGTTTTTTCTGGGCTCCCTGTTTCTCTCCTAGGTACCCAGGTAAATTTATCTACTTGCGTGACCTCTTTTATCACTGGTGTGTTGGCAACTCCTAAATTTATATTTCCACCCCTGACGTGGATTCTATTGTCCAGATTCTTCCGGTCTGCACGCCAGCAAAGACCCAGCTCATTTCCTTCTCACTCTCTCTTCACAGCCTCATTTGTTGTCTGCTCTCTCTGTTATTGCCCCTTCCCTTCTCTTGGCCTGTGTTAAACCATTTCTGCAACAGTTTAAAATTTATTTATTTTATTTATTTATTTTCGGCTACATTGGGTCTTCATTGCTGTGCCGGGCTTTCTCTAGTTGCGGTGAACAGGGGCTACTCTTCATTGCGGTGTGCAGACTTCTCATTGTGGTGGCTTTTCTCTATGCGGAGCATGGGCTCTAGGCTCACGGGCTTCAGTAGTTGTGGCACACAGGCTCAGTAGTTGTGGCTCGCAGGCTCTAGAGCACAGGCTCAGTAGTTGTGGCTCGCGGGCTTAGTTGCTCCGCAGCATGTGGGATCTTCCTGGACCGCGGCTCAAACCTGTGTCCCTGCATTGGCAGGGGGATTCTTAACCACTGCGCCACCAGGGAAGCCCCATTTCTGCAACATTTTAAGGTTTAGGAAACATGTTCACATGCTTCGTCATTGTTCGTGATTCTGACAACAGCCCTTTGGAGTATGTGGTAGCTTCCTCCATTTTACAGATGAGGAAGCTAAACTGCAGCTCAGGGCACATAGAGGAAAGGGTCACACCCAGTGTCACCACAGATAATGTAGTAAAAACTTGATCTTAGGTCTTTGAGTGCCCAACCCCCTTCTCTTTTTCGTTCTTCATGTTGGAAACGTTAATGCAGAGATGGGAATTTGCAGGTTGGATTTGGCCTGCAGACCCGTGTTACTTGGCCTGCGTGGTATTTAAAAATATTCCGGGACTTCCCTGGTGGTGCAGTGGTTGAGAGTCCGCCTGCCGATGCAGGGGACACGGGTTTGTGTCCCGGTCTGGGAAGATCCCACATGCCGTGGAGCGGCTGGGGCCGTGAGCCATGGCCGCTGAGCCTGCGCGTCCAGAGCCTGTGCTCTGCAACAGGAGAGGCCACAGCAGTGAGAGGCCCACGTACCACAAAAAAACCCCAAAAAACAAAAAAAACAAAACAAAACTTCCGAATTAGTTGCCAGTATTTAAAGTATCAGGAGATTGCACCCAAAAATCCGTATGTTATTTCTTTCGAAAAATCAGAGTCAGCTACACTGGACGCCCATCCTTCATGGCACTGGTTTGTTGAATTCGACAGCTCCCGCCCTTGCATCGGCCCTCTCTGTTGCCTGCAGCGGGCCCACTTTGGAAGGTTGTAAAAATGCTTTCTTTCTGCCCTGCATTTACGGCAAACACACAGTTGCCAAGTCTAGGGGGCTTCTTGAACTGCATTCTCTGAGTTAGATTTGACTTCTGACCACTCCAAGCACTTAGCTCTGCCCGAAGTCTGGACCCTTGTCCATGTTGCAGAAAATAGCCTCCTGACCTGTCCGTCTCCTTTCACTCTCAGCCCTTAAGGTCTCAGCTGCAGTCACCTTCTTGAGAAGGTTTTTTTTTCCGGTTAAAACTAGCCAACCTCTTGACCCTCCCGCTTCACTGTAACTTCACAGATCTGTGTACACTGGGCTTTTTTCCTTTTGTCTCCCTCTCTGCCCTGTAAGCCCATTGAAGACAGGGATCTTACCTGCTGTTCAAGTGTCTCTAACCTCCGAGTATGGCTTGGTTTTCTCTGCAGTTGCTTAATAAATATTTGAAGGTGGCTGATGATTAAATGAGTATGAACTGCAGACACCCATCATGATGCTGAACCTCCAGCAAACTACTTCCTCCATTGGAGAATCTGAGCCAGAAACCCTCTGGGTTCCAGGCAGGTGGGGAGGCAGCGTAGTGCCACAGAAAGAACACAGGCTCGCCTATCAGCCCCTCCTCTCCTGGGTCTGTATCCGTGCTGCCACTTGCCAACTGTGTGACCTTGACAGGTCACCTTATACCCTGAGCCTCAGCCCCCTCATCTGTGAAACAGGCGCATTTCCTGAAATGCTATAAAGTACTCAATAAACGGTAACGATTATCATTATTATTCCCTGGAATAATCTAGACATTGCTCTGGGGGGGGGGGTTGGCTTTCTCTGTCACCTTTCCACCTGACAACTCTGCTGCCTGTGTCTGCTGTGGCCTTGGTGGCGGGCATTTAGAGCACACGTACCTGGATGGCCATTTAGCTGGGCCTGGGGGAGGATTCTGAGCTCTGTTAGCTCCCCGGAGAATGTGATTTGGGACCCTTCGTGTCCCTGTGGGGTGAGGACGAGTGTTTGGGGCTCTGCTCTGCAGGTGAAATAGTCATGTTCTGGTGCTGGTGGTGTTAAGTTGGATTTTGATTGTGTGACATCTCGCTTCCCCTGAGCCTCTTCCGTGGCTTTGAGGAGGAAGCGGTGGAGGAGGACGTTGTTTGGTGGCTTGGTTTATACTGATTGCTCATCTAAGACTAAAATTTGAGAGTGGCCAGAGAGCTGCTCTTGGATCAGTGCAGGGCTTCTCCCAGAACTCGCAGGCCTTCCTCTGGCCAAGGCAAGCTGTAAAGGATGGTCTGTGACATCTACAAAACCTCCCAGGATGGGTCTAGGCCAGTGAGGTTCCTAGTAGCAGTAGAACAAGGGAGAGTTTGGTTTTCTGGGCCGTGAACTGTGGCTTTTGTCAGCTGAGTGGACCCAGTACCTAGGCTGCCCCCTGTCTGCCTCTGTACCCATTTAGGGGCAGCCGATCTGTTGGGTCAGTCCCAGACCCCATTCAGGTTTGAAGTGGTTCAGAGAGTCGTGGCCAGGCTTTTCCTTGCTCTCTGTTTCCAGGAATATTCCTCTTCCTTGGGTGGAAATGGGAGTGTCCCACAGCCTGCACTTGGTTTCCTCCGGATTTACCATTTGCCCCGTGGACTCCCTCCAGACTCTGCTGACCGACTGGGGTGGGTTCTCATCACTGGTGAGCTGCAGGACAGCCGCATGGGGCTGGCTCCTCTGGGGCGGGGATGAAGGAGCGGACACGGCGCCTGGCACACTACACTCGTGCCTCGTCGGAGACCTGACCTGGTTCCCTCCTGGGCTCGCTTGGTTACATGCTGCCCATCTTGGAAAGTCCTATGTCCTCACAAGTGGATGTGTGGTTTCCTCACCGTCCTTAGGAGCGTCAGCCTAGCTGCATCTTTGGGGTGAGGGAGCTGTTGAGATAGCTCGGTGGCCTTGTTTTCTCCCTGTCTGAACCCCTAAGATGGTCTCTTCTGCCCTGTCCTAAAATTTCCAAGAATTCCCGCCTCTTCTCTGTCTTTGGAGAGCCGCACTGGAAGTCTTTTTGCCTGGTCTGCTGAGGCAGCCACGCCAGAAACAAGCTGGGGAAGAAGAGGAGTGTCACCTGGAGGTGGTTGTCATGCTTCCTGTGGTCACTTGTGATTATCTGTTCCAAAACATCCTGTTTTCACCCTTAGTGCAGCAGGAATTCTGACCTGGAGACAGCTATTATCTGCCTGATCTTGGACAGAGGCATGGGGCCAGGGGTGTCACAGCTCATCTGCCCCGGGGGACCCTGGGCTTGCTGGTTGCTGGCTGTTGATGGCATTGCCGGTAGCAGCTCCTTTCCTCGTCACTGGCTTGGGCTTCATCCCAGCTCTGCCCATTCTCTTCTCCCTGCTTCTACTGCCTGTGAGATTTTTCCTCCAAATGTTCTGTTGCGTGTGACCAGTCAGCCCTCCCTTCTCTGTGGTTCTGGACTTCAGTCTTTCTTAGAGTGGAAGGGGCCTTAGGATGTCACCCACTCCTGTGGTTGGGGTCTCTGCCGATCACCTCTTCAGTCAGAGCTGCTCACTTCATATCTGTTTATATATTGGGCTTCCACTGAAGACTGCAATTGCAAAAGGGGTTTTGTGGTTTTTCAAAAACTTGAAATTAAAAATGTAAAATCATTTGAAAATCACTTATGAGGTTCAACCCACCTGTTTTACAGAGGGACAAACTGAGACCCTCTGAGGAGAAAGTACTTGCCTGGGACACTTCATAGCAGAACAAGCCTGTGCTTTTTTCCCTCTTTCTAGCCCTTCTTGGGAATATCCGGCTTCCTAGTTTTCTTCATTTCTAGAACCACGCACTTGCCACAGTGTATCCTCAAGCCTTGTTTTCTTCTAGAGACCTTTCTCATGCCATTTTTTTGTTTTTGTTTTTGTTTTTGCGGTACGCGGGGCCTCTCACTGTTGTGGCCTCTCCCATTGCGGAGCGCGCAGGCTCAGCGGCCATGGCTCACGGGCCCAGCCGCTCCGCGGCATGTGGGATCTTCCTGGACCAGGGCACGAACCCGTGTCCCCTGCATCTGCAGGCAGACTCTCAACCACTGCGCCACCAGGGAAGCCCATCTCATGCCATTTTGTATCCAGTATTGTTGCTTACTTTGTAAAAGTTTTTATGTCAAAGAAGATACATACCTATTGTAAAAACAAAAAAGAAAAAGGTACAGAGTGAAAGTCCTTCCTTCCTTCCCCCACCAGGGGTAACTGTAGTTAACAGTTTGCCGTGTATCTTACTCACTCATCTTCTGCACATTTGTAAATACATAAGCATGCATGTGATATACATACCCTTCACTTTTTTTAAACTAAGATGAAATTCACATAACATAAAATTAGCCACTCTAAAGTATACAATTCAGTGGCATTTAGGACATTCACAATTTGTGCAACCATCACTTCTGTCTAGTTCGGAACATTTTCATCACCACCAAAGGAGTCCCTGTATCCGTTAAGCAGTCACTTCCCTTTACTCCCTCCCCATAATCCCTGGCAGCTACTAATCTGCTTTCTGTCTCGATGGATTTGCCTATTTTGGACATTTCGTATAAGTGGAATGATACAATACCTGGCCTTTTGTGTAGAGTTTTTGTTTTTTGGTTTTTTTTTGTGGTACGCGGGCCTCTCACTGTTGTGGCCTCTCCCGTCGCGGAGCACAGGCTCCGGATGCACAGGCTCAGTGGCCATGGCTCACGGGCCCAGCCGCTCCATGGCATGTGGGATCTTCCCGGACCAGGGCACGAACCCATGTCCCTGGCAGGCGGACTCTCAACCACTGCACCACCAGGGAAGCCCCATACCTGGCCTTTTGTGATTGGCTTATTTCACTTAGCATAATGTTTTTGAGGTTCATTCATGTCGTAGCATGTATCGGTACTTCATCCCTTTTTATGGCTGAATAATATTCCATTGTATAGATAGACCACATTTTGTTTACCCATTCATTTGTTGATGGACATTTGGGTTATTTCCAGAATTTGGCTATTGTGAATAGTGCTGCTATGAACATTCTCATTCAAGTATTTATCTGAATACCTGTTTTCAAATCTTTTACGTTTATATCCCTTCATTGTTTATTTTTCTCTCGTTTTTTTTTTAAATTACTTAATTAATTTATTTATTTGGCTGCGCCGGGTCTTAGTTGCGGCATGTGGGATCTTTGTTGCCATGTGCGGGATCTTCCGTGTAGCATTTGGGATCTTCACAGGGGCATGTGGGTTCTTTAGTTGTGGCATGCCGTTTCCTTAGTTGCAGCACTTGGTTCTTTAGTTGCAGCACTTGGTTCTTTAGTTGCAGCATTCGAGATCTTTAGTTGTGGCATGTGGGCTCTTAGATGTGGTATGTGGGATCTAGTTCCCTGACCAGGGATCAAACCTGGGCCCCCTGCATTGGGAGCATGGGGTCTTAACCACTGGAACACCAGGGAATTCCTTTCCTCTCTTTTTTTAATTCAAGTTTATTTACAATATTGTGTTAGTTTCAGGTGTACAGCATAGTGATTCAGTTTTTTGTTCTTTGGGGTTTCTTTTGCAGATTATATTCCAATATAGGTTATTACAAGATTTTGGGTATAATTCCCTGTGCTACACAGTAAATCCTTGTGCTTATCTATTTTATGTATAGTAGTTTTCCTCATTGTTTTTAAAGTTTATTTTACTATGTTGTTGTAAATGCCTATGAAAAGGACTAATTATATTCATGTTCCTTTTAATATTTAACTTTTCTTTAATACTGATTATCAGTGTTATACACATTCATTGCAGAAAACTCAAAAAGTACAGAGATGCACAAAGAAGGAAATAATGAAAACTCAGGGAGATAATCGTCCAGAGATAACCACAGTAACTGTTTTTATACATTTCTGTATAATCTCTTCAATGCATATGTATTTACATAATTGGGATACCAGTTGCCAGCATTAATATAACATTTACCCTGTGCCGGGCACAGATCTAAGTGCCTGACTTGCGTTACCATGTATTTTTTTTCCTCACAACAACCCTTTGAAGTAGGTATTCTTATAGGTGCAGATGCTAAAGCATGAAGAGGGTAAGTGACTTGCCTGAAGTGAATCGCTGGTAAGTGGCTGAGCTGGGATTGGAATCCGGAGACTGCTGTAAGCCACTGTCCCATACAGCCCCCTTTGATTCCTGTAGACTGTTCTGATTCCCACTCAGAGATGCCACTGGGGAGGGAGGAGGTGAGGGAGACAGGCTGGTATGTGTGCATGTGTGTATTTCGTGTGTGTGTGTATCACAGTGTGCTTGGGAGTGTAGTGATTGAGGAAACGAATCAAACAGATGCATGGCAGGTGTGAACACTGCCCTCCCACCCAGATTTGTCAGGGAGTGAAAACCACTGGGAAGTATAGTGTCAGTTGGTATGTCTCTCTCCCCTCTGGGAGAGGTCTGTGGGCCCCGAAAAAAGAGAGGAGCCTTTCCTACTCCTTGGTGTCCCCCAGCGACTTCTGCTTCAGCCCTCTGTGGGTTCTCTGTCCTGCTGCTCTACAACTTTCGGGTTATTTGATTATATCTTCCTTCGGCTTCCTTTTGAAAGTTTTTTTTTCTCAGTTACTGAGCTTTGTCAATTAGAGAGTTGAACTCTCCAGCTACGATTGTGGATTTGTCTTTCTTTCCTTTCATTTCTGTCGATTTTAGCTTTATCTGGTTTGAAGCTCAGTTATTGGATGTGTATGACTTTAGGACTATTACATGTTCATGACGAATTGACTTCTTATCATTATGAAGTGTCTTTCTTTATCTCTAATAATATTCCTGTCTGGAAGTCCACATCGTCTGATTTTCACAGAACCACTCCAGCTTTCTTGATATTAGTGTGAGTGTGGTATATTTTTCTCCATCGTTTTATACCTATCAAACTGGTAGGAACTGTTTATCTGTGTCTTTATATTTAAAGTGTTTTTCTTAGACAGCTTATTTTGAATCTTGCATTTTTATCCAGTCTGACAATCTCTACCTTTTAATTGGAGTGTATAGACCTTCTAAGATTTAAAGTAATTATCAACACAATTGGGTGTAAGTTTACCATCTTGCCACTTGTTTTCTGTTTCTACCATTTGTTCTTTATTCTTTCTTCTTTTCCTGCCTTCTTTTGGATTCATGGTGTATCTTTTAAGATTCCATTTTATCTCCACTGTTGGCTTATTTGGCTATACTTCATTGGTTTATTTTTTTTTCACGGTTGCTGTATGGTTTACAGGTTTAACTTAACACAGTCTACCTTCAAATCATAAACCACTTCACATATAATGTAAGAACCTTACAACGGTGCAGATATTCCCATTCTCCCCTCCCGTCTTTTGTGTTATTGTTGTCATAAATCTTACTTCTACTTATATTATAAAACCCACACTATGTTGCTAGGCTTTTACATTTACCCGCAAATTTACTATTTCTGGAACTCTTTGTTCCTTTGTAAAAAGGGCTTTTTTTAAGTCTGAAGAAATTAACAAAAATGTTTGCAAAACATTATTTTTTTCCCTTCCTCTCTCTTTCAGCTTCTCATCCAAAAACTTGTCGTCCTCTTTCTTTTCCTGGCGAGTTTCCCCTGCCTGTGGAGCTTCCCTCTGCATCGCTAATCCGTGCGTGCTTTTTGGCTGTCTCATCTGTGGCTTGGTGGTGATAATCAATGATGCTACCAGCTGCTTCAACTACAGAGCCCCATGGCTGGTGTTGCTAACACATTCCAGTGGTCCAGGGTTCAGAAAATCCACACATTCCAGCTCCCATCTCCTGCTCCTCTGCCCCACAGGGAGAGGTGTGACAGGATCCAATCTGCAGGATGCTGGGGCTGCATTTCTCCCTGTTCCTCCTTGCCCTCCTCCTCCCCCTCCAGGTCCAAGTGAAAGTGCCACCAGCCCCAGGGCCTGGCTGCCCGGGTACCAGATTCCCGCCAGCTGCCTCACTCTTGTGAGCCAGCCCCCTTCCCTGACCTCCCCTCCCCCACCCACAGAGGACGCCAGACAGGCCACACAGTGAGTTGAAACCTTATGTACCACCAGGGGCTGCTCTGCTCAGGCCACAAAGTCTTGTGCAGTGTTCCTTTGATTTTTTTTTTTCTTTAAAGGGCAGGAGTGGTGCCGGTTGGAGAGGTAACTAGATCACAGTAGAGGGAAATTTCCTGGGATAGAAGAGGAGGGAGGGCTGGGGCCCTGTGCTTATGTGTTGCTCGCCCACATGGTGCTTGGCATGTACTGAGCGCTCACAGAAGCCCGGAATGGCATGGACTGCAGTGGTGAGCAGGTCTCAGCAACAGATGGGCTTGGTGGGGCTGGGCTCTGCTCGATGCAAGGAGGTAAAGATGGATGGAGACAGACTCCCTGCCCTTAATGAGCTGTCACAAGCTGGTGGGACAGAGGCACTCAGGCAGACAGTTCCTACTGGTTTGATATGTGCTGTCATAGGGGATGTGCACAGTGCTTTGGGAACTCAAAGGAAAGGGACCTGGAGCCCTGTGCCAGGAATGTGGTCAGGGAGGGCTTCCTGGAGGAAATGGTACCCTAAGCTGACTCTTTGATGTGTGCTTATTTTAACTGGAGTCTTGACATTTAGAAAAGCCCCACACTTTCATCCTTTATATAGATCATAAGGATTTCCATAATAAGATTTGGGAATCTCTTACAGAAAATGCTGTAAAACCTGTACATTGTGGTGTATCTGTCCCTAAATAAGTGTTGTCTTCTCCCTTTCAATGTTGCTATAAACAGTGTCACCCATGTAGCATATGTTTGCCTTTTTTTTTTTTTTGGCCACACCATGCAGCATGAGGGATCTTAGTTCCCCAACCAGGGCTCGAACCCGTACCCCCTGCATCGGGAACGTGGAGTCCTAACCACTGGAGTGCCAGGGAAGTCCCCAAACTACCTTAATTTATGTGTGTTTCCTCATTGTAAGCAGGCTTTTCTTCCTATCTGGATTTTTTTTTTTTTTTTGATTTTTTTTGTGTATATGTGTTCTACCAATTAGCTACTTTTGCAGTTTTAATCCTGTATTATTTCTCCTTTGTTTTGTGTAAAAGGAGAAAAATAAAAAAGCTGGAATCCCCGCCCCCTCCAAAATGTTTATTTTCCATAATAAGATTTGGAAATCTCTTACAGAAGAGACCCCCCCCACAGCATAGAAACCACGCGTTCCTATTTATTTTGGTAGGTAGAACGGATCCTTTTTATACTCGTGTTGCAGAAAAGGAAACTGAACTGTGATGAGTCTCAAGGGATAAGAAAGGATTTAGCCTGGAAGAGAAGACAGGAGAGTGGACGGCACAGCATGTGCAAAGGCCTGGAGGGAGGAGGCTTTTGTGTGTATGTGCTAATAAGTTCATGGGCTCTGCTGTGGCACCGTGTGTTGTCCCAACAGGATCTTACAGACTCATCAAACTTAGCCTGAGCAACAAGGCCACGGACAGTCGCTAGCCTTTGTTTCCCCAGTGGAATGACCTTTTTGGGTGGCCTTGGTATGGCAGTTGAGGTGGGGCCAGCCTCTGGGGCTTCTGTTATCCTCCACTTAGGTGTTGAGCTCTGTCAGTGCAAATTCTTCCTCGGCTTAGCTGCGGTGGAGCCCTGGGCCAGTTCTGAAGGGCATTTCCACAAGAGTTTGGGGCCTGAGATTGTGTCCTGGGCCCGCTGGCCCCAGTGGTGAGCCTGTATGCTTGTGTGACAGGAAGGACCTGGTTCCTGTGATAACACGCTTGACTTTACCCCTCTTCCGGAGGGGGGCTGTCAGGGGATGGAGGCAGCTTTGTATTTGGATTTCAGGGCTGGACTTGGGCACCACGGGAGTGGGCTGAGGGAGGGGTGAGCACTCTGAGAATTCCAGAGCCGGCTACATGTAGTTCACAGCTTCCCCACACCCGGGCCAGAGCACACAGGAGTGGCAGCACTGTATCGTTCCCCAAACCTCTGCTTCCTGGGCCCCGGAGAGATTCAGAGGTGGCTTGGCCAGGGGAAAAGAAAGGTCCTTGGGCTTGGGTAGCCCCGTGGCTCTGCCTGTCCTGGATCGCTGCCCTTGTCACCCTGACTCTCCTGTGCGCCTTCTTCCCCGAGGCCCTGCTTCTCCTCCCACCTGCCCTATCTCATCTGGTGGATGTTCCGTCCTCCCGCAGGAAACAAACGTGGGAGGCATCCTGTACTCCTCTGTCTTCATAGCCACTCAATTACCAGGTCTCCTTGATTTCGCCTAGTTTTATTTAGAGCATTGTGACTCTTGGGCCGCCTCTGGTCAAGCCCCGCCTCCCTCCCCGCTCCCCTGCACACACTGATGTAAAACGCAAGCCTGGTCCTGCCTTCCCTCCCCCCCACGGTTTGCCCTTGTAAGTCCAGACTCCACAGCTCCTGCGCTCCTCTTCCCCCAAGCTGGGACTTGTGCTCTGAGCTCCAGCCCCCTCTGTCTGCCAGGCTGTGTCTCACCTCTGCCTCTGTTCCTTCCTGTGCCTGGAAAAAACCTCTGCTCTCTCCCCCTGGCCCAGATTATGACAATCTTCCACTAGTTAGCGCTCTGTGGGGACAGACACTGTTTTGTTTTGTCACTTTTTTTTTGGCTACGCCGTGTGGCATGAGGAATCTTAGTTCCCTGACCAGGGATTGAACCCATGCCCCTGCAGTGGAAGCATGGAGTCTTAACCACTGGACCACCAGGGGAGTCCCCAGACATTGTATTTTTGCCACCTCTGTGCCCAGCATGGTGTTTGTAGACATTATCGGGGCCACCGCAGGTAAAGGTGAGGCGGCACCCAGGGAGAGGGATGGAAGGACAGGAGGAGGCAGGTCCTGGGGAATTCCCCCATCCCTATGATGTCAGAGGCTGTTATCATACCCAGTCTACAGATGTAGGAACTGAGCTCAAAGAGGTGCAGTGCCAGCAAGTGGCAGAGCTGGGACTTAGAAGTTTTCCAACTACAAAACCCACACTGCATTTCCTTGCAAACTCACGTACTTGCTGAGGCCGGTGGGTGTTGTGAATGGTTGGAGTGGGCCAAAAAGAAAGGGCGTTAGATTTCATGCTACAGCCAGTGGTGGCCCTGCAGGTAAGTAGACCCCTACTGGTAGCTCTTCTGACTGCTCCTGGGAAGCCAGACAATCTGGCTTTCATGTGAAATCTCTCGATTTATTAAGACTAACTCAGATTTCTTTTAAAAGCACAAACAGGGACCTCCACTGCAGGGGGCCAGGGGGTATGGGTTCGATCCCTGGTCGGGGAACTAAGATCCTGCAGCCAATAAAAACCCCACAAACACATCCAGGGAGTTGTGTGGTGGGATGCAGCCTGCAGGCCTAGGGCTGGTGGCATCTGCCATATTCTCTGTTGCCTCCTTTAACCCCCCTTCCCCGGGTCCTGCTGCCTCTAGAATCCCCTCTGGAAGAAGAATCAGAGTTCATTACTTGAAAGAGCTCTTGGAAGATTATCTGGGCCAACCCTTAGCCATGTGTGGTTCCTATTTCACCAAAAGGGTAGGTAGGCGTGGGCAAGTAAGGAACTGTAAAATCTGCCCTCGCCGGGAGTCTGTGCTCCTGGCCTGAGTGGCTGGGCTCAGCCCCACCCCCAGTGGCTGCTGGCACTTCCTGCTGTCGGCCACTGCACACTGAACTGCCCTTGGCTCTAAGGGTGGCACCACCCCTGGGATCTTCCCTCAGAGGACCTGGACGCCAGGCCAGAGCGCCATGGCTGCGCTTTGAGCCTGGGTTTTGAAGTTTGTCCCTCTCACGTGGAAACAGGAGTCTTTGTTCACAGCCAGTGAGACTTGACTCCTCTTGTCCCAGCTCCTACCTCAACTACGTGTGGGGTAGGACAGTGGAGTGGGGGGACCAGGCACCCCCGCCCCCCGCCCCTGACTCCCTGCAAGGGACGGTGCCCACGGAGGGAGACCTCACAGTTCGGGGTACAACAGGGAGGGGTGGATGGGGACAGAGACTTGCACTTTTTTTTTTAAGTTTTATTTTTTTATTGAAGTATAGTTGCTTTACAATGTTTCAGGTGTATAGCAAAGTGCTTCAGTTATATATATCTTCTTTTTCAGATTCTTTTCCATTATAGGTTATTATAAGATATTGAATATAGTTCCCTGTGCTGTACAGTGTGTCCTTGTTTATCTCTTTTATATATAGTAGTGTGGATCTGTTAATCCCAAATTTATCCTCCCCTGCTTTCTCCTGTGGTAACCATAAGGAGACTTGCACTTTTTTAAAAAAATAAATAAATACATTTATTTATTTATTTATTTATTTATGGCTGTGTTGGGTCTTCGTTGCTGCACGTGGGCTTTCTTCAGTTGTGGTGAGGGGGGGCTTGGGGGGGTACCGCTCTTGCCATCTGTCCTGGCTCTGCTGGGTTGGATTCCCGAGAGCCCCAGATGTCTCCTCCAATAAAACCCAAAGTAGGGCTGAGATGGATACTTCCCCCACCACCCTGGCCAATCTCCTGATGTAACCAGCTGGGCATGGTGGAGGGAGGCCAGCCATGCCAAGCCAAGCTGAGCCCTGGGACCTTTTCTGCCACGTGAGCCCCGGGGCACAGACCACCCTGTTCGGTTCTTCCGTGAGGCTTGGCATCTGCTTGGCTCTCTGCTTCAGTTCTGGGGCTGGTAGGCTTCTAGGTGATGGACTACAGGGGCTTATTTTGGTTCTCTTCCCACCCCGTCCTCCTCCTCTGTACCTTGATGTCCCTACATGTGAGCCCTGCCAGCGAGACTGACAGTCCTTGGATGCTTTTACTTTCAGGCAGGTCTTTCCCTCCTTTTTTTCTCTTGTGGTTTCCCAGTGTGACTCTTGTTAGCCAAAGTCGTGAGGACTGTGGCCTCCATCTGCTCCCTCCCTGTCCAGGAAGAGGCCGAATTCCCAGTGCAGAGAGTCAGCAAGGATATGGGCTTCCAGAGAAATTTGTCTTGACCTCCTCAGGAAATGGCTGGAATCATCTCTCCTTTGTAGATCAGCGACACCATCCCACCAGGGCCTGTGTGGGGAGCTTGGGAAAGACTGGGCCAAGACTTGGGGCTCCTCCCTTACTCAGGAGGTACCAACAGTCAGTCAGGCAGCCCGAGAATTTTGTCTTGCCCCAAACCAAGCAGATGGCTTCCAAACTTGTGAAACTGGGAAGACCAGGGCTGGATGGCATAGATACTTCTAGGGAAGTGAAAGTGTAATTGAGGGTCAACTGGGGGCCACTGGCCCTGGCTTTCTGGCCCCCTCTGCCCCTTCTTCTCTGCTCTTGAGTATCTCAGATAGTGGTTCCAACTGTGTTCTAGTGTCATACCCTCCAGATGATACTCGTGACAGATAAGGATCATGAGCTGCCCATCCTTCTTCTGGAGGGTGCTGCCTGGGGTTCTGAGCACTTTCCAGCTCTTTCTCTCCCTCAGGAAAGCATATTGGAACACATGTGGGTGGGCTGACAGGCATGAACCCACTTAAGCTTATTTTCAAACAGCGAAAGCAGGGCTTCCCTGGTGGTGCAGTGGTTGAGAGTCCGCCTGCCGATGCAGGGGACGCGGGTTCATGCCCCAGTCTGGGAAGATCCCACATGCCACGGAGCGGCTGGGCCCGTGAGCCATGACCGCTGAGCCTGCGCGTCCGGAACCTGTGCTCCACAACGGGAGAGGCCACAACAGTGAGAGGCCCGCATAACACACACACACACACACACACACACACACACACACACAAAGAAAAAACAGCGAAAGCAAATAAATAGCAGATGTCCATACTTTATGATCCTTAGCTAAGGACAGGTGGTGGCACACCTCAGGCTGATTGATCGTACATCGTACGAGAGATTCTTTGTCCCTCCCTCAGTTGGCTGTTTGGTGCCTTCAGTGGAGCCTTGACTGCCAGTCTGTCTCCTGATGATTCTCTTGCCACCTCTGCCTGATTCTGGTGAGGCTGGGGAGCCACTGTGCCCCAGAACGATGGCCCTGGCTCCTCAATCTGTGCAGATAAGAAGAGGGCGGAGGTCAGCGCCTGGGGCAGCCCCATCTTACATCATGCTGTTTGGATGGGCAACAGGGTAGAAAACACTCTACCAGGCAGCAAGTTAGCCTAGAACATGGAGCTCCCCGTGCCACCACTAGGGGCTCATCTGTGGCACAGGGCCCTGCCTGAGGGGCAAAGACAAGAAGGGAGGCCCAGAGCAAGGGCCCCAACAGAGGCCAGGGTGGAGGGGCACCCCAGTGGCCAGCCTTCTTGGATTGCTCGAGGGGCTCTGGAGACTGGTGCTTTGGAAATGGAGAGTGTGGAGAGTGGTGACAGGCAGAATGAGGGACAGCTGCTGACAGCGATGTTCCTCTCCCAGTGGGGTGTCATGGAAAGAACATGGGTGAGCTCTGCAGTCAGGCAGAGCTGTCCTCGTCGGGGTGGGGGACTCTGCCAGGCTGCAGAGCGTACTCATCAGACATCTCTGAGCCTCTTCGTCCTGATCTATAAAATGGGGTTGTGAGGCCTGCACGTTTCTCCCCATGCCCCCTTGTCTGAGCTTCTTTCTGGTCACGCGACCCTGTCTTTACGTTCCTTTGTGGCACTCTGCAGGGCTCGGAGCCTCAGTGGCAGGAGCAAAGGCTGCTCTGCCCTGGGCTTGCTCTGGGAGGTCAGAGACTGAGCTCCTTCTATTGCCGAGATGCCAGGTTCAATGCCACAGAGCTCTCAGACTGCAGTGACTTCCCAGCAGGTGGCAGAGCTGGCATGGGGCTGGGGGGTGTTGGAGCCCTGTAACTTCTCGCTCTCGCCTCTGTCCTTGCTAGGGAGTGAGTTGGAGGCTTCTGGGCTCAGCTGATGTTCTCTGAGGAGGACTTGGAATGAACCCAAGGAACAGAGGGATGAGGTCAGTGGTTTGCTCAGCAAGGAGGCCCGAGTTAGTGACAGACCTGTCACAGCTCCCAAGATTCCTGGCCGCAGTCCCTGGCTCCGCCTCCTCCCCCTCCCATCCTTAGGGAGATGAAAGTCGGCAATGATGCCATGATGCGATGATGTGGGTTTCTTTCCCCTAGTGTCTCCTTGTGTCACAGCGGGAGGCCTGGGAGGCTCTCCCCAGCCATGGTGGTTTTCGCACACTTTTTCATTGATTACTCACCCTGTGCTCTATGAGCTATCTGAGTAACTAAAGCCCAGAATTGCCACCCAGGCTGGTGAGTGGTGTGGATTTGAACCTGTCCCCCTCTCTACTTGAAGGCCCGTTCTTTCCACTCAGCCACGCTGCCATGCAGGCTGGGATGCCAGGAGGGGTATAGAGAGAGCTATGTGATTGTCCCAGCTCCCAGCGTCACATGGGAAGACAGATCTATGGTATGGACAGGATGGCTTTGTGGGGCTGTTTAAATGTCACCTAAGCCCCCATGTGCATGTACAAAAAAGGTCTCTCTGAAGCCTCAGTTCTTATCTTACAATTCATTTGCATTTTGCACCTGACTCCATAAAGTAGACTTTTAATTTAAGGCAGTGATTTCAATTTCTTGCTTCTGAGTCAGCTTTTTTTTTGTTTTTTGTTTTTGCTTCTGAGTCAGTTTGATCCTCAGAAGGTGTTCTGGGTTTACCTGTGCCCCTGGCCTCCACGCTCCCCCTGGGGGTGTGGATATCCCTGTAGATGATGGGGGTGGGAGGTATGTTCAGTGCTGTGAATAAAGGCACTTTGCTGGGGAAAGGGAAGAGGGGGCCCAATTTGGCCAGCAAGGCAGGTTGCAGTGAGCGGGCCGAGAAGGTAAAGGCCAGTTGGGGCTGTATTCTGAGATGCTCAAGACCAGAATGCCAACCCCAGGGGTTCCAATCTCGTTCTGTAGGCAGAGAGGGTCATGGTGGCTTGAGTATTCTGACTCTCTTTGGCTTGGCAAACGTCCAGTCACTGTCCGAGAGGCTCATGAGGGTATTCGCGCTGTGGATCTAGCAAGGGGGGAGGAGGTTCCTGCCCTCAGAGGGCAAGCGGTCTAGTGGACGCGCACAGAAGGGGTGAGGTTTCAAGTTCACACTGCTGTCGTCTGCTGCAAGGGTTAGAATGGGGGAGCGCAGGGCAGGCGCTGCCGGCGAGTTCGAGAAGGGGCCGAGCGTGGATTCGGATGCCGGTCTAAGTTGTTGGCTTCCTGTGACAGAAAGGGAGGCAAGTAAAGGGGAGAGGCCCCGTGAAGGAAGAACGGATGGTACTTGGTGACAGTGACATGTGGGGAGCTGGAAGAGGGCCGCAGGATATCACAGGTGCTGTAGGAGAACCGGGGAAGGCCGGCAAGAGAGAGTGCGGTCAGGAAATGGCCTAGCTGCCGGAGATGGGGAAGAACGGACCTGTCCTGTGGCCACCGTGAGCCGTGTTCATTAGTCAGAGCTTGACTGGTCAAGAGGGGGTAATAAGTAGTGCTATGAAATCCAGAAACATCGGGAAAAGACTACAGCTCATTCCTGGAACAGGCCAACTTTTGAACTTTCTGTTTGGGTCTCTGTAGGGCGGATGACTCACTTCTAAGCCCCTCCTAACCTCTGTTGATGATTAGCAGGGTGAGAGGCCCCCGGAGCCGCCCTGCTCTGCAACAGACTGACTTGCCACAAAGCCCAGATTGCAGGAATGGATTGGGTGGATTCGGAATAGCTGAGAAAAATTCCAGCCCCTGAGCCGCCTGGGTTCAATGCTGTCTATCTTGTATGTAAATCCACGTTTTACCCTTTGAAGGAACCAGCGGGGTGGGCCTGGAGTTGGACCCTAGACACGACCTTAAAAAAGTCCAGAGTCTCTGGGTGACCCGAGGAGGTGATGAAATCTGACCAATGAAATGCGTCCACTGGGTTCTGGGCCCTCTGGAGGAGGGTGGGGCCCGCTGATCCCGGACCCAGAGATGAGTTATTTACAACAGAAATGAGACTCCGCTGTCCAGTCAGCCTGGACCTGCTGCTGGGCCCATCTTGGGGGGGTGGAGGTGTGCAAAGTATACCTGGGCGGCTTCTCCCACCTGTTGCTGCTTAACCTGCTGGAGCCCCATCAGATGGGGTAGCCGCCGTGGCCCAGGGCCTGGTCACTGGGGGGTCCTGTGTGGGTGCCCAGTGCAGATGGGGCCTGGCACAGTTGGGCTTCTGCCTGGAGCTCGGGGTGACCTCTGGAGTTGCCTTTCCGCCTTTATTCTCTCGTGTCTCTGGTTACCTGTGCTCTGTGACCTTGGGCGCCAGCCAGGCACCCAGTGAAGAGAGCCAACCTGCCTACACACTCATGTTGTGTCAGCCCCTGCAAGGAAGGGCAGACAGGAAACCGCCCTCCTAAGGCATGTGGGAAGCCCAGGCAAGAAACGCCTCCTCCAAAGGGCCGCCTCCCACCTCTCGGAGCAGCAGCTTGGAAGACTCCTGGCCGTCTCCCCTGGTTTCCTTTGTGTCACCCCCAGCCCACACTTCCTTCAGGGCTGAGAGTAAAATTGCAGTTCCTGTTGAGTGAGGCATGAGTCAGCGAAGGAGAATGGTGGCTGCATCTTCATAACCTCCAGGCACTGCTATTAAATATTTAAATGACACTCCAGTATCGATTGTTTCTCCTCCATCCCCTTAGGGAGAGCAGTTCGCTGTCTGGGATTCAGATAATAGCAGTATCTTGGATTTAGACAAACTCCAAAGAGCTCCAGAAAGGTTCTGTGTAAATTTCACCCGAAATTATGTTATCTCCTCCTCAGAGCTTGCTATCAGGCATGGGAACAAATTGGGTTCTGCCCGTTTTACAGCTAGGGAAGATGCCCGACCCGATGACAGGCACCCAGCAGGCTGGGCCTGGAATCACAGCATCCTGGCACTGGCAACTTTCTCTGTTCATGGCTCCTTCCCCATCTTCCTCGTCCTCACAGTCCCGCTGTCATTCAGCCATTCATTCTACCTGCAGGGGATATGGCATCAAGCAAGATAGACAGGGCCCCTTAATTCTTGGAGAGGAGGCAGTCGGTTGACAAGAACCCAAACTGGCAGGGGAGGCCCTTCAGGAGATTGAGTTCCTAGTCGGTGTCCAGGCCCTGGGTCCCCGGGCTGGGTAGTGCAGAGCAGATCTGGCCTAAATTGTAGATTGGCCCTTACTGGTCACAGATCTGTCTTTCCTCCCAGGACAGTTATCAGGATAAATATACCCAGCTCCCCATTCCTGGGGAGTTACTCACCATGTAAAAGTGCCCTGCTGCCCTGGATTAGATTACCTCTGCTCTAACTGCTCATGTGCTCAGGGCTGGGGGAGGGGGAGACACGTCTTCTCGTCCTGCTCTCCTTCCTAATCTGGAAGAGTCTCAGCAAAGGGGCCGAGATGAGACCATCCCCGTAGAGGGGAGCCGGTCCTGCTGTTTACACAGCTCCTTCCTTAGGAAGGGCCGAGCCCCGCTCACTGCTTATGTACTGAGCTTGGGCAGCTGTAAGGAGGCTGGGCAGCTTCTGCTCTGACACTTGAGGCCACCAAGCCTGCGCAGGTGGTCAGCAGGGGGGCCGAAACCTCTCTTGCCCAAAGTTCTGAGCCCAGCAAGGTAGGCAGGCTGAAAGGCTGGGTTTCTCCAGGTCCGGTGGGGAAGGGACTCACCAAACTGCTGCTGTCTTTGTTAGAGTCTGGGTCTCACCATAAATGGAGGGAATGGACAGTTGGCCCTGGCCTGGGAAGGCCTTGTGCAATGGCAGTCCCTTATGGCTGTGCTGGAGCTCTCAGGGCAGTGTTTGCTACACCTTCCTTCTGCTTCTCAGCTTCCAAGGAAACACCTGCCTGAGCTGCGAAAGCTGAGTTACATTGGCCTGCAGAAAGAAGGTGGGTGAGCTGAGCCTTGTTCTTATTGTGGGCCTCTTCTAGGCTAGGTATCAAGAATATAAGGCATGTCAAGCTGGGGTCTTCCTGGTGGCCAAAGGACCCCACCTCTTTTAGATCGGCCTAGCGCTGGTGTGGCAGGGGAGCCTGTGAACTCTGGGATGGGATGATGCCCCACATGTACCTGCCCCATCATGAAGATCTGCTGGGCAGGCTTCTCCATGGTGACCTTGTTTTCCCCAGAATGGAGCCCCTAACTGACGATCTAGGATTGCAACATCCTTTGCCTTCAGGATGTTGAAGCGCTTTTCTCCTTCCCCTCCAGGGCTAACCACCTCTCTGGGAGGGAACTCCATCTACTGAGCATGTGCTCTATTCCAGGGACTGTGCTAAAGCAGGCACTTTATATCCACTCTCTCATGTAATCCTTACTCCTGTGAGTAAGGTGGTGGAATTCCCATTGGACGGACAGGAAAACCGAGGTACGAGAGCAGTTAAGCAGCTGGACGAGCAGCTTGGCCACAGAGCAGAGTTTGTGTGACTCAGAATTCCCCTGTGTGAGTTCTAACATCTCATGTCCTCAGAGCCTGGGAGGGAGAATGAAATCGCTCTGGTAACCGCCCCCCCGCCACATTTGAGGGATCCTGGATGGCCCTTTATCTCACTCTCTTTGGCGTCCATCCAGCTCTAGGTTTGTGATCTTGATAGTCTTTATCACATACTAAGAAGTTGCTGGGCTTGGGTAGGAGGAAGCCAGGCTTGTGAAAGAGGCTTGACTTGTCTTTATATTCCAGTTGGGGGTGGAGGTGGAGGTGGTTAGTTGAGTCTCTTTAACTTATTATTGGGCGCCGTGTGTCTGTGGGTCAACCCAGGCCCCCAGGCCTCAGTCTGGCGGAGATCCCCTATGTTGGGGACGTGAGGGGGCCTGGGGCGCCCTCCATCCTGGGCGCTTGAGCTGGTCTGGGAATATGAGGGGAGCAGCTGCAGCATTTGCCCTGGAATGCAGCCCAACTGGCCCCCGAGTCTCCTCCCTCCCAGCGCAGAGAGCCTGGGCACCTGAGTCTTAACCCCCTCAGGGCTGCAGAGCCAGCGGCTACCCCCCACCCCCGACCCTGTCTTCAGGATTGTGCTCGGCCGATGGTTGCTGGGGCCCAGGGAAGGGCCTTTCACCTTGTCCTGGCCCCGTGCGCTGTGCCCACCCGCCCGTTTGCTCCTGGGCAGCCTCTCAGTGGAAGCCATAACCCCTCTGAGTGGCTCCTTAGGTGCAGCCGCTGGGCACTAGAAGCTAGGGCATGTGTCTGTCTCTTGTGTCACTCTTGAGTCACGCCTTCAGATGATGTGTGCTGCAGGCACGGCCCAGAGGCTTGGCCCCCCGGCGTCGTTGTGCGCCTCCTCACAGCCTGCTCCGTCCCTCCAGCTCAGTCAGGCATTCCCTGGCACTGAAACTTTCCCGGTGCACCCATGGCCGGCTGGGGGCTCCCCGGTCTTCCCCGGCTCTAAAATTCCGTGATTGCGCGAGGTTACCTTCGGTTACTCCCCGTGGCGGAGAGCCGACGGGCCAATAGCTCCCTCTGGCGGGCAGCGGAGGACGGTCTGCACCCCTTCGCTGCCAGGGCGCAACAAGCTGGTTGCCTCTGGTGGACTGGAAACTTTGCATTAACTCCCCCATTCCCAGTTTCGAAAGGAGAACTCTCCCTCTCCACACATACACTGGATAGGCTCCCAGAGACCTGGGCTTTCCCTCTTCTTGGATGGAAGTAACAGAGCCTGCATCCACTGGTCTGGAGAGGCAAAACGCCTGCAGAATCTAGGGTGATTTCCTCCAGCAAGGGGCTGGGAAGCCCCAGAGAGAGCTCTTTCCCCAGGGTGACTAGGGTGGTCCTAGTTGCTCTGACTTGTTCCGGTGGTCTCAGGCCTGGACCCAGAAGCTTAGTGGAGTGACGCTGAGGAAGTCTGAGGCCTTCCTTAGGCTGAATGAGTGAGCCCTGACTGCTTACTCCTTCTGTGTGTATGGAAGCCATCCTCCAAACATGTGGGAGAGAGGGTGTGTTCCAGCGGCACCATTTTCTCTGACACCTTCTTCGCGATATGTGTAGAAGGAATCCTGAGCCTGCCCCTAGGGTATTCAGAGCTGGCACCAGGCAGTAACTGTAGCTGAAAACTGAGGACCTTCCCCCCACCCCCGCCCCCACTGTGGACTGCAAGTGGACTCCATCTGCCACCTCTGTTCACTCAGGCCGGGGAGGAGTTTGCTGAGCTTGCAAGGAGACTTTGGCCCATCACCATTTTGCAGCCTTTGGGGAGAGAGCAGGCCTCGGCACCCATAGGAATCCAAAGTAGAGGCCAGCGAGTACTCCTCCGTGCCTCCTGTATTCCTGGCTCTCCCCTGAGGCGCTTGTGAGGGGTTTGGTGGGACAGTGGCACCAAGTCCTGTCTATCACAGAGCAAAGACCAAGGATGGAGAGAGAGGAGGAAGCTACACCGCAGAACTGGTGGCTGTGCACGTCCTAACTCTCACTCAGACACAAGTTTGGACAGTGGTGTGCCTCTGCTCTCTGACATCCACAAATGTTTCACTCTGTTTTTGGGGTGTTTTAAAAAAGATTTATTATTTATTTTATTCATTTTTGGCTGTGTCGGATCTTAGTTGAGGCATGCGGGATCTTTCGTTGTGGCGCGCGGGCTTCTCTCTAGTTGCGGCACGCGGGTTTTCTCTCTCTAGTTGTGGCGCGCAGACTCCAGGGCGCGTGGGCTCTGTAGTTTGCGGCACGTGGGCTCTCTAGTTGAGGCGCACAAACTGAGTAGTTGTGGCACGTGGGCTTAATTGCCCTGCGGCATGTGGGATCTTAGTTCCCTGACCAGGGATTGAACCCACGTCCCCTGCATTGTAAGGTGGATTCTCTACCACTGGACCACCAGGGAAGTCCCCAAATGTTTTCCTTTGAATGTTACTTTATTACTTTGCTTTTGCTTTTCTCTTCAAGGTTGCCCTTTTCTTGTCTTGCCCAGATCCTACCCATAGAGGACTTAGGAGAAGTCAGCACTTTGCAACCCAACCTGACCTCCTTGGAGGAAAATCTTTTTCTGAATTACACAAAGCACCTGAGGTGTGGTGTTTGCAGCTTCCCGTGTACTATAGCATCTGCTATCCCATATAAAGCTCACGCCAGTGCTGTGAGGTGGGGAGCTAAGTGATTTGCTCTGTGGCTGTGGGTAGTGTAGATAGAGGAGCTGGGACTGAACTCAGGTCTGGCTTGACTCCACAGATCTTTTTTCTCCATCCCCCAGGACTGGTCCTTTTGACCAACAGATGTATCTGTGTTGAAAAGAGCCTGTTTAAATCATAAACCAGAATCCATCCGTGAACCAATAAGCCAGGCTTGCAGTCAGGTCATGAGTGAGGTGGGAGAAGGTGTTTGGTGCAGAGGCTGGTGGTGTCCCTGGCTCAGAAGGTTTGACAAGGAAGCTTAACCATCTGTCTTCTATTGAGTGGAGCCCGAGAGACCCGAGTTCAGGTCCCAGCGGTGTCACTTCAGCCAGCTCAGGCAGTGTGGAGATGTGCCTCTGCCTCTCTGAACCTCAGTTTTGCCATCTGTGCTAGTGGTATCGTGAGGAGAAAGAGAGGTGACACAGGTGAAACTCCTAGCACGTGGTGGGCATTCAGGCATGGCAGCTGCCCTTGTTACCCCTACTGGACTTGCACTTGTTGGGGGCTGGCTCTGCCCATGATGGAGAAGGAGGGACCCCACCCCTCCTGCTGGCTTGGGCCCAGAGGAAGCCAGGACGCCTTGTGAAGCCAAGGCAGCAGGTGTGGCCGTGGAGAGGCCACTGGGATTGGCCCTGGACACTGGTTCCTTTTCCACTGTTACCTAGACACAGACTCCCTCTAGTTCCGGTTTGCTAGAGATAGGAAGTCAGGCTTCTTCCAAAGGACCTGGAGGAGTCGGGGGCTGCAGGAACTGACCTTCCTTGGAAGTCAGAGACATCCCAGGCCTTGGAACAAGCTTCTGATCAGCTGGGTAGGAGCCTGGGGTAGGTGCTGCCAGCCTTGGGGGTAGGACATCAGGGCACGTAGCTGGGAGGTGTGGGCCCACAGACCCAGGCGCTGGGTGAGGCCCTTGCTTCTTTCTTACTTCCTTTGAGCAGGGGTGGGGTTGGGGACAGGGCCACCAGGAAGGATCAGACTGGCAGCTCTCGGAGCTTGGGCCCCGTCATTCAGGAAGTTGTACTGTTTAAATCTGGCACCATCTTGTGACCACAGCAGCCTCTTGCAGGGCAGATTTTTGGGGTTTGGGGCCTCTGAGGAGTCAGTCCTGTCACTTACCGGCTTTGTTATTTGGGGCCAGTCCCACCACCTCTTGAAGCCGGTTTCCCCGTCTGTAAAGGGAGGGTGAGAATTCCAACTTCATGGGGTATTAGGAGGATTAACTGAGATCACATATGCAACGTGCCCAACACAGTGCCTGTTACTAGTAAACGGCCATGATCCAGCCATTGCTTTCTGGTGGTTATTATCACAAGGGCCAGGGACCGAGTTACCCCACTGCAGCAGGCCAGCAGCGGGGGGAGAGTGAACTAGTCGGTGACACAGCAGGAACGAGGGCATGGCATGTGGGGCCAGGCTGTGGGGCTGTTGAGGGTCCCAGGAGGGCAGGATCAGCAGCTCCTGCCCCCACCCCTCCAGCTGTACCCTTCTTGTCTGGGGACTGGGGAGATGCAGGGCCCCCTGCGGGCTGCCTAGTGCCAGGGTAATGGAAGCTTGCACTTGAGGGCTGATTCGGCTCCCTTGCTGCTGTTAAAAGCAGAATAGTGGGGCCCTGGAGCCTCTGGGGCCAGGCTGCTTGCCAGGCTTCCGCAGAAACAGCCTACAGAGCAGTCCTGCCCCTCTCTGCTGACGGGGGCGGGGGGTGGGGGCGGGAACGCTGCACCAGCCTTGTCCCTCACACTTCTCACAGCAGCCCCGAGGCTCTCAGGAGGAGCTTGGAGCCTGAGGTTCGACTTCTACCTGGTCAGGAGGACGGGTACCACCCCAGGGGCCCCTCCAGGCTGGGGGCTGAGCGGGCTTAAGCTCTTGGAAATTAAGTGGGACCTGGCAGTGCCCAGGCCCCTCCCCATGACGTGGGGCCCCTCCCACCCATTCTCTCCGCCTTGCCCTGCGGAGTCAGAGTGCGGGTTCCAGGCAGGTACTTCTGACTCCCGGCTGGCCAGCCAGCCAGCTGCACAGCCCTGTTGGAAGGGAACGCAGATGCCCGGCTCCCAGAGGTAGGAGAGCCCTCAGGGCGGCCCCAGGAACCTCCAGAGCACCTTCTTCGTGGCTGGGGAGAAGAGCTTTGGGAGCTGTTCTTAGCCAGGCTGGTCTGGGCTGGTACCTTCCTGACCTGAGGCTAGTCATTTCTCCCATGGGCGGGGCAGGTGCTCAGAAGTCATTAACTCTTGGGTGTAGGCAGGGAGGGCGCTGCCACTGGAGACTTCGTTCCCAGGATCCATTTTCTTACCCGCTCCCCACGCCTTCTCTCTGCAGACGCCCTGCTGGCAGACTTGGAGTCCACGACCTCCCACATCTCCAAACGGCCTGTGTTCTTGTCTGAGGAGACCCCCTACTCGTACCCAACAGGAAACCACACATACCAGGAGATTGCCGTGCCACCCCCTGTCCCTCCACCCCCGTCCAGCGAGGCCCTCAATGGCACGGTCCTTGACCCCTTAGACCAGTGGCAGCCCAGCACCTCCCGATTCATCCACCAGCAGGTAAGGTGGGGACAGGGCCTCGGAAGTCAGCTTCAGGGCACAAGGAGCTTGTCTGGCAGTGGCTCGGGGAGCCAGCGATCAGGGAAGTAGGGAGAAGAGGCGGGAAGCGTCTGGCTCTCCCCACCCGCCGCCGCCACGTGAGGGGGCAGTGACCAAGTGTTAATCACCTGTCTCCTGGTCAGAGTGTGGAAACTCCCTGGTGAGACTGGCTGTGAGCAGGAGCCTTCCGGGGGTGACTCGGGCTGTTCCTTTTCCTCCCCGGGGAGGCTCTGAGCACTGTCCTTCCTGCAGCCTCCATCCCCGTCCCCCGTGTACGGCTCCAGTGCTAAAACTTCCAGTGCCTCCAACCCCCAGGACGGCGTCGGCCTTCCGTGTCCCCGAGCTGGCGAGGAAGAGCACGTGTACAGGTACTGCCCAGCTCCTCCCCCTGCTTGGGAATCCTGCGCATTGACGGGCAGAGGCCACTGAGGCCAGGGACAGGCACGGCACAGCACTGGATGGGAGGGGGATTCTGCCTCAAGGGTCACTGGGTTAGACGGCAGAAGGCCTCTCACCTGGCCCGGTGGCCTTATCTGCCATCACCGTGCAGCAGCTGGGCTGGCTCTCACATTGCCCTGCGTTGAGGAAGGTTCAAGAACTGAAGCAAGACTTCCTTCCTCCCCTCTTCTTGCCACATCACTTCCCCGCTCTCCGTCCTCTGGCCGGTGGAGACGCTGTATCCCCTCTGCCTTATTCTCCTTGAGGATTTGGGGGCCGCCAGAGCTGGGGAGCGTCTCTCACCAAGGTCTTCCCTTTGCCTCTCAAAGCTTCCCCAACAAGCAGAAGTCGGCCGAGCCTTCACCCACCGTCATGAGCTCCTCCTTGGGCAGCAACCTTTCTGAACTCGACCGCCTGCTGCTGGAGCTGAACGCCGTGCAGCATAACCCCCCAGGCTACCCTGCAGGTAGGACTAGGTCAGGCCCACCAGGCCCACCTGCTGGCCTCTGGATCCCTGCAGGGCTCAGGGCTGAGCACCTTTTCTCTTCCCTTATCCCAAGATGAGGCCAACTCAAGCCCCCCACTGCCTGGGGCTCTGAGCCCCCACTACGGCATCCCGGAGAATAACAGCCCGTTGGGGGGCAAAGCTGGGCCACTGACCAAAGAGAAGCCCAAGCGGAACGGAGGCCGGGGCCTGGAGGACGTGCGGCCCAGCGTGGAGAGTCTCTTGGATGAGCTGGAGAGCTCCGTGCCCAGCCCCGTGTGAGTCTCCACTGGGCCCTCCCAGGCAGGGGAAGGTCTCGCCCAGCCCGTCCCATGCTCCAGGGTCTGCCGTCTCATCCCCAGTGTCACCCGTTCCCTCTGAAGTGCCTGTTGTTTGCCAGGCCCTGCACCAGGCCTTGGGGGATGGTGACGAGTCACGCAGACACCATGCCTGCCTTCAACGAGCCACTATCCATCAGGAAGGACAGACACTGTGCACGCTGAGGGCACCCATAGCCCAGCAGCTGTCAGCACAGGCTTTGGAGCCACACAATAGGGTTCACATCTTGGCTGTGCACTTACTAAGTGTTGTCTCTCAAGCCTTTGTTTTCCCATCTGTAGAATGGGATAAGGGGAAATGGGATAAGGGGGATAAGACCACCTACCTCAGTAGGGGTGAGACCCAATAACACACGTAAAGCACGTGCACGCAGGACCCATGGTAAGTGTCTACCGAGTCTTAGCTCTCCTTGGTGTTACTGTGTTGTTGGAACAACTTCACATGTACGTGCAGTGTTGTGGAGGATACACAGGATGCTGGGGCTTGTTGAACGGGCAGGCTTGGACTTGGTCTTCTTGGAAAGAAGTGCCGTTTGAGCTGACCTTGCCTCTCTGCCATCAGCTCACCTCAGTGCTCTGTCTTGCTGGCTGACAGCAGCCCCTCCCAACAATGGGTCCCCAGGAGAGACTGGGAGCTGGTGGGCTTTCCTGGGGTTGGGAGTGGCAGGACCCCAGTGTCAGAGCTGAGTTGTTGATCCCCTGGGGAGGGGAGGGACATGCTGGGGGTGCACGGGCTGGCCTCTGGGGTCCCCGCTGATGCCATGCCTGCGTGCAGCCCCGCCATCACTGTGAACCAGGGCGAGATGAGCAGCCCCCAGCGAGTCACCTCCAGCCAGCAGCAGACACGCATCTCCGCCTCTTCTGCCACCAGGGAGCTGGATGAGCTGATGGCCTCGCTGTCGGATTTTAAGGTGCCCTGAGGTCCCTCTTCCCTGCCCTGGCCTCTCAGAACCCCCATCCTTCCCTTCCTGTACCTCAGCATGAGTAGCTGGACCTTGGCCCCTGCGTGTTTGGGTGCCTCGCCCTGAGCCTGGGACCCCGCAGGCAGTGCCCTGGCCTTGCCAGGATATGGGGGAGGGAGGGCCAGGATGGCCACATGGGGACTGAGCTGCCTCTCAGCCTGTGAAGGCAGGACGTGCTCAGCAGGACATTCCTTCCTCCCTGGGTGCTCTCAGCTCCCAGCCACCCAGGCGAGGGATCAGGAGGCTGGGACAAAGGACCCTGTGTCGATGGCTGCTCTTGGTAGGGGAGGGGGTGCTCTGCTGGGCCTTGTGGGATCCTGTTCCGAGAGGTCATTTGCCCTGGAGCCCCATCTCCCACGCTGGCTGGCTGTCCTCAACACATCCTTTCTTTCTGCCTCTGGCTCCTGAATCCACAGGCCTCTTTTGCCATCCGCCTTCCATCCTCCACGGGCCTCTGAGTCCCCACAAGTTCTCTCTGGGAAACCTCACCCGTCAGGCTACTGGGCCAGTCCTGCATGAGGCGCCCCATCTCCTCCCCGGGCCTGCCAGACCCGAGATGTTTTATTTAGAGGATGCAGTGCTTTGATGGGGACTGATGGGGACTGAACTCGCCAACAGTTGCTGACTCCACCCTTCCACGGGGGCATGACTTAGGGAATCGGAGGAGGGGAGCCGGCTCTTGGCCCCATTGGTGCCTCCAAGCCTCCCTTCGGCTGGGGTTTCACGGGGCGGGGGGGATGGGTGCGGCCTGGGCTTGTGGCCCTCATGTGCCAGTGGTTCTGAGTGGCCACCGTCAGGAGCAAGTACACTGGACTCAGGAGTTGGCCCGAGGGAGCCCTGCCCCAGCACCCTTTAGGCTGTGCTGCTTTTCTGAGATCCCTTGGGAAGCTGCGCTGGTTCTCACTGTGCCCCTGGAGCAAGGTCTCGGGGGATGTAGGAGAGCTGGGATTGTCTGGGAGAGACAGAGCTGAGAGCTGCCTGTGGCTGTCTGTCCCTTGATTGGTGCCTGGGCTGACCTCCCCGAGACCCACCTCACCTTAGCTTTTTCTCCCTCGTCTGTACTTGGGGTTGGCGGGGGGGCAGTGCCTGACAGGCATGGCTCAGAGGCTGCTTTCTGCGCCTGGGTTTGATGGGAGCCAGGGATATGAAGCCCAGGAAAACCTTTCTGGGGGCTGGGTCTTCTTCCAGGGCCAGTCCTCATGCCTCAGCTTCGCCACCACCTTGGTCTTGTCAGTGTAGACTGTCTTGTCAGTGTAGACGGGGACTCTCAGAGCCCTGAGGCCCAGCCTGCCCCTTGCAGTGGGCTTCCTTCCTCATCTCTCCCAACTGTCTCTCCTCTCCCCTCTGTCTTTTGTCTTTCTCCTCTAGACCAGCTCCTCTGCTGTGGCCTTGAGCTCCCCAAGGCTGCTGCCCAGCTCAGCTCCATCCCCACACCACATACTTTCTCCTCCTCCTCCTGGGCCCTATGTATTTCTGCCACCCCCTAGGAAACCCTCCCCTCGAGGCCACGGCCACACCCTGGAGGTCCTCTGCCCTGAGGGCAATGTGACCCCCAGCTGGCTTGATTTGACTGGCCTTGGGGAGATGCCTGACACCCCCAACTCAAGGTCTCCCTCCACGGAGAGTTCTCTGGGGCCACCGGGTGCAGAGAGCCAGGCTCGTGTTTGGAGGGACCCACCAAACGCGAGCCTGGTGAGTGAGCTCTCCAGGGTGCCTCCTGGCCACACTCTACCCCACGCTGGGTGCACAGGTTCCCAGGAGGCTGGGGAACCCCAAGTGCTGTCAGCCAACCCTTTGTGCCCAGGAGAGGCTGTGGCTGCCACATGGGAGTGGCCATGGGCTCTGGAGGCGCTTAGGCCTGAGTGCCCCCGGGGAGCTACGCCCAGCTTCCAGGAAGTAATCGAGCCAGCTGCCATGGCCGTGGACCGTCAGGCTATCTTACCGGATACCTGGAGTCTCACGAAGGCACGTGGACAGCAGAAGGAGAGGGCAAGGCCAGAGCCAGGGGAGCCAGAGAGCAGATGCCATGCCCCAGTTGAGGAGGAGCAGTTAGGTGGAGAGACGGCCACGGGGGGCAGCCTGGTCAGGCGAGCCCAGAGACCCGAGACCCCCAGGAGGCCAGAGGGCACCACCGAAGCCGCTGCAGAGGCCAGGAGGGAACGGCCAGAACTTCCACAGGCTGTGGTCATGGACACACCCAACACCACGGAGAGGATTTCCACCTCTGGCCAGGCAGGCGTGAGCTCGCACGGCTGCTAGGCATGGCCCCCACGTGGACCACGCCTGGCTAATTGCATGCAGCCTCCCACTCTGCGCATGTTTGCTTGGGCAGCCGATTCCGAGATGCCGTGGCCTGAGACCCTGACAACCAGCCCTGGGCAGTGGGCTCTGTGGGGCCAGCGGAGCTCCCTGGGCCCTGGAATTTCTCTTAGTGGCACCCTGCCTCTTGCTTGATTAAGGCTTTTTCCTTCAGATGAGCTTCCCCTGACATCCTGATGGGATGTGTGTGGAATGGTGAAAAGCATGGGCTTGGGAACCAGATAGAACTGAATACAAACCACGCCTCCAACACTTGCTCCCTGGGTGACCTTGGGCAACGCCCGCACCAGCCTCAGTTTTCTTTAAAATGAGGGTAATAGACCATTTCCCCCAGAGCTGTCCAGAGGATTAAATGAAGTAATGCCTGGAAGGTGCTTAGAAAGAACATAGCACACGGTCCCCAATAAGCCGTGGCTGACGTTAACGGTTGTTATTCGCTTCTTGATTAAAATGTTAGGCCCTTTTCAAAAACAAAGTAAAATAAAACAACAACAAATATAACCAAACCAGGACTTCCCTGGCAGTCCAGTGGTTAAGACTGCACGCTCCCAGTGCAGGGGGCACGGGTTTGATCCCTGGTCAGGAAACTAAGATACCGCATGACACGCAGCGCGGCCAAAAATAAATAATAATAACCAAAGTGCTAGAAACAAGTAGGTTATAATGTAAACAAGGAAAAAAAAACCTGGTTGAAGGATTTACTGTAAGGAAAGACCACATTTTTTCTACTACAAATTAAAAAAAGGAAGGGAGGGAGGGAAGAAGGGAAATTCTTAAGCCCTTTCAAGAATGTCCACTTACATTCTTTCAAATAATTCTTGTAATAACCCTGTAAGGCAGCTGAGAAAATACTGTTACCCCATTTCAAGGATGGAGAAGCTGAGGCCCTGGAAGTGAAGTGTCTTACCCAAGGTCAGGGCTGACTTGGAGGGTGTCTGCTCTGCCCCCTGCCTCCACCCTAGCTCAGCTTGGCTCTTCTCTGGTGGTTTGGTCCTGCCCACCCCTCCTGGGGGCTCTCGAGTGTGGACTGAGCAGCATCTGCTGAGCCCAGAGTGGCCTGTGACAGCTTCCCTCCCCCCCCCTCCCCAGATCCGCTCCATGATCAGAAGGAGCCGGGAGACCGGCCACGCTCACCCCATGTCCCGGGAGCCCTCCCCTCGTCGCCGGCTGGACCCCGCCACCCTGAGCAGGACCCCGTCCCAGGAGCGGCTCATCGCGGAGCTGCAGGGTCGGCTGGGCATCCAGCCGGAGGTGGAGGAGGCCGAGGGGGCCGCGGGGGCCTCTGCCCAGGACTGGCTGACCGAGGGCGTCGTCATCACTGTGCAGCCGTGTGGGAGGCGGGCTAGGGGGCAGCTGGTAGAGAAGGTAGTGAGTAGCTGCCCAGGGCTGGGCCAGGGCGGAGGTCCTCCAGTTCTTCCCCAGCAGCGGCCAGAGGGGAAGTTTGGCATGTGGCGGGGGGGTTCTGCATCCCGTGGCCTTGCGAGGCCAGCCTCACTCTTGGTGTCAGAGTGGGAGGGCCCCAGGGAGCCCCTACTTGCTGAGCTGATGTTTCCTCCGCCGTTGCCTTCATCTCTCTCCCTCTCTTCTTCCTCCCAGGTTGTCTTCCCTCCTGGCTCTCCCATTCCCCTGAGAAGAACCTTCTCTGTTCTGCCTTCTCCTTCTCCTCCCAGCCCTTTGCTCCAGCATCGCAAAGACGCCTCGGCCAGCAGCTCTTCTCCCCGGCCCAGCCCGCCCACCTCCTCCACCCTGGGGCCCTCGGCTCTTCCTCGAGGTCCCCCCGGGGTCCAGAGTGCTGGGGCGGGGCCACGGGAAGACGGTGTGCAGGGCCCCACCCCGCCCACTCCTGCGCCCCACTCTGTGAGGTCCATGGGCTGCCAGACCGATGAGGACCCACTCTTCCCCCCGATGCAGGCAGGCCTCCCGGGGCCCTGACACCAGCCCTACCTGTCCCTGTCCTTATGCTCGAGTGGTATTCCCACTCTGCACACATACACATCCCCTCTGTTCCTCCATCCACAAGCCCTGCATGGTACCATGGTCCTTCCTGAGACCTGGCCTTGACCCTGGACCCTCGCTTAACCTGATGTCCATGCTCTCACCCCCGAGACATCAGCCGCCCTCTTTCTTCCCCGTGGGGCCTCCCCTCTGCCTGCCCCTTCCTGCCGCCCCTCGGTCCTGCCCCAGGCTCCATCTGAGGAAGCCATTCCCAGAAGGAAAACCAAAACCTATCCCCCCCTTCAGCCCCAGACCCAGTACCTGGCGAGGCCTCCTTGCTCTCCGGCCCCATCACCTCCCCTCCCTAAGTCCTGCACCTTTTGGTTGGCTTACCTCTCTCTCCCTCTTCATCTCTCCCTGGGCCTCTCTCTCGTGGTTGTTTTTCTCTAGACTTTTTCTCCTGACGTTGGTACTGCTAGTAGGGGAAAAAAAAATCCATCCTTACATTTCATCCTAAAGTCCTTTTTGTGAAATGGTCCTATGACAGGGTCTCCTATTCTTTCTTCCTTAATTAAGAAAAAAGAAATTCTTATTCTTGTTTCCTCCCCTGTCTAAGATCCAGGGCCTGGAACAAAGAGCGGACGGAGAGCTGTGCTGGGCGGCCGGCTGGCCTCCGAACGGCAGCCAGAGCAGCCCTGAAGGGCAGGACGAGGGAGGGGTCAGTGCCAAGGCTGGGGCTTAATGTCCTGCTTGCCATGTGTTCCCAGGGCTCGGTCAGGCCCACCGTGAGCCCCTCTGACACCAGAATGTCTTGCAGATGCCACTCCCACCTTGAGGGCTTCTGAAGCCCCTGGAGGGGCTGCACTTCCTGCCTCCTTCAGCCCATCTGTCCAGGAGAGGGGAGAGCCCCTGGTGCTGCGAACCTCATCCCCCAAGGCCCAGATGTCCTCACCTGCCTTCTCCCCTCTCTCCACAGTTCATGGCCCAGGGGAAGACAGGGAGCAGCTCTCCCCCGGGAGGGCCCCCAAAGCCTGGGAGCCAGCTTGACAGCATGCTGGGGAGCCTGCAGTCTGACCTGAACAAACTGGGCGTCGCCACAGTCGCCAAGGGGGTCTGCGGGGCCTGCAAGAAACCCATCGCGGGGCAGGTGATGATGGGGTGGGTGGGGCAGGGGAGGGAGCGGTAGGTGGGCACGGGACCTTGGCTTCTCTGGGAGGGTGCTTTGTGGCAGACCTGCGTCCTGAACCGTATCCTGCCTCTCTCCTCAGGTCGTGACCGCCATGGGGAAGACGTGGCACCCAGAGCACTTTGTCTGCACCCACTGCCAGGAGGAGATCGGATCCCGGAACTTCTTTGAGCGGGATGGACAGCCCTACTGTGAAAAGGACTATCACAACCTCTTCTCTCCACGCTGCTACTATTGCAACGGGCCCATCCTGGATGTGAGTTCCTGGGTGCAGGTGGTGCCACCTGAGGCTCAGAGAGGTCACATTACGTGGCCGAGCTCACACAGCTTGGAAACTGGGATTCACACTCAGGCCGGATGCACGGCCCGTCCTAATGCACATTAAGCAGCGCTACCTCTCATCCCCGATTCCCTTCTGCTGAGACTCCCAGAGGTTAGGAGCCCTGCCCAGGTAAATGGAGTGAAGTGAGGGCTCCCTCACTCTCCTGCTGTGTGATGTTAGGGAAACGTCTAGCCTCTCTGAGCCTGAGTTTCTTCCCTTATAAAATGGGAGTCACAATAGAACCTATGATCTCAACTGCACATGAGGATTAGAGGAGACAGAGTGTGCCTGACATATCACATCATTCAATAAGTCAGAATTCTCAGTGGTCTTCAGAGCACAGTTGGGAGAGACCCCCATCTTGGGAGTGTTATACTCTTTCCTTTGCTGGGGCTGGGGGCAGGGTGGAAGGACGGCCTTGCCTGTGGGTCTCAACTGTGGGATCTGTCCAGTGGGGCAGCGCTCAGCTCTGGTCCCACACTTTGCTTTCACAGAAAGTGGTGACAGCCCTTGACCGGACGTGGCACCCCGAGCACTTCTTCTGTGCCCAGTGTGGAGCCTTCTTTGGGCCTGAAGGTACTGACCGGTACCTTCTCACTCGCTGTCGCCCGGAGCACTGGGGAGGCGGGGGCATGGTGGGAGACCTTGCTGAGGCTGGAGTCAGGGTGGCTCCTCCTCTGGAGGCCTCATCTGCCCCCCACACCCCCCCTCCTCAGGGTTCCACGAGAAAGACGGCAAGGCCTACTGCCGGAAGGATTACTTTGACATGTTCGCCCCCAAGTGTGGCGGCTGTGCCCGAGCCATCCTGGAGAACTACATCTCGGCCCTTAACACCCTGTGGCATCCTGAGTGCTTTGTGTGTCGGGTAAGGGGCCCCCAGCCCTCCTCTGGAGGGGGCCGAGAGCGGGCAGTGGGGAGAGAAGGGCCTACCTCACTGTGCTTTCTGAATCCGATTTACAGGCCCTGTTTGGGGGTATTAATGAGGTGAGAAGGCGGGGGGGGGTACACTCCTTCAAGTCCAGTAGGTCCTGGGCCAGGGCTCGTACTGAGGCTGGCAGAAACCAAGAGCAAGGTGGTCCTGTGCAGCAGCCCTGAGACGGGTCATGTTTGGGAGAAGGGTGTGTGAGAGTGAAATGAGATAATGCAAGCATTTAGCAGCCTCAGCGGAAATGGGCAATGGTTTCCAGACTGCATTCTGGGGGGTAATGTCCCCCAGATGTTATTAGAGATCCAGTAAGTGTCCCCTGATCAAATAAGTTTGGGAAACTGTTCATTGCCAGACTTCTCAGAGCCTTTAATACCTAAGCGTGCCTTTGGATCTCCAAATGGGAATCTAGGATGCAGAGTTTGACCCTGGAACCTTTTCTCGACACCAGGGTTTCTGGGCACACCATTAAGCCACCTGCTGAAGTGCCCAGGCGTAAGATCCGTGTCTGAATTCAGGCAGTGGCAAGTCAAGGCCATTGGGAGACTTCAATAAGCGTTTAGCCCCACACTTGGCACGTAGAGGATGCTCAGCAAGGGAGAATCATTTCGAGTGTGATCACCCTGACTGTCACCTGCCCATCACCTGGGAGCTGCCTCAGCCCCCAGCCCCAGCCTGAGCCCCCTGCCCCCCCGCCCCACCCCTCTTCTGTCTCCAGGAATGCTTCACACCATTTGTCAACGGCAGCTTCTTCGAGCACGACGGGCAGCCCTACTGTGAGGTGCACTACCACGAGCGGCGGGGCTCGCTGTGCTCCGGCTGCCAGAAGCCCATCACGGGCCGCTGCATCACCGCCATGGCCAAGAAGTTCCACCCGGAGCACTTTGTCTGTGCCTTCTGCCTCAAGCAGCTCAACAAGGGCACCTTCAAGGAGCAGAACGACAAGCCTTACTGTCAGAACTGCTTCGTCAAGCTCTTCTGCTAGGCGCGCTCATCCCTTCCTCTGCCCCGCTTCCCGGCCCAGGCTCCCAACTGCTACTGTGACCCAGAGGCCTCGCTTAGGGGTGAAGGGGCAAACCCGACTGAAACTGGAACCACGTCCTTGGCTGGTGCAGGATGGCAAGAGGGTCCTGAGGGGTCCTGCCTGCTTTTCTTACCCCCTGCCAGAGCCTCTGGGCCTCCTTCCTCCTCCTGCAGCTCCCCCCAGGCTGCCAGCTCTTCACCCTCCCCAGAGGCAGAGGCTGGAGGGCTCCACTTGTGTCCCCACGAACCCGCCTGGCCAGTCCAGCACCCCACACTGGAGCCATCTCACTCATATTTCGGCAGTGGAGCTGGGGGTGGGGGTGGGGAGGGCAGGCAGGGTCACATGGGGGCCTCTTTTCATCCATATCCCCCCCCACAACCTAATTATCCTTGTTTTGAGAGTATTGGGGGGACAGCAGCTCCTTCCAGACAATGCCAGCATCCACCCATCCATCCATCCAAGGGCGGAAGTGTCCAAGGGGCCACGGAAGATTCCTTGTGCGCCTCCTGCCCTTCCAGTCTCCCCAGGCCTGGGCAGCTGCCCTCCGACCCCTGTAACTTCTCTGGTTCTACTGAGAATGGCCTCTCCAGCAATAATGTTTTATAATCACTTCCTCCTTCTCCCGGGATGGTGTGAGGCGGGGTTTCACCCCGTGCCTGGACACTGTACCAACTTTGATAGATTTCTACACTGAGGTTTGAATTCATATCGTCTGAGTTGCTTTTACTTCTCTATACAAAAATGATTTTGAAGAGATTTTAAAGACGTCTCCTTTTGTACCTTTCCCCCGTGTGCACTGCCACTGTCCTGTGTATGCCACGGTGGCTCTGGTATATGGGGTTTGCCTTGTACTGAGGGCTTGGAGGGGGTGAAGCAATTTGTATTTTATTTTTTCTTAGCACAAGCAGGTGAACTGGGAGCAGCTCTGTGACTGCCCTTCTTTAACTTCACAGCTCACAAGGACTGTTTTTTATAAACTGCTGTATTTTGAAACCCCTTCCTTACTATCCAGGCCAGCAAGCTCTTCACTGAAACCGGCCTTAAGGGTGTCTTGCCCTTTGGGGCCTAGAATTCCGAACCTCATCCGTCCTGTTCCTGAGGGAGGAGAAGGGGGAAGTACACTTTGGGGGTGCTGTTTCCTAAGTTAGCCATTAGGAGTGTCCACTCCCCTGTGAACTTTCTGGCAACAAAGAGAACATTCTCGGCCTTCTCACTGCTTCTCTGGGGCTCTTCTGCCTCCTCAGGAAAGCTGGTGTCTGATTTTGACCATTAGTCTTGTTGATTCCACTGGGTGCATCCCTTCCCCAAATTTCCTGCCCTCCCTGGAGACTGGTGTCCTGGGGAAAAGAGCCCAGGTCGTTGGCTGGGGGCCTGCTAGGATTCTCGGCAAAAGGACAAGATCTCACTGAAGCAACAGGAAGCCCCCAGAGTGTTCTCCCCCAAGGATGAGATAGGTAGGGCTGGGGTTCTGGGTTAGTGGAACGGGGTCCCAGTGTGGTCTAAAGTGAGGAAGAGCCAGACCACTTCGCTAGCCTCCTAGCAGAGGCTGGGTGTGCTGAGCCTCTCAAGGAGGCTTCCCAGGGAGGGAAGAGGGTCCCTCCTTGGTGGCAGGGCTGAGAGCAGCCCGGGTCTGGGGAGGTCAGCCAGGCCCCGCCACGGGTCTGATGTCTCCACGTCTACCCACAGGCCTTATTGCTCTGTTTACAGTGACCCCTCCCCTAGAGGACCTGGGGTTTCAGAGGTCCACCCTCTGGGTCAATGGTTATTTGATGATTTGATTTTAATTTTTTTTCTCTGTAAACTTATAACCTGGCTTTTCCCCATTTCAATTCCTGTGATTTATGCCAATAAAGTTTGCCATTATTTTCACCTGTGCTAGTGCCGTTTCTCTGTGGTCTGGGATTAACAGCTTAGTCCCAGAAAAGATACCAAACCCTCCCCAGGCTCACAAGGACCACAGTTTGGGGGTAAATCATTGAAGTTCACTTACTTGAGGCCAAAGCCCTGGGGATGGGATCCCTGTCCCACAGGGCACTTGTGGTCCTCCTGGCTTCCTGCATGGGTCAGGCCCTGCCCACTGCAATTTGCCATGGATTCGCCAAGGGCATCCTTACATGGGCCTCGGGGTGGCCTTACACTCATGGATGGGGAAAGAGGTTCAGATAGAACCGACATGCACAAGGTATCCTGTGAATGAGCACAGAGACAGGGTGTGAACCCAGGGCTTGTCTCTGTCTGTGTTCCTACATTGACCAGACACCACCACTCCCACGTTCCGGCACCACACCTCGGGTGTAAAACCTTCCAGTTGAAAGTGGCTTCACTTACAGTTGAGGATGGTTCTCGACTTCCCCCTGGTGGTCATGTCTGTATTTGCATGCTCCCTCGCTCTTGTCAGAGCCAGAACTCCAGTCCTGGGCCCTTGAGAGCTTCCTGGACAGCTTTGTAACTTCATAGTTTTCCTGTTGTTTGGAATGGTCCTCCAAAAGCTGCTTGTTGACTTCTAGTCTGAACCCTGACCCTTTCACAGTAAGCTCAGAAGTGAAAATCACCTTCACCCCTCACCCAAAGATAATATTTCCAGCCCATGTTGGATTTATTTCTATAAATGAACACAGTACACTTCATTGTAATTTGTTTTTTCACTCAATTATACTTTGTATTTAACCATGTCAATAAATAAATATGTGCATCATTTTTAATGGCTTCATGGTATTCCATTATATTGATGTACTATAATTAGAGACATATTTATATTTATATCATTAGAGCCAGGATGTCCTTGGGAAGTTACTATGTGAAAACGTATATACTTGGAAAAGTGCATTTGGAGGGAAACAGCCTTAAGGTTTGGAAGGGACTGTATAGCATAGTGAGGCCCATGGGCTTTGAACTTGCTCCCAGATTTCGGTTCTGAAGCCACCACTTATCAGCTGATGGACTTGGGTGTATTATTTAACCTCTGTGAATTTTCTTATCAATAAAAGTGAAATACTAATACTGTACCTCCTTGGGGGATTGTTGCAAAGATTAACAGTGGTAATGTGCACAAAGTACTTAGCACAATGCTGAGCATGCAGTTATATCAATACATTGTCACTAAAAAGAGATCTTAGCAGTAATGGATTCCAGCAGTTCTCTATACAGGCTCATCATCAGAGGCACCAGGAGGCTTGAAAACAACATACCAAGGTTTCTAACTTGGTCAAGTGAAAAGGGTGGAGATAAGGAGAACCCCTCCCCACTTCCGACCTAGGATCTAAGCTCATTCATTAAAAACATATTTATTTTATTCTATTTATTTGGTTGCGCTGGGTCTTAGTTGTGGCAGGTGGGCTCCTTAGTTGTGTCTCCAGGGCTCCTTAGTTGTGGCATGTGTGTGGGATCTCGTCCCCTGACCAGAGATTGAACCCGGGCCCCCCACATTGGGAGCATGGAGTCTTATCCACTGTGCCACCAGGGAAGTCCCAAAAGATATTTACTGATGTAGCACAATTGTTCAAATAAGTGTTGAATGAAGGTGTAATAAAATAAGTTGACATCTAGTGATTTCCTCCTATATTCCAGGAACTGTGTTGTCTTAAGACATATCGCTCTAGAATGTGAATACTATTATCCCCATTTTACCGATAAGGAAAGGGAAACAGAGGGTCAGCAAGGTGAAATCACTTCCTAAGATGACACAGCTAGCAAGTGGCAGAACAAGGATATGAATCCAAGGTTATCTGTCTGCAAACCCTGCATCCATTTATTCAAAAAATATTTATTATAAGCTCACTATGTGCCAGGCACAAGGCAAAAATATCTGGAGAGAGACAACAATGGAACAAATAAATTATATACTGTGTTACAAGGTGTAAGTGCTGCCAAAAAGAACAGAGGAAGGGGGGGAGTGGGAGTGGTTATGGGGTAATTTTGAATAGGGCAATCAGGGTAGGCCTCCAGCAGGTGATATTTGAGCGAAGACTCGATGGAGGTGTGGATATCGGCAAGAAGGCTTCCGGGAAGAGGTAATAGCTAGTGCAACATCATCCGGCTGGAAGGAAATGAATCAGTAAGCAAATCGGAGATTAGATTATAGGTGTGGAGGTGGGGAACAGATCATGTAGAGCCTTGCAGGCTATTTAAGTTTTAGGCTTTTTACCGAGGGGAAAATGGGGAGCCTTTAAACAGTTCTGAGCAGATGAGGAAATGATCCGACTTAGGTTTTAAAGAATTCCTTTGTTTCGATAGGGAGAAGAACAAACTGCAGAGGAGACAAGAGACCATTCTGTTTCTAAACCGTGAGCAATTTTTTTTTCCTTTTTTTTTTTCATGAGCAATTATTTCTCAGCTCCACGTCATACTCTTTAGTTGCGACTTGACCGGAAGAAACGTGGACTCAGCTCGCAAACTCTAGCGCCTACACGAGAGCGGCTCCAGCCCAGCAGAGGGAAGCAACTCTGAGAAAGGTCCTCCAACACACAGCAGTGCCCTCCTTTAACTACCTCGTTTAAAGGAAGCTTCCTGTTGGATGGAATGGCACCGATATCATCCAATGGTTGTCTGTATCAATCCGGCTCCTCCAGACAGACGTTGACCCCAGCCAATAGATGGGGGCGCTGTCCGCAGCTTCTAATTGGCTGCTTCGTTCACCTATAAAATATGCAAGCCGGCGCGAGGCCTTTCTCTCGTCAGGCGTCCTGGAGTGAGGTTCGTTCGTGACCTGCAGTCTCGCCCGGGACTGGCGGCGGGGAGGATGCGGTTCTTTGGGGAGGGACGCTTCGGGACTGCAGGGTCTGGGCCTGTTTGGTCTGGGCCGCGGCGGCGGCAAATGCAGCCCCGGGCCGGGCCGGGCCGGGGCGGCGGGCGCCCGCGCGTGGTCTGCTCCACATGTGCCTTGGGCTTGGAGCCCGCCATGTCTTGGGGACTTGTGTCGGGGTGTCTTGAGCTCCCTTTTTCTCTTCAGTGACATCGTCTTTAAACCCTGCGTGGCAATCCCTGACGCACCGCAGTGATGCCCAGGGAAGACAGGGCGACCTGGAAGTCCAATTACTTCCTTAAGATCATCGTAAGTGCGGGGTGGGTCCCAGCCGCCCACCGTGCTGCTTCGGCCCCGGGCACTAACGGAGACAATCAGCAGCCATGTGCTGAGTGCCTACTACCACATTAGGTCGTTTTAGGCAAATCTCATTTAATCTTCCCAGTTTCCCGAGATGCGCGCCCTTTCTCCTCCCTTTGTTGCAGGTAAATAGGCTCAGGCACGTTAAGTGGCTCCTAGGGTAACAGCATTAACGCCCAGGTCTGTCGGCTTCCAAACAGCGCTCATCGTACTTTTACTCCCCTGCCTCCTTGTTTGGGAAGGTGTGAGGCAATGAGTGACTCATTATAAAGTCAAGTTGTTGCATATTCAGGTCCTATTAGTCAAGAAACTAAACTTTAAGTGAATGCTTTCTCTTGGATGGCCTTGAGTTGGGTCTTCCCCTGCCTAGAAATGCTAACCATGCTGCTCTTCAGGCATTAGGATGCATTGTAGAGTTTAGTCCATTGTATTCTTCCCCATTCATTCAGGGTTTCAGACTCACAAAAAACTTAAAAGAATTGTAAAATCATATACCCGCAACTTAGGTCCTATAAGCAATATTTTACTGTATTTGCTTTATGTTGTATTTTGAATAATTTAAATCTAATCTTACTTGGAAAAGTATTTTTTTTGTATTAATGCAGCTGATTTGGTGAAACAAACATGCTTCATGGTTGGGAAAAATTAAAAATGAAAGTTACACGCAAAATTTTTTGATTGAATGTAGAAACATAATTTTTACCATTCATACTCAGCAAGCAAATCTTTGAAAATGTAGCGTTTTAACTCGGGCAGCTGGCAGTAAAAGGAATTGTCCCAGTCTTTGAGACATTTCAAAAGCATAGAAGAAAGGGAGTGAGATGGAAAGCAGTTATTGTGGGATTTGGTTTCTATTAATCTCTTCCCTCTTTTGTCCTGTGAAACGTTGCTTGTTTGTGGCTTGTTTCTGTAGCAACTTCTGGATGATTATCCGAAATGCTTCATTGTGGGAGCAGACAATGTGGGCTCCAAGCAGATGCAGCAGATCCGCATGTCTCTCCGAGGGAAGGCCGTGGTACTGATGGGCAAAAATACAATGATGCGCAAGGCCATCCGAGGGCATCTGGAAAACAACCCAGCTTTGGAGAAGTCAGTTCATCCTCCTGGGCATCTTTATCCGCCCTTCTCAGTGTCCTCCTCCCTTTTCCTGGAGAAGAACGGTACTGAAAAGTGACTGTCTCCCATAAACTTCTCTTTGCAGACTGTTGCCTCACATCCGGGGGAACGTGGGCTTTGTGTTCACCAAGGAGGACCTCACTGAGATCAGGGACATGCTGCTGGCCAATAAGGTAAGGGGAGAATCAGGTTGGTTGGAGAGACCTTATTAATTTTGGCTCCTTAAAAGCAACAAAACTGACCGTTCTCAGGTTGTGTCTGTGGAGAGAAGACTTCTCACTGTTTCTCATTTTTTTGTTCAGGTGCCAGCTGCCGCCCGTGCTGGTGCCATAGCCCCATGCGAAGTCACTGTGCCTGCCCAGAACACTGGTCTGGGGCCTGAGAAGACCTCCTTCTTCCAGGCTTTAGGCATCACCACTAAAATCTCCAGGGGCACCATCGAAATCCTGGTGAGTGGACCTGGCTTGCCAGTGCTAGCCAGGCTCGGTTGCTGCCAACCTGCTGGATGTCCAGGTGTTAACTGCCAGCTCCCTTGTTCTTCAGAGTGATGTGCAGCTGATTAAGACTGGAGACAAAGTGGGAGCCAGTGAAGCCACGTTGCTGAACATGCTGAATATCTCCCCCTTCTCCTTTGGGCTGGTCATCCAGCAGGTGTTTGACAGTGGCAGCATCTATAACCCTGAAGTACTTGACATCACAGAGGAAACTCTGCATTCTCGCTTCCTGGAGGTACACGCTGTCCATTCCAGGCTCTTCTTGCATTAATAGTTGAGAGCGTGTCTAGCTTCAGACTGAATCCTGGCCATGCAGCTGACTAGCAGTGTAATAACCAGGGACGGTTGTTTAATCTGTACCTCAGTTTCCTTGTCTGTAAATGGCAATAACAATATAAGATTGTTGAAGGATCTAATGAATTTATGAATGTAAAGCCTTAGAACAGTGCTGGGCACATGGTAAGGGCTGTTATTCTAGGGTGTGCAGTAAGATGTGAGATTTTGAGTAGTGTCAGTGAGTCAAAAGAGGAATGAGAAGATGAGATAGTTAATACATCAGTGTTGCCAAGTACCCTGTCTTGGGAAGATGGACTCTTTCAGGGACTGTTATTGCTTAGTTTTTGCCACTAATATATCCTCTAGTTAACAAATAAGGTGGTAGGAGATATAATTCCTTTTTTATTGGATGAACGGAACATTGCAATTATACATACTCTTAACTCCAGTTACTTTTGGAAATCTCACTAGTGAATGAAATTCACATCTGGAACTAATTTAATGTTTTTCTCTCTTGGAATGCAATGGTTATGTTAATAGTTTATATTTTCACGAGATGGTGGGTTTTGACGTAAATGCCACCATCATGGTATAGGGAACGCCCATGTTGAGAATAACAGCAAGAAGCATTTATAAATTATTGGGTCTGAATTTCCCTGCCAGAAGCATTTGGTGTGAGGTGAATTGTCCTGCGTGAGACTAATATACTAATCTAGCAAGTCTTGTTTGCTGTCGGGCTTTGCTTGGACTCAACAGCAAAGACATCACACCTGAAGTGTGATTTTTTTCTTCTTTTTTTTTCCTTCCTTCCACAGGGTGTCCGCAATGTTGCCAGCATATGTCTGCAGATTGGTTACCCAACTGTTGCATCTGTACCCCATTCTATCATCAGTGGGTACAAGCGGGTCCTGGCTTTGTCTGTGGAGACTGATTACACCTTCCCACTTGCTGAAAAGGTATAAAAAAAAATCCACCAGGACCACAGCAGACCTGACAGTTATTAGCAGGAGGATAAATAGCTGCCCGTTAGTGTTTTTATAATAGTGTTTTATGTAGCAGATACATTTTTAAGAGTATAGAAACCCTAGGGGGACTCGTTCCAGGGCTCCCCACGGACACCAAATCCATGGGTGCTCAAGTCCCTTGTATAAAATGGTGTTATGTTAAATAATATTTCTAGGTTACTTACAATACCTAATACAATGTGAATGCTATGTAAATGGTTGTAAATACAATGTAAATAACTGCCCCCGTGCAGAAAATTCAGGTTTTGCTTTTCGGAAATTTTTTCCTTTTTTTGATCAGCAGTTGGTTCAATCTGTGAATGTGAAACCTCTGGATACAGAGGGCCAACTGTATACTTGAGGTTGGGAGGCAGGGGAGGCGTGTTCGCGACTTTAGAAATTACAAGAGACTTAAAGGGGGCTTAGTTAACAGGTAAGAGCTGGGCCTAAGATCACCAGGCTATACCCAAGCTGTCCTGTCTGGTCACTTCGAGAATAAGATTTCACTGATACGGAAATTGGTCCTTAAAACTTTTGAGCTCTGCAGAGGCTGAAGGGTTGTGGGTAGTAGGGGGTGTAGACGGACTATTTGACCATGAACTTTTCCCCTTGCTTTAGGTCAAGGCCTTCTTGGCTGATCCATCTGCATTTGTGGCTGCTGCCCCTGTGGCAGCTGCCAGCACTGCTGCTCCTGCTGCTGCTGCCGCAGCCCCAGCCAAGGTTGAAGCAAAGGAAGAGTCGGAGGAGTCGGATGAGGACATGGGATTTGGTCTCTTTGACTAATCACCAAAAAGCAGCCAACTCAGCCGGCTTTATTTGTGAAACAAGGAAATAAAGGCTTACTTCTCTTACAAGTCTCTGGATTTTTCATTTTGTGCATTTTGAGGTTATAGTTCTGTGTGCTAGAAACTGAAGCCATGGTAAAATCATAGAGCTTTATTTGGAGTTGACATTTGGTGTCCTCTTTGTAAGTGAAGGACTGCTCTCCTAGCATCCTGTACTTTTTGTGGACCCAGCTTTAACTGAATTCTTATTAAATGGAATTGATTCCATGACCATCAGGCCACTATCCTGGGTCACTCCAAGATACTTTGAGTAGGTGTCATATTGAGATAAGCACTGGATGAGTGCTGCCAGAGTTTTTCAAACTGGGTGGTGATGTGATTAATGATGAGTTTAGTGGTGGCCGTTATTTAAGGAGATAGAACAGCTGATGCTGTAGGTGTTGTGAATCTTAGGTTTCACTTATCGATTTGCACTGGGTCACCCAGTAATGTGCTAGTTGTAACCAGGACTCAAAAGTTTTGAAAGCCGTTGCTAACAGGGACGACAACTGAGCTGTGCAGACCGTATTTGAACTAGTCACAGAGTTGGCAGGTCTGCATGCTGAATAAAACTTAAGCAACTCTGGACCATGAGGCCCACTACCTGCAGCCTCCCACCCTGTGACCTTGTCTTAAGGAGCTGTCCCCGGGCAGGCTTTTCTCTCAGCTCCAGAGTCCTCCCCTGACTGCCAGGTATACCCCTGTTTTTAAACCCTCACATTGTCCACCGCTGGGGTACAAACTCTTAATAGGATAAGACACGAGTTGGCTGCCTGCCTTTTAGCGAGCTCAGTTCCTGTTATCAAGGGAACTCCTCTAGGAAGCATCTAGGACACACTTCTGTAAAATGGTCTTCACGCAGGAGAGGCTCACACGGGGGTGTCTGGGCCGGACCTGCGCACTCGTGGGTCGATGTCTGCAGGGCGGTCGCGACGCGTTACAAACCCTCAGGGACCCCCGTCTCCCACGAGGCCGGGCTGAGAAAGGCCCTGGGGAGGAGGCCTTGATAGTCCCCGGCGCTCACCCCGGTACCCAGTCCAGTTTCCCGCCTCGAAGCCCAGGCTGCCGCGGCCGCCATCCCGCCCGGGGGCGCCAGGCCCCGGGCCCCAACACTATCCCGGCCTCGCTCTGCGGTGTGGGCCCGCGCTGTGACCCGGAAGCGCTCCGGAAGCGGTTCCGGAGTCAGCGCCGGCAGGATGGCGGCGGACACGCAGGTGAGGCGGGCGGCTGCGAGGCCAGCGCGGCCAGCGACGGGGCGCGGACGGCGGCGGTCGGGCAGGACCGCTAGTGCCGCTGGCGTAGGGGGCCGGGGGCCGGCGGCTGCGGAGGGCGCGGTCCGGGGGCCGCTTTGGGCCGGTCCCTCCCGGACCCGGCTTCGTCCCGGCTCCCGGCCCGGGTGGTGCGGACCGGCCGCGGGCTCGAGGAATCAGGGACTCCGGCCTCGGCGACTGGAACCCGTCGGGCCCTCCCCGGTTCCGGAGTTGCCGAAGTTCCTCTTTCAAGGAGTCTCTGCTCCATTTCTCCGAAGCCCTCCAGCAGTGAGCCCCGGCCAACGCCAACTCCCTCTTAAACTTTGTGTTCAGCAAATATTTCTCAAGCACCTACTATGTGCAGGGATTTATAGCATATTCTTTGGATTCATACAGATCTGAGTTGGAGTCTTGGTCAGTTTCAGTTTCTCTGAGACGCTGGGCAAGTTTCTTAACCCTGCCAATTCTCAGTCTTTTCATACATAAAATGGGGCTAAACTAGTACCTGTCGTGTAGGGTTGTTGTGAGGAGTCAGTGAAAGAAAGTAGGACTCCATGTTGATGGTTGTTATTAGGTGCAGCGTTAGATAAAAGAACTGTCACAATTCAGGAAGAGTCTTGTCACCTTGAGTGTTATTACCTGTGAAGTGCCTCATAGTTAAGGGAGGAGCTGGGGAAGACCTTTTTCCTCCACCCCATCCTCCTTTTAGCCGTGTTTTAGGGTGAAAAGACAATATTATGGGAAAAGGAAATGGGTCTCTAAAGGACAGCATGGCTTACTTGGGTATCAGGGTGAGGAGATTAATTGATTTTGATAGGGAGGCCCTGAGGCCAGAGAGTGGCTCCTCAACCTGAGCATTCAAAAGATGCGAATTGGGCTTCCCTGGTGGCACAGTGGTTGCGAATCTGCTTGCCGATGCAGGGGACACGGGTTCGTGCCCCGGTCCGGGAAGATCTTACATGCCGCGGAGCGGCTGGGCCCGTGAGCCATGGCCGCTGAGCCTGCGCGTCCGGAGCCTGTGCTCCGCAGCGGGAGGGGCCGTGACGGTGAGAGGCTCGCGTACCGCAAACAAAACAAAACAAAAAAAAGATGCGAATTGCGAGTTTCCTGTGCAAGGGAGGGGCTGGTAGTTTTTTTTTAAATATTTATTTATTTAGGCGGCGCAGGGTTTTAGTTTCGGCATATGGACTTCTTAGTTGAGGCTCGCATGTGGGGACCTAGTTCCCGACCAGGGAACGAACCCGGGCCCCCTGCATTGGGAGCGTAGTCTTACTCACTGGACCACCAGGGAAGTCCCAGGGGCTGGTAATTTGTTCCAAGTTTGTTATAGTGAATCCTGGAAAGAAAAGCATAGTCTCCTGGGTATTTTGAAAAGGGTTGGGAGAATACACGCTGACTGTGTAACATTAAAACTCAAATGCAAAAAAAAAAATCTCTCCAGTGCTGTGTTGTTCACTATGGTAGCTATTAATAGGCAAGCGGCTACTTAAGTTAGCTAAAATTAAATGAAATTAAAAATTTAGTTATTCGGTTGCACTAGCCACATTTCAGTGCACCGGTAGCCATATGTGGCTGGTGACTACTGCATTGTACAGTGCAAAAGAACATTTCCATCAACACAGAAAGTTCTACTGGACGGTGCTCCTCTAGAGAGAAACCTGTGAACATTTAAGCTCTTTGCATCTGATCTCACCAGCAAATGACTTCTCTGGAGGATCTTCCTCAGTTTTATTCTGACAGGATCCCAAGTGGGTAACATTCATTTTCTGATTAAGAAAAAGAAGAGCCTTGAACCTGAAAGGCTCTTTCATCTTTGGGGGAGAAACTATAGCCAGGAATTTAATATTAGCATGGAAAAACAGCTATGTGAGAATTTTAGGTAAAGGGTGGATTATATATATGCATCTATTTTTGCTGTCTCCTCCAGCGTCACTAAAACTAGTAAAGAGTTGGGAAAAAAAAAGAGAATTGGAAGAATGGGGAGCAGACAATAGCAGCAAACTTTTGGAAGCTAGAAAGTGATAAGTGGTAAAGGGTTCAGCAGACCCAAGGGAAATGAATCCTAAGCCAAGTTAAGAAAGCTGAGAATCAACCTGATTTACGTTGCAGAATCTCTGACAGCTGGGAATTGGTGGTATCAGCTAACCTCTGGAAGTGAGGGTGAGTGGGGAGGGGCTAAGTTAGGAGGATTGGTTGAAAGCCCTTTTCAGATGCAGTCAGAGCCCCAGCTTCCTTTCTCCATCTTGGTAAAAGCCTGAAAGTTTTCTCTCTGGAGAAAACTTGTTCTGTGTAAAACAGGACCACACAAAAGTGTGGGAGGTCCAGTATCCACGGAAATCATCAACAAAATAATTCAACATACTTTCTGCGAACGGAAGCATGTGTTTTCAGATCAAAAATGCTCAGTACAATGGATGAAAACAGACTCACAACAAAGCACATTAATGTGAAATTTTAGAACCTTGGACACAAAAAGAAGATCTTAGAAACTTCCAGGGGGGAAAATCAGGTCTCAGACAAAGGATCAAGAACCAGAATGGCGTTGGGTTTCCCAGCAGTAATGAAAGCTAGAACTCAGTGAAGAAAGGTCTTCAGTATTCTAGGAAAACTTCAACCTAGAATTCTGTACCCAGACAAACTTCAGGTAGGAGGCCAAAACATTTTCAAACTTGCAAGGACTTCACGAGATGGAGGATGTACTTTACCCAAACACAAGAAAGAGTACATTTTCAGGGTGATAGAGTCCCAGCTGTAGGAGATCACCCACCAAATTGGGGCAGGTAGGAAAGCACTGGGAGAGGCTTCTTCAGGAAAATGGAATTTGGTAGAATACCTGGTCTGCCTAAATGTATTGAGATTTAGACAAGTGGCAGAAAGTTTGAGATTGAATTATTAATTAGAACAGATAAAACAAGGCAAACTGAGGTGAGGAGGGAATGGGCATTGGGAGCCTTTATTTAACTCCAGGGTTAATTTTAAAAAAGCTGTGCAAGAGAGTAAACAGTTTATTAAATGGAAATTGAATACCATTTGCATATAATGTAAACACTGAATTACTGGGCTAACCCATATTATGAAACAAAGGAATTGTGTCAGGGATATGGGGAGGGTCTCTGGTGGGGTTGAAGAGGGAGAGAGGTCTTTGGTAGAAAGGCAGAAGTAGCAGCACAAGCAAATTATTTAGAGATATGGTGATAACTACCGAAATAATCAGCCAATATTGGTGAAAGAGATTGTCCTTGTGTGTGAGGGCATGCGACTGATTTTTAGAGCAAACCTCCCAGAACTTTTTGACTCTTTAATTATATACATGAATGACTATAAAAACAAGAGACAATATTAAAACAAATAATTTGTGTAGAAGACAGTTTTGGACATGATTTTATTCATTGCTAATAGAATTATAGCAGGGATTTATCTGTAAGAAGAACTCAGTATTACTTTTTCTCTCCATGCACCCTTGAGTCTTATTCTACTAATAAGGCCTGTCCGTGAAATACCCTCAAAAGAAAAAGAGGGCGGGTGTTACCCACTTGGGTCTTATTATGCCCTGCTCAACTGCTCATGTATCTACAACCTGCCTGCTTTGTAGCCTGTAGAATATTGTTCAGGAGCCAGATTTTCAGGAATATTTGCAAACTGCCCCTCTTTCTAGGTCTTATGCTTATGTTCCTGTGCAGGGGATGCAGTTGTGGTAACATGGATGGTGGTTGAAAGCTAAGGACTTGTTAGCATCAGTTTTTAGACCTGTTGGTTTCAGGTTTAGTTTCGGAAATGCAGGTGCTGTGGCCCACAGGTCCAGTCTGAGCAGTGGCTTCCTCTCTGGGAGTTGGTTTCTTCATCACCTGTGAAATGGGGATATGGTGCCTGTCTGGAAGGCTTGCTGGTAGTAGTAGCTGATTTTGTGCTCAGGATGAGAGGTAAATGCTCTACATACACTGTCTCATTTAGTCTCTGTTTAACAGTCATGAGGTAGGTGCTGTTGCCTGTATAGATGGGGAATCAGAGGATCAAGGAAATGACATAATTTGACTGAGTTTCCACAGCTGGTAGGAGGCAGAGCTGGGATTCAATTTCTTGACCTTTTACCTGCTAGCCAACTGTGTTTATGAGTTGCCAGGATACTCCTTCTTATGGGAGGTTTACAAGAGATAATATAAAGGGAACATACCTGGCATTTAGTAGGCCCTTCCTAGATTTTGCATAGTTTGGAAGGGATATTTTCTGTCCTGAGGTCTTTGCCTTTGACCTTGCCTCTTTTTGTCGACGTTTAAATGAGGTATACTGAGTGGCTGACTGGTTGGGTTAAAAGCAGTACATCTCACTCAACTGGGGGTGATTGTGTCCCCCAGGAGATGTTTGACAATGTCTGGAAACAGTTGGGGTTGCCGCAGCTGTGGTGGGAGGATGGGGTGCTGCTACTGGTGTCCATTGGGTAGAGGCCAGAAACGCTGCTCAAAATCCTACGATGTATAAAGGCAGCCCCCAAAGTCAGGAGTGTGGAGGTTGAGAAACCTTTGGTTAGAGAGAGCTTCACTGAGTTCTGCACCTCCCACAGCTTGCTCGCTCTCTCTGTTTCCGCCCCCCCTGCCCGGGCAATGTTTTGTAGTTTGACTGCTGAAATTTTTCTCTGTGGGCTTGGTCTTCACAGGTTTCTGAGACACTAAAGCGTTTTGCAGGGAAGGTGACAACAGCCAGTGTGAAGGAACGGAGAGAGATCCTCAGTGAGCTGGGGAAATGTATTGCTGGAAAAGGTATTTTTTTTTCATTTCATTGATTTCATTTCAAACTAAATGGGGTTCTCTGCTTAGAACCATGGCCTTCTTTTCCCCTCACAGCAACTTCTGTCTTCACTGTCAGTATTTGCTTGTTATAATCTGCACTGAAGCAGTTGGGTTGGTGGAGAGTTTATCCTTCTAGGCGCCAAACCTTTTTACCAGTTTTAACCATTTTGATTGGAAATAGTTCTAAAAGATACCAGCAGTCTTTCTTAAGTGATTTATTGGATGGAAAAACATTTTCTTTATGACCGGGGGCACCATTTTTCCCAGTCAGTGTTCCGTGAAAACAAGCAAGATGGTATCAAGTGATTGGCTAGTAAAGGATTCCAAGATCATGTAAGTTTGTGAGATGTCACATTTTATTTCTTTTATTTTTTAATTTATTTTATTTATTTTTGGCTGTGTTGGGTCATCGTTGCCGCGCGTGGGCTTTCTCTAGTTGCGGCTAGTAGGGGCTACTTTTCGTTGCGGTGCGTGGGCTTCTCATTGCGGTGGCATCTTTTGTCACGCAGCGCGGGCTCTAGGCGCACAGTCTTCAGTAGTTGTGGCTAGCGGGCTCTAGAGCGCAGGCTCAGTAGTTGCTCCACAGCATGTGGGATCTTCCCAAACCAGGGCTCGAACCCTTGTCCCCTGCACTGGCAGGTGGATTCTTAACCACTGCGCCGCCAGGGAAGCCCAGATGTCACATTTTAATCCAGTGTTTCCTTGAACCTCATTTTTGCCAAAAACCTGTTCAGGGTCTGGGCACCACATTTTGGGAAATGCTGAGCACATGTAGTTACCCTGATTCTGTACCATAACCCGAGGGCTCTTGCTGCAAATTATGGGGCATGTATAAGACTAGTGTGCCTTCAACCAATAAATGCTCATTAGTTTTGAGTTTCCTTTTGGTGTGTTTTTACTATACAGCATTGGTTCTCAGAATGTGGTCCCTAGACCAGCAGTATCAGCATCATCTCAAAACTTGTTTGAGATACAAATTCTCAGCTCCACCCCAGAGACTCAGATTCCCCAAAACCCTGCAGGTGGAACCCAGAGTCTGTGTTTTAACAAGCCGCAGGTGATTCCTGTGTTTGCTGCAGTTTGAGAACCATGGCGGTATAGAATTGGGTCTCCGTTTCTGTCAGCTTTCACTTGTTGTTAGGAAAAAGCCTACTTCCTACCACCCTCTCACCCCCATTCTCATTCGCTGCTTCTGATCTACTGTTGCCTGGTTACATACCCAAGCTTGTTAAAGTAGTGTGTAAATTAAGTAAATTGCTGTTTGTGAGCTTCTGAGAGATTCTCCTGTGGATCAGAACTTTAGCATATGAGTGTTATGGCACCTTCAAAAGTCTTTCTGGTCACTTCTGAACAGAGTTCTAGTTAGAAAAGGCTGCCATGTGATAGATGCTAGCTGGACTCCCTGAACCATAATGGCTGACTGCATGCTAAGTAACAGCTGAATACTACACTTTTCCCCATTTTGTGGAGTAAGGAGTTCGACATGTGTGGGTGAAGTTTATGAACTACTCAGGGCCTTTTCAGGGTGATTCTACTCTTCAGTCACCCTGAAATTCTACAATTCAGGGTGAATTACGTTTGTAAAATGTTTAGTAGTCTTTGATATACAAGTTGATTGGGGAAGTTAACCTCCCATATGAAATTGTTAATTCTCAATTTCCTGATTTTGAGTCTAAGGAGGAGTCATTGCATAGTGGTAACTCTTCTGGCCTCTCCTTTTGTTAGGGTAGCAAGCAGGTCACCAGGAGAGTTCATCAGAGGTGGTGCAGTGGTGCAAGGTGTTTTCTGCCAGGGCGAGGAGTTGAAGTCTTCCTCAGAGCTGTCGATGCGGATGGTCGGCCTGGCTCAGCCCAGTCTGGCCCTGAGGCCTCTGATGCTCTCCGCAGTTCTGCCTCACTGTACTTGAAGCCTGAGACTCTGAGGCGGTGTCTGCTGTGCCTGTTCTTTCCAGTCACAGGCGTCTAGTGCAGAGTCAGAGGTGAAGGGCTCTGCGTTCTAGCCATGGCTCTGCCACTTACAGGCTGTGGGACCCGGTTCAGGTTACTTAACCTGTGAGCCTGTCTCCTGGGAGTGAGGAGTGAATGAGAACACATGGGGACGGTGCTTGACTCGGTGCCTGGCTATGGTCAACGCCCAGTGTCTGTTAGCTGTTATTACCACTGTTCTCTTAGCCACAACCTGTTCCCGGCTCCAGTCACTCTTTTCCTCCGTTACTGAGGTAGCCTCAAATCAGATGGACCAATACCAGGCTCAGGACCCTGGGGGAGCTGGGTGCCTGCCCCTCCTTCATTCCCCATGCCCCCATCGTTCGGGTGCCTGAAATGTGAGGCCCTGTGCAAGCCCTTTGTGGGCCTCCTGCTCTCGGTGCCTCCCACGCTGGTCAGTCTGACACTCAGCGTACATTTCCCCCGTCAGACCCTCCCCTCTTTGTCTGCGGGCTTCAGTCTGGCATGCAGAACCTGTCACAGGTTGGCTCTCCGTTATTGAGCACTATTGTTTCACTAGTTTCTCTTTCACTCAGCTGGCGTGCTTGGTTTTCCATGCCTTGGTTTCTTCATCTTAAAAATGAGCTCAATTGCAGTACCCACCTTACAGGAATTGAGTTAATGTATATAAAATGCTTAGAGCAGGGCCTGGTGCCTCATGAGCACTGGTTAAGTGTCGGGTGTTGTTATTCCTCCTCCTCCTCACGCGCCCTGCACAGGCATTGTGCCTTCTTATCCTGTGCACTTCTGCTCATGTTGTTAACACCACTCTGCATGCAGGCCCCTCTTTCCGTTTGTCCACAGCCTACTCATCTGTTAGGCCAAGCTTCTGTGTCCTTAAAATCTTCAGAAACCTCTCTGTTATAGGTGTTCTTCTCTTTTCTGATCCCTCATAGTACTTAAGTTTTGTCCTATGTTTTAAAACCAATTATTAGAACGTACATAAAGAAAAGTACACATATCATAAGTGAACAGGTCGCTGAATTATCACAAACTAAACACAGCCGTGTAACCAGCACCCGGATCAAGAAGCAGAACATTTCCTGTACTCTAGCACCTCCACTCGAAAGCATGTTAAATTTCGAGGGCACTTGTCTTGCCTTAGTTTCATTCATTTAACAGATGTTTGTCCGAGAGCCTTCCCGTGCTAGATGTTTCTTTAGAGTCCTATTTTGTCATTACTTTTTCCTGTTGGGAATTCTATCTCAAACGCCCGGGGAGTGTCCAGTGGGCAGAGGTCATGTCAGCAGAATGCCTGGCTCGAGCAGATGCCCAGGAAGTAGATTTTATTGAGTAGATTTTATTTTATTAACCCCTGTGTAATCTTTGGTTTTAGATCTGCCAGAGGGAGCAGTGAAAGGCCTCTGCAAATTATTCTGCTTGACTCTGCATCGATACAGGTGAGTCCCGATCAAAGGCCCAGTGTCCAGAGCAGTTTGTGCAGAAATGTGGTATAGGGTAGTGGTTAGAGCCCAGGCTTTGGAGCCAGACTGCCTGGGTCCTGCACAAGTTACTGAACCTCTCTGTGCCTCAGTTTCCTCATCTGCAGAACAGGGATGTTGCTTTTACCTACCTCATAGGTGGTTGTCAGTAAGAGTCAAGTTCTTGGAACGTTGCTTGCCACGTTGAGTGCTCAGTCTCTATGCTGGCACCGGTCATGTGTGTAAAAGCACTTGGCCTAGTTTGAGGCCTATAGTAAGTGTTCCCTAAAGGTAGATGTTGTGCTTACAGCCTTAAGGCTCATTTGCCCTTATTAGATGCTTCCAGAACTCTCAGATGAGGTAGATTTATCCAGTTACTTCCTAATCCCATCATCTATGACCCACTGGAATACAGTGCAGTCTAATTTTCCTGAGAAAGACCAGGCTTGGCCTAAGCCCCCCACCCCTGCCTCGAGTCCACATGTTCACCTTCCCCTTCTTTCCTCCTCCTAGAGATGCAGCCTCACGCAGGGCTCTGCAGGCAGCAATCCAGCAGTTGGCTGAGGCCCAGCCAGAAGCCACTGCTAGGAACCTTCTGCACTCTCTGCAGTCTTCAGGCATTGGCTCCAAAGCAGGTGTCCCCAGGTAAGAGGTAAAGGTGGTGGCCCACTGGGGGTTGGTGGAGTCCTACTCGTGAGAAGCCGGTGCAGGTGAGCAGGCGTGAACATGCCTGCCCCTTTCCCCTTTGAAACTCTGAGGGGTGCCGGCAGTCTGCCTTCTGTATGGACGGAGAAGCCAAGATGTCAGGCCCAGCGGAGAAACCACTTTCCTGAGGAACAGGGTTGGGAAACCAGTGGAAGTAAGGCCATTTTAAGGAGAAACCAAATGCCCACTAGGCACTGAATGGAGGAAACCATCCTTTTGATTTATAGTTGTGAGTGCTAAGAGGTGGGAGTTTGGCACTCCTTGTCCTGAGTTGTCACAGATGATTTGTGGGGAACAAGTTTCCAGTTCCAGTTAGGTCAGTGGAGGGTCTTGCATAGCAGGCAAGGCCTTGCGGTGAGCATTCGTCCTCAAGATGGAGGCTGCTGCTCTGACCTCATCCCTCCCCTCCCCTCCCCTCCCCTTTCAGTAAGAGCAGTGGCTCGGCTGCCTTGCTGGCCCTGTCCTGGACCTGCCTACTGGTGCGCATTGTCTTTCCCTCGAGAGCCAAGCGGCAAGGAGACATCTGGAGCAAACTGGTAGGTTCCCCGGGTCTTTGCAGTCGTGCCGGTCAGCTCTTTGCACAGAGTTGGGACATGTTTAAGCACCTTCCCTGGCCAGTGCTCTTAGTGCTGGGTGACCAGGCACTTTGAGTTACCCTGAGGTGTGTGACTTTGGTGGATGGGCATGAGTGCAGCATAATAACATTCGTCTATTTATCAAATATCTTTGAGCTTTCCTGGGTCAGGCATGGTGCTAGGCCCTGGGAATACAGTGATGAGCAAGAGAAACGTGGTCCCTGCCTTCATGGCATGTGAGAAAGACGTGACAGGCCAGAATGGGGAAGATAGGCAGAAAACAAGTAACCCAGAAAATACCAATTCTTTCCTCCCGTTCTGTGCCTGCTCCTTCCACATTCCCTATCTTGCCTTTCAGCATGTCTGCTAACCAGAGATGGCCCAATAGGCCAGGTTGGGAGATTCTTTTGAATGTCTAGATATGCTTAGTGGAGGGCAAGAGGGATGGTCTTACGGTTTAACAAAAAAGGAGTCTGAGGATCTTGGTATGGATTTGACTCTTGGCCATGAGATTTGGCCAGATACCTAATTTCGGAGCCCATTTCCCATTGCTGCAAAAATGGGGAAAAGTACCACTCACCCATCCGCCTCAAAGAGTTGCCATGAAGATGGGCTCAGAAGAGGTGTGAAAGGGCTGTAGAAACTTACAGAGGGCTGTGCAGGTAAATGAGGAGTGAGCGCCTCTGCCTGACACAGCCAGCTTGTAAGACTTATTGAGGCCTCATCCCTGGGAGCTTATCCAGCATACTTCTGGGGATGACCATAGATTGACCATCAGCAGTTGATGGAAGGATAAGAACACTGAAACCTCACAGGTAGTGGATATGCTGGAAAACCACCTTCAGAGTGTGGGTTCCATTGTTACCAAAAGGCCTTCTTGTAAGATGGTTTATCATGGGCTCCCTCACTAGCATGTCTCCAATGAATTCTTATAACCGTTATCCAAGGTAAGTCAGTGTGGGTTAGTGAGGGGGAGGGGTCAACCCCGGAGTTGTGTTTATGGGACAGGATGCATCAGGAGCTTGAAACCGTGGTGGTGGTTTCTGTGTCTTGAATCTGGGTTTTTCCTTTGCTCATTGCTGATGTTGACTATACACATAGGAGTAGTTCATTCAGTCCCTTAAGTATTTGTTGAGGGCCCCCTGCGTGTCAGGTGCTGTTCGAGGAGCTGAGGCTGAAACAGGGGACAGGTGAGAGGACCTTACTTTCTCATAGCTTTCAGTTGTGGGGAGAGGGTGGACACAAACAGGTCCACATATAAATGACAAGGTGTGGAGTCGTGCAGCAGAAAAGCAGGCAGGAGGCTAGAGAGAGTGGGTGGACGGTGATGGTGGGAGGAAGGCCTTTGGAGGAGGTACCATTTGAGCAGGGACCTGAAGGATATGAAAGAAAAAACCATGCCCAGATTATGGGTTAGAACGTTCCAGGAAGAAAGAACAGCAATATAGTTCTGAATGTGATATCAGCAAGCTTAAAAAGCTATTTTAATAATAATTTTTTAAAAAAGGTTCAGTATTCAACAGGTGTAGAATGATATACCAGTTTCCTTCCCACCCCTTCCCTAGCCATCTCGGTCCCCCTCTATTACTAGTTTCTTATGTAGTAGAGGTATTCTCTGTGTATATGACTAAATAGACCTTTTTATACAAGTGGTAGCATACATACAAACTTTTTTCTTTCGCCTTGTGTTTTTTTCCTTAACTGGATTTAGATTTGTTCCAGAGTATTATATAGAGTTTCTCATTCTTTATGACTATTTACTAATCCTTTGAGTGGATGTACCACGGTTTAGATATAACTAGTTCCCTGTTTATGACCACTTATGTTGTTATAGTCTTTTGTTATAAAAAATTGTTGCCATGAATAACTTTGTACATCTGCCATTTTGTACACATGCAAATGGAATTTGGCAGACTTCTTAAGCATGCCTTTTTTCTCAGGGTGGCAGTCCACTGCTCACCAGTGACCTTGGGTGTTCGTGGCACATACAGTCTCTGTGACGCTTTTTTTTTTTTTTTTTTTTTTGCGGTACTCGGGCCTCTCACTGTTGTGGCCTCTCCCGTTGCGGGGAACAGGCTCCGGATGTGCAGGCTCAGCGGCCATGGCTCACGGGCCCAGCCGCTCCGCGGCATGTAGGATCTTCCCGGACCAGGGCACGGACCTGTGTCCCCTGCATCGGCAGGCGGACTCTCAACCACTGCGCCACCAGGGAAGCCCTGTGAGGCTTTTTAATTGAGCACCTATTAGGTGCTTCACTCTGGGTTGGATAGTGGGCCCCCCTGCAGGCAGGATCAGCATATCAGTGTTCACTTCTGTATCCACAGTGCCTAGCATAGTGCCTGCCACTTCATCAGCGTTCATTGCTTGTAGAATTAATGAAGGAATAGTCAAGGCAGATGAAGAAATATATGAAACAGAATGCTTATCCTTTTCCCACATGGCACTTAACCTTCCTGGAATTATGTATTCATTTGTGTGTTTATTTGTTTAGTATCTTTTTCTCCCTCTGGACTATGAGGTGCATGAAAGCAAGGACCGTGTCTGTCTTATTCTCCAGGTGTTTTCATTGTCTGACTCATAGTAGGTGCTCAACAAATACTTATTAAGAAGTGCTTGAGTGAACAGATGTAAATCCGGGACAGGGTTAAGTGGCGGGGGGCAGGGGGTGGAGGGAAGAGGATCTGGCTGGAATTGAGTGGGAGAGGCCTGGCGGAGATGACCTCAGGTTCTGGCGGGCCTGACGAAGGTCTTGGGCAGGCTATGAGGGCCATGGGATCTCCGCTCCCATTTTACGTCCGGACCTGAGCCTCCCTGTCCCTGCAGGTAGAGGTGCAGTGCCTGCTCCTGCTGGAGGTGCTAGGCGGCTCCCACAAGCACGCCGTGGATGGTGCTGTGAAGAAGCTCACCAAACTATGGAAAGAGGTGACAGGAGGCAGCAGGGTGGCGGTCATTTCTTCTTCCTTACCACCTCCACTGCCGTCTGATACACCTGCTTTACCCGTTCCTCTTCAGAACCCGGGACTGGTGGAACAATACTTGTCAGCCATTCTCAGCCTAGAACCCAACCAGAACTATGCAGCTATGCTGGGGCTGCTGGTGCAGTTCTGCACGAGACACAAGGAGATGGACGTGGTCAATCGGCACAAGGCAAGTGGACTCTCTGGAGGGAAGGAGGGGGAGCTTGTTTTGCCCTGGTGGCCCCCAGCTGCTGGCCTTATCTGGAGTTTGTTGGTTTTCTCACCTGAGACCCCGGCCTTTCATGGTGATATATGAACTTTGAGGAGCTGGAAAGTTTCCCCTCCAGTTGTGGCTTGGGATGGATCCTGCCATAGTTAACGGGATGATGATTTGCCTGTTCATGCAGTCATTTATTCACCCACACTGAGCATCTGCCTTGTGCCAAGCTCTGTGCCAGGTGTTGGGTATGCAGCAGTGCGTGAGGGAGCTGTGATCCCTTCCCGGGCGGGACTGAATCTGAGGAGGCTGCCGTTAGACATAATCGTCATCTCATTATCTCTGTGAGACATGCTGCAAAGGAAAAGCGCAAGAGGCTGTGATACTCTGGTTGGGACTTGTCTTAGGCTGTGGGTCAGGGAACACATCTCTGATGAAGGACCTTAAAGGGTGAATAGGCGTTAACAAGGTCAAGAGGGGAGGAAGGGCATTTTGGGCAGAGAAAGCAGCATGTGGGCAGGAATGTAGAGGAGGCAAAGTGCGGTTGGAGGGGCACGTGGGTGTCTGGGTGAAAGAGGGTAGCAGGTAGGCCTGTGAGCCATGCCAAGGACTTGGACTTGCTCCTAGGAGCCATGGAAAGCTGTGGAAGGCTTTTAGATGGGGAATGGAGTGATCACTGGGATCTTCATGCTTGACACCATGACATTTGGGGCACTGATTGGTATTTTTTAGAAGCAGTCCCACAAGAGGGATCTCAGAACGTCAGGGTCTAACCAGGTCTCTGTATTCCCTAGAGTGCCCTGCTGGATTTTTATGTGAAGAACATCTTGATGAGCAAAGTAAAGCCTCAGAAGTATCTGTTGGTGAGTGTGAGGTGGCCCTTACTCACCTGGGCAAGCTAAATCCCATTTTAAATTCTGTGATTCAGAACCATCCTTTATTCTTGGTCTGTTCCCACGAAGGCTGGGTGCCTGACCCCTTTCTCTTTGTAGGATAACTGTGCCCCTCTGCTCCGATACATGTCCCACTCGGAGTTTAAGGATCTGATATTGCCCACCATACAGAAGTCCTTACTGAGGAGTCCAGAGAATGTTCTTGAAAGTAGGTTCCTGCCAAACAGGATGGTGGGAGGGAGATGAAGTTGCCTGATAAGCCGGGTCCCCACTACTTGGCAGCAGGAAGTGCTTGGGGCGGGGGGAGATGTATTCACTGTTTACCTCATTGGGCCCTTGGGAGAGAGATCAGGGACCCTTTTGAGAGTATGTTGAAAGTAATGGGCCCTCTTGCTGGAAGAATGCACAAAAGTATACCCACTTAAAATACTGCATACATTTTTAGAGGTCTAAGAACCTTCCGGAAACCAGGTTAAGAACCTCTGCTCTAGACAGTTTGACCTTGGTGTGGAGGTGGCACTTGAAACCATAGGATATGAGAGTTGAGTCTCTGTCTCTTTTTATCTTGGTAAGAGGTGTGGGTGGAATGTCGGAGGGGCAGTTTTTTGCTGATTGGGATGGGGCAGTATACAGCTTTACAGCAGAGCTGTGGGACAAAGGTGTGACCACCATGTGACCATACAGAGATGAAGAGTGGTCATGTCCTATGTGTCTACACAGCAGGCCTGAGCACTGGCTGGGGAGTCAGGCAGAAACGGGCATTTCCCCTGGAGGCCAGCATGATGCGTGCTTTCTGTCCCCCTCAGCTATCTCCAGTCTGTTGGCATCAGTGACTCTCGATCTCAGCCATTATGCCCTGGACATCGTGAAAGGACTGGCTGGTGAGTGTCCCAACCCCTCTCCAGCCCCTGGAATGGCACCTTGGGCTTCGGTTGTACTTATCCCTATTGTACAAAAAGGGGTAGGAGACAGCTCAGTTTAGAAATAAACTACAGTTGTGTAGTTTCTTTCCTGAGATCCTTTATAATGGGAACACAGAGCCAGGATTGAAGAGTTGGGAGCAGGGAAGACAAAGATGAGAGCCTGGCTACCCAGCTCTCAGCAGCTTCTGAGTTGCGGCTCTCCGTGTCCAGGCCAGCTGAAGTCCAACAGCCCCCGCCTGATGGATGAAGCCGTGCTGGCGCTGCAGAACCTGGTCCGCCAGTGCAGTGACTCCTCGGCGATGGAAGCCCTGGCCAGGCACCTGTTTGCTATCCTCGGAGGTGGGCAAGTCCTTCCCGGGCATGCGGATGGCCAAGGTGTGGCCTCTGGCATTCCTTGGGCACCGGGACCTGTTGGGGGCTTGGTGCTCTGAGTTTGCTTGTGTCAAGAATGAACAGAAAGAAGCATGTGCAGATCAGTGTGGATGGGGGTGATCTCAGTTTTAAGCATAGGCATTATCGTTTGCATAGGGGGAAAAAATAGAGGGAAATACACCAAAATGTTAATAATATTTTAGGTAGTGGGAACCTGGGTGATTTTTAGATGTTGCTTTTATATTTTTTCTATTTGTCACATTTTCTGCAAGAACATATTATTTATTTCTTTAGTTAGAAAAAAAAAAAGCCAGTACATGTGATGTTAAGCCCAGCTACATGATAGAAAGGCTGCTTCTGGAATCAGAAACTGTATCTTGATGTCACACACATGACTACCTTATTCACCCCCTTGGGAAATGTGGCAGATGTGAATTTTGAATCTTTGCTATCTCTCCTCTCAGGCTCGGAAGGAAAACTAACTATTGTAGCCCAGAAGATGAGCGTCCTCTCAGGTACAGAATTTCTCTACGGGTAGTAGGAAGTGTAGTAGTAGTAGTGTAACGTAACTGTTAGGGAAGGTGAGTCCGTCGGATCTTGACACCTCTGACAGTTTTGGACATCCCAGTCTGGCTTCCGTAAAAGGCAGGACGTCTGATGGGGGATTGAGTGGGGGGTCAGTCATGGCCAGAGGAGAGGCATGGCTGCTGGGGAGGTGGGCAGTGACAGGAGGACTGGTGTGTTGGCAGTTTTGTGCTGATGAGGGGCTGAGCAGGGAATCCCCTGCCTTCCAGGGATCGGGAGTGTCAGTCATCACGTGGTGGCCGGGCCTTCCAGTCAAGTCCTGAGTGGGACCGTGGCTGAGCTGTTCATCCCCTTCCTCCAGCAAGAAGGTAATTGTGCACCATGGTGAGGGTGCAGCCTGGACCCATCCTTGACCCCCGGTTTTCACAGTTGGAGCCTGCCATGAACCCCTTCTGAGGGCCCTGCTTCCTCTCCCTGAAGCATCACTGCTTCCTCTCCCTTTACTCCTACTTGCTTTCGCATGCAACTGGCAGTGATGTGATGTGGGTCTAAGACATAGGGCTGACTGGACTTCTGCTTCTTGCCCTAGTTCACGAAGGCACCTTGGTGCACGCCACCTCTGTCCTGGCTCTCTGGTGTAACCGGTTCTGCACAGAAGTGCCCAAGAAGCTCACTGAATGGTTCAAGAAAGCCTTCAGCCTTAAAACCTCCACCTCTGCAGTGAGGCACGCCTATCTGCAGTGCATGTTGGTCTGCTTCCGAGGTGAGATGCTTCCCTCACAGAGGTGATCGAGGTGATCTTCAGGGCGTCATCACCGTTCCAGGCTTTCCCTTTCGGTCCAGCTTTTTTTGCATCATTTCCTCCTGAGCCACTGGGAGCATCTAGCTTAGTCATCCATAAAGCCTAGAATCAGAGCCCAGTCTTCACAACAGTTTCTGGCTTCTCCTCCTTATCAGACCTTCAGAATACAAAGCTTTATTCAGAGAGGAGCCACAACCAGAACCTGTCACTCTGTTTTCTGAAATCATGGAGAAATGATTCTGATAAGACTGATTTATAAGGTGTAAATTATATAATCTTTACACTGGACCTATTAGAAACAACAACTGCCCTCGCTTCAGTGCTAACAAACCTGTCATTTGGGCCTGAGCATCTACCTCCTTCCCAAGCACAGCAAGGGGAAACTTCAAATCTGTAGGAGCTTGATCCCCAAAGTAAAAATCTCTAATATTGATGTCCACCTCTGAGATGGGCTCATATTTCACTTAAAGTTTAAACTTATGATGACTGGGTTTAAAAAAATGTTTAGGAGACTTCAGAGCTGCCCCTAGAGAGGTGACCCCCTTCTGTACAGTGTCTGTACTTGTGTATCAGTTTGCAGTTTTGCTGCACTGATTGAACTTGATTTTAGATTGAGTTCTAAATAGCCAAGTCTTGGTTTAACCTAGTCTCTTTAGCTTGAGCTGCTTCTGCTTAATACTTTAAAAACAATCATAAAATAAACCTTTAAAATATACATTTCTTGGATTCAAATCCATGGCATCATCCAAATGAAATACTTGTTTCACTGTGAAATACTCTATATACCAATTTAGTAATTAAGAAAACGTGGGTTGGGACTTCCCTGGTGGTTCAGTGGTTAAGACGCCATGCTCCCAATGCAGGGGGCCCGGATTTGATCCCTGGTCGAGGAACTAAGATCCCACATACTGCAACTAAGCCTGTGCACTGCAATGAAGACCCCGTGCAGCCTAAATAAATTATACATACATACATACATACACACACATACGTGGGTTTAGCTATAGTTTTAGTAGGTTTCTACTTTTTTTTTTTTTTTTTTTGCGCGGTGCACAGGCCTCTCACTGTTGTGGCCTCTCCCGTGCGGAGCACAGTCTCCAGACGCTCAGGCTCAGTGGTCATGGCTCACGAGCCCAGCCGCTCCGCCGCATGTGGGATCTTCCCGGACCGGGGCACGAATCCATGCCCCCTGCATCGGCAGGCGGACTCTCAACCACTGTGCCACCAGGGAAGCCCTCTACTTTTTTTTTATTTGAACAGAGTTTAGTTCATGGGTCAGCAGATTGGTTCTGGTTTTGGGATTTGGGTCTGGAGGTTGTCTGGTGTGGGAGAAGAGCCCCAGAGAGAAATTAGTCAACTTGAGGTTTGCCCTGGCTCTCCCTCAACCAGCTGTGTGGCCTTGGGCAACTCACTTCACCTCTCTTGGTCTGTTTCCTTATCCATCAAGTGAATACCTGGACTATTGGACTAGTAAGGACCCTTCTAGCTCTGGCTTTATGGTTGTAGAGTTTGATTTAAGTCCTAGATTTTACTTCCACTTATTTGAGATATTTGAAAGGTAACTGAAGGGTGTTAACCATTCAGACATGGGTGAATAACTCCTTTCTCAAGTAATCTTGCCTCCTTGCGATTGGGGTGTTCTGTAAGGTGCTGGTCCTATCTCCACAGGTGACACACTGTTGCAGGCCCTGGACTTGTTGCCCTTGCTCATCCAGGCAGTGGAGAAGGCAGCCTCCCAAAGCACTCAGGTTCCCGTAGTCACCGAAGGGGTCGCTGCTGCCTTGCTGCTCTCAAAGCTTTCGATGGCTGACTCACAGGCTGGTAAGAGTCCAGAGATGTCCAGGATGCTAGCAGACAAGGGCCTCTTTCAGAGTCCTTGGGAGGAGTGCCTTGATATTTAGGATTTTACAGGATTAGCTTGGCCACTTACCACACTGGGCAGTCGTAGGGCCACTTGTCACCTGCAGGGATGAATTTTATCTACAAGCCCCTGTCCTGGAGCATTGGAGCAACATGGCAAAGGAGGACAGTGACAGAGTCCCCTGGCTGCACTCCCGCTGCACAGTGCAACGCTGAGGCTCATCCCTGCAGATGATAAGTGGGACGTTGTTTTTAATTGGTTATACATTTATAGGGTATAACATTAAAAGCTTCCCCTTAGCCATCCTGTCTTCCAGCCACTAAGTTTCCCTCCTTGGATAGTATTATCCAGTTTCGTGTCTAGAGATGATGAATGTGTAATTGCCGAAACATGCTGGGTGACATACTATACATGCCATATTGCGTACTGAACACATCTTGGAAAAGATTCCAAAATCAGTACAACAAAAAGAGCTTTCCTTTTTTTGTGGCTACACGGTATTCTGTGCTTATTTAGTCTACATCCTACTCTGCATGGGGACATAGCTGAACTTATTCCTGTGGTTAGAAATGGAGTTCAGCTCTTTTCATATATATTATTGTGTGCCATCTGACTATATACCAAGGCACTGGGCTACTTCTGTGGCGGGGAGGCAGAACATGACCCTGTTTCAGCAAATTTTAAGCTGCTTTACTCTACTGGGAGAGAGGATATGCAAAAGTTATCTGTTGTTTAAGGCAAAATGTGGCATAAGAGCAGTTTTGAAGGAGGGATTTCTTTTAGTTTAGGGGTTGGGTGTCAGGAAAAGCTTCATGAAGGAGGGAGCATTTGAACTAGGGCCCTGAGGGCTAGAAGGGTTTTCACTAGCTGGCCCAGCGTGAGTTCAAATGAGGGAAGGGCGGGGAAAGCACCACATGTGGACCTCAAGTAGTTCAGCCTGGCACCTGGAACAGGTGGGAATTCCAGGTGGGAAGCAGCTCATCTGGGCTCCTGTGGGCTGCAGAGAACCACCAAAGCTTTTCATATAGGCAATGCCACCAGAAGAACCGGTTAGTTCTCGGAACCGGAGGACAGTGAGCCTGGGAGTGACCCGCCCCCGCTGAGGGAGAACTCCTGCCTGCTGCAACAGCGGAGAGTCTGTCAGCAAAGCCAGCCCCCGCAGCTTCAGCATGGCGGGGACTAGCCCTGGCATGTGGGGGGCTGTGTGGTAGAGTGACCTTTTGTTTCTTGCAGAGGCCAAACTGAGCAGTTTCTGGCAGCTAATTTTGGATGAGAAGAAGCAGGTTTTCACTTCTGACAAATTCCTGCTCATGGCTTCAGAGGATGGTGAGTCACTACCCCCTTAGTTGAAGTCGAGTTTGGGGCTGAGTCTCTGGTGGGTCTTCAGAGAGGATCCTTCTCTGACTGCCTGTTGTTTTGACCAGACAGCTCAGCAAAAACCTGGAGCAGAGTGATCTGGCCAACAGCTCAGCTTTTGTGGGAATGAATGTACTCCTGTGGGATGTGGAAGGCTAGGGAAATGGGAGGGAAGTGGGAGATTTGTGGAGACAGCACTCTAATAGTTGTGGAGCTGTGATATTAGGTGTAATTATAGTTGACTGGGTAATTGGTGCTGTCGTAGAGGTTTTCGTGCACTGAGAGGCAGCTGAGAAGCTCTGGCGAAGTGTGGCTGGCTCCACCCACACCAGGAGATAGAAGAACTACTGGTTTCTATCTTGGCAGAGAAGGAACAGTTGATCTTTAAATGTATGTTTAAAATTCTAGGTTGCCTTAGAAGTATCTGCCGCTAATTGGTGATTGGAAAAGCCTTTTTACTGACAAATCACAACATTCTCTTAATGAGCTACAACTGTTAGTCACTTCCTGATGTTTAAAAAATGTTTCGCTAATTTTTGAATAGGAGATATATTCACATAATACAAAAAAAAAAAAAGACCCAAGAGAGTCTACACTGAAAGTTATACCCTTGCTTTGATCTCTAGCCACACAGTGTCCCTGGCCATGGAGAACCAATTTTATCAGCTTCTTGTGTATCTTTGATATTTTATATTTATACCAATAAATAACCTTATGTATCAGTTCTCTGCCTTTTTTACACAAGTGTTAATATTCCTACTGTATGCATTGTGCTGTCTAGATTTGGAAATAATTTCACGTCAGTATATAATGAGCACTCTCATTCTTTTTTAGAACTGCATAGTAATTAAAAAAAAAAATTATTTTATTGAAGTATAGTTGGATTTACAATGTGTTAATTTCTACTGTACAGCAAAGTGATTCAGTTACACGTATATATACATTCTTTTTCATATTCTGTTATGGTTTATCACAGGACATTGAATATACTTTTGCTTGTTCCAAAATACACGTGTGCCTATGGAGAACAATATGGAGGTTGCTTAAAAAACTAAAGATAGAACTACCACACGACCCAGCAATCCCACTACTGGGCATATACCCTGAGAAAACCATAATTCAAAAAGAGTCATGTAAAAAAAAAAAAAAAAAAAAAAAAAAAAAAAAAGAGTCATGTACCACAATGTTCATTGCAGCTCTGTTTACAATAGCCAGGACATGGAAGCAACCTAAGTGTCCATCGACAGATGAATGGATAAAGAAGATGTGGCACATTATATACGATGGAATGTTACTCAGCCATAACCAGAAACGAAATTGAGTTATTTGCAGTGAGGTAGATGGACCTAGAGTCTGTCATACGGAGTAAAGTAAGTCAGGCAGAGAAAAACAAATACCGTATGCTAACACATATATATGGAATGTAAAAAAAAAAAAAAAAAGGTTCTGAAGAACCTAGGGGCAGGACAAGAATAAAGGCGCAGATGTAGAGAATGGACTTGAGGAAGTGGGGAGGGGGAAGGGTAAGCTGGGACAAAGTGAGAGAGTGGCATGGACTTAATATACACTACCAAATGTAAAAAATAGATAGCTAGTGGGAGGCAGCCGCATAGCACAGGGAGATCAGCTTGGTGCTTTGTGACCACCTAGAGCAGTGGGATAGGGAGTATGGGAGGAGACACAAGAGGGAGGAGATACGGGGATATATATATATGTACAGCTGATTCACTTTGTTATAAAGCAGAAACTAGTGCACCATTGTAAAGAAATTATACTCCAATAAAGATGTTAAAAAAAGAATACACGTGTGTAGTTAGCAAAAAAGAAAATTCATTAGATACATGTATATGTATAACTGAATCACTTTGCTGTACACCTGAAACTAACACAACATTGTTAATCAGCTATACTCCAATATAAAATAAAAACTTAAAAAAAATTCTAGTGAACTGTAACTTTCCCTTTACATTTTGGTGTTCATTTTCCAGCTCTTCCCAGTTCTTTCTGGATGTGTTCTCTATTTTAAAAACACTTGTGCTGTTTCTGTCCCCCCCGCCAGCCCTCTGTACCGTGCTGCATCTGACAGAGAGACTCTTCCTTGACCATCCGCACAGACTCACAGGCAACAAAGTTCAGTACGTGGGGCTTGTTTACTTTTCCCCTTTGGCCAAATGACACAAACCCTGACAGGAGCCTGAGACGTGGCGGTGTGTGAGGGGTGGAAGGCTGGCTGTGGAGACCCCCACACCTGGCCTTACCCCAGGACGCCCTGTCCCTCTGCTGCAGGCAGTACCACCGGGCTCTGGTGGCGGTGCTCCTGAGCCGCACCTGGCACGTGCGCAGGCAGGCCCAGCAGACGGTTCGGAAGCTGCTCTCTGCTCTCGGGGGCTTCAAGCTGGCCTATGGACTCCTGGAGGAGCTGAAGACTGTCCTCAGTTCTCACAAGGTCAGGGCATCTGGGCTGCAGAACTGGGGCTCTCAGACCCCCTTAGCTGACCCTGCTTATGCTGTGGGATTTTAACTAGACTGCTCCTGGGCTGTTCTCACTCACTCAGACTCTGTGTGATGCCAGAATCTTCTGCCCTGGAGTTTGGGTAACACCTTGTTTCATATAATTCCTTTTCCTTTTCAGATGCTTTTCTTTCTTCCCATGTTTTATGACATGTAGCTCAACCTTTTTATTCTTGAGTAATGGAAAAACGCTTCTTTTTTTTTTTTTTCTTGCGGTATGCGGACCTCTCACTGCTGTGGCCTCTCCCGTTGTGGAGCACAGGCTCCGGACGCGCAGGCCCAGCGGCCGTGGCTCACGGGCCCAGCCGCTCCGCGTCATGTGGGATCCTCCTGGACCGGGGCACGAGCCCGCGTCCCCTGCATCGGCAAGCGGACTCTCAACCACTGCACCACTAGGGAAGCCCAAAAAACACTTCATTTTTAAAGCACTTTATAATTTTTAAAGTGTTTTCTACCCATTGTCCCTTTCAGTTTTTCACAATGCCTTTAAAAGGCTGACAGGCTTACTATGCTTATTTTGTATGAGTTGTCCAGGGTTCCGGTAGCTGAAATGACTTGCTCAGGGTCCCCCAGCCAGTGGGTGGCAGAACTGGGAGTTGACCCGCAAGACCCGGCTCCTAGTTTCAGTGCTCTTTGTGCCCTGTTTCACTGCTTCCCTCCTTCCCTAAGCCTGCTTGAGGGATGTGGGCCAGTGACAGACTTGCAGTCTCAGGGTAGGTCCCCTGGACCAGTGTCTGTTGCCTTCTTTCCCCCTGTGGGCTGTTTTAGGTGCTTCCTTCCAGGCCCATCTCATAACCTGTGGGTCCCAGTGCCGGGCACTGGGTGTCAGTATCCACACCAGCAGGGAGCCCAGAGAACAACATGAATGAGAGGCAGCTGCCTCCCTGGCATCTTCATCTCCTGTGTGCCAGGCCTGCACGGGGCTCTGAGCAGTGGGGCTCATGTGTTGTCTCCCCACAGGTGCTGCCCTTAGAGGCTCTTGTGACCGATGCTGGGGAGGTGACTGAGGCGGGCAAGGCCTACGTGCCTCCGCGGGTCCTGCAGGAGGCTCTGTGCATCATCTCTGGGGTGCCAGGGCTGGAAGGTGATGTCACCAACACAGAGCAGCTGGCCCAGGAGATGCTGATCATCTCCCACCACCCGTCCTTAGGTGCGTGCCTGGGGCGGGTATTGGAGGGGCGGGGACTGTGTTGTAGGAGCAGGCCGGGCAGAAGGCCTCAAAGAGCTCCCCTTCCCTTCAGTCGCTGTGCAATCTGGCCTGTGGCCAGCACTTCTTGCCAGGATGAAGATCGATCCGGAAGCCTTCATTACTAGGCACCTGGATCAGATCATTCCCAGGATCACCACACAGAGCCCCCTGAACCAGGTAATTGGCATGTGAGCTGGTTTTGGTCTCAGGTCAGAGTCCAGACGGGAGATTCAGAGAAACAGGTGAAGGTGTGATGAAAAATGGGTTGAACCCTTGGGTTTCATGTGGCAGAAAGTGCAAACTAGTTTGAGCACAATAGGGAACTTGCTTGTTCCCTCATCTAACTGGTAAGACCCAGGATGTGACTGGACAGGGACTCAGGTGTCTTCAGGACCTTGTAGGTGGTGTATCTCTTGCTCTCTGTCCATCTCTCTGTCTCATCCATCTGTGTCCCATCTCTGCTTTCCACGGTATGGGCTCCATTCTCAGTCTCCCCTTTTTAGTAGCAGGATAGCTATTCCAGGCTTCTTGTCCCCCATCAGCTCCAGTGGGAAAAGCTTGCGTTTTCCAGTCATTTCAGCTGGCATGGGGTCTTACTGCCCTGCTTGACCTGACTTGGGTCTTGTGCTTATCCTGAGGCCCATCCTGGTCTGGGTCACGTGCCCACCTCTGGAGAGGGTGGGGTCAGCTCCACCTGAACCACGGAGATGAGATTGGGAGAGGAATGTGTCCCCCAAATCAGGGTGCTAGTACCGGGTAGGTACAGCTCGCTGAGAAGGCAGACACACACTATGCTTGTCCACTCCAGTAGGCAGTGCTCAGAAAGAGCAGGCAGTGGCAAGAAGAAGGGGAGCCATTGCCTGGGGCATTTAGGCCTGGCAGGACCCCTCTCCAGTGCCAGCTGTGGCGCTCACTGACCATGTCTGTGTTTGTCTGGCAGTCTTCCATGAATGCCATGGGCTCCCTCTCCATCCTGTCCCCAGACCGGGTCCTCCCTCAGCTCATCAGCACCATCACCGCTTCCGTGCAGAACCCAGCGCTGTGCCAGGTGACACGGGAGGAGTTTGCTATTATGCAGACCCCTGCCGGGGAGCTGTACGACAAATCCATCATCCAGAGGTGAGCCCCCACTCATGGGCTCAATAGCCCCAAGCCTTAGTTTTCTTTTTTTTCTCTTTCCTTTTTTTTTTAATTAATTAATTTATTTGGCTGCGTCGGGTCTTAGTTGCAGCACGCGGGATCTTTCGTGGCAGCATGCGGGATCTTTCCCTGCAGCACGCGCCCTCTTGGTTGCCTCGCACGGGCTTCTCTCTAGCTGTGGCACGTGGGCTCTAGAGCGCGCGGGCTCAGTAGTTGTAGTGCTTGGGCTCAGTTGCCCCGTGGCATGTGAGATCTTAGTTCCCCAACCAGGGATTGAATTTGTGTCCCCTGCATTGGAAGGTGGATTCTTAACCACTGGACCACCAGAGAAGTGCCTGTCAGATGGAGACTATGTGTCCTTTGTAGGGTCTTGTGAGGAGTAAATGAAACAATCTATCTGTTGATTGGAGGAGTGCTTGCTGTGTTCTAGGCACAGTACTTAGGCCTGGGATACAAGAGCATGTAGAGTATCCAGCACTTTCCTGGTGCATATGACTTAAAAACTAGCTGGGGTTTTATGGCTGGTGGGAGGCTGAAGGGCCTGGTGGCTGTTTTGAACCTGGCTGATCACCTGCTCTGGTGTTTCAGTGCCCAGCAGGACAGCATAAAAAAGGCCAACATGAAGCGAGAGAACAAAGCTTACTCCTTCAAGGAGCAGATCATCGAGCTGGAGCTGAAGGAGGTGGGTACGTGGAGGCCTCACACACGGGGTGGCCTCAGGCGGGTCTCTTGGGTCATCCTGACCCATGGCACACTCCTCCGACCTCCCCACTGATCCTGGGTCCTACTGCCACACTCTTTATCTGCCCTTTCTCAGGTAGCTTTCTCTACGCCCAACTCAAGGAAAACAAATTTTTCTCTCTGCTGGCAGTAGTTCATGTATTTCCTCTGCTAAGTGGTGTTGCTTGATTCCATGCCTGTCCCCGCAGCTCCTGGAAGGCCGGGACCTATCTGTCCTCTTGATAGTAGGCATAGGGCCTGGCACAGTGTAGCCGCTGGGGCATCGTGGTTTATTGCTCTATTCGGCAGTGACAGAACTGGTTCTGACAGGAGCAAAGCACACAGGGCTCTTTCCTGTCTCAGAGCCTTTGTTTGCTCCTCCCTCGGTTTTTTGTTTTTTGTTTTTTGTCCTCCCTCAGTCTTTACAAGGCTGGGTTCTTCTTGTCTTTCACGTCTCTGCCCACATATCCCCTTCGCGGAGAGGTGACCCCTCTGCCCGCCCTATCCAGAGTAGACCCCGCGCCTTTTCTCATTTGCTATGCATCATATTTATTCCTTTCATAACATTGGTCATGATCTGAAGTCACCTTGTTTATGTATCTGTTTCCCTGTTCGTGGTCTACCTGCACCCACTAGATTGTCAGCTCTGTGAGGATAGAGACTTGGTCTTCTTCTCACGGTCTCCCCAGCATCTAGAACAGTGCCTGGCACCATGTAGGTGCTAAGTAAAGACTTATCAAATGAATGAGTGCTCTCGGTCTTTGCAGGACCTTAGCTTATACTGGAAGAGAGTGTCTGTAGGGCGGGCTGGCAGGAGGGGAGGCTGAAGCTGCATGGCTACCAGAATACCCTTTTCAGCACCTGGAGGGACTTTTCTTTTCTCTAACGTATAAAGGCCCTTCTTGTGTTTGTTAGTAGAGAATCCAGCAAGAAATCCCCTCTCTACTGCTCTCTCTGTTCTGTAGATACCAGGTGGCTGTGGACTTGTGGGAGTAGGGGAGGCCACATGGCAGGTTGGGGGGCCAGGTCACAGACATAGAGCTGTCCTGGTGCTGACTGGGGAGCTGAGCGTGCCCTGCTTGGTGGGAGGGAGGGAGTTCCTTTCCCTGGAGATGGATTTGCTTTGCTTGTTCCCTTCAGGAGATAAAGAAGAAGAAAGGCATAAAAGAGGAGGTGCAGCTGACCAGCAAACAGAAGGAGATGCTGCAGGCCCAGCTGGACAAGGAGGCGCAGATCCGGAGGCGGCTGCAGGAGGTAAGCAGTCGCTGCCACCACACGCCTGTGCCACGAGAGTGCTGGGTCGCCTGCTCCTCGCTGTCCTGGGGCAGGGCCCCGCTGACTGGCCTTCTGGGGTGACTCTGCTTACAGCTGGACAATGAGCTGGAGGCGGCGCTAGGACTGCTGGACACCATCCTGGCCAAGAACCCGTCCGGCCTGACCCAGTACATCCCTGTCCTGGTCGACTCTTTCCTGCCCTTGTTGAAATCTCCCCTCGCTGCTCCCAGGATCAAGAACCCTTTCCTGTCCTTAGCTGCCTGTGTCATGACCCCTAGGCTCAAGACTTTGGGTTAGTCCTCGTTGGCTGGCTGTGGGCATGACCCCGGGGCAGGATGGGGGTGGACAGAGATGCCCCCGAGTGCTCGTGGGGAGGCACGCAGTGACCTAGGCTACTGACTTGTTTTCCTATGGATACAGCCTCAGGTATCTCAAGCAGCGTATCCTTGGGAGCACACAGTGCCGCCTCCTCTCTCCCATTTTATGTCTGCTGAGTCTTCATTCTGAGGGCCAACTTTTAGATGCTAGTCGGTGATCTTTCTGTAGCAGTGTTTTTTTTTTAATAAATTTATTTTATTTATTTATTTATTTTTGGCTGCGTTGGGTCTTCGTTGCTGTGCGTGGGCTTTCTCTAGTTGTGGCAAGTGGGGTCTACTGTTCTTTGCGGTGCTCAGGCTTCTCATTGTAGTGTTTTCTCTTGTTGCAGAGCAAGGGCTTCAGACGCGCGGGCTTCAGTAGTTGTGGCGCATGGGCTTATTTGCTCCGCAGCATGTGGGATCTCCCTAGACCAGGGCTCGAACCCCTGTCCCCTGCATTGGCAGGAGGATTTTTAACCACTGTGCCACCAGGGAAGCCCTGTAGCAGTTTGAAATTCAGTGGCAGTGGGATGGTTTGGTGCCACGTGGCCTGTCTGTAGCCCAGAGCTCCTGAGCAGCCACATGTGGATGACCAGAGGTCTCTGTGGCCTTTAGCTTTCTGTTGGCTGTGGAGAAACAAAGACCAAGTGGGGTGGCTGGGAATTGTGGAGGCCTCGCTTTATGGGTTGTTTAATGACCTTGAGGATGAACATACCTTGAGCCTGAGGGGTATGTTCCCTTCAGGGTGAGGCTGGAGTCAGGCAGTACACATAGAACCTGCCAGAAGTATTACCTGGCTGGCTGTGCTGTTGCATGGAAGGTGGGAGGACCACATGGATAGAGCTGAATAACTCCCAACTGAATGACCCTTGGGTGGCTTATGCCTCCTCTCAGCGCACTTTTAATTCCTTAGTGTCAGAAGGGTATCTCCTTGCCGGCCTGCCTACCCTTTGGCACTGTCCTGGAGATGAAATGAGAAATTAGGTTGAGGATACTTAGGCAGAGCAGAATTGATTACTATTAAGTCAGAGGGACATGGCATCTCTGCCCTGGGTCCCTGGTTTGCACCTGGGCCAGATTCTGTGTCTTTGCGAGGGTCATCCCCTGCTGGGTCCCTTCTCTTGGACACAGGAACTTTGGTGAGCCACGTGACTCTGCGCCTGCTGAAGCCAGAATGTGCCCTGGATAAGTCATGGTGCCAGGAAGAGCTGTCGGTGGCCGTGAAGAGGGCGGTGACCCTGCTGCACAGTCACACCATCACCAGCAGGGCAGGCAAGGGAGAACCAGGTAAGGGACAGGACGGACAAAGGGCACGAGGCAGTGTGAACCGTGCAGGGATTGCACGAGCTATGGCGCTCCGTACCCCGGGGCTTCCTGAGGCTGTAGCCTCCAGTGAGTCTCTTCCCTCCCTGGCCTTAATTTCCTCATCTGAAAAAGGGGGGATGGACGATTTTTGAGTCTGGTCCCTGGTATTCTGAATCACTGTGACCCCCACTGAGGGTTTAGTTCTTGCCATTGGAAGCTACTTGTCTGTTTTAACTCTCACATTGTGGAACTGGGCAGTGTCTGGGGTAGGAGCAGGATTGGCTTTAGAACTGGGCTACTGCCTGTCATCCCTCTTGTCATGCCACATGCTTCAGGGTGTCAGGGCCTCCAGCCTTCCCCCCACCCACTTGCCCTGAGGATGGACACTGAGGCAGCCGTGCTCGGGATCCTGCCCAACCTACAGGATCCATCTGCTTCTTGCTCTCACAGACGCCGCGCCCCTGTCCGCGCCAGCCTTCTCCTTAGTCTTCCCGTTTCTGAAGATGGTGCTGACCGAGATGCCCCACCACAGCAAGGAGGAGGAGGAGCGCGTGGCCCAGATTCTTCAGATCCTCACCGTCCACGCCCAGCTGAGGGCCTCACCCAGCAGCCCGCCAGGGCGTGTGGACGAGGTTGGCCCGGGGAGCTCGGCTCCCTCTCGGTTTGAGGGCGTTGGGGAGGCAGGGGCTTCTGACGCTTCCCATGAACAATTCTGGGGGGGGGGTCGTGCAGCATATACATATACCTATAGCAGCAACCACTGGTGAGGAGAACCCAAATGTTCTATTCAGTGTGGTTGTCAAGACCTCACAGAAGCTTATGGGTCTCTTGTGTCTGATAGTTTCTGACCCAAAGAAGTTGAAGGATTTTGTATTAATTTATTGTTTTGTTTCTAACTCAGAAGATAGTTCTGATCACTCTGTCTCCCTTTGACTTGCTTATGATTGTGAGACTGGAGCTCATTCATTGAGGAGTTTTCTTTTTAATAGATTATGTTCTAAAAATTTGCCAAAGTAATGCATGTGTAAAATTCCAACAGTACAGAAGCAAAAAGAGAAATGCCACTCCCTAGAGGTAACTGTTGCTAACAGTTTGGCCTATACCCTTGTGGACTTTTTTTTTTTTAAGCACATTCAAAACTCATACCCACAAACACAGTAAAGCAAAAATGGATTGCACTCCTTCTTTCATGGGACGATATTCTGTGGGTCTCCTCCGGTGTCCGGATCCATGTGATCCACGTCACATGGATCTAATTTCACAGGCTGCGTGGGGTTCTATGCTGTGGGTTCACCATGGTTTAGTTAACTTTTTACTTGTTGATTGATATTTTTAGGTTGTTTCTAACGTTTCCATATTTTGAACATCGCTGTGGTGTGCCCCCTTGTACATTTATGTCCCTTGCACACTGTGTGAACATTTCTATAGGACAGATTCTTGGGCATGGAATTGTTAGGTTCTGTGACATGTTCTGAGCTATACCCTCACTGAGTGTTTTCTTTTCTCCAGTCCTAATACAACCTCACGTAGTGGTAATCTTGCCAACGATGGGTGAAAGAATGGTGTAATGTTTTATTTCACATTTTTTTACTGTACTTGTAAAGTTCAGTATCTCTTCATATGTTTATGGGCCACCTGTATTTCATATTCTGTGAGTTTCAACCAAGGTTAAGAGTTTATTTATTTTTAGTCCCTGAAGATCTGGTTGACTGGGGTTGGCTCCTGTGGATTGAGTTGTAAACCTGACAGGGTTTCTACAGTGGAGTCAGCAGTATGACCCAGAATGTTCCCCTGTGGGTGAGAGGGTGCTGCTTCATGTGCCACCGGACTTGGTTACATACCTTCCCTGGAGCTTCACCCTGACTTACCTTCTGTTCTCTCTTAGAATGGCCCAGAGTTGCTGCCTCGTGTGGCCATGCTGCGCCTTCTGACTTGGGTGATCGGCACAGGCTCTCCCCAACTGCAGGTGATCTGGTTCCCAGTTGACTTTTGCTGTGACTCAGTTCATGACCCCAACCTCAGGTTCTAGTTCTCTCAGCCCTCAGTTCTGGCCTTGGGCAGAAGGGCTGCTTTTGAGAGCCAGCCTGACTGTTCTCAGCTGGTGAGGGGTTTTGCTTGGGTCCTGCCACTGGCCTTGGCCTGGCGCTGGGGTCTGAGCCCTAGTACGGCTGTGGGGTGGGTGTTCTCAGTTCAGATTCCTCCCTGGGCTCCTCAGCCCATCACCTGGCTCCCCTGCCTGGCCCCATAGTAGGAAAAAAAAATTGGGGAACTGAGCCCAGCGGATGGATGTCTTCCTCAGGTTCTGGCTTCAGACGCCCTGACCACCCTGTGTGCCAGCAGCAGTGGCGAGGATGGCTGTGCCTTTGCAGAGCAGGAGGAGGTGGACGTGCTGCTCTGCGCCTTGCTGTCCCCCTGTGCTAGTGTGCGGGACACTGCGCTCCGGGTGCGTGCCCACTCCCTCTTGGGGCTACCTTGGCATCCCTTGTCCCTCAGCGTCCCTGTTCGAGCTGCCCTGATGGGAGATGCCGCACATATGCACCAGCGTGTCCTGGAGGCAAAGAGAAGAGGTCACAGAGTGTGGTTTGGGGTCATTCTAGGAATTGGAACAGCTAAGCAGTTGTCATGTATCACTGCCTATTTTTTTCTTCACCTCGGAAGACTTCACCTAATTTCTAAAACGGAATGTGGATCTTGGTACTTTTATAGACAGATATAACTCACAGGATTGGTTCATTTCTTCAACCTACTACCTTATACTTGCTTTCTCTTGGTGCTTTGGGACCCAAAGCTAAAGGATCCCCTTGGAGTATGAGACATTGATTCCCAGATGCCAGACTGCAGGCTCCTGCTATTGCTCTGTGACAGAGTTTGCACTGGTCCTTGGTAAAAATTTGAAAAACAATGGCAATGTGGCAGATAGTTCCTAAAACAAAGGGAATGTCCTTTTTCTGAGGTTTTGTCTGACTTGCGTGTTTAGAGTTAAATTTTTAAATTTTATGTTAGAAAAGATTCTACCGCTATATGCCATCATTTCATGAAAGAAAAGCTCTTTGAAGAGCAGCTAATGAGCTGAACTGACTCATGGCATTCCCTAACCAGTGCTGTCCAGTGCAATGTTCTGCAGGGCTGGAAATATACATCTGTGCTGTCCAGTGTGGTAGCCACCAGCCAGCATATGGCTGTTGAGCACTTGAAATGTGGCTGGTGCAGCTGAAAAAGTTAGAGTTCGTTTTAAATGATTTCACTGTGGAGACCCACGTGCGGCTAGTGGCTACGTCTTGGACGGTTCAGCCCTAGCGGGAGGCAGGGTGGTGGGGGACAGGTCAGAGGCTCTTCCCAAAGGTCATGCCTTACACGGTGTGGTCCCACCCCCTCTCAGGGGCTGTTGGAACTCCACATGGTATTGCCAGCGCCTGATACTGATGAGAAGAATGGCCTGAACCTTCTGCGGAGGCTCTGGGTGGTCAAGTTTGACAAGGAGGAGGAGATCCGGAAGCTGGCAGAGAGGTGAGAGCCGTCGGAAGGCTGGTTTTCCTGCTCTGTTCTCTTTCCCCTCATGAAATAACTGGACCCAGCGTGCTCAGCCTACAGAGGGAAAAAGGGTCGGGTGGTCGGGTTTGGCAGGGCCTGTGCTGCAGATCCTTGTCTGACCAGCTCCGCCTTTGGTCTGCTACAGGCTCTGGTCAACCATGGGCCTAGATCTGCAGCCAGACCTCTGCTCCTTGCTCATCGACGACGTCATCTATCACGAGGCAGCTGTGAGGCAGGCCGGGGCTGAAGCCCTCTCCCAAGCAGTGGCGCGTTACCAGCGGCAGGCGGCGGAGGTTATGGGCAGGCTTATGGAGATTTACCAGGAGAAGCTCTATGTGAGTCGTCTGTGCACCGCGATGCAGTCTGGGTGTGTAAGGGTGGGTTGGACCATTTTCAACCTCCCACCTGCTCCAAACAGGAGCCATACTGTGGCTCAGGGTGGCTTGTGCCTAATCTCCCGTCTCACCTGGGTCATTGGCTTTATTGGAGAGAGCACTGCAGTGCATTGATCAACCTGTCTGTTGCAGCGGCCGCCCCCGGTGCTGGATGCTTTGGGACGAGTTATCTCAGAATCTCCTCCAGATCAGTGGGAAGCCAGGTATAACAGTTGCTTCAGCCTTGTACCACTCAGTGCTTTCTGAGGTGTGGCAGGTTGGCTGGGCTGGGTGCTGTGAAGAGGCAGCATGGGATAATGGATCAGCGGAGGGAAACAGCAAGACCTCCCTCTGAGTCAGAGACCTGAGTTCAAGTTCTGGCTCTTCCTGGCTAGCTAGACGACATGTTTCTCCTTTCCTCCGAGGGACTCTGTTTCTGTAGAGGTCCCTAGGCCCCTCCTTACTGCTGTAGCTGAAAGAATAATAGTACTTAGCCTTTGTAGAGTATGTCCACTTCTGAATGCCTTCACATCTGGTTCCTTCACCTCCCTTTCCTCCTCCCCTGGAGGGAGAGGGGTAGGCGATGCACTCACACATGGGGAAACAGAGGCAGAGCTGGTCCCCTCCCCAAGGTCACCCTGTAGGAGGTAAACTCTGGACAGATAGGAGCTCTCTGTTTTACAAGTGGGCCGTTGCCACACCAGTGGGCACAGCAGTGGGTAAGCACAGGGCATTGGGCTCTGTGTTGTGCTCTGCCCCTGAAGCAGTGTTTGCTGTTGGCAGGCTCACTCTCCTAGTGACATACTGGGATAGGTGCCACCAGCAGGGGAGGAGGCCTCTGGCTTGCCCTTGCCCCCCTGACATGCTCCCCCTTCTTTCCTAGGTGTGGCTTGGCTTTGGCCCTGAACAAGCTCTCCCAGTGTTTGGACAGTTCTCAGGTGAAGCCACTCTTTCAATTTTTTGTCCCTGATGCCCTCAACGACCGAAACCCAGATGTCCGGAAGTGCATGTTAGATGCAGCCCTTGAGACGCTCAACACGCATGGGAAGGTAAAAGATTTCAGCTAGCTGAGGAGGTGGGGAGAAGGCTGGGCCAAGGTGGGCTGAGCAGTGGTGCCACAGGGATGCTGAGTGCTCGAAATCCTGGCAGGGCACTAGCCCCTGTGGAAAATTCCATTTGTATTTCTTTTGAGTCATAAAGACCCCCCCAAAAGGGTGTTAAATTCTTGTAAGTCTGCTGCAGTCCTGCCAGAAGACTGGGAAACCCGCTGGCACTGCTGGCTAGCTTGTTAGGATGCCTGTCCCAGAGCCAGACTTGGGCTTGGTCCTGGGGCAGAGACCGTCATCCCCAGGCACAGCCTATGGGCTGATGTGAGGCTCCAGGAGCTCTTGGCTTTCCAGGAGAACGTCAACTCGCTGCTGCCGGTGTTTGAGGAGTTCCTGAAGAACGCACCCAATGATGCCAGCTATGACGCTGTGCGGCAGAGCGTGGTGGTCCTGATGGGCTCTCTAGCAAAGCACCTGGAAAAGAGCGACCCCAAAGTAAAGCCTATTGTCGCCAAGCTCATCGCCGCTCTCTCCACCCCCTCCCAACAGGTACCTGCCCCCTGGCCTGGGGCCCCAACTGTGGGTGGGCAGTGGGACGCTAGGGACAGAGTTGGGTATCAGGGTGCAGAAGGCCCAGTTCTCTGCGAGGAGTCATCTCGTCTCGGGACAGCCTGGTTTATAGTCAGGAATACTCACCTCTGGAGGGGGAGTTAGTTTGTTACTTTGTTCTAGTAGACCTCTTAGATGTTTTCATTTTTTTCTACTCATTTTCTAAGAGTCATTTTTTGCATTTAGAGTAAACCTGTCCCTGGGGATACAGAGGTTTAAAAAAAAAAATGAATCGTTCTTGTTGTGTTAGCCTTTTCCTGATCCTCTCCCTGCGTTAGTTATATGTTTTGGGGGCCTTGTGATGCAGCCTCCAAGCCACAGTGCAAAGGATTTTTTTTTTTCTCTTATTTAAAAAACACATTTACATGTATTTTCTGTTATTTGCATTTCGGACAATCCAGAGTGTCCTCCTCAAAGGCACAGTTGAAAACCACAGGTTTACTGAATTGTGGTCAAATAGTCTGTCAGAGTACCTGGCCTCCCAAGCTTCCTGCCCAGGCCCCTGGCTGCAGACTGCCTCGCTGCCCTGGTCGGGCTTCATGAGCTGTGGCTGGAAGACGATTGACAGCATCTTTTGGGACTGCTTGATTTGGACCTGGCCCTGTAAGGCCCAGCCCCATTTCCCTGACTGACAAATTTGAAAACTGAGAGACTTGGGTTGTTTTTAAGGAGGCACAGTAGCATGTTTCTCTCTGGATCTTCCTCTGTGAGCGGGTTTAATCTTCCTGAGGTTTTACCCCACCTGCCCAGGCCTAGGTTCTCTCTTCAGACCAGAAATAGCACCGTAATGGCTGATGCTCTCCTGGCTAACAGATGTAGCGTGCACCCTGACGGAATGCGGGTCAGGCATGAGCTTGTACCACCATCTGCCTTTCCGATGCTCTGTGTGGTCTGACAGGCGGTGGCTGAGATGGGGCTGGGGGACGTCTAGGGGTGAGGTGCTGCAGAAGACTGCATCGGCTGCCAGGGCCTGGCTGTGGTTGAGCTGCAGCACTGACGTGGTGGGCCCCTCCCCCAGGTCCAGGAATCCGTGGCCAGCTGCTTGCCGCCCCTCGTCCCCGCCATCAAGGAGGACGCTGGAGGGATGATCCAGAGGCTGATGCAGCAGCTGCTGGAGTCAGACAAGTACGCTGAGCGCAAAGGGGCTGCTTACGGGCTGGCGGGCCTGGTAAAGGGCCTGGGCATCCTGTCGCTGAAGCAGCAGGAGATGATGGCTGCGCTGACTGATGCCATCCAGGACAAGAAGAACTTCCGCCGCCGAGAGGGTGAGTGTCTCCAAGCTCGGTGCAGCCCAGCGTGGGAGGTCAGTCCCCATGGCTGCCAGAGGAGGGAATCTGGCTTTTCCTCCCCTGCTGAAGGCTGGCGTTTGTGTGTGTGCTGCAGGGGGGGCAGCTGTCTGTGAGCCATTCCATCCCATCCTTGCTGATGCGGCCCGGACTTCCCTTTTTTCTAACTCAGCAACACCCTCAGCTGAGAGAGACTTGCCATTCTAGCTGTTAGTGCTCCCTGTTCTCACCTCCTTTCTGCTCAGGGGAGGCAGAGGGGCTGCTCCCTCACGGGGCAGCCACTTTAGTCCCACAGCTGCCCTGAGTGTTTCCAGAGGATGAGGAGGTGGTGGGGAGCTTGTCCTGTGGCTGCCCCGAGAGGACATCCTGTTCCCAGCCGTCCTGCCTTCTCCCCCAGGAGCGCTCTTTGCCTTCGAGATGCTCTGCACCATGCTGGGGAAGCTCTTCGAGCCGTATGTGGTTCATGTGCTGCCCCATCTGCTGCTGTGCTTCGGGGATGGGAACCAGTACGTGCGTGAGGTAAGTCCTGAGGCTGCACTTGGGAATGGCTGGCAGTGGTTCGAGGCCCCTGCTGCTGGCAAGCCCTCTGCCCGCATCTTGGACACTGGTTACTGGTACGGACTCCTCTGGTTCCCAGTGAAGTACTGAAGCCCTGTGAGGTGAGAAACCATGTTTCTCCTGCTCAGCTGTCTCTGCGGGCCTGGGCACAGGGTCTGACGCAGTAGACCCCCCCAGTGAGCATTGGTCACCAGGAGAACCCTCGGTCCAGCATCAGGCCTTGACCCTTGCGTAGCCGAGGAGGCCCCTGAACATCTTTTCTCCTCCCTTGAGGCTGCAGATGACTGTGCCAAGGCTGTGATGAGCAACCTGAGTGCTCATGGGGTGAAGCTGGTGCTCCCCTCCTTATTGGCTGCCCTGGAGGAGGAATCCTGGAGGACCAAAGCCGGTAAGGCCACTCCCTCCCTCCCTCCCTCAACTTCCTGTTCTGAAAACTGCCCTTACAGGGGTCCAGAGCCACAGCTCTTGTGCTGTGTGTGCTCCCCAGCCCAGGGATGAGGCCAAGACTCTGGTTAGGCAGCTCATTCCTTTATTAGTTTGTTGCTTTCTTGCAAAGAACAGGCCTCTCACAGGAGCCACAGACCTAAGTCAGGAAATCGCAGAGCTTTAAGGCTTGTCTGTGGCTAGGTCTGTGATTTTAAAGCCTTTCTCCCCACCCCATTAAACCGCCTTTTTTTTTTTTTTTTTAATGAATCAATTTTTATTTTATTTTTGGTGGTGTTGGGTCTTTGTTGCTGCGCGTGGGCTTTCTCTAGTTGCGGCAAGCGGGGGCTATTCTTCATTGCAGTGCGTGGGCTTCTCACGCAGTGGCTTCTCTTGTTGTGGAGCACGGGCTCTAGGTGCGTGGGCTTCAGTAGTTGTGGCACGCGGGCTCAGTAGTTGTGGCGCGCGGGCTCTAGAGCGCAGGCTCAGTAGTCATGGCACACGGGGCGGGCTTAGTTGCTCTGCGGCATGTGGGACCTTCCCGGACCAGGGGTTGAACCTGTGTCCCCTGCGTTGGCAGGCAGATTCTTAACCACTGCGCCACCAGGGAAGTCCCGAAACCCCTTTTTAAAAAATGTAATCTTGTTTGGAATCCTAATTTGTAAAACAGAGTTGCTCAGGTTTGGGGAGGGTCAGCATCGGGGCTTCCTCCTCAGTCCTTCAGGCTTCCCCCTACATCTTGAAAAATCACAATCTTAATCAGTCTCCTCATTTGTGGATGAGGAGACTGAGGCCAGAGAAATTCAGTGAATTGACCTTGGATCACTGTCAGCTCTAAGCCAGGTCTGGCCACTCTCCCCAATACTGCCCAGCCTCTTGCCCAGGCTCAGCAGGCCTCAGGAGCATTTTGCTCGCTTGGCTGGAGCCCGGCCCTGTGCCCTCTTCCCGGGACTGCTGGAGCAGTCTGCAGAGGAGCAGGCCGTGTGTCCCTTGCCCGGGCAGCCAGCCCAGGCGACTTGCCAACCTGTGCTCAGTGATTTCATGCTGGGCGTGTGTCTGCCGTCTGCAGGGTCGGTGGAATTGCTTGGGGCGATGGCGTACTGTGCTCCTAAGCAGCTGTCGTCCTGCCTACCCAACATCGTGCCCAAGCTCACAGAGGTGCTCACCGACTCCCACGTCAAAGTGCAGAAGGCCGGACAGCAGGCGCTCAGGCAAATTGGCTCCGTCATCAGGAACCCGGAGATCCTGGGTACGCCTCTCCCACGAGGGCACTGGCCCCGGTTCCTCCTCCTATCCCTGGACACTGCAGGGAACATGCACCCATTCAGCTTAGGCCCTCTGAGGACAGATATGTTCACATTGAGGTAACCTCTAAATTTGGGGGAGCCCTTTTCCTACGATAATAAGTGGAAAGTAGTTTGGAAGTGGTCTGTTTTCCTGTTGGTCTGGAGCAGTCATTGACTGCTCAGGTAGGGAAACTGAGTTGTTGGCCCAGAAATAGCTTGACTCTAAGGGAGCCTTGAGGTCAACAGATAAATGACAAGCTCTGGACCACATCTGCATCATCCAAAGTGTTAGGTTTTGGGGAACTTTTCTATTCTCTCTCATTCCAGGAGGCCTGTGATAGAGGGGTTAGGGAGCTTACTTTTTACTGTGGTTATTTCTTGAGTAATTAGGGAAAGATTGATTTCTAGAAACAAACCCCAGCCAGCTACCTTGACCAGTACTGTACTTGTTAATTTTTAAGCTTCAGCATAGAACATCGGTACCCATTCAGTGCCTTTCAGCCTATTTCCAGACTTGTTTTCATTCAGAAAATGATGGGTTTTTGTTTTTGTTTTTTAAGGGATGAATAGGTAGATGTGGATTTTGTTGTTGTTTACAATGTCCAACACCCCTGGGGATTTCTCAGGCCCAGAATAGTCTCATCTCTATCAAATGAATGCCTTCATTTTCAGAATCCAGCCTGGGGCCTTTTTTTTTTTTTAATTGACTAGTTTGTATAATGTAAAATTCACTTCTCAAAAATGTACAACTTAGTGGTTTTTAGCATTTTCACAAAATTATGTAAGTATCACTGCTGTTTAGTTCCGGGGCATTTTCATCATCTCAGAAAGGAACCCCACACCCACCCATTAGCATTCACTCCTCATTTCCCCTCCTACCTCTAGCCTCTGACAACCACTAATCTATTTTCTGTCTCTGAGTTTGCCTATTCTGGACACTTCACGTAAATGGCATCATACAGTGTGTGGCCTTTTATGTCTAGCTTCTTGCATTTAGCATTATGTTTTCAAGGTTCATCCACACTGTAGCATGTATCAGTACTTCTTTCCTTTTATGGCCCAATAATGTATTCCAATGAATGAGTATACCACATTTTGTTTATCCATTCATCAATTGGTAGATGTTTGGGTCGTTTCCACTTTTTGGCTGTTAATATTGCTATGAACGTCTGTATCCAAGGTTTTTTTTTTTTTCCCTGTAGGCATGATTTCAGTTCTCTTGGTTAGATACCTAGGAATGGAATCGCTGGGTCATGTGGTAACTGTTTACCTTTTTGAGGAAGTGCTAGACTGTTACCCCACGCAGCTGTACCATTTGACATTCCCGGCAGCAGTGTATGCGAGTTCCAGTTGCCACCTCTGTTATTGTCTGTCTTTTTGGTTACAGTCATCCTCGTGGGTGTGAAGTGGCATTTCATTGTGGTTTTGATTTGCATTTCCCTAATGACTAATGATGTGGAACATGTTTTCATGTGCTTATTTTTCATTTGCATATCTTCTTTGGAAAACTGTCTGTTCAAATCCTTTGCCCATTTTTTAACTGAGTTATTAGTTTTTTGTTGTTGTTGTTTTCTGTTGTTGTTTTTTTTGGTCTGCGTGCTTGGCTTGCGTGATCTTAGTCGCCTGACCAGGGATTGAACATGGGTCCTGGCAGTGAAAGCACCAAGTCCTAACCACTGGACTGCCAGGGAATTCCCTTAAAAGTCTTGACCAGCATGTGTCTTTGTAGTTGTTGAATTCCCTGGGTTTGTGGAAAAGATAAGCCAGGTATTCCTCTTGGAATTCCTTCTGCTGGGCTGATGGTGCTGAACTTTTGAGAGCTTGTTGTACCTGGGCTTAGCTGCTCTGAGTATTGTGTGCTTCACTCCCACCACTGGTTCAGGGGCCTTTGGTGTCTCCAAACAGTTTTTTCGCAAGACCACTTTGGGTTGCTGCTTCCAGAATAATAAGATCCATGTTGTCCAAGTAGCTCTCCCACGGAGGCCCAGCACTGAGGCTGCAGCTCAGTGCCATTGAAGCTAGCCCACAGGTGCCCCACCAGACCACAACTGTGCAGTGCAAAGGGGTGATGGCTGCTGTCCCCACACCGCTTCCTCTTGGGGAGCAAGAATAGAGTTGCTCTTTGCAGACAGGCTGGCTTCCTCAGTTGGCGATTCGCGGGGCTCTAGGGAGGGGTGACCTTGGACTCCCTTCTCTTTTGGCTCCCTCTAGTGCTGGGGATCCAGCAGATTTGCCACACCATAGACTTGTACAAAGCAGCCTCTCTCTTGTTTGGACATGCAGCCATTGCCCCAGTCCTGCTGGATGCCCTGACGGACCCCTCTCGGAAGACCCAGAAGTGCTTGCAGACCTTGCTGGATACCAAGTTTGTCCACTTCATTGATGCCCCGTCCCTGGCCCTCATCATGCCCATTGTCCAGAGAGCCTTCCAGGACCGTTCCACGGACACACGGAAGATGGCAGCCCAGATCATTGGCAACATGTACTCCCTGACAGACCAGAAGGTATCAGCCTATCTGGGGCTCGTACAGGACAGACTAATGGATGCTGGTTTAGGGCACAGAGTCCCTACTGACAGTAGACACAGGAGAGCTATGAGCATTTGGCCCCTGATTATATTTGTGGGGAGAAATGGACCATTTGGGGGTGGAGGGTAGAAATCTAGGCTCTCTGGGCATCTTCCAGAACATAGCGATACAAGTCCTTACTAGCTCAGACCCCAGGTGAGGCCTGTCCCACTGGGCTCCTTTTATAGATTGACAGGGAGGAAAGGTCCAGCCTTGCCTTTGACGACCTTTCAGGAGTGTTGGGAAACCGGCTGCTGCTTTGACTGCTTGCGGTGTTTTCTTGTTGAAAGCATTTGCTTCTGTAAGCCTCTCAGAGGAAATTAGCCTAGTTTGGGAGATTGACTTTGTTTGTTTACTTGCTCCTAGGGGCTTGGATGTGTGATCTCACTACCACAGATCTGCTTTGCTTGCTGAGGCTATGGGCACAAGAGATAAAGTGGGAAAGTTAGTCAATCCTAGGAAATTTGGGATAGTTGGAAAACCAAAAAATTTTATCCATAGCCCTCCAAAAGCTAAAATAATTATTGTTAATGTTTTTAAATTACATGTAAAAAAATGATATTTCCGGGCTTCCCTGGTGGCGCAGTGGTTGAGAGTCCGCCTGCCGATGCAGGGGACACGGGTTCGTGCCCCGGTCCGGGAAGATCCCACATGCCGCGGAGCGGGTGGGCCCGTGAACCATGGCCGCTGAGCCTGCGCATCCGGAGCCTGTGCTCCGCAATGGGAGAGGCCACAACAGTGAGAGGCCCGCGTACCGCAAAAAAAAAAGATATTTCCAAACATAAATGTATTTCTAAGTTATAGCAAGTTATTCATAAAACTGAGTTTTTAATAGTTATGTAATATTCCAACGAGTTTATATATCATAACTTATATAATTCTATTGTTGGTCATACAGTGTCCAAGGTTTTTTGCTATTTTAAATGATGCTGCAGTGAACATAAGGCATTTTCTATATTTAAAACTGTTTCTGAAAGCTGAATGCCGTATCAAGAGACATAAACCTTTTAAGGTGAAGAGAGTGAAAAGATGATAATGCAATTCTGAAAGGAGTGCCAAAAGAATTTCCTAGATTCCTGAGTCTGGGCAGCCCTTGGTCCCAGGAGGAGGAAGAGCATTGAACTGCATCTGGGGGCTCACTCGACCTCTTGAGGGTGGGCCTGGGGTCCCTTGTAGGTTTCCCTGAGCAATCACATGGGCCTTCAAGGAACCAGTGGGAGTGATGGGGGTTCTTTGCCAGTGACAAGCACCCCTGTGAGCGCTCCTAGCCAACAGAATGGTGTGGTCAGGGTCCACCATGAAGCAGGGCTGGAGAAAGCCGGAATTGGGCCTCCCCTGAGCCACCTCTTCTGTTATTGCAGGACTTGGCTCCTTACCTGCCAAGCGTGACGCCTGGTCTGAAAGCTTCTCTTTTGGATCCTGTACCTGAGGTGAGTCTGGGAGGAGAGGGGGCAGGAGCTCGTTATTTTAGCCCAGTCCCAGAAAATTGACTCCTAAGAATTCCCTATAAGCTGCATTTGCGTCTGTCTGGTAAAGGGAAGGAGACCCTAGGGCACCCCGCCTTGCTCCTGCATGGTCACCTGGTCTTGAGCCACATCTCCTCACCATCCCTGCTCTTGGTTACCTGACAGGTGCGGACGGTGTCTGCAAAGGCTCTTGGAGCCATGGTGAAGGGCATGGGGGAGTCATGCTTTGAGGACTTGCTGCCGTGGCTGATGGAGACACTGACCTATGAGCAGAGCTCTGTGGATCGCTCAGGCGCTGCGCAGGGTGAGGCAGGGCGGGCCCAGGGGCCAGACCGGCAGTGCCCTCTGGGAACCCTTAGATCTGATGGGCTCATTCTGTCCTTTTCTTGCAGGGTTGGCCGAGGTCATGGCTGGCTTGGGGGTGGAGAAGTTGGAGAAGCTGATGCCAGAAATTGTGGCTACAGCCAGCAAAGTGGACATTGCACCCCACGTCCGAGATGGCTATATCATGATGTTCAACTACCTGCCCATCACCTTCGGGGACAAGTTCACTCCTTATGTGGGACCCATCATCCCCTGTATCCTCAAAGTAGGCACCAGCGAAAATGCTGAGGATAGAATTACTGAGGAGGGCAGGACACATGCGCTCTCCCAGAGAGCTAGGGCTCCCCGCCAATTGGGGCTGGGTGGCAGGAGTCCTCATCCTGCTCTTCAGGGAGTCCCATTTCCTCTTAGGTTTGGGTGCCTAGGGGGAGGCAGTTCTGGCTGACCCACCCTCTGTGTGCACAGGCTCTTGCTGATGAGAACGAGTTTGTGCGTGATACCGCTCTGCGTGCGGGCCAGCGGGTCATCTCCATGTACGCCGAGACGGCCATAGCCCTGCTGCTGCCCCAGCTGGAGCAAGGCCTCTTTGACGACCTCTGGAGAATAAGGTGAGAACTCAGGCGGAAAGAGCCAGTGGCCATAGTTCTGTGTTTGGGGAACTGAGAAATGAAAAGCAAAATGCTGCGAAAAACTCTCAATTTTTCCAGACCCTCACTTTTAACCATTTTGTAACTCCAGTATCCCATAGCAGTGTCTTCAATTCTAATTCTCTTCTAAAAAGTTTTCTCTATTCAGTCCTTCAGTTTGTGTCAAAATTTTAAATGCAAATGCTTTTTAATCTGAAAATTCTACTTCTAGGATTTTATTGCAAGGACATATTTAGTCAAGTGCTTAAAGATGTATTTAGAAGGATGTTTGTTGCGGTATTGTTTATCATTTGAAAAACTGAAGGTAGGTTTACAAAAGTCATCGCACATCCACACCATGAACTTTGATTTGGCCATTACAAAGAATGGCATAAGGACTATGTCAGCTGACACAGAAAGCTCCTCGACCTATTGTTGATGGAAAGGTGCGGGCCATGGCCCGGTGTATGTGGTGCAGGCCCACTTCACACATGGTGTGTGTGGGAGGGTGATGTGTACAAGGGTGTCACTGGAGTGTCAGAGTGGTTGCCTGGGTGCTGGGAGTCTGGGTGATTGTTTACACTCTCTTTATATTTTTTTTGTATTGTTTGAATTTTCAATTTCAATATGGTATTTCTGTAATCATTAAAAACAATAAATCTGGGCTTCCCTGGTGGCGTAGTGGTTGAGAGTCCGCCTGCCAATGCAGAGGACATGGGTTCGTGCCCCGGTCCAGGAAGATCCCACATGCCGCGGGGTGGCTGGGCCCGTGAGCCATGGCCGCTGAGCCTGCGCGTCCGGAGCCTGTGCTCCGCAACGGGAGAGGCCACAGCAGTGAGAGGCCCGCGTACCGCCAAAAAAACAACAACAATAAATCTAATTTAATTTGAAGAGAAACAAAAGTTTATCCTTCTAGGCCTCTCCTTATGTCTGTAGTTCTGATGATCCACATTCCTGGTTTCTTGTTAATACTTCCCTCTGTGCTCTCTTCTGTCTTTTTAATAACTTTATTATAGAAATTTTTGTATCTGCTTTTAAAAAATGTCCTTTTTTATTATTAAAGTAATGTTCATTAGTAGATAACTTGGAAGGAACATATGTGGGAGACTATAAAGAAATGAGTATCGTCTGTGACCTCTCCTGTTCTAAGAGAACCGCCATGAGTGTTTTGGGTACATTTCCTTCTATTCTCTTTTCTGTCCAGTGGCTTGGTTGTGCACTGAGACAGCCTCCTGTGACTGTGTGACTCTGTTCTTGGCCTCCTCAGGTTCAGCTCTGTTCAGCTCCTTGGGGATCTCCTGTTCCACATCTCAGGAGTCACAGGGAAGATGACCACAGAAACTGCCTCTGAAGATGATAACTTCGGAACTGCCCAGTCCAACAAGGTGTGTGCCTTATTTTGATTTTCCTCCCTCTGCTGATGGTAGGGAGACTCCCTGGCACTCACACTGTGGAGGCTTCACCACCTCGTGTTCTCTGCTTCTTTCCACTGTTGCAGGCAATCATCACTGCCCTGGGGGTAGATCGGCGGAACCGGGTGTTAGCAGGCCTGTACATGGGCCGCTCTGACACCCAGCTGGTTGTGCGGCAAGCATCCCTGCACGTCTGGAAGATTGTGGTCTCCAATACCCCCCGCACCTTGCGTGAGATCCTGCCCACCCTCTTTGGGCTCCTGTTGGGTTTCCTGGCCAGCACGTGTGCAGATAAGAGAACGGTAAGTTTCGCAGGCCTTGCTTCTGACCAAGTAGCCCCTGATGCCTCTGATGCCTGCAGAGGATGGGAGAGTCCCTAGGGTCCCCTATCTAACACGGGAGCATTTATTTATTTACTTAGTTATTCAACAAATATTTATCATCTACTATGTGCTAAGCAGCGGCCCAAGACCTGGGGAGATAGTGGAGAAGAAAGGCAGCCTCGTGGAGCTACAGTCTGGTAGAGGAGATGAATGTTAATCAAATAATCACAAAAACAGATGGAAAATGCAACTATGGCAAGTGCTATGTGGCACTGCTAATGCTTATAACAGGTCAACCAGCTGGGGGTCAGGGAAGCCTTCTCAGAAGAAGTGATGCTTGAAGATGAACGATGAGTGAGCATTAATGGGTGGGGAGGTGATGAAAGACTGTTCCAGACCAAGGGACTAGTGCTTGAGATACCAGGATGGGATGTGCACAAGCCATGAGGTGGGCAGGAATGCGGCCAACAGCAGGGGCTGAACGAAGGCCGGTGCAGCTGGAGGAGAGGCCCACCAGGGCTGATGATCGCTCCTGCCAGTCCTCTTTGGCCCACCCCCAACCCCCATCCCTGGCAAGCAGATGTGTATTTGGCTCTGAAGAAGGGTTTGCATGAGGCCTCAGAGGAGATGAGTTTTTTTCCTTAAAGTGTTTATCCCAAATTCAGGGTCCGCTTTCCTGGGCAAGAGCATGAGGGTTAAGTGACTTCTAGGCCCCAGTTTTTGATCCAGGGAAATCGGCCCTTGACTGGGCAGCACATGATGAGTTTCTTGGTCGTATATAAGGTGCCAGCTTTTGCTTTAGGTTGTGTAGGTGTGTGTGACGCAGAGAGATCATTTTATTTTGTCATGTTTTGCAAGCACCGTGGGGGCTCTCCAGGGGTAAGAGCGTTTGGGAAAGTTAAGTCTGGCTTGGATAAAGTCTGGGAGGTTCCAGGGCCCTCATTCTGGAGTTGTGCATGGGGTGCCCTGGGGTTTGCAGGGAGTCGATGTCCTGACTTGAGCTCTGCCGACAGATTGCAGCCAGGACACTGGGAGATCTCGTCCGGAAGTTAGGGGAGAAAATCCTACCTGAGATCATCCCTATCCTTGAGGAAGGCCTGAGGTCTCGGAAGAGTGACGAGAGGCAGGGAGTGTGCATTGGGCTGAGCGAGATCATGAAGTCCACCAGCCGGGACGCCGTGAGTATCTCCGCAGGGCCCTGCGGGTCCTGCACCTGACTCAGAGGGCCAGGGAGGTTACAGGACAAACTGCACCACTAGCGACACTTCACCCTCAGGGACATGCGAACCTCGCTCCAGAGGGCATTGCTGGCAGCGGGGTGCCGGCAGGGCCGCAGTGCATTGGAATTTCCCTCTCAGCTTTCCCATCAGTTTTACAGGCTATAAGACCTAAGCGATTTAGAGGCCTGGAGTAGCTTTTGGAGATTGGAGATAGTCTTTCCCTCACCACTCCTGAGGTTGCTCCAAGAGTAATCCTTTTGTGTCACTACATCAGTTCAGTTAACACGTTTGGTGCACTTAGCGGAGAAAGGAGGTGCACGTGTGTGAGTGGTGGAGGGCGGCAGAGAGCAGGAGGGTGTGCTCGTTCTCAGAGGGAGCGGAGTAGATGAGAGTGAGTACCCAGTGGGTGGAAACGCATTGTCTCCAGCAATGAGACTGTTTCCATAGCAGCTACATTCAAGAGGGTTGGAGTCCTTTTCACTGACCCTACTTTTCTACGGTAATTGATCCTCCAAACATTGATCCTCCCCAACGTGGGGAGTAGGTTGAGAGTAGGCATAGAGCTCTCGATTGGGATGAAAGCACCAAAGCAATGAATGGGTGGCGGGTCAGAAATTCGAGCACGTAGCCAATTGCTCAGCCTGAAAAGCCTCGTCTGATTTACAGGATTCTTCTCCTCCTGTGTGTATCAGTATACGTATTACATTTGGGGTTTTATATTTGCATTTTTCAAAGAATAAAGGTAAATTCTGTCACCAAAAGAGCTGTGATTCATTAAATAGTCAGTGCCCCAAAGGCTGAGGCCTTGCTGGTGGCCATATTCATATTCAGTCCTTAGATTCATAGGGGGCGTTGCTTTGGTGGAATTGGTTGCAGAGGAAACAGAGCTGTCATTGGCCCCGTTGCAGACGCAAAGACTTCATAAGGAAGCAAGGTTTTTTCAATTTCAATTTTTATTTTATTTTTATTTATTTATTTATTTATGGTTGTGCTGGGTCTTTGTTGCTGCGCCAGGGCTTTCTCTAGCTGCGTCGAGTGGGGGCTACTCTTCGTTGCGGTGCGCAGGCTTCTCACTGCAGTAAGAAGCTTCTCTTGTTGTGGAGCACAGGCTCTAGGCATGCGGGCTTCAGTAGTTGTGGCACGCTGGCTCAGCAGTTGTGGCTCGCGGGCTCTAGAGCGCAGGCTCAGTAGTTGTGGCACGTGGGCTTAGCTGCTCTGCAGCATGTGGGATCTTCCTGGACCAGGGCTCAAACCCGTGTCCCCTGCATTGGCAGGTGGATTCTTAACCACTGTGCCACCAGGGAAGTCCCAGGGAGCAAGTATTTGAGTTGAGACTTGAAGAAGGACTCGGAGTTTCCTATGAAGATGAGCAAAAGAGTCTGGGGAGTGGAGGCCACATCACTAGGGTCCTTGACATGAGAACGAGTTTGAAGTTCCTGTAGGAGACCAGAGTATTTGGAGAACTTGCCGGAAAAAATCAGGCTATTAATTATTAAGTCTGGTGAAGGCTCCTTGGGAGTAGATTACACAGCCTCTCTGCTTTTTCATACTTGTGCATTTCCACAGAAACCATCTAAGTTAAAAAAAAAAAAAAGTCAAGCCCAGGGAGCAGCGGTGGCCTGGCTGGGCCAGAGGTCCTCACCGCCCCCCTGCTGATTTCCTCTCCCTCTGCCACGTCGGGTTCAGTACACCTGTACCGTTGCAGGTGCTGTATTTCTCCGAGTCCCTTGTGCCCACGGCAAGGAAGGCCTTGTGTGATCCGCTGGAGGAGGTCAGAGAGGCGGCGGCCAAGACCTTTGAGCAGCTGCACTCCACCATCGGCCACCAGGCTCTGGAGGACATCCTCCCGTTTTTACTGAAGCAGCTGGTGAGTGGCTCTGCCCCACACCTACCAATCGGGCTTTTACCATCTCTGTAGAGGCAACACGCGGGGGGCTGATTCTGCCAAGGCAGCCGCAGTGTGGGCCCCAGAGGGAGTGGGTGCACAGGATGGGATTTGGCTCTGTGTTTCTCCTTTGACAGTCAGTCCATGTGGGTGCAGAGGGAGGAGGGGAGGAGACTGGAGAAGGACGTTGGCGCCGGCCGGTCCAAGACAGTGGAGGTGGAGACAAGAGCCGGCTTCTGAACATTGCCCCCATTGCCCCTCTGCAGGATGATGAGGAGGTGTCAGAATTTGCCTTGGATGGTCTGAAGCAAGTGATGGCCATCAAGAGCCGTGTGGTGTTGCCCTACCTCGTGCCCAAGGTAAGTCCCAACACGTGGCAACCCTCTGGCCCAGAAGCCACAGCCACATCACTGTTCCCCGGGCCTGCGTGAAGGCCAACTCTGAACTCAGATGCTGGGAGAGGCTGGTGACTCTTGTAGTGGGATGGGATCTCCCAGAGCTTAGCGCCGCGGCCAGCACAGGGCAGCACCCATTGAGTTGCTGTTAATCATTCCGCAGCTGACGACCCCACCTGTCAATACCCGGGTGCTGGCTTTCCTTTCGTCTGTGGCAGGCGACGCCCTGACCCGTCATCTTGGCGTGATCCTCCCGGCGGTCATGTTGGCCCTGAAGGAGAAGCTGGGGACTCCAGCTGAGCAGCTGGTGAGTGTCACAGTCACTCCTGCAGGCTCTCTAACCCTGCCCCATCCTGTCCTGTCCTGGAGGAGCTGTGCTCAGCCGAGGCATCCCCTGTGGTTTTAGGAGATGGCCAACTGTCAGGCTGTGATCCTCTCGGTAGAAGATGACACCGGGCACCGGATCATCATCGAGGATCTGTTGGAAGCCACCCGCAGCCCTGAAGTGGGCATGAGGCAGGCTGCTGCCATCATCCTCAACATCTATTGTTCCCGCTCAAAGGTGGACTACACTAGCCACCTGCGGAGCCTGGTCTCAGGCCTGATCCGCCTCTTCAACGACTCCAGCCCTGTGGTTCTGGAGGAGAGCTGGGATGCCCTGAATGCCATCACCAAGGTGAGGAGCTGTGGACCCCACAGCCAGCTTCTGGTTGTGGACAATTCCAGGCGCTTATAAGACTAGACTCCTAAGGCACCCCATGTACCTGTCACCTAGCTTCAGCATCTGTCGATTCGTGGGCAGTCTTATCTATACTCCCACCCACACCTTTCCACCTGCTATATTATTTTGAAACAGCCTTGAGAGGGTTTTACCTAGAACTCTGACATCCTCTCTGCTTTTTCCCGGCTTCCCACAGAAACTGGATGCTGGCAACCAGCTGGCACTAATTGAGGAACTACACAAAGAAATCCGGCTCATAGGGAATGAGAGCAAAGGCGAACACGTGCCAGGGTTCTGCCTTCCAAAGAAGGTAAGCCAGGGCCCGTGCAGGGTGCGGCAGGCATGCGGTCTTCCTCCGCCTTCCCCTTGGGTCCCAGGAGGTCGGGCCGCTGGAGCAGCCCGTGTGTTAATCTGGCTTAGTGCTTGCTCTAGGTGCCATTCTGCACCTTCACAGGCAGCGTGCTTCTTCCCTGTGGTGACCCCTTGGGGACAGCGTTCATCATCTTCGGTTTAAGTGGTGGAAGCCACCTCAGACAGAGTGAGTGAGTGACAGCAGTGCAGGTACCCTGTGTGGTAGGCCTGCTGGGACTCTGCTCTTCTTGTCACTGTCAAGACTGTTCCCCAGCCAGCACCATCTCAGGCTGCGACCCTGGCGGCCTGAATCGATCTCTCATGGAGTTGAGGAGAGATTGGCTAACAGGAGCTCCTTGCTTCGGGTGGGAGACACCTGGGCCCAGAACCTTTGAGATTTGACTCTCAGGTGTGGTTCTCTTGTCAGGGAGTAACCTCCATCCTTCCAGTGTTGCGGGAGGGCGTCCTGACTGGCAGCCCAGAACAGAAAGAGGAAGCAGCCAAAGCTTTAGGCCTGGTGATCCGCCTGACCTCAGCGGACGCCCTGAGACCCTCCGTGGTCAGCATCACTGGCCCTCTGATTCGCATCCTGGGGGACCGGTTCAGCTGGAACGTGAAGGCGGCTCTGCTTGAGACACTCAGCCTTTTGCTGGCCAAGGTGAGTGACTGATGAGTTCACACTCTCAGTCCATTCAGGCCTTAAAGAATGGATTTGTGTGTAGGATGCTGGCACGCGGTGTCCCGTAGAGGCGGGGTGACAGCTTATCTTGGGGAATCGGCAGAGCAGAGGGAGTTAAGACTTTGGAGTCAAGACGCACTGCACATGGTCAATTCCAGGTCCGCCACTTGGTAGCTGTATGGCCAGAATGACCTTGGGAAAGTTACGCAGCCTCTGAGCCTGTTTCCTCACCTGTGTTTTGAGAGTACTAAGACTGCTTGCCTCTCGAAGGGCGGTGTGACACAGGGCTCAGATAAAATAACATCAGGCACGAGGCCTGACACATTCTAAGCACTCGACACACCAGTGCATGTTAATTGCTATTATTTATAAATGGGTCAAAGGACAAAATCCAGGGCCATGTAAATACAATTAAAACCTTGTTCAAAAACATTTCCCTTCTTTATGACCACCTCATAAATGAGGTGAAAAGAATCTGAGGAGAGAATGAAAAGGAAATCTGAGATCAACTGCAGTTAACTTCAGTTTTTGCCCAAAGTGTCAGAAGCAAAGATTGAACACATTAACTGTTTCTGATGTTTTATAGTGTAATAATTAAGCCCTTTGGATTTAAAAAAGCATAAACAGCCAGGATTTGTTGTTGTTAAAAAAAAAAAAATTTCTTACTTGAGGTTTGGGAACAAAAGCTTAAGATTTGTAGCTTTTTCCTTTTGGGAGAAAAGTGTGGGGAGCATCTTCCCAGATAAAAAATGGGATCGTGGGCATCAGCCTCATTCTGTAGGAAATTGAGTCTTTTTTTTTTTCTTTTAAATTAAGTATCATCTTTACATTCTGTGCTGTTCTTTTCTGTGTTTTGTTTTGTTTTTTTAAACTCTGTATACAAATGGAGCCCTTCCCTCCTGGAATTTGTCCCTTAGGCCACAAGCCAGGTGCCACCCATAGGCAGGTGGTTCCCGCCGCAGGTTTGCCAGCTTCACTCTGTGGTCTGCCTCCCAGCTGCCTGCAAAACCCCGACCCCAGTATCTCCAAACTTTAATTGGCATTGAACCTCCAAACAGCTACTTTGATTTTCCCATTTAGCAATAAGTAAATCTTTCATCTTGGACTCATCTGTATTTTGTCACAAATGTGCCTGTTTTTCTATGTGTGGTCGGGGATTAGAATGGATTGTTAATGAGGGGGCGCACATGTGTACAAGGATGACCTTCTGAGGCTGTTTCATAGGATTGTTCTGAAGGCTGAATGTTAAATGCTCAGTAGATGGTACCTGCCCTTACACACCTGGTCCATTTCCCTGTCTTTGCACTAAAATGTTCTTCCATGGTACTGACAGCGTCTCCCAGCCTGCTCTAGTGTATTTGGAGACAAGGGTTTCGAGTCACTTGTCCACGTGGACAGGGCTTCACTAAGCCAAGTCCACGGCTCCCTTGGTGGTGGTGGTGGTGCTGGTGCTGCTGGTGGTGCTGGTGGTGGTGGTGGTGCTGGTGCTGGTGCTGCTGGTGGTGGTGCTGCTGGTGGCGCTGGTGGGGGGATGGTAGTGGTGGTAGTGGTGGTGGTGCTGGTGGTGTCATCCTCCCAGTGCAGCGCAGGATGCTGAAAACGGAAGAGGAGACTGAGTGTGACCTCTCTGTGCTGGGCGCCCCTGCCTTAACGGGACATCTATTCCTGGCCTATGTGTGGGAGCCAGGGCAGCTTATGGTGGTTTGTGATCATTTGTTTTTGTGCCTATAGTGCACTGTGGCCCTGGACTCCACCTCAGCTGTGCTTTTGGGTGTGGGTCTCTCAAACAGGTTGGGATTGCCCTGAAGCCCTTCCTGCCCCAGCTGCAGACCACTTTCACCAAAGCCCTGCAGGACTCTAACCGGGGCGTGCGCCTGAAGGCTGCTGATGCACTAGGGAAGCTCATCTCCATCCATATCAAGGTGGATCCTCTCTTCACAGAGTTGCTGAACGGAATCCGGGTCATGGAGGACCCGGGTGTCAGGTAAGGCCCTGGTGGGGAGAGCTGTGGCCGTGGGGAGGCCGGGCAGCTCCTGAAGCAGCCCGGGCCCTGCCTGTGCGGCGGGAGCATAGGTGAAGCAGAGCCAGGTTTTAAGTTGGGTGTACTGGTTCTGTAGGGACACCATGCTTCAGGCCCTGAGGTTTGTGATTCAGGGAGCAGGGGCCAAAGTGGACGTGGTTATCCGGAAAAGCATCGTCTCACTCCTGCTGAGCACGCTGGGACATGACGAGGTACAGTGGCAGGTGGACGTGGGGCTGGGGGGCTCGGCTGGTTTCCCTTCTCTTTCCTTTGGTTAGCATCTCTGCTTTGTGTTAGAAGAACTTGGTCAGTAGTGATAATCACTCCCGATATTCGTATCACTCTGTGGTTTACCACGCCTCTGGTAGTGAGGGAGACAAGGCGCGTCTTGATATCAATATTGATATCGATGATGTGTTGTATAGATAAGGAAAGTAAGGTTTTTAAAGTCCCAGGTCTCTCATTCATTTGTCCTCTAGTCTTAAACAAGTCATTTTCCCTCTCTGCCCCTCATTTCCCCAGTTGTAAAGTGAAGAGTTTCGTTTATTGGTTTAGAAAACATTTGCTGAGCTGAAGGGCCTAGCCCAGAGGTAAATGAAGCATGGGCACAGCCCTCAGGAAACTGTCTGGTGTCTGTCCAGGTGGGAGGGCTTAGCACTGTTTGAGAGGGTGAGACTCACTTGGGGCTGCACCCTAGCAAGTGGTAGAGTCAAAACCAGCACCTGAGCCGCGTGACTCCTGGTTCTGTTCTGATGCCGTTACTGTAGCCCTTCCTGACCCCGTCTAGAAGCATTTGTGAAGTACCCCTTGACAGCCCAGTGCTGTAGCGGGCCCAGGAGGGCTTGAGCCTCTGAGAAGAATTTTCTCTTTGCCCTCTGACAGCCCTCTGCTGCGTGGCCAGATGTACACTGTGGGGCTGATCTCTGGAGAGAGGCCCCTGGGTTCACATGGAGCTACACCCCGTCGTCTGCCCATGCATGGGGCCGACTATCACGGCCCTCTAGCCTTCTCTGGGGTACAGATGGGAGACTCCACCTTCTTTTGGTCACAGTCTGTCACGGTTTTTATAGGGCCATGCACAGTGCAAGCAAAAGTTAGTATGTAAACCAATTTGCATTTCACCACAATGGAGCTTAAAATAGATCCAGAGTGGAGAGAGTGGCTGTCGTGTCAGAGAGAGCCAGCTTTAGCCTTGCTTGGCACCTGGGCAGGGAGCTCAGAGGCCCAAGGTGCTGGCCAACCACCCTCTCGCTCAGAACTTGCGCTGGATCGAAGGTGGCAATCCAGAGTGCCAGCCCAGCTGATGCCTCCCCATGGGCCCTTGAGGCTCTGGTTGTTTGTTTTGTTTTGGGGGAGGCACGCCAAGTTGGCACTTCCTAATACTGTAGCACATAACCTGAATCCACTGTGTGGTGTCCCGTAGTTAGCTGGCAGGGAGAGCAGCAGGGCTTGTTATGTACGTGGCTTTGGTTTTGACACAAAACACTCGGCCTTTACCTATTGCCTTGGGTTGATCAGCTCTTCAGTTTAACTTCCCGGGACAAACCTGAGTAATGTCGGGGCAGCAGGGAGTCTCTCTGGACATAGGCGGCCACATGAGCGGTTCGGTGGTGGGTGTGGGGTTGGGGGTGGAGCTCCAAGTGGTTCTCTGACCGCCTTTCCTGGGCACTGTGGGCGGGAGCTCGCGCCCCTCCCCGCCTCACAGGGCTGTTGATAGTAACTGAGATAATAAATATGAAGCATTCAGGCTTGTAAGAAGAAAGGTGCTATGTAAATATAGTTATTCTTGCTATTACGATGATGATTAATGTATGCACACAGGCTGGAGTTTTCTAAAATTAAGTGCTGGGTGTGTAATTTTTAACACGGCACCAAGTGGCAGCTGCAGTGAGTGGCAGTCCCGCTCTGGCGGTGGGAGCGTGGAGTGCCTGGAGGGAGGACTGGACTTAGGGTCCGCCTTCCTTCCAATGTTGTTCCCGCGGAGCCCGTGTGGGCTTGCATCCCCATTCACTGCCTTCTCTGCTCCGTCAGGACAACACTCGCATCTCCTCAGCTGGGTGCCTGGGGGAACTGTGTGCCTTTCTGACGGAAGAGGAGCTCAACACTGTTCTTCAGCAGTACTTGCTGGGTAGGCCTCTTGTGTCCACGGGGGGCTTTCTTTTCAGGGCCTCTCTGTCTCCCCTTCCCCTCAGAGGGTCTTCTGACAGTGGGACCACCCTCTCCTTGGAAATTCAGCTGTTAAAACAAAATGGAGTTTCTGGGGGTTCTGCAGCCCCGAGTGTTTCGGCTCCAAGAACACAAGCCACAGTCTGGAGCAGTTTGTGAGGGATGGCTGCTTGACATCCACTCGGGGCAGGGAGGCCTGTGTGCAGCGTGGACTGGGGTTTCTGCCAGGCTCTGAGCTGCCACATGAGTCTCAGGTTGGCGAGGTGGGCTTCGTGGGTGGTGGGCCATGCTGTGAGGTACAGGTTGACCCCAGTGTGTCCTTGCACCCAGCGGACGTGTCTGGCATCGACTGGATGGTTCGGCACGGGCGGAGCCTGGCTCTCTCCGTGGCTGTGAATGTGGCTCCCAGCAGACTCTGTGCAGGCAGATACAGCAGTGAAGTTCAGGACATGATCCTCAGCAATGCCATGGCAGACAGGGTAAGGCTTTGGGGCAGCCAGACTTGGTGCTCAGAGACCTGGGTTCAAATTTTACCTTTGCCAGTAACTTACTGTGCCCTTGGACTAGTACTTGATCTCTCTGGGCCCCAGTTTCATCATCTGAACAGTGAGGAGTTTGGGTTGGAGCATCTAGAGGTCCCTTCTAGGTCAGAAGGTCTCTGATTCCTGACCTGGGAACTAGTGACTCGGGTTTGGTTCATCTGCCTCACAGCCACGGCAGACCCTCTCCATGAGAGCTGCCGGGGGGTGGGGACTGGTGGGGAAGAGGCAGGGTCCCTGGAAAGTCCTGGGGAAGGGCTGGTGCCTGGCCCTGCTGCCCCGGGGACGGAGCCGGAGGCCACCCCATCTAGCTCTCTCCTCTCTCCACAGATCCCCATTGCTGTGAGCGGGGTCCGGGGCATGGGCTTCCTGATGAAGCATCACATCGAGACAGGAGGAGGACAGCTGCCAGCCAAACTCTCCAGCCTGTTCATTAAGGTGAGCAGGGCAGCCAGGCTTGTGAGAAGGACCCGTGACCAAAAAACACTAGAGCTGTGTCCTCTGTATTCTAGGAGCTCTCCATGGATAGCCTGCGGCATCTCTGAGCCCATAGGGCTGGAATGCAAAAGAGTCGTGTGTGAGCTTTTCTCTGGAGGAGTGCCCAACTTTTTGTCAGGATGTCAAATAGACCTATGACCCCAAATCACGCTAAGAACCTCCATTTTAGGCATTCTTTCTAGGCACACCAATTTTGCAAACTTTGGGGCAGACCTGGGTTCAAATCTTAATAAACCTCCTCTTCCCTGCCTGCCTTTAGCAGGCATGACACTTACTAGTATGGCTGTCGTGGTGGCTGTTGTGGTGGCTGTGAGACCCAAGGAGGAAAGCTGGGGAGCCTGATGGCGAGGCCCCAGCCCCTGTGTAATAGAGCACACTTCTCAAACGGTTGTGTGCACACAAGACAGAACCAGAGTCTGCATGCTAAGAGATGCGGCCGAGCCTGAGACCCTGCCTTTGTAACCAGCTCCCAGGCAATGTCAGTGCTGCTGGTGCGCTGACCTCGCTCTGAGTAGTGAGGTTCCCAAGGCTGACTGCACCACCCTGCAGGCACCCACAGTGGAGAGTTTACAGGGCCCTGATTAGATTGAGCCTGTATGATGGCATCACCCTGCATGCAGCTTTTATCAGCGTTTATTACTGATGACCTGCTGTGTGCCCAGCCGGGCTAGACCCTGAAGGTGTAGAGGTGAACAGGGCAGACAGGATCTCTGGAGGTGGAGGTACACAAAAAGCCTGTGGGAAGGCTCTGATTTAGATGGGGCTGTCGGGGAGACCTCTAAAGGCTGACGTTTGAGCTGAGCCCTGAAGGATGAGAAGGAACCAACCAAACGAGGATCTGGGCCAAGCACGTCCCAGGCAGTGGGACCAGCCAGTGCAGAGGCCCGAGGCAGGAAGCAGCATGGTGTGTTTGCAGAAGCTGAACGCCCACGTGGGCCGAGAGTGGTGAGCAAAGGAGAGACTGGCATGAGATGAAGTGGAAGAGAATAGGGTCCGAATCACACCTGGTTGTTACCCTCCCACAGTGGGGATGGCATCGGAGGGGAGCAGTGGGGTCAGTTTCCACGATGAAGAGAGTGTCAGGGCAGAGTCTGGGCTGCTTTGAGAAACAGACTGGATGTGCCTGGCTGAAAGCCTTGCGCTCCTATTCATAGTGTTTGCAGAACCCATCCAGTGACATCAGGCTGGTGGCTGAGAAGATGATCTGGTGGGCAAACAGGGACCCACTGCCTGCCCTGGACCCCCAGGCCATCAAGCCCATCCTGAAGGCTCTTCTTGACAACACCAAGGATAAAAACACCGTCGTCAGGGCCTACAGCGACCAGGCAATCGTCAACCTCCTCAAGATGAGGCAGGGAGAAGAGGTGTTTCAGGTGGGAATCTGGGACTGGCGTGCCTCCCCTGGGCGTCTGTGGGCACTGGCCTTGCAGGCCTTCTGCATGACAGTGTTTAAGCATCACTCTTCACTGCCACCCCATCCGTATGCATGAGTGTTGACAGGCAGATTGTAGTCGAGTGACGGGTCTGGTGCCTAAAAACACACTCCTCTACTCCTGAGGTGTTCAGACGTCTTTCAGCAGCAGAGTCCCTTCTTCAAATAGACTTTCACGTGGCACACAGCCCTACAACAGATCCCACAGTGCTGCCCATTGAGGCCCAGAGTCCTGTCACTCAGTCCCCTGCCCGCTGAGCAACCTTTAAAGCACTGAACAATACCTCACCACGTGAAAGGCGTGATGAGTGGTTGTCTTGGCTTTCCCTGGATCCATCTGATTCCCTTATTTTGCCAGATTCCACCTCAGTGGTTCTAGTCCTGGGTTAACATTCATTTTTGTCTTTGATTGGAGAAATCTGAAGCCATATTTTCTGACTTCGTCTCCTTGTTTCCATCTTCCCCCCAGTCCCTCTGCAAGATCCTGGACGTGACCAGCTTGGAGGTGCTGAATGAATGCAACCGAAGGTCTCTGAAGAAGCTGGCCAGCCAGGCCGACTCCACGGAGCAGGTGGACGACACCATCCTGACCTGACAGACCTGGGCCTGTCCACTGGGCTCTGCATCAGCATTTCAGCTCCACCTCTTTGTTCAATGTTTTCATTTTTGGAAATACGTTTGTTCTGATGGGGAGCTTAGGAGATGGCGTTCCCAGAAAGTATTTTAATATTATCAGCAGACCACAGCCAAAGCCTTAAATCAAACCCACACACAACTGAAAATTGCCTCCTCCATCTCTCACCCTTTTCTTTGGAGACGAGAAGGAAAAGCACATTGGTGAGCCTCACCCAGTGGTAACCAAGAGCTGCTTGTCCGTTCTGCATGTAGGTCTGGAACAAGGAGGCTCAGACTTCAGCTTCCTGGTCTCCTGTGCTTGAGCTCTGGTCCCAGGGCCAGTGCTGCCAACCTTTGCCTAGATCCTGAGGGGCACAGAACCGTGGAGGTGTGTCCAGTGTGGTGTGCCTTGGTGTGGCTTTTCAGCATTGTGTAGCCCAACTGGATCTGACCCTCCAGGTGACAATGACACACACATAGCCCTAGCAGTTCGCAAGTCAGGAGAGGGGTATAGGTTTAAATGCAGGTGGTTTGAAGGAGGGATGTTTAATAAAGGCTTTGATTTAATCTTGATAAGCAGATTTTAAAAAATCTCCAAACATCCACTAAACATGAAGCTTCCTGCGTCAGGAACAAGGCAAGACTTGCAGCTGTTTTCATAAGCACAGTCAGCAGTCTGATTTCTGGGCATCTCTCTCCTGCTCTTGGAAGTCTTGTAGATATCTACAGACTTCTCTGTCCTGAGGTCGGGTATCAAGGGGGGTGCAGCCAGGCCTGTGTTCTCACCTGCTGTGGAGGTTACAGGGGTCGAATTAGCCACCTCCCTGCTCTGTCCTGACTCAGACCGGTAGGGAGCTTCTGGGAGTCAAGTTTTAAAGAGAAACTCTTCCCCTCTGTGGAATAAGAACAAACCACATTCCTGTAATCAGAATTGCCAGAGGAAACCAAAGTTGCAGTTCAGCATCTGCCTCCTTTATGAATGACTTCCTTCCTCCTAGTTCTTGGAAGGCTCGTGATCCAAACGTCCTGTCTGATGGAGCACGCTCCTCCGGGCCCAGAGACGCAAGTGTTTCTGGGCTGTTTCCCTGGTCACGATATGGGACAAACTTCTATCAAAATTTCTGGTCAGAGCTGTAAAAGGAAGAAAAATTGAACATGGTGGTCGCAGACTCACTTTATAAAGGGCCTGAAGTGCTATACCAAAAAAAGCAAGGCTTTGCTTATTAATGATGCAGCAGAGATAGAAAGTAGCCTTGTGACTCAGCACTTCTGATGAATAAGACAAGGTGACCTCTGAGATAATTGCTTTGTATGCCTGAGCCGTATATGTCACAGGACTTCCTATTTTCTTGCAGCAGACACGGTCTCATCAGGCTCACTGTAAATGTAGAATCCCAGGGCTGGAAGGGACCTTGAGAGGTCAGCTGAGCTGATCCCCATAGCCAAGGCAGCCAATAGTTACAGCTCTTGGTAGCCATGGTAACTGTTCTCTGCTTCTGGGATTCAGATGGTCATCAGCATCCTCCCAGCTGCCTGGGGCATATGTCCAGCAAGCCGTCTGCATATGCAGTCACCTCTGCCAGTTAGCTGTGGGGAGGCAGATGAAGTTCCTATGTGAGGGGGTGTGGGCTGGGAGACCTCTTTTAAGCCCCTGAGGTAAGTCTTCAGTGTTTCCTCTAGAATGTTAGAGGCTTATGTCTACCTCTGGTGTTCAGTCCCCAGTCTGAAGTTGGGAGGGGAGCCTGATGTACTTAGAGGTGGAAGAGACTCAGTAAGCAAAATCCAAAGGAAAAACACCAGTTCCAGTTCCAGAAACTGGAGGAGGATGAGATCTCTCTGTTCAGGATAGACGGATAAAGGTTGATTTACAGACGGAGATGACTCAGAGGCTCCCCGAACATACTGAATTGTATTTCCTGAGTCTGGAAGGAGGGTGTGAGCTCCCAGGAAACGAGCTGTGAAGGGCTGTCACAGCCATGATGATGGAGCAGGCAAAGGGCACCCCATCAGGCCAGAGTCATAGCAGTCCTGAAAACAGCTGCCCAGACTGAAGGAACATCCTGGAGGAAATGGAGCTTAGCTGCAGAGACCAAAGCTATTTGCCCTGGTGGTTGGTTTAGCCTTGGACGAGTCACCCAACGTTTCTAGGCCAATTTTCTCATCTGTATAATGAGGAATTTGGAGTGGAAGCTCTCCATATGTCTTAAAGTTATCTTTTGGGGGTTAATAGTAATTAGATGACATTTGGCATTTTTTTCACTTAATCCACTCAACCTACGGAGTAGTTTCTCTTATTGTTTTCCTGAGGAGGAAATTGAGGCACAGAGAAGTCACAAGGCTAATAAGTGGCGGTCTGTCCCCAGAGTCATGCATATCCTTAGCCTTTCTCTTATTCCTACTGAACTGGCTAGTTGGGCACAAGCACCTGCCACTCTTTAGGCCGGGGCCTGGAGGCCTCTCACATCCTGCAGCACATGAGGTAAAGTGCTGAGGCGGCTCCAGGTGACTGGCCCGGGGCCTGAGCCACCCCAGGCCTCCCCCGGCAGCTCTGTGGGCTGAGCCATACCTAACCCCACGTACAGGACCCTTGCTGTCTTTAGAAAAGACATTTCTAAGACTTCCATGATCCTCTAGAGAGGGGACTCCCATCTTTCTCTGCCATGTGTTTGAAAGGCAGTGACAAAATGGTGTGCCTTTAGCTAATCCAGGGACAACTAAACAGCATTCTCAACCCTTAACTCTAGGAGCCTCTGGAATCATGGGCGTCAAGACTATTTTAAAATGTTGGGGAGTGTGACATGGTTCATGTCCCTTCTAGGAACCAAAGGTGAGTTCCCTTGGTCCCACTGCTGTGATGCCGGAGGGCTTGGGAGAAGGGCAAGGGACCTGCAGGGTCAACACTATTTTATTGGCAGGGATTTGGGGACGTTATTTTACTGAGAGCTGATCTCAAAACAAGACAGACAGTTGGGAATGTTTTTCTTCTGAGTACAGTTCTGTGCAGACTGGTCTTTAACTGCTACATGTTCTTATTCTTTCTAAATAAGAACAATAAGAAAAACAGGAGCCAGCCTAACTTAAAGATCTAGGTTCTAAAATATTTTTAAGGAAACGCAGCTATTGCTTTAGAAGTCTAGTACAGGGACTTCCCTGGTGGCGCAGTGGTTAAGAACCCGCCTGCCAGTGCAGGGGACACAGGTTCGAGCCCTGGTCCGGGAAGATCCCCCATGACGCGGAGCACCTAAGCCTGTGCGCCACAACTACTGAGCCTGCGCTCTGGAGCCTGCTTGCCCCAACTAGAGAAAGACAGCATGCAGCGACGAAGACCCAACGCAGCCAAAAATAAGTAAAAAAAAAAAAAAAAAAGTCTAGTACAGAGCGCCCTAGTGGAGCTGCACAGACTTGGAAGTCAGGTTTAAACCATGACCACTACATATTAAGCCAGAGCATGTCCCCTAACCTCTCTGAGCCCATGTCCTCATCTGTACAGTGACAGTACAGTGACAAGCCTCACAGGCTTGTCTGGAGTGAATGAGGTAATGCCCTCCATACATGGCTGGGCACGCGGGAGGTGCTGCATATGTGGAAGATGTGATTAAAGTGAGGTATACTGACAAAAATGGACTGAACAGTGGGCACCTAGTACCATTTAAGGTGCGTCGCAAGTGCAGTGCTCTTATCCAGGGGGTAATTGCTGGACCCAGAATTTACAGATGTTAATGTTTTGAGCCTGAAGTTTGAAAAGCTATTAACTTAAAATCAGATTTTTCTTGCAGAGTGATTACTGCATTTGAATATCTAAAACACTGAAAAAGAGGTGTGTAAGCACATGGTTGGGGCTTCACTGTGCCTGGGCTGGAAAGCACTCCCCTGTCATTGCTGGAGCAGTGCTTCCGACAGGAGAGGCCAGGAGCCTGTCCCTGTTTTATGAGTACAGTTGAGGTATGGAAGGAAAGGAGCGTCTCTGAGGTTGTGTGGCCAGTTGGCTGCAGAACTGGAAAAAACCCACATTTCTTGATAACTCTGGTCACCACGTCCCAGGGCCATACTATAAAAATACTTTTGGAAGGTGAATTTAACAAAGGAAACAGTCAAGTTCTTGGCGTGTGGCTCTCTGGAGTGACTAGGTTTCACCTTTCAGAAGAGGTGGAGCGCAGTTATTTCACTGGGTGGTTCTCAGCTGCTAGGAGGGTTCCCTGCAGGCCTCCCTGGTGGAAGGGTAGTGTTGATATTAACAAAGCTTAGGAAACTAGAAAAACTGGTCCAAGGATTATTAGCTCAGTGGGATTTCTGGGTGAGACTCCTGAGTGTGTCTGCATGGAAACACCGGTCACTTTGTGATGCTGCTCTGAGCTCTCTGGTTGAGATGGCAGCCTGGTCATAAGCTACGTTAGATCTTTCTTACCATTTTGGTTCCCATGGAAAAGGGAGGTGGGAAGCTGGGTGCAGCAGTATCTAACCCAGAGTTGCTCAAACATTTTGCTTCAAGACTCCTTCACACTGTGAAAGATGATAGAGGACCCAAAGAGCTCTGGCTTATATGTAATTTGCCTACTGATACTTACCATCTTAGACAGCAAAACTGGTCAACTATAAAAGCTTTATTAATTCGTTTAAAAAGAATAAATCCATTACATATTAGCATAAATAACCATAACAGATATTTTTTCCAAAACAAGCCATTTTATTTATTTATATTTAAAATTTTTAAAATTTATTTTGGCTGTGTTGGGTCTTTTTTTTTTTAACATCTTTATTAGAGTATAATTGCTTTACAATGGTGTGTCAGTTTCTGCTTTATAACAAAGTGAATCAGTTATACATATACATATGTTCCCATATGTCTTCCCTCTTGCATCTCCCAAAAGCCATTTTAATGAGGAGAGTGGCATTGCTCTGCATTTTTGCAAGCCTCTTCACTTCTGGATTCTCATGTCTCCTTCTGCATTCAGTCTGCTGCAATGTCACATATCATGCAGGCGCTGGAAAACTCCACTGTACACTTGTAAGGAATGAGTGGAAAAGGCAAATGACATCTCAGTATTGTGAAAATGTTTCAACTTCACAGATCCTTTGAAAGGGTCATAGGGAGTCCTGGTGTCCCCAGCCCATACTTTGAAAACCGTAATCTCGAAGATGGGAGAAAAATCCTACTGAAGGGTTTAGTGGGAGGGGGTTTGACCCTGATAACGTGACAGACCCCAAATTTGGCCCACTCCTCACAGAAAGCAAATTCCAAGAGAGTTCAACCAGATTCTTTTTTTTAAACTGGATTATTTCTGATGTTCCTTCTAACTCTTTAAATTCTGTGTGTGGCTTCACTTTAACTGAACAGAAACCAAGTGCCTACCATGTGCTAGTCCCCAGCGGATATCAGGATGGTCAAGGATCATCCTGCAGTCAAGGAACTTCATGGTCACTTGATTTGAGGGGGCTGCCGAAGCGCAGGGCAAAGCGATTGCCAAGTCTCTTGATATGGCCTCAGGCATGCAGGTGAGGGGGTAAAGGGCCAATTCCCAGTCCCATCAAGGGAGAGACCAGATGGTTCCCTTTAGTCCTTCCCTCTTGGACCGGCATGTTGGACGGTGCCCCATCCCACTCATTTGAAGTCCGACATTCAGCGTACCTGCCCTCTCAATTCTTGTTTACACCGAATTCCCCCATTACATGATCGCAGCATATGCTTCCTCCTTCGATACCTATTTCAGCAACTTTAGAATCCATTGCTGACCAGTCTGAATTGTGGATTTCACAGGTTCCCTCCAGGCCTCCGCCACACTGGCCCTCATCTCTCCTACTGCTACCCTGAGGCACCTCAGGCATGAGGGTCCCTCTCCTTTACCCTCAGCCTCTGACACCACACTTCTTTACGCTCCTCTTTGCCAGTTGAGCTTTTTAAAGTGCTCTTAACCCATCTTCCTTCTACCCTTACTGCTCAGTCCTTACTGTTCACTGGCTGCCAATCCTCTACCTACGCTATCCTGAAAAATACTTTATTCACCCCACTGTTCTCACCAGCCACTCCATTTCTCTTTTCATTCACAACCAAACTTATTGAATGAACAGTATATACCCACCCCTCCACGGCATCACTTTCTGTTCTGTAAACCTGTGTACACTCCTGTCCCCCTTACTCCTTGGTTTTTCCTTTTAACACATATTTGCATTCTCAGAATGTAAGCTCCACAGAAGCAGGGATTTTAAAGCTTTATTTACTGCTACATCTCCAGCTCCTCCATCAGTGCCTGGCACACAGTGAGCCCTCAAATGTACGTTGACTCATCTTCCCCAATTGTACCATAAGCTCCCCAAGGGTGGGGCTTTGTTTTGTTCCTGTTACATCTTCAGTGCCTGGCACCTAGTAGGCACACAATACTTACTGAATTAGCAAAGGAATCCAGTTGTCAGGTAAATTTTGTGATTTTTATCTTATTATTTTTTTTTTGGCTGTGCCACGTGGCTTGTGGGATCTTAGTTCCCTGACCAGGGATCAAACCCGGGCCCCTGCAGTGGAAGTGCAGAGTCCTAACCACTGGACCACCAAGGAATTCCCTATGTGATTTTTTAAAAAACACTAATTTGGTAGATATCGTTTGCATACTATCTTTTGCATCTGTCCCTTCCTTCTGTTACCTCACACCTGGGCTTCGGCAGTAACCTTTATAGCTCTGCAGCTGAAATCCGTCCTGCATGCTTGCACCAGATAACTTTCCCCAGAGATTTTGATATTGCTCCTCTGCTCAAGAACTTTCAATGCTTCCCTATTGTAGTTTCTAATGTATGAACAGGTGGTACTGCAAAGCTCATCTGTAAGCTGGCTGTTCAGAACAGTGGAACAAAGTTTCCCATCAGTGGCACATAACTGCTACTTACCTCAGATCACAAAAGTTTATGTCTATTTCTAAATATAGACTTTATAATCTAGCTACCATAACATAGCTCCAGTCATTGAATTGTAGTTTAGATAATTTAAAACAATGTTTCTAGAGAAAAATGTGCTCACAGTTTCATTTTTGGGAGCCAGGCACACATCCTGGCCTGCAGGGGATTCTCCCTCAAAGCTAAAATAGATGATCCTTACGGCTGTGACAGCAGCTATCTAAATACACCCGCCATTCACAGCTCTCTAAATTCCAATTCCATCATGAAATCTTTATGATGAAATCCTTTCCCCATCATTCTAGCTGAAAGTGATAGCTCTCCTCTGAAGTCTAGACTGCTTGACAGCTATTTCCTCTCTTGCATTGTCTTGTATATTTTATTTCTCATGAGTGTGTCTTATCTCTAATGAGACTGAAAGCTCCTGGAATGGAAAAGCTCTACCCTATAGTCTGTGGCACATAATAAATAGTGAGTACTCATTAAATGGCTACTTGAATAAATGAAGGAATTAATGCCTATTGCTTTCCAGAAGGCAGGCAAGTCAGGAGTCTGGATAATGGCCAATTCTGTTCTACTTCTTCAAAGTATCCTACAGTCCTGATATCAGGAGGCTGCCTTGGGCATGTGTGCTTGAGTCTGCAACAGGAAATGGCCGAAAGCATGAATGAGTCAGTGGAAAATGACCTTGGTTTAACAGCATTAGTTACTGTTTATCACATGCCTATATGAGCCAGGTAATTTGCAAACATATCTCTAATCTTTACAACTATTCTGAGGAAACTGGGGCTCTGAGACATTGTGATGTGACTTTTCCAAATCTCGAAGCTTTTAAGAGATGGAGCCAGGATTCTAAAGCATCTGAACCAAAGTCTCTGATTCCAGAGCAGGTTGAGAAGATGATCTAGAGTGACCTGCCTCACTGGCTGGTCAGGGGAGGATGTGCTTGCCTGGGGAATACTCTGAGGCTTCTTTCTTCCCTTATATTTCCTAAAACTGTTGGATCAAAGGCGATCCCACTAACCTTTCCCAGACCAAGAAGCATTTTTTTCAGTGATCATATGAATAGTTCCCCTCCCAGCTAGTACTTTTGGATCCCAAGTCCATGTTCTTTTGTCATCACCAGGCTGATTCTCAGCTCCTGGAAAAACAACTCAAAGTTTGAGTCAGACACTCCATGTGCTGTTCAAGGATCTTCCCTGCAACACTGTTTATAATAACAAGAAATTATAAACATGAATGCCTATCAACAGCAGAGTGGTTAAATACCACCATATGATGGAGTGCCAGTACCCCGCTGCTGTGAAATGACAGAAGGTTTAAGTATGTTGTTAAAGAGAAAAGGCAACTTACATACACATGTGATTGCACAGGCAAAGAAAATTCATTGAAGGACATTTATGCATTCAGAAAATATTTGTTAAGCATTTTAAGGTATCCAAGAAACTTATTAACAGGGGTTACCTGTGAGGAGTGGGTCTGAGGGAAAAACAGTAACTTGTGCTTTTTGGTAATCTTCTGTACATTTAAAAAAACTCCACAAGCAGTATTCTGTATAAAGTCAAGATAAAAAGAAGTTTGAGAAAACAAGTAGAAATATCCAACAGGTACTTGACTAGAAAGGGACAGGGCTGTACAGAACTTATAAGTAACAATTTTTTTCCCTTCTACAAATGAGGATGGCGGTAGGCGCGTCCTACTTTTAGTGCAGGAACTTACTCTAAAACGGGAAAAAAAAAAACCCTAGGGCTGATGATAAACCGAATACCGCTTAACCTCTGCGGCCCAGGTCTTCCTACCACGCGATCTGGAGAAGTATTATCTGTAGATGGTGTGCAACTGAAGCCGCGGGAGCTGCTGCTGTCGATCCCAGGGGTGCATCTTACACGCCGGGTCATTCATCTCCCAAGTTCTGTGTCAAGCTGGAAGAGACGCTGAATCTGGAACCACCCACCCAGCTTTACCAACGGGGCAACTTAGGCTTCAAGAGGTCACAGGGCTGGGATGTGACTTCGCCCCAGCGCTGACGTCAAAGGCCACACTCCTAACACACTACGTCCCGGCTCCTGTCCTGTAAAACTCCGCAGCCTCCAGCCGCCTAGGCGTCCTGTCCACAGCCCCGGGACACGGTGGAGGGCCCGGTGCCAGCACCCCGGAGGCAGCGTCCAGACAGAAGGGAGCGAAGTGTCCGAGTCCCCAGTCCCGAGAAACCGGGAGCTCGGCCTAAGAGCCGCCCCGCCGGCCACTGCCTGCCAGTCTTTCTCTCTCCGCAGCGCTTGCGAGTCTTGAAGATGAAGAAGCGAGTCCGTCCCGGACCACGGCCCGGCTTCTCCGGCACTCTCGGCTTCTTACAGTTAGGTTTCGACCGCAGCTCCGCTCTCCGAGACTTCCGGGCAGGGGGGCGCGGAGGGCTGGCGGCGGCGGCGTTCACAGACGGGACGCAGGGAAGACCAGTCAGCGCCCGCGAGACCCTTCCAGAGCGCATGCGCAGTGCGTGAGCGCGGAGAGGGCGCGGCTGGCCGCGACCGCGGCTGCGCAGAGGCGGTGCCAGGCGCTGCGCCTGCGCAGTGGCGGGGCGGGGCGGGAAGGAGGGAGGTGGTGGCAGCGGCGGCGGCTGCTGAAGAGGAGGAGGAGGAGGGGGAGCGGAGGGAGGTGTTTCTGTCAGTTCCGGCTGTTTGTTCGGGAAGTGGATCCGCCGCTGCCGGAGCACCCCGGAGGGAGCTGCGGATCGCGAGGCCAGCACCGACCGCGCCCGCTAGCGCTCGCCTCCCCCGCCCGCCATGGCCCGGGACTACGACCACCTCTTCAAGCTGCTCATTATCGGCGACAGCGGTAAGGGCCGCAGCGGCCGGAGGCGGCGTGGGCCCTGCCGGGCGCGGCCCGCAGGAGCCTCGGGGAGGACAGGCAGTCGGGGAGGTGCCGGCCCGCGCGGGGCGGGCGGGGCGGCCGGCGGCCCCAGGGGCGCGCGGAGAGGCTCCGGGCCGCGCCGAGGTGAGGCTGGGGTGCCGGGCTGCGGAGCAGGGTGCGCGAGGCTTGGGGCTGGGCGCCCGGTCCACTCGCCGCGCCGGTCCCTGCCTCACGTATGACCTTGGTCAAGTCGCGCGATCTCTGGAGTTGGAGAGACCTGGGTTCTAGTCCTGGGGCTACCAGCTTCCTCACTCTGACCTTGGGCGAGTTGTTTCGCCTTTCCGAGCCTCAGTTCCCTCATCTGAGAAGTGGGGACTTGCCTCGGTGGGTGGTGTGAGTATTGGATGAGATACAGCTGGAAAAGTGCTTAGTACTCGACCTGGCAGAAAGTGAGCTCCAGTTAGATGTTAGCTGTTGATGTGTTATCAGTAGCCTTTGTAAGCCTCGGTTTCTTCCTCTGTAAAATGGGCATATTCCCAGAACCTGCCTCATGGGATTCCTGTGAGGTTTAAATGAGGTAAGACAGGTAAAGCACTTTGTGCAGGGCCTGGTACATTCCTGCTGCATTATTACCTCTGTATGGTTCCATTTCCTCATCTGTAAAATGGAATAGTAATAGGATCTACCTCACTGGGCTGATTGAGTATTCAATGAGATAATGCACACACAGTGTTCAAAACAGATCCGGGCACATAGTGAGTGCTCAGTGTGTGTTTGCTGTTACATACTGTCTGCTGCTAGACGGGTGTTGGAGGTGGGTTGGCCAACATTACAAAAGTGCTTTGACCATTTATACACTCCTGTAGAGTTCCTAGCTCCCTCTCCAGTGCCTAGTGCAGTGCCTCACACTCAGTAGATGCCTAATGTATACTTATTGAATGAATGAATGAATATCAAGTGTCTTAAGAAAAGATAGGCTGGTTTCTGAGAAAGAGTGGAAGTTTTTTTTTTTTAACATTTATTTACTTATTTAGTCTGTGCCAATTCTTAGTTGCGGCAGGTGGGCTCCTTAGTTGCAGCATGGGAACTCTTAGTTGTGGCATGTGTGTGGGCTCTAGTTCCCCGACCAGGGATCGAACCCTGGCCCCCTGCATTGGGAGCGCGGAGTCTTACCCACTGGACCACCAGGGAAGTCCCAGGGTGGAGGGTTTTAGAAGTGTTTGGAGTGTGGCAGGTAAGCAGGTTTATGGGGTGACCAAGGGGTCAGGGAGGCAGGCCCCAGGAGGTTTATGGGAGCATAGCTGAGTTGCTGGGATTTTATGATGGGGAGGGAGGCTTGGGAACATGCCAGACTTATAGACCAGACCTGAGTTGAGTGTTGGCAGCGGTGTCATGTTACTGGAGGCAGGGGCCAGGTTGGTGGTGGAACCCATGGATTGTTAAGAAAAGGGGACCAAATCAAAGGGGTTGTCAGACCCTGATGTGGGAGTGCTGTGACGGTGTCATAGCTGGACCAGGAAGGTGGGTGGGTCGTGGTCTCACCGTGGAGCCGGGTTGGGACGTGGCTGGTGGTTTGGATCAGGTGAAGGGTGGCTGAGGCTTCTGAGGCTGCTGGTGGAAGGGAGAAAAGTTAGGGCTAACTAGGGAGATGAAGAGTAGCTGTGGCTGGGGGAGGAGTTAGAAAGGTGGAGGATGGATTCCTTGTGGTTTGAATGAAAGAAAACCAGACAAGCTATGTAGCCTCGCTCTTGGAGATGGCCTCGGGCATTTCACGGGGTCCTGAGGCTTATGCCTTTCAGGTTTTGATTTCAGCCCTCACCTTGGTTCTGAGGGGCTGGCACCAGGGTGATTTCTCTCCTTTTGGAGTTAAAGTCAGGCTACCATGGTCAAGGTCCCTATCCCTCTGCAAGACATCTGGGGCCTGTGTATTGATATACAAAAATGAAAAGCATAAGCTTAGCCAGAAGATGCACCCTATTGGCTTTTCTCCCTGGTGAAACCCAGGGGATGGTTTTGGCCCCTTTCTCACTGTACATTTTGCATGGTGTATTGATTTTTCACTCAGAAGTTAGGTGTGGGAGAAGACTCGCTGGGTCAAGATTTATGTGACCTGGTTCCTTGTTCAGTCCGAGCGTATAGGACTACGTTGTGTAGAGGAGATGGATGTTTTACAGTTTAATTTCTCCTGACAGTGAGCTGATACTCAAAGCCCGATGCTTATGAGGCTGGGAGATGGTAGCCATGGAAGTTCAAACTAAGCTTTGGCAACTGAGCAAGGAGACTAACATCACGCCCTCCCCTGAACCTGGCTCCTTATGTGATGCTTCCTTAAGGTTTTTCAAACGATTTTATAGACACTCTCTCATTTGATCCTTACACGTTGCCTGTGTGGTTTGTCAAATAAGGAAACTAAGGCTCAGGGTAGCTGACTGTCTTGCCCCAAGTCACACAGCTCTTCAGAGGCAAAGCCAGGAGTTAATGCACATGACGCTTTGTGAGCAGCTGGTGTGGGGCCTGGCACACAGTAGGCCCTCAATGAGTGTAAGTTTCTTTCTGTATAAATCTAGAGCTCTTCTTCCCACTCTGCCACATTGTACACGCTTCTGGAATACAACCCCTCAGCTTTTGCAGCTCTTGTTTGTGCCTAAGATTGTATACTCTCTCTTATGCTCTTCTGACATTGGCTCTGATTTGTAACAGCATTTCGTCCGATCCATGGGGCCAGCCAGACTCATCCTTAGAACCTGGAGGCCGCAGTGGCTGTTGAAGGTCTAATTGAAGCTTTCGACCTCACAGATGAGTGAACTGAGGCTCGGGGGTGCGGTGTGTGTGTGACCTGTCTGATCCTATACAGGGAATTAGTTCCTGAGCCAGGATTAAACCTGAGAACACGTTACTCAAAGGTCTAAGAGTTTCCAACAGTCTAGAACCGAAGCAAAGAGGGATGAGGGAACTAGAGCGCAAGGGAGGAGCACAGCCAAGGGTGGGGGCTTCTATGGAGGCATTTTGAGGACCAGAGCATCTGTGTAGGGCAAGAGGCAGAAGGCAGGGGCAAGAAGGAGTTTGATGCAGGGAGAGCAGTGGTGACTGAGAGTGGGGGGTAAGGTTTTTGCAGAGAGAATCTGTCTCCCTGCTACCAAGAGGCATCAAGGGCCAGGGCCTGTGCTCTCTGCAGGGTTGAGGGTGATGGGGCTGGCCTGTCGGGGTGCGTGCTGGACATGGCCCTTGGAAAGCTGCTGACTTCGGCTGTGGTGAAGGCAGATTGGTACCCGTCACTTCCTCCCCTGGGCGGGTGCTGCAGGGTGGATGGTAGCAGCGTGTGTTCCTAAGGTGGCTTCTTCAGGGGTATTTAGGAAACGGTGTTTCTCTGCATGGGTTTCCCTTCCTTTCAGGGGGGAGAGCAAGGCCAGAGGTGGGTGCTGGCCTGAAGAAGCCATTGACGTGGTGACTGTAGTGGTTTTGAGCAGCTCTGCAGATGAACTTGGGGTGAATGAAGAGCACCCGGAGAGGCCAAGCTGGGGGGACGCTGCTGCTTCACGCAGAGAGTACCCCCCGCCCTTAGACGTATGTGAGTCAGATACCATTTAACTTAAAAAAAGGATGCTGCCGCCCCCCGAAAGTTTGACCACCTCTGCTTGGGCTCCTTTTACTGCTGCAGCTGTAGCGTTGGGTAGCATGGCTGTCTGTGATTGGCATTGGCTTAGTCATAAATTCACTAAACAGTGTTTTGTTGGCCCCTACTGAGTGCTGGGCCCAGCTTCCAGCCCCGTGAACGTGCAGGGCAAGTGGAGCGAGACCTCCTTCCTAGAGGAACTCATGGCCCAGTGGCTCAGACACAAGGTTTTTGCTGAGTAAGCGGGCCAGGAGGCTCCAGGAGGAAGCAAGGAGCCGGCAGGGCCGATGGGATGTTGGCGCTGGTCAGAGCGCCGTGAGGGACTAGCCCAGGACTGGGGCTCTCCTCAGGCTGGGCAGGAAGCCTTGCAGAGGAAGTGGCCCCAGCGCGGCAGGCTGTGGCTGAGCGGCGGGGACCAGGGCTGCGGCACCTGTCTGCTCAGAGCTGCGCCCAGCCTGTCTTCAGGATGGTCAGACTCCGGTTCACTCCATGAGACAAGTTCTTCTGGGCATCGCTGGGCGACTCACCCACTTGGAGAGGTCCCCAGAGGAGATCGTCAGAGAGGACTGCCCAGAGAGGACGCCTGGGTCAGCTGGGAATGGGGCAACGGCAGCTCCCTCTGAGTATCTGGTGAGCGCACGGGTTCTTCCCCACAGCCAGGCACACACACTCAAAGTTCGCTCTTAGCTGGGGGCGTAGGCCTGGGGTCTGAGACCCTGGGTTAAGATCTTCTCTTGTCTAGCTTTGATAGCACTGCTGCTAAGACTCTGACAGGCATGGGACACAGGAGCCACTATGGGTTTTTTTGTTCCACTTCCCGAAGCAGATGCAAGAAGACCTCCCAAGCAGCATGTATTGGCAAGAGCTGTGGAGCTCCAGGGTGGACAGCCCTGGATTCAGATCCAGCTCCACGCCCCTGCCGAGGCCCCTAGACAAGCCGTGTAGCTTCTTGGAGCCTCTGATACCTCATCTTAATAGATGCAGCTGGACTTGCAGGAACATCCGAGTGCCAGCCACACGCAGTGCCCTGCATGTGCTAGTGCTTTCCTTCTGTGCTCGGTTGACCCAGCTGGCTTGGGGGGAGGGCAAGGGCGGAGACAGGAGGACACAGGGCACAGGACAGGTGCACTTGGAGGCTAAAGCTGCCGTGTGTTGAAGTGAAGGGAAGCCACCCCTATGACGGTTCTGCCTGTTCTTGGAACAGGAGAGACTGTGGGAAGTGAAATGGTCTGAGCACCCTGAGCACCCCTGAGCTGAGGGGTGTCAGGCGGGCGCCCCCCTCGCCGCCCATGTAGCCACCCGTGGCATCAGCCGGGGTGAAGGTGGCCGACAGTCGGTTCAAGTTGTCTGCGCCTCACTTTCTTCATGTGCAGAATAGCCCTGAGGATCTCCAGGGTGCTTTGCAGCCATGCAGCCCCTTGTCTCTCACCAAACCGAAGCTCCACATGTGATGTGCATTTTCCAGGGACTGCATTCTAGACACACCTTGGGGCCAGTATCCCTTGGTCGGCCTTCCCCTGCTTCGTGTCCGTCGTTGGGTCTCTTCCTTGGGGTTGCTGGGCCTGGCCCTCACACGGGCCCAGCTCGTGTCTTACACTGAGATGGAGGAAGAGGTCAGAGATCCAAGGGGAGAGGTGTTCTGGTGCAGGCTGGTTGGGGAGGAAGATGGGTGCTGCTCTGCCTCTGAAGAGTTAGGACTCGGGACCATCTCCCTGAAGAGGGGTAGGGGTTGGAGTGGGGACCCGGGCCTCCTCTCATTTCCTGCTTTCTCCCCTGCAGGTGTCGGCAAGAGCAGTTTACTGTTACGTTTTGCAGACAACACTTTCTCAGGTGAGTGTGCCGCTGGGATGCTGCCGGGTGTTTTGGTTTTAACATCCCTTCCCCTGGCGCCAGAACACCCTGGCCTCTGCCTAACGTCAGAAAAGTTCCTCATTCTGATTGCCAGACAGGGGAGGAGGAGGAGGGGGCGTAGGTTAGAAGTCTCTGTGGTCGGTCTTCATCTATCTTGTTCAAAAAAATCCTCCTGCAGGCCCATCCTTTTTCTACTCAGGGTCTTTTTTGTGTCCTAACATTTAAAAAAGAAAGAAAAAGACAAGTTAGGACATGCCTGTATAAAGTGTCAAACAGGAAGGCTCAATACAGTGAAAAAGGAGCACTGCTCCCCACCCCCTGCCCCACCCCCGTCCTGGGTACCCTGGTAGCCTCTGCTCAGTGTGATGTGTCTCTCACTCGACTCCACACGCTGTGGGCCGGTCACTTGCCTTCCCCTCGGCATATCAAGGATCATCCTTGCACGTCTACATGCAGACCTGTGGTACTTTTGAATGGCTGTGCAGCTTCCTGGGCTGTTCAGGGATGCACATTGTTCGTAACAGTGTTCTTGATGCGTGCATGCTTTCTAGTTGCCTCTATTTTAAGTGGTGCTGTATTTCTTGGGACACACTGTGTGTTTATTCTTGCATGAAAGTGGAGTTACTAGGTCAGGGGGTATGTGCTTTTAAAGTTTTCACAGGTACTGCCAGTTCGCCTTTCACAGAAACTGTACTAAGTTGAAGGGGTCTAAAGAGCCCCTTGTCAATGCTGGTAGGTACTAGGTCTTAGTGGTGTTCATTTTTGCTCAGCTGATAGGCAAAAAGTGCTGCTCGTTCAGTCTTGTGTTTCCCTGATCACTGGTGAAGTGGGGCACATTTTCATTGGTCGAGCACATCAGGTTCCGTGCAGAGGCTTTGGGCTGTCTTGGCCTCTCTGATCGAGGACTGATGTGTGACTACCTCTGGGAATTCCCGTGATGCAATTGAGGGGCGAGCTTCACTTAGGAAGTGATTACGTGGTGGATGCCTCTCTCTTGAGGAAGGGAGAGGTGGGTTTCTCCTCACAGTGGCCCTGCACACCCCTGGTGGCATGACATTGGAAAGAGTTGTCTTCTCTATGTGACCGTGAGTGTGACTGAGTCTCAGCTCATCTTTAAAAGTGGGACCAATCCCCATCCCTCCCACGTAGGGTTACTGCGAGGATTCCCCAGGACTAAGTAATCTCTCAGTAAACACCAGGGGTTTGTCGTTGTCTCCTGTTCGAGAATGGTGACTAGTGGGCACTTCTCACTGTGCTGGAAAACATTCCTCTTCCTCCTTATGTCCTTCTGACTCCCCCTCCTGTCAGCTCTCAACTCTTGGACGGTTCTCTTTTGCAACCTCTCTCCTCCTTTCCATTTCTACTACCAGTTCAGACTGCTGTTGATTCTAGCCCGAAGCATTACAGCAGCTCCTGCCCATCCCGTACCAGACTGCTGAGTTTATCTTGCTAATGCATGTCTCTGGCAGGGTTTCCTCTGTTTAAAAACCTCAGCGGTCCTCTCAAGTGAGCAGAGTTCACAGCAAGGTTTCTCCACTGTAGCACCACTGATGCTCTGGGCCCTGTAGCTCTTTGCTGTGGCGACTGTCCTGTGCATTGAAGGATGCTGAGCAGCATCCCTGGGCTCCACCCACTAGATGCCAGCACCCTTCCCCCTCCCAGTTGTGACAGCCGAAAATGTCTCCAGACATTTCCAAGTGTCTTCTGGGGGGTGACTCAACAATCCTCTGTTGAAAACCACTGGCCTTCATAATCTATCTTCAGTTCACCTTTCCAGCTTCCTACCTCATGCTGTCTGTTCATGCTTTTCTGTGTTTTCACTAGCTCGCTCACTTATTCAGCCATCAGCTGTGTATCAGGTGCCCACAGCACTAGGTGCTGGGCTGCTCTCCTTGGTGTAATCCAGTCCCCGCAGAGAGCCAGATGCCGCCTTGTCCTCTGTGCTGCCTCAGTTCTTTTCTTCTGGGTGGGATGTCTTTCCCCCAGCTAATCTCAGCCTTTGAAATCATACCTATTCTTTCAAGCCAGGTCTAAATGTGACTTGCGCCCGAGAGCCTTCCTTGATCTCCACCCCACTTTGAACTTTGACCTTTCCTATCCACTCTACACACTTGATAGAGTCAGTTGTGTGTGTGTCTTGTCTGCGGCACCGGGTCACACTGTCAGCTCCAAATGGAGTGAGAACATGGGCTCTTCTAGCATTCGGCCTTTGTAAGCCTGGACAGGACTATTCTGTTGCCAAAAATTCTCTTTAACTCCATCTTTCACACAGATGCCCCAAGAGAGCTATTTACAATGCAGCTCTCATGCTTGGATTAAACCCTTCAGTGCCTCCCTGTCACACACAAAAGAGAAAGTCCAAGCTCTTGAAAATGGCACAAAGGCCAAGATCTGGCCTTGCTCACCTCCACCCCGAACCTGCCTCCCTCCGTGTGCTTGACCTCAGGCCACTACCCCCCACCCCCCCACACACCACTGCTACGTTTGCTGCCATCTCCTCTGCCTGGAGCAGTGTTTTTCAAATTGCAGGGTGGGACTTAGTTTTATTTTTCTAGTTTTTATTGGAGTATAGCTGATTTACACTGTTGTGTTATTTTCTGCTGTACAGCAAAGTGAATCAGTTATACAAATACATATATCCACTCTTTTTTGGATTCTTTTCCCATACAGAGTATTACAGAGTAGTTTCCTGTTATATATATATAATAGGTTCTTATTAGTGATCTGTTTTATTTGTATATAGATATATATATTTTACATATAGTAGTGTGCATATGACTTATGTTTCAGGAAGTTAATTTTGTGGGTCATTTAAAATGTTTGGACTAGAAAAGAGAAGCCCGGAATGCATCATAGGCTCCCACCGTTCCCAGGCCACAGTGAATGCGTCCATGCCACGGCCACTCTAGTAGAGGGGCATGTCCCCTCCCCCCAGTCACGTCCCCTGTTTTATTTTCTCTGTGGCACTCGTTGCTCTTGAAATTGTCTTCTTTATCACTGTTTCATTGTATCCTGTCTGTTGCCCTCACCTTGGGGCTCGGACTTTGTCTTTTTTGTTCAGGGCTGTGTCCTCCAGGCACTTGGAGTGAGCGGGGCGGGACAGTGGAGCCCAGGGTCACCTGTGCCATTTAGGGCGTGGTCTGACCAGGGCGGCCTGTGGGCCCTGCTAACATCTGTGTGTGTGCAGGCAGTTACATCACCACGATCGGAGTGGATTTTAAGATTCGGACTGTGGAGATCAACGGGGAGAAAGTGAAGCTGCAGATCTGGGACACGGCCGGGCAGGAGCGCTTCCGCACCATCACCTCCACGTGAGTCAGGCCAGCCCCGCTCCTGCTCAGACCCCTTGCCACCGACATTCAGACACAGTTGAGCCACTAGTGCCGGGTCACGATAGAAATGCCACTGGGGCGGGCCCCCGCGACTGTTGGGAGGTGAGCTCCTTGCCGGCTGCAGTGGGTGGCGTCAAGTGGGGTCCTTCCTCTTCCTGAGGCTGCAAGAAGAGGAGGGGGCGTGGTGGGACAGCGTGCGCCAGTCCGCTGACCCTCTGGCCTGTGGTTCCTTTGTCTTTAAAATGGGGTAGCAGTGGTGATGTTGGCTTTGCCAGGTGGTGAAACACTTAGGCAATGACAGTGCTCTTGTTAGGTGTCAGCTGTGACAGGCGGGGTCGTGAGGTCAGCTGTGCAGGCTCCCGTCACCACCCTGACTTCCGAGAGGGGGCTTCCCTCTGCTGGGAGGCCTGGAAGGAGCACTGGTAGGTAGGAGGCCGTTGGGTGGCCCCTCCTCCCCAAAGCTGTCTACTGGGAACCCAGCTCATGCTGAGGGCTGTCCTCCTTTGCTGCTGCAGTACCTTTGTAATTCTTAGCTGTAAACAGGAGGAAAACCTAGCTGGAGCGCCAGACAGCAGGGGTCCTGTGGAGTGGCTGTTGGTTAATGGAACAGGTTCCAGGAAAGAGCAGGGCTATGAAGGCAGACACTTGGGAATTTACATTTTTGCTCTGCTGTGTGACCTTGGGCAAGTTGCCTAAACCCTATGCTTCAGTTTCCCAGGGGGCTTGTCTTTGGGATTTGCTTTAATGCCAAGTCCAGTGTGCTTGGGGACATCCACGTGTGAACATGGATGATGCCATTGAGCTCCCTGCAGCTGGTACTCTCATCATCCCTGTTTTACAAACGAGGGAGCTTCCGAGGGGGTCCTGCTCCCTGTGATGGGCAGCGCCTGCGCTCCACACTGGGGTGTGTGCAGAGCAGGAGCCAGCGCCTGGCCTGGAGTAGTCGCTTCTTCCATCGGCCTCTCCTTTGCCTCCCCCAGCAGAGCCTGTGTGAGTGGGGCTCTTGGGAAGGCACGAGGGAGTGTCGTCTCCTCCCGGCAGGGTGAAAATGGGGCAGACCCCCGGCTGGCCACCCATCTAAGAGGTGGCTCAGGATCTGAGGGGTGGGAAGTGTGAGGGTCGAAGAGCCCCCACGGTGGTGGCTGGGAGTGTCGGGGTGTCCAGGGGTGCCAGCTGGGTGGATGGGTGGCCCTGGTCAAGGGGCTTCAAGGGGCCAGAGCCTGAGCAGGCCGGGGGCGGCCTTCTGTCACTGGGCCAGCCCTGTGGTGAGCACACGAGCCAGGATCTGTGACTCCCTGAGACCCCGGGGGTCCCCAGTCCTGGGGGCTGCCCAAGGCAGGTCTCTGCAACTACTTCCCGATGAGCTGCCTGAGCCCCCTTGTGTCTTGGTAGCTGCCAATGAGGCCTCAGCTAAGGAGGGCAGCTGGGGTCAGGGGGTCCTTGGGGTAGGACAGACATCATGAGCTTTGGGCAGCCCAAGCATCTAGGCCTGAATAAGACCAAGACCTCTTGTCGGGGTCGGGAGGAACGGGCACTGACCCCCAGATATCCTTACTCTGGGCTGGGACTGTCGCCAAGGACCTTACCTGCTTCATTTCATTTAATCCTGATAAAAAGTCCTGTGATTATCTCCAGTTTACAGACAAGAAAACTGAGGCCCAGAGAGGGTGAAGTAACCTAGCTTGCTTGGTTAGGAGTTGAACTGAGGGTCTGGCTGATGCCGAAGCTCTTGCCTTTAACTGGTCCACAGCTCTGCTCTCTGCTGGCCCTCCACCGCCACGGGACTGGGGCCGGGGCTGAGGCAGACGGCAGATGCTCTGGTGCCTCCTGTGGGTTAAAACCAGTCAGGGAATTCAGGGCATCTGAGGATACTGGGCCTGTGGCCACAAGAAATGCTCCAGGCAGGGCAGTGGGGCGGGGGAGCCTGAGCCCTTTCAGCAGAGAAGCACGGCCCTGCCCGGCCGGCCATCCTGAGGTCAGCTCCTTCCAGGGCATCGGGAAGAGGGTGAACTGCCTCACTCATCCTCTGGGGGAGAACTCCGCTGCCTGCAGGCAATCTGGGTTTGCACGGGAAGGGGGAGTGCCGCACGCCAGTCGGCCTGCCTGCGGGCTGAGGGAAGGAGTCTGGAGTTTGTTTCAGGAGTTTGTTCTCTTCCAAGGATTGGGGCAATCAGGGGGCAATAACGTGGCCTTTTCTGATTCAGGGCATTAAAAGAGAAACTAAAATTGCATCCTGTTAGCCTGCTGAGAACACCCTGTTGTCCCCCTCACTGTTTCTTGCCTCCTGGTGGCTGGGGTTCACTGACCCTGAGCTGTGGCTGGGGGCACGGGCTGGGGTGGGGTGCTGAGGGCAGAGGGCGAGGCGGAGGCAGGGAAGCCCCTTCCGTACCTGGCCCTGGGCTCAGACCCAGGCTGTGGCTTGCAGCAGTTCACTCCACTCAGCCTTACATCCTCACTGGTGACGTGGTGACCCTCCTGTCTTGTACCAGGTGTGGCAAAGATCAGTAAGGTCGTGGGTGTGAAGCACCGGCGCTGTGCTGGCATAGAGCCAAGTTGTGGCGCGTGGACGTGATGACTGATGGAGGAGGAGGTGGAAGCCCAGCACACCGGTGCCCTCCTCGCCCGAGCTCTGAGCTCCGGACTGGTTCTCTCGGGTGACACCCCCTTGCCTGGGTCCCAGAGAAGGCGGAGGGTCCCGGGAAGCAGTGGGGGCTTGTGCTGGGGCCGCGGCTGTAGGTATTTCTTGGCATCTTCAACTGTCTTCAGCAAAGGAGGGTCTGGAAACACAGTCCACTGCTCGCATGTCCTTTGTTGGAGGGGGACAATCATCTGTCCTCACTGGTTCCCGGCATGCTCTCCTGCACCTGCTCAGGTGGGTGTCCACCAGGTGGACCCAGGTGATGACCTGGTGCTCTAGGGGGCAGGGAGGGGCAGGGCCTGGATGGCTTGATTGTTCGGGCTCCCCAGGGCAGGGCGCTGTGTCCCCAGGAAGGCAGAGCTGCGGGCAGATGAAGCTCCTGGGGGATGTCAGCGGGTGTCTGAGGGTGGAGAGCCAGGGTCGTGAGAGAGGCTGGGCTTTTCTCACTGCCTTGGTGGCCGGCCTGGGGAAGCTGCTATTGCTGCTGCCTGCCATGCTGTCCCTTGGTTTTCTTCCATCTGTGTCGGGGGCCCAGATTGTCACTGAAGGAATAGTAATAGTGATAATAAAGAGCTGGCCCTTGTGGAAATATGTATTATCTCCTTAGTCCTCACAACCACCCCAAGAGTCCTAGTACCCCCATTTTACAGTTGAGGAAACCGAGGTGCCATGAGGTGCATGCAGTAACCTTCCCAGGGCCCCACAGCCTTTCATAGATGGAGCTCTTCTGACCTGTGTCCTGTGATCGGGCCTCGACTGTGAGGGGTCAGCCAGAGTGCTGACGGGCAGGCAGGTGAGAGCACAGCTGCACCTGCCAGCCTGGCCGGCCCCATCCTCGTGCAGCCTGTGGTGCCTCAGAACCGCCACCTGGGAGGGGCTGCTTTCCTACGGGCTTGGGGCCCTGATGAGCCCCGGGAGGGCAGAGGCGCTATGGGCTGGGTCGGGGGGGAGTCCCCGTCTACCCGTGAGCACGGCCTGTTGCAGGCAGTGGTTCTTACCCTCATTGTTCTCAGAAACCCCTGGTGAGTGAGAATCTCTGCAGCGCTGGGTGATGTGACGTGTCAGGGTAAGGGGTGTCACCTGGCCACTGGGTCAGTGAAGGCTCTCTGGAGAAGTGTGAGGCTCTGTCCTCCTCTTCCTTCCAGGGTTGATGTCCTCCATCTGTCCTCCTGAACCATGTGAGTGAAGGGGGATGTGGCGTCTGGAGAGGAATGTTCACATCCTCCTGCCTTGCAGACCTTCCAGCTGACCGTAGGCGCCGGGGTCTGTGCTTTTGGATGCGTCCTGATGCCCAGGTCATTTCCATGCCCTACCTGCCCCCCGGCCTGGATGAGCCTGGAGTGGCAGGAGGGGAGGTGCCCACCTGCCCCCAGGGGAGTGAGAACAGACCTTGGCAGGCTTCACAAGTGGTGCGTGTTCTTGGAATGGCATTTTACTATGACAGATTTGAGGACAGAAAAAAGTTTTGAATGTTAAAAAGAGGACAGTGGTAATATGATGTCAAATGCAAACATCGCCTGAATTTTAAAAATAAAACAACTTCAAAGAAGTTTCAAGCTGTTGGCAGCCTCTGAACGATTTGGTTGGCCACCGCAGGGCCGAGCGCTCCCCATTTACCGTGCCTGGGGAGCAGCATGAGCAGCAGTGCTGCCGGCGGCCTACCTGCTGGCTGGGCTCTGGATGTCCAGCCGAGGCCGGAGGGAGAGGAGACACCAGGCGTGCTGGGGGAAAGCACTCGCCCCCTCGCCGTTTCCCAGCCGCTGTCTGGATGCGGGCAGGCGGGTCCTGCGAAGGGGCTACTCTTGTTTAGGCTGAAGCTCTGACGCAGACCCTGGCCCTACAGATATTATCGGGGGACTCACGGGGTGATCGTGGTCTATGACGTCACCAGCGCCGAATCCTTTGTCAACGTCAAGCGGTGGCTTCACGAAATCAACCAGAACTGTGATGACGTGTGCCGGATACTAGGTGAGGCTGGACCCAGCAGGGTAGACAGTGGGATGGAGGGTGGCAGGGCGTTCCCACGGGGCTGGGCTGACCCTGCTTTGCCTTGAAGTGGGGAATAAGAATGACGACCCTGAGCGGAAGGTGGTGGAGACAGAAGACGCCTACAAATTCGCCGGGCAGATGGGGATCCAGTTGTTTGAGACCAGCGCCAAGGAGAATGTCAACGTGGAAGAGGTGAGGCCTGCGCCGGAGGGGCAGGGGGTGAGCACGGCCCAGCTCTGCTCCACCACCATGGCCTCCTTGCCCCACCCTGGCCTGCCCGGGGCATCCAGGTGGCCGACAGAAAACATCACACTAACGGCCGTTGAATGAGTGCCTCCTGTGTGTGCCAGGCCTTGTGCTAGGCTCTTTACAGGTGCCACCTCATATCTCACCAGTCCTCTGAGGTAAATTAGTCCCATGTTTCAAATGGGAAACAGGTTCCAGCTCGTGAGAAGCTGAGTCAAACTATGACGTGCTCCACACCACAGCCGTGCACAGTGTCCACTCAGTCCTCTGCCTCCCCGTCCCTCCCCACTGTCACCTCTTCCTGCTCTCTGGCTTTCCTTGGGGCCTTGGCCTCCTGTAGAGACCAGCTAGCTTTCCTGTGGCCTCCAGAGCTTGCTTGGGTGGGTGTCCGGGCGAGCCCCCAAAGGCATCTGGGGAGGCACATCCCCTCAGACTGGCTGGGCCTCTAGACCGGCGCAGCCTCCTGTCACTTAATGCTGCAGCTGCTGGAAAGCGCTTGTGAGTCTTTGGAGAAAAGCAGGACCTTTTGCCACAAGCCCAGGCTGGCTGCCCTCATGGCTTCAGGAGGGTCCTGCCTGTGGGGTGTGGAGCCCAGGGGCGCCAGATCCCACTGCATCCTGGGCTCGGGCTGCCTGATTGCAGGGACCCCGGGCACCTGCGTCAGGCTAGGGTCACAGTGTGGGCTTTTCCACTTAGGGGCCTGTGGCGGGGCCCTGAGTCCTCTCCACGCTTCACTGTTGCTTGTGTAGATTGGGGTGGGGTGAGAGCCTCTGCCTCCCGGGTTGCGGGAATGAGTGAAGCAAATTATGTCACATACTTGCTACCTTTCCCAGAAGTGGAGGAGAGCTGTGGGGTGGTCCGGGGAAGGTTCTAGGCAGGGTGTGCAGGGAGGTAGCGTGGAGCGGGCAGGCTCTGGGTGCTTCTGGTCCATCGCAGGGGCACCTTTATCTGTGTTGTCTGGAGTCCAACTGAAGGAAAGGAGTTCTTTCTCCTTTAAGAGAAAGACTGGAAAACCCCTTCCCTGAGACGTAGCTCAAAGGTCTTTGATGTTGTTCCTCTTTGACCTTTATAATTCACCACCTCCTTCTAGATAGGGTTTGAAGATACACATACAAAAAAAACTCACCTGTAGAACTAGAAAGCTGGGCCTGGGGAGGCAGGGAGTTGGCCACGCTGTGATGGGGCCTCCACGCTGGTCTGAGGCCTGCCCTGCCTCCTTCACCCTCACAGATGTTCAACTGCATCACAGAGCTGGTCCTCCGAGCAAAGAAAGACAACTTAGCGAAACAGCAGCAGCAACAACAGAACGATGTGGTGAAGCTCACGAAGAACAGTAAACGAAAGAAACGCTGCTGCTAATGCCCCCAGCCCACTGCAGAGACTGCACTGCGGCCACTCCCCCTGCCCCAGGCCAGGGGGCTCCTCTCCTGGGGGACACTGTTTCGTGCCGTTATTTAAAGAATTCTCTCCACGTTTTTGTACCGGGAGGCGCCATCGGCACTTCCTCCCCTCCCCCATCGAGTGCCAAGAAGGTGTTGGACAGCCTGCCCTTCCCTTCTGGCGCCCCTGCCCCCCGGCCAAGGCGCCTGGGCCCGGCGAGGACGCTGCCAGCCAAGCGGACTGATTAACCGGAGTTTGTACATAATGTATATTGCTTTAACCAGCGCATCACCCTTGTCCTGCTCTGGCTCTTGCCTCCCTAATGCCAGCCTGCTGCGACACCCCCTCCCCACCCAACCCCAACTTACTGCCAGCAGCTTCCTGAGGGGACAGGATTACATGCTAGACATACCTTTTGCCAACCTGGGCTGGTGAAGTGGGCTCCACGTGACTCGTTCTCTCCTGCAGGCTGTCGGTGTCTGTCCCTGGCATGTAGGGGCTCACCCCTGTTCAGGGCCTCTGCCGGCCCAGCTCCCTCCCCTCTCCATCCCATCCTGTAACCATTCTGGCAGCTGAGGAAACCTGGCCTTGAAGTGGGCCTGGGGTTCCCATCAGAGGCCTGGCCCTTCATTTCCACAGAAGGAGTCACTCCTGCCCTTTGGCCAACGGATTTCTTGTCCTGCCTTCCAGATGCCTCTGAGCTACAAACCCAAGGGAGCCGTGGCTTCTAATTTATATACCAACCTGTTTTGGTTCCAACAGAAAGGTAGGGGTGTGTTTGTGCAGGGATGGGCTTGCAGGGGGACTAAGGAGCATCATTTTAACAGATAAAGAAAAATGAAGCCAAATCAAATGAATTAAGTTCCTCATACTCTTTTTCTCTTACTGAGGTTTGGTTGGCACAGCATCAAAAGTTGTGGCCGCCCAACTTTGGGTCCAGTGTTTTTAGAAAAACTGAATGGCTTCCTGTCATCATGGAGCCGGGCTCTTGGCTGAGCGGCTCTGCCTTCCCGGTGGTTTGCTGGTGGGAAAGGAGGGGCCTTCCACCCCGGTCTCTGTCGGCCCAGGGCCTCCCGCTGAGTCGTGGGTCTCCGATGCAGCCCCAGGCACCTTTGAGTGTGGGGAGTGGGTGCCAGGGGCCGCTGGGCTGTGGGGACAATGTCTCTGAGCTGCACGCAGGTAGCCTTGGATCACTGACAGGACTGTTTTAGTACAAAGGTAGCATGAGGATTTCTTAGTGAATGGGAAGGAATGGCCGCTGGGGCTGGGAGCCAGCTCTGACCCACCGTGGTGCCCTGGAGGAGAAACCAGGGTCGTCTGCACTTGATGACTGTCACCGCCACCCCCTCGAGACGCTTCATTCACCTTTCCTCTAAAAGGATCACGTAACCTGGGAATAATTTATTTCAACACCATGATGTGTTTTACGAGATTTCTTTTCCTAGGTGATTTCCAGGCCAAGCCCTGATTGGACAATCACATCACAGATCTCACTGCACATTTTCCATGTCACTGTTGATGGGTTTTCAATCAGTAAAAAACTGGGGGTTTCTTGTGTCCTGTCTCTCCACTTCCCCAAACTGCCAAAAGCCCATAGTTCTGTGTGACAGGCCTTCACTTTGGAGCCACAGGATGAGGTGGGAGCGCTGGGCCTGGGAAGGCGGTGCTGTGGGGGTGACAGCAGGTAGCCCTGTCTGGTTGGGGTGCTGAGAGCCACAGCATGGTCTCCATCCTCAGGACCGTCCTGGTGACCACAGGTCCCGTGGAGGGTGTGGAGAGCTCAGGCCTCCTGGGTGGGCCACAGCTCGGCTCTGAGGTGACACTGGTGTGGCAGTGCTTGCAAATTCAAGCGGCAAGAGGAGGGGGTCCTGGAAGTTTCCAGCCCAGGCTAGAAGCCACCGTGGCTTCTGGCAACTGGACATCCAGACCCAGGTGGTGGGGTGATTTGGTGATGACAGTGTGCCTGTCCCGCTGAGTGTCACACACATGAATGGGGGGTGGGGGAGGGGGAATTCAGGGCTGGACCGGCATCCTGGTGGACCTGATGTGAAATTCCTGTTGAACAACAAAACTTTTAAATGGTTTGCTAGGATTATTTCTGTATTGAAAGTTTCTAATTATGCTTTTTAAAAAAATACTAAAAATAAAGGTTCAAGCTGCCAGATTTTCTTCCAGGGTCTGTTTCCTCTCCTCCAGCTGTGCTCTGGGTGGGCCTGGCTGCTTCCCACCCATTGTGTCCAGCTCTTGTTTGTTCTGGTCTGAGTCCTGCACAGGTGCCCATCAAGGCTCAGGGATGCTTTCAGAAGCCAAGTTTGTTTTCTCCATGAAAGGTGGGTCCAGGTTGAGCTTCCCCTCTGGCCGGGAGCACATGTGGTAAGATGCCAGGGGAAATGCCATGTTTATTCTCCGTGTGCCCAGAAGGATGCAGCGGAAGCTTTGCCTACAGTGATTTCTTTCTGCCTCAGAGTTTCTGCCAAGCTGTTGGATCTGCTCACGGCTTGGTAAGCGGTGCTGGCAGGGCCTGCCTGTAGCTGGGCAGCTGCGGCGCTGGCAGGGAGCCCGGGGCCAGGGTGGGCGTAGACATGGTGCCTTGGGTCACTGCTCACAAAACAACTGTCACTGATGGGCTGCCTCCACTCTCCAGGGGAGGTGCCTTTTCCTGGCTGAATCCACTGATTTTGCACCAACGTATGAGGTGACCTCCCAGGTGCATGGGTGACTCACTATCACTGCCTTTTCACAGCCAGCCAGCCAGCGGTTCGAAAACGTAAAGCTGCATTCTGCCCAAACACCCCCTCTAGGTACCCAGTGACTGAGGCGAGAAGCTCTGTAGAAATTCATTTTATTCTTGAGACTATTTTCAAAAGAAGCAGTGGTGTGCTGTTTTTCTAAAAATATGCCTTTATAGATTCATATATAATATGTATATTATAAAATCCATACATGTATTTACATGATTGCTACATACAAAATTACAGCACTGTGGTATGTACATATCTATAGGTACATTCTTTCCACTCATCCCTGCTGTGCTTTTCCCTTGTGAGGGAGACGAGCCTTTGTAAAGCGGCTTGCGGGCTGGCTCAGTCCGGGCGCCTCTGAGTCAGGGCCTCAGCAGAGAAGGTGAAGTGGTCGCTGAGGAAGGATCAGGAGTCGGGTCGCCGGGTTGGTCCTTCTGTGGGCCTGGTGGGCAGCATGTGGAGGCGTCCACCCCGTGGTGCCAACACTGCCCTTGAGGTGGAATGGCTGACCACAGACCCCTCTGGAGCCATTCTGTGGCCTGGACTTGCTTGGCCGAGCCAAGAACTTGTACTAGGTAAGGGGTGCCAGGGGCCTGTGGGAGGAGCAGACCCCTCTCAGCCCTGGCGCCAGGAAGGGGAGAGGGCTGAGGGCTAAGCCTCCAGCGGGCCCTGTTGAGGAGGAAAGCCTGCACTGGAGGGGGTGGGGGAGGGAGGGCAGCAGTGGCAGGGGCTGGGGCAGGCCCTTCTCCCTCTTAGGCTCGGGGTGGCCTCAGCCAAGCCCCGGCAGGGCCCGCTGTGGCCGAGTGCGAGCGTAGCCCTAGCCGTCAGGCCCCACAGGCTGGGGCTCCTGGCCCGTAGGTGCTCCAGCAGAGGTGCATGCACGCGGGTGAGGGGCCGCTTCCTCCCTGGGCCAGGCGTTGCTGGAGGGTGGGGTTCAGGCTGGGGCCTGGTGCCCTGCAGGACTAGGCCCCCATGGCTCAGACCAGCTGGGGGCAGCCAGGGCCTCCTGAGGCATGCAGAAAGGGCCTCCATTTCTTCCGTTCCCCGTATTCCAAAGCAGAAGGGCAACGGTGCTTGGGGTTGGGCACGGGAGTCATTGAGGGGTAGGCGGGGTGGGTTGTGATCCATCAGGTCTGAGCAGCAAAGCCCAACCAAGGGGCCACTCTGGAGGCAGTCCGAGCCCTGCTCAACAGCAGCGGATCCCAGGGAAGCCCAGGCTGGGTGTGGCCAGGCAGTGGGGACAAGGCTCCTGCCCATCCCTCTGTTGAGAGCAGCCTTCTGAGGCCAAGTGGGCCCTCCTGGACGACTTGGCCCCTGTGTGGGTGGGCAGCGCGGCTGCTGAGCCTGGCCTGGGGGTGGGGTCTGGTGTGCACACATGGTGCACTGCTCACATGCCCCCTTTTCAGTCGCCTCCAGTGCACCCATCCTTGCTGGCCTGACTCCTCCCAGTTTAAATTTTCCTGAAGAATGAGAAGAGCCGTTTGCCTTCAGCGGTGCTGGGCTCATCGCCACGCCCCGAGCCGTGGGCCCTGGAGAGGGCAGCAGCAGGCCGGCTCTGTTCCTTCAGGTGCGTGTCCATCAGCTGTCGGTCAATGACCCTGTGCATGTCATCCTGCAGAGGGCAGAGCGGAGGGGGCTGAGCAGCTCTGACCCGGCGCTGCGGGTGGGCGGGGAGGTGGCAAATGTAGGAAGCACGAGAGATGAGGATGAGGGATGAGATGAGTGAGCGGCTGCAGCCACGGCTGCCCCGATGCGACCAAGCAAGCAGCAAGTGTGGATGCAGTGCGGGGACACAACAGTAGCCACGCGGCACCTCCAGTCTCCTCAGGGCTTGGGCTGGCTTCTCACTAGTATTACTCCCTCGGCTGACCCCGCAGACCAGGTGTGTCTCTGTGGGCCCAGAGGATGGCCGCAGCTGATACTTGCCTGTCTGCCTCTCCACCCAGCCTGCCAGCCCACACCAGTGCTCAGCCTTGCCTGTGACCGGCCCTCTCTGTCCTGCTTCCTGTGTCCCCTTGGGTCTGGGTGGGCACCTCTCACTTGGTACCCACCCCCCACCAAACCCTGGGGTGGCCTCAGCTTGCCAGCTCTCCAGCCTAACATCCTGGCCACAGGGGGCTTTTCCTGCCCCTTCATCCCCTTCAAATTATTACCAGCCTGAACTGCTGATGCCCATGCACTCCTGGCAGGCCCACGTGTGAGGTCACAGGCTCCCTGGTGCCGTCCTCGCTGACCACCAACCACGCGCTCGGCCCCCACTGGCAGAGGCCAGGGGCCATCACCATCTTCGGGGCTTGTCTTGCTCCAACTTACGCCCACTTCCTTGGCTTCTTCAATGGGGTAGCACCTTTCCCCTCCGGTGTGTTAAAGTTGCATAGAAAACTCCCCCTTCTCCCTGACTTCGCCTTACGGAACATCAGCTTTTACGCCACGGAGTGGCTAACGGACGGAGCAGCTCCACTCTCCATTCTACTTGCTAGATTCTGAGTCTGTGCAAGATTCCATTTGATAAAGGCGTTCCACCACTAACACATGAAAACTATCGGTTTAGAATCAAAAGCAGCCCTGTCTAGTAACATCAGCCGGAAACACAAGCATCTGCCTGATTCCTTCACCCTGAACCCGATGGGCTCTGGGATGTCCTGGTGAAAAGACCGAGCCTTGGGCCGAATGCTGGAGTGAATCAGCTGCTCGTGTCTGTTCGTGCACAGGACTGTGAGGCCTGCTTTCGGGCTGGGCGTTTCCTGAGGTCGGGGAAGATGACCTCAGCGGCCCAGAGCAGCTGCTCACTTGGTGAGCACAGGAAGTGGGCTGGCTGGGCCCCACTCCCAGCTTGACCAGCTTGTCCACCACTCCTACACACTCACCTAAGCTCTCACCAGTCACTCAAATGTCTTTGCAAGTTTCAGTGTGAAACAAAGGGACTGTCCTGACCAGGTCACCAGGTGGCGGCGGGTGTGGACCCCTCGCTCACGTCCTGCTCTCCTGCCTTCCTCCCCTCTTCATATTCAACTTCCTACCTACACCTCTCCTCCTCCTCCTCACAAAAATGAGATATAGTCCCTACTTTGAAGGTCCCCGTGTCGTGTCAAATCCTCAGCACAGTGCCCTGTACTTGGGAAGTGCTCCATAAAAATCTATGTTGTTAAGTGTTCTCTGGTACATTGCAAACTGCATTTTTTTTATACTTTAAGATTTATCAAGATAATTCCGTGAAATATATCAGTTCAAAACTTCGTACACACACATGCATGAGCTGCTCATAATTCCATGCCGGCCGTTACTTCTATAAAACAACCCATTTATGAGGAGGTGGAACCAAGAAACCAGGGCCAGACGGGTCAGCCTGTCAGTACTGGGCCACCTGCTGCCGCGCTCACCGGATGTGACAGTGGAAGGAGGAGGGAGGCCAGGGCTCGATCGATGGCATGGCACGCTGTACGGAGATGACGCCGGCACCGACACACAACACGGTGGACCACAAGGGAGGCGGCAGGGGCGGGACTGCGATGGTGGCAGGGAAGAGGGTGGGGGGATGAGGGCTCAATCTCACCTCAAAGGCAGGAGGGGTGTACAACTAAAGCTGTTGATACGGGAACTGAGAAAGGCCACTAGATCAGAAACCAAAGGAGCCAGATAGTAAAAAGCCCTGAGGAAGCAAACTGTAGCCGAGAGAAAAGAGAGAAGAACAGGGGCGGTGAGCCAGGAAACAGCAGCTGGCTTTGGGGCAGGAGGCAGGGAGCCAGGGAGCAGCTCTCTAGGGGGGAAGCCAGTGCTCCTGCGGCCAGCCCGGCAGGGCCCTGGAGGGACAGTCACTTCTAACCTGCCCTCCATGTGGGGCTTGCCTGGGAAAGCCCAAGGGGACTTTTCATCTATCTGGTTAGGATTTCTTCGGGAGAAACAAGAATGGTTACACCCACATTCTGAAGTTGTACTACCCTAACCTCATTAACAAAAAGCAAGTATGACCCTGGCCCAGTGGGCAGCCACGTTGGCTGAGTGGACTCTGACAACTGTGGCCCTAGAGACGGACACACTGACTCATTTTCCCCAGACCTGTGCCAGGACAGTGCTCTTTGGAAAAAAGGAAGCTGGCCTTTGAGAAAGGGAAGAGCATCAGCTGCTGGCAACCCAAGGATGGCTGAACTACAAACATCCAGTTGTGAATTTTCAGTCAGTCATACAGGGCTTCCTGGGCCCTCCACGTTAACAGCCGTTTCTTTCTAGCTAATTTAAACAAAGCCAGGACAACTAGCTGAAGGAGGCCCCTGTTCCAAGCCTAGAGGTCGGCACAGCCTGGGGTTCCTTGCTCTCGAGAGCATCTTCCTTTAGGCATTCTTCCCCAGGGGCTGGGGGACCGCGAGCCCTGAATTTCATCAGGTGAAGACTGGGATTACTGCTCACCCCACACGCATGGGACCCTCCAGTAACAAGCTCTCAGCCTGGGTTCAGAGACTCTCCCTTACCTGCCAAGCCTCAAGCTGCTGCGAGAGGTTCAGTTTCTGCTGAATGGCATCCAGTAGCTGGCTGTTCAGAGACATCATGTCCATCTTGCACTTGGCGAGTTCCAGCTCCACAGCGTTCTTCCTGAAAACAGACAAGCCAGGGTGAGCGCGGACACCTTGTGCCAGAGGCATCAGGTTCTTTGCCTGGGGCACCTGGAGTCCTCAGGATGAGGAAACAGCCTCTGACCCCAAACTCACAACAAACAGTAACTATGATGTTACTTGTGGAGGGTTGGAAAGTTTTGCAATATGCTTTCATATACATTTTCTCAGTTTTCATAACCAACCTGTAGGTGAAGGAATAATCTGTCATCCCATCTCAAACAAGAAGTGATTAAAAAAGAATGACACTTAAATCAGGACTAGAACCCAGAGATCAAAGGCCTCACAGCACTAAGGAACTGCTAATTTTCCCCCAAAAGGCCAGTGCCCTTGGAAGTTGGACTTAACCTCCTAGTGCTCTCCTTCTCACTAGCAATCCCCCCTTTAAGGGTGTGCGCAAAGGCAGCCACACGGTGATCATCACAGCTTAGCTAATTGTTGTAGCCAACAGTTAGGGTAAATTATATGATGGAATACAGTCACCAGTAATAACCACGACATTGAATATTTACTGACAGTGGGGCAATACTCCTGATGCATGCTGAGCGGAGAAAAAAAAAAGAAACAAGGTCACATATGATACAAGCTTTGTAAAAGAAAAATTGCCTGTATTTGAAGGTCATACACAAAAATGTCTACTTGGTTATCTCTGGGTGAGGATCACTGATGGGTAATTGCTCCCACACTTTTGCATTTTGTATTTTCACATTTTCATGTTTTACATATTATTTTGTTCACCTTTCCCAACATTCCTAAATCATGGTTGTTCCACGCAAAGGACAATTTTTGGGGAGGCAGGGAATGGGAATAAAAAATGCAAGAGACTAGCTGGGCAGCTTCTGCTAGGTGGCACTGGTTGCCCAGCTGCCAAAATGAGCATTATTTAGCCCTTATCTTCATCAACCGTTACCTTTTTTTTTTTTTAAATAAATTTATTTATTTGGCTGCGTCGGGTCTTTGTTGCTGTGTGCGGGCTTTCTCTAGTTGCGGCGAGTGGGGGCTCCTCTTCGTTGTGGAGCGCGAGCTTCGCTCTGTTGTTGCAGAGCACCGGCTCTAGGTGAACGGGCTCAGTAGTTGCGGCTCATGGGCTCTAGAGCGCAGGCTCAGTAGTTGTGGCGCATGGGCTTAGTTGCTCCGCAATGTGGGATCTTCCCAGACCAGGGCTCGAACCCGTGGCCCCTGCATTGGCAGGCGGATTCTTAACGACTGTGCCACCAGGGAAGCCCATCAACCGTTACCTTTCACATTCAAAAGGGCAAAACTAACAAAACTCCTCGTCGCACAGGACCAGCGACCAATGTGCATGGCCTTGAGAGGACCCACCGCAGAAGCTGCCCAGCTCACATCAAAGCTAAGCGCGGCCGGAAGCCAGAGCAGTTGGGTTAACCTGCTCGGGCCACCGCGCGACCAGCACTTCGTCTCTGGCCTCAAGTCCACCGAGCAATCGGTCACTTCCCCCGACACTCCAAGGTCCCCAGAACGGCTCCCCGCCCACTCTTCCTAGAGAAGCCGCTCCAGACCTCTCACACCAGGACCGCCCACCCGCACTGCAGCTGCAGGGACAGGAGCCGAGCCTGTCCAATCAGCTCCGGCATCTCAAATGCCGCACGCTGCTCCCGTCACGCCCGCTGCCATTGGCTGGCCGCAAACTGCGGAAATCCTTGCAAGGCGCGGGTTGTCATGGACGCCCGGCTGGCCAACCCCACGGTCCTGGAACGTCAACGCAAACCCCTAGCGCCCCGCGGCAGGGCAGCCTCTTGAGCTTACAGGCGTCTCCCGGCAGGTGTCGCCACGAACAGCCTGAAGACCCCAGAATGTGCTGAGTAATGCTGCTGGCAGAGGGGCAGAGGTCCAGCAGCAGCTGCGGCCCGCCACGCACCGAGGGGTCCCCTTCCTTCCTGAAAGCCCCCCGAGCTGGGCCCACCTTGCAGACCTAGGTGTCACAGCCTTGGACTGCACCCTCCGGAACGTTTGCTCACCAGGGAATCTTGGTGCTTCTCGTTCATGGGAAACCCCAGACAAGGAAAGCAATGCTGCAGAACTCCCTGATCAATACATTAATGTTTTTTTAAAAAACATTTTTATTTCACCGCGTCCCAGTTACGTCATGCAGGCTCTTAGTTGCAGCATGCATGCAGGATCTAGTTCCCACGACCAGGGATCCAACCCGGGCCCCCTGCATTGGGAGCACAGTTACGTCATGCAGGCTCTTAGTTGCAGCATGCATGCAGGATCTAGTTCCCACGACCAGGGATCCAACCCGGGCCCCCTGCATTGGGAGCACGGAGTCTTACCCACTGGACCACCAAGGAAGTCCCTAAATCAGTTTTAAAAAGGAATATTTCAAAGGGCTAGAAGAATTCCTTATTTAAATGAAACCACTAGCAACTGACTCCTTTTTGTTTTTGTAAGGCAGACTGCTAGCCCTGGATTTTTTTCACTGAGGACCTTTCACCTGCAAGGAGATAAAATTGTTACTTAACTTAGCTGAAACTCACCTATTATATAGGATAAGGAACACCTTAAGGTTGTTGCTGTCCAGTGAAGAGAGGGAAGTTATTTTTCTTGGGGGGTTCTCACCCCTGTCTGCACATTAGAATAATGGGGTGGGCGTAAGGGGACGCTTTTAAGAAGTTGCCCCAAACTCAGAGATTCAGACTGAATTGTTCTGGAGAGGGCTCTGGCAGGGGGAGACTTCCCCAGATGATGCTAAAGCACAGCCAGGATCAGAGATGAGGTATATGAAAGAATCTTGTAAAATTCTTAATGGTCCTATACATATATGTGATTCCCCCACATTGAATGATTCCTTAGGTCTCTTGTCTGAATTTTTGTATACCCAGAATTTCATTTCTAAGGGACAGAAAAAGAACTATCCTGGAGTGATCTACCTCCCTAAGGGCCAGCCCTGTTTTACAGGGTCCAGGAAGGACAGGGGCTTCACTCCAGAATTCTCCCTACTCAGGGAGAAGAGTGTGCAAATCTGTTCAGTCAGACCCCAGGAGGTTAACTGGGCCTTCTTTGGCAGCAGGAAAGGACATGCATTTCAAGGTAGATTTGGTGATTTCCTCTGTCACCCAAGTGTCAGACCTAGGTGCACTTATTTTAAGGGAGGGGACTGGACAACTGTTTTCTCTGCTCTCCTGCATCCTGGAACTTTCTCTGGCTGTATCTCCCACCTCCCATGCTGATGACAGAGTATGGTCAGAGCTTGATGGTCAGCTCTCCTCCGCTTGTCTAGCTGAGAGAAGGTGACCAACTAGACTCTACTTCTAACTTATTCTGCTTCTTATTCCCGTTGGGCTTCGACAATTAGTACCCTAATTTTACCATTTTATTCCCTAATTGTTTGGCACAATCTCATCCTTTGTTATTCATAAAAGTACGGTCTCACTCCAAAGTATCACACTGCTATTCAAGTATTCAGTAACTAAATCCACCAGGAATGGCAAAGATAACACAGGTTTGTGAGCCTCACTAAGGATAATTCCAAAATGAACTGGAAATTGAAAGACAACCTGATACGAGATTCTGACCAGATAGACAAGGGGACCCAAAGGTAAAACTATGAAACGGAGATGATGGAAATGATTAAAGAGAACAGAAGGGAGGGGAGGGGACAATTGTATATGGAAGTGAAAAGTGGGAAGGTGTGAATTTTAAAGTCAGAAATTAAAATGTGTCATATTACTTTTTAAAAAGGCAAATAGTATCTATTTACAAATTGTTTTAAATAAATTCATTTTAGCTTCCTGACAAGCAGCCTTGAGGTAAGGGGAAAGGATGTGGAACAGGAGTCAGAGACCTGAGGTGGAGGCCAGTGATCAGCACTGGCTGTGATCCCGGGAAACTTCCTCATCTGTAAAACTGGGATTAAAAATTTTACTTCTTGCTGTGGCTGGGATGATGAAAGGATGAAGTGTTTTGTAAGTAGTAAAGTGATGCACAAATGTTGTTATTAATGTGTTGTAAAGCCCCCAAAGCAGGCGCATTTTTAGTGCCTTTTACCTCCTCACACTCAGCGTATACGGCAGATTGAGTGTGTGATAAATAATTTTCAGGGGAATGGGGAATATGTAAATGTTTTTTGCCTATGTACCGCCACATATTTTGAATGTAAAAGAATGCATTTATGCATTTCTTCTCTGCCGGAGAAAGCCCAAAACATTATTTAAAAATGACCCAGGGACTTCCCTGGTGGCGCAGTGGTTAAGAATCCGCCTGCCAATGCAGGGGACACGGGTTCGAGCCCTGGTCTGGGAAGATCCCACGTACCATGGAGCAACTAAGCCCGTGCGCTACAACTACTGAGTCTGCGCTCTAGAGCTCGAGAGCCACAACTACTGAGCCCGCGTGCCACAACTACTGAAGCCCACGTGCCTAGAGCCTGTGCTCTGCAATAAGAGAAGCCACTGCAATGAGAAGCCCGTGCACTGCAACAAAGAGCAGCCCCCGCTCACCGCAACTAGAGAAAGCCCACGTACAGCAATGAAGACCCACCACAGCCAAAAATAAATAATTAAAAACAAAAAGAAACAGTGAAATTACAATGTTAAAAAAAAAATGACCCAGTTTACTACAAATATAAAGGACAGAGAAAAATGTTAAATGACACTCTGGGGATGCAATCGAACTTAGAATGCAGAAAAACTATGAGATAAAAGATCCAGTTTCTTCAATAAATGCAAATTGGAAAAAAAAAAGACGGAAGGGGAAGTGTTTTGAGACATAACAAGTAAACAGAGTATGTGGACTTTGGAGTCTGATACTTATCAATTATAAAAAGACATTTATGGGACTTCCCTGGTGGTCCAGTGGCTAAGACTCCACGTTCCCAATGCAGGGGGCCTGGATTTGATCCCTGGTCAGGGAACTAGATTCCACATGCTGCAACTAAAGATCCCACATGCCGCAACTAAAGATCCTGCACATGGCAACGAAGATCACTAGTGCCACAACTAAGACCCGGCACAGCCAAATAAATATTTTTTTAAAAATACATTTATGGGACAACTGGGGAAATTTGAACACTGGATACTAGATGATATTAAGAAATTGTTTTAAGCTTTTTTACGTATGATAATTCTGGTGTGTGTTTTACAAAAAGAATCTTTTTCTGATAGAGATTTATGTGAAAGTGTTTATGGGTGAGATGACACAATGTCTTGTGATCTGCCTTAACGTGGTCCAGAGGGGAGGTGGAAGAAGTGGGTGGCTATAGATGAAACAACACTGGCCATATGCTGGTTAGTGTTGAAACTCAGAGGTACATAGGTCGGAATTCATCTTACATTTTTCACTTCTGTGTATGCTTGAAGATGTCTATAATGATAAATAAAACAAACAAAAACAACCAAAAAACCTAAAAATTAAAAAGTTGAGGTATATAATGATATTGGAAAGCTCTCTAAGATATAAGTGGAAACAAAAACACAAGACATGTGGAGCAACATCTTACTGATGTTTTTAAAGAAATCTGCAAAAACTATATTGTACACCTGTATATGCATAGGGAAAAAAGCTGCAAAAAATGCATACCTGACTTTTACCAGTAGTGTCTGTGAAGAAGAATGGGATTAGGAGTGAGGGCGGGTAGCGGGGAAACTCTCGCTTTCAGTTTTGTATTCTTCTGTATGATTTAACTTTTAAAATTGAGCACATACTCATGTTACTTTCAGTTAAACAAGTGGTGCCCACTCACTTTGCGATGGCCTCATCCCGGTCCCTGATGGCCTTCTGAAGCTGCTCCTTTGGTTCCTTGTCCTCAGATGTCATTCTGAGTCGGTCTCTCTCCTCCTTCAATGCAGTCATCTCCACACTTAGCAGTGTCACCTAATGAGAGACGAAGGGGATAAACGTGATGATACCACTGCTGCCGGCCTGGGGTGTTTCCCTCCAAGAGGGAGGAAAGAACAAGGGCCAGGCAGGCTCAGGGCCTATGTGCAGGGCAGGCTGGTGACTTCCTGCTGCCTCCTGCTCCAGGAGAGAGGAGGCTTCATGCTAGGCTGGAGCTCAGTGGCCAGGGAAGAGCTCAGCCCTGGACTGCAGCCCTGGGGCCAGATCCCTGTTGTACAGAGCACAGCACCTCCTTCATTTCAAGGCACTCTCAGGGACCTAATGCGTGAAGGCCACACACGCATCAGGGCACTGAAACACATTTTTGGGGGTAGGGACTCAAGTTTTGTTTCTAGCCATCTTCCACTCAACATGGAACACTGCCCTGTGTTTCACAGGCCCCTGGCTGGTCCCAAAGCCTGGAACCTGGCTCCCATTTCTGGGACAGCACTTGACGCAGCCTGGCTCTTTCACCTTCTTCCTTCAGCTCCCCAGGTCAAAGCTACATGGAATTTAGACAGAAAAATGATGTCATCACCTTTCACTTCAAGCCTGTTACTTTTTCTGCCGTCCATGCCTCAGTGAATGGCACTAGAGCCCATTCACTGGCAGTCAACCTTTGGTGGTGAGATGCCCCTCCTAGGGGCTCCCTCAGTGACCACAGCTTAACCCACCCACTGTACAGAGTAACCCCTTGAATACCTTGAGCTCTGCCATGCGAGAAGTGTGCCCTATCTATCTGTGTGTCTCAGAGCCTGAGTGCATACAATGCTTAATCCCAAATGCTTGTGCAGTAGACAGTTGTCATTTTTGGGCTAGTCAGCATCCAAAATCCCTTCCTATCTGGGGCATTCCTGGCTGCATGGACCTTGGTAGGAGGCAGAGCATGCCCTCCCACTAAGGAAGCCAAAAGAAGAGACATCCTTTCCTAGGTGCCTTGGTCCCCCACCTGGGGCTGCAGCTCTTGAGGGTACAGCAAAGCCATCGGCCACTAGGAAGTTAGTACATGGACAACAAATGGATTTGTTGCCCCACTCCCCATGGCTTCCTGTTTTGGAGCTCAGTTCTCAGCCTTCCTGTTGATTCTGTAAGATTTCAGATTTAATTCCAATATATTCTCTTTCTGCTTAAGTTAAGCAGAGCGAGTTTCAGTTGTCTGCAACCAGAAACCCTGCCTGGTAGAGCTTTCAATAAATATTTGTTGAATGAATGGAAGGCGGGGAGCCCTTCGTCTCAGTTGATAGGATCAGACTAGAGTCAGGATGCCTGACCATGCCCTCTTATTAAATATTACACATACTTTTACATCTTTCCAAGGGGAGATCCATCCATACAGGTCTTTCCCTCCCACAAGGGGACAGACATCACCTTCTGTACACTCCTCTGCTCTTCAAGGCCCAGGTCTAATCACCTTTAGACAATGAAGCTGAGCAAAGGCCCCAGGACTAAGGCTGAAGAGCAAGTTTCCCTGGAGGTACTCTGGACCCCCCCAAGCTGAGGCAACACAGTTGCCAGCTCCTGGGGTAGCAGCCACTGAGGAGCAAATCAGAGGACACCCAATAATGAAGAGGTATACAGGACAATTTGTTGTCGCTATGGGCAATGGATTTTGTACTCTCAGGTGCGTGGTAGGGAATGTACCTGGTGCTCTGTGCTTTCATGGCAGGGACAGCTCCAGTGAGCTGGGTGAGAAGCCTTAGGGAAGAACAGGCTGGGCAACTGCACAGGCCAGGGCATGCAGGTGCAATGAGCCTTGAGGCAGATGAGGCAACAGGTGAGAAGCCCAGCCTCACCGTATTCTTAGCAGGTTCCGCAGCCTGGTAGGCCAGAACTCAAGACCCAGAAAGCACCTGGCAGAAACAGCCAGCCCTCCTCAGACCAAATGAGCCCTGATGTGGCCTCAGGCCAGCTGTGGGACAGCCAGGTGTTCTGCCAGCTGAGTGAGTGACAGATAGAACTACATGCTAGGCAGGAAATGCCAACATTTCATGTGCTCCAGACAAAACTCCACAAGAACTTTTTGCTTTGGCCTGGAAAACCTGATCAAGGTAGAGACTGCCAGCTTAGGAGTGACAAAGGACTTATCCTCTCTGAGCTGCACATAAGTTCCATAAAAAGCAGGAATAAAAAGAACTATTCTGGGGTTCCCTGGTGGCGCAGTGGTTGAGTCCGCCTGCCGATGCAGGGGACACGGGTTCGTGCCCCGGTCCGGGAAGATCCCACATGCCACAGAGAGGCTAGGCCCGTAAGCCATGGCCGCTGAGCCTGCGCGTCCGGAGCCTGTGCTCCGCAATGGGAGAGGCCACAACAGTCAGAGGCCCGCGTACTGCAAAAAAAAAAAAAAAAAAAAAGAACTATTCCCCACCATCAAGTTGTTGTGAGGATCAAACAAAATAAATAACATCAAGGGCCCCGCTCAGGGTGTAAGTGCCTCCCCCTCCTCCCCCCATATAGACCTTCCCGCTGTCATGAGGACCCACTGGGTTTGTTTATCTGCTGACTTACGTTACAGCCACCCCTAAATCCACTTTTCCCCATTAAGGTGGGTGTCCTCGAGATTGAATAGCATCAAAGGAAACATCCTGAAGTCATATATCCAGGGCTGACAATCATTTGCATGCCTGCTCTAAGAAAGGTGCTGCACTAGACGCTTTAGGAGAAGACAAAAGTACGTCAGACCTTGAGCTTGTTCTTGCGGGGGGTCTAAGGCTGGACTGGGAGGATGAGATGGGAGTGAGCGTAACCATGACAAGGCAGGGCCAGGGGGCTCCCTGAGGAAGGGAAGCAAGAGAGTTTTGAGGAGGAAGTGAAACCTGATCAGGAACTTGAAGGATAGGGCTGGGCTGTATGTGCAGGTGATGGGGGAGAGTCTTCCAGGCAGAGAGAGCAGAAGAAAAGACCCAGATGTGGGAACACAAGGGCAGCCTGTGCCACGCCCATCTGTAGCCTACATTCAGTTCTGCTAAAGCTAAGGAGGTGAGATGGAAACAACAGGAATGGAGGCTGGATGGCTGGATGCAGCCAGACCGTGGTGCCAAGAGGGCTGGAGGCTTCCCATTACTCGATGATGGGAAGTCAATCTAGAACGTGCAAGCGGTGTCCCATGTTCAAGTTGTGCTTCAGAAAGATGGATCCATATCATATGGAAGGGTGACTGGGCTGGGGGAAGGCAATCAGCTGGGAAGTGAGGACCAAAGGCAGGGTGTGAAAGAATGAAGGTCTGAAATGGGACAGTGGCTAGGAGGATGGAGGAGAGAGAACCTGCTGAGATTTTAGAGGAGGGGTCACCGAGATCTCATTAGTAAGGGCCTCAACTGCTCCCAGCACACACTCCCCAGAGTTTTCATGTCCCTGCAGTAACTGGCATGTGCTTCAGTCAAGCATAAAGGAGCCAAGTGACCGGGTTGGGGACTGTGTTTCTTACTGTGCCTCCCACGACCTGGCTTATAGGCCTGGGAATTGGCGAGGAGCCAAGAATAACTACTTTTCATATTGCTCTGCAGGTCCTCCCTGGCTCCCGGCAGCAGCTCCAGACCCCACGGGCAGCGCTCACTGGAGAGCTGCAGGGATGGGGGAGAAAAGGCTGAATGGGTGGGCAGGGAGCTCTCCACGGCCATCACGAGGGCAGGAGGCAAGTCTTCAGGTCTGGCTATGGGTTTCTGCCTCGAACAAGTAATTATCAATTAAATTAAACCTGGGCTCTCTTTTATTTTAAAATTTGGTTAGGCCTCTGAGGGGTGGAGTACTGCAGGCACTTCACCTTCCAGGCCCCATACCTTTTACCTCTGGCCTAGTTTCCAGGAGAGAAAAGAAAGCAGTGGGAGTGGAGGCTGGATCATGGGCGAGGTCAGACCATGGTCTAGGATCCGTTTGCTGGAACCTCCATCACACGCCACCTTGTCTGGGCCCTGCTCCCCAAAGGGTACAAAATTGGCCTGACTCCCCTCATGATAGCGAGAGGCCCTGGAGTGCAGAGGCCTTGTCACATCCACCCAGCGCCTCTCGAGGTCTCGGGCAGCACAGGCTTGCGCTGAGCTAACTGCACTAGGCACCTCTGCCCGCCATGATGGCTGCCATTTCCACTGTCCTGGTAATTCAACCCGCATCCCATCCACTGCCCTGGGAGGTCAATGTTACTCCCAAGGGACGGCTTGGGTAAGAGGTTTGCAGCTTTGACTAAGGAAGAGATGACCCCTGGCAGAGGCCCAATTCTATATCCTATTTGGGACCAAGCGTAACCATCTGCTTGATGAGGTTTTTTGAAAGGGAATCCACAGGAATTGACCTAAACCAGTTATCAGTTGAACTTTTAAGGAAAATTCCCTGGTAGAGATGGTCTCCTAAATAGTTCCATAGCAGACTCTCAGCAACCTCCACCTTGCTAATGCTTCTGAACCCAATAATGCCCTCTTGGGTTTCCAGTTTTCTAATTCAGAGAAGCAACAAAGCGACTTTTATTAATCCGAAGAACTCTTATATCTGCTTTCTCTTGCACTTTATTCTTCGAGTTTGGAAGGTGTGACACTCCCCCACCCCGCCCCAGCCAAACGAACGACCACCTGAGGGTCTTAGGTTTTAGGCACAAGAATGTCTTTGGCTGCCCAACCCTACTTCCCAGGGGTTGGCCTGGAACAAAATACAGCTTTCAGGAGCATCTTCCTGTCCTCCTTATCTGGTCATTCACAAGAAGAAGAAAGCAGTAATGGCTGGGGGTGCAATATCTTCCAAGAGAATAATACTAGAAAGTCTAATAGGTACAACCAAAAAAAGGCAGGAGTTTATTTCTGTAAGTTCCTTTAAATTTAAGAAATACTGACTGAAGTGAAAGCCAGGCTTAAATTCCATCTCTCAGCAATCTCTTCCTGTAGCAGGAAGGGATGACTAGCTTTGGACAAGGAAAGAAGGGGGTAGGATTTAAAATGGTACCTGTCTGGTGTCCCCCACAAGTGGGACAGAACCTCCACACGTGACCCCAGTCAAAGGGAAGAGCGTTTATTTATCTCCTAGGACAGATTTTAGAAGCTCCTTTTTGGGTGGGGCTGCTCCTAAGCCCTTTAAAACTTTTCAGATCAGAATATAGATGTCCTTCTCCAGTGTTCTTAAGAGATGAGATCATGATCAAACAGGAGAGGAACACTGAGAGCAGCAGTAAGTGCCTCTAAAGCTGAAAAACAGGCTGGCAGAGGTGACGGCACTTACAAAGGGAGAACAGGCCTGCAAAGATCAATTGTTCCTCGGTTTGCAAACTTCCCTGCTCAGAAGCTGCTGGAAAACCATCAATAAGCGTCCTGGGAGCTATGGCACTTTAAACTGTCAGAATCCACCCAATTATTTGGGCTCTGCAGAGGGCAGTGTGTCGCTGGAGGAAATGGAGGGTCAAGCTATTCTTATCCCTGACAATTTCACTTTGGCCTAAACCAGAGGACTGTCTTCTCCGTGGCCACGCAGCATGTGGGATCTTAGTTCCCTGACCAGGGATCGAACCCGGGCCCCCTGCAATGGGAGTGCGGAGTCTTAACCACTGGACCACCAGGGAAGTCCCAGGCTTCTTTTCTTGAAGACACCCAGTTCACCTCAACTTTAGGTCACCGCCCCTGAGATCTGTCAGAGGAGAGCTGCTTCTCAAAGAGACGTGGGAGAGGGAAACTCACAGGGGTCCTGAGGGAGCTGGGGACACGTGCACATCCTGCGCTGGGGTGAGGATGGGGGTGCTCACCTGACTGTGGAGCCGCTGCAGCTCTTCTAGGCTTTGCCTCAGTTTACCCCTCTCTCCCTCCATGAGTTCCCTTAGGGCTCTCGAATCCTCACTGGTCTGCCTTATCTGTTCTTCTAAGGAGTCATCATCAATTCTCCGGGAGCTCTGACAGCAAGAGAGAGAGAGCCGGCCAACCAGAGAGGTGGTGAGAGTGGAGGGGAGTGGAGAGATGGTTAGTGGGAGAGATGCAGAAGGGAGAGAGAAAGAGGAAAGGGGAGCAATGGGGAGGGGAGCAGAGAGATGGTTCGGTTTGGGGAAACACAAGATAGTGGGGGGATGAGGAGGAGAGGGAGAGAGAGGAGAAAAAGAGAGGCAGAGGAGGGAAGAAATAGAGGGTTAGAGGAGAGAGATTCTCTTGCTCAATTTCAACGTGCAAACAACAACTAGACATTTATTTTGTTTCAGGTTTCGGGGAAGGGAAATTGTGTGGAGCCAACAGCACACCTCACTCTGACAGCTCCCTTTCCCACACTGACCCGGCCTCCACACTACAGTACGTTCCACAAATCAACACAGCATGTTCAGGTAAGGACAACCACCCTTTCACCTTACTTCACCTCATATGGGTAGAGAGATGCAACCATTCTGTAGGAGGAGGAAACCTGAAGAAAAACAACAACCCGAGAGCTGGGGTGGTGAATGGAGAGTAAGTCTGGCAGAAATCTGACATGAAGCTGGAAGAAATGCCCGTGTGCCTGGGAAGCCTGTGGGAATGTTCCTCTCCTCCACAAGAGGAGCCACATCTGGAATTCTAAAAGGCCCTTGTTGTTGATCATCCCAACTTTCCGTGCTCACTTCTAGCCTTCGAGCAGAGAAGCTTCAGATCTTTTAAGTTTGCCTGTTCACAGCTAACTCCACCACCAGGACCAAGGGACTACAGAAAAGTAACTTGCAGTTTTTACCGGGATGCAAATTTCTACAGTCAAAGGCCTCCCAGGAAAGCCCTCACACTCGAGGTCCCCATGGCCTGCACGTAACTGCATGGAGGGAGGCCTCCTCTGCATCCTGTGCCTGCAGGGACTCTGGAGTCTTCCATCCCCAGCATCGGGCCCTCTGCCTGCTCCCCAGTGTTCAGTGCTCTCAGACGAGGGCTCAGAAGAAATTCTTGCAGACGTTATAAGGTTCCAGTTCTAGGGTTAACCTCACCCTCTGCATTTGGTTTCAACCTCCCACCAGCCAGGTTCTGTGGAGCAAGGAGCTCTCAGCTTGGCCTCTTACCGTGGGCTCCATGCCATCCACAATGCTCTGTATCAGTCTCTTGAGCTCGCTGAGAGCAGTGCGCAAGCTGCCTGCGGGTACATCCTTGGCAGACGACGTTTCTGAAGACTCGTCCATTGAGGAGTCCGTGGAGACGGCCGAGTCAGCGCTGTCATTTCCTCGAAGGTGTGAGCAGAGATAGCGAACCTGGCAGTAGGCTTCCCAGAGCTGCAGTCTCAGCTGCCCCACAAAGAATTATTCCTGATTATGGATTCTAGAGAAGACTGCCACCAGCCATCTTCTTCTAGTGTATGAATCCAAGATACTAGTTATAGGGAAAGTTTTTTTTTTTTTTTAATCACCTGTCCCAATAAATACTGATACTTATTCTGGGCCCAGTACACCTATACAGAGTCCCAATTCTTATTTTCCCTGTCCTCAAGCCCCTCCCATTTGCACGTAAAGCACACCTTTATACAGTCTGTTACTTTGGTGGAAGTCAGCGCATGATTGGGGGAATGAGTGGTTATGAGTAGAATGAAAAGAAGCTAATTGGATGGATCACGAATGTTCTAAAACCCTGTCAATACAAGAGGTATGCGGCTGATATTAGTCAACAAGCATTTCCTAAGAGGCACTGCTTCGTGACAGCTCCAGCCAGCAGGCCTAGGGGCTTGCACAAGTGCAGACCACGGGCCCCTGCCAGGCTGAAACTAAACAGCAGGCACGGGGTGACAGGGATGGCCGACGGGCTCTCAAAGGCCAGGGTCTGCCCCAGGATCCCTGGGCAACCTCACGTGCCACAGCGGTGGCGATGCCAGCACCTGCTCTCTCTCCTGCTCCAGCTCCTCGGCCTCCATGCTCTGCTCTATTTCAGACAGGAGGGACGTGCTGGTGGCTGCAGAGCTCTGCAGACTCCTCTCCTCAGTGAGCTCCTCCACCTTCACCTGCAGCTGTCGGTAGGAGAGCCGTACCTCCTGGAGCTCCAGCTGGCTCTGATGCAGCTTTCAGAGAGACAGCAAACGGTGGTGAGGCGGGCTGAACCCAAACAGAAAAACTGACCCTGAACCCAGTCATGCTTTTAGATCCTGCTACCAGTTTACAGAAAAATACAGAGGAGGGAAGAACTGGCTAGACTATGTTAAGGGGAGGCAGTCAGCAAAATCCAGATTTGGGAAATTCTATAGGACAAATAGCTCAGTTTCTTCAACAAATAAATTTCAAAAAAAAAAAAAGAAAGATAAAGGGGGAAACTATAGATTAAGAGACTTAAGAAACATATCAGCCAACTGCCACATGTGGGCATATTTTAATTTGTATCTTGATTCAAATGAAAAATGTGAAAAACAATGACATTTATAAGACAACTGAAAATTTGAACACTGACTAGATATTTGATGATATTAAAGGAAATATTGCTGAAGTTTCTAGGTATACTAGTCCTGTGGTTATATTTTTTTATGTTCTTATTTAGAGGTATTCTTTATTTACAGATGAAATTATAAAAATTCTGGGATTTACTTCAAAATGAGAGGGGAGCAAATGGATGTAATGAAGATAGGGCGGGACTGGCCAGGAATGGACGATTTGTAGAGCTGGACAATGGGTTACGTGGGATGTCACTGTCTTATTCTGTTTTTGAGTTCATCTGAAATTCTCCAGAATAAAATGTTCAACACGCAAACATACAGGCATACAAAGTAAGGCACCATTAGACTCTCACCAGAATGGCTAAAATAAATAATAGTAACAGAATAATAATATCAAGCTCTGATGAGGATGTAAAATAACTGGGACTCTCATTTCTGGTGGAAATGGAAGATGAACCACCACTGTGGAAAACTGTTCGGCAGTTTCTAATGAGTGAAATGCAGATCTGTCCTACTATTCTATGATCCAGCTGTTCTATCCTATGATCCAGCTGTTCCACTCTTAGGTGCAAACCCAGTAATAAATGACTGAAAATGCAGATGAAAGACAAACAGGATGTTCACAGCAGCATTATTCATAAAAGCCACAGATGGGAAACAATCTGAACACCAATAAAGATAGAATGGATATAGTCACATGCTGGAATACTACACAGCAGTGAAAAAAAGAACATACTGCTACTATATGCCACAACATGGATGAATTTCTTAGACATGATGTTCAGCAAAAACCAGACACAAAACAATATATAATGTATGATTCTATTTATAAAAAGTTCCAAAACTTCATTGAGATAAAAGAGATGAAAGTCAGAATAGAAGTTTGCTTTTGAGGAAGTGTTAGCGTATTGACTGGGAGGGGGCAGGAGGAAGACTTGTGGGTGCTGATAATGGGCTATGTCTTGATGTGGATGGTGTTCACACAGGTATATATAAAACTTCAATGGGCTATCCACTTATGATCTGTATGCTTTACTATATGCATGTTGTACTTTAATGAAAAAATTAAGAGGAAAAGGGTTGTTTGGAAAGGAGCTAGGGGTGGGATCTGGAATAACATCTGGGCAGTAATACCAAGAGTTCCCAAACCCATGGGAAAAGCAGTCTCTCCCTACTTTGTGTCATACCTCATGGTTTACAGATAAGGCCCTAGGCCTGGGAGGGGCCTTACATAGCATTAGAAGCTCAGAGGAGGAGAGCGACACCAGTGGTAGAGAGGGGACAGCAACGCAGGCATCACGACCTACGGGCCAGGGCTCCTTCCCTCTCTTTTGTTGCCACTACTTCACCCTTCTCTACATTCTCTGTGGCTCCTTCCCTGTGGAGTCCAAACAGGGCACTGCTACCTGGTGAGGTTGTTACTGCTGAATGTAAGGGGAGACCCTACTGTGGCTGCTAAATGCCACACTCTTACTAATATACTCCATCACTACACTTACTTTTAGCACAACAGACCCTAATTGCAGAATCAATCTGTTTGCTAACTGCTATGCACATGTCCATATACTACACGTGCACAGGAGCAATGTTTCCTACTCTTGTATTTGTGGACTGCCCACCCTCCTTTTAAAATATATTTTTGGGGGTGAGGATGGGAGAAGAACTTCTGGGGATTTAAATTTAATTATTTTATCCTTTTATAAAATGGCATTTCTGGGTCATCCCTGTTCATTAAAAAGAGTGAACACTGTATTGTCTTTTCCAGACTGTCATCCAGGTGGGCTTATGGCTCCTGTAGAGATGCAGAGACGTAGGGGCAGTGGGCAACTCAGAGCTCTGTGGTTCTCATGAATGGGGCAAGCTGCCTTGCAGAGCCCGCAGCCAATCATTTTGGTGCCCTGGGAGCCTCTCTTCTGCTGGTCCAGTATCAGAGAACATTTGCTAATGGCACCAGTGGTCTGGATGTGCCTTAACTAGGAAGAGTTTGGAGCCTGGCTGCTTGGAGAATGAAAAAGGAATTGGCAAGCCTGCTCTGCATGGTTCCAGTGGATCAGCAATACCTGCTGGTCCAGTGGGAACTCCTCCAGCCTTGGTTTTGAGGAAACTCAGAAAGAAGAAATTAGGCTTTGGTTTTTTTTTTTAAGATATGCCTAGGAAGCATTTGGCACAATTACAAACGGCATTTACTAAATTGACAAAATGCTTTGCAATTATTTTCTAGACAACTCCACATACATCTCAGCAGGAGACGTTCAGCACAGACAAGTACAAGTTCTTAGTCACTGGACAACATTAGTTCAATTACTCATGCACACTCAAAGGTGCTTAATTAATTATAACAGCAAAAGAACAAAGACCAGGACAGGTCTGCCCTCTCTGGTCAATAATTGATCCAAATTCAGAAAAACCAAACCAAAGCAAGGAAGAGTCTATTAAATATAAGAACCCTCTAACATAAGAAATATCACCCTTTATAAAACAAAGATGAAACCAAATGTATTTATATGTATGAACAAGGAAGACACCAAATGTCTTGTGATTGGAGAGTATACTAAGTTCAATACTCATGCCCTTAAAGCTGGCAGAAGTGGGGGCACTCTCTCCGTTTTACGTTGCAGGAACTGAGATGGTGTGATGCTAAGTGATTTCCCTAATGGTACACACCCAGACTCAGGGCGAGGTCTAGACTCCAGTTCATTTGCTTCCTGGGTCCCTACAGTAAGCAGGGCCTGTATTCTCTGCTGATGAAAGCCACCCACTGAGTGGGACAAGGCCCCTGCACACATTTATAAGATGCTCAGCTTGGTATGAAATAGGGCAGTTAAGTTGCCCTCAGAGGGACAAATCCTTTACTGGGTATTAAGAGTTCAGCAAAATGCCTGATTTTTAAATTTACTGGGTGCTCAATAAGTAATAATTTTTATCCCTGCTCAGCCTGAAAAAAAAAAATCAGAGTTGGATTTGATCAGTGGTTTAAAAATCTGTGTTTGACAGTAGAACCCCAGTTACACAGTAAACCAGATTAAAGGGGGCTACTCTGCCTGTGGCAGCCCTGTTGCCCTGCCTGCTCAGCCTTCTTCTCATCCCTTGTCTGAGGAAAAGGATTAAAATCATGGGATTAGATACATTCCAAGGCCACTAGCTCTACATTTTACAAGTCTGATTTAGGACCATTCACCTACTCCCTGAGTGAGCTGAAATTTTTATTTCTGTATCAGTACAGGCCATTTCATCCATAGAACTAATTAGCAACACCTTAAGGAGATTTTTATATGAATAAAAGGAAAAAAATTACAAATAGTTCGGAAAGATGAGACTTCAGCCCATAAATGCAGATTTTCCAAATCAAGGTGGGAACTCCCTGACTTGATGTAGGCCCTGCACTAACTCTTACTCTTGAAGAAGCCCAATTGGAAGACAGCGAGTGTGCAGATGGTGAGGATGTGAACATGGTGTGACTGGGGACTCTGGCTGCTAGAGAACATACAGCCCACTGTGCCAGCCAGGCACCACATGGTCCACACTGGTCCTGGCTCTTCCCCATCTCCAGGTCTCCCATTCTTGATATGAAATAAGGACTTCTCATTTGTGAATTCATGCTGAACTAGAAGTTTGTTTTAGGCAGGGCCATTTTCCCATTTTTCTGTACTTCTTTTCCTTCTCCTCTCCATACTCTACCTCAGCAACCCTCAGGAGAGTGCCTGATGGGGTAATAAATGCTGAAACACTGACTTCCAGAGGCAAGTGATACACTGGAAGCTATCATTGAGCACCAGGTAAAGCAGGTAGGAGGGTCCTCTTCTGGATTCTACCAAGGACTTACTGCACTTCTTAGGATAAAGGATTCATCTTTCTAAGCCTCAGTTTTAGAATATATGCAAAACCACTCTGTTCTCTGTAAAGCGGCATACAGATGTTCATGCTATTATCGTCGTCAACCTTAAAATATGAACAAACTCCTTCCCATTTTGAAAACTGCTGTGAGGCTTTAGTCAGCATCATTTTCTGTTCAACATTTACTGAGGCCCCACTCATACAAAGTTCTGAGCTGAAGGTATAAAAGCATGGAGAGAGAAAAACTGTTAATTTGCCCTAAAAGAGGTTAATTACTCAGATGGTCATTTAACTGATGGTGTCAAGTGACCTTAGCCTAAGAGGTCTCCCCAACCGAGGGCTTTCCTCAACAGCCAACTGCTGAGCCCAGTGGGGCCTTCTGAGGCCTGGTCTTTGGGTGGGGACACACCTGGCACTTGAGTATACTTGGCTGACCACTTCCACACGAATGGCACCATTGCAATCTACTCCGCTCCCTGGCACACTCAGAGGACGCCCAAGGGGAAGCAGCGCATTCTTAGCCACTGGCCCCAGTGGTCCTAGGCTAGCACAGCAAAGCTTTCTCGGCAGCAGATGCTACACTCTATTTCTGGGGAGGCTGAGTGATTATCGTTTTGTTTAGGGGGTTGTTTCCTGTCAAGTGTGAGCTTTGGGATTCAGCTGAGGCCTGGTGGCAGTTCCCAAATAAGTACAAATATAGCCATGAAGCAATTTCCTTTAGGAAGAAAGAAGAGGCTAATTAGGCTCATAGAGGGGTCAGCCTGTGCCTTTGTTAACAACTGGCAGAATCAGGATATAAGTCTTGCTGTGTTCAGTGGGCAGCTTCTTGGTTTCTGTTCAGTGCCAGCCAACTAAATGCATCAGCCTGGGGAAGCAGCAGCAGAGAGCACTGTGAGCCAAGCACAGAGTCACAGGATCCCTCTGAAATCTCCGGCAGGTTTCACAAACCCCAGGAGGCAGGACAGCACTCCTGGTGTTCTAGTCATGTTAACAGCCCAGAAAGAACTCAGTGAAACTGCTCCTGGGGCCAGTGGCTCAGAACAAATTGGAAGGATGACCTGTGGTAGCAATGTGCTTGTTCTCGGCAGAGAAAGACCAGCCCAGTTAGCAGAGCCTGAGGAGAACCATAACCGGGCCCAAGGAGAGACCTCTCAGCTTTACCCACTCCTGACCCCGGTGGTGGCACTGGCCTCCCAGCCTTTCCCTTTGGCTGGGCAGCTAAGCACTCCTTTGATCTGACCCTGGTCCTACATGACTGCTTCTCTGCCCCAGTACCTGGAGGTCTTTGTCATGGCCCTGCCTCTCCAGGATCAGCACCCGGTCCTGTAGCTCCTCCACAGTCCCTTGGAGCAGGTCATTCTCCTCTAAGGTGGCACTGAGACGGTGCTCCAGCTCCCGTTTCCGATCCGACAGCATCTTGATCTGAAAGGGTGGAGAGCCACAAGGGTGGTGTGGAGTTACACCCGGGCTGATGAGTAGGGAGGGAGGGACCAGCCCCGGAACATGAAGGCAGGTGTCTCTCCAAGTGCTCTGCGCAGGGGCCTGGTGCCTCTACCTCTGAAGGAACAGCTGTGAACTCTTAAGCTGAGGAGAAAACCCCTCCCCTTTGGAAACCTGTCTGGGAAGGGGTAGGAGTTGAACTTTGGGGAAGCTGGAATGTGGGGTGCCAGGCAGAGGCAAGGAAGGTTAGTGCTCTCTGGAAATTCCACAGATAAGACAGAGGAGGGCCCCACCTTGCTGCCTATAACTTTTTTTTGGCCCTGCCGCACGGCATGTGGGATCTTAGTTCCCTGATCAGGGATCAAACCCGTGCCCCCTGCAGTGGAAGCGCGGAGTCTTAACCGCCGGACCACCAGGGAAGTCCCCTGCCTACAACTTTACTTCAACCCCACAGTTTATGGGGCAGTGGAACCTAATCTGTGGGACCATTCTTCTTTCTCAAGTCCTGAGCACAAGAAAATGCCCAAGACAGTCTCTGGAGCTGCTGTATTCTCATATTCTATGTCTCTCCTTTGTCCTTCCCCCACTGCTGGCAGGTCTGGCTCTTGAGTCATGGTCCAGACCCCGGGTTAATGGGGGAGCCAGAAGGATACAGAAAACAGAGCAGTGCCTGCATCAGCCCGTGTCCTGGGAAGGAACATGACATGCACACAAGTAAATAACTGATTTTACTTAAAGTATCTTTTGCTTGAGCAAGAAGTTTGTGAATAGAAGCAATTTTTCTCTTTTTATTAAACAGGTTGATATGTTTGTACACTGAGTATCTAGCTAGTCTCAAGAAAGATACAGACCTTCTTTTAGAAAGGCCTGTCTTGTCTCTTCCGTTTCACTGAGAAAGCAGAGGAAAAGAGGAAAGAGATGCTGGGTAAGAAGCCGCCCAGCACTCCCCAAGGCCAGCGATGCTTCAGCCCAAGAACACTGCCCTGCTCAGGGGCTATGTGAAGCCTTCCCAAATCCCTTCAATTGCTAGTGGCCTTGGGAACTTTCGGAGTCCTGCAGGTCCCCCAGCTCCTCCCATTTATCAGTTTTCTGCTAGAATGATCTCTCAACCAGTTTCTTGTGAATAGTCTCCTGTTGTGTTTAAGATGTTCTCCACACTCTCTAGTCTAGCATGACAACAATTCACTAAAAGGACCAACCTCAGACTGTTTCCAGGGGAGATTTGGAAATGAATGTCTAACTTGTCCCAAGTCCTCTGAAATCTTTACCTTCCCCCTGCTTTTTGGCTGTTCTCACTCTCTGAATTCTGTTCATAGGGCACAGATCTTCCCTGGCCACCCACCTATCAGATAGGATGCTGTCCTGGGGAAATGAAGTATGTGGCCTTTGTCCAGAGGGATCAGGTATCTGGCCAAACAAAGAAACACTGTCTCTCAAGTGTGCACCTGGGTAAGGGACCGAAAGGAGCAGGCCCTTTTGTGAATGGGTCCACTATTCCCCACACTGAAGCAGCGTTACCCACATGAAGGGAATTCTTACTCTAGTTGGTTTTCATTTAAATACCCTCTGACCTTTACATTTTCCTTCCCATGGATCACCTTTGTTTCCCAAGTTCCACTTAGTGAAGTCATGAGGTAAATATGGTTCTGATACACAGCCCCACCCCTTAAAAAAACTTAGCAATTCAGCTCTATGTGAAGTAACTTATTTGAAATAAACAATTTCATAGCTTGGCTTTTAAAAGTAGCAGTGTTACTGGATGAAGCAAGGAATTGGCATTAGGCAGCCAACTCCCTCACCCCATCCTACACACCCTGAAACCTGGGACCAAATCTGGCCATAAATATTCCTGGGAAAGACCCTGTGTCATGAGGGTCTAGAAACAGTGAATTGGGGGCGGTGGGGAAAGGAAAACAGGCAACTCGATGGAGTCAGACTTCGGCAGAGGTGGTAGAACAGCACATCATGCACACAGACCGTCACAGACAGGCATGCCAAACCCACCAGCACAAACTACTTACTTCAAGAACCTGCTGCTCAATACCAGTAGGAATTCCAAGGGAAGGGAAGAAGGAAGGGAGAGCCAGGAGAAAAGAGAAGATATGGACAGACTTTAGGAAAAACATCTTCATGTCATTTATGAAGCAGGAGAGCAGCCGTCTGGGCCTCTTGGGCCTGACCACGCTGGCTGGTTCCTTCAGGGGTGCACGATCATGTGGCGCTAGACCGTCCCTCAAAGTGTGACTCAGCCAAAGGGCTACTGTTTGGACACTTGGCTGAGGGGTCCTGGGAGCAGATTAGGTGGAAGCCTCCTCAGGAGACAGCCCCCATTTGGACTGGTGATAGGACTCCTCCCCTCTCCTCCCCACAACTGGATTCTCAAAATATTGTCCCCTGAGTGCTACATTTTTTCCCCCTCTGGCCCTCTCAGGCCATAGACCCTGCCTGCCCTCTCATATACTTTCAATAACATTACTTTCTTCCAAACACCACACACAGTGCTTTCCACGTATTAACTCATCAGGTCCTCACAACAACCCTATGAAGTAGACACTTCTATTACTCTCAGTTTATAAGTGAGAATAATAGGCCCTATTAAGATGGACTGAACTGGACCCAAATGGAATGGAGGAAGGGAGGATTTCCTTTCCAATCTTCTATTTAGGATTGGCATGGATGTTCTTTGAGGGATCAACATATTCAGTAAAAAGTAGGGCATTCATAATTTCAGCACACTCAGCAGTAACTCTGAGCAACCTTATTTTTCTAGACAACAGGCTACCTGGAGGAACATGGTCAAGTGTTCCCCATTTAGTTTCTCACAGATATGTCTCCCTAGAGATTTTAGATAGAGCAGGTTTTTGTTCAGAGGGCTCCTTGTCTAAAAGACCTGGCACGGCACCTCCAATGAGAAAAGCACTTCCATCCAAGCACTGCTGCACGGGGAGGCTCACCTCGGCCTGAAGGCTTTCGAGTCGGATGATGTGCTGGTTGGTTGATGAGTTTTTCTCCCGAAAGTCTTCTCTGAGGGCATGGACTTGCATAGATAGCTGTCTCTCAACTTCTGATGCCTGTAAGCAGAAGAGACCATAGAGCTGATTTAGAGGTTGTACAAAAGAGGACTGATTTACCTTTCATTTCTCAAGCATCTCTTTGCAACTCTATTCTACAAGTACATGATGAGAAACTGGTCTCCCATCCCTGGTCCCTTTGTTCCCTCACACCCAAACAAGACTAACCCCTATCCCTACCTCCACCATGAATGACTCTGTCTAGGTCTAAGACCACTTTGCTGATCAGAGGAAACAGGCCTAGAAAATTGTAAGTTCTCAAATGTTAGTTATCATCATTATGATTCTGCACACAGCAGAAGCTCAGCAAACATCTAAACTGAGACATTCTCAGTATTTTACATGGAAGAATAAGACCAATATACCTAATACCTTAGAAATTCCTTTATTTCTCCCATGCATTTCCTTAGTGGGGCCCAGGCAAATCATCTCTGTCTGTATTTCTTACTTCCAGTCAACATGGGTACTATTTAAAATACCCTGTCATGTCTGTTAAGATCTTTTCTGTTCATTCCTCAAGGAACTTTCGATTCTCTGGGGAGTGCTGGCTGAGGTGCTCGTTTCCCACCCTAATCCATTTATTCTCTAATGCTGAAACACAGCAAACACCAAATACCATTTGGTGCGTCAGCACCTTCTCTTGAATATGCAGGAGAGTACTTTGAAAGAATGCACCCTTGGAAAGATATGAACTCAGTCATCCTCCGGAGGGCCCAGCCAAGCCCCCACTGAGGAAAGCCCTGAACCCTGCCCTGTGGAGGAGAGCCACAGGACAGGTTAAGTAACTGCCTCAGTGCTTTTCTGAGGCCAAATAGGGTCAGTAAGCTTTATGCATTCTCAGGAAAGATCACGGTGTGCAGAAATGGTTGGGAAAGGCTTTCAGAGGAGGTGGGATGGTAATAATGTTGAAATGGTAGGCTAGCTGTTCAATGAGGCTCTTACAGTAATGGTTATAGGTTCAACAGTTCCTTTTATCTTCAAGTGCTGTATAACCAATTGTCCATCTTTTTTTGGTTCCATAGATTCAACAAACGTGCCCCCTGCCCCAGACTACAGCGCCACAAGAATCAACCTATACTGCTGATTTTTAAACAATTACAAAACATACAACAAAAGAAAATTAAACCATCTCTTTTTCTTCCTTATTCTAAATTTAATTTTAGACACTACCAGCTTGTTTCTTAATCACTTAGAAACACATTAGTCATCCTTGCCTAAAAATAAAATTAGTATTATTTACTGAGTACTTCACTATGTGCAAGAACTGTGCTAAATGCTTTACCTCAATTGTCACAACCAAAGTAGGGCCTGTCACCCTCAATTCACTTCCAAGGCAACAGGCTCAGGGAAGTGAGGGAACTTGCCCCACATTTTAGTGAATGACAGCATCAGAATGGTAAACTTTGGGCTGTCTTACTCCGAAATTAGGACTGCAACACTGCCTTTTTACACAGTATCTTGAAATAGTTTTTCCTATTTCTATCACTCACTATTGAAACTAACTTCATGAGTCCAATTTAGAAAGGCTTGTTTTCTTTCTTTTCTTCTTCTTCTCTTTTTTTTAATACTAAGCAATTTTATTTGACTCTTGAAATTTCTTCAAATAGAATTTAGGGCCCATAAGGAAAATTTCCTCTTATAAATGCTGCAGTTCGATTGCCTATACTGAATTCAGTTGACTATCAGGGTTTCAAATATGTTCAGATTACAAAGCACTGGGTAATTCAGGCAGCTGACCTCATTCTGAGCATCACTGCCTTGACATGAATCATGAGACAACCACAGAGATGCACTGAGGGCTACAAATCTAGCCCAGGTGGTATCAGAAATGCTCCTGTAGACAGTCTCCTCTCAAAGTGATCTTCCTAGAAATAAAATTTGTCTCTTCCCTCCAGGAAGCATGACACCAAAGTCTCAGCTCCTAACCACTATGTTACAATGTTTCCTTTAATTGTCTGACTCCTCAGATGTGCCCAAGGATATACTGTTCACAAAGACTTCTAACCTACAGCTCTCATATGAATCTCCAATAGCCCTAAGAAGCAGGAATTGATGGCCTCATTTTGCAGACAAGGAGGTGGAGGCTGAGAGGAGTGGCACTGCCCTGGTCTTCAGCCTCCTGGTTCTGTGCTCTCCCACCACACCATGGCCACCTCCAGTCAGGTGGCCAGTCATTTGTCTGTGATGGTGATGGAGGGGAACGGATCAATCAGACATATAAGTACCATCTGTAAGGAGCTAATGCACCTTCCAAAGTATATTATTTTCTTCTTTTTCAGAGATGGAAACTGGCTCAGATACTTAGACCTGACTACCAGAATGAATATTAGCTATTTCTGCACATAAATTAAATAATAATCTCTGAAGTTTGACATAACTCTAATGTTCTAAATGCTTTCTGAACAAAGTATCAGAAAGGTTACAAAGCCAATTTTAGTTCCATAGTGGATTTCAGAGCTTCTTTGAAGTTCTTCCAGTAGGAGAGTAAGCCAGAATAACAGTGGTCTTTCTGAAGAGATCTGCCCTGCTCCTGAGAGGAGGGATGTATGATGAAAGGAAAAACAAGTTAAGGGTCAGATGGTCAGGGTTAAGAGTTCCTGTCCTACCATAGATATGGGTATGAGTTATATGAGTCATTTAACCTCTTGGAGTCTCACTTTCCCAATTTATAGACATATTCGTCCTTTACACTGTAACACAAAAAAGGCAGGTTGGAAGGTATGCCCATTTCCCTATTTGTAATTCAGGGCTTTGTGGGATTGAGTCTAATCACTGAAGTGTAGGGAAATAAAGGAAGGAAAGAAATATCGCACTGCTACAAGTTTAGGGCAACTAGGATCAGTTGTTTGCTTTTTAAAAAAACTCAAGTACTGAGAACACCATGTGTATATTATAAGGAGCTGTCATATGCATAAGTCCACTGAGAACAGCCTGTTTGGTGACTTGGCCAACATCATGAAGGTCAAGATAAAAAATACAGGGAAATACAGAAATATTCGGCAGCCATACCTTTCAGTTCTGTTCTCCTGGTGGCCTTGCAAAGATAAGCTATTTAATATCCAGGAGCCATACCTCTCTTGGAGATAAAAAACTTTCTCCTTCTAGGTTTAGGGCAGCTAGTCATGGCCCTGGGACCTTTTTTGGTGGTCGTGGGGTTATATTAGGATAATTCATTTTGAAAGCAGAAAATGACAGGCATGGGACTTACAGTTTACTTCTCAAAATGATGAGTTTTGACTACTGTACCTGATTAAGCAGCCAGTAACAGCTGTGGCAAAACTGTGGCAGAGAATGACATCTATAATCATAGGTGAATATAAGAAAAGATGGTATGCTTTTAGCTCAGATATTCTTTTATTCTTAAACTCTTAAATTTTTTTAATAATAAGAGTAACAGGTGACTTCCCTGGTGGTCCAGTGGCTAAGACTCCACGCTGCCAGTGCAGGGGGCCTGGGTTCGATCCCTGGTCGGGGAACTAGATCCCACATGCATGCCACAACTAAAGAGTTTGCATGCCGCAACTAAGAGCCCAGTCCGCAACTAAGAAGAAGTCCACATGCTGCAACTAAGACGTGGCGCAGCCTAAATAAATAAATATTAGAAAAAAAGAAAGAGCAACAAATGTTTAGAGAAAAAAAATTAAGACGAACTGAAGGATTGAAATGAAAGTTTAAGTCCTCACTTATTCCTAATTAGTAGTACCACTCTCCAGTGATATATCTAATATCATCCATATTAGAGATACTTCTTGTGAGTCTTTGTAGAAATTTTCTATTCATATCTATCTATCTATCTAAAACATTACTAAAATTTTGGCTTTAAAAATACATATAGTGTTTTAACATCTTTCTATGTCAATATGTAAATCTACCTTATTCTTTTTAACAGTTGTCTGGCATTTAGTTATATGAATATACCATAATTTATTTAACTAGTCCTTGCTTATGAGCATTTATAGAGTATTTCAATTGTTTGCTATTATAAACAGTGCTTTCAAAAAATATCCTTGCTAATCAATCTTTGTACTTGTAGGAGAATACCCTATAAGTGAATAAATTCCTATAAGTGGAATTACTAGATAAAAGGAATGCATATTCATTTTTATAGGAACTGCCAAACTGTCCTCCAAAAATGTTGGATCAATTTACTGTACCCCTACTGACAGAGTGCAAATATGCCTGCTTCCTAATACCTTGCCACCACTGGGTATTATGAAATGTTTTAATCTTTAGATACTTATTTCTAATGTTCTCAAAAACATCTCTTTTACTTTCATTGCATAAAGATTGAATAAAGAAAACAAGACATTCAAGAAATAACTCTAGTTCTGTTAAAGAATGCTGAAAAGTTTAACACATACATTTCTTGAACTATCTGAAATGAACTACTTTTATAATCTGAGTGCTCAGGTAATTATTTATTACTTAATTAATCCTCAAATTGGCAAAAAAAAACTGACAGTGTGTTCCTTCTGCCCGATATGCTTGATTTGGTCAAGTACCATCTAGGCCAGATAACTTTCTCTCCACTGAGCAGAGCTGTTCCATGATTACTTTTCCAATTGACATGATTAGCAATATAAGAATATTTCACTAAACTGTAACATTTTAAATTTGTTTAAACTGGCCAAAGTAGAACTGTTAACTATATACTTTTTTAAACTTTTTTTTAAATTTTTATTTTTGGCTGCTTTGGGTCTTCATTGCTGTGTGTGGGCTTTCTCCAGTTGCAGCAAGCGGGGGCTACTCTTCGTTGTGGTGCGCGGGCTTCTCATTGCGTTGGCTTCTCTTGCTACAGAGCACGGGCTCTAGGTGCGTGGGCTTCAGTAGTTGCAGCATGTGGGCTCATTAGTTGCAGCACACGGGCTCAGTAGATGCGGGAGCACGTGGGCTTCAGCAGTTGTGGTGCATAAGCTTATTTGCTACGTGGCACGTGGGATCTTCCCGGAGCAGGGATCGAACCTGTGTCCCCTGCATTGGCAGGCAGATTCTTAACCACTGCGCCACCAGAGGAGTACCAATTATATACTTTCTTGTTAAATGGAGGCAAGGAAGTTGCATTAGTTACACATGAGCATCCATTTAACTTATTTGTGAAAAGAAAAAAAATGAGCCAATTAACTTAGAAATTATAGTAGGAGAGATCTACCATTTTATTTTTATTTTTTAATTGAAGTATGATTGATTTACAGTATGTGTTATTCAGTTGTATAGCAAAGAGATTCAGTTATACACACACACACACACACGCTTTTTCAGATTCTTTTCCACTACAGGTTATTACAAGATATTGAATATAGTTTCCTGTGCTATGCAGTATGTCCTTGTTTATTTTATATATAATAGAGATTATATATAATAGAGATTAATATAATCTATTAATCCCATAAGTTTGTTTTCTATGTCTGTGAATTTGTTTCTATTTTTGTAAATAAGTTCATTTGTATTATTTCTTTAGATTGCACATATAAGTGATATCATATAGTATTTGTTTTCCTCTGACTTCACTTAGTAAGATAATCTCTAGGTCCATCCATGTTGCTGCAAATGACAATATTCCATTCATTTTTATGGTTGAGTAATATTCCATTTATGTGTGTGTGTGTGTGTGTGTGTGTGTTTGTGTATTGCACACCTTCTTTATCCATTCAGCTGTTGATGGACATTTAGGGTTGCTTCTATGACTTGGCTATTGTAAATAGTGCTGCTTTGAACACTGGGGTGCATGTATCTTTTTGAATTAGAGTTTTCATCTTTTCCGAATATAAGTCCAGGAGTGGGATTGCTGGATCATATGATAACTCTATTTTTAGTTTTTTATGGAAGCTCCATATTGTTCTCCATAGTGGCTGTCCCAATTTACATTCCCACCATCAGTATAGGAGGGTTCCCTTTTCTCCACACCCTCTCCAGCATTTACTATTTGTAGACATTTTGATGATGGCCATTCTGATTGGTGTTTGGTGGTACTTCATTATAGTTTTGATTTGCATTTCTCTAATAATTAGTGATGTTGCACATATTTTCAAGTGCCTGTTGCCCATTTGTATGTCTTCTTGGAGAAATGTTTATTTAGGTCTTCCGCCCATTTTTTGATTAGGTTGTTTGCTTTTTTTTTTTTTTTTTGATATTGAGCTGTATGAGCTGTTTGTATATCTTGGAAATTAAGCCCTGTTAGTTGCATAATTTGCAAATATTTTCTCCCAGTTCGTAGGTTATCCTTTTTGTTTTTTGTTTCTTTTTGGGTCGCAGCACGCGGCACACAGGATCTTAGCTGCCCGACCAGGGATCGAACCTCCCGCACCCCCTGCAATGGAAGCACATAGTCCTAATCACTGGACTGCCAGGGAAGTCCCTATTTTTCAATTTTCAGTTTCTGTAACAGAACCCCAGAATATGGGTTTGTTTTGAAAATACATTTTGTTGATTTTCCCCCAATCTTTCTACGTGTGTATGTACAATTACCCATGATCATATTACTCATATAGATTTTTTCATTTTTCATTTAGCCTGGTTTCAGAAACATTTCCATGTTATTTATTATTACACTTCTTAATTGTCACTTTAAGTGACTGCATAATATTCCATCAAGTAGATATGTTATGATTTCCTTTACCACTCCCTTATTGTTAGGCATCTGGGATTTCCCCATATTTTGCAATTATAATGAATACGTGTCACCCTGGTGGTGGTAGCAGAACTTTACTACTAGTAGAAGTGGAATAGAAAACCTAAGTTTTCCAGTAGAATGGAAAAACTGAGTCAGAAAAGTAGATGATTATACTTTAGAATGGAAAATCTACACCAATTTGAACCGAAAATGGGTTTATGATTAGCCTTTGCTTAACTGGAAAATCCAATTAACCTGAAGTCTGTATTTTCTTACTTTCAAGGTCTTATAGTTAAAAACTTTCAAATTTGGTAATAGGTGCCATGAGCCTACTGATAGTAAAAAGGAGGCTTATCATGTAATATGCTATCTTGATTATTTATAGTAATAAAAGCAATAGCCATCTACTAGATGGTAAGTAAATGCAAAAATGTATGATAGCCTTTTGTTCTCACTAGGCTTTAGTATGCCAATCCCTCCCAAAGCCTTTCAAAAATAAAACTCAGAAGTTAAGTTTGTTTTGTATTTATATTTTACTTAATATATAAAGATAGTAAGATTTTCACCAATACCTTTCCAAAGAGGAGGTTTCATTTCTGGTAATACAGTGGGATAGGTTGTTTGGACTGACCTTCCTACTGAAAACAGCTAAAAATACTGGATAAAGTGGAAAAGATTTCTTAAAAGCATCAAAGAGCTGACAAGATAGTAACGGAGTCATATTAATATTTCACATATGCAAATTATTACAACCAACCAATGGAACACAAACAGTAACAAATAAGCCTAACTACACCACAAATAAATAGCATAACCACAACTGTAGGGGGCCAAGAAGAAAATAACTTACTTAAATAGCTTTGGAAAACAGTCTTTTGACTGTATACTGTAAGGTTCAGGGAAAAAAGAACTCTACAGAGCTACTGAACTGTAGTTAATAAACTTGTTTCTCACAGATGTATGGTTTAGCAATTCTAACATTACTGTATGTGTTTAATAGAATTGAACAAATAAGTAAATGTACCATGGATAATGAGAACTGGATTCTCTTGTGGAAACAAAAAGTAACAAATAAAGAAAGAGGGAAGGCTAACATGAACTCTGTGGTACTGGATTAGAACTGGAGACATCAGAATGAACTTACGGTTTTTAATACATATATAAATGGAGAGACTGAGAAAGGATTATAGATATCTGTTTATGAATGTGTTAGCATTTCCACACTTATTTCCTAATTCTGTCTTCTGAGAGGGCCTAAAAGTAATGACATTCTACTGCTCTCATTGGTTTCTATATACCAATCTCTAATAAATGAACTAAAGCTCCTTGGAGAAATGGCTTGTTCCAGCGTTGGGGAAGGAAAAATACAACATGAGCCTGGAACATCTTGTGATGCCAGAAAGAAAGGAAGTGCTCAAAAAATGATGGAGGTACACTGAATGGACATAGGAGTCAACTCGAAGGAGCTCCCAATGCCTAAGGCTGGGACCATATGATCAATAAAACAAATAATGACAGCAATGGATTATAATGTGTAGAATAAGATAAATATTCATGAGTCCACAATGATAAGTAAATAATTGGATAAATTAATTAATAAAGGAAGAGAGGCAGCTCTTTCTTACAGAAGAATTCCAATTAATAAATGTAGAAGGACCACTAGAGACAGAAAATCACCATTAGGCAAGCATCACAATAATAACTGTTCCAGGCAAGAGCTAGAGGATGGGGACTTCCCTGGTGGTTCAGTGGCTAAGACTCCATGCTCCCAATGCTGGGGGCCCAGGTTCAATCCCTAGTCAGGAAACTAGATCTCACATGCCGCAACTAAGAGTTCGCATGCTGCAACAGAGACCCGGCTCAGCCAAATAAATAAATGAGTAAATACACAAAAAAAGAGCTAGAGGATGAATGCTAATAACTGGTGGGCAAAAGTCTGACAAGAAACAGGATATTTATATCTCCCTGTAAGACTTATTAATTACAAAGAGGAAAAGAGTAACTTCTCAGTGGAGAAGCCTGGCAGATACTACCTTAGCCGAGTGGTAGAAGTTAATATCACCAGTAAAAAAATATATATATCAACACCTCATGTCCTCAATATGAAACACTGAAAAGGGCACAACTGCATTTCTGTGCTATTGCTGCAAAATTGCATAACCTAATTTAATCATGACAAAACACTAGACAAACCCAAATTGAGGGACCTTCTATAAAACAATTCATCATTACTCTTCAAAAGTACCAACTTCAGGAAAAACAAACCAACACTGAAGAACTGTCAGAGATTGCAGGAGACAAAATAAACATGACAGCTAAATACAATATGGGAGGTTGAGCTGAAACCTGGGCCAAAAAAAGGATGCTGGTGGGAAAATTGGCAAAATTCCAGTAGGTATGTAGATTAGTTAATATTGCCTCAATGTTAATTTACTGGTTTTGATAACTGTACTATGGTTATGTAAGATGTTAGTATTAGGGGAAAATAGAAGAAGGGTATATGAGAATCTCTATTTTTTTCCGTAACTTCCTTATAAGGCTAACATTATTAAAAAAAAAAAAAATACCACATTGGTAGTGCCACTAGACACTTGGCAGGAGAAAACAAGTCATCTCTGAAGGATGGTAACTTCATCCAAAGATCAAATAATTTCCATAAATAATTTTCTAATAAAAATAAGCAGATTGGGCTTCCCTGGTGGTGCAGTGGTTGAGAGTCCGCCTGCCGATGCAGGGGACACGGGTTCGTGCCCCGGTCTGGGAAGATCCCACGTGCCACGGAGTGGCTAGGCCTGTGAGCCATGGCCGCTGAGCCTGCGCGTCCAGAGCCTGTGGTCCGCAACGGGACAGGCCACAACAGTGAGAGGCCCGCGTACCGCAAAAAAAAAAAAAAAAGCAGATTATAGTAAAACAAAACCAAAAATACCCATAGAAACAAATACTCATGAGCAAGAATCACCACAAACAACAACAGAAACATTCATAATGACTTCAGATACTAGAATTATCAGATATAGATTGTAAGACAACTGTGATTATGTTTAGATAAATAAAAGACATGATTAAAAATATCTCTGTGGAACAGGAAAATATAAAATACAACTGACCAGACTGAAAATGACACAAGATGTCTAGCAATAAAAAACAATCCTTTGAGTTCACATAGCACCATGGACACACACCTCTAGCAGAGCACATATTACATTTTATTACAGTTATCCATTTGCATTCCTTCTCCCTCACCACATTTTATGCTTTTTAAGGTGAGGGGTGACTGAGTCTAATTCATTTTTGTATTCCCAGTGGATAGCACAATGCCTGGCATATGATAAGTATGCAAAAAATGTCTGAACTGAACTGAACTAAATATCTTTCATGGCTGACAGAAACTGCCCTTGAGCAATTAAAAGAATCAAGTCTAAATGTATAGTAGTATAGCTACTATAGGATGAAAAAAACAAAAGTAAAAATCTCCAAAGAACTAGAGTAGACACACAGACCCCCAAATTTAAGTCAAAATGTTAACAAAAGTTTATTAAGCTTTTACTGTGTGGCCAGATTTATGCTATGAACTAGGGATACGATAGTGAGGAAGACAGATCTGGTCTCTACTTTAGGTTCTAAAAATGTCAGAGCTGGAACTTACTAGAAAAAACAAACCAGTTATTTGAACTCCCTCATTGCACAGATAAGGAAACTGAGGCCCAGAAGGGATGCATAAGGGTCACATAACAAGTAACTGAAAGGTAAACAAATGAGATACCAATTTAGGGAGAATGACTGAAAAGAATGGAAAACCAAATCACAAAAAACAGGGACTTAAAATTTTAATAGCAATGCAGTTGATAGAGAAAGGTTAGAGAATGAGAAAACAAAACCAAACCTGAGACATAGTAAGTAGAGTACTGATGTTTGCAAATATTCAAAGAAAAACATTTTCTTTTCCTGGTCTCTCATCTTGGGTTTCAACTAGATTAACTATTTTAATCTCTCTCCTGCTAGACTTTGAGCCCTAGTATCCACATTTAGTACATCACTGGTGCTTAAAACATATTTGGAGAATGAATGGTTTATGTTTTATCAGAAAGTCTGTTTTCCTATCAAGTTCTATTTTTCACTTTAGAATACAGAGTATCCTCTCTAGACTTTGCAAAGTACTACTTTACTACCAAGCCAAAGTAAACACAGAAACAAACACCTAACAATTCTTTCAAGTGAAAAATTTAAGATTTTAACAAAATGAAGATAAGTTTCATATTGATCAAGCTTTTCATTTTATTTTAGCTTAATGGGGTTATGTTTTTCTGAACAACCCGAAGTTCCATGCCTGTTACAGGTAGACATTTGCCCGTCTAATCCATGTTGGGTTACTGGGTTCTTGTAAGTTTATGCTGTTACATGATAATGGTGTGGCTATGGACATCTGCTGTACTACTTTACTAATTAATACTATCTTAGTTCAGATATGTGATGCAGACAGATGAAACTCACTTTGTACCCAAGATTTATGTAGAAGGATGTTCACTGCATAATTGTTTGCAATAGTAAAAGACTGGAGGCAACCCAAGTGTTCACTGTTAGCAGATTGGATGTATCAGTGCAATGGAATGCTATATACATCTACCTGCACTAATATGACAGGTGAGAACTCTACCACTGAATCACCCACGCACTGATTACTTGCATTAATATGGAAAGATTTCAACAATGTAATATAAAGTGAAAAAAACCCCAGCATATTTGATCCTATTTACCTAAGATTATGTGTATATGTTTATTTAAGTGCACACATGCATAGAAGGCCTGGAAGGCTGTTCATCAAAATGCTATCAGTGATTATCTCTAGAGGATGAGATTCCTAGTGATGTTCATTTCGGAAAAAAATTTGTCATAAATTTTGAATATTCTATTGTAGTGTGTATTATCTTAATAATTAGAGAAAATAAAGTTATTTTATTTAAAAATAGGTAGGGCTTCCCTGGTGGCTCAGTGGTTGGGAGTCCGCCTGCCGATGCAGGGGACGCGGGTTCGTGCCCCGGTCCGGGAGGATCCCGCGTGCCACGGGGCGGCTGGGCCCGTGAGCCATGGCCGCTGGGCCTGAGCGTCTGGAGCCTGTGCTCTGCAACGGGAGAGGCCACAACATTGAGAGGCCCGCGTACCGCAAAAAAAAAAAAAAAAAAAAATTAACATCAAATAAAGATCAGAAATTTTAGTAATAATGAGGCTTGGGAGAGTGATACAACAATCACAACAAACCTCAGCATAAGCTTAGAAAGATTGAGGAGGAAGAGAAGTTATTATTATTACTTTTAAACTTTTAAAGTTCTAAAACTTATAGCTTCATGTCCCTATGAGGTATATAAAAAATACAAGACACAATCTCCATCCTCAAGTAGCTGATGGGGAATGAGATGAACACTCGTGAAGAAGCCAATATAAGGTACAGAATAAATATTTGTACATACTGACAGGTAGTAAGAGAAATGCACAAATAGCTCAAGACAAAATATCGTAGATGTCTTAAGAGAAGGAACAACAAAGAATACAGCTGTGTGATCTTGAGAAAACTATACAATCACTATACCTCAGTTTCCTCATCGAAAAATGGTGATTAAAAGATCTACCTTAACAGTTATGCCAGCGTTAAAATGAAATAATGTTAGGGAACCGTGGACCGGAACCATCTGCCCCGGCCAGGCATGAAAATAACTGCTTGCATAAGTTGTCTCACAAGAGAAGGTCCCAATAGGGAACAAGGAACTGACAAACTGCCGCCAACCAGAAGAATGAGGAGGGGCCGAAAAGAGGGAGGAGATGCCAGCCCATAATATATCCTGCCAACCTCCCAGAAACACTCACGCTGGAATCCATATTGACTGAGAGATGTGCATGCCACCAGGAAAAGCCCTGAGTCAGACCAAACATGGGCATGAGCAAAACGACCGGGCACAGACAACCCGGAAATTAACCCCCATCTCCACAAAACCCGAGACTTCGAGCCACGACGATGCAGAGCAGTTCTCCTGGGTTCCTCACCCTGCTGCTGCTCTCCGCTTGAGCGCCGCTTTTCAATAAAGTCTTTTGCTTCATCAGCACGTATGGCTCCTCGGACAATTCATTTCTGAGTGTTAGACAAGAGCCCCTCTTGGGCCCTTGAAGGGGTCCCTCTCTGGTAACAATAATGTAGATAAAATGTTTAGCACTGACTAAATATGTAATATGTTATAGCTATTACTATTATTTATGATAAAGTGAAAACTCCAAATAGAATACTGACATTTGCTCAAAGGAAAACATGCAATTTGAAAGTTGAAACCTCCGAGACTATCTGGCTCTAACCACTAATTTGGTGGCTGATGAAACTGAGGCATGGGTCAACAAAGTGAGGCCTTTGATATGATTTGAGTGAGCGAAAGTAAGGTCCTGCCTAAGATCACACAGCTAGTTGGCGCTTGACTACTATTTTCAGTTTCTTTCCATTTCAATACCATTATTTTTCTTTTAGACAAAAACAGTCACATATTGGATGATTTTCAGGGATGCCAAAAACTCATCCCCTAGAATAAGGAAAGCCCGATGCCACTAACAATGTTTATTACTCATGGGAGGGAATGCCTGCTTATATGAGATATGTGGAAAGCTGCTCTATGACATTTAGAAAGTGTACGCCCACCAGATAGGGGCCATGTCTAATTTTGTTTTATTTGAAAGAACTTTAAAATTAGAGCACAATAACGGTTTTATTATCATCCTTTTCATCATTATCACAAACGTAATCCCTCAGCATCAAAGACCTTAATTGAAAAAGAAAAAAAGGAGAAATGTTAATCCACTTTTGTTTCTGGACGAGAGCCATTATTCAATGTCAGATCCCTACTGCTAGTTAAAAAATATATATTTCAGAAGAAGTCAGAACAGATTTTTAAATTTTTATTTTTAAATGTTCTATGAGGACTCATATAATAAAACAGGCCCTAGATATTGCCAATATACTGTATTCATAATCAAAACTTTTGATTCATGTAGTATTTTTTTCTTTTTTAAACCAAAATGACACAATACTGTGTTCACTCGATGGTCTGGCACTTTGCACTAACTCCAACATGGATAAAACACTTGCTTTCTATGCTTTTAATTGAGGATACAGAGATGAATAAAACTCAACTCTTGTGGGAAAACTGTCTTCCAAATTCAGGCTCTGAAAAGAACACGGTCTTTCTTCTCTACCAGTTACTGCATTGTGTAACCTCAGGCAAAACTGCAGCACTCTTTGTGCCTTAGTTTCCTCACTTGTAAAATGAGGATAAAGTGGTAGCTGCCTCAAAAGGTCATTGTGAGGATGAGATAAATTAATCTATGTAAAGTGCTGAGTAGAGTGCCTGGTGCACAGTAAGTACTGCATGTGCGAGCTGTTCTGTTGCTACTATTGTCTGCATCACTATTATAGCTCTAATACCCTCAAAGATCAACTGAATTGAAGACCTGATGTTCAAGTCATTGGCCCAGAAAGTCTAAAAGATTAAATACAAAAGAGGACAGATCTTAAAAAGCCTAACAAAATTTGGCATAGAGATTGATTGGAGAGAATGACAGCCCTCACTGAGGCCGTGTTGCGGAGAATCTAGGCAGTCTCTTTTATCCATGGATGTGGTGTGGTGACCATAGAGAAACCTTGAAAGGTCTCAGGGGTAAAAAAAGGGGAGTGGATATGGAAAGGTAGCCAAGCTAAAAGAATTACTATCCAGCTAAACTGAGGAACTGCATTGTCTGCAAGAACATGTCTATCTTGGAACAGGCCTCCCTGTTCCCTCAGGGTTGAAAATACCATAAGCACTGCAAACTTCTCAGAATTCGAAATGTTTATGCTTTCAAAAGATTACAGGGAGATACTTGGAAAAGAAACTGAGAACCTTTTCATAATAAACAGGAAGGCTGAGGGGGAAGATAGATACTTTGAATGACATTCTACTTAAATTTTAATTTAGGTCAGTGATGGGAATGGGCTGGGGTAAGTAGACACTTAGGAGTCCTTCACAAGAAAACAAATGGTGTTGTCCTAGGGACACACTCAGGATTCCCTTAGAAAATAACTGTCACAGCTAATCCTAATAAAGAAAGAAAATTCTAGTATTATTAATGTTTTTTATTTCTTTTGGTCATATGGCTCACCAGGGGACTCATCTAGACCTTAAAGGTTGGAATGTTCAAATATTCCTGTTTGGAGGTGGGAAAGGGTTTAGGAAAATTTGCTTTCCAAACTGGTGGTCACTTTCTTCTTCCCACCACCATAAAAACAAAACTATTAATCAAATTATGCTTTTTTCTTTTTTCCCTGTACAAGCCTCTGTGATTTTGCTTATGGTGTGCTCCCTTCTTGGAATACCTTTCCCTGAAAATTTTCACCTGATAAATTCTTAACCTTAATGGCCCAGTTCAGAGGTGACACCTGTATCGCTTTTATAATCTCCTAGGGTAAAATGACTACATTATTTGCAGTCCTGTAATAATACTCTATTTTGAGTATTACATACTCTATTCTGTTTATTTGTTTACTACACAGTCTGTTCTGTTTATTTGTTTACATGTGTGTTTTCTCTCTTACACTGTGAATGACTTAAGAACAGGAAACTGGAACTCATATTAATCTTTGTTTGCTTAAAAACGTATACAGCACATAGTAGGTGCTCAAATGTTTACTGTATGAGATAAAATCTGAACACCTTAAGTGAGTACTTTTTGAGATAGTCAAGCTAAAACTGGAGAAAACAGAAGTGGGATTAAGCTAAACCACAGGAGTGTCCCTTTAGCAAATTTCCAGCAGGATCATCAGGTAATTAATGAGATAATTCCCTTTGATTTAAATAGCCCATCCCCAGGAAAGGGCACTGTTTCCTCCTATAGGTCATCACCAGGACTCAGGCGGATTTACTTACTGCTTTGATGTAAATTACCTATGACTGATCTGCTGATTTGCTGATTGGTGCTTCTACATATACCTTCACTCTGCTTTTGCATGTGGAATCTTTTAATACTCAGAACCCACAACTTCTTCCCCTGTGCCTTCTATAAACCTCACAGAAGTCTTTCTTTTATAAGGTCATTACTGATTGATAGGAAATAGATTTGAATGAAATCCTTTTTGGAGCTTGTCATTAAGTAGGCACCCCCGGAAGTATATATATGGAAGTAGGCTTTAAATTCAGATTTATTTGGGACTTCCCTGGTGGCCCAGTGGTTAAGAATCCGCCTTTCAATGCAGGGGATGTGGGTTCAATCCCTGGTCAGGGAACTAAAGATCCCACATGCCACCGCGGGGCAACTAAGCCCACACTCTAGAGCCCATGCATCACAACCAGAGAGACCTCATGCCACAACTACTGAGCCCACACGCTCTGGAACCCACATGCCACAACTAGAGAGAAGCCTGCGTGCTGCAACGAAAGATCCCGCATGCCGCAACTAAGACCCGATGCAGCTAAATAAATAAATATTTAAATTCACATGTATTTTATCCTGAAGAGAAACCCATGTTCTTTTAGTTTGGGTTGAATGCAACAAACTAAATCTGAGGAAAAGAAAGATAATGAATATTTATTAAGCACTTTCCATTTCCAAGCACTGCTCTAGGTAACACATTATTTCATTTTATCTTAACAATGCTATAGGATATGTCCTGTTAACCTGTTTTAAGGATGAAGAAAGTGCAGCTAAATGAGATTAAGTCACATAGTTGAGGTCACTTAATCAGTAAATGATAGAGCTAGTATTCAAATGCTGGTCTGATCTGAAAGCCAATGAAAATGCCACTCTACAACCACACCCACAGGAAAAGGCTCCTCACACCTACCTCTGGTTAGGTTTACCAGCAACAACCAGACCTCCAGTGGGCACTTCTTCCTGAATGCTTTCAGACAGCTTTTGTAATTTATCTCCAGCCCTGACCTCTTCCCTAACTTCAGGCTCCTCTATCTAACTGCCTACTCAACACATCCAGTTGGATAGCTGATGTGCATCTCAAACTCAATGTATATGAAAACCGAACTCCTCATTCTAGGGCCCTCCACCCCAACACGCTTTACCTGCATCTTCCCTTTCTCAGGAGATGGCAACTCCATTCTTAGAAGTTTTAGGCCCACACAAAGGAATTATCACAGATTCCTTTTTTTCCCCCTTCTACCCACCACATCCAATCCATCTACAAATCCTGTGGGCTGTACCTTTGAAATTTACCTCAGAGGGTTGTTATGAGCATGAATGAGTTGATGTTTATAAAGCTGTTAAAACAGTGCTTGGCATAAGCATTATGAGTATTTATGAAGCAAAAGAAATATCCATCATCCTACCGCTACTCTCTGTCCCCACTTTTAAACCCTAGGTCTGGCCAGTATCATCGTTCACCTAGACTACTGACTGCAGTAAGTCATCACCTAAGTGGTCTCCCCCTGCTTCCAGCCTTGCGTGTCCTCCTAGAGTCTACTCTCCAAACAGCAGAGCAATTCTTTAAAAACCCAAGTCATATCATGTCACTGCTCAAAACAATGTAGAGATTTTCCATCTTACTCAGAATAAAATATAACAAAGTCCTTAGCATGGCTTATAAGACTCTAAAAGATTCCTGCCCTCACCCGCCCTCATCTCTGATCTGCTCTTTTATCCACTGTGTTCTCTCTGTTCCACTCATCCTGGCCTCCCTGCTGTCCTCAGCCCTGTCGAGCATACTCTTCATCACCATCCGTGCATTTGCTATCCCGCTGCCTGGAACGCTCTTCCCTTAGATATTCACAAGGCCTGTTCCCTCACTCACTCGTGTCTCTTCCCAAATGTCATCTCATCAGAGAGGCCTTCTTTGTTCACCTGACCCCTACATGTGTCAATCTCTAGTACCCCCCTGTTTAATTTTAATCTAGAGCACTTATCACACATGATACTTAGCTTGTTAATTGAGTTATTGCTTCTCTTTCTGCCCCTGACGTCAGTTCCAAAAGGGCAAGGGCAGGGCCTTTATTTCGTTTGTCACCGTAACCCCAATACTCAGAACTGTGCCAGGCACATAGTAGACAAATTTGTTGAATACAGGGAAAACGTGTATATATTCATTCATTTTCAACTTACAGTTGTCTATAACATACTCCTAAAATGTCACAGAGAACAAAACAAATTCTATAAAATACCCCATATTACAGGATGAGTTCAGTTTTCAGTAGGAAAATTTTATTTTTAAACATTAAGAATTTTATTTTTAAATCTTTCATTTGAGTAAAACTGACAGAAGATGAGTCAAGCCAGTTTTACCTTTGTACCTAATTACTTACCAGCAGTCACAAAACTCTATCAATAGTTACAAAAATATCTATAACTGGGATATAAAAGCCTTTTCTCCCCCTCAGATCTACCTTATTGGTTATGTCCATTTTGCAAAAACTATTCGAACAGAATTCAAGCATAATGATATTCCCTTATGGAAAAAATCCATGGCAAGATTTTTTTCTTAAAAATGTCTCCCACAGGGGCTGCCCTGGTGGCACAGTGGTTGAGAGTCCGCCTGCCGATGCAGGGGACACGGGTTCATGCCCCGGTCCGGGAAGATCCCACATACTGCGGAGCGGCTGGGCCCGTGAGCCATGGCCACTGAGCCTGTGCGTCCAGAGCCTGTGCTCTGCAGCGGGAGAGGCCACAACAGTGAGAGGCCCGCGTACCGCAAAAAAAAAAAAAAAAATTTCCCACTAAATGTTCAAACATGGAAATGTGGAAGAACAGGGTTTAGATTTTGGAGACAGCAGCTAAGTGGCTGGGTGATCTCCTATGGGACATCCTACAAGTAAATTTGGGCATTTGTTGATGAAAATACTTCTCACAACTTGCCTTACTAAGATTATATATCATCTGATGGTTGCCATGGAAATAGCAATAATGCTAACAAGGTTTGGCTCCATAGGGTTTTACCACTGGGTGCAGAATTACTTTCTGTGACATCACTGGGGAAGCAATACAGATACTCTGTGGGGATTAAAGCTGGTGAGACTTAAGTAGGGGAGCCCAAACTCTTCCTCCAAATCAGAGCCAATCCATTCCTCACCCTGATAATACCTATACTTCATCATCTAAGTTCTGATCCTCTTTAAACCCTACATCCTCCACAGAGCCTAATAAACCCTAGCTCTCAGTTCTTGCTTCTGTCTCTCAATTCATATTTTTAAAATGGCCATCATATCATAATTTAATTATCTAATGATAGCATCTTACATGGTTCCCCAGATGCAAACTGAATGAACAATCCCTGAGTGCCTATCCTGCACCAGGTACCAGTGCTAAGTGCTGTCACGTGAATTATTTCCTGAAGTCCTCATAATGATACCTGTTAGGCAGGTATTAGTAACACACTATTTAGATGAGGAAACTGAACTTTGGAGAGGTTAAGTTACTTTCCCAGTATAACAAGTTATTTCCTCAAAACAATCACTAGCGTTTGACTATAGGCTCCTCAAGGAAAGGGTGGCTCACCTCTTGCCACTTCTCCAGGATTCAGAAAGGGCTTGGCTCACAACAGGCAATCAGTTGACAAAAAATGACTTAAAGAAAACCAACAGTGAAAAAAATAAGAACTATGCTTGGTATAAGCAAGTGGGGAGGCAAAGACTCCTAGGACTTTTGTTTGTTTGTTTTTGTTTTAAGAAATCAAACATACTGAAAGACTTCTAATGATGTCCATTTACTATTTTGAAAAAAATATTAATTAAAAGATATTATATAAAGCTCTAACTATGAACATACTGTTTGGTCATGATCAGTTGTGAGATATGTTGCAAGTCATTTGTTATTACTAACAGAGTAATGAAGTAAATATTTCATTTCTTCAGAAAATTTCAATAGTCACAAATTCAAAATGTTCACTCACTATATTTTCTTGACTAGAAGAGAAAAGGTATTGTATTATAGTTAGAGCTAGCTCTCTGGGCAAATTAAACATGTGTCTTGATGGAAAAAAGGTTAAGAACCAAAAAGTATTGGGACAGGGATCACCTGTCACGGCACTCCATTCCTAACTGGGTGAACATAAGCAATTCATGTAAGCAATCTGGCCTCGGTTTCCTCAGACCTTCAAACACGTGGGACAAACTAACTCTACCCACAGCCAAACCACCTTTCAGGGGCAATTAGACGTTACTTTGTGTTCTGAGTTGGCATCTGTTCTATCTTCTTGTTTCTCCAAAATGGTGAGGGAGCAAGAGGAGCTTACTGCTTCTGCAAACTGCCTAGTGTGTTGACTTCGTGAAGACGAAACCCATAAGCCTTGAAGTTGACTCAGTTGTCTCCTGAGAAAAATGGAAGGTCAAAGGATGAGTCTCTTTTTAAAAATTCAGATTAAGAAAAACAGAGGGGCTTCCCTGGTGGCGCAATGGTTAAGAATCCGCCTGCCAATGCAGGGGACACGGGTTCGAGCCCTGGTCCGGGAAGATCCCACATGCCGCAGAGCAACTAAGCCCGTGTGCCACAACTACTGAGTCTGCACTCTAGAGCCCGTGAGCCACAACTACTGAAGCCCGCGCACTCTAGAGCCTGTGGTCCGCAACAAGAGAAGCCACTGCAATGAGAAGCCCGCGCACCACAACGAAGAGAAGCTCCAGCTTGCCACAACTAGAGAAAGCCTGTGCACAGCAACGAAGACCCAACGCAGCCAAAAATAATCAAAATAAATAAATTAAAAAATAAATAAACACACCTAAACTTAAAAAAAAAAAGTAAGTTGTTCCAAGTGAATGTCCACTTCTCAGGAAGAGTTAAGAGATTAAAAGCATATCTCACTTTCTCAGCAATTAAGTACATAATGAAAACCCATTTCCGACTTCTCCAATGTGTTGGAAAATTGATTAGTTAATGTCTGCGAAGGCTTTCAAGTATAAAGCGCTATCTCACTGCTAAGCACTATTCTATTTAAACTTGTTTCTGCTTCCTTTCTGTCACCTCCCGTCTTATCTGGGATGCGATGGTGGAGATTAATTAACTGCAGTCTTATAAACCTGAAACTTCTCGGGAGCAAGGAAGCTTAAAAAGATAGAAATGAAAATTTCCGCACTTTCAGACAGAGGCTCATTTAAATGTCAGAATAATTATTCCAAACCAAAAAGAATCCAAACAACCTGCCACCTCAGAGCTCCTAGGTAGAGGAGAAGGTGCTGTAAAAATCAAAATGATCATTCATTAATAGACCTAACATATTAAGAGGAAGAGCAAAAAGCAACAATTCCAAATAACATGGTAATCCAATACTATTCCAACACACAGTTATTGAACATCCACCACAGGCAAGGAAAGATGCTAGGCACTGACTAGGACGCAGCCCTGCTTTCAAGGAAGGACATGAAACAGGTAAATGAACACACGCATTTTACATCTGCTAAAGTGAAAGCAACAACATAGAAGCAAGCATATTAAAACATTCAATTGATAGAACTTAAGTTCTGGAAAGTGAATCCTCAAAGCATACTGAATCAATGTCTTTATTTATACATTTGATCATGGATAATTGCTATTTCTATACAATGAGAATCAAAAGCTCTAAGCTTTCCCGCCAATCAGCCATAATTACTACATAAACCCAAATGAATGGGTATTAGGAAGCATGAAAGAAGTACATTTCCAGATGGACCTAGAGTTTATCATACTAAGTGAAAAAAGTCAGACAGAGAAAGACAAATATTATATGACATCACTTATACGTTGAATCTAAAGAACAGTTCAAATGAAATTATTTATAAAACAAAAACAGGGACCTCCCTGGTGGTCCAGTGGTAAAGAATCCGCCTCCCAATGCAGGGGACATGGGTTTGATCCCGGGTTGGGGAACTAAGATCCCACATGCCGCAGGGCAACTAAGCCTGAACGCCTCAACTATAGAGCCCGTGTGCCGCAAACTACAGAGCCCACTCATTCTGGAGCCTGTGTACCACAACTAGAAAGAGAAAACCTGCATGCCACAACTAGAGAGAAGCCCGCACACCATAAAGAGCCTGTGCGCTGCAATGAAAGATCCTGTATGCCTCAACGAAGGTCTCACCTGCCACAACTAAGACCCAATGCAGCCAAAAAACAAAAACAAAAAAAACCAAAAACAGACTCACAGACATAGAAAACAAATTTATGGTTACCAAAGGGGAAGTGGAGGAGGGGGGAGGGAGGGATACATTAGAAAGAAAAAAAAAGGAAAAGAAATACATTTCCAGATGAATCTGAGGAAGAAAACGAGTCTGATGATCCAATACAAGGAAATTGCTTACTGATTCTATAGTTTGCTGCCACACTAAACAAAGTGTAGCTAGTTTACACTGTAGAAGAATTAAACTAGAATAAAGGCTATCCTTCTGATTATGGAGTAAATCCACAGAAGTCCTGAAATTATCTTCCATGGTTACACTTTCTGACCCATTTATTTTACTGCTAGGAATCTATCTTGAAGAATAATCAGAGAAGGGACTTCACTGGTGTTGCAGCAGTTAAGAATCCACCTACCAATGCAGGGGACATGGGTTCAAGCCCTAGTCTGGGAAGATCCCACATGCTGCGGAGCAACTAAGCCCGTGTGCCACAACTACTGAGCTTGCACTCTAGAGCCTGCGCCACAACTACTGAGCCTATATGCTGCAACTACTGAAGCCTGCGTGCCTAGAGCCCATGCTCCGCAACAAGAGAAGCCACCGCAATGAGAAGGCCGCACACCGCAACGAAGAGTAGCCCCTGCCAGCCACAAAGGAAAGGATTGATTACCATAAAAGTCTGGAGAGTGGTTCCTCTGGAAGGAGGGGGTGTGCCTGTGGAGGTGCTTGTAAGACCTAGAGCATAGGGGCTCAGTTAAGCCAGGCTGACTCCTGCCCACCAGCAATGGTGAGATAACAAATAAAAAGTTTGCTGATCCCTGCATCCCTTCAAAGAAATTGGCATATGAAGCCAAATTCCAGTTTGGGAGTCTCCTGGATGATCTTATATGCCAATCAGAGTCATAAAATCACATGCTATGGTCTCTCCAGGGACCAATGGCCCAGAAACTTCTGTTCAAGCCCAGCACTCCCACTCCAGGGAAGGAGACCCACCACCAGGCTGCAGCTCTCAAACCCCTCTGTGTTTAGTTAACTTTAGTATCATAATTTTAGTTAAAAATAAGTCCAGTCATGCCTTGATTGTACTTCGCATGTTCCCAAACCTGTACTCATTAAAACACAATTCTTGGTTTGTCAGGTAATCTTATCCATTTGAAATCTTCTTAATCTCATTTTTACAGATAAAATATAATTTATGTTAGTCTAAAACTAATACTGTTTCATTTTCCAATATATGAATACTAAATTATATGAACCAAAACCATATGACCATAGGAATCATAGGAAAGTTACGTGCGAAAATTTAGTTGGTGATATGCTATTTTTATCAAAACGTTCAATGACCACAAAGGATGAGAAATTATGTTCCAGTATTTGGTGGTGCTGAAAGCAGAATCCTTCAAAATCAATGCCTGAAAACACCACAGATTACATGTCTTGTCAAAAGCGAGAAAACACAACTGAATAATGGAGGATCTCACATTATCATCATAAATGTACATCTTCTAGCCAAAAATGTTTGATTTGAATCCAGTAAGCTTTAATATATAACCTCCAGTTAATAGGAAATGCCAGGGAATAGAAGAATGAGCTAAATGTCACTATGAGGAAGCAGCCAGACAAATACAGAAGCTGGAACTTTCTACAGGTCAACTGGCCCAGCTTCTTCAACATGTCAATGAAAAAGAGGAATTGTACTACAATAAATAATACTTCAGGGACCAGATATAATGCAACAAACATAATGCATAGTCCTGGATTGGATTCTGGTTTGCAAACCAAGAGTAAAGTACATCTTTGAAGGTCAATTGGGAAAATGTGAATATGAGCTTGAAATTAGGATAATGAAAAATTACTGCAGTGAAAATAGAGACTCCACTTTTAAAGGGTGCACACAAAATCCCACCTGCTCCAGGACCCAGGGCAGAAGCAGTAATTTGAAAGGAGCCTGGGTCAGACACACTTGCTGATCTTGTAGAGTCTCCCCAAGAAGCAGGAGGCAACTGGAGCTCACCCTAGGGACAAAGACACTGGTGGCAGCCATTTTTGGGAGCTTGCTCTACCATGTGGACACTGGTGTCAGCAAGTACCATTCTGTCCATCAACAGATGAATGTATAAAGAAGATGTGACACACACACACACACACACACACACACAAACAGGAATATTAGTCATAAAAAAGAATGTAATTTCACCATTTGCAACAACACAGATGAACCTGGAGGGTATTATTTGCAAAGTGACTGACAAGGGATTAATCTCCAAAACATACAAACAGCTCATGCAACTCTATGTCAAAAAAACAAACAACCCGAGCGCGGTGGAATGGTCAGCTGAGTCTCCCGGTTGCGTCTGGGAAGAGCCGGCGTGAGGCCGCGGTGTGCGGGCTCCAGGGACGGCGGAGGCGACCGCCGCTGGCTGGGGCTCGGGGCCTAAGACCCGAGCGTCGACACCACCTGCGCGCTCCGCTGAGTGCCTAGGGCTGCCGCCAAACACAGACCATGTTCATGGTGCGCCTGACTTCCCAGCTGCTCAGGGCTATTCCCCGGGCAGGTTGTAGTGGGCCTTGGTCTGTCTGCGAGGTGTTGGGCAGGCATGCCTGCAGGCCTCGCTACAGCATGCAACCAATAGACCCAAGTGGGGTTGCCTCCCTCCCTGACAGGCGGGTCCACATGGAGCTTGAGGAGATGCTGGTCCCCAGGAAGATGTCTATCAGCCCCCTGGCGAGCTGGCTGACCGTTCGCTACCTCCTGCCCAGACTGGATGCTGGGGCCCCAGGGACTGCGTCTCCAGCCCAAGTCTATGAGTGTCCGCCCAGCCAGGTGGGGGAAGGGGTCGAGCAGGGGGGTAAGGAGGTCTGGGACGCACCCCAGATACAGTCCAAAAACGTGCTCAGGATCTGCCGGCAGAAGATGAATCATCACAAGTACCGCAAGCTGGTCAAGAGGACCTGGTTCCTGCGGCAGAAAGTCAGGGAGGGACGCCTGAAACGGAAGCAGGTGAGGTTCGAGAGAGACCTGAGGTACATCTGGCGGAAGGCGGGCCTGAAGGAAGCCCCCGCAGGCTGGCAGACCCCCAAGCTCTACCTGAAGGGCAAATGAGTCTCGTGTGTCCCTCCCCCAGCCCTGTTACTGCTGATGACCCACTGTAATAAATATTTGGAGAACTTAGCCATCAAAAAAACAAACAAAAAAACAAACAAAACAACCCAATCAAAAAATGGGCAGAAGATCTAAATAGACATTTCTCCAAAGAAGACACACAGATGGCCAAAAGGCACATGAAAAGATGCTCAACATCACTAATTATCCGAGAAATGCAAATCAAAACTACAATGAGGTATCCCCTTACACTGGTCAGAATGGCCATCATCAAAAACTCTACAAACAATAAATGCTGGAGAGGGTGTGGAAAAAAGGGAACCCTCCTACACTGCTGGTGGGAATGTAAAATGGTACAACCACTATGGAGAACAGTATGGAAGTTCCTTAAAAAACTAAAAATAGAACTACCATATGATCCAGCAATCCCACTCCTGGGCATATATCTGGACAAAATCATAATTTGAAAAGATACATTCACCCCAATGTTTACTACAGCACTATTTACAATATCCAAGACATGAATGCAACCTAAATATCCATCAACAGAGGAATGGATAAAAAAGATGTGGTACATATATACAATAGAATATTACTCAGCCATAAAAAAGAACAAAATAATGCCATTTGCAGCAACATGGATGGACCCAGAGATTATCATACTAAGTGAAGTAAGTCAGACATAGAAAGTCAAATATCATATGATATCACTCATATGTGGAATCTAATTTTTAAAAAATGATATAAATGAACTTATTTACAGAACAGAAACAGACTCACAGATTTCAAAAACAAACTCATGGTTACCAAAGGGGAAACGTGGGAGGGAGGGATAAATTAGGAGCTTGGGATTAACATACACACACTACTATATATAAAATAGATAACCAACAAGGACGTAATGTATAGCACAGGGAACTCTACTAAATATTCTGTAATAACCTATATTCATTCTTTTTCAGATTATTTTCCTGTATATGTATAACTGAACCATTTTTCTGTACATCTGAAATTAACACACCATTGTAAATCAACTACACTCCAATAAAATTTTAAAAAAATTTTTAAAATAAGATGTGATACACACACACACACACACACACACACACACACACACGGGAATACTATTCAGCCATTAAAGAAAAATGAACTTTTGCCATTTTCAACAACATAGATGAACCTGGAGGGTATTATGCTTAGTGAAATAAAGTCAGAGAAAGACAGATACTGTATGTTATCACTTATACATGGAATTAAAAAAATAAAACAAACTAATGAATATAACAGAACAGAAACAGACTCACAGATATAGAGAACAAACTAGCGGTTACCAGTGGGAAGAGGGAAGGGGGAGGGGCAGATTAGGGGTAGGGGATAAAGAGGTACAATCTACTATGTAAAAAATAAATAAGCGGGCCTTCCCTGGTGGCACAGTGGTTAAGAATCCGCCTGCCAATGCAGGGGACACGGGTTCGAGCCCTGGTCCAGGATGATCCCACATGCTGTGGAGCAACTAAGCCCGTGCGCCACAGCTACTGAGCCTGCACTCTAGAGCCCGTGAGCCACAACTACTGAGCCCACGAGCCGCAACTACTAAAGCCCACACGCCTAGAGCCCGTGCTCCGCAACAAGAGAAGCCACCACAATGAGAAGCCCGCGCGCTGAAACGAAGACTAGCCCCCACTCACAACTAGAGAAAGCCCGAGCGCAGCAACAAAGACCCAACGCAGCCAAAAATAAATAAATCAATCAATAAAATTATGTTAAATAAATAAATAAGCTATAAGGATATATTATACAGCAAGGAAATACAGCCAATATTTTATAATAACTTTCAATGGAATATAATCTAAAAAATTTTGAATCACTATGTGTACACTTAAAACTAATGTAATATTGTAAATCAATTATACCTCAATAAAAAAATAAGTTAAAACAAAATCTCCAAGGCAATGAATAGTAAGTGCTAAGTCAGTGATAATGAGCTCAGAAAATGAAGCAATCACTGCTAGAATGGTGAGGGAAGTCTTCACGAAGGAGCTGAACTGCCAGCTGGTCCTGGAAAAATGGGCAGAATTTGGATAAGCAGAAACTGCCCATTCTTTAACCCATCCGTCCGCCTAAAAGTGACAGGTCTACATGGAGGACAGCCTGGCTAGGCCATGAGATACTGAGACCAAAAGCCCCCCCAAATAAGCAAGCAAGCAAACAAACCTCCCTTTAAACCCTAATCAGCTGTTCCTCGTTTTTGTCATGGCTCATGCCCAGCGTGACCCCAGAGCCACACCAGGAAGAGGAGCATCGATTTATTCTGTCCTCATTTTCCTAAAAGATTCCCTCTTCCTGGCTTCTGAGAATGGAATGTTTTGCCTCTGAGGAAGGAATATTCTAACACAGGTATGTGTGGGCCTTCGTATACATGTAATGGATTGAAGGGAAAGTATGGTGGAAGGAATTTTATTTTGAGACTGTCAAGGCAGCAGATACAAAATGCCCTTTGCAAACTGCATAGGGTTCTACCACTTTCATGAATGCACACACTCCAGTCTTCTTTCTTTTTGTGTTTTGATCTGACTCAGTCATTCATATATTCACTAGACGTTTGATAAGCACCTATCATGTGCCTGGCACACAAAGTTACAGACACAAATACAAAAGAAACTGTAAACAAACGCTGAACTCTAGTTAATGGTATACATCCTAAAGTATTAAGGAGTAAAGTATACTGATGTCTCCAACTTCCTTTGAAATGCATCAGAAAATAAGATAAAGTGATGGATAACTTGATGCCTTGCCTGTAGCTGGTAGTCAGTTCTCAATAAATGTTTGCTGAATTTGTGAAAACCAAAACTAGAAAAATTTAAACAGAGTAGATTCTAAGTTCGTATCTGGAAGCATATTCTATCTGAGAAATCTGAAATCTGTTCAAGTCTAAAGTTTTTGAACCTCTGGGAAATAGGACACCTAGAGACAAACTGGAATTTGTTATGTCCAGACTGTGGATCACTCAGGTGCTGTGGGAAGCAGCAGAGGCAAAAAAGAACTCATGGGACTTCCCTGGTGGTGTAGTGGTTAAGAACTCTCCTGCCAATGCAGGGGACACGGGTTCAATCCCTGGTCCGGGAAGATCCCACATGCCACGGAGCAACTAAGCCCGTGCGCCACAACTACTGAGCCTGCACTCTAGAGCCCACAAGCCACAACTAGAGCCTGCGCACCCTAGAGCCCATGCTCCACAACAAGACAAGCCACTGCAATGAGAAGCCTGTGCACTACAACGAAGAGTAGCTCCCGCTCGCCCCAACTAGAGAAAGCCCGCATGCAGCAACAAAGACCCAATGCGGCCAAAAATAAATAAATTAAAAAAAAAAAGACACTCGAAAAGATGTAAGCACTTCCATGTTCACTGCAGCATATTTACAACAGCCAAGATATGGAAACGACCTAAGTGTCCACTGATGAATAAGCAGATAAAGAAAATATGGTGTACATATATACAATGGGATATTATTCAGCCATAAAAATAATGAAGTCTTGCCATCTGCAACAACATGTATAGACGTAGAGGGAATCTGCTAAGTGAAATAAGTCAAAGAAAGACAAATACCATATGATCTCACTTATATGTGGAATCTAAAAAAAGCAAAACCAAAACCAAAAATATACCCAAGCTCACAGATACAGAGAACAGATTGGTAGTTGCCAGAGGCAAGGGTGGGTGAAACAGGTGGAGGTCAAAAGGTACAAATTTCCAGTTATAAAATAAGTCATGGGGATGTAATATACAGCATGTTGACTATAGCTAATAAAAGTTTTTATAAGGAAAAAATTTTCTAACTATGTATGGTCACAGATGTTAACCAGATTTACTGTGGCTATCATTTTACAATATATACAAGTATCAAGTTATTATGTTGTACAACTGAAACTAATATAATGTTATGTGTCAATTATACCTCAATTAAAAAAAAAAAAGTGAAGTGGAGAGAGCAGACATCCTTGCCTTGTTCCTAACCTCAGGAGTCTTTTGCTATTTAAGTACATTACCTGTAGGTTTTTTGTAAATGACCCTTATCAAAAAGTTCTCTTTGATTCCTAGCCTGCTGAGAGTTTTCATCAGGAATGGATGTTGGATTTGGTCAAATGCTTTGTGTCTGAGATAATCATATGGTCTTTCTCTTTTAGTATGTTAATAGGTGAATTATATTAATTAATATTTGAAGGTTAAATCAACCCTAAATTCCTAGGATAAACCTCACTTATTTTTAATTTATTTAGACTTTTACGGCCCATAATATGGTCTATCTTGGTAAGATGTGTACTTGAAAATAATGTACATCCTGCTATTGTTAGATGGAGTATTCTATCAAGTCTAGGTCTAATCAGACCTGGTTGATAGTTGGTTCAAGTCTCCTATATCCTTATTTTCTGTTTACTTGTTCTATCAGTAATTGAGAGAGATAAATTGAATTGTGAATTTGTCTATTTTTGCTTTCAGTCCTATCACTTTTTGCTTCATGTATTTTGAAACTCTGTTATTAAAGGCATAAACATTTAGGACTGTTATGTTCTCTTGAGTGACCTCTTCACCATTATGAAATGGGCTTCTCTATTGCTGGTAATATTCTTTGCTCTGGAATGTACTTTATTTTATTACATTATTTGATATTAAATAATGTAGCCACTTCAGCTTTCTTTTGACTAGCAATAGTATGGTATAATTTTTCCATCCTTTTATTTTTAACCTATTAGTGCCTTACTTTTTTATCCAATCAGACAGATTCTGCTTTTTAACTGCTGATGTTTTAACCATTTACATTTAATGTGACCTATTGATAAGTTTAGGTTTGAGTCTATCACCTCCTATTTGTTTTCTATTTGTACTGTATGTTCTTCTATTTTTCCTCTCTTTCTGCCTTTAAAAAATTAATGAAATATTTTTATGATTCCATTTTATCTTGTTTGTTGGCTTATTAGCTATAATTCTTTGTTTTATTATTTTAGTGATTGCTTTAGGGTATATGATATTCATTTTAACTTACCACAGTCTACCATTAAGTGTTATCCTTCCACTTCACATATAGTATAATAATTTTATAATAGCATACTTCCATTTCTCCCCTTCTGACCTTTAGGCTATTGTTGTAATGCATTTTATTTTTACAAATGTTATAAACCCCATAATACACTGTTATCATTTTTGTTTAAATAGTCAATTATGATTTAAAGACATTTCTATAATAAGAAAAAAACTGTATTTACATATAATTACCATTTCTAGCTCTCTCCGTTCTTCCGTGTAGATCCAGATTTCCACCTGGTATCATTTTCCCTTTTGCCTGAAAAACTTCTTTTAGCATTTTTTTTACAGTGTAAATCTGCTGATAAATTATTTTGTATATCTGAAAATGTCTTTCACCTTAACTTACAAAATATATTTTCACTGTGTGTAGAATTCTAGATTGAAAGATTTCTTTTCAGTTCTTTAAAGATGTGCTCCATTATATTCCCTCTTACATTATTTTTGATGAGAAATATGATGTCATTCATTTCTTTGTTCCTCTTTACGTACTGTGTCTTTTTCTCTGGTTGCTTTTAAGATTTTCCCTCTATCACCAGTTTTAAGCAATTTGATTATTGTGTGCCTTAGTGCATGTAGCAGTTGGGTCCAACCAGGAGAAAGAAATCACATAGTAGATTAAGAGGGGACATTTAAGATGAATGGATAAAGAAGATGTGGCACATACATACAATGGAATATTACTCAGCCATAAAAAGAAACGAAATTGAGTTATTTGTAGTGAGGTGGATGGACCTAGAGTCTGTCATACAGAGTGAAGTAAGTCAGAAAGAGAAAAACAAATACCATATGCTAACACATATATATGGAATCTAAAAAAAAAAAGGTCATGAAGAACCTAGGGGCAGGACGGGAATAAAGATGCAGACCTACTACAGAATGGACTTGAGGACATGGGGAGGGGGAATGGTAAGTTGGGACAAAGTGAGAGAGTGGTAGTGTATATATATGAACATATAAACACTACCAAATGTAAAATAGATAGCTAGTGGGAAGCAGCCGCATAGCACAGGGAGATCAGTTCAGTGCTTTGCCACCACCTAGAGTGGTGGGATAGGGAGAGTGGGAGGGAGGGAGACGCAAGAGGGAAGACCTATGAGGATATATGTATAAGTATAGCTGATTCACTTTGTTATAAAGCAGAAACTAACACACCATTGTAAAGCAATTATACTCCAATAAAGATGTAAAAAAAAAAAGAGGGAATTTAATATAAAGGGTTATTAACCATGATAAAAGAGTAACTAAAAGAAATAAGGAAACCCTATATGGTACACTATAGCTGAATGAGAATATCCATAAAGGACAGATGTGGAAGGGTTCAGACCTCATTGGGAGGAGGTATGGTATAGCCCCACTGGATAGCAGAGAAGTCTGCTAGTTTGACCAGGTCAGAGGTGGTCTGGAGTTCCCAGGCAAACAATAAGCTATACTGTGGAGTGCAGGTGGGGAGCAGGTAACTGGCAACCAATGACATGCAGGAGAGAGTCTGAGTGTTGATGGGGGAAGGAAGCCTTCAGAGCACAGGGTCACATGGAGGTTCTAGTTTATATGTTCAAAGAGCTGAAGAAAGGACAAGGGTGCAAACATTGCAAAAAGACCATGTTGTGGAAGGCTACACCAGATGTCCTCACACTGACACCTCTGACCCCCAACCGGCACCAGAAACAGCAGGAGAGCTTCTTTCTCCTACAGTGTCCCTCTAGCACCAGAGCCCTGTATTAAGAAAGCTTAACATCACGCTAACTTTAAAGAATTCCTTTGTTTATCTCAGAGTGTGTACTGAGGGTGCATCTGGCGCTGAAAGGCAGTAAATTGTTAACTGACAGTGTAGTTTTCTTCATGTTTCTTTGTCTGGTGTTCCTTGAACTTCTCAGATCTGTGGGTTTATACTTTCCATCAAGTTTGGGTAATTTTCAGCAATTTCTTCAGATATTATTTCTGTACTTCCCTCTCTTTGGGGAATCCAATTACACTTGTATTAGGCCACTTGAAGTTGTCCTGCAGCTAACTGATGCTCTTTTCTTTTCCTTTTTGTGTTTCATCGTGGAGAATTTCTATTGCTATGCCTTCAAATTCCCTAATCTTTTCCTCTGCAATGTCTAATCTGCAATGAATCTTGTCAGTGTACTTTTCATCTCAGACATTGTAGTTTTCATTCCTAGAAGTTCTATTTGGATCTATTTTATATATTCTGTGTCTCTACTCAACTTCTGAACATACAGAGTACAAGTTATAATCACTCTCTTAATGTTCTTCTCTGCTAATTCTAATATCTGTGTCAGCTTTGGGTCAGTTTCAATGGATTGATTTTCCTCTTTATGGATCATGTCTTCTTGCCTCTTTGTTATTCCTATAATTCTTTTTGAGCTTTGTTCTGGGAAACAGTTAAGTTACTTGGACATGGTTTGATCCTTTTGAATCTTGCTTTTAAGATTTGTTAGGCAGGTCCAGAGCAGTGCTCAGTCTAGAGCTAATTATTCCCTACTACAAAGGCAAGACCTTCCTGAGTACTCTACTGAATGTCTAATGAATTATGAAATTTTCCTCTCTAGCTGGTGGTAACAGTACCTGTTGCCATCACTGTGTGAGCACTGGGCAACACTGCTTCTAATTTCTTCAAATTCCCAGTCTTGACTAGTTTGCTCATGTCTTGTGCTAATCAGTCTCTGCTGAGTATTCAAGAAAGAACTTCGCAGATCTCTGGTTCTCTCCATCTGTCTTTTCTTTCTGATACTCTGTCCTATGAACTGTTGCTGCACTGGTCTCCCTAGACTCACAGCTCCATGTTAACTCAGGGAATCTACTGGGCTCTGCTCAGTTCCTGCTCCTGATGTCAGAGCCTGGAAACTCAAGGCAGGATGGGACAATTGTAAGGCTCATCTCTTTTGTTTGCCGTCCCTCAGGGATCACTATCCTTCATTGTTTGATGCCCAGTGTCCTGAAAACTATTGTTTCATATAGTTTTTTTTTTTGTTTTCCTTAGGTAGGAAGGTAATCTGGTTCCTATTATTCCAGCTTGTCTGGAAGGAGAAGTTCCCAATATACTTTTATATACTTTTTATTGAAGTATAGTTGACTTACAACATTATATTACTTTCAGGTGATTCAATGATTTTTATAGATTATACTCCATTAAAAGTTATTACAAGATAGGGCTTCCGTGGTGGCGCAGTGGTTGAGAATCTGCCTGCCGATGCAGGGAACACGGGTTCGAGCCCTGGCCTGGGAAGATCCCACATGCCACGGAGCAACTGGCCCATGAGCCACAACTACTGAGCCTGCACGTCTGCAGCCTGTGCCCCGCAACAAGAGAGGCTGCGACAGTGAAAGGCCCACGCACCGTGATGAAGAGTGGCCCCCACTTACCACAACTAGAGAAAGCCCTCACACAGAAACGAAGACCCAACACAGCCAAAAATAAATAAATAAAAAAAAGTTATTACAAGATAATGGCTATAATTCACTGGGCTATACAATATATCCTTGTTGCTTATCTATTTTATACACAGTAGTTTATATCTTTTAATTCCATACCCCTATATCTTGCCCCTCCCCTCTTCCCTCTCCCCAGTGGTAACCACTAGTTTAGTTTGCCTTCTATATCTGGGAGTCTGTTTCTGTTTTGCTATTTACATTCACTTGTTTTATTTTTTTAGAATCCACATATAATGATATCATACAGTATTTGTCTTTGTCTGACTTATTTCACTAAGTATAATATTCTCTAGGTCCATCCACATTGCTACAAATGGCAGAATTTCACTCTTTTTTATGGCTGAGTAGTATTCCAGTGTGTGTGTGTGTGTGTGTGTGTGTGTGTGTGTGTGTGTGTGTACACCACATCTTCTTAAGCCAATTGTCTGTTGATGGGCGCTTGGGCCGTTCCCATGTCTTGGATATTGTAAATAGTGCTGCTGTAAACATTGGAGTCCATGTATCTTTTTGAATTAATGTTTTCATTTTTTTCTGAATATGTACCCACGAGTGGAACTGCTAGATCATATGATAGTTCTAATTTCAGTTTTCTGAGGAATTTCCATACTGCTTTCCATAGTGGATGCACCAATTTACATTTCCACCAACAGTGTATGAGGATTCCCTTTTCTCCACATCCCCGCCGACATTTGTTATTTGTAGACTTTTTTTTTTTTTTACAAGAGATAGACTGACACCAAGCATTGTAAATGGATGACCACAACAAAAGCAACAATGATTGCAATTACCAAACACAAAACACACTCATACTATGTCATAATATTGACATTCAGTCCAGTAATCCTCCACTGTAACAGCTCCTTTACTTTGCAGTGAAAATTCATTTGTATATTTTTTGCCTCTGAGTTCTCGTGGGATTTTTTTTTTATTCAAACAAAGTCACAAAAATTATAATCATCCTCATCAGTTCACTCAGTCCCATGTTATTTGTAGACTTTTTGATGATAGCCATTCTGACAGGTGTGAAGTGATATCTCATTGTTGTTTTGATTTGCATTTCTCTAATAATTAGCAATGTTGAGTATCTTCTCATGTGCCTATTCGCCATCTGTACGTGTTCTTTAGAAAAATGTCTATTCAGGTGTTCTGCCCATTTTTTGATTGGGTTCTCTGTGAGGTTTTTTTTTTTTTGATACTGAGTTGTATGACTGTTTATATATTTTGGATATTAACCCCTTATCAGTAATATTGTTTGCAAACATTTTCTCCCATTCAGTAGACTGTCAATGGTTTCCTTTGCTGCGCAGAAGCTTTTAAGTTTAATTAGGTCCCTTTGTTTATTTTTGCTTTTGTTTCTTTTGCCTTACCAGACAGATCTCAAAATATATTGTTACAATTTATGTCAAAGGATGTTTTGCCTATGTTCTCTTCCAGGAGTTTTAAGGCTCCAGGTCTTACATTTAGGTCTTATCCATTTTTTTTTTAATATGGTGTGAGAAAATGTTCTAATTTCACTGTTTTACATGTAGCTGACCAGTTTTCCCAGCACCACTTATTGAAGAGTCTATCTTTCCCTCATTGTATATTCTTGCCTGCTCTGCTGTAGATTAATTGACCATAGGTGCCTGGGTTTATTCCTGAGCTCTCTATTCTGTTCCACTTATCTATGTGTCTGGTTTGTTTTGTTGTTTTTGCCAGTACCAGGCCATTTTGATTATTGTAGCTTTGTAGTATAGTCTAAAGTCTTGGAGGGTGATACCTCCAGCTTTGCTCTTCTTTCCCAAGATTGCTTTGGCAACTCAGGGTCTTCTGTGGTTTCAAATGAATTTTAGGATTATTTGCTCTAGTTCTGTGAAAAATGTCATGGGTATTTTGATAGGAATTGCAATAAATCTGTAGATTGCTTTGGGCAGTATGGTCATTTTAACAATATTAATTCTCAAGTCTTTTAATCTTATTTGTTTTTTTCTCATGCTATTTTATTTTATTTTTAATTTTTATTGGGGTATAGTTGATTTACAATGTTGTGTTAGTTTCAGGTGTACAGCAAAGTGAATCAGATATACATATATCCTTTTTTTAGATTCTTTTCCCATACAGGCCATTACAGAGTAGTAAGTAGAGTTCCCTGTGCTGTACAGTAGGTTCTTATTAGTTATCTTTTTTTTGTGTGTGTGCAGTACGCGGGCCTCCCACTGCTGTGGCCTCTCCTGTTGCGGAGCACAGGCTCCGGACGCGCAGGCCCAGTGGCCATGGCTCACGGGCCTAGCCGCTCCACGGCATGTGGGATCCTCCCAGACTGGGGCACAAACCCACGTCCCCCGCATCAGCAGGGGGACTCTCAACCACTGCGCCACCAGGGAAGCCCCTAGTTATCTATTTTATATATAGTAGTGTGTATATGTCAATCCCAATCTCCCAATTTATCCCTCTACCCCCTTATCCCCTGGTAACCATAAGTTTGTTTTCTACATTTGTAAGTCTCTTCTAATCTTGAATAAATTCCCACCCCTATCTTTTCGTTTTCTATGACATTGAATAGACCCAGCCAGTTTTCCTATGGGATGCCCACTTTCCAGATTTGTCTAATTGCTTCGTTGTAGCAATTAGACTTGTTCCTCTAAAATAGGGTTGGCAAATTTTCCTTAAAAGTCCAGAAAATAAATATTTTAGGCTTTGTGGGCCACATACTATCTCTGTCACATATTCTTTTTTGTTTCTTGGTTTATTTGTCTTATTCTAACAATCCTTTAAAAATGTAAAAACCATTCTTAGCTCAAGGGCTACAGGCTGGATTTTGGCCTAAGCGCCATAGTTTGTTCCTGCTCTAACCTCTGCATTTTCTGTAAACTGAAAGTCAATCTAAAAGCCTTGAACAGATTCAGGTTAAACAATTTTTACAAAACCCTTCACAGGTGATGCTGTTTACCTCAAGCTGCACCCCAACAAGAAGCACATAATGCCTGGTTATTCCACTTTCTGTGATGTCAAGATAGACCACTAGGTTAAGGTAATCCCTCTATTGTAAAGTTGTGTTTTTCCCCTTGAAATAACCAAATAATCTGTGGGGTTATATTTCCAATTCTCCATCTGCCTCTCACCTAATAATTTTTATCATCTGTAGATGGTTTTTGCCTGAATCAGGTATTTTATTAGGAGCTGAAATGGTGATTCCTAATTATACCATTACTTCTACAAATATTAGCTGGTATTCTTACATAAAAAAGAACATACCCTCATTACCTAGAGTTATTTGGTTACGTTAAAACAGTTGCTACTGGGCTTCCCTGGTGGTGCAGTGGTTGAGAGTCCCCCTGCCGATGCAGGGGACACAGGTTCGTGCCCCGGTCCGGGAAGATCCCACATGCTAAGGAGAGGCTGGGCCCGTGAGTCATGGCCGCTGAGCCTGCACGTCCCGAGCCTGTGCTCCACAATGGGAGAGGCCACAACAGTGAGAGGCCCGCGTACCGCAAGAGAAAAACAAACAAACAAACAAAAAAAACAGTTGCTACTAGAAAAATGGTCAATTATGTCCTTTCACTGGTGTTTAGAGTAAGGAGTTGATATTAATTTTTAAACTGTGGGGTGGGGGAAGCTTCTCTTTTCTGAGATTTATCATAGACTCATGGATTTTTATATATTTATGTGTATAAATCAACTGCAGCCATTATTCTGCCTAATGCTCCAACTGTCCCAACTTTAGCCAGTGGGGGTCCTTTCAGACTACCTTCTGTGTCCTTTGACACAACTCCATTAGCTTGTTTTCACTTGAAGTACACATATAATTATTCCATTAGATTTTGAAAGCTTTCCTGCTTCTAGCACAAAATGATGTCTCAGGCTCACCCTGTTAAGTTCTTACTCCAGACTTGGAATGACTCTTTTCTCCAAGGAGCGCTGGTTCCTTTTAGTGGGCAATGATATTTAGGAAGTGAAATCTGTGCATTAGGGGTACTCATTACTACCAGTATATCACTGCTTCTAGGCCCTCTGCAGACACAGCTAGGAAAAAAAAAAAACCATGATGAAACTTGTCTTACATGTTCTGATTTATACTTATCTATCTGTCCTAAGCTTTTTGACTCTGATTTATCTGATATTGACTTCTTGCCTGATTATTTTTCATAGCTGTCCCTCATACCCATTCTCTTGTTTATATCACACCTGCTGTTAACTATTAAAGCATCTCTTGCTAAATACTGAGGTGCCACTATTCCTGTCCCTAAGTTGTATGACACTGCATGACTTTGACCATGAATCTCATTAAACAAAAATGAAGGGATACTGCCATTACAATACTGTGTAGCAACATTCACTTGCTAAGCACTAATTTTATAGTGTCACATCTCTATTAATTATTTACCTAGGAGAACAGTCAGATTGATTTTAAAAAATCAAATTTTGTTTTCTATATCACATTTTATAACCTTCTGAGCATTAGGGCACTGTGAATGGCACCGGAGATACAAACAAGTCAAAGACAGTCTTTAGCATGAGTAGTAGTATACATACAACTGCTATTTACTAAGCCAGCAAGTACGCTAAGAACTTTATATATAGTCTACAATGCTAACAACCCTGTAAGGTGTATAGTATGACTCTGGTTGTGTTTTTAATAATCTCTATTTTTTTCCACATGAGAAAAATGTGTAGTTGCAAACTCTGAACTCAATCAACACAGCTAGTAATCAACAGAACCAAAATAAATCCAGATTCATCTAGTGCCAAAACCTGAATCCATCTCACTATGTCACATTGCCTCCTAGAAGGAGTGATGATGGATGAAACATGCCCTTACTTCAGCATGGCTTAAAGTTCTTGCTTTCATTCCACACAACCTCCTTTCAGACACTGACTAGGCCACTTAAGTGGAACCTGAGAGGTTCCTCCTGCGGCTTGGTGTCATGCTAACAGGCTATCCCAGAGACTCTGTTTTGCTTAATGCCTCTATTAATGAAGGAATTAAGATATTTGTAACTCTGACTCCTGATACTGAAGTAGGCAAGAATGGCTGTCACTAATCCTGGTTTCACATTAGAATAGTAATTCTCATCCTTGGTCACACATTATAGTCACCTGCTTTTAAAAAAAAAAAAAACCTGATGTGCAGGTCACATCCCAGAGCAGTGAAATGAGAATCTCTGGGGGTGGGACCCAGGAATCAGTATTCAGTGCAAAAGCTACCCAGGTGTGGGCTTCCCTGGTGGCGCAGTGGCTGAGAGTCCGCCTGCTGATGCAGGGGATACGGGTTCATGCCCCAGTCCAGGAAGATGCCACATGCCGCAGAGTGGCTAGGCCCGTGAGCCATGGCTGCTGAGCCTGCACGTCCGGAGCCTGTGCTCCGCAACGGGAGAGGCCCGCATACCACAAAAAAAAAAAAAAAAAAAAGCTACCTAGGTGATTCTTAGGTGTAATCAGGGATGAGAATTAGCTTTAGAATACAGGAATAATACTTGCTAAGTGACTCTGATAAATTAAGGGTGGGGAGGAAAAGAAGGTTCCAATCCGAAAACGATGAGACCAAATGAAATGGATAGATACAAACAGCATTTTGAAGTTAGCAAGGAACTAGTATGAAAAGCAGTGTTTCCAAGAATCCATACAGTCTCCATTCCAAGGCAGTTTGACTAAAGGAGAGACTGCTATTATTTTAGCCTGGTTCAGGAAAGTTAGAATTCTCACCTGTATGGCTCCAAAGCCTACACTCTATAGTCAAGTCACACTGATCCCTAGTAGTAATAGCTGTCACTAATTGAGCACCTATTATGGGCCAAATGCTTTAGTTTCTAAACAACTTTATCAGATAGGTCTCTATTTTATAGAAGATGGATAAAAAGATAGCTTATATTTATTTCTAAACAAGTCATCTGGACCAGTAGCTCCCAACCATGGATCCTTGGGGGACCCTGAATTGCTGCTAAAAGAGTGCACACAAAGCACTGCCTGTAGACTAAATATATGATGTCATTAAATGCTGTTGTGATTACAGGCTATAAATCCTTCTAGAAGTATTACTAATTCCCTAATGTCTTTTTTATTCTTTTTTATCAACCTGCAGATACTAAAATGAAATCTACTATCAAGTGAGAGTATACAATTTTTTTTTAATATTAAAAAGGGGTCCTCTTGTGTTGAAACGAACTCTCAGACATCGATGGTGGTAATATAAAATGATAAAGCCTCTTTGAAAAGCAGTTTGGCAGTTACTTAAAAAGTAACACAGAGACATACCAGACAGCAATTCCACTCAAGAGAAATTAAACGAACGTCCACACACAGACTTGTACATGAATCAAATGCATGATCATAGCAGCACTATTCATAGCAGTTGAAAACTATAAACAAATCAAATGTCTATTGACCCGTGAGCTGATAAACAAAATACACTATATCCATGCAAGGGAATACTATTCAGAAATAAAAAGGAACTACTGATATATGCTACAATGTAAATGAACCTCACAAACACTATGCTGAAGAAGCCAGACACACAAAAAACTACCTGTTTTCTGATTGTACTTATACAAAATATCCAGGAAAGGTAAATCAATACAGATCAAAAGCAGATCAGCGTTTGCATGGGGTTAAGGGTGAGAGAGGGGGCAGGGGGTGGAAACTGACTGCAAAAGGTCACAGAAGAACTTTTGCAGGGGTAGGGGTACAGAAATGTTCTAAAACTGGATCACAGTGATGGTGGCACAATTCTATAAATCTGCTAAAAATAACAATTGTACACTTACAATGGGTGGATTTTATAAAATATAAATTATACCTCAATAAGGCTGTTCAAAAATATTGTAGGGCTTCCCTGGTGATGCAGTGGTTGAGAGTTCGCCTGCCGATGCAGAGGACACGGGTTCGTGCCCCGGTCCAGGAAGATCCCACATGCCGTGGAGCGGCTAGGCCCGTAAGCCATGTCCGCTTGAGCCTGCGCATCCGGAGCCTGTGCTCCGCAGCGGGAGAGGCCACAACAGTGAGAGGCCCACGTACCGCAAAAAAAAAAAAAAAAAAAAAAAAAAAAAATATATATATATATATATATATATATATATATTGTAGAAGGTCACTGGATTAGATTTTTAAGAGGAGGGTCAGCATACTGAAAGACTGGGAACCAGTGATATAGACAATAGTGAAGGAATTCAGCAACTGGGAGCGTGCATTAAAGGAAGTAAAATATAAATCCTCTGGGTAAAATTTTTTAGTAAACAGTTATATTTGCTATACACTTGAACCATGGAACTAAGTAATATATGCCTATTTGACTTGTGAATGTCATCTTTTTAAAAAAAATTTATTTTATTTATGGCTGCGTTGGGTCTTCGTTGCTGCATGCAGGCTTTCTCTAGTTGTGGCCAGCGGGGGCTCCTCTCTGTTGCGGTGCGCAGGCTTCTCATTGCAGTGGCTTTGCTTTGTTGTGGAGCATGGGCTCTAGGTGCACAGGCTTCAGTAGTTGTGGCACGTGAACTCAGTAGTTGTGGCTCATGGGCTCTAGAGCACAGGCTCAGTAGTTGTGGTGCATGGGCTTAGTTGCTCCGTGGCATGTGGGATCTTCCCAGACCAGGGCTTGAACCCGTGTCCCCTGCATTGGCAGGCAGATTCTTAACCACTGCGCCACCAGGGAAGCCCGTGAATGTTGTCTTATACTCACTCTATTTCAAACAAGGTGTTCAGCCCCCTGTGGGAGGTGCCCTGACTGCACAGCCCTTGACTCAACAGAATCAAGGACATGAATTAACCGTTAACAGATAACAGAACATAAATGACAAAAGAAAAGTACTAAAGTGCTCTTGGTAGTCAGTAGGAGAGATTAAAATAGGTGGGGAAAGGGACTTCTCTTGTTGTGGAGCACGGGCTCTAGGCACACGGGCTTCAGGAGTTGTGGCCCCCAGGCTCTAGAGTGCAGGCTCAGTAGTTGTGGCGCACGGGCTTAGTTGCTCTGCGGCATGTGGGATCTTCCCGGACCAGGGCTCGGACCCGTGTCCCCTGTATTGGCAGGCGGATTCTTAACCACTGCACCACCAGGGAAGCCCCTTGCAAAGAGTTTAAACTCTGTTTTTTTCAGACTTTTTACAACACACATTTGCATAAAACACAGCTTTTCTTGCTCTGTGACCTTAGATGAGTCACATCCTCTTAAGGGCCTAGTTGTTTCCTCAAGTGTGAGATAAAAGAGTCAGAAAATAAAAGCTAAGTAACATGGGTTAAGCTTGACCCTCAAAATTGTAATATGAAGGGGTTCTCACCATCTTAAAACTTTATGCTAGAAATCTAAAGTCAAATTGGTAATTAACTACTCTTTCAGTCTTCAGATCAATAAGCCTTTTCTGGATAATACCAAGCATTGCTGGGATAAAAACCAGTTAAAGACACAGTCCCTGCCTTCATATTGTCTAAAACTCAGGAGGAAAACAAACATCATTATGTGTGATACTAAATGGCAATAAAATATAGACCTCAGGCTTTATCATTTAGATAAACTGAGTTTGACAAAGAGCATCCTCAAGTGTCCCTAACCTTTAAGGACAAGGTCAAAGATAATGCTTATATTCCCTGGGTAGCCCTCCCTACAGAAGGAAAGATGCTGTCTGTGTGGTGCATGAGCTGGACACAGTATAGCAGGTCTCCTATTCACAGTTCATAACTTGTTAGGTTTATTTCTGTGAAATAATTATGGAATAAAGATGATAAGTGATGAAGTATATCCAAGGTTCAGTTAATACCTCATTTCCTTAATTTATATAATATTAGAAAACATGGAATTGACATCTATTACTTAGGTCTTATCATTAATATAGATGGAAAGCCATATGCTAAAACATCTCTGACATCATGGTTATGTCTTGCCTGTACTCTGACCCTGACCACAGCAGTGTCATAGGAGAAGGAATAACTGGTATCCATAGAAACATCACCAGACTGGGACCATGTAAAAAGATGTAACCTAGCAACTGATGACGACAGGTGTGCGTAGGGGGAATTCTTCCAGTTCTGCAAATGCTAGACATACAGCACTGAATGTGACTAGTAAAATTAGGGTAATATGGAAAATCTGACTTACTCATAGAGAGTTGGGAATCTCAGGTTTGTAAAAGCTTAATACTATGCTGCATAATTTTAAACAGGAAAAGCATGTACACACCTCCTCGCTGCCTACATCATCAGTTGTGTTCAGGGAAAGTACCTTGTATGTCATGACCAGAATGGAAAATAAATTTTGTAGTGGCACCAATCATCTCAACCTCTCTCTGTCTCTCATACAGGGGCAATGAATTTTGGTGAGATGAGAAACCATCCCTGGTCTCAGAGAAGGATGGGTATGTTCTATATGTAAAGAAGGCAGCATTACAAAACAACCAGACTCCCAATATACCACATAACGGGAGAATGTTTCCCTTAAGAATTTTCTTTTTAATAGAGATCACATAAATATCTATATATATGTGGACATTTAGAGAGTGAAAGAACCATCTAATTCAATCCCCTTGTTTTACTGACACAAACTGAGACCCAGAGTGAGGATTTATTTAAGTTCAGAAAGTTAGTGACAGAGCATGGGCTAGAACTGAGGTCTTCCGCTTTCCAGGCCAATTCTTTCCATTAAAACAGGATGCCATTTTTTTTCTTCATGTCTAAAGAGGAACACTATTTGGACTTTACGGAAATGAGAAACAAAAGCCACTGAGATCTAAGGGTTAATCTGTTACAGCAGTTAGTGTTATCCTACCTAATATAAAAATGAATGTGTCTATACTACCCCAGGGCAATCTGAAAAACAGATCTTTTTTTTTTTTTGGAAATTCTGGATCAGGTTACAGCTTCAAAGGAATTTACCCAATTTCTAGAGATACCACCTGAGTACAAAAAGACCAACAGCTTCTCTATTTGGAACAAAATGGTGCATGTGGTACTGTTACAACTACATCTGCCATCCTACTTAGAACTGGTAGAATCTTAGTAATCAGCCACTCCAACTCCTTAGAAAACTGAAGCACAGAAAATGAAAGTCCAGGGTTCTTTCTACTGACGGCATTATGGCTAAGACTGGCTAGCTGTTCACCCATCCACTTCTCCCTGGGCACAAAGCTGGCCTACACTTCCCAGCCTCTCTGGTAACTGAGTGCAGCCCTGAGACTGAATTGTGACCAGTGAATAAGTGGAAGCTACGTGCACAATTTCCAGGCATGGTCCCCAGAAAAGTTCCAGGCTCTTTCCCTCCTTCTATGACCTTGGAAGCCACCTGTTGAAGGTGGCATAGTCACAAGACGGAAGGAAATGGCTGGGTTACTGAATCACTGCCTGAAATGAGAACCACCCACCAATCTGGAATACCAGTTTTTAACTTCCCAGTTAAGCTACTGAGATTTGGGGAATTATCTGTTACAGAAACTTCAGTGTTATTTAATAAAACTATAACTAGGGTTATCCCTCTGCAAATAGTGAACACTACTCCCTTGGTTTTTTTGTGAAAAATAATCATAATAATTTTTTTATTGCAAATAATCAGTATATTATTTACTCCCAACGAGAGCCTTCTTTTATTTGTCAGTCAGAGCCCCACTGGAAGTAGCAAAGGACTAGGACTGCAGATCTGGCAAGTCACTTAACTTCCCTGGGCCTCAGCTTTCTTAACTATTTGTTAATGGATTAGTGATTTACAAATCATGTTTTAATACACAGCTGAAAAACCATTTTTTCCAAATAAAAATTAAGCAGAACTTCAATATAAGAAACATAAAAATGCTCAGGTTGAAATGGAAATGGGGAAGGGGACAGGAATCCACCAGCTAAATGTCCCTTTCAGCTCTTCCTTCCTTGAAACTATTCTGAGGCACTTCTTGGAGACCTACGGCTCCTCAAACCATAGTTTGAGAACCACTGACCTAAACTAATGGCTTTCCAAGTTATATGGGGTGAGGTTTTTCCCACTCCATATGCTTTCCCATATATAATCTTATCAGAAGGCTCAATAAACAGATACAGATAAAGGTTACCTTTTATTAATATTAAATGTGTTATAAATTTAACTGTCTACGATTTATAAGCTCATTAAAAATAATTAGGTCTTTTAAAAACAATCTGAAGGGCTTCCCTTGTGGTGCAGTGGTTAAGAATACTCTTGCCAATGCAGGGGACACAGGTTTGAGCTCTGGTCCGGGAAGATCCCACATGCCACGGAGCAACTAAGCCCATGGGCCACAACTACTGAGCCTGCAAGCCACAACTACTGAAGCCTGCGCGCCTAGAGCCTGTGCTCTGCAATGAGAAGGCACCGCAATGAGAAGCTCCCACACCACAACGAAGAGTAGCCCCCGCTCGCCGCAAGTTGAGAAAGCCTGCGCACAGCAACGAAGACCCAACACAGCCAAAAATAAATTAATTTAAAAAAAAACAATTTGAAATTGGAGGATAAGGATGATAGTGGTAGCTCTACTCAATATCGATGAATTTGTGGATTTAGCTTTGATTTTAAAGTACTGAAATAAATTTTTAAATTCACCCAGTGAAGTAGTTACAAATGCCACCAGTTTTTACACTGCTCATCTTACAACAGTATAATACCGTTTACTTAACGGAGAGGGCACAAAGGCAAGGTAAGCTGGCAGCACAACCTGAGGTACCAACGGTCTTTTACCTGTTTAATGTGACATTCATCTCAAGAGAGCACATTATACGTATTCTGGTAATAGTTCTTCAAAGTGACAAAATTTTAAAAATGCAATCAAATTTGTAGAACCTCTGAAAAGAAAACATTTTACAAACATTTTCTAGTCTGGTCCAGCTAGACCAAAAGCTCTTTTTCAGTTCTAAAAATTATATTATAGCATTGGATCATTGTCCTGGACTCAAATGAAGAGCAATGGGGAAGATGCTATCAGAGTCGAAACACTACCTGCTTTTCTGCTGATTAATTTACTCACTGAATACACATACTTTATTTTTCAAGGTAACAATATTTAGGGACCAGAACTATGGGTCACAGCAAGTAACAAAAGAGTACATAATTTGCAGCCAATTTTTTTTTTTTTTGCCAGTAAACTCCAACCTTACTACCACCTGCAATTCATTTGCCTGGTACCAAATAGAGGCCTCATCTCACACCAGGCAGGGGCAGCTCAATTAACTCTTTTCATCACTCCAACACAATACACTAAGCTGTCTACAGAGACCAAGGGAATCCAGATTTGAATGTCAAAAAAAAAAAAAGCTGACTGCCAATGTATTAAGTCAAATCTAGCAGCATTAAGAAGATCTACTCCCAGGATTTCCCAGGTGGTCCAGTGGTTAAGAATCCACCTTCCAATGCAGGGGACGCAGGTTCGATCCCTGGTTGGGGAACTAAGATCCCACATGCCACGCGGCAACTAAGCCCACGCACTCCAACTACTGAGCCCAAGCCCCGCGACTACAGAAGCCTGCGCGCCGCAACAAAAGATCCCATGTGCTGCAACTAAGACCTGACACAGCCAAATAAATATTTTTTAAAAAGAGAGAAGATCTACTCCCAAAGTGATTTATCTGACTCTTGGGTCTTGCAAACCCCCAAATTTAGACTTAATATCCCAGAACCTTAGGCTCTCCTATTTTGAAAAAGATAATCAGAACATGATATAGTTGTAACTAACAGAACCAACTTGAAAACTCCTGAATCAGGAATGGCTCCCTCTCTGGGAAAATAATGAAGAGCAGGTTCAAATAATCAAGACATGAATCTACCAAAAAAACACCCATATGCTGAAGAACAAGCAATTACCACCCTAATGTGTTTAACCTACTAATTAGCATTAGTACCAATCTGGAAAAAGCTGAAAATGTTGTCTTCACAGAGGAGAGCTCCTATATGCAAAAACCCGTTTTCTCTTCTAGCTGAAGTGAGCCTCTCAACAAATCCTTCTCAATCCTTGCAGCACACCTGTGATAATAACAGAAGCTGCTAAAAGTGGACCCCAAGCCTTTGGATGCATTTTACTCAGTGACTCTGAAGTTAAGGGGCATCCAACACAATAACATCCAGCAAATATGAACTAAAAAGAAAGCCAATAAGATGGAAATACATGTGAGGAGGTTTTTGTTTCTGACTACCCCTCCTTGAAAAGGTACAAAAACCAATCCTGAAACCCGTAACAAGTGCAAAGCCTTGAGCAAATGTCACTAAACTTCTGATGCTCAGTTTTCTCATCTGTCAAATAAAGAATAATTACTACCAGTTCCAGTGGTAATGAGACTAGAGGAGGTCCCATGTGTCCTTTTGGAAATTTAAATTACTGTTATTTGGTTGGGAAATAATTTTGCCTTCAAAACTTCTTTCAAGGATAAGCTGACTAAAAACTGCCATGTCTTTTTTCTACAACACAACACCTGAAAATGAAACAGACTTTAAGAAGTAAAATACAGCCCCATGCCCCCAAAAGCAACAAAAGCCCATTCAGCAATTAAAACTACTTTTGATGAACAGCTGTTGTTGTTCACTGTAAAGTGTTCTAGAAACAAGGATGGTTGTGTGTCACCAGGCAGAGCAACCATGACACTAATGGTCATGATTTTAAAGCCTTTAACTTTGAGAAAGAAATCTGGGAGAAATTTGCTTCAAGAAGTATATGGATGCAAGGCTGCTAATCCCAAATGAGCTGTTTAAAGAACAGGGATCTGTTTACTCTTCAGGGGAAAATTAGCTTTTCAGGGAAGATTAGCTCCAGCCAGTATGCATCCTATCTTCTTTGTGTGTGGATAAGACATTAGAGGCAGACTGAGGAATACAGCTCTGAACAGGCAGGAAATAAAGCACCTGTTTGCACCAATGTCCTCCTACTCATGTCATCCCACAGACACCAGCTCAGAAGAGGGGCTCTTCTAGGAGCTGAGAGTGTGGGGGACAAATGAGAAGGAGGGCAGGTCACAGAGGGTATAAGTCGGGGTTGGGGGAGTGCGTATTCATCTGAATACAGCTTCAGTCACTCTGAATAAATTCCTGCTGACAACAAACAGAAGATGGTAAAACAGAGTCTCAGGCACTGAGAGAGCTCATATGGCTGTGGGAAATTTAACTCAATATTTCACCTCAATACAACAGAATTCTCATTGTTCTACTTATGTGAAACTAACATGGATGTTTAAAGGGTAGCTCAAACTTAGTCCAAAAATAATTATTCGATTTTAGATGCCAACCTACCCCTCTCCTCTAGTCTTTGGTCTCTCAAGTTAATGATGCCACCATTCCTTCAGTAGCTCAAGACAAAAATCTAGGAGTCATTTATTATTATTCTTTCCTTAATTCCCTTTCTCACATCCATCCATTCCATTAAAAAGTCCTGGTTGGGCTTCCCTGGTGGCGCAGTGGTTGAGAGTCTACCTGCCGATGCAGGGGACACAGGTTCGTGCCCCGGTCCGGGAAGATCCCACATGCTGCGGAGCGGCTAGGCCCGTGAGCCATGGCCGCTGAGCCTGCGCGTCCGGAGCCTGTGCTCCACAACGGGAGAGGCCACAACAGTGAGAGGCCCGCATACCGCAAAAAAAAAAAAAAAAAGTCCTGGTTGGTTCTATTATACCTTCAAAACATACAACCCATCGAACCCTTCTCACCACCTCTATTATCAAAGCTACTGCCAAATCTCCACTGGTGAGTGGCTTCTTCCCTGACCTCTATGCTTGCACCCCTGGCCCCTATAATCCATTCTCCTGCGATAGCTAGAGTAATCTGCCTTGGGTCTTCGTTGCTGCGCATGGGCTTTCTCTAGTTGCAGTAAGCAGGGGCTGCTCTTCATTGCGGTGTGTGGGCTTCTCATTGAGGTGGCTTCTCTTGTCGCGGAGCACAGGCTCTAGGCACGTGGGCTTCAGTAGTTGTAGCACATAGGCTCAGTAGTTGTGGCTCACGGGCTCTAGAGCGCAGGCTCAGTGGTTGTGGTGCACGGGCTTAGTTGCTCCACGGCATGTGGGATCTTCCCGGACCGGGGCACGAACCCGTGTCCCCTGCATCGGCAGGCAGACTCTCAACCACTGTGCCACCAGGGAAGCCCTAGAGTAATCTTTTAAAAACAGTTACAATCAGGTCATGATGCTCCCCTGCCAAAAACCCATCACTGGCTTTGAAGCACACTAAATAAAACCCCAAATCTGTATCATGGCGGGAAAGGCCCTACATCATCTGACCACTGACTACTTCCCTTTGACCTCACCTCCTACACTCTTCCTAAGCTGACTGCACCCTGGTCACATCAGCCTGCTTTCCATTCATTCCTAGGCTTTTACAGGCTGTTCTCTTTGTTTGGAATGCTCTTCTATCAGGTGTCTCCTCAAACTTCACCTCTTCAAAGATTCTTTCCTGACAACTCTATCAAAAATTGAACTGTCCCCACAGCCACCACTTTCTCCCCCTTACCTGGCTTTATTTTACTCCTAGCTAGTTATCACTACCTGATTTGCAGGTTTTTTTTTTTTTTTTTTTTTGCGGTATACGGGCCTCTCACTGTTGTGGCCTCTCCCGTTGCGGAGCACAGGCTCCAGACGGGCAGGTTCAGCGGCCACGGCTCACGGGCCTAGCCGCTCCACGGCACATGGGATCTTCCCAGACCGGGGCACGAACGCATGTCCCCTGCATCAGCAGGCGGACTCTCAACCACTGCGCCACCAGGGAAGCCCTAATTTGCAGTTTTTATGTACTTTCCTTTTTTTTGTTTTTTAAAGCTGAATCAACTTTAATAATTAACTCAGTTAGGGTGAAAGTGAGTTAGAGCTGCCTTGTACCAAATTCTCTTTCAACATCAGAGAATGTTGGATCTACACACTGGGTTCTGGTCCACACATTGAACCCTGATACGGAAGAGTCTCCTGGAGAGGCAGGAGGCAACTGGTGCTCACCCTGGGGATACAGACCTGTATATTCTTCACTGAATTATCTCTGTTACCCAGTAGAGTACCATCATACATAGTAGATGCACATTATTAATATTGGTTAAATGAGTAAGTGATTTTTTCTTTTTTTATATGATGTTTTAGTTTTTATTTATCAAATTATAGGGTATAATTGCAACTATTATGATTATAAATACACAATTGCCTAGAGTATTTTTTCTGATTAAAAATAAATTATAGGGGCTTCCCTGGTGGCGCAGTGGTTGAGAGTCCGCTTGCCGATTCAGGGGACACGGGTTCGTGCCCTGGTCCGGGAAGATCCCACATGCCGCGGAGCGGCTGGGCCCGTGAGCCATGGCCGCTGAGCCTGCGCGTCCGGAGCCTGCGCGTCCGGAGCCTGTGCTCCGCAACGGGAGAGGTCACAGCAGTGAGAGGCCCGCGTACCAAAAAAAAAAAAAAAAAAAATTATAGCATAATTGGATATCTCCATCTAACTTTATTTTTTTAATTTATTTTTGGTTGCATTGGGTCTTTGTTGCTGCACGTGGGCCTTCCCTAGTTGCCGCGAGTGGGGGCTACTCTTCGTTGTGGTGCGCGGGCTTCTTCTTGTGGTGGCTTCTCTTGTGGAGCACAGGCTCTAGGTGCACAGGCTCAGTAGTTGTGGCTCACGGGCTCTAGAGTGCAGGCTCAGTAGTTGTGGCACACGGGCTTAGTTGCTCCACAGCATGTGGGATCTTCCTGGACCAGGGCTCAAACCCATGTCCCCTGCGTTGGCAGGCAGGTTCTTAACCACTGTGCCACCAGGGAAGCTCCTCTCCATCTAACTTTTAATTTATTCTAGCTCAATTACATAGAGCAGAGGTTGGCAAACTTTGTTCTTAAAGGGCCATACAGTCTCTGTCACAACTTCTCAACTCTGCCATCGTAGCATGAAAGCAGCCACAGACAGTATGAAAATAAATGGGTGTGGCTGCATTCCAATAAAACTTTATTTACAAAAATAGGCAGCAGCTAAATTTGGTCTGTGGGCCATAGTTTGTCAACACTTCACATTTTAGCCTGGTTTTTTCTTTTTATTGCAAAATATAACACATATAAAGACAAATACATAAAACACATATGTACTGTTTAACAAATAATTGTAAAATAAACACCCATGTAATTATCACCAAGGTCAAGAAGTAGAACATACCAGAAGCCTCCTCCCCTAGCACCATTCCATGATGACAAGCATCCTCTTCCACTGCTCCTCCCTGCCCCACTCCTCCTCCCCACCTCACTCCTCAGGGAACCAGTATCCCGAATTTTGTGATGAAAAACACCTCGGTTTTCTTTATAGTTTTACTACATATGCACGCAGAATGATAGGTTCTTCAGCCTTAACAAAGATAAATGGTAGGGTGAGTACAGACTACTGAAACATTTTTGGTGGGCAATATGGTAATATCTATTAAAATCTTAAATGTACGTATCTTTTGACCTAGACATCCCACTTCTAGGAACCCATCATAGACAAATGATAATATGAGTGCAAAGATATATGAACAAGGATGTTCACTGCAACAGTGTTTGTAACAGTAAAATACTGTAACCAGTGCACATGCTCTTCAATAGGAAATGGTTACACTAATTATGGTACATCCATATGTACAAGCAATACTATATTCAAACATTAAAAATATAAAAAAAAGTAAGATCTACTGAGTAAAAAAAAATGAACAAAACCATTCTATTTGAGAAAAAAAGCAAAAATAAATAGAAAAATAATGCACGTGAGTGTGTGTGTGTGTGTATGTAAAAATACAAAAGAATTAACACCAAACTGTCATTAGCACTTTCTTTGATGGAGAATCAAGAATTTTCACTGTTTACATCAAACATTTCTGTATTGTCTGAATTTCATTTTACCATGAACATGCATTCTTTTTGCCGTTGGAAAAAACAATGTATACACATATTTTCTTAATTTAAAAACCTGTAAGTGGAAATTTAAGGCGGAGGCAAAATTGAAATTCCTGAATATCTACTAAGGGATATTCAATAAGGCTCAGCTTCTTAAGAAGCCACCCCTCTCCTAGACAGAAAAACCAAGTTTCACAAAAAGAATACCCTACTGAGTGCCAGGCTTTCAGAGACATAGATTTCAAACTGCCTGGTTTCACCTGAGCTGCAAGTGAATCTTTGTTCCTTCATTTCAACTTCTCCATCACCAATCTTCAGACTATTCCTCCAGGTATTTCTTGGCCTAAGCCCTTCAAGTTTAAAAATGCAGGCTTTGGTTTCTCCTGGCCTTGGACCTAGGCCTAACTTCCTGTTGAATTCTTTTTATCTCCTTCCCTATCTCTGATTCTACAGTAACAACCTTCTTTTGGCTTCACGCAGCCTTTGGAACAGTCCTTCTTGCATATTGCCCCAAATATTGCTTCTCCTATTGGCACAATTAGATAGTAACCCAAAGCCATAGTGACTAGGCATATGACCACAATTCTGGATGTAAGGAACCAGGCAGAGGTTTGTTAGAGACACTTGTAGAGCTGCAATGAAGGGGGAAGGAACTCATAGGGAAGGCCCTGGGAAAATAAAAAGTAAAAGAATATAGCACAGTACTAAAACAATAATAAGAAGGGGAAAAATGGTCTTTAAGGTGAATTCTCAAGAGGTTTACATCCAGGGCTGTACACTGAGCAACTATACATCCTCAATGAGGCTCTGTTCAAGAGCACTCACTATACAGCTTTCCAAAGAAAACCTCTGACTGCCTCCTTCTTTATACTTTGGACAATTTGGGGTTCTAAGAAAAGATGACAGACAGTTGGAGACAGTTTTGTCCAGATTATATGCACCCAGCAAAGGAGGGAAAGCCATAATGATACCCAAATAATGGCCAACCATCCCATGAGACAAGAAAACTATTTTTTTTTTTTGGCTGCACCGCACAGCTTGCAGGATCTCAGGTCCCTGACCAGGGATTGAACCTGGTCTGCAGCAGTGAAAGCCCAGAACCCTAACCACTACGCCACCATGGAACTCCCCAAGAGAACTTTTTGGTAAAAGCGAAAATGCTGCTCATTTCCCTCTCCACCAGCAAGGTCAGAGGACTACAGGGTCAGTCACTCGGTAACTGACCAATCTACAGACCACCGGAGAGACACAGCACAATGCCAAAGTACTTGCAGGTTTTACATCAATACACAAAAAAAGCTCTGTCCATTCCATAGTCACTCGTCTCAATTCATGGAAGTTTGGGGTTTCATACAATTACAGAAGGAGTATCTATGAAGACAACACTAGATTTCTAGGCAACTGGGTCACCATTATCTACAACCTGCCCGTCACAGCGCTGACATGCATGGTTCCTTTGACCACTGGTTTTCACATAGCACACATGTGGCATAACAGTGAGTCTGAAACAGTCTAGAGTGCTCTTCTATGGAGTGCATGGAGGGGTAGTGTAATCTTCAGAAAAACAGAGTTCTAATTTCTTTATTAGGTACCCTAGTCAAGAAAAAAAATAACAACCAACAATCTTTTATTGAATGCCCACTCTACTAGTTGCCTGTTTATAACGATAAACAATACAGATGTGATCTCTATACTCAGAGAGTGTACAATCTAACAGGATCCATCAAAGAACCCTGTTCCCCTGACTCTTCTATGGCTGATTCCTCAACCTGCAGGTCTCATCTCAAATGTTACCTCCTCAGAGAAGCCTTCCCTACCTATCCTTTCTAAAGTCACGCTCTTCTTTCTGGTCATTTGCCATCACATCACCCTTTATAGTACCTATTACAATCTATAATTATCTTGTGGATTTGTTTAGTTATTTAAATCTTTCTTCCTACTAGCTTCACACAACAGAAGTCTTGTGTTTCCCACTATATCCCCTGTGCCTTGCTCAATTAAGTATTTGCCAAATGTTGAATTAAAGAAGATCTAGGGACTTCCCTGGCAGTCCAGTGGTTAAGACGCTGCACTTCCAATGCAGGGGGCATGGGTTCAATCCCTGGTCAGGGAACTAGAATCCCACAGGCTACACAGTGTGGCCAGGAAAAAAAAAAAAATCTAAAAAAAAATAATAATAAAGGTTTCATTAGTCTACACAGAAGATCTGAATGCCAGTTAGTCATGAGAGGAAAAGTAGGAGGGAGGTGAATCTGGGACTTTTTCAAATAATAAAATTAAAGGTTCTAAATCTCTCCCCATTGGATTGGTCATGGTAGACCTTAGCTGTATGGTCACAGGCATAATCATCTTTGGTGAGTAAATATGTTATTGAGTGTATGCAACCCACAAAGAAAGTGGCACCAGGAACTTCCCTGGTGGCACAGTGGTTAAGAATCCGCCTGCCAATGCAGGGGACACAGGGTCGATCCCTGGTCTGGGAAGATCCCACATGCCGTGGAGCAACTAAGCCCGTGCGCCACAACTACTGAGCCTGCGCTCTAGGTCCCGCGAGCCACAACTACTGAGCCTGCACGTCACAACTACTGAGCCCATGTGCTGCAACTACTGAAGCCGCGTGCTGCGCAACAAGAGAAGCCACCGCAATGAGAAGCCCTTGCACCGCAACGAAGAGTAGCCCCTGCTTGCCACAACTAGAGAAAGTCCACACGCAGCAACGAAGACCCAACACAGCCACACACACACAAAAAAAACAGAAAGTGGCACCACTGTGAACACCCCCAACACAGACAGTACTAAGATCCAAGAGTTGAACCTGTTGGCAAAAAAGCACCCCAAAATGGTTGTTATGGGTTGAAATTCATATGTTGAACTCCAAACCTCAATACCTCAGAATGTGACCTTACTTGTAGATAGAGCCTTTTCAGAGGTAATCATATTAAAAAGAGGTCATTACAAGGGCTTAATTTCCAAAATATACAAACTGCTCATACAATTCAACAACAAAAAAACCCAATCGAAAAACTGGCAGAGGACCTAAATAGACACTTCTCCAAAGAAGATATACAGATGGCCAATAGGCACATGAAAAGATGCTCAACATTCCTAATTATTACAGAAATGCACATCAAAACTACAATGAGGTACCACCTCACACCAGTCAGAATGGTTATCATTAAAAAGTCTACAAATAACGACAAAAAAGCCTACAAATAACAAATGCTGGAGAGGGTATGGAGAAAAGGGAAACCCTCCTACATTGTTGGTGGGAATGTAATTTGGTGCAGCCACTGTGGAAAACAGTACGGAGATTCTTCAGAAAACCAAAAACAGAGTTACCATATGATCCAACAATCCCACTCCTGGGCCTATATCCAGACAAAACTATAATTCAAAAAGATACATGCACCCCTCTGTTCATAGCAGCACTGTTCACAATAGCCAAGACATGGTAACAACCTAAATGTTCATTGACAGATGAATGGATAAAGAAGATGTGGTACATATATACAAGGAAATACTACTTGGCCATAAAAAAGAACAAAATAATGCCATTTGCAGCAACATGGATGCAACTAGAGATTATCATACTAAGTGAAGTAAGTCAGAAAGACAAACACCATATGATATCACTTACACATGGAATCTAAAATATGACACAAATGAACCTATCTATGAAAAAGAAACAGAATCACGGACATAGAGAACAGATTGGTGGCTGCCAAGAGGGATGGGGTTGGGGAAGGGATGGAGTGGGAGGTTGGAGTTAGCAAATGTTAAGCTTTTATACATAGAATGGATAAACAACAAGGTCCTACTGTATAGCACAGGGAACTATATTCAATATCTTATGATAAACCATAATGGAAAAGAATATAAAAAAAGAATGTATATATATGTATAACTGAATCACTTTGCTGTACAGCAGAAATTAACACAAAATTGTAAATCAACTATACTTCAATTTAAAAAAATAGATGTGGTGTATATACACGATGGAATACTACTCAGCCATAAAAAAGAATGAAATAGGGCTTCCCTGGTGGTGCAGTGGTTGAGGATCTGCCTGCTGATGCAGGGGACACGGGTTTGTGCCCCGGTCCAGGAAGATCCCACATGCCGCGGAGCGGCTAGGCCTGTGAGCCATGGCTGCTGGGCCTGCGCGTTCGGAGCCTGTGCTCCGCAACGGGAGAGGCCACAACAGTGAGAGGCCCACGTACTGCCAAAAAAAAAAAAAAAAAAAAAAAGAATGAAGTAACGCCATTTGTAGCAACGTTGTAAATCAACTATACTTCAATTAAAAAAAATAGATGTGGTGTATATACATGATGGAATACTACTCAGCCATAAAAAAGAATGAAATAACGCCATTTGTAGCAACGTGGATGAACCTAGAGATTATCATACTAAGTGAAGTCAGAAAGAGAAAGACCATATTATATAACTTATATGTGAAATCTAAAATATGAGACAAATGAAATTATTTATGAAACAGAAACAGACTCACAGACATGGAAACAAACTAACGGTTACCAAAGAGGAAGGGGGGGGTGGGGGAGGGATAAATTAGGAGTTTAGGATTAGCAGATGCAGACTACTGTATATAAAATAGATAAACAACAAGGTCCTACTGCATAGCGTAGTGAACTATACTTAATATCCTATAATAAACCATAATGAAAGAGAATATGAAAAGAATATGCATATATAACTGAATCACTTTGCTATACACAAGAAACTAACACAACATTGTAAATCAACTATACAACTATGTAATTAAAAATTTAAAAACAAACAGGTCATTAGGCTGGGCCCTAATCCAGTATGACTGGTGTTCTTATAAGGAGAAGAAATCTGGAAACAGAGACAGATATACAAGGAGGGAGGAGACACAGGGGGAAGACGGCCATCTATTACAAGGCAAGGAGAGCAACCTGGAGTGGATCCTTCCCTCATAGCCCTCAAAAGGAAACAATATTTACAACACCTTGATTTTGAACCTCCAGCCCCCAGAACTGTGAGACAATAATTTCCTGTTGTTTAAGCCATTCAGTCTGTGGTACTTTGCTACAACAGCCCTAGCAAAATAATACAGTTTTATATAACCCTCTAAATTTTTTATTTTAAGTTACCTTGGCTCTTCAGTCAAGACTAAATGTTACGATTTTTTATTAAAAAATCCACACAGCATTAGAAATTCATGGGGATATAGACAGTGCTGAGACAATAAATCACACAGAAAACACAGCTGGACTCCTATGTCATATCATAGTAAAAACTAAATTCTAGACAGATTAAAGATCTAAATGTAAAAAACAAGTCTTAAATTTTTATAATTAATACAGGAAAATATCGTCATGACCTGGAGGACAGGCTTAAGCAAAACATAAAAGTCAAATCATAAAGGAAATGATTAATAAATTTGACTTCACTAAAAGAACACACCTCTGTTTGGTAAAAGAGTCCATAAACAAAATGAAAATATAATACCATCAAGAATGTGTAAAAAAAAAAACTCTTACACACCAATAATAGGTGAAGGATATAAACAGAACTTTCTATAGTGCCTAAACTGTGTTACAAACTGTAGTAGCTTAAATTAGTGAATAACCACTTCAGGACTCTAATACCGATCAGAACTCTGATATCTTAGCTGCTGCTGTTGGGGAGAAAATCATCTGCAGGCTCTGGAAGTTTCTGCTAAAAACGCTGTTATATTTATGTATCAGAAGGATTCTCAAAAAACCTCCATGTTAAGCATTTATATCTCCTTCTTCTTAGGCAACAAGCATGGCCCATATCTCACCTTTCCTCTTGAAAGTAAGGCCCACTGTATTCTTTCTACTTTTGATATAGTTCGGAGGATAAGTGTTTAACATGTCCTACATCCCCACTGTCAACGCTATCATAGTATGACTTTCTAACTTAAAAAGTGAATTATACTCTCTCCAGATATGTCAACCTGAGGTTTACAAAAATGAGTCTCACAGAAATTTAGGAGCTAGAAGAGAATTTAGAGGGCATTTTGTCCAAATGAGCAAATGAACTGGGATAAGGGTATCCCCAGGATATATGCAGCAGTGTTGGTTCTAGGTGCTATAGAATAAACCTGACTCAACTCCTAGGAGGGTCAATTTTACACAAGTATTTTTGAGTAGAGATTTGACTACTAAACAAAATATTTTTACATGCCAATATGTGCTGGGGACATTTCAGATTCTTCCACTCTCTCAAATTAGAGAATAAACATTGGACAAGATGCAGAAATCTCATCTACATGAGGAGGACATGATAATTATGATGGCTACCATTTATTGAGCACTCACTGTATGCTAGACATTGTGGTTAGAGCTTTACAAACATTAACTCATTTAGTCCTCCTAACAGCATCAGACAATAGTAATAGTGTAATTGTTTCCATTATACAGAGGAGGAAACTACGATTTTAAAAAGTGGAAAAACTTTCCCAAACTCACTCAGCTAGTAAATAGCAGAGATGGTGTCTGGTCCCAGGGCTGTCTGGGCTCCAAAGTCTGTGACCTTAATTGCTGCCTCAGAAATTTGAAATTGAGGCACAGGAACCTTCATCAGTCTTGAACCGGAGGAGCCTTAATTAAGTCACATATCTTTCTGTCCCTCAAGTTTTCTCAGCTATAAAATTACAACAGTACCCATCCCTTCCTTCATCATAATGAGGATCCAGAAGCTTATGGGATACATATGCTCACAGCATCCTAATTTAGAGCTGAAAAGAACGCTGATCACACAAACACTTGAACATGAATGTGTATGGCAGTTTTATTCATAAAAGCCAAAAAGTGGAAACAACCCAAATGTCCATCAATTAATGAATCAATAAACAAAATGTGTTATATCCATACAATGGAATATTCTTCAACCATAAAAATGAAGTATTGATATATGCTACAATGTGGATGAACCCTGAAAACATTATGCTAAGGGAAAGAAGTCAGTCACAAAAAGTCACATATGTATGATTCTATTTATATGAAATGTCCAGAACAGACAAATCCATAGAGACAAAAAGTAGATTAGTGGTTGCCGGGGGTCAGGGTGTCAGATAGGGTGTTAGGTGGAATGAGGAGTGACTGCTAATGGGTACAGGCTTCCTTTTTTGGGGGGTGTGAAATGTTCTATTGTATACTTAGATAGTGGTGATGTACACTTTTAAAAAGTAAATGTTATGGTACATGAATTCTATCTCGATAAAGCAGTTATTTAAAAACAAAAACAAAAAAACATGGCAGCAAAGAAATACATTTAAAAATACTTTGGACAAATAAATCAACTATACTTCAATAAAAAATACTTTGGACAAAAGCATCACAGAAATATACTACATTTTAGATATTATACATTTCATGCTTATAAAAACACATTATATACATTGTTAGAAAAGCATGGCCTTCTACTACTTTTGCTGGTTGTTAACTTGTCCTAGGAGAATCTTAATTCACTTCAAAGTACCCAGTTCCTCTAGTTCCTGAATACCCAGTTAATAAAATGATAATAAAATGCAATCTAAACTGGCTGCTGATGGAAACCCAAGGGGCTTGGCCTGCTTAAAAAGAGAAAGGGAAAAAAAGCCGCAAAACTCACCAAGGGCCTACATTCAAGGCCAGAGAGGATAACAAGAATCTAGATCTAGTGGAAATGTTATCCTCCTATATTCCTTTGGGAACAGCTTATCAGTATTTTCTACAGAGAAATTAGGCAGAGGAACCTCAACTATAAAGATACTCCCTTAGTAAAATAACCATCAACACGGAAACATATTAACTTCATATTCTGCTTAACATAAACACATTACCTCATTTTCATTTCAACAGTACTTGCATGAGGTACAAATTTTTACCTCCATTCTATTTATTTATTTTTAAATTTTATTTATATTATTTATTTATTTTTGGCTGCATTGGGTCTTTTTTGCTGTGCAGGCTCTAGAGCACAGGCTTGATAGCTGTGGCACATGGGCTTAGTTGCTCCACGGCATGTGGGATCTTCCCGGACCAGCGCTCAAACCTGTGTCCCCTGCATTGGCAGGTGGATTCTTAACCACTGCGCCACCAGGGAAGTCCCCAACATTCTTTTTTTTTTTTTTTTTTTTTGTGGTACGCGGGCCTCTCACTGTTGTGGCCTCTCCCGTTGCGGAGCACAGGCTCTGGACACACAGGCTCAGCGGCCATGGCTCACGGGCCCAGCCGCTCTGCGGCATGTGGGACCCTCCCGGAACGGGGCACGAACCTGCGTCCCCTGCATTGGCAGGCGGATTCTCAACCACTGCGCCACCAGGGAAGCCCCCCAACCTCCATTTTAAGGATAAAGAAAGGGGGCTTCCCTGGTGGGGAAGGGGGCTCACCCTGCCTCCACAACAAGAGAAGCCACCGCAATAAGAAGCCCTTGCACTGCAACGAAGAGTAGCCCCCACTCACCGCAACTAGAGGAAGCCTGTGCGCAGCAATGAAGACCCAACGCAGCCAAAAATAAATTTAAAAAAATAATTAAAAAAAATAAGTATAAGGAAAGGGGGACTTCCCTGGTGGTCCAGTGGCTAAGACTCCACGCTCCCAGTGCAGGGGGCCCAGGTTTGATCCCTGGTCAGGGAACTAGATCCCACATGCCGCAACTAAGAATTCGCATGCCACAACTAAGAATTCGCATGCCACAACTAAAGATCCCGCGTGCCGCAACTAAAGATCCCACATGCTGCAACTAAGACCTGGTGCAGCCAAATAATTTTTTTTTAATAAAAAATAAAAATAAGGAAAGGGAAGCACAAACAAGGTCACCCAGTTAATGAGAAGCAGAGTCAAGATTCAACATTCCAAGCTCAGTGCTCTCGCTATGTCATATTAATATTTGCTTTCTCTGGCCACCTATCTTTCACCAGATCAGAAAGCAGAGTTGAGTCAGCTTCTGCTCACGTTATTTTGTAACATGAACTTAGCTCCCAAGAAATAATTTCCTCTTAAATTGTTCTGGTTTGTTGTATTCCTTTCGTAAGTCACCATTAAGAAACACTAGTTCAGAATAATTATGAATTTTTTTTTAACAAATAAATCAATCTGGCCAGGCCTATTTGGTTAATCTTTCATGAATAATGAATAAAGCCTCAAAAACATATAAAATCTTGGAGTTCCCTGGTGGCGCAGTGGCTAAGAATCCGCCTCCCAATGCAGGGGACATAGGTTCGAGCCCTGGTCTGGGAAGATCCCACATGCCGCGGAGCAACTAAGCCCGTGAGCCACAACTACTGAGGCTGCACTCTAGAGCCTGCGAGCCACACTACTGAAGCCCGTGCTCCACAAGAGAAGCCACCGCAATGAGAAGCCCGCGCACCGCAACCAAGAGTAGCCCCCACTCGCCAAGTAGCCCCCGCTTGCTGCAACTAGAGAAAAGTCCGCGTGCAGCAATGAAGACCCAACGCAGCCAAAAATAAATAAATTTATTTTAAAACCCCCCAAAAAACCTATAAAATCTTACAAGGATACAGATTCCCTTCCCGGTTGCTAAAAAAGGTTTTAGAACTGAGTCAGAAGGGCTACTGAGCTGGCCCTATAATGTCTTCTTGAAGAACTTGTCCAGCTCTTCCCTTCCAGCCAGTCAAATGGTGATTTGATTCCCTAGATGAGAAACCTGCAGGCAAGATCTTCAGCTCCACCTACCACCTGAATTCTCACCTTCACGTTCTGATAGCTCCTGCAACTAGCTATTTTCCAAGTTATTAGGCATCTCTCTCCTTCTGTCTCTCCCCTGCCCCCCCCAATCTCCCTCAAGATACCCCGTTCCACTCACTCCTTCCATACCTCTCCTTCTTCCTCTCCGTTTCTCTAGTGGTAGCATTTACTTTACACTTCCCTGTGAGGCATGAAGGTTTTGACCAGTCTCAGGGTTCGCATGGGAAGCAACTATGACAAAAACTAGTAAAATAACTTCACATGCTGCCCTAGCTAAGCCTTTCCCAGAGACTTAAGCATCAAACACTAACCATGCAGACAAGGGCAGTGCTCTCCTGTGAACGTTTGTGCTTAGGGATTTTATCAGAGTAGTTCTTTTTCCTCTGGTAACTGAACTCGTTTTATTTTCAACTTGTAAGAAGGTTTGAGGTATGATAGTAAATCTAGCTCTTAATTTTCAAAAGTAGGTGGCTTTAGAGACCAGGGCATAAACAACATTCCTGCATTTGTTAAAAAGTATGTTCTGTATTTAAATTAGATTTCCACCTACTCAGCCCTCAAACTCCTTCTTTGCAATGATTCTACAACCTTGACTTCGGTTAATTAATACATCCATGACACCAGCCTATAAAGGTACAAATAAAGAACCTTTACTTAATGTGGAAATAAAGAGAACAAACTTTATATACAGATACACATACCTCCCTTCATATTTAAAGAATAAGAAGGAGTGTACATTCGCAAATGTAGTACCAATGAAAATCATTTGCTCTAGAAAATTTCCCTAAGCTTTTCAATTTAAAGGTGGCACCATTTAACATTTGAACTAAATGCATTAACATAATTTTACCAGTGACAGACTTTCGCTAGGTAAAAGAATCACAGACTTGTAGAGATATAAGGAACATCGAATCACTAAGCAAACTCTTACATTTTAAAAATGAGAAAACTCCCAAGTTAAGTGACTGCCAAAGTCCCACAGCTGACTAATGACAGGCAAGGGTCTTTGCTCCTGACACCTAGTTCACCACAGCTGAAATTCTTATAGGTGAAAAATACTTCATTTGTTGATATCAATACCAAAGGCAACAAAAATCAGAACTACTCTTACCTTATATATGGTTGACATTACACAGAAACTCTGTTTCAACTTTTAGTATTTTATACCATAAATTCTTAACTTGTGACTCACCCTGCTGAGTTGATCCAATAACCTTTGGTTCTGTTCTGATAATTCCTGGACAGCCCGTGTTTTTTCTCGATCTGCTTCCCGTAGATGAACCTGCTGCCTCTCCAACTCATCCTGAAGCTGTTTCACATCACTCTCCAGCTCGGACACACGCCCTTCCCACTCCCCTTCTCGGTTCTCAAATCGTCTTCTTAGTTCGTGTTTCTCTTGCTCTAAGTGCTGGGTGAAAAATGAAGAGGATTTTAAAACCATTAAAATTTCCAGGGACTTCCCTGGTGGTCCAGTGGCTAAGACTCTGCGTTCCCAATGCAGGGGGCCCAGGTTCAGTCCCTGGTCAGGCAACAACACCCCACATGCCGCAACTAAGATCCCACATACGGCACCGAAGACCTGGTGCAGCCAAATAAATGAATAAATATTAAAAAAAAAAATCCACATCCTTTTTCTCTTTTCACACTCTTCTAACTTTTCTTTTTCCTAGTCAGTCAGCACAACAAAACACTCCGCCACATAGGAGAAGTTGCCCATTACACAGCTGCAAAAATATTCCCTTCTTCCAGAGCAGGGAAGGCTGATTTCACAAACAGAATGCCATTCCTACTGATAATACTTAATGTTTACTCTTATCCTTAGGAATGGGGGTTCTAGACTTAGGAACTCACTTGAAATTTAGTAAATCATCCGTTAATTGGTGAAATATACATTTAAACAACTTAAAATGAGTCGTTAAGAAAATTTCTTTTGCTGTCATCTGTTATGCCTGGCATAATAGCAGGCACTTAGAACCACAGAATTTTCAGAGCTAGAAAGAACTCCAGAGATGCTTCAGATTAATCACCTTTTCTTACAAATGAAGCAGCAGAAGGTAAGAAATTCAATAACAAGCTCAAGGGAGAGCTGGGATTTGTGTCTTAGTCACTTGACTTTGTTTAATGCTCTAAATCACAACTCAATATTTCCTGCTATATATAGCACTGTATTTCAAAATCATTAAGGCAAGTTCAGATTTAGGCCCACTTTATTAAATCATGACTTATTAGCCTTGCATATTTATTTCTGATCTTTTCATTCATTCTTGAGTGCCTGTTATAGGCTAGCCACTGACATAATGGTCCTTACCTTTATGGAGTTTCCATTCTAGTGGGAGAGGTTGATAAAAGTATTAAATTGTACACCGTGACAAATGGTATGCAGGAAAAGTACAGATGGTTTGAAGTAGCAGCTCGACAGAAAAGAACTCTTTTGGATTGAAGGAAATAAGAACATCTTTTTATTTCTGTGAGATAAATACAAATTTGTCTTTTCAGAGGAAAGTATGTTCTCCTACTTAAAAAGCCTAGTATGTACAAAAAAGCCAAGCTATACCTCAGGGAATATATGAAATGTAAAGCAATGGTCCTCAACTTTTGTTGCTGTCAGAAAATCTCTGGTATAATTTTTCAAAATATATCCACCTAAATACTAATTCCAAAGATGTGATTCAGTTAAGAATGAGATGAGGCCTAGGCAGGCATCTATCTATCTATCTAACTATCTAGGTTCTACTGGAAATTCTGATGCACTGAAGGTTGATATCAAGCACTGAGATTGTCTCAAAAAGCTAAGATGAGCATTTGAATCGTCACCTTCAGAGCACTCAAACATCTTTTCACCTTGGGAACCTACACTCTTATTCTACCCAAGTTCTCATCTTTCGAATGTTTTTTGGAATGCCTCTTTTGGAAAGCTTTAAGGGCCAGTGCATAGTTATACAAGAGTATCAGTCCCATTACTTCACATCTGAGATGTGCCTAAAAAGAGATTATCTCATTTCATCTTGCCATTTTATTCCCCTAATTTTCTCTGAGTGACTTGTAAATGTTTCGGAAAGTCTAATTTACCCCCAAAAGATGCAAATTTACCATGACAGAGCAGTCAGAAAAATTAAAATTCTGAGAACATCAGAAAAGGCAGTTTTCACTGAAATAAGTGTATATAGCCTACAAAGTTGACCACTTCAAGGGAATAATTAATTTTGATATAGCCACTCTGGTATATTTGCTGAAAAAGTCACATTATAGTTATACTTTATTCAGCCTCAGTTTTGAGCACAGGGGAAAAGGAATGACAAGAGAGGGACTTGTACTCCTCAGCATGAAAATTTTCTGCTCTACGCTTCCCTCACTTTGCTAAACTTCCAAAAATGAGAATGTTTTAGTCACTATACAAATTTCAGAAAGATGAAATGCAGAAGTAAATGGTAATTACCAGCCTAAAACTGTGATACTTGGTTTTACTGAGTTTTTCCAAAATGGAAAAGATTGAGCAGAAGGAAACAGCAAGAACTCAGTAATCACAGTGGTACTGAGAGGCCAGATAAATTAGGTTTGTGTTCTAAAAGAACAGAGAGACTTAAAAATATTCAGCAAACAGCTGTTAGTGAACAGCCCAAGCAAGCAACTAAAACAATCTAATCCACTTGAGGGGGGTGGGGCAGGGATGAGGACAGGTGGTGCTGATCAGTCTATTTTGTCCTTACATTTCTTTGCACAAGTGACAAACTTCCTAATTCAGGTTTCCCAATACTTTAATTAAAAAAATCAAGACTTTCCTATTAATGAACATACAGAATTTAGCCTTTTGTCTACTCTGAGAAAAGAAAGGTTTCTTCTAGAATTATACTTTCAATTAGGTGCTAAATTAACCAGTAAACTCTAGGCAGAGTATCAGCAAGTGTGGAGGTCAGGCTCTGCCCATGCTATTCCCTGCTTCTTGGGGTTATATGGTATTTTAAAAGGTAATATCTACAGCTGAAACTAATATAATGATGTATGTCAATTATACCTCAATAAAAAAAAGTTAATGTCAAAACTATCAAGGTCATCAAAAACAAGGAAAGTCTAAAAGTGTTACAGGAAAGAGGAGACTAAGAAGATACACAAACTAAATGCAAGGTGGTATCCTGGAACAGAAAAAGACATTTGGCAAAGGCTAAAGAAATCTGAATAAACTAAGGATATTAGCTAACAATAATGTATTAGTATTGGTTCATTAATTATGGCAAGTATACCATGCTAATGTAAGATGTTAATAATAGAGAAACTGGGGGCAGGGCATATGGAAACTCTCTGCTGTACCATCTTTCCAATATTTCTGTAAATCTAAAACCATTCTAAAAAACAGTTTATTTAAAACGCTGAAAAAACAAAAGTTAATATCATTAGCCCACCTAAAATTGGTTGTTACAGAAATGGATTTCTGCAAAGAACCAAAAAAGCAGTGCTATTCTCCCAGGTCCAGGATATGGTTCTTAAAAAATACAAAGAAAAATACTATTTTTTAAGTGGACCAAGCACTGAATGCAAATAAGGACCCCTGCGTTTGCTTATCTAAATGTACTACCCAATTATGGATCATTTTCCCCTTACTTGTTTTGCTTCTTAAAAAAGAAAACAGTGCTAGAATCATTAGAATTGGCCTAGGGAAGGGGGAAGAAAATGTAATTGAGGAAAAAGATTACCTCTGCAGTAAGAGATAATTCACTCTCAGCTAGAATGGGAAAAAAAGGGAATCCTGGACTTTAAAAACATATATATATATATATATATATATATATTTTTTTGCCGTATGCGGGCTTCTCACTGTTGTGGCCTCTCGTGTTGCGGAGCACAGGCTCCGGACGCACAGGCTCAGCGGCCATGGCTCACAGGCCCAGCCGCTCCGCGGCATGTGGGATCTTCCTGGACCAGGGCACGAACCCGTGTCCCCTGCATCTGCAGGCAGACTCTCAACCACTGCGCCACCAGGGAAGCCGTAAAAACATATTTTTAAAAAACTAAACAACAATTTAATCTCTGAAGAAAAAAGTGTATAAACCCAAGTTACTTAGTTCATATTCTGGGGGAAAAAAAAGAAACTACTAAGGACCTGGCTGGATATGTTTTAAAAGCAAAAGGGCTAACTGTAGATGCAGAAGAAATAAAATATCTAAAGGCATTAAAAAGAAAAATTAAGCATATGAGGGGCTTCCCTGGTGGCGCAGTGGTTAAGAATCCACCTGCCAATGCAGGCAACATGGGTTCGACCCCTGGTCCAGGAGGATCCCACATGCCACGGAGCAACGAAGCCCGTGCGCCACAACTACTGAGCCTGTGCTCTAGAGCCGGCGAGCCACAACTAGCTCGTGCTCTGCAACAAGAGAAGCCACTGCAATGAGAAGCCTGCGCACCACAATGAAGAGTAGCCCCCACTCACTGCAACTAGAGAAAGCATGAGCGCGGCAACGAAATAAAGGATGCAGCCAAAAATAAACAAATAAATTTATATTAAAAAATTAAGCATGTGAAAATCTATTTCAGGGAATGAATAAAATACAGGATAGTCAATTTAAGGGTGGAAAAAAAATGACCAAAACCTTACAATCTCTCAAATTAAATTGAATCTTCATTCATCTTTAAGAGATGCCTAACTAAAAAACTTCTATGTTAACCTTTAAAGACTTTAAAGAGTGTGCCTTTAATGAGAGAGCAGTGTAAGATCAAGTACTTTACGTTTTAAATGACAAAACACAATCTTGGGTTTGGCGCACAGAACTGGAGAGGTATTCAATAATAGCTAATGAATAAGTAGAAAAGATCTTGAAAATGACTTGGTTCTGAAATTAGAAAGGTGCCAATTTTGAAGTAGTAAGTAAGCAGATGGGACAAAAACAAAACCAGTCTCATTATTTAATAGTCAAACCAACATTCTCTCAGAGTCCTCTCGTGTTTATCTTTCAAACTAACCCGTGAGAAAATGTGTTTGACTCCACTGTCTGATAGTTTGTAGAAAATTACAAATGTTTTTTAAAGTAATGGCTGGTTCTCTACTCCTAAATGTTGAATTTAATTGAAAATCTAGCAGAGTGGTTGTATTAAACTTTAGAAAGAATTTGTTCAAGCAGACATTCTAAAATCTAAGCTGCTTAAAAAATATACTTACAGGTGTAATTTGCAAGGGAAAACTCACTTGCAGGTATCAAATGAAATAGTCCCGTTATAATGAGATTTGTCACTCTCATATTAATACTAAAAGAATTAACAAGAAACTAACGACAATACCTTGATAATTTTAAGTGTACTTTTTAAAAAACAACAAAAACTTTTAATGATAATTTTCAGATATACCTAGAAGAAACTGTACAACTGAACCCCTTCATCACTCATTAATATTGATTAGTGATCAATATTTCACTTTTTAAAAGTTATTTTTCAAATTGTGGTAAGGCATACATAACATAGAATTTACCATATTAACCATTTTTAAGTGTACTGTTGGTTTAGTAGTGCTAAGTACATTCATACTGTTGTGCAACCAACTTCCAGAAATTAAAAATAAACTTTTAACACTAGAGTTCATATGCTGACCTGAGAGGAGTGAAGATTTTTTTAAAGTTTAATAAGGGTTTTAAACTATTTTATTACTGTCTATCAAGTCAACAGCAAAAAGTCAAATGTAATTTATTCTTTTACAATAGAAACTTTCTTGTTACAGAATTTGAATATCTTTTTCCTTTGCTGAAGACATGTATAAAGGTTCCAAATGGAAACCAGGATGTGTATAACTGCACACTCAGGATTACCCTGAAATCTATCACTAATCAAACCGACTGATATGATGTTTCTTTCAAGTTAGCTGTCTCTTTAATCAAGTCCCTCACTGAAGGAATTTCAAATCACAAGCATAAATCTCTGCGGTAGTACTTGTATATAGAGCCTGTAATCAAATCTCTTAAAAAAAAAAAAGACACCCTTTTATTCCTAGACCTCTACTTCAAGTGAAAATTAAACAATTCAATTCACTGGGCTGCTTTTTGGCAGTCTACCTATAGGTTTCACAAACCACTTTTCAGAGAGGTATCTCAGGAGTTCATCGACTGGCAGACCTAGTTAAGAGGCCAACTGAACTACAGGGTTACAGTGGTTTCCTTTTTTTCTTCCCTGATTTACTTTTGATATGTTGTTGGAATACAGATACACTTCTTATTATAGAAAAGTTTCTGAATCTACATTCTGACTGTCTGACCCGCAGCAGTGATATGGACCTCATTCACGGCTGTACTTTTCTCTTCTAAGAATAAAAAGAACTGGTTGCAACCAAACTGGGTAACAACAGTAAATGCACAGGCAGAAAAGGATAAGCTCATCCCCACTGCCATGATGCACCTCCCCTACCCCCACTTTAAAAAAAAAAATCTAATTTTTATAAATGGTGGCAACCTGTACCACTTTCAAGGCCCTTTTCTAGTTAAGGTCAAGAAAACAAACAGGCATAGCTGCAAAAGACTTTGGTCCAGAGAAGTGGCAGAAATCTTACAGACACTTTAAGGGGTATTTATAACAATAGTTAAAGTTGTATGGTTCTCACAGGTTGCATTTGGCGAACCAACTGCATGTGTGAGACCCAGAACAGAAACAGAAAAGTACTGTTTAAATACATATAAATACTGAGGTCCAAATCAAATCCACAACCAGTGGTCACATGCGGAGCGCAGGCTCACCTGATTTCTGCAATGGAACCATACTTCCTAATCCTTAACTATTTGAAGGCTATATAAAGCTCCTTTAGGGGCACTTGTTTCCCACAACTCTGAGCTGCCGGGAAGTTAAGACAAGGGCATCTGGAGGCCTTAACTCCAAAGCTGAAACGCTTTAGGCTAACACCCTGATTAGCGATTAACTACTTCTCTGAAAACATGGAGCATATTTTAAATGCTTCACGACTTTCTAATTTCTCTGTGTGTGGACATCACCTCAGTGCTGTACAAATAAATGTCATACTGTAAACTCTATTTTAGATGCTGTGTACAGTACGTATACAGAACGGCCCACAGTGTTTGGAGCCGTGCATAGACCCGTTTGCTGTGAGTAGGGTGGGAAAGCCAGGTGGGTTCAATGAATGCCCTCGTCTGATAATCCAAAACCCTCCATGCTACCCCGCTTCCAGGTGGTTTTCTGTGAGGGAGGATGAGCAAGAAAGGTGGGATGGGGTGGGGTGGGTGAGTGGCTCCCGAAGCTACCGAGGGCCGGCAGGCGGGTGCCTGGGCTCCCCCCCACCCCCCGCTTCCCACCCATCCCAGGAGGGACGTCCTCACCTCCAGCTTATCTGTCAGCTCCTTGTGCATCTGCTCGTACTGCCGGCTCATGTCCTGGTTCCTCTCGAGCAGTGCCTTGCCCAGTCGGGCCGCCAAGACCAGATCCTTCTCCTTCTGCCGGATCACCGACAGCAGCTCGGGATCCTGGGCGGGCGGCGGCTGCAGTTCGGCCCCCTCGGCTGGAGGCCCGGGCTCGGCCTGAGGATGCTCTCCGGGGTCGGACGGCCGTTCCCCGGCCGCCAGCAGCGCCAGCTCCTCCTCTAACGCCAGTTCCAGCTCCCCGGGGCCCCCGGGGAAGGAGACAAGGGCGGCGGCGGCTGCGGCTGGATTCCCGACTGCGTCCGCGGCCGCGGCGGGCAGCTCCATGCAGCAGGCGCTGTCCGGCTCTGCGGGTGCTGAAGCGCGGCCAGCCAAGCCCAGGCAAAAGGCGGACATGGCCCGCGCGCGCGGAGCCCGCAGCGGTGCGGCCCGGCCGGCGCGCGCCAGGCTGCAAGGGGGAGGGGCCCCGTCGCACCGCCCCGCGCCTCTCCTCACGCCGCGGCACGCGCTCCCCGGGTCTCCGAGAGCCCTGGGCGCGGCGCGCGCCGCCCCGCCCCTCCCCCGCTCCGGCGGCACGCGCCCCCTTCCCCCGCCCCCGGGCTCAGCTGCTCCGCGAGCGCTGGGGAGGAGGACGGGGTGGCAAAGGGAAGGCTGAGAAAGCGAAGACTGAAGGGAGGCGAAGCGGGAGGGGCGGTTGCGAGGAGGAACGCCGCCGCCGGCTTTTCAACCACCCTGTTGCTGCTGCTCCCGCTGCCGCCGCTGGCCGGGCAGCGCCTCACGGGGCGGGCGGCGCTCCGCTGTCGCTGCGACGCTCGCTGCTGCTGCTGCCGGTGGCCGCTCTCTGCAGCCGCGCTCCATGTCCCTCGGCTCGGCGGCAGCCCCAGCAGCAGCGGCGGCGACAGCGGCTGCTGCAGGGGCCGAGGCGGCGGCTCCACATCGCGCGCCGCGCAGCCCAACGAGCTCCTTCCTGACTGCCTCAGCTCCTCCAGTTCACCCGGACGGCCGCACCCGGCCCGGGGCTTCCGGCCGCGCCCCCTCTCCCCGCCCCTTGCCGGCGCCTGACGCGCACGGGCACCTGTTCGCCGCGCCAGCGCGCGATTCGCCGGCTCGTGGGTCTCCTCAGCGGCGCCCAGGTGGCGCCGACGGCCTTAACCCCTGCGCTGCCTCACGCCCGGCGGCGGCTGCGCGCACCGCCCGTGGAGACAGCTGGCGCATGCTTAACTGTCCGGGCGGCTCCCCGACGCGGCCGCGCCCCCGGCCTCACGTCCACCCGGTGTGGCTCCGCCCCCAGCACGCTCACCTCGGGGTGTGGCCTCGCGCGCACCTCCGAGCACGGCCTCGCCCCTAGCCTTGTTCTCACCTTAGGGGACGGCCCCACCCCCCGCCTCACTTCCGCTTCTAGGGCTGGGGCGTTTCTCTGGGTCCAATGGGTCTCAGTCTTAGGTGATCACCAAGGGGACTGAGGACATTTCTCCAAGACGGGTGGCGAAGCCCGACAGAGACTTGCAGCCACGGCTTGTGGGTCTGAGCCCCCGTGAGAGCTAAGCAGTCAAGAGAGGGAGCCCTAGAGAGCAGTAGGAGGGATGACTTCAGAAACCCAGCATCTCAATGATGATGACTCAGGGATATAAGGGACCAGATGCCTCAGAGATCAGCAGCCCCGAAAGAAAGGGGTTATGTTGAGAAACAACGGAAAAAACTGCTCACAGATGGAAATAACGAAGCAAAGACGCTCCATGATAACTTCCGTTTATTAGGCGCTTAGTATGTGCCATGTCTTGTGTTAAGTGCTTTATACGCATTATCTTAGATAATCCTCTCAAGAATCTTAAAAGTCAGTACTATCACTCTTCTCATTTTACAGAGAAGGAAATTGAGGCCTTGAGAAATACAGGATCAGATCCAGACAGGCTGACTCCAGGGTTCACATATATATCGTTATTCTTTACTTTCCTCACATATAAGTGTTGAGGAAGGTAAATAGTAATTTGTGATCAAGATGGCCTGTGTCGATATCCAAGGTGCTATCAGGAAAGCTTACTGCAATGATCAAACCAAGGACTGAAGAACCTACTGGGTGATTCCAGTCAGTTCTTGCTTTGACCTCATTGGTAATGCTCTGTCTTCTATTTTCAGAAACAATCCCATCTGAAGCTAGAATTGGTCACTATTCCCTTTCCTCTTGGACAACAACCCATTTTTGAGTTAGACCGTATTTTGATTCATTACAGTAAGATGGAATATTTCAGGACACTGAGCGGCTGAAATGAGTCAAATGGTTTCTCATGGCTTTTTGTCCTTATTAAATTCAGAGCCTAAACAATACTCAAGTATATACATCACCTTCTACCCTCAGGCTGAAGGTCAGAATCCTAAAGGTCCTGAGCCTCAGGGCTGACTTTGTTCTCTTGTTGACTGAAAAGGAGACAGACCATAGAGGGGTTCCCACATCAGTCTTAGAGCTAAATTTTGAAAGTTGACCATGGTACCATTCCAACAATGCATTGTTCTCACACTTTTTATTATGCCCTCTTGAGCAGAAATTGTGGGCCCATGGTGAGACCCAACTGAAGAATCCCTTTTGTCTTTTTTGATCAGGAAAGGAGAAGTTACTCCTATAAATAGATTAGGGACACACATATCAAGAGCAAACAGAATTCCTAATTCAAAGTCGTTTGTTTCAGCTATTTATTTTTCCTGATGCAGATTTGCAGCCTGTCTTTCCCTAAAGGTCTTTTCCTTGCCTTCCTTAAACTCGATGGTCCTACTCTATTAGACTTGCCTGTTACTGTGAGAATGAACAATTACAATGCTAACTCTAATTTCTGAGGATCCTTCTTCACAATGTTCCCCTGCCTAACCGGACTAGGAAGTGATCATTTTCTACTACAGGTTTGGCCCTAAGTACTATCTTCTTGTGAATAGTCAAAGGAGACCAGCCCAAGTTTGGAGAACTATTTAGAATAGTGGTTCTTATACTTTTTGGTCTCAGAACCTCTTTACACCCTTAAAAATCATCAAAGATATCAAAAAACTTTATATAGGTTTAGATATTGATATTTACTGTATTAAAAATTGAAACAGAAAAATTTTTATTTTAAATATTTAAAATAAACCTGTTAAATCTTAACATAATGTATTTAATGAAAAATATATATTCCCCTCCAAAAAAAAATGAGCAAGAAGAAAGGCATTGTTTTTCATTTTTCTAAATCTCTAATGTTTGGCTTAACAGTAGAAAATGGACTTTTATATCTGCCTCTCCATTCAATGTGGTGATGTTTTGTTTTGGTTGAAATATATGGAGAGAATCTGGTCTCACAAAGATGCAATTGGGAAAAGGAGGAATATTTTAATAGCCTTTTCTGATTGTTGAAGATATTTTTCTTTGATAATACACCAAAACTCGGCAAGTGATAGCTTCTTAAAGGTTAGTTGCAAGGTGGAATCTAAAACCACATCAAGGAAATCCACTGATCTACCTTTCGCTTTGAATGGATCTTTTACCCATGTGTGATTGATTCTTTAGAAGTATGTATCAGTCATTGGGAAAATATTGGTTCACTGAGTTATGCAGATCTTCCAAATATTGTCACATGTCATTATACTATATATATTTTAAAATACCATTCATTAATATAACCACTGATCTCATCAGAAAGGTCTTTATGTATTGGCAAGCTATCAAGCTCACTGAGGTGTGTATGAGTTTTCCAAAATTCTTATTTCTACTGGAAAGCTCCAGTTTTATCATTGGTAACCATAGTGTCTATTGTTTTCCTTGAAGTGACAGACTTGGTACATTCTTTTTTTTTTAATCCAAAATGTGTTTATTGGGATGGTTTCCCATTCATTTTGATTCAGGGTGCTTTTAGTGCTGCTTCTGTCTAAAGGAGCATCCTTCTGTAAGCCTTACTATTCCTCCTGTAGGCTGGCAGAGGACAGTAAAGCAGCCAACACAAAAAACTACTGTTTGTGCATGGCTAAAGATGGTTGTGATTTTATAGCATCCTGGGTATTTCACATCCATGAAATAGGAATTGGGGCTTTGCACCAGGTGCTTCTTCTTGTGTTTCCTCTTCTCCTCTGGAGAGGGATGAAGGGGATCCTTTGCGAGAGGCACGTTCTCGTGGGGAGGTTGTCACTGCCAGAAAGGGTGGTACATTCAATTTTGAGTAAATATCTGCCAGATACCCAAATCTGAATACCAAAGTCTGTCTATCATTCATTCAAGTAAAAACGGTGTTCCATGAAAAACGTGACTAGTTCAACTCCTAATTCAAATGATGGTACAAGGGCTTTATCTCAAGACAACAACATACTTAGGTATGCAGCAGAAGTGCTTTATCGGTACTTTCCATTTCATCACATGGAATATTAAAAAGATGTGTACTCAAGCATTGGGATTTAATAAAAGTACTGCTTCATCAGGCACATTTTTAAATGAAATTAGCTTTCTTCTTCTTCTTCTTGTGAGCACATAGTAGTGAAGAATAACTCGCTTTGGTACCACTGTCATGAATCATGCTAAGGTATCAGTAGAGTTACTTACCCACTATTCCTTTTGCATTACCAATGCCAATGTCAACACAGTGAAAAACAAAAATAGTATTAGACAATTAGTATTATGTCTACTAACATGAAATTATGAAATAAAATATGAGATTATGAAATTAGTTTTACTCTTATTAATAAAATTAGAATTACTATCATTGCAATTATTATGAAAATAGTGCTTCCTTCCTTGACCCTCTGAAAGGCTCTTTGGGACCTCAGGAGTTGACGAACCACACTTCGAAAATTGCTGATTTAAAGCCATTCGAGACAGGTCAACCCTAAGCTAAGAAGAATGAACAAGTACCTCCCCACATGGAAATTAGTGGCAGGATTCAAAACTCATCAAAGCAGAGATATAAAAACCCTCGGACTTCTAAGAAGCTTATTATTTAGTTTATTCTGCTTCATACTATAATAATAGTGGCTAGAATATATTTAGCATTTAATTCCTTAAATCCTTTATGACATCTCATTTAATCCCCACAATGACCCTATACCTATGCTGGTATATAACACTAGTATATACTAGGACGTGATACTATGATGCTGTCTAACTCTAAAGTGTTTGCTCTTAGTTACTAAGCCTCACATTTTCATCATTTTTATATTCCTTTATAATATATTTGCTTCAGTGTTGCTTTTGGTACCTGGATATTTTGGTGAACTTAGGTATGACCCAACTTAACGTGCAATGGATGGATTTCCACATAAGTGCTGTCACATCACTAAGAGTAAAGCATGAAATGTTTTATTTTTTAGAAACCCTGATATTTCCAAATATGATAACACTCATCGAATTTCCTCAAACTGTTTATTTTTATTAGCATCCTGATCTGCAAAAACTGGAAAGTGTAAAAGACAAAACATATTACAGAAAATTTGTTTTTGAAAAGTTAAGTGTGGAAGAAACATGAGGAGCTGGCAAAACGTGATAAAGCAGTTCTACACTTGGTATTTTCATTCAGCAATTTTAAGTGTGTGTGCATTTTTTTAAGTTTTATATTTTACTTATGAACTAGTCGTGGGAACATAAAAGTCTCAAAAATTCCTAAAATGTTACCCAAAAGCTTTTTATATTTTTTGGAGATGAATTGACTCAACATTTTGCAAAGTGTGGTGTGTGTACCTCTACTGATTCTCAACTTGATTTTTAAGGGAAAAACATTAACTTCAGTGGCTGACGCTCAGTAGTGTCAGCCTTTAGCAGATACCCTGCCTTGCCTGGTGTAGGCGTGTGCTTTCTCTGCTACCTATCACGGTGCCCCAGCATGCCCTGCTGGGACTCCTTCCCAGCCCCTCCCATCTCTAGGTTCTCACCTTGGCAGCCCCTCCCACCTTTCCCTTCATCCTCTCAGGGTCCCCTCAACCCCACCCCACACTCCCTTTTCCCTTTTACTTTTAGGTTGTTATTAAGATAAAAAGATTTCATGTATGTACAGCACTTAAAATAGTGCCTGGCACATGGTAGGCACAGTGTGGGTTCTTGATAAATAAATACATAAAATAACTGAACACAGAGAATTCCCTGGCGTCCAGTGGTTAGGACTCCGAGCTTCCATTGCAGGGGCCCGGGTTTGATACCTGGTTGGGGAACTAAGATCCTACAAGCTGCGAGGACTGAAAAAAAAAAAAAGCACATGTTTCTCCCTCTGACACCATGATTTTTCATATCTTTTATGTCTGACTTCTTTTCCTTTATATGCCTGTTTCCTTTTTTTTTTTTAATTGAAGTATAGTTGATTTACAATGTTGTGTTAGTTTTCTGGTATACAGCAAAGTGATTCAGTTATATATGTATTCTTTTTCAGGTTCTTTTCCACTATAGGCTATTACAAGGTATTGAATATAGTTCCCCATTTCCTTTTTTTAAAAATAAATTTATTTTATTTACTTATTTTTGGCTGTGTTGGGTCTTCGTTGCTGTGTGCAGGTTTTCTCTAGTTGCGGCAAGCGGGGGCTACTCTTCGCTGCAGTGTGCGGGCTTCTCATTGTGCTGGCTTCTCTTGTTGTGGAGCACAGGCTCTAGGCATGCGGGCTCAGTAGTTCTGGCTTGCAGGCTCTAGAGCACAGGCTCAGTAGTTGTGGCGCATGGGCATAGCTGCTCCGCAGCATGTGGGATCTTCCCAGACCAGGGCTCGAACCCGTGTCCCCTGCATTGGCAGGCGTATTCTCAACCACTGTGCCACCAGGGAAGCCCCTCCATTTCCTTTTAAAATAAATTTATCAAGTTAAAAAATAGTCAACTCAATAAAAATAATAAATAATAATGTGTCATTGGGTAGAGCAAAATCATGACGGTGGTATGCAAATGACTAAAGTTGGCATATAGTGCAGTTACTGAGAGTGATGACCTGAGGCTCCTGGATTAGATCTGTGTTTAACCAGCTGTGTACATTTGAGAAAGGAATTCAGTGTGTTTGGGCTTTGGTTTCCTCATCCGTATGGTACAGGGTTGGGCTGGATGATCATCTCTGCATCCTCTAAACCAGTGGTTCTCAACTGGGGGTGATTTTGCCCCCTGGGGACATTGGGCAGTATCTGGAGACATTTTTGGTTTTCACAACTGGGGATGGGGGTCGCTATTGGCATCTAGTGGATAGAGGCCAGAGATGCTGCTAAACACTCTGCAATGCATAAGACAGCAGCACCCACCCCCAACAAGAATTATCTGTCCCTAAATGCCAGTAGCACCGAGGTTGAGAAATCCTGATCTAAAACAACAGGCTTCTACAATCTGACCATGGGATTTGTTGCCTGAGAAATATATAAATGGGTTATACACAAGAGAGGCTGTGATGTGAGCCCAAGGGTGCCTTTGGTTGCTCTTAAGAATTCGCATCTGGAAACCAGCTCATAATAGAGCCATACCACTTAGGCAAACAAACAAATAAACAACAACAACAACAAAACCCTTCTGTTTTGGGCTGAATCGCTCCCAACATTGACTAAATTGCTCCCTACATTCACTCTCTCTTCTAGTGATTTGGCAGTCTCCACTGCTCAAACTCATCAGAAAACAACTGCTTTATGCTCAAGAGTTGGGTATTTTCGGGTCTTCCAATGCCCAAATATAGAAAGATTTGTGATTTAATTTTCTGTGCTCACATTTTCCTACTTCTTTTCAATGATCTTGGCCCTAAACACACTACTGATGTGTTTTGTACATAGATCATTCATCTGAAGCTATTTTTAGACACTTCCTAGTTTGTTTGCTTTTTTTTTGCGGTACGCGGGCGTCTCACTGTTGTGGCCTCTCACGTTGTGGCGCATAGGCTCCGGACGCGCAGGCTCAGCAGCCATGGCTCACGGGCCCAGCCGCTCCGCGGCATGTGGGATCTTCCCGGACCGGGGCACGAACGCGTGTCCCCTGCATCGGCAGGCGGACTCTCAACAACTGCGCCACCAGGGAAGCCCCTAGACACTTCCTAGTTTTATTTCATTTCAAGAATTTGCCAAATATTTGTTATGTCTTATTCTTTCTGCATCACATTCTGATTTAATCTGTTGGCTGTTAAGTTAATTATACCTATTGATACTGCTCATGATAACACTGTTTCTTAAGTGAATTCCCCTCCCCCCCATTTTCTCTTTATTTTTCTTTGTCATTTTCAGAGTAAACTGATTGTAGAAGTAGTATATCATCCAGTTGCCAGGACAACTGAAAACTTTTGCTGGTGGATAGGCAAAATGCCTTTAATCTATTTTTCACAGTTTGTGTTATCACTGCTACTACTACCCTTCTTGCTCTTAGTAAAAAGCCTAGATGGGCTTCTTGGTGCCTTTCTGTGATAAAAGGAAACATCATTATCCGAAGAGTCAAGGTTTAATTGCCTGTTTTGCAGAATGTAGTTTTGTTTGTGTCTGAGGTGTATATGTAGGCAAGTTAAGTGTTCTGGGAAGACAGGTGGAATAATGCACCAGTTAATATTGGTAATTTAATTGATACTTGACAGTCACTGGGAGAAACAAGCTTTTATTGGGGATTAATTTTTTACGGTGAATTTTGAAATTCCCAAGTCATGAAGAAGTCCACTGGATTATATAGTTATCAAGGTAGTTGGCCAGTAAGTATTAATTAAGTAACCATCAGAAGTTGGTATGGGTTTGGTATTCACATTATAAAAGCCCTTTAGGATTTAGGAAAATACAAATCCCTATCCTCGAGAATGATTCCATCATTGCTTGTGTAAGAGAGTGTGGTCAAACTGGGCAATCACCAGTCTCCTATGGCTTCTCTATAGCTCACACCAGAGGAAATATAATATAGTGGTTAAGAACATGGTTGCTAGGGTAAGACCCAGTTTCCAACTGAGGCTCCCCCAGTTACTAGCTGAATAACCCTGGTTAAGTTAGTTAACCTCTCTGGCCACCAGGCATTGTGTAAGTAAACAATTTTGTTCACTAACGTCTTCTTAAGGCCTAGCACAGTGCTTAGGATAGAGTAGGAACTTGATACATTTTTATAATGAATGATGTATGTAAAGCACTTAGCACATTGCCTAGCACAGAGTCAGTGCTCACACAATAAGACGTTAAAAAAAGCCACCTTGGGAATTCCCTGGCGGTCCAGTGGTTAGAACTCCACACTTTCACAGCCAAGGGCACGGGTTTGATCCCTGGCTGGGGAACTAAGATCCCACAAACCGCTCAGTGCGGCCAAAAAAAGCCACCTTGATCTCAGAATGCCAGATGTGTTACATATTAACTTGGTCTGTATGGTTGATATTAACCTCTTCATTTATCCAGAACATTTATTGCATAGAAGCTGTTATGCAGGAGAAACAAGGATTTATATGTTATGATACTTGCCCTCAAAAAGTTTACAGTTTAATAATGGATAGAAAACGTGAATAGAAATAACTATAATAATAACCAGTATTGAATTATATTAAACAGTATATTAAATACCTTATAAACGATGCTTTGCATTTTTTGGAATTCAGAGAAGGGAGATATTATTAGATACAGTAGCATAAAGCTAAAAGTCTGTGTGCTTTCTATTATCACTATGAGCTGGCAATTCTAAACAATGTCAGTGGCAACACATCCTTACCTCCCCCCTTGGCATGCCACTGACAATATTTGACAAAACTGATCAAGGAACACTTCATGACTGTGGCCCTTAAAGGACATAGGGAATTATATGGGCAAAGATGGAAGGCAAGGCAAGTAGAGAGAACAGCTTCTCCAAAGACCCTGGGGCAGGAAGTTGTGTTTGGAGAACAGCCAAGGAAGAAGAATAAAGTTGTAAAGGTAAAGATAGGTTGGCATTGGCTCCCAGAAGAAGGAAAGATGCCATTTATTGAGTGCCAACTACGGGTAGCCAAAGGATTGGCTTACATTGTCTAGCTTAAAACTTACAATAATCTTTCCACTTGGGTATTATTACCCCCATTTTATGGATGTGGAAACAGGTTCTGAGAGGGTCAGGGTCTTGCCCAAAATCCTGCAACTAGTGAAGGGCAGAGCTGGTATTAGAACAGAGATCAGATTGCTTATAAAACCTGTGGTCTTTCCACCTATGTAGCTTTGAATGCTGAGCTGAAGACAATGGGGGCCATTGGAGATTTTAAAATCGTGAAGTGATCTGAATACAGCTGTAGTTCAGGGAGGAGAATCATCGGGCACTGGTGTTGAGGATGAGCTCACAGTGGGAGTTGGGAATCGGGGAGGCCAGTTATGACACTGCTGGAAGGGTCTAGATGAAAGGGATGATGGAAATGGGGAAAAGATGTCAGAGAGGCTGAAAAGAAAGAATTGCTAGGATTTGGAGACTCACTGGAGATTAGGGAGTGGAAATGAGGAAAAAGAAGGATGCAGAGATGCCTCTGAGGTTCTAACCTGGGAAACAGAATGATGGTGCTATTGCCAGAAACAAGAAAGCCAGAAAAAAGAGGGAGAATCACACAATCATGCCCTTGGATCTGGCTATGGTTGAGGACATTTGGCCTGCCCAGGGAAATAAGACAAGCATATAATCAGTATAAACATAGCAATTCTAAGAGTGAGTTGTTGATGAGATGTTGGTCAGGAATTATATCAATGGGCTTGAAAATGAAAAGAGTTTCCTCATCTGGAAGAAACCTCCTTAAAGGAAGCTACACTGGATGGAAGAGAAGGGCTAGAATACTTGACAGGAGGAGAAAGGTTATTCTCTGTAGTTGGAAAAGCATTAGTCAAGGCCTGGCGATAGGAAACAGCTCACAATGGCTCCATACCTGCGGGAATGGAAGCGCCTCTCTTTTACTGGGCCAGGGTGACTACAGGTGGAGTGACCGTTTCCCCCATCTTCCTCAGTTCCCATCTGTAAGCAAAGAGCATTGGACTTCTCTTCCTGACAGCTCACTCCACCCATCCACCCCCAATCTAATAAAGGAAAGGATTAGGGAGAGAAGCAGGCCTCCTTGATGGGTTTGGAAAATAACTGCATAGAAAAAAGCTGGATGCATGTTCTATTATACATTTGCAATTACAAAAATCAAGAATTTGCAAAGGCTTATATTCAAGAAGGCAAATGAAATCACCCAATTAAAAGAAAAGAAGATGGCAAGGACTCAAAAACTGGTTACAGAATGTAATTTAATTGAAGAAAAACCAAGTATGGCAAAGGTATAATCTGCATTTCCCCTGGGTCTCAATTGAGTGATTCAGCTTTTTTTAGTAAGTGGGTCAGAAAACTGTTAATCCTATAATGATTTTGTTCAACTGCATTCAGCTGGTACATTTGTTTCTTGCAGATTTTAAAAAGCAAGTATGTTAAGACTGTCAAAGTTGTTGTTAACCCAATATCACATTGCTTTGTTTATCACCCATGAATAATGTATTTATTTTCTTGATTGAAGTCTGTCCTTTTAATTGACAAGTAGTGACAATATTGTTTGTGGTTTTACTTTGAAATTTTGTGTTTTGTGTTGCATAGCTCTATGGTATAGCTGATACAGTGATACCATATAATAGGGAGTCTCAAACAGAAATTTAACAGGCCAAGCCATTGCACTACATGAGGACAAATATAGGAGCTGATATATTGGTTTTGTGGAGGCAAAGCTCAGGTTTAAAAACATAAGCCATGAGTCACCATGGAAGAGCTATTTTTTTTCAGTCAGTCCCTGGACATAGTAATCTTAATTAACATGAGTCCTATTCTAAAATGTGGACCTGCTCTTGATGTGCTGGCAAATCAAAGATTTCAAAGCCTTTTAGACAATAGACCAGGGCCAGGTCATAGATGTCTCTGAAGCTCAGTTTTCTTATCTGAAAATGGAGTTTAAAAATAGTGCTTACCTTAGGGCTTCCACGGTGGCACAGTGGTTAAGAATCTACCTGCCAATGCAGGGGACACAGGTTCGAGCCCTGGTCCAGGAAGATCCCACATGCCATGGAGCAATTAAGCCCACACGCCACAACTACTGAGCCTGCGCTCTAGAGCCCACGAGCCACAACTACTGAGCCTGCGTGCCACAACTACTGAGCCTGCGCTCTGGAGCCTGCAAGCCACAGCTACCGAGCCCACGTGTCACAACTACTGAAGCCCATGCACCTAGAGCCCGGGCTTCACAACACAAGAAGCCACCACAATGAGAAGCCCTCACAAAGCAATGAAGAGTAGCCCCTGCTTGCCACAACTAGAGAAAGCCTGCGTGCAGCAACGAAGATCCAACGCAGACAAAAATAAATAAATTAAATAAATAAATTAAAAAAAAAACCCTCATATTAAAAAAAAAAAGTGCTTACCCAGGGGCTTCCCTGGTGGTGCAGTGGTTGAGAGTCCGCCTGCCGATGCAGGGGACACGGGTTCGTGCCCCGGTCTGGGAAGATCCCACATGCCACGGAGCGGCTGGGCCCGGAGCCTGTGCTCCGCAACGGGAAAGGCCGCAACAGTGAGAGGTCCACGTACCGCAAAAAAAAAAAAAGAAAAGTTTTTTTAATTAAAAATAAAAATAAAAAAGATAACCAACAAGGACCTACTGTATAGCACAGGGAATTCTGCTCAATGTTATGTAGCAACCTGGATGGGAAGGGAGTCTGGGGGAGAATGGATACACATATATGTATGGCTGAGTCACTTTGCTGTGCACCTGAAACTATCACATTGTTAACAGGCTGTACTCCAATATAAAATAAAAAGTTAAAAAAAAATAGTGCTTACCTTATGGAGTTGTTGTGATGATTAAATAAATAAATACATGTAAAGCGTTGAGAACAGTGCCTCGCACATAATAAACACTATATAAATGTTGATCTTGTTATTGATGGGAAATTCTCCAAGGCATTATTACCGTATGAACTTTGTTGGTAGACAAAGTCTGACCTCACGGAACACATTTGCTTCTTTTCTGTTGGAATCTGCATAACTCTTATTCTCAAAGCACAAAGTTGCGAGGGATTTACCTTGCTTGTCTATTCTTACCTCTTCATTTAGTGCCCCTCCCTCTGCTTCCAGGCACCCCACACCCTCAGGATTTTGTGCTCTGGCAAGACAAAGCCAGCACCCCACAGGCAGTAAGTACCCCAAGCTCTGGCCTTCAGATAACCCAGCTTGCAAGTTCCTAAGAACTGGTCACTGTAGCCAGTATGAGAAATTGACTGATGCCAATGAAGTCATGACTGATAATGACAATGGATTACACACAGGTATGTTTTAACCTTCCTGGCAATTTATTGCCAACATCCAAAGGAATGCTCTCAAATTGTAGAATTTAATTGACTGAGATTGGCCAATAGGGAAAAAACCCTATTTTTTTGGTGCCACCTCTCAAGTCTATAGTTTTCTCTACTGTCCCTTGGAAGAATTCTGGGCCATTACAGAAAGAGAACTTTTGCTCTTGTTGTGAATTCAAGGGGTTTTATGAGATTTGTAGGACTTTGGGTGAGACTAGAGAAATTCTTGGGCTAAATTAGGGGTTTCCAGGTGTGGGCAAGCTGCTGAATAGTAAGTATAAGGTAGTTCCGGGGCAGGTGCAAAAGAGTAACAATGAAATGGAGCTGGTCTGAGCCTAGGACAGACATTGTTTCTTTTGGAGCAAACTAGGCTTGGTCCAGGGGACCTAAAGCAAAGAGGTGGACTGGCCACCATTCACTTTGCTTCTTTCTAATTCTGAGTCAGTATATGTTGCCAAAACTAGCAGATGGTTCAGAGAATCAAAAATATGGTTAAACAATTGGTAAATAGAACTTACAAAGAAAATGTGAATGAAGAGAATTATTTAACCAGAGACAGGTAATAACATACCCTGTGTTATTTTACTGAAGGTTGGTTGTCTCAGTTCTCCTGGAAAACAGAACCAATAGGAGATATCTATCTATCTACCTATCTATCTATATCTATATCTATCTATATCTATATCTATCTATATCTATATCTATCTGTCTATATATATATATATGTAGAGAGAGAGAGAGAGAGATTTATGATAGAAATTAGCTCACATGATTATGGAGGCTGAGAAGTCCCACCATCTGCCCATATGTCTTCTGGAGAAGCAGGAAAGCTGGTGGTGCGATTGAGTCCAAGGCCAAAAGCTCAAGAACTGGGGGGCTGCTGTTGTAAGTCTAATTCCTAGTTCAAAGGCCTGAGAACTGGAAGAGAAACTGTCCAACAGCAGAAGATGAAAGTCCCAGCTCAAGCAAAAAAAAAAGCATATAGAGCTTTGCTCTGTTTTTTTGTTTTGTTCAGGCCCTCAACTGATTGGAGAGGGTGAACTTCTTTGTCAGTCTACCGATTCAAATGCTAATCTCTTCCAGAAACAGACGCACCCAGAAATAATGTTTCACCAGCTATCTGGGCATCTCAGCCCAGTCAAGTTGACTGCTAAAATTAACCATCACAGTGGTGATCAATTGTTCGCTAATTGCACTGAGGGTTTTAATTAAACATCAAAGAAAACTTTCAGAAAATGCTGGTTGCCTGACTCTGGGATCATTTACTGAGTTTACAGACTCGCTGGACACCTTTAAAAAACTGGGGAGGTGGGCTAGGATGGCTTGGATGTGGCCATGGTAAACATCTAAATATGAATGAATGATACACAAATGCCTTATCTCTATTATAATTAACCATGAAAACAGAAGTTAGTGTGTATTGACCTAAGCTCACCCACTATATTGGTCATATATGTCAGCATGTAGTGACAATATTTCCAGAAAGTTCTTGCCCTTAATTTAACACTTAGGTCATTATGGTAACTAGCCTTTGCAATGTCTGCAAACAGATCAGGATGGTTTGTGTCAGCTGTGCAAAGTTTTGACAATGAAAAGTGAAGGATACAATTTTTATCAAAGACAGCTGCGACTTCCATGATAAACATTTCTTTTCATACAAATCGACTTTGACTTTAAAGCTAAGATTAAATCTTCAGGACATAAGTTGGGTTACGGAAGCTCATTAGATTCTTGTGTAATAGATATTGTGAATTAGGTATTACCACAAACTGTTACTCTTAAGAAATGAATTCATGACCATTTCCTAGGGATGGGAAAGCTTTCTATGTCAAAGCCACCTTGAGAAGAGTGAAAAGTCCATTGTTCACACAGGTTTGGGCCACTTACCTCATTTACCTTCCACTCGTTTTTCCCTTGAAGTTTTGAGTAAGTGGGACTCCCTTTTGGGAGGGTGCAAATATAGGAGAGAGAGGAAGAGGCCAGAGGAGAAAGAGTGGAAAAATTAAGCGAAGAAACTGTTTGATCAGGGTGTCAGATCAGAGCCAGCTGTCTCAGTCAGCTAGCAAGGGAAAGGGGGTTTTAGATTTGTCCATGTTTTGGCCAGTTAAAGGGGGCACTATGGAGAAAGTCAGAGATGTGCTGGGGATTTTTGTTTTGTTTTGTTTTTTGCCAATTTCCTTTTCTCCTTGAAATGAACACCAGGGAAGTCATTTAAGGTATAGAATCATTGTACAAGACTGAGAAAATATACAGTATCACATGCAATTGCTCTCATAAAAATGGGAATGTCCCAAGAGGATAAATTTACCAACTTTAGTTATGCTGCAGCTCACTAAAAATTGAACCCTAACAACGTAACTTTTAGGGTTTATTCTTTTCAGAACACATTCTTGGGGGTGTGAAGCATAGTCATCTGGTATTATTTCAAATGATGATTAAAAGTGAGTCTTTTGTGGTAAGGAGTTCTGTTATTTTTATTTACTTAGTTACTTATTTATCTATTTATTTATTTATTTTAAGCCTCCTTGCCAACCACTGTGGTATAGTTCTGCTTATTTTAGGAAGCATGCATACAATTTGCCATTATTGTATTCAGTATCAATTATCCACTTGCTCTGTGTGGGTGAGTTGCAGAGTTGAGAATTTCCTTAAGAAAATGAGTTCTGATTTTTAAGTTTACTTTGATCACTTTCTTATTTCAGCTGGCTACCTGGGGTGAAGAAAAGCTCAAAAGACATCTGATGCTGCTTTTAACTTTTGGCTTGAGTCATACAGATTGGATTTAACTTTAATGAAAACAGAGGAAATAAACTCTGAATGTATGTGTTTGTCCAAATAAATAGGTCTTGGACAAGAAGCCTGAGTTGTTTTTAAAAATTCATAAAGAATGCACTTTTCATTTTGCTGTTTGAAATCTCAGGTATTGCTTAGCCTAAAACAATCAGGCCAACAAAATGATGTACTATTAGATTCTTGGCAAAAATTTTTTTAACTCCACCCAACCTCCCCTCCCAGGGTCTACCTCTCCCTTGTCAGCCCCTGCTTTCCCCTCATCAACACAAAGACACCCTCATCAGCTTCAGCATGGTAATGAGCTGGGCCCCTGCCTGCCTTATTTTCTTTCATCATAGAGACTGTTTCTCAAAGTCCTGTTTGTGATTAACTAACCTTGGTGGTTACGATAACAAAAGGTGAAACAGTTCAAGCAGCATGTGGGAAATTTCCTTTACAGATGGTTTCTTTCCCTTTGGTGGAAAAAACAGAAACTATTGGATGGCATATATTGGCTCATAATTAATCATAAGCCAGGTTTGATATCCATCGAGCTGACTCTCCCAGAGTGTTCTGATTTATAGGATTGCCTCCTTAACAAGAAGGTAGGTGGTTCATCCTCACCTCTGTCTGGGTCTAGAAGGAGTTAAGCCGATGAAAGATTAAAAACGTCTTGGACAAAAACATATTAGATCTGGCTTTTTATCCAGAAGAATTTAAAGCAGGGTCTTGAAGAGATATCTGTATATCCTGTCCACAGCAGCATTGTTCACAATAGCCAAAAAGTGGAAGCAACCCAAGTATCTACTGACGGATGAATGGATAAACCAAAGGTGGTAGAAACACCCAATGGAGTATTATTCCTCACCAAGGAAGGAAATTCTGATATGTGCTTCAACATGGTTGAATCTTGAGGACATTATGCTAAGTGAAATAGGACAGTCTCAAAAAGACACTTACATAAGGTACCTAAAATGGTCACATTTCTAGAGACAGAAAGCCAGATGGTGGTTGCCAGGGTCTGGGGAGAAGGAAGAATGAGGAGCTATTTAATGGCTGGCTATTGAGCTTGCCTTGCAAGATGAAAACGTTCCAGGGGTTGGTTGCACAATGCCGTGAATGTACTTAACAATACTGAACTGTGCACTTAAAAATGGTTAAGATGGTAAATCTTCTGTTACGTGTATTTTACGACAATAACAATACCTGGAAAGAGGAGTCAGTGAGAAACACTGACTGGTGCCAAGTTTGAGACCGCGACAGGGAGAGGCAAGTGTTGGGTCCTGGACACAGATGGGGCTGTTGTGGTTGGCACCAGCCGTCCCCCTTCGGGACTGAAGGGCACTTGTCACAGCTGACACACCCCCGTTACCAGCCCTCAGCTGTCAGCCTTGTGTGAGAATCGCCCTCGGCAGAAGAAAGCCATCCTACCCAGTGTCACAGCCACTTCCCCAGGGCAGCTCGCATCCAATGAGAAGTCAAGGCAGGGGCAGAAAAGGCCCAGTCCTCTTGGCCCCAGATGGGGACAGCTCTGAAGGGTAAGCCCAGCTTCAGAGCTCCCTGAGGGGTCAGCTGGAATCTCGCTGTGACTATGTCACAACTTCTCTCTCTGTCCCATCTTGCTTCCTTCACTTGCCCCACAGGTGTCGTGCTGAGAGCCTTCTCTAATAAACTTCCTGCCTGCTAAGCTCAGCGATAAGGGTCTGAGTCACATCACCAGCTAAGACACCAAAGCCAGCAGCGGTGGTAGCTGAGACGAAGGTGAATCCAGACCGGGTAGTGGAGGAGGAAGAGAATGGGGACCAACTGCAGCAGCAGGGGCCGCGGCTCAGCCCACTAATTCCCGCTTCCAAGTTCTCCCTCAAGAAGAGAGACCCACGGGGCCATGGAGGAGCCGGTCCATGGAGGAGAGTACATGGAGGCGGGGTCCAAGCAGAGCAAGAGGTGGACTCTGGTAGGCACAGAGATGTCCCATTCAGATAGATCCCTCTTCAAGGAAGGGCTTGCTGCCCAGCTGTGAGGAATGCGGTCAGCAGATGGCCTCCAGCTGTCAGCTTCTTCAGGGTCAGCCTCACCTGAGATCATGTCCTTCCCAGGGCAGCCTGCATCAGGGCTAAAAGGATGAGGACATATAAAGGAATGGCTGTTTTGTCCTATGAGTTTCCTGCTGGGTTGACCCAATGTTTGTGTCCCCGTAAAACCTGTCTGTTGAAACCTAATCCCCAAGGTGATAGTATTTGGAGGTAGGACGTTTGGGGGTGATTAGTGCCCTTAACAAAAGAGACCCCAGAGAACTCCCGTTCTGCCATGTGAGGCTATAGCAAGAAAACAGCTGTGTGACCTAGGGCTCTCCTCAGACACAGAATCTGCCAGCACCTTGATCTTGGACTTGCTAGCCTCCAGAATGGTGAGAAAAATGCCTGCTGTTTATAAGCCACCCAGTCTATGGTATTGTGTTTTAGCAGCCCAAGCGGCCTAAGCCATGGGTTGACCAAGGCTCTGTCAAGCTTGCATTTGCACTTTGCCTTCTGCCTCTTCCCAACCTTTAAATGTCCTGCACCCCTCAAAAACTCCACCTTGGTGTTTGCTTCCATATAATCCAACACAACATAAGCACCGATACTTTTAGCAGGTATTTTTAACTTATTTCATTGTCTACCACATTGTAGGTCCTCACTAAATGTTTGTTGAATAAATAAACAATATTTATTACTATGTAAAAAGCATTATTATGCTGGTTATACAAAAAAGAATAAGAAATTCTGTCTTCATTGGGGCTTGTTGTTCAATGCCCTCCTAGCTTGCACAATGGGCCCATGAACAAAGTGACTGGGGTGGCAGAGGTGGAGACGGTGCCTTTCTCACAATTATACCCAATGATCCACTTGCTGATTCTGTGCTTCTCATCCCTGTAAACTTGGGCTCTCTACGGTAAGCGCTTCTAATTTTTGGAGGAGCATTTAGGCTGGGGGACACAGGGAGGGTTCCACTGAATTGCACACTGTGACAACACTTAGTCACTTTGGGCTCCTCGTGTCACTGAACCAACAGACAGAGAAGGGAGTTACTGCACTACCTGGGTTAATCGGTTCTGATTGCCGGGGGAATTACTAGGGCTGCTGCTATAGTTGGCCCTTGAACAACATGAGTTTGAACTGCAAGGATCCACTCATACTCGGATATTTTTCAATAGTAAATCCTATAGTACTACTTGATCTGGTCTATGGTTGGTTGAATCCATGGTTGCTGAGGGACCATGGATGCAGACAGCCAACTATAAATTGTATGTGGATTCACCCCCTCGTAGTTCAAGGTTCAACTGTATTTAACAGGGGCAGGATAGAGAATGTCTGGAACCCAGAGGGTTCACTAGTGTTATCACTTGATACTTCTATGCTTGGGATGACTGTTAGTGGGCAGTTACAATAACTGCGACCCGACAAGGGCACCTAATCATTCGCACCCCTTCGGGATGAACGTCTGGGTATTCCATCAGGCAAGTCACCTTGACCAACAAAAATACTAGCTGAAGATGAGGGAAATCCAGGTGGGTAGTGGAGGAGGGAGATGATAAATGAATTATGGCCCTAGGACTTGCTATAGCAGTAGAGACTGTGTATTAGTTTCCTATTGCTGCTGTAACAAATTACCACAAACTTTGTGGCTTGGAAAAATATAAATTTATTTTCTTACAGTTGTTTAAGTCAAAAGTCTAAGATGGGTTTCACTGAGCTAAAATCAAGTGTCATCAGGGCTGTCTTCCTTTCTGAGGCTCTAGGAGAAAATCTGTTTCCTTGCCTTTTCCAACTTTGAGAGGCTGCCCACATTCCTTGGCTAGTGGCCCCCTTTCTCCACTGCAAAGCCAGTAACGTAGCATTACTCAGATCCTTCTTATGTTGTCCTGTTTCTCTTTAACCACAGCTGGGGAAAACTCTCTTATTTTAAGGATTCATGTGATTAGATTGGGCCCACCTCGATAATCCAGGCTACAGTCCCCTTACCCAAGTCCTTAACTTTATCGTATATGCATTTTGCCATGTAAGATAACATATTGACAGGTTCCAGGGATTAGGATATGGATATCTTTTGGGGATGGGGCATTATTCTTTCTACCACAGACTGTAACTTGTGTCACTAATCCTCTTGTCTCAGCCTTCCTGGAGTTTGTGACAGCCACCTTCCTGAGACAAACTCTGTAACTGACTGAACTCGTTTCTCTCCTCTTTGGGAAAGAGTAAGGGCAATGTGGTTCTTACAGACACAGTGGTGGCCCAATATTATCCTATGGAAGGGCATGAATGGACCTGAGTCATGCAGGGGAATTGCACTTTATAAACCTTTCCAGATTTCTCGACTACCATCTTCTTTCTTCTTTCCTGATCAGCTTCCTACCCACACTGAGTTATCCTTCTACTTCTGGGCTTGATGCAATGCCATGCATGGGAATTTTCCAGCCTGGGTGGCTGCAAGGTGCCAGGTTACACAACCAGGAAGTGTAGGGAAGTTAGTTTCCCAAGCAATGAGTCTTGACCACTGGGAAGTGGGAAATGGGAGAGAGCTGAGGAGATACATTCCCTCTCCTTCCTCCCCTTCACAGATCCCTCTTAGCTGTGGTTTCTTCTGTGGCCCCTCTGGAAAAATCCGTCTGCCAAGCAAACAAGCATCAGCTTCCTGCTGTGAATAATTGGGATCAGTGGCCAGTATGGAAATGCATCACGTTGCTTTGCATCTTTTCTCACCTCTTTTCTCTTTTTTTCCCACATCCTCACTTCCATAGGATTTTACCTCCTAAATAAAGTGTCAGCACATTAAGCTTTGTCTCAGTCTCTGTTTTCTAGATGAACCAGGCTAAGTAAGTAGAACCAAGGAAAGGAAACTTTGTTTACGATTGGGGAAGGTCCATAGTGTCAGGCCTCTGGGTGCTTATCAAGAAGGTTGTAAGATTGTAGAAAAAACTGAAAAGGAAGGCCCTAAAGGCGTGTTTCCCTGACTTAACACTTCTGTTGAGGCAAGCCTCTACAATTGGAGATAAAAAAGGGAATGTGGCCTATTCAAATGTCACAGTGACACAGAGAATGTCAAGACAGAAGGAATTCAGAACTTAAGGGGAGAAATTCCATAAAGCCTTCTTTCCTATAAGCTACAGTCTAGTTTTTCATCCATCCACCCATCCATCCATCCATCCATCCATCCATCCTCTACTGAGCACCTCCTTTGCATCGGGTACCACACTAGGTGCTAGGAAATAGCAGTGGAGGGAGATAATGATTCTGGTCCTCATGGAGCCCACATTTTGCAGGGAAGACAGAAAGGACACATATAAATGAAAAGTGCAGGATTAAAGGGGAGAATTTTTTTAGGAGCTTTTGGTGTCAAGAACCAGATGGTCTCCTATTACTACAAGCATATGAATGGAAATGAGCAAGGCAGAAATCTCAAAAGGCTGCCAGGTCTCATGGGAATCCAGATAAAAGCATACAATTCAGCTTCCCTGCATGTGTGGAAACTGGATCTTGTTGGGTTTCTGAATGACTAGATTGTAGGCAGGAACTGTAAGGCCCTTCAGATCCAGTGCAGTGATCCCAGCTCTATTATTTCCATGAATAAGCTACTATAACAAACAGACCCCAAAATACAGGGATTAATCAAGTTAGACATTTCCTCCTTTCTCACATTCTTGCCCATAGGTAGGAGTTGGTCCAAGACGATGAGGCAGCTCTGCTCCTGGAAGCTGAATGGGGACCCAGGTTCCTTCTGTGTTGTTGCTCTGCCATACCGGGGTGGGTACTGTCTGTATCTACACAGTCCAATCTGGCTCTCCAGCACTGCATCATCATTTGATCCTGTGAGAAGGGGGGAAATGGAGGAATTGAGTGGGCAAGTTGCTGAAGTGACACACTTCACTTCCACTTGTTCTACTGACAAGAACTAGTCACATGACCACTCCTACTGCCAGGGAGGCATGGAAACAGTCTCTAGCTGGGCTGAAACTCCTATTACTAAAAGGAAGAAAGGGAGAATAGGTACTGGATAAGATGGCCAGAATTAGCACATAATAATCCCAGTTAACATTGAATTTCAGATAAACAACAATTTTTAGTATAAGTATGTCCCATTTAGACATATTCATTGTTTATCTGAAAATTATTTGTCAGGTATCCTCAATTCAAAGCTAACCGTGTGTTCTATATTTTCTGTGTCAACACTAATAATGGGGCACAAAGAGCATTGTCACTTTTGTCACTGATATTGTCTTTTTGCATTGGTTACAAGTGAGCCATTAAGGCACCCAGGTTCAAGGGGAGGGATTAGAACACCTCTTGATGAGGAGGGAGTGACAAGGTCACACTGCAGAAGAGTGTGTGGGATGGAAGTTATGATTGTGGCCATCTTCGGAAAACACAGTTCGCCTTACATGTTTTATCTCATTTGAGCAAATCAAATGTCACCCCTCTTAAACACTAGTTTCATCTCTCTCTTGCACCAAGTCTGTTTAAGGGCACCTGACCCACCCTGGGCTCTCTCCCAGGAATCTGAAATTGGAAATAGAAAGGAAGGAAATGGGAGGAGACCTGGAACAAAGTGTGTGCTCTTTAATGGCAGTGCTCTGGAGAAAAAGTTCATTAGTTGCTATTGAATTCTCAAAACTCACCCTTGGTTTCTTCCTTTTATAAATTTTAATTGTTCAACTCTTCCTTTGATGCCACAAAATACCTCTAGCATCCTTTCATTAACTTCTTCTTCTCTCATTCGGTTTTTTTTTTTTTTTTTTTTTGGTTTACACTAACTATAGGACACTTCTGTTAATTGCAATCAAAATTTTGCAAGCAAGACATTGCACACAGCCAAATTTAACCTTGAAAGAGGTATAAAAGACGGACACTCTTTGGGGAATATTTGTCATTTCTCCTGAGGCATCTATAAAAGACATCACTTTTGTCAGCAACAGGACTGAATATGCCACCATGGTTTATATTTTATTGTTGTTGTCATTGCTGTTTAAAGAAACTATCCACCGTCTGTGTTATCAATAAATAAGAGGTATAGATTTATGGTGACAGCTATCACTCCAGTATTAGAAAGGTAGAATTTGAATACATTTCCACTATTAGACTGGCCAAGAAAAAACTGACCAGTGGAAACTTTATTTACTTTTCTCTCCAATCTAATAAAGAGGGGGGAAAAAAAGGCAGTGGGGAGCAAGAAAAACAGAGAGAGGATAAACAGTCCAGGCAGCCTACAAACTGAAGAATCATATTGGGATATAGAAGCATCAGAAATGAGAAAATGCTAAGGAGATACTTCCAGGTAAAGGGTCCTGATATTCAGGCTTAGCTGGGAGGTTTAAAAGATAAACTAATAGGAGAAGTTTTGATAAGAAAGTCTTAGAGGAACACTTCTTGATACCTGAGAGGTATGATTCAGTGCAATGAGAAAAACAAGAGGGGTTGTTGAGTGTTATCTCTGGGGGAGTTGAAAGAAAAGAGCAAATTACTTGTATTCATTTGGGATGGGCCATGTGAGCTCATCAGATCCTTCAGAGCCCTATGAATCATCCTTGGGGTTTCTTAAGGTTTTACGCTCCTAATCATTTAAGCTGCTCTTTTCATGTGTGTCGCGACCAGCACAGTGCCTGCTCTCTGTGATCTTCCTTCTCTGCTCCCCTCCAGCTCCCTGGAGGGGATGGCTGTTGGAAAACATTATAATGACTTATAATGTTCTTGAAGCACAGACCACAAGTTTCTGGATGCCGGGCACCCTTCAGAAAAACTATGAAAGGATCACAACATGCTCAAAAGTGTGACGGACTTAACAATCTGTCACCCAAAACGTGCTGATCATGTGGAACAGTAGCAATCAGATTCATGGCTAACTCTTGTGAAATAGAAACGTGACACTTCAGTGGCTGCCAGGTGGTGCTTAAATAAACTGGGACACTTCACCTTGAAAGCTTTCAGTAAGTGCTGGGAAGCTGTGTCCTGTAAAAACGGAAATAAATGATTTTAAAAGCCCTGGCCTCGGCATAAGAGTAGCTTGGTCCCGTGCTGTGCAATGTCAGTCTAGTGCTGTTGAGCACTTGGATTGAGGCTAGTGTGATGGAGGAACTGAAGTTATAATTTTAATTAAATTTTATTAGCTTCAATTTTTAAAATCAAGGTGAAATTCACACAACATAAAATTAAACATTTTAAAATGAACAATTCCATGGCATTTGGTACATTCACAATGCTGTGCAACCACCACCTCTACTCAGTTCCAGAACATTTTTATCACCCCAGAAAAGACCCCGTACTCATTAAGCAATTACTCCTCACTCCTCTTCCCCCAGCCCCTGGCAACCACCAATCTATGTTCTGTCTCTATGGATTTACCTATTGTGGACATTTCATATAAACAGAATCATAAAATATGTGACCTTCTGTGTCTGACTTCTTTTACTTAGCATAATGCTATTAATTTCCATGTTAAATTTTAAAACTGATAAACTTGATTCCATTACTGTAAAAACTTTTAAGTATTTTTGGAATTCCTTGGGTATGTGAATCTACTTTTTTTTTTTTTAACATCTTTATTGGAGTATAATTGCTTTACAATGGTGTGTTAGTTTCTGCTTTATAACAAAGTGAATCAGTTATATATATACATATGTTCCCATATCTCTTCCCTCTTGCGTCTCCCTCCCTCCCACCCTCCCTATCCCACCCCTCTAGGTGGTCACAAAGCACCGAGCTGATCTCCCTGTGCCATGCGGCTACTTCCTACTAGCTATCTATTTTACGTTTGGTAGTGTATATATGTCCATGCCACTCTCTCACTTTGTCCCAGTTTACCCTTCCCCCCCCACCATATCCTCAAATCCATTCTCTAGTAGGTCTGTGTCTTTATTCCCATCGTACCCCTAGGTTCTTCATGACATTTTTTTTTTTGGCATTTTTCACAGAAGTAGAACAAAAAATTTCACAATTTGTATGGAAACACAAAAGACCCTGAATAGCCAAAGCAATCTTGAGAACGATAAATGGAGCTGGAGGAATCAGGCTCCCTGACTTCAGACTATACTACAAAGCTACAGTAATCAAGACAGTATGGTACCAGCACAAAAACAGAAATATAGATCAATGGAACAGGATAGAAAGCCCAGAGATAAACCCACGCGCGTATGGTCACCTTATCTTTGATAAAGGAGGTAAGAATATACAGTGGAGAAAAGACAGCCTCTTCAATAAGTGGTGCTGGGAAAACTGGACAGGTACATGTAAAAGTATGAGATTAGAACACTCCCTAACACCATACACAAAAATAAGCTCAAAATGGATTAAAGATCTAAATGTAAGGCCAGAAACTATCAAACTCTTAGAGGAAAACATAGGCAGAACACTCTATGACATAAATCTCAGCAAGATCCTTTTTGACCCACCTCCTAGGGAAATGGAAATAAAAACAAAAATAAACAAATGGGACCTAATGAAACTTAAAAGCTTCTGCACAGCAAAGGAAACCATAAACAAGTCCAAAAGACAACCCTCAGAATGGGAGAAAATATTTGCAAATGAAGCAACTGACAAAGGATTAATCTCCAAAATTTACAAGCAGCTCATGCAGCTCAATAACAAAAAAACAAACAACCCAATCCAAAAATGGGCAGAAGACCTAAACAGACATTTCTCCAAAGAAGATATACAGGTTACCAACAAACACATGAAAGAATGCTCAACATCATTAATCATTAGAGAAATGCAAATCAAAACTACAATGAGATGTCATCTCACACCGGTCAGAATGGCCATCATCAAAAAATCTAGAAACAATAAATGCTGGAGAGGGTGTGGAGAAAAGGGAACACTCTTGCACTGCTGGTGGGAATGTAAATTGATACAGCCACTATGGAAAACAGTATGGAGATTCCTTAAAAAACTACAAATAGAACTACCATACGACCCAGCAATCCCACTACTGGGCATATACCCTGAGAAAACCATAATTCAAAAAGAGTCATGTACCAATATGTTCATTGCAGCTCTATTTACAATAGCCAGGAGATGGAAGCAACCTAAGTGTTCATCATCGGATGAATGGATAAAGAAGATGTGGCACATATATACAATGGAATATTACACAGCCATAAAAAGAAATGAAATTGAGTTATTTGTAGTGAGGTGGATGGACCTAGAGTCTGTCATACAGAGTGAAGTAAGTCAGAAAGAGAAAAACAAATACCGTATGCTAACACATATATATGGAATCTAAGGGGGAAAAAAAGGTTGTGAATCTACTTTTTCAAGTCTAAATTTTTGAAATCTAAATACAAAGCAATAATTTCCAATCAAATTTATCATCTCGGGAGTTCCCTGGTAGTCCAGTGGTTAGGACTTGGCACTTTCACTGCCGGGACCCAAGTTCAATCCTTGGTTGGGGAACCAAGATGCCGCAAGCCGCACGGCACGGACAACAAATTTATCATCTCAATTGAGATAAGCTGTAAGTATAAAATAAGAAAGAATGTAAAAGATCTAATTTATCTTTTTTAAATTTATTTATTTATTTATTTATTGGCTGCGTTGGGTCTTTGTTGCTGCGCGTGGGCTTTCTCTAGTTGTGGTGAGCGGGGGCTACTCTTCATTGCAGTGTACGGGCTTCTCATTGCGGTGTTTTATCTTTATTGTGGAGCACGGGCTCTGGGTGCCAGGGCCTCAGTAGTTGTGGCATGCGGGCCCAGCAGCTATGGATCGCGGGCTCCAGAGCGCAGGCTCAGCAGCTGTGGCACACAGGCCCAGTTGCTCTGCAGCATGTGGGATCCTCCCAGACCAGAGATCGAACCCGTGTCCCCTGCATTGGCAGGCGGATTCTTAACCACTGCACCACCAGGGAAGCCCTCTTTTTTAAAAAATGTTGATTACATGTTGAAATGATACTATTTTGGAAAACTAAGTTTAATGAAATGTATTACTAAAATTAATTTCAACGGTTTCTTTTTATTCTTTTCATTGTGGGTACTAGAAAATGTAAAATTTTGCGTGTGGGGAAAAAAATTATGCATGTGACTCACATTATATTTCTATTGGACAGTGTTGGTCTAGTCAAAAGATCTAACTCGGGCTTCCCTGGTGGCGCAGTGGTTGAGAGTCCGCCTGCTGATGCAGGGGACAGGGGCTCGTGCCCCGGTCCGGGAAGATCCCACATGCTGCTTAGCGGCTGGGCCCGTGAGCCATGGCCGCTGAGCCTGCGCGTCCGGAGTCTGTGCTCCGCAACGGGAGAGGCCACAACAGTGAGAGGCCCGCGTACCACAAAAAAAAAAAAAAAGATCTAACTCAAACTAGATACTAATTCAAAAAAATTTTTGAGCACCTACCGTGAACTTTTTTTTTTTTTTTTTTTCCATGTCACATGGCATGCAGGATCCTAGTTCTCTGACCAGGGATTGAACCCATGCCCCCTGCAGTGGAAGCACAGAGTCCCAACCACTGGACCGCTAGGGAATTCCCTACCATGAACTTTTTTTTTTTTTTTTTTTTTGCTATCATGTGAAAACGTTGGTTAGAAATAATGTTTGCCAATTCTATTGACCTTTCCTTAGACTTTACCCTGGACCAGAAATTGGTTATGCGTTAAACTGGGGAGTTTGATAAAGCTTTCCTCCTCTCCTGCCAGTTACTGATGTTCATACAGATCAGAATCACTAGGAAATGTTTTATGATACAATCATTAAAATATTTTAAATGAGGGAAAATAAGGGATGTTTGCTGGCCTCCCTGCTTTTTAACTCATACTTGATGATATACTCTCAGTTTTGGATGAAACAAAAGTATGCGTCTTTCCGCTATTGAGAACAGAAAATAAGCACTTGTTTATGTACATTCACTCATCAACATATTGGATGGATATTGTGTGCACTATGATTGGTGTTGAGTATTCAGCAGCAAAAAACCAAACAAGGTACCTGTCCTCAGGAAGCTTACATTCCAGTGAAAGAAGACAGAAAACCAATGAATAAGATAATCATAGATTCTGACAAGTTCTATGGAAAAAAATTAATATAATGATTTGGTAAAGAGTAACTTTATCAAATGGTGGGGAGCGTGTGTGTGTGTGTGTCTCTAATTTAGGTCAGGTAACTGGGCAATCTCTTTGAGAAGATGACATTTGAGCAGACACTTGAAGAAAAAGGATTCAGCCATAGGAAGAGCCATGGGAAAGGCAGTCCAGGCAGAAGGCATAACAGACGCAAAGGCCTTGAGTTGGAGGAGAGTTTGATGTGTTTGAAGAACAGAAAGGAAGTCATATGACTAGGATGTGGTGAGCAAAAGGGAAAGGGATAGGAGATGGGATTGGCAAGCAGGAGCCAACAGCAGCCAATAGGTCATATTAAGAAGTCTAAATTTTATTTTAAGGGTAATGGGGAGCCATTGAAGGTTTTAGAGCACAAGAGTAACCAGATGCTTTTTTTTTTTCCACACAGATGATCCAGTAGTAGCTTCAACGACAGCTGACCCTGTTCTATAATTGCCAGAAAGACCTAAGAACTGATTGGTTTGGGTAGGTGCCCTCCAATATTCAATAGTATTTTAGTTAATAATTCCATATACCAAGACACCTTGCATGTACCCTGTTTGCACCAGGGGCCCAAGAACCCCCAGGAGATAACTCATCAAAAGGAAAGACAGATCAGTCAAATAAATAAGTCAGACTCAGAATAAGGTTAATATTTGGCTAGGGTTTGGATGGGTGATTTCTGAGGAGTGCGGTGTACCTGTCACTCAGATTAGTTCTCATGACCAGTCCTTATGGACTTACCATGCCTGAGTTTTATGTGGCTATGGCTGTAAGTAAAAACTAAGGGGGTTGTTTAATGAAAACCTCTTCTTGGTCCTCAAAGCAATGTTGGTCTAGCATCTCATCAACACGGTGGAACACAGAGTGGCTGGGAGGCATTCCCCTCGACTGAACATCACCATTGAACATCCAACGGCTTTGGCACCTGCACCTTGTGTTAGTTAGTACCTGACAGGAGGCAGCAGTGCCTGGTAGGAAAGGTGATACCCAGTGATACAAGGTGGAGATGACTCTTGGATAAAGTGGAAATCAGTCAAGGTAGTCAGTCATAAGCAGCAGAAATAGCAGCATGCCTGGTTGGTACAGGGGTGCCCAGAATAGGAGAAAAAGAGGAAAAATCCACAAACATCGTAGCTGACTAGACTTGTTTCTGACCATATGTGACTCCCTCCTGGGCACCCCCAGAAATCCCGATAGGGAGTGAACTTTGCAGGAGCCTGGAGTTCTACAATAAATAGCAGATGAGGGTACGGTGAGCTGTTTTGGGCTGGGTTCCCCAAGAAGCTCATTCTGAGACAAGGATTCAAGGGCAGGTAGTTTATTTGGGCAACGATCCCAGGAAACAACAGGATGGGGAGAGGGAAAGGGCGACACAGAAAGGAAGACAACCAATAAAGGGCATGTGGCAAGCAAGTGACTGCTACAGGCAAGTGGAGCTCAGCATCCCCAGAGGGCACTGGGATACTGCAGATAACAGGCCTCACATTATCTCAGTGGAAGGAGAGGAAGCTGGGAGATTCCTCTACCAATACCCATCCATCACTGGGTGGGGCTGTTTCTAGGGAAACAAACTCTTTGGAACTTCCAGGCCATCCTGCTTGCTGGCCGGGTGTGCTTCCACAGCCAGAACAAAGCCCTCACTCAGAGTCACAGGTGTGGCAATGAGCATCCTTTGGTGTATAGAGAGGAGTGTTGAGGGACTCTGGGCAGGGCCCCAGCTGCATCGACTACACCAGTGACTACACCAGGCTACAAGCATAGAGGAAGTTATCATATAGTCTCATTTCTGGCCCAATTTCAGTCCTCATTCTTAGTTTTTCTTTTTCTCCCTTCTCTCCTACTTATAATTTATGCAATATGGCTGTTTGATGTATCCTTGTAAGCTGCCTTAAATCTTTTTCTGGAACACAGCAGCACATAAATAAATAAACACTAGCAAGATTTAACATTTTCCCTTTATTTATTGACCATTTTTCCCTTCTCTGAACTTCTTGGACCAGAGCCTCATTTACCTGCATCTAGCTCTGTGCTGGGCACATCAGAGGCATTTTATCGTTGTTCTGTAGACTGGCACAAAGATATACAGTTGGTTTATAAACTGACTCTGTGACCAGAAGCAGATATAGAGGCACAGGACTCTCTGGCCCCTTCTTTCTTGAACCCAGTGCTTAGAACAGTGCCTGCACATAACAGGTGCTCGGTAAATATCTGTTAAATGAAAGAATGAGACTTGGAGGACCTATGTCCATAAGGGTTCCCATAAATCACCATTTAGAAATCCATCAACATACTGGAATTGTGTGCTTTGTAAGGTCAAACTTGCCCTGGAAACCACTATCATGTGGATGTACTTATTTTCATGAGCACAAGCTGGAAGGCAGGGACTAAAGATAGATCTAGAGATGGTGTTTTAAAGTATATACCCAGCAGGCTCCGTGCATCTCAGAACACCCAGTGCTAACTCAAATGCAGTCCGTTTATGAACGTAATCTTTGCTTGTAGGTGTCCTGGCAAACTGTTCTCAATAACATCCCTATTGAGAAACTGGGTTCCTCAGGAATCTCAGATGCTAGAAACTGAGTGACTGCTTTACATCCCATGAATCAGAAAGAAACTGTTGTTTAAGTGGTGGGTCACATGCATGTAGGTATCTGGGTTTTTTGTTTTGTTTTGTTTTTTGCTGTAATACTTTTCTCCTTAAGAGGCAAGCACAGTAGTTTTATTTAATAAAACACTAACTAGAAATTTTTTTTTTGGCTGCATTGCACAGCGTATGGGATATTAATTCCATGACCAGGGACTGAACTCGGGCTCTCAGTGGTGAGAGCATGGCGTCCTAACCACCGGACCACCAGGGAATTCCATAAAACACTAACTAGAAATTTAAAAGTTTAGCCTTTGAAAAACAAATTTTTCCGTTTAATAAATCAGCATTACCCATAAGTAGGTTACTTCTAGGAAGCTCCATTTTTATGTAGATCTTAGCAAAGAAGGAGAGAGAAATAGTTTGGCACTTCTGCTATTTGTGTTTAAATTAAGATAAAATTTACATAATATAAAATTCATCCTTTTAAAGTGAACAATTCAGTGGTTTTTAGTATATTCACGATGTTATGCAAACAACACCACTATCTAATTCCAGAACTGTTTCTTCACCCCCAAAAGAACCCTATACCCATTAGCAGTCATTTCCTATCCCCCCCTCTTCTTAGCTCCTGGCAACCGCTAGTCTATGTGGATTTGCCTATTCTAGATATTTCATATAAATCGAATCATACCATATGTGACCTTTCCTTTCTGGCTTCTTTCACTTACCAGGATGATTTTAAGTTTCATCCATGTTGTAGCATGTATCAGTACTTCCTTTTTTTATGGCTGAAGAATATTCCATTGGTGTATGGATACACCACACTTTGCTTATCCATTCATCCATGGACAGACACTTGGCTGTTTCTACTTTTTGGCTATTGTGAATAAGGTTGCAGTGAATGCTGGCATACAAGTATCTGTTCAAGTCCTTGCTTTCAATTCCTTTGGGTGTCTACCTAGGAGTGGAATTGCTAGGTCATATGAGAATCACCTGTTTTCCAAAGTGGTTACACCATTTTACATTCACACCAGCAATGTATGAGAATTCTAATTTCTCCACATCCTCACTAACACTTGTTATTCTGTGTGTGTGTTCAAAGTATAGCCCACCTGGGACCTCCCTGGTGGTCCAGTGGGTAAGACTCCATGCTCCCAATGCAGGGGACCCGGGTTTGATCCTTGGTAGGGGAACTAGATCTCGCATGCATGCTGCAACTAAGATCCCACATGCCGCAACTAAAAAAAAGATCCCACGTGCCATAACTAAGGTCTGGCACAGCCAAAAAATAAAAATAAAAATAAAATAAAGTATAACCATCCTAATGGGTGTGAAGTGGTATCTTGTGGGTTACCTCTGTTATTTTTTTTGAAAATTTAAGTTTCCCCCTGTCCTGGAAAAAAACATCCATTTTTCCCCCATCTTTCCTCTTTCATACACTTTTGTTTTGTTTTGCTTTTAGAACAATTTTAGGTTTACAGAAAATTGAGCAGACAGTATAGAGAGCTGCCATATACCTCTTCTCTCTTCCTGTCACAGTTTTCCCTCTTAGTGACATCATACATTAGTGTGATATATTTGTTACCATTGTTGAACCAATATTGATACATTATTATTAACTAAAGTCCCTACTTTACACTAGGGCCCTTCTTTGTGCTGTACATTGGTATGGGTTTTGACAAACACGTAATGTTATATATCTATTACTGTCGTATCACACAAAGTAGTTTCATTACCCTGAAGATCCTCTGTGCTCTACTTATTCATTCCTCCCTCCCTCCCCCAAAGTGCTGGCAACCATTTATCTCTTCCTGTCTCTTTTAACTAGAATCATTTTTGACTATAGTTTTGTCTATTCCAGAGTGTAATGTAGTTGGAATCATATAGAGTTTAGCCTTTTCAGAATGACTGCTTTCACTTGTTTGTTTACCTTTTGAAGGACATCTTGGTTGCTTTCAGATTTGGGCAATTATAAATAAAGGTGCTATAGGCATTCTCAGATTGAGTGATGACCTGGAGAAGCCAATGCCATTGAACGACTGTTTATTACTTACATTCCTGAGAGAAGGGGACATGCCATGCCACTCAGGGCCACAGGGAAGGCATCAGGTTTTGATCAGGAGGCAGAAGCAGGAATAAGAGAAAAGCCTAAGCCAGAGCCTTTACTGGAGTTTCTGCAGAAAAGGAGAGACAGTTAAACAGTTTAGGATGGGCTCCTTTGAATAATTCCAGTGGGCTCTAGGGCATAGAAGCTGTCTTCAGTTGTCTGGGACCTGATTCTGGGATGATTTAAGACAGAGGAAATATTGAGTTGGTATGTGAGTTACATAAGCAGGTGGGTGGGGACGTGGCACTGGGTCAGGTGGTCTGCGCATGACTAGACATATTCCAGGCAAGCAGTCCACCTCCCCTAGGAATTAGCTAGCCCTATAAGGGCAGTCTCCTCTCAAGTCTGAAAGGTCCCCCAGGATGTCAAAACATCATAAGATACAGAAAATAAAAAACATGATGAATACACTGAGTTTCCCTATAGGGATGGTTTTGGGATAGGTTCTCTAGAAGCAGATGCTTACATGGGGTTTGGAAAACAAAATGCTTATTAAGGATCCGCCCCTCTGAAAGGAAAGGAAAAGTCTAGTTGCAATACTAGCTTGGCAAAGGCTTGGCCAACCCAGAGGGAAGCTCTGGAGTGAGGACTGCCCATCAGACTGTCCCGCATCTGGAGGAAATGGGCAGCCGTTATAGCCTGGCCTTGCTTGGTCAGCAGTGCAGGCTGCTCTGTGAAGGACGTGACCTTGAACGAGGCAGCTCTCTGCCCCTAAGGCAGACCCTGAAGGAGCTGACAGCTGGGGGCCATCTGCTGACCCCACTCCCTGCAGGTGGACAGCAAGTCCTTCCTCAAGGGGGAATGTGGGCGGCACATCTGTGACCGCCTCAGGGATCCTGTTCCAGTTGGCCTCAGCAGTTGCTGGCTTGAGGACATACTCTTACTGGCTACCTTTCTTTCCCTGCCTCACTTCCACACTCTCCTTTACCTCCCTAATAAACTACTCTCACCGAAATTTTTATCTTAGAGTCTGCTTTTGGGGGAACTGAAACCAAGACACATCCAACTCACCTTTAGAGTGATGTCCCTTGGGGCCGTTCTGGCAGTTTCCAGTTATATAAATGTACTTTTCTTGCATTACATATACTTAGGGTGATTCCAGTCCTGGTTTGTTCAACATAATTCCTGTTTAATATGTTGCCCTGATGTTCCATTCCATTGATGCCCCTTTTTATCTTAAAACTATCCTGGTTTGGATGATACATTTTATGATCAACCTACAACTCTTTAAAGTGAGTGACCCTTAATAAGATCCATGGACAGGGAAAAGTGGTTTCTTTTGATCTTGAATGCCATCAACTCATAGTTTATTTGGGGTGAATCATCCAATTTTAGAGCTGGAAGCAACTCTATGGCTGGCTTATCCATTGACTCTGCCTTTGGCTTATCCATTGACTCAACCTTTCTTTTTTTTTTTTAACTATTGGAATGCACATGGTTGGATATTCACATTTATAACAATCCCATGGGACTTCCCAATATGCCAGCTGTAACTCCACTCCTTTCCTCCTACCAGGAAAGCATATTGAATGCTGGCAAGAATTAACGTTGTTACAGGGATAATGTATTATTTTTAAAAAGATGAATCATTCTCAAGTCCTGGTACTTTAACCATTAGCATCAAATCAGTCATGACACAGTTCATGACTGATTGAATTTGAGAACTGCTGATCTCATTCTAAATCCCTGCATTACATAAAGAAGTCATTTAGCCACATGGTGGCCCCATCTTCTCACCTGGAAATGGGGATGCTAAAATCCCCTTCCCTGTCTGGCTGAGTTATGGTGGAAGGCAAATGAGATAATGAATGTAAAAGCTTTGGGAAAGGGACTTCCCTGGTGGCGCAGTGGTTAAGAACCCGCCTGCCAATGCAGGGGACACAGGTTCGAGCCCTGGTTTGGGAAGATCCCACATGCCGCGGAGCAACTAAGCCCGTGCACCACAACTACTGAGCCTGTGCTCTAGAGCCCGCGAGCCACAACTACTGAGCCCGTGTGCCAAAACTACTGAAGCCTGCACACCTAGAGCCTGTGCTCTGCAACAAGAGAAGCCACCGCAATGAGAAGCCCGCGCACTGCAGTGAAGAGTAGCCCCTGCTCGCCGCAGCTAAAGTCCATGCGCAGCAATGAAGACCCAACACAGCCAAAAATAAAGTTAAATAAATTTGTATTAAAAAAAAGCTTTGGGAAGTATAAATCCTTTGAACCAATGGAAGCCATTGTGGTGGTATCTGCAGATGGGAAGAAGCAGCCATATTTGCTAAGCATTTTCTAGAGCCACACCAGAATTTACAAAATAGCTGAATTTGCACCCATCTGGTTTGCACAGTACATCTATGAGCGAAAATTTTACCAGTGCTCCTGGTCATTATGTGAATTCTCTTTACAACTTTGCTAAGATGCCTTAGTCAAAACCCAGTGGTTGCAAGAGAAAAAATCCAACATGAATTAGCTTGAATAAATTGGCTCACATAATGAAAACATGGGAACGTCCTGGTTGGAGTTGGCCACAGCGATGGCTGGAACCCGAGATTGGAACATCGCAAGGATTCTCTGTGTCTCTCACCCATGCTGTTCTCTATGTATTGGCTTCGTTTTCTCAGAACAGCTTCTTCAGTAGGTGCGGGCATGGCTACTGAATGCTGGGCTCCCATCTTTACCTCTTTGTGATCATAGAGGAGAGATACCCTTTTCCCCTCCCTGCCCCCTCAGATTAGTTAGAAGAACCCTAGAGAGGTACTCTGATTGGCCCACCCGTGGACCAATCACTGTATTCCAGGAAATAACCTGTAAACTAAGCCCGTTAAGCCAGATGCCCACACCTCAGATCAATTACTCAGGGCTTCTCATGTATACAGTTGCTTCAGGGATTTTTGGGAGCTGGCAACCATCAGATCTGTGCCTATCATTCAGTGAAAATAAAGTCTTATAGATTGTCAAACCTTTATTCCTAATGAATCTTTTATATTCCTAGAGCTATAAATAGTAAATCCTTTCCCTTTCCTTCCAAATGCAAATATTTTGAATTTTTAATGATTGCTTTCCAAAGCCTACTTTCAGAATCACTCTTCAAAAGGTTTGTGCCAACGTATACTCCCACAAACAGATGGTGGTAGGCATTCTTGAATTGTAAACTGTCACTGATCTATGCTGGTGGTTCTCCATTGAGGGTGATTGTGACTTCCCAGGGTATAATGGCAATGTCTGGAGACATTTTTGATTGTCACAACTGGGGTGATGCTACTGGCTTCTAGTGGGTAGGAGGACAGGATGCTGCTAGACATCCTGCAATGCACAGATAGCAGCTCCCCACGACGAAGAATTATCTGGTCCAAAATCTCAATAGTGCTGAAGTTGAGAATTTCTGATCTATGCAAACAGACATGGTCTTTATTTTTGTATATAGAGAAGTCTCAACAAGAAGACTTGCCTCGACAGAAAAACTTTGGCAGCGCACTCTATGGCTGGTCTTGGCATAGGGAGGTACACTTGAAGTCCTATTTTCCCAATTTGGGAGGAGGGCATTGAACATGGCAGGTAAAAGTTTTCAAAGTGCCCAGTTAAACTGCTTGGAAAACTCACTCTCCCAAGCTCTGCTGGACTCTGTTTTAAGGATAGTATTTAAAACACTTTAGCAAAAAGAGGGGTAGCTCAGTATACAACTGAATGTGAGAATTACCCATGCTTGGTTTATTTCTATTCTGATCCTTGGAAAATAATAGTCATATACTATCATTAAGGAAATTTAATGCAGGACAAAATAGAATGTAAGAAACCCCCCACTAACAGGGTCTGGTCTCAGCAAATTATACAACAGGAAATAATTTAGCTTTCAGCTTCCTGGTTTTGTATCTTTCTCCATGTCACTCACTGCCTCCCTCTACCCATTGACCCCAACTAATGTACCACTTGCTGCTTCTTTTCAGAAGTAGTAAAATGAGGCAGTAAAGAGTAGACTCTGGCATTAGCCCACCTTAATTCAAAGCCTGACTCTGCTAATTACTATTGGTGCAACTTTGGGCAAATTACTTAACTAAGTTTCCTCATCTGTAAAGTAGAGATGATAATGGTGCCTCCTCATAGGGTTGTTGTGAGGGTTAAATAGGTAATATACACAAAGAACTTAGAGCAGTGCCTGGAACATACCAAGTACTATGTAAGTGTTAGTAATGTTATTTTCAATTCTCTACCACTTTATCAAAATCTGATGTTAGACCAATACCCAGTTTGAAGGCTTAAATGAATGGGAACAACTGAGTATGGAGTGATGGTGATAGCCTTTGGGTTTAAGAACCTGAAATCTCAGGACTTCCCTGGTGGCCCAGTGGTTAAGACTCTGCACTCCCAATGCAGGGGGCACGGGTTCCATCCCTGGTCAGGGAACTAGAGCCCACCTGCCGCAACCAGAGATCCTGCATGCTGCACGCTGCAACAAAGATCCTGCGTGCTGTAGCTAAGACCTGGCACAGCCAAATAAATAAATAAATATTTAAAAAATTTTTTAAAGAACCTGAAATCTCAACTGGACAGTACCCCACATACAACCCAGCCAACACATTCTCTACATACTTAAAGCTCATCCAGGAATAGAAATATCTAGAGCAGGGGTGGGCAAACGATAGTCTGAAGGCCAAATCCAGCAAGCCTTTTGTTTTTATAAGTAAAGTTTTTCAGAACCCAGCCACACCCATTTTTTAATGTATTATCTAAGGTTCCTGTTGTGCTATAATGGCAGAACTGAGAATTCACAATGGCGGAATTGAGTAGTCACAACAGAGACTGTACAACTTGCAAATCCTCAAATATTTCATCCACCACAGGACAAGTTTGCTGGCCTCTGCTCCAGACCCTTGTGACTCAAAGTAGCAGTCTGTGTACCTACAGCATCAGCATCACCTGGGGGGCTGGTTAGAAATGCAGAGTCTCAGGCCCCACCCCAGACCAAGTGCATCAGAAGCTGCATCCCCAGGGAGTTTGTGTGCACAGTAAGACTGGAGGACACTACAGAGAGTACACTTGCTTTCCAAGGAAGAGTAATTTATGTGACTTTCAGGGTTCCTTCTAATGCTAAGCTTCAAGTGAAGAACTTAGTTGATTTCTTTTTACTTTTTGTTTAAAATTAATTTATTTTATTTATTTTTGGCTGTGTTGGGTCTTTGTTGCTGCACGTGGGCTTTCTCTAGCTGCGGTGAGTGGGGGCTGCTCTTTGTTGTGGTGTGCGTGCTTCTCATTGCGGTGGCTTCTCTTAGTGTAGAGCACGGACTCTAGGGCGCTTGGGCTCAGTAGTTGTGGCACATGAGCTTAGTTGCTCCACGGCATGTGGGATCTTCCTGGAGCAGGGATCAAACCTGTGTCCCCTGCATTGGCAGGCAGATTCTTAACCACTGCGCCACCAGGGAAGTCCCCTTTTTACTCTATTTTAAAAATTTACTTTTAATTGAGCTATAATTGACAAGTAAAATTATATTACTTTTAGGTGTACAACAGAATGATTTGATATATGTATACATTGTGAAATGATTACCAGAATAAGTTTAGTTAACCTCCATCACCTCACATAAGTTTTTTTTTCTTGTGATGAGAAATCTTAGCAACTTTCAATTGTACAATACAGTATTGGTATCTTAGTTGATTCTTATTTGTCTCTCACTGATCTGAAATCTTAAACTTTGGGGGTATTACTTGAAATTAATAAATTTTGAGCTGGAAAAAACTTTAGAGATGCCATTTCTTTCTTCTCCCTCTTCTTGGTCCATTTTCCTTTTCTTTGTCACTTTTCAGGGTTTATTTATTTATTTATTTATTTGCCTTCTACCCAGAATAAAACTAAAGAAGTAATATCAATTTGGTTGTAGCCAGCGAACTAGGAATCAGATAACGTGGGTTCCAGCCTCATCTGAACTCTGCTCTTTCCCTGCGGCAAGGGCCTGTGCAGGCTGGGTCTCAGTTTCTTCACCTGCAAAATGGGAATAATTTTACGTGCTCAGGGCCTCCTTCACAGGATTGCTATGAGGACAAGTTGCAATACTGTATGTGAAAATGCTCCATCATTGGTAAAGGAGCATAAAAATGTAGGGAATTATTTATAGATTGCCTGGCATAGAGCCTTGAATACAGTAGGTGCTGCATAACTGTTGGGTAGAATTTTTTTTTTTTCTTGTGGGAACTGCTCCAATAACAGCCAGCAGATGGCAGCAAAAAGCAAGCTTCCCCTCAGAGGCTCCCTCTGGTCCACTCCCGGGGTTTTACAGTAGTAACGTAACTGAAGGTTCTCCCTGATTTCTAACAAGTTCATACCCCTTCACTCACTTTCTGCCCACATTTTTGAGGGCACTAGGGACTGGGCCTGCTGGGGCCGATGGAGAAGTTGGCCCTGAGTGAACTCATCCATTTCCATTTCTCCGACTATTGCCTTTGTTCCAACGACACTCAGGTCTCCATCACCAGCCCCATCATCTTTCTTGATGGCACAGCTGACCATCTAGTCACTCAACAGTATCCACATAATGCATCTGGTCCAAAACTGAACACATTGCTTTTCTCTCCAAATCTGCTTTTGCTCCTATGTCCTTATTTGCACCACTATCCAACAAGTCATGAATGGAGAAACCTCAGGATCATCTATGACTCTTCCCTCTCCTTCATTCTCCACATCCAATCAATCACCAAATCCTGCTAACACCACCGCCTGAAAAACACTAGGGAAAAACACAACTCCAAAGCAGATACAGACTCGTTTTTAAAACATTTTAAAACAGACTCGTTTTAAAAAAACACTGAAAAACACACATGGAACTGTTTCACTGTTTGGAAGACTGGTGTTTTCTTTGTGCCTTCCGCTTTTCTTTGTTTTCTAAAATTTCTGCACTGAGCTTGTGATTATTCTGAAATTAGAAAAATTTTAAAACCTACAATAAATGTTATTTTTCTCCCAAAAGTATATGTACACACAATTGCTAGGACATCACACATAGCTCTAGTGTACTAACATGCAAAAATAATTTGGCCGTGAGTACAATATTTTGCCAGGCATCTGTGGTGAGGCTGCACAGTGGATCAGCTGGCACGGTGACCCTGTAAGCCCTTCATTAAAAATGTCACTTCCAGGCTTCCCTGGTGGTGCAGTGGTTGAGAGTCTGCCTGCCGATGCAGGGGTTCGTGCCCCGGTCCAGGAAGATCCCACATGCCTCGGAGCAGCTGGGCCCGTGAGCCATGGCCCGCAGAGCCTCTGCGTCCGGAGCCTGTGCTCCGCAACGGGAGAGGCCACAACAGTGAGAGGCCCGCGTACAGCAAAAAAAAAAAAAAAAAAAAAAACAGCACTTCCTCCACACATGGCTCCCAGAAGCACTTCATGTTTGGATCCACTTATTTAATGTGGAAAAAATTTCTGCTGTAGAAATTCATTGTTATCTCAAGTTTATAGAGAAGATATTTTCTTCTCATGGAGTACAGTGCCAATACCTCTGAAGGGAAGCAGAGCCCTGCCCGAGTCCTTCTTTCAACAAACATTTATAGGGCGCTGACTTAATGCCCTGGGCATAGTTTTAGGAGTCTGGGTTCCAGAGGTGAAGGAGACATTCAAGGTCCCTGCTCTTAAGAAGAGGACATCATATAGCTGGTAAACAGATGAACAAGATGATTACAAAGAGTAATAATGCGAGGGTGGTGAGGGAGAAAAACTAAATCAGTAGGGGTGGCTAATTTGGGGTTGTGTGATCACCCCATAGGAGGGCACATTTGAACCAAGAAATAAACTACAAGATGGAGCTAGCCATCTGCAGAGCTGCTGATAGAGCCCAGCCAGAGGGAATGGCAAGTAGAAAGGCCCTGGGGCAGGAACAAACTTGGCTTATTTGAGGAAGAAAAAGGCCAGTGTGGTTTTCGAGAGGTAAGCCAGTGAGGAGCAATGGGGCAGATGAGGGGGAGAAGGTGGACAGAGTTCAAGCAGGGTCTTGTAGTTTATTGATAGAGGTTGTATTTTACTCCAAGTTAAAAACCAACGATATACAATAGCTTACACGTATGTATTATGTACCTACTATGTGCAGGTACTGTTCTAAGCATTTTACAAGTATTGTTTCATTTAATCATTACAACAACCCTGTGAAGCAGGGATTATTATAATCCTTATTTTTCCCGAGAAGAAAACAGAGTCATAGAGACTTAAATAACTTCAGGTTACACAGGTAATAAGCAGCTGAGCTGGGATTTGAACTGTGGATGGAGTTCTACTTCTGTACACTGTCCAGTGAACCAGGCATATGAACTCTACATCTAATGTGACCAGAAACAAAAAGCTTGTTCCAAACCAATTCTATCTTTGCCACTGTGAGATCATCACAATAATTTGTATAAATAGTTGGAAAAGTCACTTGCTTAACAAAAACATATCAAATACCTTCAATGTGCCAAGTATTGTGTGGACTGTGGTTTTTTTTTTTTTTTTTTGCTGTACGCGGGCCTCTCACTGTTGTGGCCTCTCCCGTTGCGGAGCACAGGCTCCGGACGCGCAGGCTCAGCGGCCATGGCTCACGGGCCCAGCCGCTCCACAGCATGTGGGATCTTCCCGGACCGGGGCACGAACCCGGTGTCCCCTGCATCGGCGGACGGACTCTCAACCACTGCGCCACCAGGGAAGCCCGGATTGTGTTTTTTATACATTTCTATCATTTTGTCTCCTCAAAGCCAGCATCTTAAAAAAATCTGATAAATGACTTCCTGCTTCAGAACTCCACACCATCTTGCCACCATTGTCAGCCATCGCTTAATAATGGTGGTAATGAGCAAAACAGCCAGGGAGCCAGCCCTTTTATACCAAGAGTAGAAATAATAGAAACAATCTCTTAAATTGCGATAGCTTTTAACCGTTCTCCAAAGGCTTCCCTACTTGCTATTTAACTTGATCCTCTCAACAATCCCTACTCTTTTCCAGTTGGATGTGCCTGTGTGACTTGCTTTTGACAACGAATTGTGAGCAGGAATGACAGCACAGCTTGGTGGGGCTTTGAAGAGCCAGTTTGTGATTCACCACAGCTTTTCCCTTGGTCATGACCACCAATGGCTCTCAAGATGATGGCGGCTCCATCAGCCTGAATCCCAGGGTGATTATGATGAACAGAGCCTCTTGTCAACAGAAGATGGGCATTTAGTGTGAGCAGGAAATAAACCTTTGCTGTATTAAGCCATTGAGATTTTGAGTTTGTTGCCTTGGTATAACCTAGGCTAGTGGTTCTCGAATTTGAGCCTGCATCAGAATCAACAAAAGACCTTGTTAAAACACAAAATGCTGGCCCCTCCCTTAGATTTTCTGATTCAGCACATCTGGGGTGGAGCCTGATAATTTGCATTTCTAACGAGTTCCTCAGGGCTGCTGCTGCTGCTGCAGGGACCATACTTTGGGAATTATTACCTCGCCTCTCTTTACCAATTCAATATTATCCCAAGGAAATATTACTCAGCCATAAAAAAGAATGAAATAATGCTATTTGCAGCAACATGGATGGACCTAGAGATTATCATACTAAGGGAAGTCGGTAAGAGAAAGACAAATACCATATGATATTACTTATATGTGGAATCTAAAATATGATACAAATGAACTTATCTATGAAACAGAAACAGAGTCACAGATATAGAGAATGGACTTGTGGTTGTCAAGGGGGAGGTGAGGGGGGAGGGAAAGATTGGGAGTTTGGGATTAGCAGGTGTAAACTATTATATATAGGCTGGATCAACAAGGTCCTACTGTATAGCACAGGGAACTATACTCTATATCCTGTGATAAACCATAATGGAAAAGAATATGAAAAAGAATATATATATATAACTGAATCACTTTGATGCACAGCAGATAATATAACACTGTAAATCAACTATATTTCAATAAAATTTAAAAAAATATATTATCCTAAGGAAATCAAAGCTCAGGCAAAGCTTGTTCATTCCTTCATGTATTTACTAAGCCAGCTACGTGCCAGGCGCTAACCTAAGTTCTGCATAATCAGTGACAAACAAAGCAGACACAATCCTTGCCCTCTTGTCTCATTAACTAGTGATTTGCTCAAGTGTACACAGCTAGTGGTGGAGCTAGCAGTTGAATCTGTGTCTTCTTACTCAAAATCCAGTATGTATTCCATTATGCAATAAGCAACATTGACAAACACCTCCTTGGTTGCTATTTATTTCCCCCTTCAATATCTTCTAATATGGAGGTAACTCTTAGTTCGGGGTAATTCTCAGACCCTTTGTTTGTGGATGGGTTTGCATTTGCAAGTTTGGAGAAGGAAGCTTCAGTGGGGGTGAGGAATGTGAGGGGTCCTCAGCCCTGTGAGGAGACAGGAGAAGAAGGGAAGCCTCCCTGATGGCAGCTGCAGAAAGAGAGAAGTGAGTACGGAAGTGCTGTAGGTACTGTGATGCGCTGTCCAGATTCCCCTTCAAGGATGAAGGACTTACTCTCCCAGCTGCTTGGTGTATTGCTGGCTGGCAGTCCTCAGCTCTCAGCTCCCTATGAGGACTACCTCTCCTAAAGAGAGCCACTTCATCCAAGGTCTCAACCCATTCCTATAACCAATAATTGATGGGGAACCAAAAAGCTCTGAAAGGCCAACCCAGCTCCAGCGTTCTTCACAGGGCCAGCCTTTGGGGTGACTGCATCACAGCTCAACATTTCCCAGTCCTGCTTTCCTTCCGTCCCTTCCCAAAGGTTGGGGTCCCAAGAGCACTCTTTAATAAACACCTTTCATGCTAATCTTCATCTCAGAGTCTGCTTTCCAGCAACCCAACCTGTGACAGGGGATTTCAAGGTATCTGCTGTGGGGTACCTTGAATCTAAATCTTCTCCTGGTCCCTTTCAAAAGCTTTGGTGAAATTGGCATTTCTCACTCATGCTTTTGTGAGACAGCATTATAGTGGATAAAATGATGTCCTCCCCAACCAAAAGAATTTTTTTTCATGCCTACATGGAACCTAAGAATGTGACCTTATTTGGAAGTAGAGTCTTTGCAGATGTAACTAGTTAAGGATCTCAAGATGAAATCATTCTGGATTTAGTCTGGGCCCTAACTCCAAGGACTGGCATCTTTATAATATGAGGAGAGGAGGCAGGGAGGCCCACATGCAGAAGAAGGCCACGTGAAGACAGAGGCTGAGATTGGGGTGATGTGGCCACAGGACAAGGAACACCTGGCACCACCAAAGGCTGGAAGAGGCAGGAAAGATTCTTCTCTGAAGTCTTCAGAGAGAACATGGCTCTTATTTGGGACTTCTAGCCTCCAAAACTGTGACAATTAAATTCCATTGTTTTAACTCTTCAGTTTGTGGTACTCTGTTATGGCAGCCTTAGGAAACTAACACAGTATTCTATTGATGAGGAAAATGAGGTGACAGCTGACCATCGTATGAATGGAAATGAAATGTTCAGTGCTGGGCATGGAGCAGGCATTCAGTAAATGCTTGTTGAACTAAACTGAACAAAATGCTCATAAAGGGGAAGAATGTGTTTCTTAGGATAACTTCTTGATTTATTTTCTTTAGACTCTGGGCATGTGGGCATCTGCTAATATGCATAGTTGCTCATGGTATTTGAGTCTATCCATGGAACTGTGGAAGGGTCAGTATTCATTTTTGGACAATTCTAATAACTCCTTAAAAGTTAGTCACTAATGAGGTCCCTGCGGGGACCTAGATTTATAATTCTAAAATGTCCCTGGCCTTTTCTTTCTTCCTTTCTTTCTTCCTTCCTTCCTTCCTTCCTTCTTCCTTCCTTCTTCCTTCCTTCCTTCTTCCTTCCTTCTTCCTTCCTTCTTCCTTCCTTCTTCCTTCCTTCCTTCCTTCCTTCCTTCCTTCCTTCCTTTCTTCCCTCCCTCCCTCCTTCCTTCCTTCTTTTTTTGCTCCTCCTGGCCCCTCAGGAGAACTCCAGTTCTATTTTTAGGCATCTAGGCAGGTGGATAACAATGCAATTTATATACAAAGGTTATTTAAGAGCTCTTCACAGCATTAAATGTGAACACCCTTGCTAGTGCTTGTCTTGTTAAGTCACAGCTCAGTCAATCACCACCACATGCCTCAGTTGGCCTTATCTGTAAAATGGAGCTCACACTTCCTTTTCATAAGTTAGCAGCAGTAAGAGAATAAAGTGAATTACCTGATCAGCTCTCATAAGCTCAGCTGCTCCTCTGGTCACTTTTGAAAGTCCCAAATCATTTCTGAATCCTGCAGATTGAGTCTTTGGATCAACATCACACAGAGGAGAGTTGTGTTTATCAATGGCCAGAGATGTAAAATAAATGATTTTCTGAGCTTTACGTGGGTTGTTAAGAGCCCGGAATTAGCCCCAAGACACTAGCTTTCTTTGTTCTTGCCTACTTCACACTTAGGACTATAGGAACGATTTTCAAAGACTAACTAAAATCACAGTGAAAATTTCCGGTCAATCATAAATTGATTTTCTTGCTTAGGTAGGACACTCTAAAAGATTCCATTGGAGGATGCAGACATAGGGTTTCTATAACTGAAGGGGCTCAAGGAGGATCTGTGAATACCCCTTAAAGTGCCAAGAGAGCCTGCAGAGCTTGCTTTGGGAGTTGGGTCCTCTTCAATGACACATGGCCTGATGTTCCTCCATCTCTTACCCCCTAAAGAAGTAGCAGGTTATTCTTATTAAGAGATAGTTGTCAGTGAGGGTGCTTTTGATTGCAGCCTAACTCCAGATGGCTTAAAATTACAGGCAATTTATTATCTATTTGCTCACATAACTCAATGTCTATACATAGGGCTCCCTTCAGGTAAGGCGTGATCCAGTGGCTTACAGAATGTCACCAAGCATGTCTTTCATTCTGCCTCTCCGTTCTAACTCCTGTAGTATTGGCATCATCTCCAGAGTCTACCCAGTGGTCCTATGGCTGCTCTGGATTCTGCTACTTTTAGTACATCTCATATCTTCATGCCACACCATTTAGGGGAGGAAAAAATAGATCTTCTGGTATCTCTCTCTTTTTTTTTTTTTTTCTTTTTTTCTGGTATCTCTTACATGAGTCCTGGTGTAGGGCTAGCCAACTGGAGGATGAGAGGTCATGTGGAGGAGAGCTGAGGCTCCTCAGATGACAGTCAGTCCCCACTACCAAATATTGAGTGAGACCATCTTGATCTTGTAGCCCAGCCCAGCCAAACTTCTAGCAACCCAGGAGTATCGCTTGCTGGTCCCACCAATATGTAGAAAGACAGCATCTCTGATGCAACTTAAACTTAGATTAAAGAAGGTTGGCCATTGTATTTATACTTGGAAAATAACAACTACTAACTCATATAGAACATTTTTAATGTACCAGGCACTATGCTACCTTTACATAGCATTTCTCCCTAAAACAGTCCTGTGACATAGGTATTGTATATTAGTTCCTTTTTATAGATGATGAAACTGAGGCGCTGAGAGATGAACTGACTTGTTCAGAGTCATACAGCTTGTAAGAGCCCCCGTTGCACAACCCTGGGGAAATGGAAGGGAAATCATTCACGTGGACTGCAGCGCTGGAATTTTCCTTCGGGGGCACAATTCACATTGCATTCTATGTGTATATGCTGTCCAACCTCGTGCTTTTTTACTCATTATTCTGTACTGTACTGACTCCAGCTGCCCATTCTGGATGCACAAATTAGGCCAACAGAACCTCTGAGAGACGAAGGATACAAAATAGCGTGACATTAGCCATCAGTGCCGTGCTGGGGATCTGGAGTCTTGGAAGTCGTCCACAGCCAGGGAACTTAGCAAGGGGGTGGGAACCAGGCGGCAAGCATTAGATGGAACCCTGAAGCTGCAGCTGGGGACCCAGGTAAGACTATGTGTCAATCTAGGCTGCTATGCAGAGACTAGAAAGGCAGAAACTTTAGAAGGCAAAAAGAAGGGAAGTGGTCAAGACTGGGTGGCTGGTTGGAAGCTAGAAAATACACTGATAGAGGCAGACAGCAAAAGTCCCTGTGCCTTTGCTGCAAACTCGGGCACTCTCTCTCCCAGACTGGTTTGGTGGGTGCCAGTCCCAGGTGTATCCATCATCGGGAGCAACAAAGAGGGTGAACTTGAGAGGTACCACTGACATAAAGAAAGCAAGTACCCAAAGCCAGGAAATGTATACCTATAGCTAGGTATGAAGATGTGTTTCCCCCTCACCCTCCTCTCTTTCTCTGTCTCTCTGTCTCTGTCTCTCTGTCAGTTTCTTAGTCCAGGCCCTGAACCTTGGCAATAATAGGAATCCATATTTGCACCTCATTGGAGGAACATGCCAGAGACTTGAATGCCTTCCGTCCAGGTTACTAGTCCACAGGATCAGCACGATCTCAGGAACTTGCACCACAGGGCAAGTTTGAACAGGGGTCTACTCTTTATAAAGCTGTTTGGGAGGCTTATTAGCATGTTTGAGGTTCTGCCAAAGGTTTGTAATAAAAACACAATGGAAGGACACAAGAAGTTTTAGGGAGATTATTTTCTATAACAAAACACTCTTCTAAACAGACCCCACTGGTTTATATTCCATTCCAGGACTCGATTCCCTTTTGCAAGTGCAAAGGTCTCTATGCCATGTTCTGCTGAGTCAGGTAAGAAGATAACTGTCAACTCCACATTCTTAGGTGCAGGTAACTTAGATTTTTTTTGGCTGACAACTCGAATAATGAATGCTCATTATTAAAAATAATCGGATGTGGCCAGGTGGGGCAAGGCCCCCAGTGGTAACCAGAGCTCTCACCCTTGGTCCACTCTGAGGCTGCATTCAGTGTTTAAATGCAATGCTAGGAGACCAGTTCCAGTCTGCTATACATGATGGAGCGATAAAGTTTTACTGAAGATTTTTTGGAGAAGGTGTGGAAGAAGACTGACATTGCATACCACGTGGCAAACATCACAGCAATTCCCTTTAAACATCTATGTTCCACTGGAATTTCCTCTCTAAATATCAGCCTCCTGGGACTTCCCTGGTGTTCCAGTGAGCAAGACTCCGAGCTGTGGTGCTTCAAGGACAAAGGACGTCCCTGCCTGAAAAGGTTTCAGCGTCACACCCCCTACTGGACTCTTAATCACCCTCCCTACCATGTTTCCATGGTTACGAAATTCCTGAGCCCACCTGGGCAATGGGACCTGTCCCAAATAAGGAAAGGCATCTGCCCTGTCCCAATCCCACTCTATAGAAGGAAGGTATATGTGCCTCGACCAATCAGTAAATGAAATTTTCACCTCGGACCATTCCTTTGTTCTCTGGCTATAAAAACTGGCTAATAGCACATGTTTGGAATAGGAAGTCAGCCCACTGTTCTGGGAGCAGCCCTTCCCTCTAATAAATTCTATCTTCTTTACATTCTGCCTTGTGTCTGGAAATTCTTTTCCAACCCGCATTTGGACCACGACACGCGCTCCCAATGCAGGGGGCCCGGGTTTGATCCCTGGTCAGGGAACTAGATCCTGCACGCGTGACGCAACTAACTCCACATGCCACAACTAAGAAGCCCACATGCCGCAACTGAAGATGCCATGTGCCGCAACTAAGATCTGGTGCAGCCAAAAAAAAAAAAAAAAATTCAGGCTCCTGTCCCCCACCCTTCTCCTTCCCTGTCTCTGTCTTTGTTCCCCATCAAAACATAAATTCCCCTCAATGGTCTGGAAGAACTCAGTTCTGGCTCTCAACTTGCCTATCCCACTCAAAAAGAGAAAAAGCTCAGTAGATGGCTGATTGTACTCTGACCCTTTTGAAAAAGAAAGCAGCTCAATATCCAATTATTTGTCAAGAATGGCTGGGAATGGGCACTGGAGCTAGCTTTCTCAGGCTTGAGAGACCTAACTGCGTGTTTTTCTTCTCAGTTGCACATTCAATGAAATCACGGTGGCAGCTTGAAACGGGCTGTGGTTGTAGCATTTACAGCACAGAAATTGGCGAACACTGTAAAGCACCACCTCCCCCCCACCCCAGAAGCTAGTTCTTAAGCATTTACCAGCATACAGCTGTACCCACTCTACAAGATATATCTAAAAGTTTTCACCAAACAAAATTAGGTCTTGTTCTGTGGAAGGCAGTGCCAGGAGGTGGGGTTAGGGTGGGAGATAATTTTTGACGTCAAGAAAATAAAAGATTTCTCCATATAGTGATATGTATAATATATATTGTTAAAGAGAAAAACCACTGGCCCCAAATGGCATCACTTGTGCTAGTGCCCATGGTACCAAACCTAGATTTCATACCTAATCTAATTGCAGTTTTGACCTTCACCAGAAATGCAATCTTAATTAACCAGCTTGGAATTTTCTGGTCAGCACCAATGTGGTAATCTGTCATGTGGGTCCTCTCCATTCCCCCCACCCTCACTCCTGCACCCGTGGATGGGGAGGAGATCTGCATGATAATATCCCTGCCTGTTACCTCCCTCCAAAAAGATATCCTGGCCTGAAAATAATCCTTATTTTCTTCTGCTAAGAGCTCCCTTGCCCCACCCTTCTTCCTATAAAAACGTTACATTTTGTACAACCCCTAGGAGTGCCCTTCTAAGTTGCTAGATAAAATGCTGCCTGATTCCTGAATTGTTGAAACCAGCCAATTAGATCTTCAAATTTACTAGGTTGAATTTTAGTTTTTCAACAATAGAGAAAGTTTAACTACCATTGCTTTCCCCTCTCACAGCATGCATTCTCCCCAGATAACCACTGTTAAGTTCTGTATATACTTTCCTCATTTTTTTCCCAAGCATCCACAATACTCTTGTAATTTGTATGGGATTATGCTCTACTTCCTGTTGCTGTCTTACTTTTTTTTTTTAATCTAACAAGGTATCTTGGACATTTTTCTTTGTGCGCATAGAGTTAATTTTTAAAAGTGGATGCATAGTATTCAATTGTGTGGCTCTAGATATGGAAAGTAATGGGAAGGGCGTTTGAAGGGGGACTTAAGCATCTGGTCTTGGCCCAGTTTACAGTTGAGAATTATCCACTGCATGGGCTCTCCCTGTGCGTGGCCTTTAAGGCAGAGTTTCTCAGCTTTGGCACTACTGACATTTGGGCCAGTTAATTCTCTATGATGGGGGTCCTGGCCTGTGCAACAGCCGGAGTTAGTACCACCCTCATGTCCAAAGGTGCAAGCCCGGGCTCCAGTTATAACTACAGCACAACACACAACTCCAAAACTGCGTGCCTGTCAACAGCGACAGCAATGATCTTACTCATGAATCTGCAGTATGGGGACAGGATGGCTTGTTTGTGCCACTGAGGTGTGTCTCAGGCAGGGGACTGGAATCACCTGAAGGCTTGCTCACACCTGCATGGGGGCAGAAGGGAGCTGAGCTCCCTGAGTCTCTCTCTGTGTCTCTGTGTTTTCCCACCTGGTCTCTCCAGTATGGCAGCTTCCGGGTAGCTGGACTTCTTACCTGGTGGCTCAGGGCTGCAAAGCTGTGTGTTCAGAGGGGAGAGGGCCAGGCGGGAGCTGATCACCTTTTCTGTCCTCGTCTCGGGAGTCACTCAGCACTGCTTCCACCTGCATTGTAATTGTTAGAAGTGAGATGTTTCCAGGGGTGAAGGATTAGACTCTTCCTTTTGTGGCAGGAGTGTCAAAAACCTGCAGACTTGTTTTAAAACCATCTCAGGGAAGGAGTAATTACCAGAACCCAGACATGGCCGCTATGTAGAGAGGGCTACCTGACCAAAGCTGTGGCTCTTGGGAGAGGAATATCCCTCAGTCTTCTGCTGAGAGGGAGGTGGGGAACTAATAAGCAGGCCCCTTTCCCACCACCTGCTGGTGTCCCAGTTGGCTGAGCCCGACTGAGCCAGAGGGCAAGGGAGCTGGTGGATGCAGCCCATGCAGGCTCCCGGGCACATGGGAGGGGTGGGGAGTGCTTCTGAAGGGGTCAGCAGAAGATGCCCAGCACAGAATACACCCTAGCGGTCACTTTTCTTAGCGCTGTCTCCATCCCTTCTATAGCTCCTTCAGGCTGGACAACATGCTATTCCATCCAGAAACGGCCGAGGTGCTTGCTGTCCTTGACTGGGAACTCGCTACCTCAGGTGACCCCCTTGCCGACGTGGCCTACAGCTGCCTGGCTCACTACCTGCCATCCAGCTTTCCCATTCAGCCAGGTAGGAACTGCCGCTGGGGGAGTAAGGGATGGAGCCAGCGCTATTCTCAAAGCATAGGACAAACTCGGCTAAGCCACTATTTCCCCATTTTTGTTATGGTTTTGCAATAAAAGATAACCAAGAACATTTAAGTAAACAGAATGGCTGCTAAGTCCAAACGGTGATGAACAGGTCTGATTGCCTGTAGGCCTTTTCTAGTGGGCTGCTGAGTTCTCACTGCCTTCTGCTCCAGTGGCTGGGGATAGCTGGATTGATTCTGCCATTAAGAATTATCCATTCTAGGGACTTCCCTCGTGGTCCAGTGGTAAGAATCCACCTTACAAGGCAGGGGACGCGGGTTCGATCCCTGGTCAGGGGACTAAAATCCCACATGCCGTGGGGCAACTAAGCCCACATGCCACAACTACTGAGCTCATGTGCCTCAACTAGAGAGCCTGCATGCCGCAAATTACAGAGCCCACATGCTCTGGAACCTGCATGCCACAACTACAGAGCCCACACACCCTGGAGCCTGCGTGCCACAACTAGAGAAGAGAAAACCCACATGACACAACTAGAGAGAGGCCCGCGTGCCGCAACGAAAGATCCCACATACCTCAACAAAGATCCTGCGTGCTGCAACTAAGACCCGATGAAGCCAAAAATAAATAAATAAATAACAAATAAATCTTAAAAAAAAAAGAATTATCCATTCTATGGATAAAGAAGATGTGGTACATATATACAATGGAATACTACTCAGCCATAAAAAAGAATGAAATAATGCCATTTGCAGCAACATGGATGAACCTAGAGATTATCATACTAAGTGAAGTAAGTCAGAAAGAGAAAGACAAACATTATATGACATCACTTATATGTGGAATCTAAAATATGACACAAACGAACTTATTGATGAAACAAAACAGACTCACAGACATAGAGAATGGACTTGTGGTTGTCAAGGGGGAGGGGTATGGGGGAGGGATTGATTGGGAGTTTGGGGTTAGCAGATGCAAACTACTATATATAGGATGGATAAACAACAAGGTTCTACTGTGTAGCACAGGGAACTATATTCAATATCCTGTGATACAGCGAAGGAAAACATAAACAAGACAAAAAGTCATCCCTCAGAATGGGAGAAAATATTTGCAAGTGAAGCAACTGACAAAGGATTCATCTCCAAAATTTACAAGCAGCTCATGCAGCTCCATATCAAAAAGACAAACAACTCAATCCAAAAATGGGCAGAAGACCTAAATAGACATTTCTCCAAAGAAGATATACAGATTGCCAACAAACACATGAAAGAATGCTCAACATCATTAATCATTAGAGTAATGCAAATCAAAAGTACAAGGAGGTATCACCTCACACTAGTCAGAATGGCCATCATCAAAAAATCTATAAACAATAAATGCTGGAGAGGGTGTGGAGAAAAGGGAACCCTCTTGCACTGTTGGTGGGAATGTAAATTGATACAGCCACTATGGAGAACAGTATGGAGGTTCCTTAAAAAATTAAAAATAGAACTACCATACAACCCAGCAATCCCACTACTGGGCATATACCCTGAGAAAACTATAATTCAAAAAGAGTCATGTGGGCTTCCCTGGTGGCACAGTGGTTGACAGTCCGCCTGCCGATGCAGGGGACACGGGTTCATGCCCCGGTCCGGGAGGATCCCACATGCCGCGGAGTGGCTGGGCCCGTGAGCCATGGCCGCTGAGCCTGCGCGTTCAGAGCCCATGCTCTGCAATGGGAGAGGCCACAACAGTGAGAGGCCCGCGTACCGCAAAAAAAAAAAAAAAAAAAATCAGATACCTGGGAGAGGCTGGGGTTCCAGCATCCAGTCCTGCACCACCCTCCTCCCCTACATGTCCTAAAAACGTTGTTCTTCTGTGACCCCCTCAAAGGTTGGAAGCCCACACAAAAGAAAGCTCTTGCTGTGAATGGCAATTCAAATCAGTTGTATTGACTTCACAAAGATGAAGCAAACCGTTGAGACCAAACAAATATTTCACAAGACACTCTGTACAAAGAACAGAAGTGGTCCAGTGTGTTTGGATTACTGAGCAAACCTGAGATTCACACCCTTCTGAGTTGAGACCGTGTTTTTTTTTTCTTTGAAAAGAAAATGCTCCTCTCTAAGGGCTCAGGTATAGTATATAGTACTCCAGTCCCATCCTGCAGAGAAGTTTGACCATACGTGTCAGAAGTCTTACACGGTGCCACAGTATTCACGTGGCTGTTCCACTCACAGGACTTGGTCACAAGGAGTAATTAGATTTGATACTAGGAGGCTCACCACAGCCGTGATTATAATATGTTGGAAACAACCTATAAGGACAACAATCGGAGCCTAGTCTAGATAACTGTGATATGCGCATGCAGTGAAATTCCAAAACAATGCTATAGAAATCTATTTCTTTCTTTCTTCTTCTTCTTTTTTGTTTTTGGCTGAGCCACGTGGCATACAGGGATCTTAGTTCCCTGACCAGGGATGGAACCTGTGCCTCTTGCAGTGGAAGCGTAGAGTCCTAACCACTGGACCTCCAGGGAATTCCCTAGAAATCTATTTCTTAATATATAGAGAGATGCTCTTAAATGAAAAAAAAACAAACAAACAGCAGGCTACAAAGCATTGTATAGAGTATGACTCCATTTTTGGTAAAAAGTGCAGATGTATGTATTTGCATGTACAAACAGTATAGAAGGGTATCCACCAAATATTAAGTGTAAGTGACTAGATGATGGGATACCGGGTGTTTGTATTTTCTTTTTTTGTCTGCAAATGTGTACTATTTCTGCCATGAGATATATTATTTGTGTCATAACTATTTTTAGTTAAAAAAGCGGAGGGAGAAGGATCCCTTATAACCTTTTCTGATCACTTGTGGCTTTCAAAGACTGTAGAATCCCCGTTGCAATAACGGTTGGCAACAAGGGGGCTCTGGCAGCCAGACTTTGCTCCCGAGGGCGCCCTCTTGGCCTGTGAGGCGCCCACAGTCACTGCCTAGTTTGCAGAGTAGCCCCGGGCCAGAGGCGGCTCAGATCAAGCACTGTCCCTGCCTGGCAGCGGAGCCTGCCCAGAAGGGGTTGGATGGCTGGAGTATAGGGGTTCCCAGAAGTAATTTGTGCAGCCACCACGTTGACTAGCTCCGCAGTGCCCACGAACTTTGTCTGCGTTTGACTCTTCTCCCTGGAAGTTTCCAGTGGCTGGAGAGCTGGCAAAGTGACAAATGCTGCATGGTCCCGCTTCTGCCCCTCTTCCCCTCCAGCCCTCTCCTGTGTGCTTCCACCCACCTCCTCTGCAGGGCACAGCCCCGAGCCTCCCATCCTGTCTCCTGTGTCCGCAGGCGAAGTCCTGAGTGGCCTTTGGGAAGCCCCTGGTAGAGGAGGGCACGGTCTTGGCCGACACCTCCCAGTCCTGCATGGAGATCGAGCAGGCCCGGCTGCTGGTGCTGAAAGCTGCCCACCTCCTGGACGTGGCGGGAAGGAGGTAGCAGGCCGAGGGGCCTCACAGAGGACAGGTCCTGACGTCACGGTGAGGGACTGAATCTGTAGACTCGGACTCTTCCCTCCCCATTCAGCAAACCACAGAGAAAGCGCTTGGCTCCTTGACATAAATGACTTTGACAAACTCTCCTTGGGACTGCTTGGGCAGCTTTTCAAAAATGGAAAAGGTACAATAAAAAAGGACGGAACTGGGCTTCCCTGGTGGCACAGTGGTTGAGAGTCCGCCTGCCGATGCAGGGGACACGGGTTCGTGCCCCAGTCCAGGAAGATCCCACATGCCGCGGAGCGGCTGGGCTGGTGAGCCATGGCCGCTGAGCCTTCACGTCCAGAGCCTGTGCTCCACAATGGGAGAGGCCACAACAGTGAGAGGCCCGCGTACTGCAAAAAAAAAAGACTGAACTTTCTGTTTTATTGACCCGATGAATTTCAGGGTCCAAGACAGCGGGCCTGACAGGGCCACACGGCCCCCGGCCTCAGCTACAGCACCGCCTGGACTTCCAGGCACCAGGCAAGCTAAGAGTAAACAAGCTAAGAGTAGCCAAAAGAGAAGCTCTACTTTCAGGTTTGACTTTATTCCTTAAAAGGCTCTTCTGAGGGCCTCTATCTCCAAGCACGATGTCACGCTGACCCCTGCCTCCTCCAGCTCTCCACGGGCCCTCCACCCTTTAGCCGAGAGCCTCGGTACGGGTGGGGGTGACCCAGACTCAAGTTCCCAGTTTCTTGGTTCTCTAGTGCCAGCATTGAGGGCTATAAGGGACTTCACTCAAATGCCCACACTCAGGGTAGATCCTTGCAGCTCAATTCCCCAGAGTCCTGGCTGGCCTTGGTCCAATGTCCGGTTGGAAACAGAGTGGCCATGACCCCGAACAAAGCACAAGCCAGACTACACACCCAGGCACACTACACAACATCCTGAGTCATCCTCCTAGTCACCACCGCCTCCCCCTCCACCCTCCTTGGTGCTGGATACACACTGTACACGAGGCAGGGCTGCCTCCTGGAGCTTGCGGTCCAGCGGGACCTCAGGTTCTGTTCTGCGCTGTAGTTTCTACTCTTCCCTGTGAAACAGATCATTCTTCCAAGCATTCGGCCCTCGGGTCTGCCCTCCTAACCACACTCCCTCTTCCTTGCAGGCTGCAGGTTTGGATATTGCCATGATTTAAATGGTGGCCCCACCCACGGCCTGCTGAGTGATTGATCATTCTATTCTGGTGAGCACAGACAGCGGATTGGTGGTTCCGTTGAATCATTTACAACAGATGCAAAACTCCCTCTCCTTCAGCTGCCCTTTGCGCACACTCACCACACGTGACTTTCCTTTTCCTCCTCAGAACAACGCTATGAGGGGTCCTATTCCCTCCTCTATTTTGAATATGTGGAAACAGAAGCGCAGAAAAGTGAAGTGACTTGTCCAAGGTCACTCAGCTTGCAAGGAGCTGAACTCAGATTTGGGGAACCTAGGTCCTTCTTTGAGCAGGCCCAGCCTCCTAACCATGCAGGGTTGCCTCCTTCCCAAATCTCAATCCCTGGCCCCAACAGAGGGATTTCCCGATGGCAGAAGTCACCTAGCAGAGCAGACCTGGGAGTCTGGCATCCCTGGTATGGCAAGTGCGGGCCCACCTGAAGTCTTCCAGAACATCGTTATCACACAGGTGTCAGGGGACATGCCTGGGTACGTGGCTGTTATGAGCTGTTCTGAGATCTTAGGAGCAGGCACTTGTTCCTGGGGTGCTCAGGGATGAGGGCTCACCCAGGGCTTCCCCCTTCCTGCCCTGTGTCTTCCAGGCCTTCAGAGCAGCAGGGCTGAGCAACAACTACCCACTGGCTCAGTTCTTCGCCTGGGCCTGAGCCCTGCACTTTGCCCTGATGAGGTACACAGGGCGGCAGTGGCCAAGACGGAGCTGAAGCGCTGCATTTAGACCCACAGGACTGCAGGAGCCCAGTCGTCCCTGCAGGGCCTGCCGGGCCTAAAACTTTAAATGATGTGCTTTGAAAGTCCTGATATGTGTGATTCTTGCACCCTGCCTGGCAGGTCTGTCCTGGGACCCTTACTGTGAACTCAGCCTTGGTGGGTCCCCACAGAAGACACTTCTGTGAGAAGCCTGGAGTTGCCTGTTTCAGGCAAGGAGGGAGGGGATTAGCCAAGAGCTGAGTGGGTTTCAGGACAGAGGGTGGAGAGCTGGTCTTCAGTCCAGGCGCCCGGTTGGGCAGCCAGGCCCCCTTCTCTCTGGCTGTGGCGCGTAAAGGCTGTGGGACTCTGCACGAATGTTAGGAGTCCTGCTGGGGTGGGGTGCCCGTGCTCGCTCCCAATATGGGGCCTCCTGCTCCGTGCCTCCGCACCCCCGCTCCCAGCTGATGGCTGCAGCCTACAGACCCAGGGCGGGAGTGCTCCTGGGAAAAAGGAATGAAACCCCAATCATGAAGCCACTGCCATCTGATATTCTCCCTTTGAATGTACAAAACACAGAATACTGACATCTATTTTGCAAAGGAACTCTGGGAACACAAAAGAACAAGAAAATATACCTCAGAGATGTCACGAATGTTCAATGTCATACAAAAAGAATGGAGAATAAAGGCTCACACTTCAGCCCCTGTCTCAGTACATCAGTTGCCTCCTAGTACCTGAGTTTACTTGGGATTCTGCCCAGTGCGTCGGCCCACTTGTATGCATGGGGGGCACAGACGTGGTGACCCCTGGTAGGTCCCGAATCGGCTGCCTCACTGCTGCTCATGTAAAGGTCAGCAAAGGACCACGGCTTTCTGGTGTGTGAGGGCCACTCCTCCATCTGCTCTATAGTTAGAATGTTCTGGGGGGAGGGGAGGTGGTGGGCAATATGTCATTACAATTCAGAGAGCAGTATTCTTCCCTCGGAGAAAGGTGGACATGCTTGCTCACCTGAGGTCCGAACTCTTCAAGGAATGGGTGTCCCATGAACCCAGGTGGCAGGCAGAGATAAGCCACTGGCTGTTAGGACCTGGACTGCTAATCTCATGATCTGGGATGATGTAGCAAAGAGCTGCCCATTTCAGGTCAGACCAGATGGGCAGGGACCCTCATCCCCTTGTCTGCTGCAATGCAGACTTGACCTCTTTGAGGGAACTGCTTTACTGGAGAGAGCGCCCACCTGCTGCAGCCAGGACAATGGGCCTTCAGGGTACCGGGGAGTCATGGGGGTGTTGTGAAAGGGCTTCCCAGACATTCTTGCCCCAGTGGTCTGGGGAGACAGGTCCTACTGCTTGTTGCTCACAAAAGGTAAAGTTAAATTCAAACCCCCAAACGAATTGCTGTCACAACACCAGCCACACTGGCAAACAACCTTTTGCAAACTCTGGCAGGGTTCTAGCAGCCTAACCTCCTGTTTCAAGCCTTAGGAAGGAGGAAGATGCTTTGAAAAAGGAAGTGCTTTGGCCGGTGGCCCAGTGTATCACGTGGTCCTAGAATTTCTCTCATGGCCTCTGAGGTTAACTTTGCTTGTTAAGTAGTACAGCTGCAGGGATGAAAATAGAAGCAGTGCTGTGGGGCGACTCCATGTGTCCCTCAGATACTGTGCTGCAAAGTGGGGAGGCCCGAGGGTGGGACAGTGAACACTGCCTGAAGGATGCGAGTCACAGAGATGTGGCCTCCAGCAGCCCCTCAACCAGGGTCTCCCATTCTGTGAAATAATTCCACTCATTGCTGTCAGTTGCACCCCACCTCTGGGCCTGGTACTGGTCTAGGCCTTGGGGAATGAGCAGGAAAACAAACAGGTCAAGCTGCCATTATCAAAGGGCCCATATCTCAAGTAGGGGATGGTGGTGAGGGTCCGAGACCATGGTGGGTGATGTGGGTGCTGTGGTGGGTGATGAGGGTGCCGTGGTGGGTGATGAGGGTGCTGTGGTGGGTGATGAGGGTGCTGTGCTGGGTGATGTGGGTGCCGTGGTGGGTGATGAGGGTGCCGTGGTGGGTGATGTGGGTGCCGTGGTGGGTGATGTGGGTGCTGTGGTGGGTGATGTGGGTGCCGTGGTGGGTGATGAGGGTGCTGTGGTGAGTGATGAGGGTGCTGTGGTGAGTGCTGTGCTGGGTGATGAGGGTGCTGTGCTGGGTGATGTGGGTATGTGGTGAGTGATGTGGGTGCTGTGGTGGGTGATGTGGGTGCTGTGCTGGGTGATGTGGGTGCTGTGGTGGGTGATGTGGGTGCCGTGGTGGGTGATGAGGGTGCTGTGGTGAGTGCTGTGGTGGGTGATGTGATAGGCACTGCTGGGGGTGAGGAGCTGTGGGCTCAGGAGGGGGGACTCGTTCCAGAAGAGGCATTTGAGCCAGACGTGCATGACATGAACAGGCAAGCGTGCTTCAGAAGGAGCAGCAGATGCAGAGGCCCTGGGGGGCAGCCCAGTGTGTCTGGGTGAGGAGCACAGAGAGTGGGAGGTGCCAGGTCTCGTGAGGCCTCAGGGGCCTTGGTCAGGAGTTTGGTGTTGATTCTAAATGTGACAAATGTGAGTTTAGATAGTGGTGTGACTTGCTTTGATTTGAGTTTTTAAAAGATCCTTTTGCTTTCCAAAGTTCACCAGGATGAAGAAGGAATAAAGGAGGATTAGAGCTGGTTCCCTAATGCTGCAGAAGGCTCCAAAAGAACCACCCACAAAATTAAAATTAAAATTAAAATTAAAAAAGAAAGAGGGACTTCCCTGGCGATCCAGTGGTTAAGACTCCATGCTTCCACTGCAGGAGATACGGGTTTGATCTCTGGTCGGGGAACTAAGATCCCGCATGCTGCACGGGGCAGCCAAATAAATAAATGAATAAATAAACAAACAAACAAATAAATAAATAAAATAAGATAAAAAAGAAAGAAAAGAGAAGGAAAGCCAGGGGAATGGGGGCAGAGCCTTAACAAGATACGAGCAAAGAATCTAAAGGATAAAGGAAATCTAACCTGGTCCTCATCTGGCTTTTTCCCCACCTTCAGCAGACAGTTGGCATTTCTGGTGGGCCAATGCTGTAACTAGTGTGGTGATGCGCCAGCACCGTGCTCCTCTGGAGTGGGGTCAGCGTGTGGTGTGGGTGCCCGCTGGGCGTGGACAGGCCTGGCATGGTGATGAGCGTGCCTGACCAGTTTTATCTGTGGCACACTTAACATCTTGCCACCAGCCCTACGTGGCTGGGCCTGCCTTCCTATTAGCCTGCCTTGGGAAAGGGAACAAAATGTGATCATAACATAGTAATGATATTTTTTTTCTTTCTCACAGCAATTTTCTATCCCCAAACAACTGAACACACATTCCTCTGCTCATCTCTTGGCGTCAGGGGCTAGATTCCTGTAGGGCTGAGCCCTCCCCAGCGGTCCCGTGACAGTCCCCGGGCCTCAGGGTTCCATCCAGGATGCCAGCTCTGGAGAGGCTTCCATCCTTCCCTTCCTATTCTCCCCCACCTCATGCTCCCTGCAGCGACTTGTGGTCTTGGCATCCACAGTTGCCTGTGCTCCTCCAAGCCCTGATTTCAGATGCTGTCAGATAATTCCAGAATAATCCTAGAGAGGCTGTAAGAGACCAGATTTCAGGCAACTCGCCTGGGTGCGACCCCTTCAGGACGTCACTGGGAGTGATGTTGAAAGAACAGGCTCCAGCGTTCTCCACCAACATTCCCATCCTAGAGTCCCCAGTGGTTGTCTAAGAGATGGCTCCTGTCTGTCACCACCCGGGACTTCAGAGTTCCCCAGGGATGCCTTGGGGATGCCAGGGCTGTGCTGCAGCTCACCTCTCTGCAGTTACAAGGAAACCCAGTGCGAGCCCAGGGCTGAAGCATTGGTTGAGCCCCTCTGGGACATCTGGATTGGTATTTATACTGCCCTCCACGGTGCCTTGTGGCTACAGCCCTCTCCCCTCTATTGACCTTGCCAATGTGTGTGAGCGTCAGAGCAGAAAGATGGAGGAGTCCCAGACTCCAGCAACCTGGGGTCCAAACCTGTGATCACCTATTGGACAAGTACTCTGGGAACAGAGTTCTTTTAATCAAGATGGCTGAATAGAGAAATGATTTCAGGGAATTCTATATCTTATTAGCATTAGATAGATAACCTAGTGGTAAGGAGCTGTCACAGATAAACAAAGACAGACACTACGGTATTAAGAACAGATATTAATCAGTAATATGTTATTTCATATATGCTATTTTCTAGTAGGAAAGTGGGCCCGGCATAAACTGACCTCAACTTCCATTTGTACAGAAGGCATTTTAAAGGGAGAATGAGGGCTTCCCTGGTGGCGCAGTTGTTGAGAGTCTGCCTGCCGATGGACGCGGGTTCGTGCGCCGGTCCGGGAGGATTCCACATGCTGCGGAGCGGTGTGGGCCATGGCCGCTGAGCCTGCACGTCCAGAGCCTGTGCTCCGCAATGGGAGAGGCCACGGCAGTGAGAGGCCCACATACCGCAAAAAAATAAAAAAAAATAAAAAGGGAGAATGAGAGAGCAGGGAGGGGCAATGGCGGGGTTTACACATGGAATTGCCTGCTAAATCTATAAAAAGTGGGAAGGTGGAGGGCTCTGGTCCACATGAAACTTACCTGGGTTTGCTAACTGGCACTTAAGGAAGTTTGGCTCCTAGACTCTCAAAGAGACTGGGAGATAGGGCCCTATCTTGAGGCGTTGGATGGAATAAACAGTAACTTCTGGCAGCTTTGAGTTTTCTCAGGCAGGCACATTTGCCAGGCTCCGGTGTGGCCTTGAGCTATTAGAAACTGTGTTAGTGTTTGTTCAGGTCTTCAGATGTAGTGGGGGTGGACTAAATCATTTGTGCTGCAGTTTTTATAGGCTGAGGTTGAGGCTCAGTCAGGAAGAGAGTTTAGGGACTTCCCTGGCTGTCCATTAGTTAGGACTCGGTGCTTCCACTGCGGAGGCCTGGGTTCAATCCCTGATCGGGGAAAGGGGGAGGGGGTGGGGGAGGAGGAGGAGGGGGGGAGGAGGAAGAGGGGGAGGAGGGGGGAGGAGGGGGGAGGAGGGGGGAGGAGGGGGGAGGGGGGAGGAGGGGGGAGGAGGGGGGAGGGGGGAGGGGGGAGGGGGGGGAGGGGGGAGGAGGAGGAGGAGGAGGAGGAGGAGGAGGAGAAGAGAGCTTAGAGAAGCCTAGCAAGAGTCCTGTCAAGGAGAGGCTCTTTGTCAGCTGTGCTTCTGGATTCCAACTTCCCTGGGTTTCAATCCTGCCTCTGTAACAGACAGGCTGGGTGACAAGAGGGAAGTGATTTTTCATCTAGTAGGGCTATTTTTCTCATTTGGAAAATGGGGAGAACAGCATTCCCTCCCAGGATTGTTTGAAGATTAAATGAGCTGACCCACAAAGATTACATATGAAGCCTGCAGTACATGCCAGTGTTTCACATGGCTGGAGTCCAGAGGGGGCTAAAGAGGAGGCTGTGCTTCAGCTGAGATACAGTCCTGCGGGGGCCCCACCAGGGCCTGGCACAGCTGGACCAGCTGAGGCTGCAGCCTCTCACAGGCTAATGTGCAGAGGAATGAACCCGGGGATCTGGTTATAGTGCCAAGCGTGACTCTGCAGGTCTGCCTTCCTAATGCGCTCACCGTTAATGCTGCTTGTTTGGGGACCCCATCTGGAGAAGCTGGGCAAAGAGAATGGCTAGACTCCCCTCACTTCATCCCCTGGATGGAGTAATAGCTCCTAGGTATTTAGTACCTACCAGGTGCCAAGAACTGCACATGTATTATTTTGAACCCTTAAAACAACTGGCAGATACATTTTTCTGCCCATTTAGGAGGTGAGGAGACTGAGGTTCAAAGAGTTTACATGACTTGCCTAAGATCACACAGCTAGTCAGTGAATTCAAACCTAAACTACGAGACTGTAGAGCTCTTTCCACTTGGAGGCATGGATTTTTACCATCTCTGAGGGGCTTCCTGAGAGGTGCTGGCTGCCTCACCCGGAAAAGGAGGAAGAGGAAAAAGCTCCACCCAACCAAGGAGGGCATGTCCTGCCATGAAGAAAGTGTGTGAGTATGTTTCCAGAGCCGGGGAATCTCGGGGGTACCTCCTCACTGCCTTAGGGGGCAGTCCGTGTGATGGGTGTGTCTCCTTCAAGGGCTGGGCTGCAGGTGGGGCAGGGTGAGTTGCCTGCGTGTGTGTGTGTGTGTGTGTGTGCGCACGCGCGCACGGGCAAGTAAGGAGGGCAGCCTGCACACAGGCTGGATCACATTTTTTCCTCTTGCCTCTGAGAGAGAATGTCTTCCTGTTTAAATGTTGCTTTGAATTAACCCTTACCATTTTTTGCAAAAAACAAAACACACCTGCCATTTGATAGTGTCAGTGTCCCAGCTCTGGGACTATATAAGCAAAGACCTAAAATCTCACCATTTTAGATGGACACCTCAGTTACCACCGTTTTTGGAGAGCAGGTGGAAGTAGATCTTTTTCAACCTGAAAATACACTGTTGGGCCATAACAATGAAAAGTTTTGGAGTACTTCAAAGTTAAGACTTTGTATATTTTCTTAGAGGAAGTGAATGACTATTTCTTACCCACCTCAGTGCTTCTCCCAATGATCTCAGCACTGTGGGAGGACACCATTTATTCACGTCAAAGTGTTCTGCATCTCTCCCCTCTGCAGTACCTGAAAAGAAGTTACATTTTGCTTGCTTAGTTCCTCCCCCTGCTTCATTCTTCTTCCCTTTAAGGATAATTTGCTTTTGTCAGTTCCTTTCCTGGCAGTGAGTTCCATAGACAAGGGGCAATGGAGAATAAGAAAGTTGGACCCAGAGAAAAAAGAGATTAAAACAATCAGAATAGGGACTTCCCTGGCAGTCCAGTGGTTAAGACTTCACCTTCCAATGCAGGGGGTGCAGGTTCGATTCCTCCTCAGGGAGCTAAGATCCCACATGCCTCGAGGCCAAAAAACCTTGAAGCAATATTGTAACAAATTCAATAAAGACTTTAAAAATGGCCCACAGTCAAAAAAAATCTTAAAAAAAAAATCAGAATAAAGACTTACAGAAGAGCACGAAAACAGATTGAAAGAAAGATGGAAGAAAGAATAGAGCCAACACAGATTGTCAGGGAGAAATCTAGGTTGAGAGTTGAATTGTATTTAATGCTTTGGTCAGACTGAGCCAAATGGAGCCACAAATATATTAGGGTTTCAGTACATGCAGTTAATCTTAGGCTGCAGTGTTAGGTTGACCTTGAACTGAAAATTGTGTGAAAGCAGCTAAAGGAGGCTAGTGTGGTTACAGAAGTCTTCCCCAGAAGACGGGATTTGAGTTGAATCTTGATAGGTAAGATTTCCTTAAGCAGAGAGGGTAGGATGAGCATGGGGAAGATGGGTCCCCAAAACTAGGGGACCAGGGGTGAGAAAGCTGCTGGTGGGGTATGGTGAGCACCACAGACGAACAAACCAGAATAAATGAACCTGTGAACCAACGTGTTCTAAAATGATACACACAACCATGCACACCAGTGGGGATCCAAGCATGTCGCCGCACGCCATCTCAGCATCAATGAATGTCTATATGTTAATGCATTTCTCCTTGCTGTCCCCACAACCAAATTTACTGTTTTTCCTGGCTTCCACTTCTTAGTGAACAGCAGAAGGTAGAAATCTCAGCACCATCTTCCACTCTTCCCTCACCCTCATCTCTACCAGGTGACCTGCCAATTCTACCTCCATGCCCTCCTTCCTAACCATCCCTGTTGCTTCTAACCAGGCCCTCATCATTTCCCAAGTCAGCTCTCTGCTTCCAGGCTGTCTCTTCTTTACAATTGATTTTCCATGCTGTCTCAAGAGGGATCCCTCAAAAGCATATTTGCAAACTCATCACTTCCAGGCTTAAAAATCTTGGTCAAGAGAAATGTTAGTACAAGAGATTAAGACTTACAAGAAAGCTATAGTGGCCACAACAGCATCATACTGGCATGTGAATAGGCAGATCCATGAAACAGAATATAGTTCAGAAATACTCAACTACTCAAGGGCATTTAGTACAAAAAGATGGCTTTTCATATGGGTGGGGAAAAGATTAATTATTGAATAAATGGTGTTAGGAACTCCAAGTAACATCAAAAAAAAAAAAAAAAGAAAAAGAACTGGATCTCTAAATCTTTCCTTGTACCAAAATTAATAAAAGAATCAAATTTTAGAGCATAAAATATGAACAATAAAAGTACTAGAAAATAAAGAAATACTCAATAAGTGGTGTTGGGAAAGCAGAAGAATGAATCTGGACCCCTATCTTACATCACTCACAAGAATTAACTCGAATTAACTGGAATAAAGACTTAAGCATAAAACTCCTGGAAAAAAAAAACATGAAAAAAATCTCCTTGACATCAGTCTTGGCAATAATTTTTTGGATATGACACCAAAAGTACAAGCAACAAAAGTAAAAATTAATAAGTGGGACTACATCAAACTAAAAAGCTTTTGCAGAGCAAAAGTAACAACAAAATGAAAAGGCAACCTTCAGAAGGAGAAAAATATTTGCAAATCATATATCTGATAAGGGGTTAATATACAAAATATTAAAAAACTCATACAACCCAATAGCAGAAAAACAAATAACCTGACTAAAAAATGGGCAGAGGAACCAATAAACATCTTTCCAAAGAAGACATACAAATGGCCAACAGTTCCATGAAAAGAGACTTGCCTCACTAATCATCAGAGAAATGCAAGTCAAAACCACAATGAGATATCACCTCACACCTGTTAGAATGGCTATCAACAAAAAGTCAACCATAGCAAGTGCTGGTGAGGATGGGGAGAAAAGGGAACCCTTACATACTACTGGTGGGAATGTAAATTGGTACAGCTACTATGGAAAACAGTATGGAGGACTACCTTTTGATCTCTCCATCCTACTTGAGTCCAAAGAAACTAAAATAACCATCCCAAAGAGATATCTGAACTCTCATGTTCATTGCAGCACTATTCACAATAGGTGAGATACAGAAACAACCATCAACAGATGAATGGATAAAGAAGATGGAATATTATTCAACCATGGGAAAAAAATCCTGCCATTTCAACAACATGGATGAACCATGAGGGCTTTATGCTAAGTGAGATAAGTCAGAGACAGAATGACAAATACTGTATGACTGTATTTGTATTGGAATCTGCAAAAGGTAAACCCATAGAAACAGAGTAGAATGGTTATGGTGGTTGTGAGGGGCTGGGGATTGGAGAAATGAGTAGATACTGGTCAAAGGGTACAAACTTCCAGTTATAAGATGAATAAATTGTGGAGAGCTAATATACAGCATGGTATTACAGTTAACTATATTGGTAATATAGTTAACAATATTATATACTCGAAAGTTGCTAAGGGAGTAGATCTTAAATGTTCTCACCACAAAAAAGAAATGATATTTAGGTGATGTGATGGGGGTGCTAGTTAATATATCAAATCAACATGTTGTATACCTTAAACTTACACAATGTTTTATGTCAATTAGATCTCAACAAAGTTGAAAAAAAAAGTACTTGAAAAAATATACGAGAAATTAAAAACAAATAATCTCAGAGTGGAAAAGGCTTTCTAGACATACTATAAAAGCCAGAAGGCACAAAAGAAAGCATTGGCCAAAAAACCCCACCAAAAACAAACAAAAAAATCTCTAAAACAAAAATAAAAACAAGTTATAGACTGAGTAAAGAGATAAATGAGGACTAACAGAAAGTATTTGCACTACATATGACAGAATAAAGGTTAATTGCTTTGATATAAGTGAAGTCCCTACAAATCAATTTTAAAGAAACCAACAACCAATCCAATAGAAAAATGAGCAAGGGACATGAACAGTTAGTTCGTAGCACATGAAGAATATGTGACTTTACACAGGCAAAGACACTCAAGCTCATTCCTAAGAAGAGAAATTCAAATTAATGCTATTTTTCATCTACCGGATTAGCAAAGCTAAAAAAAAATAATCTGATAAGCTGTATTTGTGAGGGTGTGAGGAAACTCAGACATGACAGGGGGTGGGGCATAAATTGATCAAACCTGTATGGAGAATAATATAGTAATAGCTATATTACTATTTACTATTACTAATTTATATTACTAATTACTAACTATTTACTATATTACTAATTACTATATATTAAATTGTAAATATCCTTCAGCTTAGTAGTTCCATTTCTATGAATTTCTCAAGCAAGACAAGGATATACATTGCAGCATTGTTTATAATGACAAAAGATCAGAAACAACCTAAATGGCCATTCAAGAGCACTTTCCTTGGGTGCAGGTACAGAAGATCTCCCACACACATTACTAAGTGAAAAAAGCAAGATGTCTTGGGGAAGGGGAACAGGAAGAGGGGTCTGGGTGCTGCATTCAGAGAAGAGAGGGAGACTCACTTTGCAGTTTATCTCTGCAGCTGATCTCCAAACTTATTTCCCCTTCTTCCTGGGAACATAGCCTGTTTTCTAGACTCCTTTACATGGAGGAATGGCCACATGACTGAATTCTAGCCAATGAAACAGGCTCAGCCCAGAAACACCTCCCTTGTGCCATCCTTAATGCTTTTTTCTCTTTCGGTTGTCTGGAATGGTGCTGAGACCTAGGGTGACTTTGGGAATCAGGTTTTGACCTCAGAGTCACCTGGAGGGGAACTACTGTGTGAGACTCATGTGGGCAGGGACTTTATTGTGTTTAGCCATCAGAATTTTGTGGCAAATCTATTTTAGCAGCTTTATTAACTATTACGATATCCTTTTGACATCATACTAGCTCTTCAAAACAAAGCAAAACTCTCTCTCTCTGCTGGTCTCCTTCAGATGCTGGATCAACATCTTTGCCTGGTACTTCATACTTGGGCCTTGTTCAACCTCTTTGGCCTCAGCTCCAATGGCTGGAGTCTTAAACAGCTCCCCAGACACATGCCACCTAGATGTGCCCCTTTCCTCTGCTTCTCTGCTGTCAAAACACTTATCTCTGACCAGCTCAGCTCCTCCTGCCAGGTTTCTTCACTCCTTCCTGGACTTTTGCTGATATTTACCTAGTTGAAATGCACACATTTGACTTGGTGTCCATCTGCCTTCCTATCCTATGTCCTCTCATTCCTCCCTGTGTCCCCAGTGCCCAGCTCTGGGATGTCTATGGAATAAAAGTTTGCAAGATCCTTACTTCCAGCCTTGCCCTCCTGTAGTCCATTTTCCAAAGAAGGAGAAACCAGTTAGTTTAAGATGCAAATCAAGCAAGTCATCCTGAGGTAGGAGATAGATGGGCCCCTGGGCCAGACAGCTGGTGTCTGTCAAGTGGTGTTTGTCCACTCTAAGGACAAAGCTAGTGGCAGAAGCTGAGCTCTGCTGAAGTAAAGAGATAAGATGACCACTCCTGAGGTCAGGGAAAACTTCCCTGTCTGCACATCTGCAGGAAGGCTCCTTAGGGTTCAAAAAGGGAGGGGGTGCCACCCCATAATAAGTGTGGACATACCCCCACAGGCCTCTGAGGTGGGATCCATTTTAGCAAAAAGATGTGCATGCATGTTGAGGATGTCCTAGGACTGGTCAGGTGTGAAAAAAGAAACAAGATAATTGGCCAAGGGACTTCCCTGGTGGCACAGTGGTTAAGAATCTGCCTTACAATGCAGGGGACACAGGTTCGAGCCCTAGTCTGGGAAGATCCCACATGCCTCGGAGCAACTAAGCCCGTGAGCCACAACTACTGAGCCTGCATGCCACAACTACTGAAGCCCGTGTGCCTAGAGCCCATGCTCCACAACAAAAGAAGCCACCGCAATGAGAAGCCCGCGCACCACAATGAAGAGTAGCCCACGCTCGCCGCAACTAGAGAAAGCCCATGCGCAGCAACAAAGACCCAACCCAAACAAAAATAAATTAATTAAAAAATATATAATTGGCCAAATGTAAACAAAGACCTGGAAGAACTGTCCTGTATGAGAGATTTAAATCGCCTCTTTATTGCACTCCTCCTCATTAGAGAGGACGCCCATACCCTTTCTCTCTGGGTATGTATTTCTGCCTAACTTCTGACTTACATAAATAAACTGCTTCTCTGTGTGTTCTCCCATACAGTTGTGCTGTGTCTCTAATAATAAACTTTGTACCTGATTTTACAGTTTTTGCCTCTTTGAACCATTCTTGCTTTCAAATGGGGGAAGGAGCCAGGGCCACTTTGCTTCTAGCCTCTAGCCCCTGGTGGTCTAGCGGCTAGGATTTCTGGTTTTCATCTAGGCTACCCAGGTTCAATTCCTGGGCAGGGAACTAAAAATCTCTGCTCAGGACCACTCACTGCTGTCTCTCCAAGATCTATCCTTCCCTTCCAAATCCCTCACCACTGCCTCTAAAATCCTTCCACCTCTGGCCCTGCCCACCTCTCTCACCTCACCTCCCAACCCTCTCCCCCTTGTTCACTGGCCTCCAGTTTTTCCCTTTCTGCAACACAAGTCAGATGTCCCATCTCAAGGCCTTGCCCTTGCTGTTCCTTCCCCTGCAATGCTTCCCTTAGTCACAGAACCTTAACAATTCAGGTCTTAATTCCTGACCAAGGGATTTAAAAGCAGTGCCTTCTGCCCCAACTACACCTTCACCCTATTCATTTCCTTCACATCCCTAATCACAATCTGAAATTACCTCCTGTTTGGTTTAAGGTTGGCCTCTCCCACTAGAGTATAAGCCCCCTGAAGTCAGGGCCAGGGTCGCTTCGGTTCTTGCCTGTACACATTAAGGGTTCAGGCACACAGTAGGGGTTCAGCCAACGTGCGGTGAACTCGCCAGATCCTGAGACGCTACACCCACGGCGCGCCACGCGCAGGAGGTTCTACCTTCGAGCCCCACCCGCCCCTTCGCGGGCGCGCGCGCGTATTGGCGGCGAGCAGCCGAGGCGCAGCTCCGCCTGGGGCGGGGGAAGGCGCGGGTACGCCCCAGGGCCCCGCCACGCGCCTGCCCATTGGCGGCCGCGCCGGGGACGGGGGGAGGTCGCGCACGGGGCTGCCCGCCCGGCCGTCCTTCCAGTTCAAGCCGCCAGGGCTCCGCTCGGCACTCCAGCGGGAGCCTCGGCATGTTGCGCGCAGTTGTGCTCGCCGCCGCCCGGCCCTGCCAGGGCCGCCGGCTGCTGTCGGCCGCCGCCACCCCGGCCGTGCCGGCCCCCAACCAGCAGCCCGAGGTCTTCTACAACAAGGTGAGGCCGCCCCAGCGCTTTGTTCTCTGGGGACGGAGGCCGCCGGGTGGGAAGGGACTGGATCTCTTCGGGCCTCAGTTTATCCAGCTGGGACTCGAGGGGTCTGCTGCAGTTGCTGTTTCCGCACATCTTCCCTTCCCTGCCTGCGAGCAGTTTGGCCCCTTCGCCGCCCCTGACACCTCGGTTCCATTATGCAGCTGTGACTTTGGCCACTTATTTGTCTTGTCTGGCCGCTGCCCGTTTTCCGGGTTCCATCCCCCGCCCCCTCCCCCATCCCCAGTCGTTCTCGGCTTTCGGGCCTTGGTCGTCCTGTGTCTGCGCAGAGTCTTCACGACATCACCCACCCAGAGGACATGTCCATTTAAGACCCTCTTTGCAGGAACAGTTTTGTCTTTTCGTAGTCTTTTATCCCTTGCCTCATGCCCTCGTCCAAGAACGTCCAAAAGGAAAAACAAAAAGGAGTCCTTTTCAGCTAAGGGTCACCAGTTCGCCGAGAGGCCAAGGCCACGGCCGCGGCCGCTCGGCGTCCTGGCACTTCCACTGCTGGCAACTGGGAAAGGGTGGAGACCTTCGCTACAACAGCGCAATTCCCAAATGGTGTCTGTGCCTTCCAAGGCTCTTTCTTTGGTCAAAGAAAGGAGGGACTTTCCAGGATAACTTTGACTCCCAGTAGCTGATTTCTTGCTCGATCAGGACTTGGGAATATTTTTTCTTTTGATCTTTGAGTTTGGGTAAAGTGCTGAAAGTCACAGAGAAGGAAATTGGTTATGAGAGTTCATTTTGTTTGTGTAGTTGCTGCCCTTCTCTGAGCTTCAACTTCTATAAAGTGGGAAGGGGTCAGAGGGTGAGCACAGGGGTTCATACACCACGTGGGCACTTAACAGGAGTAACAGCTCATATTCTCTGTGTACCTCCTTTGCACCTGGCACCAGTCTAAGCATTTACCTGTTGTGCCGGCCCGGTGGGGTAGGTACTGTGATTATCTCCATTTTACAGTTGAAGAGACTGAGTTACAAAGAGGTTTAGTGAGTTACCCGAAGACTCAAGTCAACGGCAGAGTTGGGGTCCACATCTAGGCCCCCAAGAGTAAGCCGATAACCAGAACCTTCCATAGTACTATTGTTGCAACTCTGGGTGGGAATAAAGGGGTCACTGCTGACTTAGGATGCTGTAGAGATGGCCCCTGGCTGGCTGCTTTCAACAGGGAACCTGCTTGTCTGGTCAGGAGCTTGGCTGCAAATCTGCACAGAGACAGTGGGTAAAGGCACACCTGTGTGATTTAAAGGGTGTTACAAATGGTCATTTGCAAGGGAATAAAAACAAAAGGTAAAATAAGATGCCCTTTGCATAACACAAGCCAAAAAGGCAGTGGCTGCTGCTCCTTAGGCTGCTTAAGGAGGAGTTCATGCTTGGAAGACTTGAACATCAAGCAGAAATATCCTCAAGGGAAAGGCAGCAGCATCCCAAGCCTTTGTGGCCGCAGGATCTAATGAAGATCATCCTCCTTTGTGCTTATGTGGAGGTGAGGAAACAGGGTCCAAACATGCACACAGCTCTGGTCGACAGCACGAGCCCTGTTCTCTAGATTTAGTTTATAAGGTAAGTTGGAGCAGAGTGAAATCTTCCTGCAGCTGCTTTTCTTTATCAGATTTTTTTGAGATCCTAAAAGTAACCCTTGGACTTACCTGCTGGTCCAGTGGTTAAGACTCCACGCTTCCACTGCAGGGGGCCCCTGTTTCGATCTAAGATCCCACAGGCCACACGGTGCAAGAGAAAAAAAAAAAAGAATGCTATTTATAAAAAAAAGGAACCCTTGCTCACTGTATACAAATGCAGAAGTAAGTAAAACTTCCCGCATACCCCCTTGCACTCCCTTCAAGAGCACTGTTAACTGGTAGGTCTGTGATCCTGCAGACTTTTTCTTTGCCTCAGTGTGTGTGTGAGAGCGTGCACCAGGTTTTTTTGCTTTTACTTAAATGAGATCCTTGCACTTACTGTTCTGAAGCTGTCTCATTGAACAATGTATCTGGATTGTCTTCCTAAACTAGTACATTCAGATCTTATTTATTCTTCCCAGGGGTTGCAAAGCAATCCGCATGAGCAATCCACACTCTGCTGGAACAGGCCCCTTTTAAAGCTTCTTGGGCCATTTTCAGTGTTGAGTTGTTGCAATCCCTGATGGCAAGAATGCCAAGGTCTAATCCTAACATTTTGAGTCTCTTACCAGGAGCTCTAGGTACAAACTAGATCACATGCCTGGACATTTCCCTGGGGATTATTGATTCCTTGACGTTCAGTGAACTGTTCTGGAGTCTGGAGTTTCCCCAGAAGGAGCTGTTCCAGGCTTTGAAGTTGCTTCTATAGGCGCTGGAATTTCTCACCCAAGGGTATTTGGGGGAATGTTGCATTTCAAGCTTGTTGGGTCTCTCCTTGAAGAGGGGGTGGCACAGGCAATAGGTCTTTTCCTTCCCACATCTATTTCATAACCAGAAGAGTCTATAGAGTGGGGTGGTTTGGTCAACCTTCCTGGGGTCCTCTTGCCTCTACTTGTCCTGGGTGGAGCTATAGGGTTGGGGGAACTTCTTTGTTGGGTTAGGGAGATTACAGGACAAGTTCCTCCCCCACTCACCAGCAGGGACCTGTATGGGGAGCTGATGATGGCCAGGCTTCATGAAGATCAACATTTCTCATCCTTGGTGGGTTTCAGGGACACAGCTCTGTCAAGGAAACTGATTTTCATTTTTCATTCCTTTTTTCTTCCCTGACTTGGAGAGTAATTAAGATCTGGAAAGACAACTCAAAGGAAAACTCAAGGGAGTGTGGTTTCAGCAGAGTAATTCCTTTGGATGAGCTGTGACTAATACTTTTCATCTTCAACATCACCAGTTCATGTTGGTTGATAATAATAATGAAGATGAGAAAAATCACTGGACACTATTTCACTCTCTGGACTCAGGCTGCCTGTCACTCAGTAACATCAATCCGGGTAGGTTCACTCATTCAAAAGACACCTCAGCAACCCCAATTCCAACCAACAAAACAGGCAAGAATCCCTGATCACGGGAAGTTTGCATCCTAGAAGACAAGCGAAATGCATAGTATGGAGCAAGCTGATCGATCGGCGCTATGGAGAAAAATAAGGCAAGGAAAGAGGGATATGGAGGGTGGTACAGTTACTTAGCTCTGTACCTTAGCTGCTACATCTGTAAAATGGGGTAAAAATCCCATCTACATCATCTGGTTGCTGTCAGGATAAAAGGGAGGCATCCTTGCACAGCCCTTAGCAAGTGCCTGGCTCATGGCTTCTTGCACCTCCGTATTTACTGCAGCCTTAAATAGGAGATAACAGTGAGGCTTTTGAGCTTCGAATATAATGGTGGTGTAACTCCATTTTATGCGGGCACTGTTGTAGTTGTAATTTGTTTCCTGGAGGGCTGCGCTAGGTTGCGGTAAAGTTGAATGGGAGTTCGGGGTGAATTAAATTTGTGTCTTGGGAACTCCCTGGCATTCCAGTGGTTAGTTCTCTGCGCTTTCACTGCGAGGGTTCAATCCCTGGTCAGGGAACTAAGATCCTGCAAGCTGCGCCTTGTGGGCAGGAAAAAAAATTGTGTCTCTATTCTTAACCTCTTGACCACAACATTCAGGAACTAAAGAGAAAACTGACAAAAAGAGAATTAAAAAAGGGTCTCCTTATATCGAATTTTCTGATTCCAGTAGTAATACATCCTCAGTACAAAAAGTCAAGCATTACAGAAGTATGTGAGGTGGAAATTCACTGGACATATACATAGGCACATATAGATGTTCATTGCTGCATATTAGCAAAAACCAAGAAATAAGCCAGCCTGCCTTCCATGGGGAAACAGATGAACAACATATGTTACAGCTACAGGAAAGAATAATTCTGTGCACACAGTAGTTAAAGGAATTAGCTGGAACCGTATGAATAATGGATCTCAAAAACAATGTTTCAAGAGGGGAAAATGTCTCCTACTCTGAGTGATGTGAAACTAATTAAAATTATCAAAACAGACTTTCTGTCAAATATGGATAAACATAGGTCCATATAAATGGCTAAAAATGTCCTGGAAGGAAAATGCTCCTTGGCGTGAGGGCACGGCTGCATAGGGAATCTGCTTGTGGGCAGTGATTCAAGGGGAGTTTAAATGTTTTATTTCTTTAAAAATAAGTGGCCTATAAGCTAATATAAAAATGAAAAATAAAAGAAAAACAGTCCTCTGATATCCCACCCCTGCAGATGATCACTGTTAACAGGTGGTATGTACAGAATAGGAGTTTGATTTATCTTGTTTTCCTTGAGAGATTGTTACGGAATGAGCCAAAACCTGTGTTGGGCTAAGCAGTGGTTTGGAATGGCTGTGTGCTGAATGAGTCAAGTGACATATCTCCACACTGATTACGTTGCTTTTATTGCTTGTTTAGGAGTTTTAAGATCTTTGTAGAAATAATAGAAAGTCCAGGAATGTGAGACCAAAGGCCTTGGGGGATGAGGAAAGAATGTTCAGGAAGACATTCTGGGGGAGGTGGCTGCCCTTGGCCTAAACCCCAAACTAACCCCGAGGTACCTAAATGATTGTGTGGATAAGTGTGAATGTGGGTGGCATTCCATGTTTATGTTTCTCTCCTTATGATCTGTTTTCTCTTAGACATAAATTACCCAACTGCCACTGAAAAAGCAGTTGCCAGCAGGATTCACCCCAGGATAGAAAGCCACAGCATTTCCTCACTCCTTCTTAGGGAAAATAACATATTCCAGGGGTGTAGATTTCCTAGGTAACAGATCCCTAATTCTTTCATGCATCAAAGCTTGAAAATAAAGTCTTTCTAGAATGGGTCCTACATCTGTAAATTGGAGCTGCTGAGTGGCATTTAACCTTTTTTGGCGACCTTGGGCAGATTATGACTGTCCATTGCCATGGGGTGGAGGTGGCACTAGAATATCACTCTGTCCTCGCTTTGGTTAAGACTCCTCTCCAGGGTCCTGCAGTCCTGCTCCCAGCTCTACTGTCCTGCCCCAGTTTCTCACCCCTCCCCACAAGTTTCTGTTTGCAGTTCCTAATCCGCAGGGGCCTGGAATAGAAGATATCCGAGGAAGCCACGGATCATGTTATCTTCCAACTCAGTAATTCTAAATACGGTAACCTGCCCCAGCTTTGCAAAGATGCGTGTCTAAGGATGTTTGCAGCAGCAGCACTGTCAGGAATACAGGCAGACCTCATTTTATTGTGCTGTGCTTTATTGCACTTTGTAGATACTGCGCTTTTTACAAATTGAAGCTTTGTGGCAACCCTGCATTGGGCAAGTCTGTTGGCGCCGTTTTCCCAACAGCATTGGCTCACTTCCTGTCTCTCTGTCACATTTTGGTAATTCTCACCACATTTCAAATCCTCCACCAGCAAAAAGATTATGACTTGCTGAAGGCTTGGAGGATGATTGGCACTTTTTAGCAATAAAGTTTTTTGTTTTTAAATTTTATTTATTTATTTATCTATTTTTGGCTGCATTGGGTCTTCGTTGCTCTGCGTGGGCTTTCTCTAGTTGCAGCGAGCAGGGGCTGCTCTTTGTTGCGGTGCACGGGCTTCTCATTGCAGGGGCTTCTTTTGTTGTGGAGCACGGGCTCTAGGCGCGTGGGCTTCAGTAGTTGTAGCACGTAGGCTCAGTAGTTGTGGCTCGCAGGCTCTAGGCGCAGGCTCAGTAGTTGGGGCGCACGGGCTTAGTTGCTCTGCGGCATGTGGGATCTTCCTGGACCAGGGCTTGAACCCATGTCTCCTGCATTTGCAGGCGGATTCTTAACCACTGTGCCACCAGGGAAGCTCCAGCAATAAAGTATTTTTAAATTAAGGTATGCACATTGATTTTTTTAGATATCATGCTATTGCACCCTTAATAGACTGTGGTATAATGTAAACATAGCTTTCATATGCACTGGGAAACCAAAAGATTCCTGTGACTCCCTTTATTGCAATACTTTATTGCGATGGTCTGGAGTGAACCCAAAATATCTCTGAGGTCTGCTTGCAGTGAAAACTTTTCCTAAAAGTGCATTTGTAGGACACGATTAAATAAATTGTGGTCCGTTAGTTTTGAAGATTGCTATGTTGCTTAAAATAATGAGGCAGATATGCCTGTGGAATAACGTCCAAGATAAACTTACTCATAAAAGCAAGTTACAGAATAAAAGTCCATTATCGGACTTCCCTGGTGGCACAGTGGTTAAGAATCCAGTCCTGGGGACACAGGTTCAATCCCTGGTCTGGGAAGATCCCACATGCGCAGAGCAACTAAGCCTGCGTTCCACAACTACTGAGCCTGCGCTCTAGAGCCCGCGAGCCACAACTACTGAGCCCGCGTGCTGCAGCTACTGAAGCCCGAGCTCCTAGAGCCTGTGCTCTGCAACAAGAGAAGCCACCCCAGTGAAAAGCCCACGCACCGCAACGGAGAGTAGCCCTCACTCACTGCAACTAGAGAAAGCCCGTGCGCAGCAATGAAGACCCTACGCAGGCAAAAATAAATAAAATAAAATAAATAAATTTATTAAAAAAAAAAAGTCCATGATCCCCACTGAGAATGGACACTCCCCATGTCTGTCCCGTTCCCTCCAGGACCCCAGCACGAGTGCAGGTCCTGGCACACTGCAGGTGCGGAACCCAGAGCCCCCTCTGTTCTCCCCCACCCTCACTCTGCAGCTACGGGGCCCTTTTGGTTCCTTGTGTCCCCAAGCCCTTGCCTCAGGTACCCCCTCTGGTCCTCACTGTTGCCTGTTTGTTTCTGCTTCTCTCTTCATTTGCTTGTTGATCATGTCTCTTCTCCCGGGACTTTGGTTCAACGAGCCAGGACTTGGCTGTTTCACTCAGTGCCCAGCATGGCAATGGCACTTGGTTAACACTAACCACTGCATGGATGAGTGAATCCAACTTATAAAATGCAGTGAGATGTATTTATTAAAATGTAGAGAAAATAGAGCATTTTGATGGAAAAGCTCTATGAGTTTTGCCAGCAGTCCAGATTCAAAGTGTCAGCTTCTGATTCCATGAGGCTGTCTGTCCCTCTGCTTCTGGAAACTATAATGGGGAAGTGTGAGCCCGGTAGGACCCCCTCCCAGGGAGAGTGAGTTAACATATTATGTAAGTTAGGCGTTGGGTTTTTGGCCGAGAGGTTATGAAGCATTTGGCCTAGAGTCCACTCTTGTGTTTATTCAAGATGAGTCACTATGAAGCTCTCCCCACTTGAAGCAGAACTTTGGCAGAGGCTTAGTATGAGAACGGTTCTCACCCTAGCTCCCCCTCCCCAAGGAGGGCACCACTGAAGTCTGGCTTTAGGAGAAGGGAAGTGGGAACTCTAAACAGAAGGAAGATTCCAGGTTCCTGCAAATCCCAGCTTATCCTATTAGTTAGAAGGGAGGATGGACTATTGAAAATCCAGCAGTGGAGAGTGACTCAACAAATCCAGGGCATTGAGAGGCAGACAGGGACCAGGGAGTGCTCTTTCCAGGGTCCTAGACAAGATCAGGGGACGGTGTGGGCCCCGCCCAGGGAGGAAGGGGTGAGGACCTGGGGAGTTTAACCAGACTGGCCCACTCTCCGCTTCATACTTCCTGATCTTTGCAAAATAACAACGAAAATTTTTTCAGGATAAACTAATTTAGTATGCTGCTGTGCAGGTGTCTGGAGTAATGTACTGACTGTGGTGGTGAGACACACTGTGTGTGGGGTCCTGGCTTAGGAGCTTACACCCCTCGTTGAATTTAGTCCTCACATTTAAGCCCCCGGCTGTGTCATCCCCAGAGACTGACGAGCATCTGGAAATGAAGGGATTGGCCCCAAGGTCACAGCTTGTGAGGGGTAGAGCCAAGATTCGAACACATGTCTGTCTGGCTTAGAGGCTGGTGCTTTTTATAGCACCCATAATAAAAACTCAAAATCAAACTGGCAGCAGGGCAGTTAAGTAAACCATAAAGATGGAGATTAGGAAACGAGTTCTGACCTCCTCGAAGGCAAACATGGGCTCTGACTGGAGTCTGGAGTTGGGGGGAAGAACTGGGTGAAGAGCACAGGCTTTGGAGTTCCGAAGACTTGGGTTCAAATCCCGGCTCTGCTCTCACTGCTGTGTGACCTTGAGCAGGTGGCTTGACTTCTCTGTGCCTCAGTGTCCCCCAACTGTAGGGAGGATGCAGCTTACCTAGGTTTGCTATGAGGTTTAAATGGGAATGATCCAGTAATGGAAAGCTTCTGGTACAGGGGCTGCCACATAATGAGTAGCCAGGAACTGTCAATAGCCATTTCCATGACATGCAGGTGATGGGTAGAACATTCACATGATTCCAGGTGCTGACATCTTGGTCAGCAGAAGGGAACAGTACAAGGCCAGCCAGGCTCACCCCCACCCACTGCGGCCTGCCTTTCTCTGTAGCTGACCTCCTCCTTAAAGTGCTTCAGTGAATCAGTGGGTGTGAGGCTGTGAAACCTGAGCCTGCACTCAGGGTGGCAACGGGAACAGATGTTTGGAGTGGTCACAGGCTGTGTGCCAGGCTGTCCTCCTTCCTCCACGGGTGTTACCTCTGCTCCTCCCCGTGGGCTTCACTCTCCTCCAAGTTCACCAGGAGGCAAGGCCGATTCTCAGAGAGGGGAGCATGTGGGGAGGGTGTGGCCCAGTCCAGCTTGAACTCGGGTCCAGCTGGCTTCCAGCCTGAACTCTTTCTGCTACACCTGTTCCCTCCACTGGAAACTACCTGTTGCCTGCTTCCCAGCTCTCTTGCAGGAGGAAACAGGGGTGTCTTTTCCCTTCAGATTGATGATCAGCCACCTAATGTGAACCCACACACATTTCCAAAGAACCTGGCTGAGTGACTGCAGACAACTTCCCAGGTCCTAAGCCGGGGCCAGGCCATGTTGGGATGCTGGGGCCCAGGAGAGCCCTTGGGGAAGGAAGGCAGAGTGGCCTTGGACAGGTGTCCTTGCCTTCACCCCACCTGTGACCTTTGCCCAGCCTTGGTTAAAGTGACTGAAGTGACCTCAGCCCCCTCTGGAAAGACCAGTTTCCCCAGCCTCAGGGGACAGCTTGCTGGGAGATTTCTGCTCTGCTCCCCTGAGGGTTTCACAGGACCTGTCCTCCTCTCTGACCCCATCTCCTAGCACTTCCTTCCTGGTTCATCAGTAACTCTGGCTGCCTTTGTTTTTTCTCAAACACACCAGACTTATTCCTGCCCCAGGGCCTTTGCACTTGCTGTTCCTGCTGCCTGGATTGTTCATCCTTCCATTCTTCCCATGGCTGGCTCCTTTTCATCAGTCAGGGCTCAAGTCAAATGTCTGCTCTTCAGAGAAACCCTCCCTGACCATCCCAGCTAGAGCTCTCTATCTTCCTCCACTTCAGTACTCTCTATGGATCTTGTTTTTCTCCTTTGCACTTATGACTGCAGTCTGAGACTGCCTTGTATATTTGATTGCTTCTTTATTTTCTGTGCCTACCAGAACGCCAGCTCCATGAGAGAAAAGTTCCTGAGTTTGGTTCCCACTGTGTCCTCAGCCCTAGAACCGTGCCTGGCCCATTGCAGGTGTTCACTAAATATTTACTGAATGGATGAAAGAATAATCTAACTTGGTTCTCATAACAACCCTACTACAGTAGTGTGGTAGAGGAACAGCGGTTGCTAATTCTTCGTTGCTCTTCCCAGGCAGAGGTGGAGGCTCTCCTCCCTCCCTGTGAATCTGGACTGGGCCTGTGACTCATGCTGACCAATGGAATTGGTGGCAGAAATAAGGCCATGTGACTTCTGAAGCTAGGTCTTAAGAAGCCTTTCAGCTTTTGCCTGGTGTCTTGGAACACTCTCTAGGGAAGCCAGCTGTCATGTGAGAGGTCTGACTAGCCTGAGTCTGCCATACAGTCAGGAAGCCCAAGCAACCATGTGGTGCCAGACATATGAGTGAAGAAAGTATCTTGCACCTGCAGCCCCAGGTGCCCTCGCTCTGCAACCACATGACCAAGCCCTGCCCAGCTGAGCCTAATCAATGGACACAACTGTGAGAGATAATAATAAAGCATTTTAAGCTACCAACTGTTGAGGTGATGTTACACAGCAGTATATACGGATTACTGATAAGAAAGGAACACAGTCTTCATTTCTCAGGTCAAAGAAACCAGGGCATTGAAAGGTGAAATGACTTACCCACAGTACTTGGCAGAGTGGGTGCTCCAGCTTGGATTGTCTCCAAGGCCTGTGCTTTTAACTTCTAGGCCACATCCCTCTGAAGCTAATTCCTATTTGTTCTTTCTGATTTTTTTTTTTAAAACATGGCTGGTGGTCAGTATCAGGTTGAGAGCTGGTCCTGAGGACTTTCTTCCTTCTCATTGTAGATCTTCATAAACAATGAGTGGCATGATTCTGTCAGCAAGAAAACTTTCCCCACCATCAATCCATCCACTGGGGATGTCATCTGTCATGTAGCTGAAGGGGACAAGGTGAGATATGGTAACTTAAACTTCAGGGCAGGGCTGAGTGGGTTGGGGGTGCACAAGGATGGTTTCATTCTCTAACATGTTTTTTTATGGTTGAAACTGTGTGTGTATTACTTTCATAACTAAAAATGCCAATTAAACTTTTTGAGTTAAGTGAAACCACAGAAACTCTTCCTTGCAGGTAAAAGTGCTAGATTGTACCCGGGTTCAAGAATTTGTACAGTTGTGCAAAGAAGATGTGGCACATAAATACAATGGAATATTACTCCACCATAAAAAGAAACGAAACTGAGTTATTTGTAGTGAGGTGGATGGACTTAGAGTCTGTCATACAGAGTGAAGTGAGAGAAAAATACTGTATGCTAACGCATATATATGGAATCTAAAAAAAAAAAAAGGTACTGATGAACCTAGTGGCAGGGCAGGAATAAAGACGTAGACAGACGTAGAGAATGGACTTGAGGACACGGCGGGGAGGGGGAAGCTGGGGCGAAGTAAGAGTAGCATCGACATATATACACTACCAAATGTAAAATAGATAGCTAGCTAGTGGAAAGCAGCAGCATAGCACAGGGAGATCAGCTCCGTGCTTTGGGACAACCTAGAGGGGTGGGATAGGGAGGGTGGGAGGGAGACTCGAGAGGGAGGGGATATATGTGTGCATGTGGCTGGTTCACTTTGTTGTGCCACAGAGGCTAGCACAGTATTGTGAAGCAGGTTATACACCAATAAAGATATATTAAAAATAAAATATAAAAAAATTCATACAGTTGCAGAATTGTAGACTTGGAATTTAATTTGAGAACATCTAATCCAGTCTGTCCATTTCAGACCTGGAAGTTGAAGGTCAGAGAAGGGAAGTACAGAGCTAGATGGAAATCTTCTTCAGCAGAATTCAGATCTCCTGAGATCTAGCTATGGTGTCTATAGTATATTTGGATTTGATTATATGTACCCATAGTAATGAAAAAATACTAATTTTAAAGTTAAAAATTAGACTTTCAGGGGCTCCCCTGGTGGCGCCGTGGTTGAGAGTCCGCCTGCCGATGCAGGGGACACGGGTTCGTGCCCCGGTCCAGGAAGATCCCACATGCCGCGGAGCGGCTGGGCCCGTGAGCCATGGCTGCTGAGCCTGCGCGTCCGGAGCCTGTGCTCCGCAACGGGAGAGGCCACAACAGTGAGAGGCCCGCGTACCACAAAAAAAAAAAATTAAACTTTCAGTAAAAAACATTTCATTTATTAAAATAGAAAAAGCATTAAAAATAATTCAAGAATGCCTCCTGTCCTCTGCTTTAAAACAGTCTTCTATATGTACATTTAAGGCCTTTCTCCCTTTGCTAAAAGAAAGTGTGAATACTTTCCTGGCTCATAGGGTAGTCTAATGGTAAATGTATTTAATATTAATGAAAACCATGCTCCGTACCTCCTGATACACATCTCCCTATATGGAAAATGCTAGCTGTGTTGATTTTATTGCTTTCCCAGGAGAGGGAAGCTGGTTAAACCTGCATTAGTTGGAGACTGCCAGTCGTCTCCGAAGGAATGGTTAATTTCACTGGGCTTGTTTTGAAAGGAAGAGGGGGAAAATGGCCAATTTCTTAGTGCTGATCCCTGAATGCCTCTCCCTACGTTAACTCTTTGGGGGATTTTGAAATGGAAACCATCAGGATCCTCATTCCCACCATGACTGCTGGGAAGGAGAGAAGCCCAGTCATTTAATTCTGAAGCTGGTCAAACAGAGCCCTTTTGAGGCTGGGAGGAACTGTTTGGGGCAGTTCCCACACAGGCATTGACTGAAGCTCCTGTGGGCACGTTCGGCAGCGGGGCAGGAGGCGTTTGGAGGTGGTTATTGCTGAGAAGGCCTGAAGTACCTCGGTGGGTATTTTCCAGGAAGACGTGGACAGGGCAGTGAAGGCTGCCCGGGCTGCATTCCAGCTGGGCTCGCCGTGGCGCCGCATGGATGCGTCCAAAAGGGGCTGGCTGCTGAACCGCCTGGCTGATCTGATTGAGCGGGACCGGACCTACCTGGCAGTAAGTTCTCTGCCCTCTCCCCTCTCATCCCACATGGCGAATGGATGTCCCACGGATAGCCAGGAAAGTGTTGCCTTGCTGACAAGTAACTGGCCAGAATGGCGTAGGCTGGACACCTTTGGGGTACCCTCCTGTACCAACCTGGGAAGCCTCTTAGTGTTTCCTTTGATGCAGTGGGTTTGGCTAAGAAAGGAGGAGACTCGGGTGGGGAGGGGGCTATGATGGGGAAACCTTCCTGGAGAGAGACCCCCCAGAGGGATGGACACCTCTCCCAGACCCTCTCTGTGTGGTGGGCCTCCTCCCTGTCTGCAAGAGGCAGAAGAAACCAGGAGGCAATACCCTCTCCTCCCCCAGTTCATACTGCACATAGCAGCCAGAGTGAAGCTTCTAGAAGGCAAATTATACCATGGCACTCTGCTCTTAAGCCTTCCATCACATTCTGTGTCCTTAGGATAAAGCCCTGTTCCCTCAACATAATCTACTAGGCCTTCCTGATCTGGCTCTATCTCCCAACTGTGGCCCTCACACACAGAGCTCAACTCACCAGCTTTCCCTCAGCTTCTTCGCTGCCAAGCTTTGGGCCTTTGCACATGCTGTTTCCTCTGCCCAGGGTACTCTTCCCTCTGTCACCATTCATACCTTCCCCTTTGCTTTGTTCCTCTTACATATCCTTCAGGTTTTAGCCTAAAGGGTGCTTCTCAGGCTGGAGTTTCTCCAGCTGGGTTGGGCACTTTGTAACACTCTTTTAACACTTGTGACTAATTCATGTCATTATTTGCTGGCTTTTTGCTCTTTTTTCTTTTTTTTTTTTTAACATCCTTATTGGAATATAATTGCTTTACAAAGGCATTTTGTTCTATAAGCTCCATGATCGCCTCTGTATTCCTAGCACCTGGATCCGCCATAGAGTAGAAGCTTGAAAAAAATATAGTGAAATGATTGAATGAGAAGTTGGTGCATCCTTCCTCTCATCCCCCTCCTCTTGCTCTCTGCCATTGAAGAGGCCCAGAAATGCCTCAAAGTTCAGCACAAAGGGGCCACCAGCCCTTCTCAGACCATGCTGAGCCTCAATGCTGTTTGTCACCCGATTTACTGATTCATTCCTGTGCCCCCGTGTCCGTGTTGATCTTGTTGTCTTTGCTCAGGCCTTGGAGACCCTGGACAACGGCAAGCCCTACGTCATTTCCTACCTGGTGGATTTGGACATGGTTCTCAAATGTCTCCGGTATGGGCTCAGGCTTCCTGTTCTTTGTTCTGGCCGTGCCAGAGGGGAGGGAGTGTTGCTGGAGGGGTGGAAACAGAATAATGTAAAAGGATCCACAGGAGTTGGAGAAATGTATTCTAGTTAGACTCCATCTCATGGGAATCATCCCTCAATACCAAAACTGTAATTGAGTCATACACGTTTTCTCTTTCAGTTTTGGTAATTTATATGTTAGTTGGAATTTGTCCATTTCTTCTAGGTTATCTAATTTGTTGACTACAGTTGCACATAACATTGTCTTATAATGATTTTTATCCCGTTTTTATAATGTCCCCACTTCCATTTCTGATTTTAGTTATTTGTGCTTCTCCCTTTTTTTCTTAGTCTGGCTAAAGGTTTGTCAATTTAGTGAATGTTTTCAAAGAACCAGCTTGTGGATTTGTTGATTCTCTGTTGTTTTTCATTTCACCCATCTCTGCTCTGATCTTCATTATTTGCTTCCTCTTGCTAGCTTTGGGTTTAGTTTAATCATAAACATTTTAATAACCAAGAAATACAAGATGAGGAATAAGAGCTTTGTCAGAGCCCTTGGGTCATAGGTAACAGGAACTCACTCAGCCTAACTTGGGCAACTGTGGAGAGTGAGGGGTCTGAAATCGAGAAGGCCATTCAGTCTAACTGCTGCCTACTTGCTTCCTTCTTCTCTCGACTACACTGGCCTCTCCTGGGGCCAGTCTGCATGTTGGAACCCGGTTGCTCACACCTGGGCTGGCTGCTGTATGAGTGCTTCCGGCCAGACTAAGCTGCAGTCCCTTAGTCCTCGTGCCAAATTCCTGGAAGGGGGGCCCTGACTGGCTGGCCTTGAGTCTGACCAGATGTGGTTCAGGTGGACAGATCATTGTTCAAATAATGGCTGTTCCTCTGTGACCATGTGGACAGAGGTGGAGGGGAAGAAGCGGTGCCAGAAAAGTATGGGTTGGACAACAAAACTGTAGTTATCCCCCATAACAGGGTTTCTCAACCAGGGCAGTTGCGTCTCCCAGGGGACAGTGGCTAATGTCTGGAGACGTTTTTGGTTGTCACAACTGGGAGGGAGGGGTGCTACTGGCATCTGGTGCATAGATGCCAGGGATGCTTTCAAAATCCTGCAGTGCACAGGACAGCCTCCCACAGCAAAGAATTTTCCAGCCCCAAATGGCAGCAGTGCCAAGATAGAGAATGCTCTGCAAGGACGCCCCAGAGGGAGCAGCCTGGTGAACAGCAGGCAGAGCCCCAGGCCTTCCTGTGTTTTAGCAGAGTGCCTCTGTGCCCATTAAATACCTGTTCTGAGGCGTGCAAACACACGTAATACAGACCTGGGAAGAAGGGAGCAGCGATGCCTTAATTCGTACAGATTGGCAACTCCGTGGCTATTTTTCTCCCTGGCGTCACAAACCTATGTTCACACCCAGGTCAAGTCTGGTCTCAGGCTAACCTCAGCAGACACATTCATTTCATAAATCTCTCTTTTACATTGCATGTTGCATCTCTCCCCCATCTTTCATTCTTCCTACTTCCCTGAAAATCATCACATACTATAAACACATGACTCTTCTTTTCCCCCCAGCTCTAATTTGCTGTGTTTTTGCCATTTGTGTCCCTGTGTGTCTGGATGGTAAGCTTTACAGGGTTGGGACCCAGTCATTGATTTGTTTCTGGTCACTGTTCACTCAGTCTTAGTACAATGCTCTGCACACAGCAAGTGCCAGCTGTTAGATGGGTTTGCACTTTCCCACTAGAGTCGATCCATGGTTCTCAGATGCTAATCTGTGGTGCTGGGCTGGTGCGACAGTCACAGTTTAATAAATCTGAATGTTTATTAAAAATACTGATTCCTGGGCATCAGCCCCAGAGTCAGTTGAGTAGGTCAGAAGTGGGTACCTGGAATTTGGTGTTTTTTATGAGCACCCCAGGTGATTCTGAGGCTTAGAGGTTAGTTACCGAGAATGAATTATTGTGACCCTAGCAGTTAAGTCTTTCTGGAAATAAGCCCAGAGCCAGGGCAATTATCAGAAAGACCCAGTTGGACCAGTTTGAGTTTTCTCTTTCTGCCAGAGTTTACAGGGGTCCCTGACAGTCATTGACGGAATTTGGATTTTTTTTTTTTTTTTTTTAAGTTACTATGCAGGCTGGGCTGATAAGTACCACGGAAAAACCATTCCCATCGATGGGGACTACTTCAGCTACACCCGCCATGAACCTGTGGGAGTGTGTGGGCAGATCATCCCGGTGAGTGTTAGACTCATAATAAACAAATGAAGGTTTATCAGGAGTGCTGTGAGAGGCAGCAATCTTGGGCAGGTTCATTGCCAAGGTGGGAGGGTCTGTGGGGTGATGTTGGAAGGCGGCCTGGGCAGTGGTTGAGAACATGGTCTTTAACAAAGCCAACCAGCCCTGCCACGGGTGAACTCTGTGACCTTGGACAAGTCACTTATCCCCCTAGGACTTGGTTTCCTTATCTGAAAAGTAGAAGTGATAGTAGCTGTCTTAGGGCAGTAGGGAGGATTGAAGGCGGTGATGTAGCATGGTGCCTAGTATGGAAAAGCATGAATGCGAGTCACTAATGTTATCATCCACCACCTGCCTTGTTTATCTGTCTTAAATCTACAATTGAGTGGTGAGGGGAACACGAGAGGTTCAGAGAACCTGGTGTTGCTTCTGCTCCCTGGTTGCCACTTTCTGCTGCCAGTGCAGCTCTCGGCCGAGATTTCGGGAGTGGCTGTTGTTGATTGCAGTGGAACTTCCCGCTCTTGATGCAAGCATGGAAACTGGGCCCAGCCTTGGCGACTGGAAACGTGGTTGTGATGAAGGTGGCTGAGCAGACTCCACTCACTGCCCTCTATGTGGCCAACTTGATTAAGGAGGTGCGTGGCTTGCGTCCATCTTGACCTCTATATGCCTTTGTAGAGGCTTGCTCTATAGGAGTGCTGATGAGGGGCCCCCGTAGTGGGGACGGGTATTTGTAGAGAAGGGAGTGAACCCCCCTCATCCCTGCTCATCACACTTCAGCTGAAGTGACCCGCACCACCTCTCTTCTACATTGGGTTTCATTGCAAGACCCCTCTGAAGGATGAAAACCATTCTAAGTGAGTGCCATGGGGGCAGGGGCAAAGGGCACAGGGAATCCCACAAAACAGGCTCCTTGCTGCACCATTTGGAATTCCTGAGCAGTACCCGGTAAGACTGCTCACCTGTGTGCTGGGCAGACTGCCGCAGCTTCTGGGAGGGGATGTGTATTCCTCTGTCCAGACCCTTTGGAGCGGGAGAATGACTCCCAGTGTCCCTGGTGTTTGCCTACAGGCCGGCTTTCCTCCTGGCGTGGTCAATATCGTACCTGGATTTGGCCCCACGGCTGGGGCCGCCGTTGCCTCTCATGAGGATGTGGACAAAGTGGCCTTCACAGGCTCCACTGAGGTAAGGCATCCTAGGACCTCAGGCTTGTGGTATGTTTGGCTCAAACGCTGCCAGTCCTCAAAGGATGATGCGTTCAAGACTATCCTGGCGGTCCAGTGGTTAGGACTCGGTGCTTTCACCGCTGTGGCCCAGGTTCAGCCCCTGGTTGGGGAACTAAGATCCCGCAAGCCGTGCAGCGCAGCTAAAATAAAGTAAAATAAGATTAGCCTCTGGGTACTGCATGGGGGTCTACCCCAGGACTGCCTTTGAGTAGCTCAAGTGAGGGGCCCCATGTGTGCCAGCAGGGACCATCAGGGTGGAACCCTTTGTGGATTGGTTGACACTCCAGTTGCTGTAGGGGGGTGGCCTGGCATCCCATGTGGGATAAAGAGGCCAGGACTGTCTATGTGTAGACTTTATAAAGCCCAGAGCTGACTGCCTGCCCAAGGTCAAAGCACCTCGGCTGTGTCAGACTCTTTGACTGGCACTGCCCTGGCAATTAAAGAGAGTGGGCTTTAGGGAGACATGAGTTCAAATCCCAGCCTTGTCATTATGACATGAGGCAATTCACTGAGTGTCTTTGGGGGCTCCATTCATTGTGTTTAAAATGAGGATGGCAGTGGGCTTCCCTGGTGGCGCAGTGGTTGAGAGTCTGCCTGCCGATGTAGGGGACACGGGTGCGTGTCCCGGTCCGGGAAGATCCCACATGCCGCGGAGCGGCTGGGCCCGTGAGCCATGACCGCTGAGCCTGTGCGTCCAGAGCCTGTGCTCCGCAACGGGAGAGGCCACAGCAGTGAGAGGCCCGTGTACCGCAAAAAAAAAAAAAAAAAAAATGAGGATGGCAGTATCTATGCAGTACAGACAGTGGGTGTGGTGTAGTGGGAAAGATAATGCGCTTTGGAGTCAAACTAACTGTTTCAGCAGCACTTACTTAGCTATGCGACCTTAGGCAAGTTAGCCTCCTGAAGCCTCCTTTTCCCCACCTATAAAATAGGGATAATAACTGTGCCCACCTCCCGGGGTTGGCCTGAGTGAGATAAAGCTTATGATGTATTCAGCAAAAGTCTAGCCCAGAGTAAGTGCTCAGTGAGTGAATGGATGAGTGAGTGCCGCTCTGTGCCAGGCCCCGGAGAGACAAAGACATATAAGCTGCCTGGGGATTCCTTAAACATAATCACCTTGAAAGCAGGGACAAAATTCATTTTTCCTATCTTGAATTCTTGGAAGCCTTCATTGCATGACTTTAGAGAAGGCATGCTGAATAGTATAATAAAGGTGATCTTTAAAATGATCCCCGAGGTAAAGTTACCTTTAGACATTCAGTCTGTATGCAGAGATGGCGGTTGCCGGAGGGCAGAACTGTGGCCTAGATGACACAGTCCAGGCTCTTTCTTGGCTTAGTCACCACCTAAATTAATGCCTCAAGGGGATGTTGAGAATCTTGCAGATGGGATGGTTTCTTTCTTTCTTTTTAAATTAATTTATTTTTGGCTGTGTTGGGTCTTCATTGCTGTGCACGGGCTTTCTCTAGTTGCAGCGAGCAGGGGCTACTCTTCGTTGCAGTGCGCGGGCTTCTTTTTTTTTTTTTTAACATCTTTATTGGGGTACAATTGCTTTACAATGGTGTGTTAGTTTCTGCTTTATAACAAAGTGAATCAGTTATACATATACATATGTTCCCATATCTCTTCCCTCTTGCGTCTCCCTCCCTCCCACCCTCCCTATCCCACTCGGGCTTCTTATTGCAGTGGCTTCTCCTGTTGCGGAGCACGGGCTCTAGGCGCAGGCTTCAGTAGTTGTGGCTCGCGGGCTCTAGGCCCGCGGGCTTCAGTAGTTGTGGCACATGGGCTTAGTTGCTCCGCGGCATGTGGGATCTTTCTGGACCAGGGCTCGTACCCGTGTCCCCCTGCATTGACAGACGGATTCTTAACCACTGTACCACCAGGGAAGTCACATGGGATGGTTTCTTGACCGCGGTATGTGTGCTCATTCAACAGATAAGCACAGGGGTTCTTTGTGCCAGGCTCTTGGAATATGGAGGTGAGAAGCACCCCATCCTTGCCCTGTGCTAGGAGATACCATTTAAAACACTGTGAGAATGAGGCAGGATAGCAGGTCTGAACTGGTGCTGGATGCAGTTTGCCCAAATGTGAATTCTGACTCCACATTTACTGTGTGACTTTGGGCAAGTGACTTGACCACTCTGAGCTATAGCTCCCACATTTCTATATCAAGGGAAAGAGTCGGCCCTACCTCTGAGGTTGTTGTGAGGGTTGAACTTAATGCACACAAAACACTTAGCACAGTGTCTGGTATGTAGGTGGTGCTGAGTGTGTAGAAGCCACACAGCAATGACCCTGCTCGTGTCGTTACTGACATTGTCATCCTACGAGCTCAGAGGATGGGGCAGTGATGGTAAGTGAATGGCCAGATTTGGTGAAATTCTCCAGGTCTCTTGTAGTCCAGCTACTCCCTCAGGTTGCGGGGGCTTCCGTTCTGTGTGTCTGAGAACATTTGGTTTTGTTTTCCTCTGCTGAGTTTGTCTCTGTTCCCGCTTCCCTGTAGGTTGGCCACCTAATCCAGACTGCTGCGGGGAACAGTAACCTCAAGAGAGTGACCCTGGAGCTAGGAGGAAAGAGTCCCAATATCATCATGTCAGATGCTGACAGTAAGTTTTCAGGGGGGAGGTCTGATAGCAACCTGCCGCTGGCTCTGTATTCTGTGGTTCCACTCAGTTCCGCAATCCTCAGCATCCCTCGGATTGGTTTCTGCCCCCAGGGCCTCAGGATGAAAGTAAGATTCCTCAGCATGGCCCTGTGGCCTACACGATGTGGCCTCTCCCCCAGCCTTTCTCCTCTCTGCTCCCTGTAATCCAGCCAGGCTGAGCTACTCACTTGCACAAGAATGCAGCCTGCTTTCAGATTAGACTACTTTTCCTCCATCACATCCTTTTTCCTGGTCCTGCTGAGGTGCTCCCAGATTCGTCCTCCTTGAGGGAGTCTTCCCTGATGGCCATAGGCCAGCTGGTTTGGTCCTCCAGCCGCCCTTGGCTCTATTACCATAGTGGGTGATGACCACCGTCCTTCGTGTCTATCTGCCACTTGGTCTCCACACTCAGAGAAGGGAGCGATCGGCCCTGCCTTGTTCCCACACAGAGTCTGGCACCCAGCAGGCATGAACGCTGTTGGTAGTGTTAACGGGTTAAGGGTAGCAGCCACTGGGGCCAGGCTCCTCCTTATCCTCTTCTTATGGTTGCCTTCTGCCTCCGCAGTGGACTGGGCTGTGGAGCAGGCCCACTTCGCCCTGTTCTTCAACCAGGGCCAGTGCTGCTGTGCAGGCTCCCGGACCTTTGTGCAGGAGGACGTTTACACCGAGTTTGTGGAGCGGAGTGTTGCCCGGGCCAGGTCTCGTGTGGTCGGGAACCCCTTTGACAGCCGGACTGAGCAGGGGCCGCAGGTAAGCCCAGTGGTTGCACGCAGGTCTCGGTGTCCGGAGCCACCATGGAGAAGCGGAAAGGGCCTTGGACTCTGAATCCGGCAGGCCTGGCTTCAAGTCTCAGCTCTGCCAGGTACCAGCTGTGTGCCCTTGGGAAGCCACATGCTCTCTCCGAGCCACCATTCTCTCATCCATAAAGCCTGTCCTTCGTAACTCACAGAGTGGCCGTGAAGTGGAAATTAATAATGGAAAGCCCTTTGTAAATTACATACACATAATAAATATGAGGAATGGCTGTGAGAAAGGGAATGCATGTTTCCTGGACCTTGGCCATCCATATAAATGCATCTACCAGAAAGACACACACATACCTGTTGTTAATCGCAGTTACGTCTGGGAGGAGGGCGGAGGGCTGTTGTAGCAGAGGGACTTCATTTCACTTTATACTCTTCTGAGCTGTTTGATTTAAAATTTAAAAAAAATTTTTTTTTTTTACAGTGAGCATGTATTCATTTTAACTAATAAAAATACAGTCAATAATAATTATAACAAAAGGAAACACAGTGCCTCACCCCATCACATCCTGATCCTTTTTCCAGCATTGGCCTTAGACCCAGCCTGTCTTGGGCTCACTCTCCACAGGGCCCTGTGCTGGCCTCCTCCAGCCTCCTCCTTCCAGGGATGAGGAATCCACTGGGTCAGGGATGCTTCCTCCCACAAATCCCTTGCACGCGGCCCTGAGCCCACTTCTGGGGCCAACAGGGGCGTCTCTGCAGGCTTCATTGTCCTGGGGATGTCTGCGTTCCTTGTGTCTACTCCCCAGGCTCCAGTGCTGGCCAAGGCAGCCTTTTTTTTTTTTTAATTAATAGATTCTATTCCTTTAGAAAAATGAGCAGAAAGTACAGAGTTCCCATATATCCCCTAACCTCCCCATCCTCTAGTTTCTCCTATTATTAATATCTTGCATTGGTGTGATACGTTTGTTATAATTTGATGAGCCAGTATTGATATATGATTATTAAATGAAGTCCGTAGTTTACATTAGAGTTCACTCCTGGTGTTGTACATTCTGTGGGTTTTGACAAATGAATCAAGACATGTACCCATGATTACGGTATCACACAGAATAGTTTCAGTGCCCTAAAAATCTCCTGTGCTCCACCAGTTCATTCCTCCCTCCCCCTAACCCTTGAACCACTGATCTTTTTACTGTCTCTATAGTTTTGTCTTTTCCAGAATGTCATATAGTTGGAATCATATAGTCTGTAGCCTTTTCAGATTAGGCTTCTTCCTCTTTTCCTTTCTTTTTCCCCCAGATTGCCTTCTTTTACTTAGCAATGTAATTTTAAGTTTCCTCTATGTCTTTTCGTGACTTGATGGCTCATTACTTTTCCTGGCTGAATAATATGCTACTGAATGGATAGGCCACATTTTCTTTATCCATTCATCTGCTGATAGACCCTTGGGTTGTTTCTACTTTTTAGCTATTGTGAATAGTGCTGCTGTGAATCCCAGCGTCTTTTTTTCTCTCATTTTTCTTTGTGGTTTGTAGCTATATAATTATTAAGGTAATACAAATTTGTATTAAAAACTTCATAAAAAAGAGTTTAAAGTAAAAAATAAGATCCCCTTGTCCCCTTCATGTCCATTCCTCATAGGTAACCACATACACACAGAGTTACATTTTGGCATGTTTGTTTTAGCAAAAGTAGGGTCATATAATATATATCATCCTACAAGCTTCCCCCCTCTTTACAGAACATCTTAGGCTGTCATTCTGTGTCTGTCTGTGGACAGGTCTGTTGTTAATGATGCCAACATATGGGTGTGCCATATTAACCAGCTCCTCTACTGATGCATACTTGGGATTGTTTCCACTTCTTGCTTCTGTAAGATGTTCCCCAGTGACTATCCTTGTTCAGGTCCCTTTGTCACATGTAGAATAAATTCCTAGAAGTTAAATAGCTGGGTCAGAGGATATGAACATCTAATTTTTTGTCTGATATTAATAAGCCATTTGCCCGAAGAGCTGTACCAGCTTATAGTCCTTTCTCTTTTTTTTTAAATTGAGGTGTAATTGACCTATAATGTTGTATCAGTCCTTCTAATAATGTATGAATATTACAGAGTATGCAGCATACCCTTGGTATCAATGTATTTTCTTACTATTTAAAATTTTTAGTAATCTCATACTTGAAAAACAAAAACAGTAGGCTTGATATTCATTTCTTTGAGGGCTAATGAGTTTGGTGGAATCTATTCTTGTTTTGGGCCTTGCTTATTCATGATCTGGCCATTTCCCAGTTGGCTTCTTGCCTGTGTGGTTCTAAGCCTGAAGCTGGGAGAGGTATGGCTGTAGCATCTCTGTAACTCTGGGCTCCTTCTCCCTCAGGTGGATGAGACTCAGTTTAAGAAGGTCCTTGGCTACATCAAATCTGGGAAGGAGGAGGGGGCGAAGCTGCTGTGTGGTGGAGGGGCGGCTGCTGACCGTGGCTACTTCATCCAGCCCACCGTGTTTGGAGACGTGCAGGATGGCATGACCATCGCAAAGGAGGAGGTTAGCATGCGTCCAGCGCTCGAGGGAATGTTCCTAGGAGGAGAAGCGGACAGTTCAGTCCAGCATCTTGACCCAGGACCCATCCGCTGGCCTTGGGCCAAATCCTGGCTCTATGCATAAGACAAATGATTTGCAATTCACTTCTGATCTTGTGCCTCTCCTCTTCAGTCTCTTATGGCTGCCAGTGGTTGGGGAGAAAGTCTGAATTCCCCAGCAGAGCCTACAGGTCCTTTGTGTTCTGCTCCCTGCGAGCTGTGAGTTAAAGGAATGACTCTTCCCAGCCCTTCTCATGGCCTTCGTGTAAGCAGACACTGGACTAGATCAAAGGGCTGACTTCCCCACATGGCGAGAGTCCCTTGATCTTCTCTCCCCCTTGGCACTGATTATGAAGGTAGGGCAGCAACTCCATCTCATTCATTCGTTCATTTCACAAAATTTTTTTTTTAACATCTTTATTGGAGTATAATTGCTTTACAATGGTGTGTTAGTTTCTGCTCTATAACAAAGTGAATCAGCTATACGTATATATATATCTCCATATCCCTTACCACAAATAATTTTTGAATTCCTACTATGTGCAAGGTGCTCTACAGACACTGGAGATCCAGGGGTATCCGACATGTGTACTCTGCCCTTGTGGATTCAGACTCACTCCACTTCCCCCAGCAGGATGAAGCCCTTTAGCGGCCCTATGCAGGGAAAACATTATACTGCCACCCCCTCTCATGGATAATTCAAAATAAAATAATATTAAAATGCAAAATCAGGGTAAGAGAGTACAACAGAGTTCTGCCTCTTTTCCCATCATGACTACTTCGATGCTATTTTTTTTTTTTAATCTTGATGGAAATGGAAAATATCCATTTTCTAGAAGGGCAGGGGCTGCCTTTGCTTTGCTAGTGCCCGAAGTGCAAGATGCCCCGTCTCGCAATCCTCGCTCCAACCATGATGGGCTCCTGGCAGTCTTCTCGCACCTCCGTCTTGACACTCTCCACCCAGTCCTAGAATCAGTGATTTCTTCAAGAAGTCCTAGTTTCTTTAGTGGAGAATGGGATGTTTTAAGAATGGGTGCTGCGTGTGCCGGTGACTGGAACTCCATTTCCCTCCTCCCTGCTCCTCATCCTCACTCTGGTTTGGCCAGTTTCTGCTCGTGTGGTGTCACAGCTTGACTGTCACCTCTCGAGGCCTTCCCTGATCCCCTGCCTCCCATCACTCAGACCAGGTAGCTCCTCTGGGCTCCCACCACTTGTCACGGTCACATGCCAATCACTTGATTACATCAGGATCTGTTCCCCGGGGTCTCTCCCCTGATAGGGCTGAGAGCAGCCACACCCCAACCGCAACAAGCACGCCTAGCTCCCATGTTTTGGTTTCTGAAGCCCACTAAAGCCCACTAAAAGGAACCAGGATGCCTTGAAGAAATGGCTCAGAAATAGGGCAGGGAAAGTATAAGATAAACTCAGAACATCTTGAGATCAGAGACCCTATTTTGTTCATAGCTTTTTCTTCAGCATCTAGTGTGTGCCTTGTTGAATGACTGACTGAAATTCTTTGAAACTAAATTTCCATGTGACCTGTCAGTGCAAGCCCCTACCTCACAGGACTGTTTAGAAATAAGATAAGGTATGTAAGGTCCATGCCACACAGAAGGTAACCAGTCCCCTTAGCTTCCTTCCCTTTGTATTCCAGTGAGTGTGAGAGCTGTCTTCTCCCTCTGGAACCGTTAGGGTGTGTCTGGTGGCTTGCTACCACATCTGGAATGATCTGCTCAATGCTGTGGAAAGCTGGGTAACAGGTGGTTCCGTGTCTGCCCCACCCACCCATTGTGCTCTCTAACCCCAGATCTTTGGGCCAGTGATGCAGATTCTGAAGTTCAAGACCATAGAGGAAGTCGTTGGGAGAGCCAACAATTCCAAGTACGGGCTGGCTGCAGCTGTCTTCACAAAGGACTTGGACAAGGCCAATTATCTGTCCCAAGCCCTCCAGGCTGGCACCGTGTGGTAAGTGCCTCCCAGCAGCCTCTCGCAACCCAGGTAGAGATCCCCAAGCCAGGGTCTTCTGGAATCCACTACTCACATCCCAGAATTGGGGTGCCGGGCTTAGTTCCTCCTGGGTCAGGGTGTGGTATAGCAGATGGGGATGTCCTTCCCCCTCTCCTCCAGATGAAACTTCCCTCCGGTGCATATGCCCATGCAGCTGTTCTTGGGCAAGCAGATGGATGACTGGGGCTCCTTACCAAGCTGTAACAAGAGCAGGAGACCAGAGCTGAGGGCCCACATCTATGTAAACACTGGTCTTAAAAGCTTAGCACCTATGGCACACCCACTAGGATGGCTGTAATTTATTTATTTTTAATTTTTTAAAAAAAATTATTTTATTTTTGGCTGTGTTGGGTCTTTGTTGCTGCACGTGGGCTTTTCTCTGGTTGCAGCAAGTGGGGGCTACTCTTTGTTGTGGTGCGCGGGCTTCTCATTGTGGTGGCTTCTCTTGTTGTGAAGCACGGGCTCTAGTCATGTGGGCTTCAGTAGTTGTGGCTTGCGGGCTCTAGAGCGCAGGCCTAGTAGTTGTGGCGCACGGGCTTAGTTGCTCCGTGGCATGTGGGATCATCCTGGATCAGGGCTTGAACCCATGTCTCCTGCACTGGCAGGCGGATTCTTAACCACTGTGCCACCAGGGAAGCTCCAATGGCTGTAATTTAAAAAACAGAAAATACCAGGTGTTGGTTAGGATGTGGAGAAACTGGAACCCTTACACATAGCTGGTGGGAATGTAAAATGTTGCAGCCACTAGAAAAGTCTGGCAGTTCTCCATAAGTTAAACATAGAATTATCATAGGACCCAGCAATTCCACTCCTGGGTACATACCCAAGAGAAAAAAAACATACATCCACACAAAAAAGTGTATCTGAATGTTCATAGATTAGTCACAATAGTCAAAAGGTGGAAATAACCTAAATGTCCATCAACTGATGAATGGATACACAAAATGTGGTTTATCTGTGCGATGGAATATTCAGCCATAAAAAGAAATGAAGTACTGATAACCTGCTACAACATGGAAAACATAATACTAAATGAAATAAGCCAGACACAGAAGGTCACATATTATATGATTCCATTATATGACGTGCCCAGAATAGACAAATCCATAGAGAGAGAAAGTAGATTAGGGGCTGCCAGAGGCTGGAGGAGGGGGGGGAATGGGGAGTAACTGCTTATTGGGTATAGGGTTTCTTTCTGGGGTGATAAATGTTCTGGAATTATATAGAGGTAATGGTTGCACAACATTGTGAATATATTATAAAGCACTGAATGTACTATAAAGCACCTTTAAAGTGGTGAGTTTTAAATTCAGTTAAAATTTAATAATTAAAAAAAATTGCCCCAAAAAGCTTAATACCCAATTAGCAAAAATGATTCATTGAAATGGGAAGGATGAGATGACTTATGGCTTTATTTCATGTGGCCTGCTTTTGACTTATATATAGCTAGCTATTAGTAGGGTTCTACCCATCCATTTTTCTCAATAAGATTTTAGAACAATACAGGAGGTCTGAGGGGTATGATGCTTATCCTCCACCCCAAAAGTTACTTCTGAAATCTCATCTTAAATTATAGGGTCAACTGCTATGATGTGTTTGGGGCCCAGTCACCATTTGGTGGCTACAAACTGTCTGGGAGCGGCCGGGAGCTGGGAGAGTATGGGCTGCAGGCATACACTGAAGTGAAAACTGTGAGTATGGGCACCTTCTCAGCCCTCTCCCTCGTGCTGGGGTCCATCAGTATTGACTGCTAGTTTCTTGTTTTAAGCCATGGAAGCTACCAAAGAGGGTAAAGACCCAGTCTCTGCTGTGTCTCATGAGGAATAAGTAGGGACTTGACCACCACTATGCCTACACAGTCCTTTGCTGGGCTTTGTTATACACTGAGTTCTGTAAAACCTGAGAGGAGGCAAAGATCCCAGTGGGCTGAAGCAGCGAGGAAAAACTTCTAATAAGAATCAAGCTACGAGGCATTAGATATCAAGGGGCGTATCCTTTGCTTCTGCAATCCTGAAGAACTAAGCAGAAATAGAAAGAAAGCTTTACTTCCCTAAATAGCCATCACAGCATTCTCCAACAGGGAAAAATCAGATGTAACCTAAATGCCCAATAAATTATGGAATATTAAGTAGCTGTTAAAGTATTTTTGTAGAATATTTGATGTGAAAAATGCTTATCCTTTAAAGTAAAAAAGGAGGATACAAAGTGATATATGCAGTATAAGCCCAACTTTAAAACTGTATATGCCCATATACAGATACTCAGATATCTTTATCAAAGTGAAAAAAGACAGGAAAGAAAGATACTAAGGTAAAAATGATTTTCTGTCTACAATGAATACTAATTATAATTTAACCAGGAAACATACTCACAATGATATTTTAAGAAAAGAGAAATGGGCACAGGGCAAGCAAACCAGCCTGGGGGTGGGGGGCGGCGATGGGAGCAGGATGAGAAAGGGGGAACAGAGCAGGAAAACGTAAACAGTGGTCTTCATTCAGTATATACTATATAGCGTGAAACTCTAATAAGATACAACCTAAGCTCTCAAGAAGATCACTGGAATAAAGTAAACATGTTTACTTGTTTATTGAAATGTTTCCATCATATACAAGAGGTGAGACCCAGATTTGATATTGACATTGAGATGTCATTAGCCTATAACTGTTCATCAAAACAATAGTTATGGAGGAGATTATTTAGGTATGGAGTGAGGGAGGAGGGAGGCCTAGGACTGAGCCCCAAGGAACTGCAGTATTTAAGGATTGACTGGAGGGCAGTGGAAGAGCCTGAAAAGGAGAGGCTTGAGTTGAGGTGATTTGTGGAGGAAGCCAACTGTAAGCTGCGAATGCTGGGGCCCTCAGGAAATGAGATGTTGGGGAGAACTCGAGAAGGCTTTTGAAGAAATGGCAGGACTTGATGGCTTAGGAGGGTTAGAGGATGTGGGTGAAGGGGGCAAAGCTGATTCAGCCCAGCATCCACACTGTGCTTGGTGCTCATGATAAAGAGTCCTGTTAAAAAAAAAAAAAAAAAAAAATCCTGTATTTTGAGCTTTAGGAACTTGAATGATAACACTAACAAAAATAAGGATTTTTGTGTTATCATTCACTAACAAAAATGACTGTTGCATGCTAAAGGTCTCAGAAGTCAAGTTTGCAAGGGGGACTGATGAGAAAATTTCTTTTTATTTTTACTGAAAGTTTACTTTGTGCCAGGATCTGTGCTACACTGTCTTATGTATGTTACATCATTTAATGCTCACAACAACCCCATGAAAGAGATATTGCTGTTACCCCATTTTACAGATGAGGGAACGAGTCACACAGAGGTGAAGCACTTGCCCAGTAGCGGGGAACGATGGGATTCAACCCCATATCCATCTGAATCTGGAACCTTCCCCCTAACACACTGAGACACCTGTGAGCTTGAGCACATTATCTTTTCCTGGCTCTGATTCTTGTGGAGGAACATACGGATCTCGGTCAGGGTCTCTCAGCCTTGGAACTGTGGACACTTGGGGTTGGATAATTCTTTGTGGTGGGGCTGTCAAGTGCAGCGTAGGATGTTGAGCAGCATCCCTGACTTTTGCCCATTAGATGCCTGTAGCAACCCTCCCCCCAACTGTGACAATCAAAAATGTCTCCAGACATTGCCCACTGTTCTCTGGGGGGCACAGCTGTCCCCGGTTGAGAATGACTAGGTCAAGGGGAGGCAGAGTGTGATCTCATGCAGAACACAGCCCTAGCGGTTGCTGGGATTGGCCACTGGCCATCGAGATGTTAGAAGTCAGGAAAGCCCTTCTGTTTATAGCTCAGGCATCACCCAGCTGAGGCGGCCTGCAGACCAAAGGGAAGCATGAAGATTTAACAGCTTCTCTGCACCCCTCTTACAGGTCACAGTCAAAGTTCCTCAGAAGAACTCATAAAGAACCATGCTGGCTTTACTCATCCAGTGATGGAAAGTTCAAGGAGATAAGCAACAAAACCAAGAAAAATGACCGTTGCATGCTAAAGGTCTCAAAAGAGAAATTCTGCCAGAAAAATCTCTTGGATCAAGAAAGTTCCAGAATTTGAATCAATAAATAGGGTGGGTGTGGGACAAAGGGTATATGGAAAGCCTTTTAAACTGCAACAATACTACTAGCTTTCAGGGTGATCTTTCAAAGATAGATTCAAATATCTCATCCATTCCTTCTGTAACTTGCCTTAATGGGGGAAGAAAAAGCCATTGTTTACCACTGTTCCATCTTTGAAGTAGCAACTAGCACCTTTCTTTGTATTCTGGACTAAAACTCATTAAAAACAGTGCTGCTCTTCACTTTTTAGGTAACTCTTCCTCCATCTCAACCCAAGGAGATGCTGTCACATAGATATGTTGTCCCCTCTGTGTGTATGTCACATTGTAAACAACTGTCACCCATCCCCTACTGTGGATAAATAGCCTTTGTTTCCTGCACGTAGTTAACAGATGTTTCCGGCCTGCCCATGTGTGGTGGGCCCTGTACGACACACTGAGGACGACACCTACACAAGACTCCCAGCCCCTGCCCTCAGAGAGAGGGAGGTAAACCAGGAAACACACACTTGACACCCAAGGTTGGTTCTCAGTGTTTTAAGTTCAAAAACTTGGTCAGACAAATGAGACAGATTCCTGCTGGACCAGTTTCATAAGAGATTAATTTGAAATCCAGATATCAATTTACTCACTTTAAGTGAGGTCTGTATTTCCAATAGCCGGACCTTTTGAATCTTGTATCAAGAACACTGCCTTACTTTAGTCAAGGGACCTGGCAAAAATCAGTATTATTAGTAAATTAGGAATCAGAAGATTCCTTAGTGAGCAATGGAATTGGAGCAAAAAGAATTGAATCACAGTAGTAGTTTGTGAGTGATCACATTTGGGTCACAGATTCCTTTAAGAATTTGAGGCAAAGTTTGATCCTTTCCTGAGGAAAAAACACCTGTATAATATTTGCAGACAGTGTCAGGGAGTGATGGAGCTCACTGGTTGACCCCTGGCTTTATTTCACTGAGGCTAAGCCACATCTTGATAGGTGATCCCTATTCCACTGGAGACTAATTGGACTTCTTTGAATAGCACTTCTCAATTTTTGTCATATATGCATATACCTGTACTATCATTTACTTTTTTCTTTAAACTGACCCTTATTTAGATAAAAATTTTGAAAAATACCTTACTGCAATACCTAAAAAAGAACAGCATTTAACTGCCATAAATAGAAGACATTATAAAAAAGATGAAACAATGTTACTAAATTTAAAATAATGAAATACAAGTAAAGCTAATCTTTTAGATTTTATATATGTATGTATACAAATTAATCATTCTATAGCTGAAATAAGTGTACCTCATTGAGGAGACAAGGATTTTATGACCAGTCAGCAGTAATGGGATATTCCAGTTGACGTTGCTTCAAGAAATGATTCTGTATTTTAGCTTTGATGATGAGCAGCAGCAACAGTGCCATTACACGTGAACCGAGCTGCAAAGGGCAGAGCTTTGAGCTCACCCCCGTTCTCCCATCTTCTCTGCAGCTTCTTAGGCTTAAGGTGGTGCGCGGTGGCACCAGGTCAACTGAAACGTCTGTCCCTGTCCTCATGGCACTTGCATCTACCTGGGGAGAGAGGCATTAAACATAGGGATATAACAGGAAGAGGGTGTTCTGAGAGTGCAAAAGGGGATGCCTGGCCTAAGCTGGGCCTGGTGGAAGAAAAGGTCACGCCCCTCACACATGCGTCCATCATAAACACTTACTGGGAGGTTACTGAGTGCTAGGTACTGGCGATGCAAAGACGAATAAGACTTATAAGACACTATCTAGAAGCTCAGGATCTGGTGAGGGGAACAGAGTCTCAAAAGTGATGATTATAATATAATATAGATGCCAGATATTGACAATGAGAGCGATCAGGTAATGACATCATGGAAGGATAAGAAGGGCCCCTGCTGACTGCAGGCAGGGAAGGATGCTCCCTAGACAATACTCATGTATTTTACTTGCTTTCCAGGCTTCTTGCCAGAAGTTAAATTCTTGAAGGTTTGAGCCTGGGTTATTTGCCTATAATTTATGCCCTTTATGTAAATGGGAGTACCACTATTATCTGCTAAATATTTACCCTAAGCAATAATAAATGCATGTCAAAGTCTGATTTTCAGAAGTTAAAAACATGACTCCTGTGTGAATATAAGATGAACACAGGTCAAAGATTTTACTCATTAATTAATAAGACGATGAAGCGGATAAACAACAAAGTCCTACTGTATAGCACAAAGAACTATATTCAACATCTTGTAATAAACCGTAATGGAAAAGAATATGAAAAAGAATATATATAACTGAATCACTTTGCTGAACACCAGAAACTAACACAACATGGTAAATCAACTATACTTCAATTAAAAAGAAAAGATGATGAATCAGGTTCAAAAATCATTGAGGAACTGGCCGTTTGTGGGCATTTTAATAAAGGTTTTTGCAGCAACGAAGACCCAACACAGGCAAAAATAAAATATATAAAAATAAATTAATTAAAAAAAAAGATTGCTAGGTTAGATACAAAACTGGTTAATGTCCTAGAAAGCAAGAAACAGTAACTAACCATGAGCATTTTGTTTTTACCAGATAGAAATCATTTGCAGCTGTACTGGACATAAATCTATATATAAATTATAAGTCACTTCACAGAGTGAGCTCTTAATTAGTTAACAGCAAATTCAAACAATGCTACGATCTCCTAGGGCAGAGTTGACAAGCTTTTTCTGTAAAAGGCCAAGGTGATAAACATGTTAGGCTTTTCAGGGTACATAACATCTCTGTCACATTTTCTTTTTTGGTTTTTAGTCCTTTAAAAATGGGGGAAAACCCAACATTCTTAGCTCGAGGGCTGTACAAAAATCGGCCACGGACTGGATTTGGTTTCCTGGCCGTAGCTTGCTGACCCTTGTCCTAGAAAATGAGAAAAAATGGGGTTAGGCATGACTTTGAAAGGACATGCATTTATCTTCTTGGCCATATTTGTAAGTTTTGGATAATTTACAAATATGTAATCATTAAGACAAAGTTTGCCTTTGTACCACCTGAAGTCATCTCAGTAACACCACTGGTGGGCAAAACTTACTTTGGGAAACAGGATTCCTTGTACATCCCAGCGCCAAGAGTCTCCCTCTAGCAGTTCAGACTGAACAAATTCATAGCCTTCGGTTCACTGCTTCTCTGACAAGATTTGGGAACTGCCCAAGCCAACTTGGAGGAGATAAATGGGGGGACCTGAGATTACTATCCTCTTGCAGCAATGTGTTAACAAATCATTCTGGCAATTTTTTTAGATTTTTAAAATTTTACCTTTTTTCCATTCATTTATCTATTCCTTGTTTCAGGAAGTCTTAAGTAGCACTTATCATAGGCTAGGTACTGTGCTAGGTAACTGCTTCCTCAGGGAGTAATGCTGGTGACATTACTGGCTCCCAATGCTTAGTCTAGCTGTGGAGATAATGAAACAAGCGATTGCACTAAAGTGAAGTGTCACAATAAAATGACTAGACACTCCCAGATTGTGGGATTACAGTGTTGGGGGCTTTGTCACCCTCCATGCACTAAACACATTTTTTAATGTAATATTTATTTTGTTAATCATAATAAACACACTTCTAATGTTTTGTTTTACTGGTTACAAGGAACAGTGAATTAGGAACTATAGAGGCAAAACTAGCATTATATTACCTAGTTTGGTGTCTCTTTCACTGAGTTACAAGGTTCTGACTCTTCCACTCCTTGATTTTGTTCCCAGTCCACATTTCTCAGGCAAAAATAACAACTAAAATAAGGATAAAAGTTTATTTCTCTCTCAAGTAAAAGAAGTCCAAAGTTGGGCAGTTAAGGGCTATTAATGTGACTCCACAAAGTCTTTAAGTAACCTGGGATCCTACTATTTCAATGTTCCATTATCCCTAGAGTATGACCCTCATCCTCAAGGTTTAATATGGCTGCTAACATTCCAGCCATCACATCAACATTCCAGGGAGTAGGATGGTAAAAAGGACAAAGGAAGGTGGGACACTCTTCTCTATAAGGCAACTTCCCAGAGGTTGCCCACAAAACTTCCATTTATATGTCTTTGGACAAAATTAAGATACATGGCCACAACTAGCTGCAAAGAAGGATAAGGAATATTGTCTTTTTAGCCAGGGATCAGCGTGCGTAGCTAAAACTGAAGTTCTTAATTCTAAAGAAGAAAAGGAAAATGGATTTGGGGAGGCAAATAGCAATCCCTACCATGATGTGAAACAGTACCCTCAAAATTTTGGGTGATGCCTCTCCTATGCCTAACCTTACCACCAATTTAATCCAAATCTCATGATGTAGGGTGAGAGTACTGGGAAGATTTTCTGAACAGACAGTGTATTACTTAAGAATATTTTAGTTGCAAGTGTCAGAAAACCAAATTCAAACCAGTGTAAAAAAATGGTTCCTATATTCCAAAATCCTGACATCTCAGCTTTGGCCATGGCTTGATTCAGAAGTTCAAAAAGTTTCCATCTCTTGGCTCCACCTCTGCCAGGTGGGCTTCATTTTTAGACCATACCCATTTTGGTTCTGGTGGGTCTGGATCCTTAGAAGAGCCAACTGACCTCAACAGCTCTCATCTCGCACCCAGCCAGACTCAAGTCCACTGGCTAGGAGAAAGTCCCTTTTTGCTAGCCCCAGCAAAGAGGTTCATGCTAATTGGTCCAGCTGATGTGACATCCTGCCCCTCCCTCAACCAGTCACTGTGGCCAGAGGGTTGAGATATGATGATTCACTTAGACCTGAGTCATAATGGTCCACACTTGTGGCCAGGACTGGAGTCCCCTCTAGTCCATCTGGGCTGAAAACGAGGGAGGGATGGATCCCCCAAAGAATACTGGTGCTCTTACCTGAAGAAGAAGACATAGAGATTGGAGAGTTTCCCGAGTTACTGCCGACCTTTTAATATTTCAGTGTTGCCAAAACCCCTGTTGGGGTGAATTGGAGAAAACAGAGGAATGTAATGTTTCTTGCCCCCAGTCCCTGTGAATTAGACTCATTGTAATTGTAAGAGAATCTGTTTTTCAAACTGACAAATAACAAAGGAAATGCTAGCTATTAAGAAATGTCTATAATGTTGATTCTGACATCCTAGACACATTAATCTCCTTGTGCTTTTAGTGACAAACCAGTTAGAACACTAGCTATCTAAGCAAAAAGATCTCAGGTTATAACCTAATCTCTCTGGGTATTTGGATATGGGTCAGTCACAGGAGTATTGGATGTAAAGCTGCTGTTTCTGCCTTTAGCCTTGCCCAGTGCCCAAGAGGAAATGGCTGAATAAGGGACACAAGGAACTACGCAGCCCCAAGAACTGAGCTGATGAGGCGTTTTCTAAGTCTAGGCGCCACCTCGTGGTCAATAAGTACAACTACAGTGTTATCCTCTCCGAGAGCTGATAGGTTAGACCTACCAGGCTGGTGTCTTTCAAAGATGGTGTTACACAAATGATTTTATTTACAAAACAGAAAAAGACTCACAAACTTATGGTTACTAAAGAGTATAGTGGGGGGCGGGGAGATAAATTAGGAGTTTTGGATTAACATATACACACTACTATATATAAAATAGATAAGCAAGGACCTACTGTATAGCACAGGGAACTATATTCAAAATCTTGTAATAACCTATAATGGAAATGAATCTGAAAAAGATTATATATAATATATATAATATATATATAACTGAATCACTTTTCTGTATACCTGGAACACAACATTGTAAATTAACTATACTTCAATTTTAAAAATGGTTAAAACAAGCAAAACAAAACAAAACATGGTGTTACATACAACAAAACTGTATATGGGCAATACCTAGCAGGCAAATGCAATGAGAGAATCAAGAGGCCAGGGTCACATACCCAGAATAACTGAAAACAGGGACTCCAACAAAAACTTGTTTACGAATGTTCACAGCAGTACTATTCATAATAGCCCAAAGGCGGAAACAACCCAAATGTCTATCAACAGATGAATGGATAAACAAAATGTGGTCCATTCACATAATGAAATATTCAACCATAAAGAAGTAATGAAGCACTGATACATGCTATAATATAGATGAACCTCAAAAACATGATGCTAAGTGAAAGAAGCTGAACATAAAAGGCCACATATTGTCTGATTCCATGTTTATGAAATGTTCAGAAAAGGTAAATCCATAGAGACAGAAAGTAGATTGGTAGTTGCCAGGGGCTGGGGAAAGGAGGAAAGGGGATGGATAATAGATACGGGTTTCCTTTGGGGATGATGAAAACGTTTTCAAACGAGATAGAGGTGATAGTTGCACAACACTGTGAATGTACTGAATGTCACTGAATTGTTTACTTTAAAATGGTCAATTTTATGTGAGTTTTACCTTAATTTAAAAAAATTAGCCGCATTACCTCTGGGCCTCCATCTCCTCACGATCCCTACAGTAACATCCAGTTCTCACTCAGCTCTTTTGTGAAGAATAAAAGGGAACTGATATTCATTTACATTGATTTTATTAACCCTTTTCTGAAAAGGAAATAAACAAACACAGTAAAAAAAAAATGTTCAGTGAAATATACCCCTAGCTCCCAATCTGGTGGCCCCAGGAAGAAGTATTTACTGTGTATCTACTAAGTGCCAGATGATGCTGATGCTGCTGGTCTGGCGGCCACACTTTGCGAACCACCGCCTGAGGAAAAAATGTATCAGGTCGTTCTTTGACCCTTCCATACAGAAACCCTCATTTCCTTAATATGAGAGGGATCTGAACTTCCTTCAGAAAGACTTGTGTTAGCTCTTTATTTTTTATTTTGAAATTATTTCAAACTTAGAGTTTTGAGAAAAGTACAATCATCTCTCATATACTCTACCCAAATTCATCCATTTTTAGCATTTTCTCCCATTTGCTCTATCCCTTCTTACCCCCCTTCCCAACTCCCATTATATATTTTCTTTTTTTTCTGGACCATCTATGAGTAAGTTGCAGGCATCATGCCCATTTACTTCTTAATACTTTAATGTGTTTGAATTTTTATCTTGGATACTCCCTTAAGTAACCACAGTTCAGTTACCTAATACAGGGAATTTCATTTGATACACACTGACCCAATACTTGTGGGAGCTTTTGACAACACTAGGAACATCTGAGGAACAGGATTATCCTGGGGGAAGCTGGTGATATTTCCTGGTCCTACTCTGCCTCCTTAGAGACTCTTATATGCCAGCTATGATCCAGGAAGAGGGCCCTCACCCAAACCATGTTGGCACTCTGGCCTCGGACTCCTATCCTCCAGAACTGTGAGAAATATGTTCCTGTTGCTTCTAAGCCACCCAGTTTGTGGCATTTTGTTGGAGCAGCTCGAATAGACTAAGATAGCACCTGCCCTTCACTCATTTCTGACTCCTGCTGATTCCTCTCTTCAATCCCATTGCAAAGGGTAGAGATAAGGATATCAGTTCAGTATATTACCTGGCAATAACAACAATAAAAACCATCATCACCATAATCATCTGAGCATTTAATGATTTATTTTTAAAGCTATATCAAAATGTCATGTTCCTGTGTCTCATTTCAGGTAATCTCTGTGTCTTGTTTCTCAGCTGAAAAGTGGGAATCACAGTCGTCAAATGAGATATTGTAACTCTTTGGAAATTGTGCCTTTTCAGAATCTTACTTTCCCCTTGGGGCTTCAAAAGGCTACCAAGTGAAGTGGTTGTTTAATGGGTATAGAGTTTCACTTTTGCAAGATAAAAAAGTTGTGAATATACTTAAAACTACTAATTCATACACTTAGAAATAATTAAGATGGTAAATTTGATGTTTTACAGTTTTTACCAAAATAATACTTAAAAAAAAAAAAAACTACCAAGTGAGACATCTGAGGAGCTGTCCCAGAAGAGGGATGATGTTTCTGTGGCTCCCAAAGGAGAGACCCGAGCCAGTCAGTGAACAGTGACGGAAGCAAGCAGGAAATCTCTGGCAATGGGCAGGAAAAGCTGCATGTGGGAAGGTTCACGCCAGGTCAAGGGAAGTGCTCCAGCAGGGGCTGAGGAGCCGCAGAAATGCAGAGCTGCACTGTGGGCACAGGGTTGGACTTGATGATTGCTAGGGTCCCTTCCACCTCAAGAGGCTGAAGGATTTGAACTGAGTCAAGTTGAGCAAATGCTAGAACTTTACATTCACAGACTGTCAAATTTTATTATGCTATATTTGAGGAACAGAAATTTAGGTAAAAAAACCAGTGCATGCTCTCATACTATAGGAGAATATAACTTGTTATGACTTTTCTGGTGGGAATCCACTGCTAAAAATTTATCCAAGGTAACAAATGGACAAGTGGACAAAATATGTTTATTTCCTAAGTGCTCTTTCCAAGCACTATTTGTGATAGCAGAAAACTTCAAACAACTTAAATGTCCATTAAGTGACCACTCGGTGACACTCAGAGGGTCGAGACATCAATCTGAGTATCAAGCAGAAGGGAGATGTTTGGGGCAGGATGAGGGACAGCAAGTACCAAGAGAGACTGGATGCTGCTCCTCTTTGCTTCTCTCCACAGCCTTCTCCTTTCTCTGCAGGTTGGCTTTCACTGCTTTAATATTCATGCAGCAGACGATGACTGCCTCAGCCTGGACAGCACGACTCACGGTTGGCTTAATGTTCCAGTCTCAGTTCCCATGAGCTTCTGATAGGTCCAGCTTGGCCCAGAAGTCCATTCCTGAGCCAGTCAGCTGTGGCTGCAGGATGGGGCCACATGGTACTCACTAGATGTTAAGCCCATCCCCTAAGCAGGGGCTTTTGGGTGATGGGCACCCTGGAGGTGTCTACACTCACTCATCAGTGTGGTCCAGGACCAACTGGCAGCATCTATAGCACCAGGCAGCTTCTTAGCAATGCAGATTCCCAGGTTCCACCCCATACCTAATGAATCAAAATCTGCATTTTAATAAGGTCCTCAGGGGTCAGTCTGCATTAAAGTTTGGAAGACACTGATTTATCACAAGAAACGATGGTTCCTTCCCATTTTCTTTCTTCCTTCCTTCTTCCTCCACCCCCTTTCCTCATTAAAATGCCTTTACTGAGGTATAATTCACATACCATACAATTCACCCATTTATTTAAAGAGTACAATTGAATTTTTTTAGTATGTTTACAGAATTATACATCTATCACCATAATAGATTTTATAGCATTTTGACTGCTCTAAAAAGAAGCCTGTACTCCTTGGCTGTCATCCCCTAATCCCCCCCCAACTCCCCCCACCCCAGCCCCTGGCAATCACTAATCTACTTTGTCTCTAGGGATTTGCCTACTCTGGATATTTCATGTAAGTGGAGTCATACAGTATGTGACCTTTTGTGTCTGTCTTCTTTCACTTTTTTTTTTTTTTTTTTTGGCTGTGCCTTGCAGCTTGCAGGATCCTAGTTCCCCGACCAGGAATCAAACCCGGGCCCCCTGCAGTGGAAGCACAGAGTCCTAACCACTGGACTCCCAGGGAAGTCCCTGTTGGGAGTTTTTAAAAATTACGGATTCAATTTCATTACTGGTAATTGGTCTCTTTATATTTTCCATTTCTTCCTGCCTCAGTCTTGGTAGATTGTACATTTCTAGCAATATACCCGTTTCTTCTAGGTTGTCCATTTTATTGACATATAATTGTTTGTAGTAATCTCTTATGATCCTTTGTATTTCTGTGGTGTTGGTTGTAACTTCCCTTTCATTTTTAATTATTTATTGGAGCCCTTTTTCTTTTTTTCTTGATGAGTCTGACTAAATTTTCTCTTTTCAAAGAAACACCTCTTAGTTTCATTGATCTTTTTTGTTGCCTTTTTAATCTCTATTGCACTTATTTCTGCTCTGATCTTTATGATTTCTTTCCTTCAACTAATTTTGAGTTTTGTTTGCTCTTCTTTTTCTAGTTCCTTTAGGTGTAAAGTTTGGTTGTTTGAGATTTCTTTTCTTGTTTCTGAGGTAGGCTTGTATCACTATAAACTCTCCTCTTAGAACTGCTTTTGCTGCATCCCATAGATTTTGGATCACTGTGTTTCCATTTTCTTTTGTCTCCAGGTATTTTTTTATTTCCTCTTTGATTTCTTTGGTGAACAATTTGTTGTTCAGTAGCATATTGTTTAGTCTCCACATGTTGGTATTTTTTGCCATTTTTTTCTTGTAGTTGACTTCTAGCTATCACTGTGGCTGGAAAAGATGCTTGATATAATTTCAGTTCTCTTAAATTTATTGAGACTCGTGATCTTTCCTGGAGAATGTTCCATGTGCCCTTGGAAAGAATTTTCAGTCTGCAGCTTTTGGATAAAAAGTTCTACTTACATCTATTAAGTCCATCTGGTCTAATGTGTCACTTAAGGCCAGTGTTTCCTTATTGATTTTCTGTCTGGATGATCTGTCCATTGATGTAAATGTGCTGTTAAAGTCCCCTACAATGATATGTTACTGTCAGCTTCTCCCTTTATATTTGTTAGTATTTGCCTTATGTATTTAGATGCTCCTGTGTTGGGTACATATATAATTGTTGTATCTTCTTATTGGCTAGATCCCTTTATCATTATCTAATGTCCTTCTTTGTCTCATTATGGTCTTTGTTTTAAAGTCTGTTTTGTCTGATACAAGTATTGCTATCTCAACCTTCTTTTTATTTCCATTTGCATGGAATACCTTTTCCCATCCCCTCACTTTCAATCTGTTTGTCTTTAGATCCGAAGTGAATCTTTTGTAGGCACCATATATATGGGTCTTTTTTTTTTTTTAACCATTCAGCCACTCTAAATCTTTTAATTGGAGCATTTAATACATTTACATTTAAAGTAATTATTGATAGATATGTATTTGTTGCCATTGTGTTAACTGTTTTCTGGTTGTTTTTGTAGTTCTCTTTTGTTCGTTTCTTCTTCTTTTGCTTTCTTCCTCTGTGATTTGATGGCTATCCTTAGTGTTGTTTGGATTCCTTTGTCTTTCTTGTGTGTGTATCTATCACAGGTTTTTGGGTTGTGGTTACTATGAGGTTTATATATAACAATCATATATACATATGTGATTATTTTAAGTTGATCTCTTAAGTTTGAACACATTCTAACCACCCTGCATATTTACTCACCACTGCGTTTAATATTTAATGTTTTTGAAACCATATTTTATGTCTTTTTGTTTTGCGTAGCCCTTAACTACTGATTATGGATATAGATAATTTTACTACTTTTGTCTTTTAACCTTTCTACTAGCCTTATAAGTGGTTGACCTACTACCTTTACTGTATATTTGCCTTTACATTTTTCCTTTAGTAATTTTTATATTTCTAGTTGTGGTCTTTTCTTTTTTTAAAGATTTCTTTATCATTTATTTATTTATTTAATTTATTTTTGGCTGCATCGGGTCTTAGTTGTGGCATGCAGGATCTTTCATTGCAGTGCACAGGCTTCTCTCTAGTTGTGGCGTGTGGGTTTTCTCTTTTCTAGTTGTGGCACACAGGCTCCAGGGCATGTGGGCTCTGTAGTTGTGGTGCGCAGGCTTAGTTGCCCCGTGGCATGTGGGATCTTAGTTCCCTGACCAGGGATTGAACCCATGTCCCCTGCATTGTAAGGTGGATTCTTTACCACTGGACCACCAGGGAAATCCTGTGGTCTTTTCCTTTTCACTCAGAGAAGTCCCTTTCACATTTCTTGTTAAGCTGGCTTATTGGTACTGAACTCTTTTAGCTTTTGCTTGTCTGTAAAACTCTTTGTCTTTCCTTCAAATCTGAATTATAACCTTGCTGGGTAGAATATTCTTGGTTGTAGGTTTTTTCATTTCATCACTTTAAATATATTGTGCCATTTCCTTCTGGCCTGCAAAGTTTCTGCTGAAAAGTCAGCTGAGAGTCTTATAGGAGTTCCCTTGTATGTAACTACTTCCTTTTCCCTTGCTGCTTTTAATGTTCTCTAATTTTTTTTCTATTTTAATTACAATGTGTCTTGGTGTGGACCTCTTTGTGATGATCTTGTTTAGGACTCTGTGCTTCCTGGTCCTGGATGTCTGTTTCCTTTCCTTGGATAGGGAATTTTTCAGCTATTATGTATTCAAGTAAGTTCTCTGCCTCTTTCTGTCTTTCTTCTCCTTCTGGGACCCTATAATGTGAACTTCAATATGCTTGATGTTGTCCCAGAGGTACCTTAAACTATTCTTATTTTTCAAAATTCTTTTTCCTTTTTTGTGTTCAGTTTGGGTGATTTCCACTACTCTGTCTTCCAGTTTGCTGATCTGTTCTTCTGTATAATCTATTCTATTGTTGATTCCTTCTTGTGTATTTTTTATTTCCACTATTGTATTCTTCGGCTGTTTGGTTCTTCTTTATATTTTGTTAAGCTTCTGTGTTCATCCATTCTTCTCCTGAGTTCATTGAACATCTTTATAATCATTACCTGGAATTCTTTAATGGCTAGATTACTTACCTCCACTTTGCTTAGTCTTTTTCTAGGGTTTTACCTTGTTCCTTTGTTTGGAACATATTCCTCTATTGCTTCATTTTGCCTAATTCTGTGTTTAGTTCTATGTATTAGGTAGATTGGATACAATTCTCAATCTTGGAGAAGTGGCCTTATATAAGAGATGTCCTGTGGGGCTTAGCAGCACCTTCTCCTCTGGTTACCAGAGCTATACACTCTAGGGGTGCCCCCATGTGGGTTTCATGGGTCCATCTGTTGTCACAGGGCTGACTACTTTGAGCACACTGGTAGGCAGGGCTGGCCTCCAGCCCAGTTGGCTGCCAGGCCCTGCCTTGTGTGGAGGCTGCTGGCCTACTGGTGGGCGGGGCATATCCCTGCATGGCTGGCTGTTCAGCTTGGGGATCCTGGGATCCCCAACTGGCTGGTGGCGGTAAGGCCCTGGTACTAATAGGCTAGTAGGAGGACTCCAAAATGGCACTTGGCAGAACCAATGTCATGGTAGAATGAGCTCCTAAAAATGGCTGCCACCAGAGTCTGTGTCCCCATGGGGAGTCCCAGTTGACTCCTGCCTCTCCTGGAGGCCCTCCGAGATCAGCAAGTGGGTCTGACCCAGGCTCCTTTCAAATTATTGCCTCTGTACTAGGTCTCAGAGCATGTGAAATTTTGCATATGTCCTTTAAGAGCCAAGTCTGTTTCCTATAGCCCTCTGGTTCTCCCATACAGAAGCCCCTCTCATCTTCAAAGCCAGACGTTTTGGGGCTGGACTCTTCTGGATGGCCTACCCTGAAGGTGTGGGTCTTAACTATACTGTATCTCTGCCCCTCCTATCTGCCTGGTTGTGTTTCCCTTTCTTTTTTTTTTTTTTCTTTTTGGCCACACTGCACAACTTGTGGGATCTTAGTTCCCTGACCAGGGATTGAACCCAGGCCCTTGGCAGTGAAAACACAGTCTTAACTACTGGACCTCCAGGGAATTCCCTGTAGTTCCTTCTTTCCATCTTTAGTTGTGGAAAATCTGCTAGTCTTCAGGTCATTCTCATCAATAGTTGATCTGTAAATAGTTGTAATTTTGGTGTGCCGATGGGTGGAGGTGAGCTCTGGGTCTTCCCACTCCATCATCTTGGCCACGCCCATAAATGTCTAATTCAAAGACACCCAGTCTACAGTATTTCCTTATAGCAGCCCAAGCTATGACAGATTTTGGTGCTGAGAAGTGGGGTGCTGCTATAACAATTACCTAAAAATGTGGAAGCAGCTTTTGAACTGGGGAAAGGGTGGAGGTTGGAAGAATTTGGAAGTACATGCTAGAAAGATAGATGTTTCTGGTGAGGGCTCAGAAAGAAAAGAGGAGAGGTGGAGAGAAAGCTTTCATTTTCTTAGCAAACACATAAATAATCATGAAAAGAGTGTTGGCAGAAATATGGATGGTAAGGTCCACTTTGTTGAGGTCTTAGAGGGAAATGAGAAACATGCTGTTGGACAATGGAGAACAGACGATTCTTGTTATAAAGTGGCAAAGAACTTGGCTGAACTGTGCCCTAGTGTTTTTGCAAGGTACAGCTGGAGAGCAATGAAAATGAATATTCAATAACTGAATTATTTTGCTGTACACTTGAAACTAACACAATATTGTAAGTCAACTATACTCCAATAAAATTTAATAAAAAAGAACAAATCCTGCTGCAAGTAAAAGATCAAAGTTAAATATTTAAGTCATATTTGTAAAAAAAAAGAAAATGAATATTCAGTGAAGAGATTTATAAATAAAGTGTTTGAAGAGTAGCTTTCTTCCTCCTGACTGCTTACAATAAAATGTGAAAGGAAAGAGATGACTTAAAGAAGGAATTGTTAAGCAAAGGGAACCAGAATTTAATGCTTTGGAAAATTCTCAGCCTGTCCATATCCCAAAAAATGAGCAAATGTGTTTGGAAGAGAACACTAAAGGGTGTGGATGGACTATCAAATGATAAGAGATTATTGGATTACAGGAACAGAAACACTGCCTGTTTGTGCTGAAGGGGACTGAGATGGGAAGAAATGCTTTCAGATGTTGATTCTACAGGACAGGATGATAAAGCTACTTGGCTATGAATGTGCACTATTCAAGAAAGGGGAAGAATGATCCCAAAAGCAATTCAGAAATCATCAGGGCCATCACCTTGGTTTCAACAGGACAGACAGGCTTCATCTGAAGTCATGGGGGCAGGACCCTTGCCTGGGCAGAGCTGCAAAGGCAGGACCACAACCCAGTGGATCCAGAGGGCAGAGCATCAAACCAAAGAGGATTATTCTGGAGCCTTAAGATCTAAAGGTATTTGCCTTGCTAGAATTGGACTTGGTTGGGACCCATCACTCCTTTCTTCCTTCTGATTACTCCTTTCTTTCTTCTGATCACTCCTTTTTGGAATGAGAATGTCTACCCTATGCCTATCCCACCACTGTATTTTGGAAGTAGATAACTTATCTGGTTTCACAGGTTCACAGCTAGAGAGGAATTTTGTTTCAAGATGAATCATACCTAGAGTGTCACCTATATCTGATTTAGATAGTATTTAGATACTTTATTTTTTTAAGGAAGGCTTTATTCTTTTTTTGACTGCACCACACAGTATGTGGGATCTTAGTTCCCTGACCAGGGATCGAACCCATGCCCCCTGCAATGGAAGCATGGTGTCTTAACCACTGGACCACCAGGGAAGTCCAACAGTATCTAGATACTTTAGACATTAGAGTTGATTCTGAAGAGTTAAGACTTTGGAGCTGTTGGAATGAAGTGAATATATTTTGCATGTGAGAAGACATGCATCTGCAGGGCCACATATTTTGTAATAGCAGCCTGAACTGACAAAGACAGATCATGTTTTCCTTACAGGACCCTGGGTTTGATTTTGCTTGAAAGCCATAGCTTAATTTTAGCCCTGGTTGCCATCTAGAGAGACTAAAAAATTTCAAAATCATCAAGTCCTGACTCCTTATTGTTCAATAATTTATCTCTCTTCTCCCATTTTACTACAAGAAGCAAGACGAAACCAGGCAGCACCTTCTGCTTGGTAACTGCTTTAGTTAGATCACCCAGTTCACTAGGAACATTTTCTCTTTCCACATACTTGCAGATGATGCTATTGCTAAACCTTCTGCCACTTCATAACAAGGATCCTCTTTCCTTCAGTTTCCAATAACATGTTCCTTACTCCCTTTTGAGCACTCATTGGCAGCAGCATCAAAGTCCAGATTCCTACTAAGTTTGTTCAAGATAATTTAGGCTGTCTCTAACACACTCCTCAAAATCTTTCCTGCTTCTGTCCACTGCCTGGTTCCAAACCACTCCCACATTTTAGGTAGTTGTTATGACAGCACCCCATTTCCAGGCACCAAAATCTGTATTAGTTATCTATGCTGCATGACAAATTGCCCCTAAATTTAGTGCTTTAAAAAGTTATTATCTCAAAATTTCTGTGGGTCAGGAATTTGGACACAGCTTAGCTGGGTGCCCCTGGTACAGAAGGTTGCAGTCAAGTTGTTGGCCAAGGCTGCAATCATCTCAGGGTTCAACTAGGTGAGGATCCATTCTAAGCTCACTTATGTGACCACTGGCCAGGCCTCAGGTTCTCACTGACAGTTGGTGAGACATTAGTTCCTTGACATATGGAGCCCTCTATTGGGCAACTATAGTGGGCTGACTAGTATCCCCACCCCCATTCATGTTCACATGGAACCTCAGAATGTGGAAATAGGGTCTCTGCAGATGTAATTAGTTAGGTTAAGATGAGGTCATACTAAATTTGGGTGGGCCCTAAATCCAATGACTGCTGTCCTCATAAGAAGAGAGAACATAGAGGCACACAGAAAAGGTCATGTGGAGATGGAGGCAAAGATTAGAATAATGTACCTATAAGCCAAGGAATGCCAAGGACTGCTGGAAGACTCCACCCTTCCCTAGAGTCTTCAGAGGGAGCATGGCCCTTATGACACCTGGATTTCAGACTTTTGGCCTCCAGAACTGTAGAGAATTTCTGTTGTTTTAAGCCACCCAGTTTGTGGTAGTTTGTTATGGCAGCCCCAGGAAACTAATAAAGCAGCTCACATTTTTGACCTGGCTTTCCTCAGAGCAAATAAGCAAGAGAATAGGAGAGAAAGGGGTACCCAAGATGGAAGCCACAGACTTTTTGCAACCTAATCTCAGACATGCCATCCCATCATTAGAAGCAAGTCACTCGATCAGCCCACGAGCAGGGTGAGGGGATTAAACAAGATCATGAATACCCAGAGGTGGGCATCATTGAAGGCTATCTTAGGCTATCTACTACCTCCCCAGCAAAAAAATGGAAAAAATGGAGGAAACCTCTCCTTCCTCAGGGCTCTGCCTTCTCCATTCCTTGATTCCTTCAACAAATATTTATTAAACACCTACAGTGGGCCAGCTGTTGGGGATGTGACCAATAATACAGACAAGGTTCTTTCCCTTGAGAGTATTTAGTCTAGTGTGGGAGAGAACACTAAAGAAAAAAAGCAAGTGGATATATAAATTAAAATTGTGATAAGTACAAGGAAGTAAATTATGAGGTAATAGGAATATCTGATTTAGATTGAACCAAGGGTCAGGCCTACACTTTCTGATAAAATAGTATTTCGAATGTGGTTGAAGACTGTGTAGAAATTGGGCTGTGTGTGTGTGCTGGGTGGGGAGAGTAAGTCTCTAGATAGAGAGATAGTATGTGCAGATAACAGCCAGTAAGTTTAACTGCCAGACTCAGAACATTTAAGGCAGGGATTTCATCTCTGCATCTCTACTATGTAGCACAGTGCCCGGCACAGAGAGGCACTTGATAAATTCTTACTGAATGAATGAATGAATCCAAGGTACCTTCTATTTCCTGTTATAGATAATGTCAATTCAAGTCATTTCGAAGTTTTCTCCCAAAGTTCACTGCTGGATCACTGTTCTTATTTGTATTAGGTAGCATAAACAAAGCTGCTATAATAAAAAGACGTAAATAGATAAAAGCTCAACACAAGAGGTTTTTTTTTTCTTTTTCCCTCATATAACAATGCTGAGTGGGTGTTTAGGTCAACAGGGCAGAGTTCTCCTCCACCCAGGTATCTTCCATCTTAAAGCCTTGCCTTCTCCAGAACCTGGTCATCATCTTCCAGCTGGCAGAGTAAGTAAGAGCATCTGTTGACAGATTTTCTGGGCCAGGCCTGGATATGTGCACATCCCTTCTGCTCACTTTCCATTGGGGGAGAGCATAGGCATATGGCCACTTTAAGGGGGTTGAGGAATGTACTGTAGGTGTATGGCCAACAAAGAGAACAACTAAATAAGTCAAATACTTGACTTATTCTCTGGTACATTACTCAAGAACCTCAAATTAACCAGATAAAAAAGAACTCTGGATTCCCTGCTTTCACTCTCATCTGAGTCTTTCATTCACTGAATGGCACCACCATCCATGCAAGTTGCTTAAGGCAGTCTCCTGGAAGTTATTCTTGATTTGTTTTTATTTTTTTGGCCGTGCTACGTGGGATGTGGGATCTTAGTTCTCCACCAGGGATCGAACCCATGACCCCTGCAGTGGAAGTGCAGAGTCTTAACCACTGGACCGCCAGGGAAGTCCCCTTGATTTGTTTATTTTCATCTTCCACGTGGAGTCCTTCAGGAAGCCCTTTCAACTCTACCTCCAAAACATATCATAAACCCATCTATTCTATCTTTACTGCCACTTTCTTAGTTCAAGCTTCATAATAATCTGGGTTATTCCAAAAGCATTTTAATAACTTTCCATGTCTCCACTTTCGCTTGCCAATATTTCATTCTCCATACAGCAGAGTCTTATCTTTTAAAACATAAATTTGATCATATCACTCTTTAGTTTAAAACCTTCCAGTGGCTTAGAATAAAACCCAAAGTTCTCACCATGACCCCTAAGGCTGTATATGATACAACCTCTGCCTACCTCTCCAACCTCATCCTGTATCACTCTCTGCTACTCACCCTGCTCCAGCTACAATGATCTTGCTGCTCCTTGACCACATTTACCTTACTTCCACTTTAAGACTTTTGCACTTGCTGTTCCATCTGCTCAGAAATCCCCTTGGATTTCCAATAGACAGTTCCTTCTCTTTAGAGGTCTCAGCTTCAAGGTTACGGCCTGGGAGACCTTCCCTGATCATCTACTTCGAAAAAGCCCCCACACCCAGTTATTCTCTTACCTCAGCATCCTATTTATTTGCTTTTTAGTATCCACAAACTCTGTTTTTCCCTCTTTATTTTCTGCTTCCCTTTCTTGAAAATAAGATCCATGAGCAGGTACCGTGTCTTTTTTCTACTGTTTCCCCAGGGTCGAGTAGGCGTGGCACACAGCTGTGCTCAGTAAATAAGTGAATGAATGAAGAGGCATCAAGAGGTAATTAACCAAAAGCTCCTGCAAGGTTCTTTAACAGATTGTTGGTGTCGTGTAAGGAGCACAAACCTGGGTTCCGGTTCCGACTTGCCCACTTCTCAGCTGTGCGCAAATGATTGCCGCTCTCTGAGGGCCTCAGTTACTGCATCCGTTAACAGGAAATAAGCACATACTTACCTGAAAAGGCCAAATGCCTACTTTATAAAGGAGAAAGGAACTAAGAGAAGAAAAGAGCTTCACGTAAAATAAACGCTCCGTATATATAACTTATTATATATAATTGTTTTTACCGTAGGACCCGCCCGTGGCCTCAGTTTCCTCTTCTCTATCACTAGTTGATATCCCCGGCTCCTTCCGCAGGGTGTTTCTGGCGCCACAAATCTCGTCCGCGGCGCTAGGAGAAAAGAGAGACGCTCCCGCAGCCACTAGAGTCCGGTGGTGAGGTCCAATAGCCCCGCCCCGCGAGCCTGAACCTTTTACATCATCAACTCGGCGCCAGCGCTGCGGAGGGCCCGGGGGCCTATCCTGGGTGTGGCGCCACCTTGGGGAGGCCTTGGCGGACGCCTGCAAGTCAACTGCTTGGTTCGGGGGCGGCTCGGAAACCGCAGCTGACCGTGACGAGGGGCGCGTGGAGCCGTGGGGACACGAAGTCGGGCGGCAGGAGAGGCGGCCCGGAGCTCAGGCGGGGCACAGCGCCGGCAAGCGGGCGCCTGGCGGGGCTGCCCGGCGCGGGTGTCCCGGCGATGTGTGGCGCTGAAGCGGCAGCGGGAGCGGCGGCGGCGGCGGTGGGCTCGGCCTCGGTTTCGCGGCGGTGCCGGCGGCGGAGGCGGAGGCGCAGGCTTCTACTCAGGACCTGGCGAGCCCGGGCCTAAGCGGCGGCCCCGCGAGGCCCCAGCACATCGCCCCGGATCGGGGCCTTCCCCGCCTCGCCCTGCCCCGGGAGCCTGCCTCCCCGGCCGGGGATGAGGCCGGGAGGCGGCCGCGCGGGGCCCAGCACAAAGGCTTGTTCCCGGGGGCCGCTGCCGCCGCCGCCCCCAGCCTAGAGCCGCCCGCCGAGGCCGAGCCGGCGCCGGGGCCGTCATCCCCGCAGGTCCCCGGGGGCGGCTGCTGCCCGTCTCCCCGAGACCCAGGACCCCGAGCGCTGAGCCCCTTCTTCCTTCGGCTGCGGCGGGATCCGGCAGCTGCGCAGCCTCCGCTGCTCCCGGCCGTGCGGGCCCCGCGGAGCATGTGGGAAGAGAGCGACATGGAGAAAGCCATCAAGGTAAGGGGGAGATGCCCCCTTCCTCCCCGCTTTGTCTCTGTGACATTCCTCTCGGCTCCAACCTCAGAAAGCGGAGAGAACTTGGAGCAACTCCCGGGTTTCGGTTTTCACTGGGTTCCGTGGACTGCGTTTTACAGTACTGGGGCGAAGGGTTTGTGTGTGTGGGGAGGGACATCCGACTCTCTCCGACTTACCTGCTTAAAGCAGGGATATGATTCCCCGCTTCGCTAGAATGGAAGGTGAGTGGCGTGGAGATACTTGATGTGAGTAGGACGGAGGGGGCCCCACTACTGTTTTCGATCATTCCCCAAGTGCCATTAGAATTTGCTTTCAGATGATCTGCTGCAACACCACTTGGAGAGCTGGACCTTACCCATCGCTCCAGATTTGTTTTAAATCTGCTGCTGCGGAAGGAGGTGATCGCCTTCTTACAAGACCTGTCCTTTGGCAAATAAGTTGTTCTCACTTTTCCGTGTGGTCCCTCCCCTATTCCTGTTTCCTTTTCCTTCTCCTCCTAGGTAGCGCTAAGTTTATTTAGAAGGAGCTAATGGTGTCCTGTAAGTTACTGCTCTGTTAACCAAAATAAAAGCAAATATGTGTGTTCCAAAGTGACCCAAATAAAATGACACATTTTTTAAAACCTGCTTTTTACTCTTTTTTAAACAGGCAGACATTGAGGCATTCAGTCACAGGAGTCAGAAATTTATTATTTAGCTGTACTTAGGAAATTAGGTTCTTATGTGAATTGAACACTGAATCTTAAAGTTTGATATGTATTATTTACTTATTTTACAGTATTAGGTCAACTCTGTGAATTTCATTTTCCCTTGAGGGACAGGCAACTTGGGGTTATTTTCCCCATCAAGACACAATCACTACAGTCAACAACTAATTAATAACTTACACATCTAACAATTTTGGGGGTGGTAAAGTTTATAGAAGTCATCAGTCACTTCAAAGAAAATTCACCATTTAAACGAGGCATCAAAACAGAACATACACATTAAGGAAGATCAAACTTTAAATAGTAGAAATAAAGGTTCTAAAAGACTACTTTGATAGATACATTTTTTTTCTTTTGGTTTGGATTTTATTGGTACAGCGGCGTGAATTGCCTAAAGTTATATGATTGGGTTGTGAATCAAAATATATTTGGCAGATTTTTAAATTCAAGAAGTATTATCTGCTTTGTGCCAGGTGCTGTCTTAGGCACTTGTAGTGCAAAGCCAGACTCCTAGATGTCCCTCTTTCATAGAGCTTCTATCTAGATGGTGGAGTTAGGTAATAAACATTGCCAGGTGATATAATTAAGTATTAAAAAGTGGGGAGTACTACGTTAGGAAGGGTAGGCAGGGAAGGCTTTCCTGAGGAGGTGACATTTGCATAGAGCTTTGAAGGGAATGAGGGAACAAACCTCCACTGTCTTGGGGAAGAATATTATAGGCAGTGGGAACAGCAGGTACAAAGGCCCTGAGGTAGGTGCGGGTCTCGTGTGACCCAGGAACAACAAGGTGGCTGGAATGCAGAGATAGAGATATGTGATGAGATAGGTGATGGGAAGCCACAGTATACACAGGGCCTTGTAGGCCATTGTAGGAACTTTGGCTTTGACCCTGAGTAGAAGGGGAAATCTCAGAGAGTTTTGAGCAGAACAGGGACATAGTTCTAGTGGGCAAATGTATAAACGGGGAAGCAGTGTTACTGAGTGATTGTTATAGTTTCTCCAGGTTGACTGATGAGTTGAAATTCAGCCTGGCCATTCATTTAACTGTGTCCTTGAATAAGTCACTTTACTTCTTTGTCACTTAGTTTCCTCATCCATAGGAAGAGGATAAAAGAATCTCCTCAGCTTAGGGTTTTTTTGAGAATTTAATAAGCACATGTATCTAAATGTGCTTACAGTACCTAGCATTTAGTAAGAACTCAATGGATATTAGCTCATAGCAACCTAAGAATGGTTTAGAAAGAGTTGGGGTTTTCTTCAGTCAGTCACTATTGTCCAACTTAGTTTTCTTAAAACTTTTTAGCTTTTCTTCATGTACTTACTAATAGGTCATTGGTGAATCTTCCTACTAATTTGGGTGTGTCCAACCAATACAAATTAGTGGAGTTGAAAATATCTGATCTAACAACCAGTACTGACGAGGATATGTTCCCTTGGCAGCAAGCCAGCATCACATCAAATAAAACTTTTGGTCTGTGGCATTGTGTTGTATTCATTGTTTTGCTTTTTTGAGGCTGTCCCTCATTTGGTAAGAACTGAGACCTCTGGAGTTCAGCTGGAAAAGCTATTTCCCTGGGTTCTCACCACAACATTTAAACTTCTGCTGCCTGATTACCTGAGAGTGGGTGGATTGGACTTTAAGATCTCATCCTATTACTCTTCAAGGTATTAGGATAAGGCCAACTGGCTACAACCATAGACTCTGTCTTCTCATTTCTGTCTCTACTGCCATAGGCCATGACTTCACTGCTCCCAAGTCACTTAGCTAAACCTAGATAATGAACGTTTTGGGATTAGAGATTGCCTTACATATTTGTTTTCTGTTGTATATGGCAGAGTTTTTAATACTTTATGAACTTAACGAAAATTCATTTTCTTAGTTTTAAAAACATTAAAAAAATTGCAGTTATAATTCACATACCATAAAATTCGCCCAAGGTAAGTGTATAATTCAGTAATTTTTAGTGAGTTTATAGAGCTGTGCATCTGTCTTCACAATCCAGTTTTAGAATTTTTCTATCTCGCCTCCGTCTCCCCCACCCCACCCCTGTCCCTGGAAAGTTCCTTCTGCCTCATTGTAGTCAGCCTCTACTGTGACTCCCCACCCCAGACAACTGCTGATCTGCTTTCTGTCACTATTCTTTTGTCTTCTCTAGAAATTCCAAATAATCAAAATTATATAATATGTAGTCTTATGTGTTTGGCTTCTTTTACTTATACTTTTGAGGTTCATCCATGTTAGTGTATGCATTAGTAGTTCACTCCTTTTTATTGTTGAGGAATGTTTTTATTGTTTATCCCCTGTTGATGGACATTTAGATTGTTTCCAGTTTTTAGCTATTATGAATAAAATGATAAATAAAACTTGTCCATACAAGTTTTTGTGTGAACGTATGTTTCATTTTCTTCTGGGTAAATACCTATGTGTGGAATTATTGGGTAGTACAGTAAGTTTATGCTTAACTTTTTAAGAAATGGCAAAACTTTTCCAAAATGGAATTGTTCCAAGACCATTTGTTCAAAACATTGTCTTTTTGCTTGTTGAATTACCTTTGTTGAAAATCAGTTGATCATAAATGTATAAGTTTATTTTTGGATTCTCTTTTTTTCTTCTTTTCCTTTTTTCTTTTCTTTTTTTTGTTTTTGTTTGTTTGTTTGTTTGATTCTCTTTTCTGTTTCATTGATCCATATAACTATCCTTATGCCAGTGCCACACTGATTTGATTACTGAAGCTTTATGGTAAGTTTTCAAATTGGGTAGCATGAGAACCAACTTGGTTTTTCTTTTTCAAAATTAAGCTGGCAGGACTTCCCTGGTGGTCCAGCGGTAAAGAATCTGCCTTACAATGCAGGGGACACGGGTTCTATCCCTGGTCAGGGAACTAAGATCCCACATGCCGTGGGGCAACTAAGCCCACACGCCACAACTACTGAGCTTGCACGCCTTAGCTAGAGAACCTGTGTGCTGCAGACTACAGAGCCCACGTGCCCTGGAGCCTGTGCGCCACAACTAGAGAAGAGAAAACCTGCCCGCTGCAACTAGAGAGAAGCCCGTGAGCTGTAACAAAAGATCCCGTGTGCCGCAACTAAGACCCAATGCAGCCAAAAATAAATAAAATAAATAAATAATAAATCTCAAAAAACAAACCCCAAGAAACCTAGGAAACTGAAGGTTTCTCTATATATAAAAAAATTAAGTTGGTTATTTAAGTTCTTTGTATTTCCAAATAAATTTTAGAATCAGCATGTCAATTTCTACCAAGAAAAGTGTGCTGGGATTTTGACGGGGATTCCATAGAATCTGTTGGTCAGTTTTAGGACAGTTGCCATCTTAACAATATTGTCTACTAGGCCAAGAACATGGTATAACTCTCCATTTTTTTCCCGGGCCTTCCCCTATTTATCAGTGTGTTTGAGTCTTTAGTGTATAGATCTTCTTTTGATAAATTTATTCCTAAATATTTTATTCTTTATGACGCTATTAAGAGTGGAATTGTTTTTAAAAATAAATTTATTTATTTAGTTATGGCTGCATTGGGTCTTTGTTGCTGCGCGCGGGCTTTTCTCTAGTTGCGACGGGGCTTCTCACTGTGGTGGCTTCTCCTGTTGCGGAGCACGGGCTCTAGGTGCGTGGGCTTCAGTAGTTGTGGTGCACGGGCTCAGTAGTTGTGGCTTGCAGGCTCAGGAGTTGTGGCACACAGGCTTAGTTGCCCCGCAGCGTGTGGGATCTTCCCGGATCAGGGCTTAAACCTGTGTCCCCTGCATTGGCAGGCGGGTTCTTAACCACTGTGCCACCAGGGAAGCCCCCATTTCTAATGTTAATAACTTGTGTTTTTTCTCTCTTTCTCAGTCAGTCTAGCTAAAGGTTTGTTAATTTTGTTGGCCTTTCAAAGAATCAGCTTTTGGTTTTCATTTATTTTTCTCTATTTTCTGTTTTCTACTTTATTGATTTCTGCTCTACTTTTTAATATTTCTGCTTGCTTTGGGTATAGTTTGTTCTTTAGTTTTTCAAGGTAGAAGCTTAGATTATTGATTTGTGATCTTCCTTTGTTATAGAGGTATTGATAGCTAAAGCAGTGTTTAGTGTTTTCATCTAAATGCTGCTTTAGCTGCAGCTCATACGTTTTAGCTTATTGCGTTTTCATTTTCCTTCAGATCAAAATATTTTCTAATTTCCCTTATTATTTCTTCTTCATTGGTTATTTAGAAGCATATTACTTAGTTTCTATATATTTTTAAATTTCCCAAATTTTCTTCTGTTGATTTATAGCTTAATTCCATTATTGTTGGAGAACTTTACATAATTTTAATTTTCAGAAGTTTATTGAGACTTATGACCTAGCATGTGGTTTATCCTGGAGGATATTCCGTGTGCACTTAGGATATATATTCCCCTGTTGTTGAATGGAGTGTTTTGTAGATGTCAGGTCAGGTTCATTGATAGTGTTGTTTTCTACATTCTTGCTGATTTTCTGTCTAGTTTATCTGTTATTGAGAGTGGAGGTTTTGAAATCGCCAACTATTATTTTTGTTTTTCTTTTCAATAATTATTTATTTATTTGGTTGCACCAGGTCTTAGTTGCAGCAGGGGGGCTCCTTTAGTTATGGCACTTGCACTCCTTAGTTTTGGCATGCCTGTGGGATCTAGTTCCCTGACCAGGGATTGAACCTGGGCCCCTGCACTGGGAGTGCGGAGTCTTAACCACTGCACCACCAGGGAAGCCCTTGAATTGATCTTATCATTATAAAAAGTTCCTCTCTTTCTCTATTAACATCTTCTGTTTTAAAGTCTGTTTTATCTGTTGTCAGGTATAGCTACTCCAGCTTTCTTTCGGTTACTTGTGGTATATTTTTTTCCATTCTTTTTTTTTTTTTCATTTTTTTAGTAAAGCATACATAGCATGAAATTTACCATCTTAACCATTTTTACCTGTATAGTTCAGTGGTATTAAATATACTCATAATGTTGGGCAACCATTACCACTATTCAACTCCATAACTCTTTTCATCTTATAAAACTGAAACTCTACCCAGTAAGCAGTAATTCCCCATTGCTTCCTTTCCCCCAGTCCCTAGCAACTGCCATTCTACTTTCTATGATTTTGACTATTCTGAATACTTCATATAAGTAGACGCATATAGAATTTGTCTTTTTGTGAATGGCTTATTTCACTTAGCATAATGTCCTCAAGGTTCATCTGTGTTGTGGCATATTGCAGAATTTCCTTCCTTTTTAAGGGTGAATAATATTCCATTGTATGTATAGCCCACATTTTGCTTATCTATTCATCCATCAGTGGGCACTCAGGTTGCTTGCATGTATTAGCTATTGTAAATAATGCTACTTTGAACATGGACATACAAATATCTCTTCAGGATCCTGCTTTCAACTCTTTTGGGTTTATACCCAGAAGTAGAATTACTGGATCATATAGTCATTCTATTTTTAAGTTTCTGAGGAACCACCATACCATATTCCACAGCAGCTGTACTATTTTACGTTCCCACCAATAGTGCACAGGGGTTCCAGTTTTCTCCACATTCTCTCCAATACTTGTTCTTTTCTGTTTTGTTGTTGTTGTTGTTTTTAATAGTGGCCATCCTAATGGGTTTGAGGTAGTATCTCATTGTAGTTTTGATTTGCATTCCCCTAATGATTAGTGACATTGAGCATTTTTCATGTGCTCTAGGCCATTCATGTATCTTCTTTGGAGAAATGTCTGTTTGAGTCCTTGGCCCATTTTTTGAATTGGGTTGTTTGGGGGGTTTTTTGTTGTGTTTTAGGAGTTCTCTACATATTCTGCATATTAATCCCTTATCAGATATATGATTTGCAAATATTTTCTCCAATTTTGTGGGTTGCCTTTGTTACACTGTTAATAGTGTTTTTTGTTTGTTTGTTTGTTTTGCGGTACGAGGGCCTCTCACTGTTGTGGCCTCTCCCATTGTGGAGCACAGGCTCCGGACGCGCAGGCTCAGCAGCCATGGCTCACGGGCCCAGGCGCTCTGCAGCATGTGGGACCTTCCCGGGCCGGGGCACGAACCCGTGTCCCCTGCATCGGCAGGTGGACTCTCAACCACTGTGCCACCAGGGAAGCCCCTAATAGTGTTTTTTGATGTACAAAATTTAAAATTTTCATAACATCCATTTTGTCTATTCTTTTGTGCCTGTTCCTCTGGGTTTTTTTTTTAATTTAATTTTTTTATACAGCAGGTTCTTATTAGTCATCCATTTTATACATATTGGTATATACATGTCAATCCCAATCTCCCAATTCATCCTACCTCCACCCCCACCCCCCACTTTCCTCTCTTGGTGTCCATATGTTTGTTCTCTACATCTGGGTCTCTATTTCTGCCTTGTAAACTGGTTCATCTGTACCATTTTTCTAGATTCCACATATATGTGTTAATATACGATATTTGTTTTTCTTTCTGACTTACTTCACTTTGTATGACAGTCTCTAAGTCCATCCACGTCTCTACCAGTGACCCAGTTTCACTCCTTTTTATGGCTGAGTAATATTCCATCGTATATATGTACCACATCCTCTTTATGCATTCATCTGTCGATGGGCATTTCAGTTGCTTCCATGACCTGGCTATTGTAAATAGTGCTGCAATGAACACTGGGGTGCATGTGTCTTTTTTTTTTTTTTTTTTTTTGCGGTATGCGGGCCTCTCACTGTTGTGGCCTCTCCTCCGGACGTGCAGGCTCAGCGGCCATGGCCCATGGGCCTAGCTGCTCCGCGGCATGTGGGATCCTCCCAGGCCGGGGCACGAACCCGCGTCCCCTGCATTGGCAGGCAGACTCTCAACCACTGTGCCACCAGAGAGGCCCTGAACAACACAGATTTGAACTGTGTGGGCCCACTTATGTATGGATTTTTTTTCAGTAAAGATGGATTACAGTACTAAATGATCTGTGGTTTGAAACCATGGATGTGGAACTCCTGATACGAAGTCTGACCCTAAAGTTATACTTGGATTTTGTTTTTTTTTTTGCAGTACGCAGGCCTCTCACTGTTGTGGCCTCTCCCATTGCGGAGCACAGGCTCCGGACGCGCAGGCTCAGCGGCCATGGCTCACGGGCCCAGCCGCTCCACGGCATGTGGATCTTCCCGGACCGGGGCATGAACCCGTGTCCCCTGCATCAGCAGGTGGACTCTCAACCACTGCGCCACCAGGGAAGCCCCTATACGTGGATTTTTGACTGTGCCAGTGCCAGCACCCCTAACCCCCTATCTTGTTCAAGGGTCAACTGTACTTCATTCCATGAGTCTATATCCTTATTTAAGACAGTGTATAGATTAAATATATATATATTTATTTATTTATTTGGTTGTGCTGGGTCTTAGTTGCGCCAGGCGGGCTCCTTAATTGTGACTTGAGGGCTCCTTAGTTGTAGCTCGCCTGCTCCTTAGTTGCAGCACATGGGCTCCTTTGTTGTGGCTTGTGAACTCTTAGTTGTGGCATGCATGTGGGATCTAGTTCCCTGACAAGGGATAGAACCCAGGCCCCCTGCATTGGGAGCACGGAGTCTTAACCACTGTGCCACTGGGGAAATCCCAGTGTATAGATTTCTTTAGCAGAACCCAGTCAATGTATTTGTCATTGATACATTTGAGGTAGTCCATAATTTTCTTCAATAAAGTGTCTTAATTGACCCATGCCTTTTTACTTTCTCTTTGCCATTAAAATATGTGAGAAAATATGCCATCTACACATAGAAGAGTCGGCTGATGTGAGAATGTTACTTCTTTTGCCCAGCTGGGCTTAGTGAAGTCTTAGAACTGGTTAGTGTTTATGGCACCATCAACAAATGTGCAAGAATTAAACCTGGTAAAGAGGACAACAGACGTAAGAAAAACAGGGTTCAGAGATCAGGGCTGTAGAGAGATCTGGTAGTGCTTCTCTTACCTTCTGCAAAGCCAAGTGTCAAAACTTCAGTCAGAGCCTCTATAATTTGAACTTTCTTGGCTGTCCATTAGGTAGAGTACCATCTTAATAAGCACCAGTGCAGTGAAGAATTTGGTCTAATATTATTTTTACATCCCAGGAACTGGACATATGAATAGTCCTTTGATCTGACTGTAACAAATAATTCCGTAGAATGAATCTGTCTTTTCCATTGAGTCTCCAGTGAGTGTATGTCTTCATTAGAGGCCTGGCAAATTTTACTCTACCATGAAGCATAGACTATGCTCCAATTCTTTCTTTCCCAATTCTGTCTTCCTCTCTGTCTTCTCAAATACTTCTGAATCCGGCAGGATAGGCAGTGGAAACATGAAGGAGGTAGACAGGTTAAATGGGTAGGTTTGAATTCTGTTTAGGAGATGGTGAGTGGAGACCTGGGACCTCCCTAATTGGGCAGGATTCATTCCTAATCCTCATGCAGGGGCCTGGGCAGTTACCCCTGATAGCTGGGGATGATGCCAAAGATGAATGATGCTGGGGAAGAGGCCAAAGCCATAGTTTCTAGTCTTATCAGTGCCTATAACTCACTGTGTGACTTTGACAAGCTCCTTAACCCTGATACACAGTTTTTCAGAAGAGAGTTTGTGTAATGATTTTGCTAGTCCCTCGCAAATCAATGTCCTTCCATCACCTGGTTTTAGTCCACCTTTCTAGTCATTCATTCCATAGTTATTGAGCATTTACTATATGATGGGAACCTTTATCAAGAACTGGCAGCAGGAAGGTGTGGAGATGAAGGCTATTCTAAACTTGTTTTATACACTTACATATTCATTGGACAGAAGCTGTTTTCATCTCTGAACTTATCCTGGTGTCTGGCACTTACTGCTCATTGAGTTTGTGTTACATGGTCAAATATTCTGTTCCTATACCTGGGAATCAAGATTCTGTTGCTAATTATAATCTATCAGATTTTCATTGCAACAAAACAATTTGATAGTCTCATGAGTTTTGGCCTAATTTCTTCAGGTCTGTAGTCGGTTTTCTGTTCTACCCGTGGAACCCTGAAAAATGAATTTTAGCCTACCACAGTTTAAGTGTATGGCTTTCTTGCCTAAAAACATATGGCAACAGAAGCTCAATATTTAGTGACTACACAGTAATTCAATAAAAACTTTAATTAATTTGTAGAGGCTGTATCTGGAACTATTGAAAGCTATTGGAATCTATTAAAACTGTGAAGAATATAGTTATACAGTGAACGTGACAATATCTTTGTACTCAAAATAGCACTTGAAAACTAGATAAATGTACTACAATATTTATTACTATTTTATTTGAACTTTTAAGGTTTAATTTATTCAGTTATTCCAATTTGATCAACTTGTTCAAGGATATAGACCTCTATATCATAGCAGCATATATCAGACCAGTCTTTCTAGAATCTCAGAAAATATATTTGACCATTTGGCAAATAAGTACTTAGTAGTGAAACATTTTGAAAGAATATCTTCTTCCCACACTCAAGAAAAAAAAAAACCACGAGTATTTACTCACGTGGACCTTGCAGATGAGCTGAAGAATTTCTTTTTATCCTAAAGTTTGCCTTCTCTTGTTGGAAAGCAATGCCTAGCATAGTCCTGTAGGCGAAATGTGTAATTATAAAGCCCTACACAAAGCTCTACTTATCAGCTTCTTTCAGAAGCTGAGATGTTGAGCATTAAGGTTTTCTGTTGTCCCACCTCTGCTTAACTATTCAGCTTTTTAACTGGAGAATCATTCTCTGCCTCCTCCATTTTTATTTTAATAGGAAACCTCCATTTTAGAGGAATACAATATCAATTGGACTCAGAAGCTGGGAGCTGGAATTAGTGGTCCAGTTAGGTAAGAGACCCATGTGCAAACTATGACACGATTGTTCTCAAGAGGACCTGTTCGAAATACATCTTAAGTTAGAAGCATTAGGTTTGCCAGATTTGTGAAACAGCCTTAATTTAACAAGCAGAGGTATTTATGATAGGCTTTTTCTCATCCATTTAGAAATATATTTAAGTGACGAAGTCACATGATCTGTAACAGAATCATTTAAGATGTTGATACCATGGAGCCACTGTATGAGTCACTTGTAGCCAGCAGAGGCCATTTTGTCTTTCTTGGCCAGCATCAAGTTGATTTCACATGTCTAAGGCCTGTGAAGGGTGGGCGAGATGCCTTTCTGCCTTTCCATCTGCTAGACCTGGGGGCAAGTTTGTTCTGATGTGCCTGGATATATTTTTGATTAGAAGCACAGTTCTCAAAGAACAGCTTGCTAAATTAGTTTTCACTGTAACTTAGATAATTTCTGATTGAACTTTTTTCTCCAAATCTAGAGTCTGTGTGAAGAAATCTACCCAAGAACGGTTTGCACTGAAAATTCTTTTTGATCGTCCAAAAGCTAGAAATGAGGTATGGTCCTTTATTGCCTTGATTTGCCTAAATATTTGAAGTGCCTAAGAATTATTCTTTTTACAAGTAAGGCAGCTTCATGGAGAGAATACAGAGATTCACAAAGAATTTTATGTTCATACTTACTCTCTTTATATTCATACTTTTTGCTATTCCATGTTATCATTATAAAGCACTTCTTCATCCATCAATACCAAAAGCTGTTAGTGAAGTCTTGCTTCCTTTCAAACCACCTTTTGTTCTTTTTCAATTAATGCGATTCTTATACCGCAAAATACTCAGGTTTACTTCAGCTTTTGCTTATTGGAAAAGGTCTTTAAAGAGTGGAGATAAAATAGTATGAGGAAGGTTCTAGTGAATAGTGTATTGAAAAGATGTTGCAGGAGAACTCTGAGGATGTATTTCTAGTTTTTAATAATAGGCATTTGTTTAAAATTATTTGGATGTGGTGATGACATGTTAATAATATGCAATGAAGGACTTATTCTTTTGCTTAGAGATATATGAATAATTTCTGAAATAAGATGTATTATTTACCAAATTTTTCATTTGCTAATAGATAGGACAGTAGAAGTAAATAAACCTGTTGGCGAGGTTTTTTTCATGGAAAGAGCATTAAGGAGGTAATCTGTGTATGAAAACACTTTTTTTTTTACATCATTCCAGGTGATAAGGTTTTTTACTGTAATAGGCTCATCCACGGGCCTAGTGTGGTCAGTTTTGGGGGGAAAGTTTGGAGAGAAAATGTTGGCATCCCCTATGTACAGAAACATTTCCTCTGTTCTTCTTTAAGGTACGTCTGCACATGATGTGTGCCACACACCCAAATATAGTTCAAATCATTGAAGTGTTTGCTAACAGTGTACAGTTTCCTCATGAGTCCAGCCCCAGGTAAGACTACACAGGGTCATTATCACATGACCACCTCTCCATATGTAAGCCAAGGTGTAGTGGGGTCTTCTTTTCTTTTGTGCCCTCTTTCTCTCCCTTCCCTTCCCTCCCTCCCTGCCTGCCTCCCTCCCTTCCTCTTTCTTTTTCTTCTCTCCTTTACTTTTTAATTTGGAAATTTTCAAACATTTGTAAAAGAATCATGTAATGAATCCTTAAGTACCCATCACCCAGCCTCAACAGTTATCAACTCATTGCCAGCCGTGCTTCATCTATACCCTACCCACTCTCCTGGGCCCCCCTGAGTAATGTGGAATTAAAACAGATTCTATTTCAAATTAGCAAAAGGAGACCAAATATTATTCTAGGCAATGTCTTAGAAGTTGATATGGCAAAAAGCCCTTATTGCTGAATCTGACATTCCTTTTAAAGGAAGAAATCAACATCATTCTTTTAGCCTCCAGATGTTTGGCAAGCTCATTGGGTGTCATTCTAAATCTTTTCCAGGGAATTCAAAGTTAAATAAGGTATGGTTTCCATTGAAGGGACTGAGATGTAAACCTATTATTCTAGCAGTGTGATAGGTACCAAGGAGAGGCATGCATAAAGTATTTTGAGCTTACAAAGGAGGAGAGCTGCCCTCTGTAGGCTAGGGAGGCGAGGTGTCTCAGAGCAGTTACGTGGGGGCGAGGACTTGAAGGGGGTGAGTAGGAGTTTTCCAGATGGAAAAAGATGGAATTTGTAAAGAAGAATGGGAAATCAAATGATTATTTCTTAAAATTGTGCTCTGTTGGTGAAAGCATTTGGATGGAAGCTGGAAGCATTTATATCAAAGAGTGGTAACCAAAATTCGGATTTTTTTTTTTCACAACATGAGAATTTTTGCTTTTATTTAGTAGCTGTGTAACCCTATCTGGCTATCTTGCTGGGCATGCTGTGGGTCATATGGAAAACTAGTGGAGTGGGGGCAGGGAGTAGAGAGGGGGAGACACACACACACACACACACACACACACACACACACACACACACACACACACACACACACGAGAGTGAATAACCAAGACAGCCCAACTGAATGACTTGATATTCATGTCCTATACAAAGTCGTATTCTGTTTTCGATACACTTTCAGTGTAGCGTCCATAAAATGTATATACAAGTTAAGTACAGAATCTTCAAAAGGATCATTGTCTTCAAAACTAATTCTTCTGCTTTCTTTTAGCTTCTTAGAAACCTTTAGGTCAGGGATAGTCCTCATTCATAGTGCCCAGCTGGTAGTGACAAGGAATCCAACTCAAAGGGGCTTGGTAGGACTAGATTTAGGAAGTAGTAACACTTTGTAGATGAGGTATCTAGGTTAGCTACTTGATGTTTCAGTTTTGTTTTGTTTTGCTTTGTTTTTTAACTTAACAAAATCAAATGCTTTCAAACAGGGCTCGACTCTTAATTGTAATGGAGATGATGGAAGGGGGAGAGCTATTTCACAGAATCAGCCAGCACCGGCACTTTACAGAGAAGCAAGCCAGCCAAGTAACAAAGCAGGCAAGTTAACCCCGGGTACCAATCAAACTGCCAACGGTGTTGGTTAACAAGCACAATTTCATTGGGGGGAATAAAAGAAAGCTTGAAGAAAAGCTCTATTTGATCTCTCATTGCCTGCTTTGTTATGTAATTAGAAAAGATGCCTTGACAGGAGGAATGTGACCCCCTTTTATGCTTTGGTGGGGGGAACCTGTATTCTTAAGTGGTTTTCAATTGTTTGCCTATGATAAGATTTAAATAAACTCTGGAAGGAAGGTAATCTTAACTCCTTTTTAGATTGTAGATAATCTTTAGACGTATAGCTTCCAAGCACTGTTATTGGACTTTGAGATAAAATGCTAGTGATACTACCTGAAAGACTGTATGGTGTAAAAATATGTTCTAAGGCAATTACATATAAGATACTTTATGCTTATGAGTCACCTTTCTCTCATCAGATTTTAATAGTAGTCTAAGGTCTTTGTAATTCTGGGTTATTCCTGGTTTTATGTTCTCTCTGTTTTGACATCACATTTTATTGCTAGAGGAATGATGTACGTCACAAACAATACTAGGAATCCAACTGGAAATAACCTCATGAGGAGATGAAAAAGCTAAACCCTCAAGGTTTCTCTTCAGGCCAAGCAAGCAAAGCAGAGAGAAGCAGGACACGTAGCCCAACTGGTTCTTAATGAAAAAATTCTTCCAAATTTTCTGTGAGCCTCAAGCATTTTTTGATGCCTCCTTTCTGGTAGGGAGGAACTGATATTTGGAATGCCAAGGCAATTCCATACAGAGTGTTAAAGAACAGATAAAATCTGTTCTATTTGATTTTAAAAATTATAGCTTGTATTTTTCAAATATTAGGCCTAAAGGATGAGCTCTGATAATCTTCTGTAAAACCAAACTCCTTTAAATCCACCTAAACAGGCAACATTTTCAACCAGTGGGACGGGCAGATTAGAACATCAGGTGGAAAAATCCATTCAGCTGCTTTCTGTTGTTCTTGAAAGCAGAACTTCAAGTTGGGCTCCCTGAAGAGTGCAGGTTTCCTCTGAGTCAGGCATTAGTGCCACTGCCCTGCTAGGGGGAAGCCAGGCCCTCTGAAGACTGCCTGGCCCAGTGTTTGCTTTGCAGTACTTGTCACATCTCAGATTAATGGAAGTGCAAGTATTTCATTTTTCCCATTTCATACAGGATTTAACCATCAGTTGATTATGACAAAGAATTGTTTTACTGTTGTATTTTTTCTTTTTATTGAACAAAATACAGCTTAATTCATTTCTATTTCTTGATATCTGAAATCTTACTTAATTTCTGCTTTAAAATTGAAAACTGACCACAGTCTTAATTGACTTAGTAAGGATCATTTTTTAACATCCTGAGTTCTCTAAACCAGGGGAATTAAAGAGCTATCTTTTCTAAGATATGGTTGCTCCATTATGTCCTTTCCAGATAGCTTTGGCTCTACAGCACTGTCACTTGTTAAACATCGCACACAGAGACCTCAAGCCTGAAAATCTGCTCTTCAAGGATAACTCTTTGGTGAGATGACTTGCCCTTCTGTATTTTAGTGCTGCTACTCTCAGTATAGTTCAGGAACAGTGTGTAGGTGTGTATATGTTTGGAGTGCTCTGAATCCATGGTGAAGAGGCTTTAGGCCAAAGCGCTGCAAGCAGCTTACTTTTCCCATATCTGTTTCCTTGCTAGAGGCTCAGAGAAATTGTACCATACCCCTGGCATCGATCATTTTGGATGACACTGATGTGTGTTTGTACATAAGGACTTTAGATTTTGGATATTATTTGGAAGGACTTTGGGAAGGGGCAGGAATCTATATGCTGTTATATGTTACCTTGGAACTTAGTGGTTGTGTTCAGTGTTAACCCTCATAAGGTGTGTTTTCCTCTCCAGCTCCAATCCATGCCCCATGCACTGTGTCCCACCAGATAACTTACTCTGGCTATCATGAAGCTGATGTTGAGGGTGAAGCAGCACCCTAGATTGATGAGAGATAATGGGCCAATAGAGTCAGGAAGCATCTTGATTTTAGTGCTGCCTTTACAAGTTATAAAACAGGGATAATTGTGAGTGGGTAGAAATTCCTTACTTCTGTATTACTAAGAACAGTTTCTAAATATGAATCATTGTCTCCAGAGCTGAGGACATGCTACTCATAGGTTCAGGTCTCAGCTAGAAACTCCTGAGAGCTTAAGGTAACATGTCTTGCACCTGCATTTTCCTTTAACGTTTTCTGAGAACTCTGGAGCGGTGACTCCCATTTGTTTTATTTCAGGATGCCCCAGTGAAGTTGTGTGACTTTGGATTTGCCAAAATTGACCAAGGTGACTTGATGACACCTCAGTTCACCCCATATTATGTAGCACCTCAGGTAAGCATGTGCTGTTTCTTCCGTAGGATGTGTCACCAAGCTGCCTGTAGACTCACGTTTCTTCCATTCCACAGCATGAGTGGGTATATATTACAAATGGAAGGAGGAGGACTCAGCTTCACAAACCTATAGGCTGCTTAATTTGGTGCAGGCATTTTATTCTTTTAAAAGCAGCCTTATTGAGGTATGATTAATATACAATAAAATACTTCTACATTAAGTGTAGTTTGATGAGTTTTGACAAATGGATACTCCTGCGTGAACATCACCAAAGTCAAAATACAAAACATTTCCATCACTTCAAAAACTGTCTTGTGTGCCTTTGCAGTCATTATGCTCCCAACTTAATCCCCTTAATTAAAACCACTGATCTACTTTGTCATTATTGGTTAGTTTTGCCTGTTGTAGAATTTCATAAAAATGGAATTTTGTACCTTTTGTGTTTCACTTCTTTGGCTCAGCATGTTTTTCAGATCCATCCATGTTTCTGTGTGTATCAGTAATTAGTTCCTTTTTATTGCTAAGTAGTATTCCATCATATGACCAAGCCACATTTGTTTATCCATTCACTGACTGATGGCCATTTGGGGTTGTTTCCTATTTTTCACCATTAGGAATAAAGTTGCTAGGAACATTCATTTACGAGTTTTGGGGGACATACCCCTACCTTTAGGTAAAATCTTTTTCCAAAATGGTTGTATGCACCACTAATGTAATGTAAATGTTCCAGTTTCTTCACATTCTTATCACCAACTTATGTTTGTTAGTGTTTATAATCTTGGTCATTCTGGTAGGTATGTTTGTGTTATTTCGTTATGGATTTAATTATAGCATTTTCCTGATGGCTACTGTTGTTGAATATTTTTTCATGTGTATACTGGCTGTTCTATTGTGAAATATGGGTACAACATTCTGTTGTGTAGTATGGGTACAAATCTTTTGCCCTTTTTGTGTTGTTTTATAAATGAGATATAAGAATTTTTTAAATTATATTCTGGATACAAGTTCTTTGTCATATATATGTATTAATATTTTACTGCTGCTGTAACAAATTGCCACAAACTTAGTAACTTAAAACAGCACACATTTATTACCTTACAGTTTTGGAGGTCAGAAGTCTGAAATGGTTCAGGATGTCAGCAGGACTGTGTTCCTTTTGGAGGCTCTAGGGGAGAATCCATTCCCTTGCCTTTTCAGCTTCTGAGGCTACCTGCATTCTTTGGCTTGTGGCCTCTTTTTTTTTTTTTTTTTTGCGGTACGCGGGCCTCTCACTGCTGTGGCCTCTCCCATTGCGGAGCACAGGCTCCGGACGCGCAGGCTCAGCGGTCATGGCTCACAGGCCCAGCTGCTCCACGGCACGCGGCATTCCCCCAGACAGGGGCACGAACCCGTGTCCCCTGCATTGGCAGGCGGACTCTCAACCACTGCGCCACCAGGGAAGCCCTGACTTGTGGGCTCTTCCTCCATTTTCAAAGACAGCAGTGTAGGTAGCATCTTCCAGTCTCTCTGACTCTGACCGAGGATAATTGGTCAGATTATCCTGGGTAATCCAGGATAATCCCCCATCTCAAGATCCTTAATTTAATCAAATCTTAGAAGTCCCTTTTGCTATGTAAGGTAACATATTCATAGATTCCAGGGATTAGGACAGGACTTCTTTGGGAGGCCATTATCCTGCCTACAACATATGTATTATGAATATTTCTCTCAGTCTGTGGCTTGCATTTCAGTTTTCTTTTTTTTTTTTTGGCCGTGCCACATGGCATGTGGGATCTTAGTTCCCTGATCAGGGGTCGAACCCATGCCCCCTGCATTGGAAGCACAGAGTCTTAGCCACTGGACCGCCAGGGAAGTCCCCATCAGTTTTCTTAATGATCTTTTGAATAGTAGAAGTTTTAAATATTGACCAAGTCCAATTCACCAATTTTTTTTTCAATGGTTAGTGCTGTTTGTTCCTAAGAAGTCTTTCCATATCCATGGAGATGAAGATTTTCTCATGTTTTCTTATTAAAGGTTATAGTTTTAGCTTTTACATTTTAGACTGTGATCCATTTGAGGTATGTGTGTGTGTGTGTGTGTGTGTGTGTGTGTATAAAGGGTCAAGCTTTTTTTCCCTTATGAATGTCGTTTCCATATCACTTGTTGAAAAGACTATCCTTGCCTCATTGAATTACCTTACAGTTTTGTCGAATTGAATTATTTTGCAGTTTTGTCGAAAATCAATTGACCATATATGTGTTGGTCTATTCTAGGCTCTATTCTGTTTATTTGATACATACGTCTATATATCATCTGGATCACTGTAGCTTTATATTAAGTCTTGACCTATATTAAGTCTTGACCTCAGATAGTGTAATAAGTCCTTCAAATGTATTCTTTTTCAAAATTGTTTTCACTATTCTGGATCCTTTGCATTTCTCTGTAAATTTTAGAATTCAATTCTCTATGACAGAAAAGCCTCCTGGGATTTGATTTGAATTGTATTTAATCTATAGATGAATTTGGAGAGAATTGACATCTTAACAATATAAAGTCTTCTATTTAATGAACGTGGTATATCTTTTTTTTTTTTTTTTTTCTGTATGCGGGCCTCTCACTGTTGTGGCCTCTCCCGTTGCGGAGCACAGGCTCCGGACGTGCAGGCTCAGCGGCCATGTCTCATGGGCCCAGCCGCTCCGCGGCATGTGGGATCCTCTCAGACCGGGGCACGAACCCGTGTCCCCTGCATCGGCAGGCGGACTCTCAACCACTGTGCCACCAGGGAAGCCCAAACGGTGTATCTTTCCATTTATTTAGGTCTTTCATTTTTCTCAGAAACATTTATATTTCTTAGTGTATAGGTTTTATACCTATTTTCTTAAATTTTTTCCTATATTTTATGTTTATGGAAATTATTGGAAATGATATTTTTAAAAATTTCATTTTCCAATTGTTTGTTTATAGTTTGTAGAGAAATAAATGATTTTTGATCCCTTGAATCCTGGGATCTTGCCTAAATCGCTTATTCTAGTAGATTTTTTTAATAGATTTATTAAGATTTTCTACATACAGAGTCATGTCATCTGTGAATAAAGATAGTTTTACTTTGTTCTTTCCAGTATGTTTGCCTTTTATTTCTTTTCCTTCCCTTATTGTGTTGGCTAGAACTACCAGTTGAATATAAGTGATGAGAGCAGACATCCTTGCCTTGTTCCTGATCTTACAGAAAAAATGTTCAGTCTTTCACCATTAAGTATGATATTAACTGTTATGTTTTTTGTAGATGTTCTTTATCAGGTTGAGGAAGTTTCCTTCTGTTCCTAGTTTACTGAAAGGGAATGTGTTAAATTTTACCCAAGGCTTTTTCTGCATCTATTGAACTGATGATATATTTTTTCTTCTTTATTTTGTTAATATGATGAATTAATTGATTTTCAGGCATTATACCAATCTTATATTCCTAAGATAAAACTCAGTCATGATGATTGATTTGTTTTGCTAGTATTTTGTTAAGGATTTTGTGTTTTTTAACAAAAGGGATATTGGTCCATAATCCTTTCTCATAATGTCTTTGCCTTGTTTCAAGGTATCAGGGTAATAATGCTGACATCATACTATTAGTTGGGAAATGTGTCTTCCTCCTTTATTTTCTGAAACAGTTTGTGTAAGATGGGTATTTTGGAGTTTTCATTGTGGATTTTTAATGATGTAATCAATTTAAAAATAGGTATAGGTCTATTGAATTTTTATATTTCTTCTTGAGCCAGTTTTAGTAATTTGTGTCTTTAAGAAATTTGACTGTTTTTTAATTTATTGGCATAAAATTATGATAATCCCTTATTAAACTTTTAAATCTTTGTAGGATCTGTAGAGATGGAGGTGGAAGTCTAGAAGTTGGCTTGCTGCTTCTGCAGTTAGTCCTTTAGTATGGGAGTAGGGAATTGAGTCAGTCTACTTAGGAGTTGAGCTTAGTGTGAGCTCTGTTGTTGCTATTGTTATTTTTACTGTGTCACTGGCTTGAGATTCCTCTCTTGTTACCTTGTGCTTAGGGTGGGGTTTGGGGTGCCACAGGTTTGTGTGTTTTTTTGTGTTTCTTCTCCATCTTTATCTTTGGCATTGGCTGTGTGCCTCTGCCTCAGAGGGGCTTTTGCTTCACAGTCTTTTTCTGCCACTAACAGTGGACTGCTGTTACTTATTACTTGGTGCTTGCTAGCCTGATGGAGGGTGATGGCAACGATGGGTGGAGAGGTATCTCTTTTCTGAACCAGCCTCAGTCTTGGTCAGGTCCTGTTTTCTTGGTTCTTACCATGGTTCGTTTATCCACTCATCTATTGATGGACATATACATATATATATAGCTGGTGCTTATTCTTTCCGAGATTTGTTTTATATAAGCCTTCTTTAAAAAAATTTTTTTATTGAGATGTAATTGATACATGATAAACTATACATATTTAACTTGCACAACTTATAAGTTTTGACATACACACACACTCATTAAACCATCACCACAGTCAAGGTAGTGAACATATTTGTCACCCCCCAAAATTTTACTGTGCCCCTTGAAATCCTTCCCTGCCTCTCTATTTTTCCCTTCATTGCCAGGCAGCAGTTGATCTGCTTTCTGTCATTATAGATTAGTTTGCATTTTCTGTAGATTTATATATAAAGTAGCACATCGTATGGTATTTTCTTTTGGGGGGGGTTTCTTTCACTCAGCAAAATTACGTTTAAGATTTATCCATGTTATTGCATGTATCAATAGTTCTTTCGTTTTTACTGCTGGGAAGTATTCCACTGTGTGGATATACCATGGTTCGTTTATCCACTCATCTATTGATGGACATCTGGGTTGTTTTCAGTTTTTGGCTGTTAAAAATAAACGTGTTACAAACATTTTTGCACAGGTTTTTGGATGGACATTTATTTCCTTTTCTCTTTGGTAAATACCTAGAGTGGAATGGCTAGATCATGTGGTAGATGTATTTAACTTACTTAGAAACTGCCAAGTTGTTTTCCAAAGTGGTGTTCAATTTTACATTCCCATCAGCAGTGTATGAAAGTTTCAGGTCCTCCACATTCCTACTAGCATTTGGTATGGACAGTCTTTTTATTTTTTATTTATTTATGTATTTTAATTTTTTTTAATATTTATTTATTTGGTTGCGCTGGGTCTTAGTTGCAGCAGGTAGGGTTCTTAGTTGTGGCTCACGGGCTCCTTAGTTGAGGCTCGCCAGCTTCTTAGTTGTGACACGTGGGTTCCTTAGTTGAGGCAGGCAGGCTCCTTAGTTGTGGCTCGAGGGCTCCTTAGTTGCAGCTTGCTGGCTCTTTAGTTGCAGCACATGGGCTCCTTAGTTGCAGCATTCATGTGGGATCTAGTTCCCTAACCAGGAATCAAACCCGGGCCCCCTGCATTGGGAGCATGGAGCCTTAACCACTGTGCCACCAGGGAAGTCCCCTGGACAGTCTTTTTAGCCATTTTAGTGACTGTGTAGCAGTATTTCATTGTGGTTTCAATTTGCATTTCCCTAATAACTAATGATGTTGAGCATCCATGGTGCTTCTTTGCTGTCTGTATATTTTCTTTGGTGAAGTATCGGATCAGATCTTTTCCCCATATTTTAAATTGGATTGTTTATTTTCTTATTGCTGAATTTTACAGTTTTTTAAATATGTTTTGGATATAAGTCATTTATCAGATATATGCTTTGGAAAGATTTTCTTCCAGTCTGTGGCTTATCTTTCATTCTCTTAACAGTGTCTTTTTCTTTTCTTTTTTTAAAAATTGAAGCATAGTTGATTTACAGTGTTTCAGGTGTACAGCAAAGTGATTCAGTTACACACATGCACACACACACATGTATATATACTTTTTCAGATTCTTTTCCATTATAGGTTATTTCAAGACATTGAATATAGTTCCCTGTGCTATACAATAGGTCCTTGTTGTTTATCTATTTTATATATAGTAGTGGGTATCTGTTAATCCCAAATTCCCAATTTATCTCTCCCCCACTTTCCTCTTTGAAAACCATAAGTTAGTTTTCTAAGTCTGTGAGTCTGTTTCTCTTTTGTGAATGAGTTCATTTGTATCACTTTTTTAGATTCCACATATAAGTGATATCACATGATATTTGTCTTTCTCTGTCTGACTTCACTTAGTATGATAATCTCTAGGTCCATCCATGTTGCTGCAAATGGCATTACTTCATTCTTTTTTATGGCTGAGTAATATTCCAGTGTGTGTGTGTGTGTGTGTGTGTGTGTGTGTGTGTGTGTGTGTGTGTGTGTGTGTGTGTGTGTGTGTGTGTCTATTACACCGTCTTTATCCATTCCTCTATCGATGGACATTTAAGTTGTTTCCATGTCTTGCCTATTGTAAATAGTGCTACTGTGAACATTGGGTGGCATATATCTTTTCAAATTAGTGTTTTCATCTTTTCTGGATATACGCCCAGGAGTGGGATCACTGGATCATATGGTAACTCTATTTGTAGTTTTTTAAGGAGCCTACATACTATTTTCCATAGTGGCTGCACCAATTTACTTTCCCACCAACAGTGTAGGAGGGTTCCCTTTGCTCCACACCCTCTCCAGCATTTATTATTTGTAGATTTTTAAAAAATATTTATTTATTTGGTTGTGCTGGGTCTTAGTTGCAGCAGGTGGGATCCTTAGTTGTAGCTCACCAGCTCCTTAGTTGCAGCTTGCAGGCTCCTTAGTTGCAGCACTTGGGCTTTTTAGTTGCAGCAGGTGGGCTCCTTAGTTGTGGCATATGAACTCTTCGTTGCGGCATGCAAATGGGATCTAGTTCCCTGAGCAGAGATCAAACCTGGGCCCCCTGCATTGGGAGCGTGCAGTCTTAACCACGGTGCCACCAGGGAAGTCCCTATTTGTAGACTTTTTGAGGATGGCCATTCTGACTGGTGTGAGGTGGTAACAACATCTTCTGAAGAGCAAAAGATTTTAATTTTGGTGTGAAGGCCAATTTGTTAATTTAAAAAAAAAATTTTATGGACTCTGCTTTTGGTTTTCTATCCAAGAAATCTGTCTTAACTCAAGACCACAAAGATTTTATGCTACAAGTTTTATAATTTTAGGCTTTACATTTGGGTCTGTGATCCATTTTGAGTTAATTTTTGTATAATGTGTGAGGTATGGATCCAAGTTCATTTTTTAGCATTTGGATATCTAGTTGTTCCAGTACCATTTGTTGAAAAACTATCTTTTCTCTACTGCATTGCTTCTGAGCCTTTGTCAAAAATCAGTCGAATGTATATGTGTGGGTTTATTTTTGGATTTTCCACTCTGTTCCATTGATCTCTTTGTCTGTCTTTACACTAATACCATACCGTTTTGATTATTGACACTTTTTAATAATTTTTGAGATAAGGTAGTTTTAGCCCTCCAACTTTGTTCTTCTTTTTCATAGTTGTTTTGGCTATTCAAATTTCTTTGCATTTCCATATGAACTTTAGAATTGGCTGTTTACTTCTACAAAAAAGCATGCTGGGATTTTGACTAGGGTTGTTTTAAACGTATAGTTCAGTATGGGATCACTGACATCATAACAATATTGAGCCCTCTGACCCATAAGCCAGCTGTATTTTTGTCTTTGGTTTTGCTCAGCAATATTTGTATAGTTTTCATGTACAGGTCTTTCACATGTCTTTTTAGATTTATTCTTAATTTTTTTTTTTTTTTTTTTTTTGCGGTACGCGGGCCTCTCACTGTTGTGGCCTCTCCCGTTGCGGAGCACAGGCTCTGGACGCGCAGGCTCAGTGGCCATGGCTCACAGGCCCAGCCGCTCCGCGGCATGTGGGATCTTCCCAGACTGGGGCACAAACCCCTGTCCCCTGCATCGGCAGGCGGACTCTCAACCACTGCGCCACCAGGGAAGCCCAATTCTTAAATTTTTATGCTCTCATAAGTGGTATTTTCTTTTTCAGTTTTAATTAATTCACTTTATTATTCTTGTGTGAAAACACAAGCCTTGTGCAACACAAGATGGTCAATGAATTGCTTATAGGGAGCCTTGGTGAGCACAGTCCCCTTCGAGAGGTCAGGTGTAAGATAGCTGTAGGTCTTAGAGGTGGCATCGAAGGTGGCCTTGGTAAAGTTGCCCAACGAGCCTGTGCAGCCGCTGACCAAGGGGTAACAGTTTTCAGTGCCTGCTGTCAGCAGCAGCTTTGTGGCCACGAAGACCAAGACACTAGCAGTGGATCTGGGTGCAAGGATGAAGCATACCAGCAGAGAGCTGCAGTATCCTGCCACCTTCAAGGAACTGTATGGGGTTTGCCAATCTTGTGTTTCCAGGAGTCCTATTACCCATGACAGCGGAGTGGTTGGCCAGGAGGATGGCCCTGTGGATGGCAGTGGTTACCTCCTTGGAGCACTTAACACCCAGACCCATGTGACTATTACAGTCCCTCATGGCAACAAATACCTCGAACCTGAACTGCTGGCCAGCACCATTCTGCTTTCACTGCTTTCAAAGGCATAAGGGACTCCCCTAGGGAAAAGTAACCTCAGATCGAGAGGAAGAAGAGATAAATTCTCCTTCAGGGACTTAATCTTCATGTCCTTGACCTCGGCAAACACTGATAATAAATTGCTGATTCCAAGAAAGAAAAAAGTTTTTGAAAGTATTTATGTAGAGTTTTTTCAGTTGTTGATTGTTGACTGCCAGTGACTACCCTCTTCAGCCTTCCAGCAGTCTGTCTCAAGCTGCAGGTCGCTGGTGTGATTTTCAGTAAACTGTCCCCTTTGGTGTAACTCTGACAGGTACTGGAGGCACAGAGAAGGCATCAGAAGGAGAAATCTGGCATCATACCTACCTCGCCAACACCCTACACTTATAACAAGGTAGGAGAGGAGACACTAATCTTTACCCCTTGGGTGTAGCCCCTCTTCTCCTATGAGGTGTTTGTGGCCCTCTGGGAAGGTGGCAAATTCCATTCTTATCCCTTAATATTGCTGCCCAAGAGGCTGAAAGCAGCCACATATGCAGAAGAGTGGAATTCAAGTATTTGTCTGATGAAATAAGATTCATACCAGTTTAGGTTTTGCAGCAGGAACCAAAGGCTATGGTCACCTGGAGGTTATTTATTTGGCTAGCTGTACAGTCCACTGATCACATTTAAAGATATGTTTGTCTTGCTTTTTTGAGGTGGAGGCCATTTCAGAGAATATTATTTGTCCATTTATGGTGCCATTCTTTCTAACCCCATAAAATACCCAACTTAGAACAGTGTCTAGTACACATAGCAAGTGCTCCCAAATGTTACCTGGTACTTCACAGTTCTTAATCAGTAGCCTACACATCAATCTTCTCTGTTCTAAAGTATGAGAGGTTTAGGGCCTCTTGAAACAGGTCCTAGAGGTCCTGGAGTCACTGAGTAGATCAGAAAAAAATGATGCTGCTTGGGGACTCCAGGTGATATAGATGGTAGAGAGGGAGCTGAGGATGGTAGAAAGGCAGGCCAGCTCTTCCCGGTCCCACACCTTTAGAGGGCCCCACATATTCCTAATGCATGTGCGTGCACACATGCAGGCATACATATTGAAGAACACACAGGCTTCTGTGGCACTCAGGACCCTCCACTTGCATTGGCACTGGCACTGGCACAGCATGACCAGAACGCTAAACAACTACTTTCATGATTAACACTGTTCAGTCCCCAAGTAAGAACTGCTCCACATCATCTTGATCTACTTGCAAAACTGTAGGCAGCTGTGCCCTTATATAGTGAAGGTTGGAAGTGAGGGCTGTGCTGATTATAGTCAGTCAGAAACTGCTTCCTGCTTCCCAATGCAGACAGGAATTGAGTGGTAGAAGCACTTAGCTAACAGAGATATTAATTTACCTGATACGGTCTTCTCGTCATGAATACAATGGATTCTTGTGTGATACATTATTTCCCAGTACTATTTTTTTCTCCTCTTCCTGTTCCATTTTGTGAATCTAGTGGTGTTTGTGAATTAGCATGGCATTCATAAAATTTACACTCCACAGATGAGTAGTATATTGAAATAAGTTCATATTACTTTTGAATGTGTATATATGTTGGTCTAGTTATAATCTTTATATTGGCAACTAAGTGAACACTGACTGCTACATTTACAAATAATTTTTTAAATAAAAATAATGTAAAAAGATGTAGTTAAAATTTCAAAAGTTAAATAAATACATCAACGTTAATTAAAAAGAAAAAGAGGCAGTAAGCCAGGTGACTTGCTGTGACTCCACCACCATTCAGCTGTATGATGTTGGTTGGTGCACTTAGTTTCACTCTTGACAGATGACCTTAGAGATGACAAGATCTCTGTAGTATCAGTTTCCTCATGTGAACTATTTTTTAAGATTTCTCTCCACCTCTATAATTTTATAAGTATGTTCTACAGCATGGGTCATGTCATCTATAAATGTCTACTAGTATGATGCCAAGACATGGCTGAGAGTACCTGAGACACCTCATTTTCCAGGCTTCACTCAGAGCAGCACACAGCTGTGGTGTGAGGAGCGTGTGGCCACAGTGGCAGGTTCCCTGGGCTGCCTTTCTCAGGTGGACACTGCTTTTGTCCTGCAATTCAGGAGGACAAGCCTCTGTGTTGAAGCCTCTGAGGACCCAGTTTCCGAGGCAGGTAGAGCTACGTTTAATTAAAATAGGAGTCCTTTATTAATAAGCATGCTGTGACTACAGGCCATGAAATCACCTTAATATCTACAGACATGGTAGTTGGTGGCAGTTTTGTTTCGTTCAGAATATCTTCCCCAAGAATGGTCTTGCAAATGGGCACAGTGAGTCCTTCATGGCCAAAGGATTGCTTTTAGCCTCCTGTTTTTCCCTGCAGTGCCTATCCCTAATCTTTGTCAGACTGCTTTGGGCCTTTATAAAATGACTTGTGCTGTTTTATAGAGTCAGCCCACCTGTGTCCTAGCTGCTTTGTTCCTGCACCCTCAGCCCTGCCCAGGTGGACAGAGTAAATGTTTCACAACCAGCTGGCTTATATCTACCACTTTTCTGGCTGGGGACAAAGTATCCTACATCTGTACCCAATAATCAGGTAGCAGCTTGGGCCTAAGCAGTGAGAATAAGTGACTATTTTACCCCAGACTGGCCTTGTATATATGGTGTGCACATATGTAGTGTTGGTAGCACGTAACAAATAAGGAGAGAATGGTTAATTCTCTTAAGACTTCCTGAAGCTTTTACAGTCTCTGTGAAGTGATTCTCGGAGATATCAGCCTGTGTATATCAGGGGCTGTTTCTGGGTCAGTCCTAGGGACTTTATTTTAGAGCTGTGCCTCTGCTGTGAGTGACCATGTTCTTTTTGCTTTCAGAGCTGTGACTTGTGGTCCCTAGGGGTGATTATCTACGTGATGTTGTGCGGATACCCTCCTTTTTACTCCAGACACCACAGCCGGACTATCCCAAAGGATATGCGGAGAAAGATCATGACAGGCAGTTTTGAGTTCCCAGAGGAAGAGTGGAGCCAGATCTCAGAGATGGCCAAAGATGTTGTGAGGAAGTGAGTCCCCAGGCCACTGCGGGGGGAGGCCAGGGAGGCCTTAAAAGTGGTGGAACACAAAGGAATGTTGGGTAAAGGAAAGTCATTTGTTTCCCAGGCATACTCCTTCTCATTTTAGCATCACAGAAAATTTTCCCTGGAGCCTGAGATGAGAGTTCTCAGTGTCCACACCTTGGTGAAATTGGAGCTTTGCTCCCTCCTGTTGCACTCCTAGAATTTGTCCTTAGGGTTGAATCCAGGTCCCTTGGTAGCCATTGTATCTGTGAGCATTAATTTAGGACCTTAAATGGTAACCCCCCTGGTGTACCCTTCCTGCACGGAGGTTGGTCATTTGGGACAGACATGATTCCAGGAACTGAACTGGGGTGCTAAAATGACCATGATGCTTTTGGCTTTTCATTCCTTAGCTGCTGTGGGAGTGTGTGATTGGTTGTGCAGGGCCTGGACCCCACCTCCTGCCCTTCCTACTGCTAGTTGGTTGCTCTGGTGTATATTAAGATGGAAAGATTTAGAAGAATTAGGGGTAGTGAATGGATGATGGAGACTTGACATTCAGAGTCCTTTGGAGAAATTAGCTAGAGCACTAAGAAAGAAGTCAGACCTAAATATGAGGTGTCTTTGCTTTTTCTACCCACCTGTGTCAGAGGCTTAGCTGACTGGAGCTTGGATGCTGTTCTGGTATCCTACTGCTTGTTCTTCACTGAGTAACTTTTCCTCTTTTGGTTTCAGTTTCTTCATCTGTAATGCGATAAAGATAAGCATTAAAAGGGCAGTACCTGGGAACTGTCTCCTAACAGTACAGCTGTTTCTGTATGGAGATTACTCTCTTTCAGAAGTGAGCTTGTTCTGTTGGTGTTGGGTATTTATGTATTCAAAAAGGGACTAGTTTCTAAAATATACAGGTGAAAGTTTTTTAGGAGGGTGGAGGCAATGTTTAAATCATCATTTGTCTTCCTATGCTCTTTCCCTGCTGTATTCTCAGTTACTTAACCAAAATATCAGTATCCTCTAATTGGTTCTTTGGAGTTCTGTAGAATGTATTTCCTCTCCCTAGAGCAACATTGATTATCTTCTTTCAGCATTGAGATTCTTTTCTAAATAATCCTTTCTTTAGAATCTGTGTTTGTTCACAATGATCCAAAAGGTTACAGAGAACATGAAAGAGCAAGTAGGCATGTTGTCCTGACTCTGATGTTTGGAATGGGAGGCTATGTATTTGGAAGAAGGTGCTGTAAGAGGCCCAGGGAGTATGCTGGGGTGAGCTAGGAAGTGCATTAGGATAAATGTACAAGATGTAAAGAACTATGGTCAAAAAGCCGATGGTACAGAACAATACATTAGGCTTAGAAGGAAATGCCATCCCCTTCTCAGAGATTAGATTTTTAGCTTTTTGTTGTTGTTTTGTGTGGTTTTTTTTTTTTTTTTTTTTTTTTTTTTTTGCGGTACGCAGGCCTCTCACTGTTGTGGCCTCTCCCGTTGCGGAGCAATAGGCTCCGGACGTGCAGGCTCAGCGGCCATGGCTCACAGGCGCAGCCGCTCCGCGGCATGTGGGATCTTCCCGGACCTGGGCACGAACCCGTGGCCCCTGCATTGGCAGGCGGACTCTCAACCACTGTGCCACCAGGGAAGCCCTAGATTTTTAGCTTTTGAATGTCTTTGGAATAAAGGGTTCATGTCCTGCCAAATGGTGACAAGAGTTTTATCACAAGTAGCAACCTGGATTTTCAGAACCGTATGACCCCTCAATTTTACAGTCACTGTTAGCCAAAAGAGCACTTTGAGTCCCTTTTGGAAATTATAGCCCACTGTCCTAGAAACATTAGTCTGGGGATTCAGTGTCTCAGAAACTGTAAGCCATATGTAAGACTACTTTACTGAACCTAGAACTCAGTCTGAGGTATCACTGGACTAAGCCTTTTCCTACCATTCTTATCTCAATTTATTTAGTATAGAAAGAACTGCGTAAGGACAGAGTGCCCTCACAACTAACGGTTAGGGACGAGAGCCCCACCTCTGTCCTGCAAATAGAAAGCCTAGGCTTGTAAGAGTTGGTGGAAAGTCAGAAGCTGGAGCTGGTTAGAGCCAGACCCAGGAACTTCCCGGCCTCTGGAAGCAACTGCATGGCAGCCCTGTTGGCCTTTTCTCCACAGGCTCTTGAAGGTCAAACCAGAGGAAAGACTTACCATCGAGGGAGTGTTGGATCACCCCTGGCTCAACTCAACTGAGGCCCTGGATAATGTGCTACCCTCTGCTCAACTGATGATGGATAAGGTTTTGAATGATGCTTATTTTGTTGGCCGAAAAGGCTGTGTTGGGAAGGAATGCTGAGGCTTGACTCAATGAGGGGTTAAAGGCAAAACAATGCAGAGCACACAGTCTTTCCCAGAGAAATACCTCTGGTCTTCCAAAGATCAGGATTGGAAATAAAGAGGTTATTTCCGTAAAAGACCAGATCAAGGCCTGGTAAATACACTAAGGGAACACTCAAAGGACTATCCTTCATATTTGTGCTATGGGGTTGGGGGCCCAGAGCAGTATCAGACACCGTTCTTTTGCCCAAGGTGTTTAAACAATACTGGTTGGAAAGACCAATAAACACAAAACAAAGAGGGAACATTTTCAGACATCAGAGCTTTTGCATGCTAAATTTTCTGTGAATGCTATGGAAATTCAGAAAAAGAGAACATCTTTGAAGGGCTGTAATTAGGGAAGGGTTCCCAAAGAGAAGGCAAAAACCATCACAATTATTAACTATTGTGTGGCATTTTTTAACCCCTTTACATGTTTAACCCCTTTACATGTAATGAAGCCTGACTTCATTGATGGGAAGTTGGTAAAATGGGTGTGGCAGACCTGGCTTTGAAAGTAGACAGAGGGGTTTAAGTCTTAGTAGGACATAATTGAGAGGCTATTGTAGATTTTTGAGAAGAAATTTGCCACAGGGAAGGTGTTTAGGGATGGTTAGTCAGACTTGCAGACTTGCCAACCTAATACTTTTACAATAATCTAGAAGCTGAGAAGCTGCTCTAGGAGCAGAGAAGTAGAGATGAATGAATAGGCTCAATATTTTTGAAGACAAATTTCTACAATTTTTGGTGACTGACTAGATATAAGGGGACAGTGGGTGGCATATCTGGTGACACCATTGACAGAGGGAAATCAGGAATGAGGCTGGTTTTGGGTGAAGGGAAGTCTCTTAGGTTTTAGATATTGTTTAAGGTGGTAGATGGATGTGTGGTGTGGAATCAGAATGTGGCTGAGAGGGAAAGGCAGTGACACAGACTTGAGTGTTACTGACTTAGAAGGGATGGAGTTGAAATGTAAGCGAATCAGAAAAAAGAATGCTAAGACCTCCCTTAGTTTAGCTGGAGTATGAGAGAGAAAGGAGAGCTAGAAGGAACAGAGTTTTCTGCTATCTCTGATTTATGTGCAGTTGTCTTCCTGGTTTAAATGTGCCCAGTAGTCCAGAAATGGTTTGTTTGGTCAGTCCAAAATACAAAAGGATTACTTATACCCTCTGGTTGTCAGCAATTGAGTGTTACATTGTGGCTTTCCTCAAGATCTTGAAATGGAGAAATAAGATTGCCTTCTGGAGTTACTTTAAGATTAGTGTATAATGAAGCCAAGTATGGATATGCATAATCTTCTTAATGAGGAGGAGTAGCTCCTGGGCCTATAAGATGGAACTGCAATGTGACAGTGTATTCCTATTTTTAAAGAAATGATGTGGTCAAGATGCAGGCTGGTCAACTTTGGAAGTGTAGAAAAAATGTCCACATATGCAGAAGCTGAATAGTGTCCATCTAAGCTGTGCCTAAGAGATGGAGCCTAAGCTCACAACCTTGAGGTGTTCCCATCTTTTTGGTCGGGCTATCACGGATAAGGAAATAGATTCAAGGGTCTGGGGGTGTGTAGCCAGGGCCAGTTAGTATAGTTCTCTTAAATGAGTTCAAACTCTTCCTGATCTAATTGCACGCTTACCAAGGAACTATTTTTGTAAATTGTCAAATTTTGTTGTTGAAATTCAAACAACACGGAGGTATATAAAATAAAAAGCAAAAGTTCCCTTTCATTACCCTGCCTCAGTCTCACCCCTCAGAGGTGAGGTGACCTATGGCTTGATGTATTCTTCCTGATCTTTTTCTGGGGAGACACACACACACTCACAGAGTTTGTCTTTTTTTTTAAATACAGAAGTGGGATCGTCTCATTCTTACAAAGCCTTTTCTGATTATTTGCCTTCCCTTATTGGTCTGCCCGTAGTAAGAGAACGCACTGGTCATAAAGACAGACTTGAAGAGTGCTAGACCTTATGACAGTTATTTCTCATTGTAAATTAATTGACTGGCTTATAGATCAGTTTGTGAGGGTCTACTATGCTCACCAGGTGAAATGCTTGGGGTTCTGAGCCATCAGGGCTAAGGTGACTGTCTACACCATGGGGGCAGGGAGTAAATGCCAGTCAGGGAGGCTTCTCAGGTGGCAGCCTGCTAGCTTTTCCCCTGATGTACATGTATGACTCTCTTTACACTTGCCCTTGCCAGTGACTATGAGTATGAGCCTTGTTAGTATTTCTTACTTGCATTTCTGTCAGCCCACAGGAAAGAAGGGCTAGCTGTTGGCCTGGTATTCCCTGGGCCCTGCTGATCCATGGGGAAGAGTCCTCTGCCTTATCAAAATTTGTATACTGCCAGCATAAGAATGAAATTGCCACCTTAGTTCTTTGTGATTCTCCTTCCCACTGTCTTAGATTGGCTTTTTAGGTGCCCAGAATGTGAAAAACTGATGGCAGTGTTTGCATTCAGGCGGTGGTTGCAGGAATCCAACAGGCCCATGCAGAACAGTTGGCCAACATGCGAATCCAGGACCTGAAAGTCAGCCTCAAACCCCTGCACTCTGTGAACAACCCCATTCTAAGGAAGAGGAAATTACTCGGGTAACTGAGCTTATTTCTTCAGTTCTCCCTCATGGCTGGTGTGGTTGAGTACAGGGTCCTGAAAGGTCAGCCAGGGGTCTGCCCTTTTTTGTCTCTTAAGAGGGTGGAAAGGATATGTTCTTTAAATAGCATCAGAAGTTGGAGATACTCTATAGTTACTTATTTATCTGAAAAATCTGTTCCTTATGTTTAGCATTAACATCTGTTAAGAGTTGGGTTTTGGGGTCTCACCTTGTTATTACCTCTCTCCCAAACTTCTAAAGCACCAAGCCAAAGGATGGTGTTTATATCCACGACCGTGAGAATGGAGCCGAGGATTCAAATGTTGCCTTGGAAAAGCTCCGAGATGTGATTGCTCAGTGTATTCTCCCCCAGGCTGGTAAAGGTCACACCATTTATGAATGCTCTGTGCGTGTCTGTGTGTGTGCACGTGCACATGACTAAAGGAGTGGTTTAATTTGAAGTTGTCTGTTTCATCTTTGTGTTATAAGAAAATAAGTACATTATATAGTTTGTGCCCACTGAAAAGAATGGACAGTGGGAACTCAGAAATGTGAGGCTCTGGCCCACCTTTGGCTTCCTGTAAAATTTCTAGTTTCGGTATAATTGCCAGCGTCAGACACAGCACGTAATTTTGTATTTTCCTAGTTTGTTAATGAGATTACAGGATAGAGGATGGAAAATGGAAAATGTGAACAGGGTCAGGATTAGGTTGGGAAGGTCAGGAGCGTTGGGAAATACCATATCCAGAGCCCTTAGAGTACAAGGCTGTCATTAACTTGTGAATATAAAGAGACGATCTCCCAAGTTCAGAAGTGGCCCTGGCTGCTACTTGTATCATGGGCAGGGTGGGACTTAAACAGAAGTCCTTTCGAGTGAGAGCTCTCTTTCAGTATGTTCTCTTTCCACCTAATGGGGTATGATGGGCTTTTCTCAGCAGATGAATGAGATGCTTCAAGTAGTAGGCCAGGAAACTGTTGAGTTGACCAGTCTTCCTAGATTCCTTGGCTTTTAAGGGAACTTACTAGTGTGCCTCAGGTAGTCTTCCAAAGTAAGAAATGAGCTTAGGAGAAAGAAGGTAGCCCACTCAGCCTTATTCTCCCTCTCGCTCATGGTCTCTTAAGTTAACCAGGTGCTTTTGCTCAGCAATAGTCTGACATCCTATGGGATGCCTATTTCCCATCCCCCAGTGCTAAGACTCTGGGGGCATCAGGGAATTTGTGTGAGGTGGTCAGAGCAGGAAGAGTTGAGAAACCAGAAGCGGTCTACATCAGTGGTCCCCAACCTTTTTGGCATCAGGGACTGCTTTCGTGGAAGACAATTTTTCCATGGACTGGGGGTGGGGGTGGCGGGGGTGGTTTCAGGATGATTCAAGTGCATTACGTTTATTGTGTGCTTTATTTCTATTATTATTACATTGTAATATATAATGAAATAATTATACAACTCACCATAATGCTGACAGGAGGCAGAGCTCAGGTGGTAATGTGAGCGATGGGGAGTGGCTGTAAATACAGATGAAGCTTCCCTCGCTTGTCCACCGCTCACCTCCTGCTGTGTGGCCCAGTGGTTGGGACCCCTGCTCTACATGTAATGTAGGGACTAGAAGTAATGATAGTCTGGTAAAGCTTGCACCTTTAATCATCACTTCTCAATAAGTTGGACATCATGTCCTTCCATCTCTGACACTAAAATCCCATGATGCTGCAGGAAAATGCAACTTCTTCTTCATCTTTATCAACAGGAGAGAATGAAGATGAAAAGCTGAATGAAGTAGTTCAGGAAGCTTGGAAGTATAACCGGGAATGCAAACTCCTAAGAGATACTCTGCAAAGCTTCAGCTGGAATGGTAGGAGTCTTAATTATGCCTTTCCCCAGGAATGCAAAGAAGTAATTGTGTTTAGAATATGTAGGATCTCTGGGGGCTGAGTTGGGACTGTTTTCAGGTAAAGTAGGGCTGGCGAGTGAGTGGAATACTGTGGGACAGGGGGTTAGCCCTACAGTAACTGCCCAGGCGTATCTGGACATCTGGCCCTTTCGCTTGTTTTCCAGAGTTCAGATGAATTATGTGTCGCAGATTCATTGCTGCAGAGCCCCCGTCACATACCACTTGGGCAAAAAAACAGTCAGATCTCAGAACTCCTTCCAGATACCTGAACTGTTCACTGGGTCATTAAGGAGCAGTATACTCTGAAGGGGAGAAAGAGGGCAAAGTACCACAGAGTCCGCCCTGCTGATCTGCTTAGCTTAGAGAAGACCTGTTTCACTGAAGAGTAGAGAGTGCCAAATCTGCTGCTCTTTGAATTTTTTTCCCCACAGGCAAACAAGGTACAGGTGTGTTTTTTGAGCTGCTTTTGTATTGTCTTTCTACTTTAGCAGACTAAACTAGACTTAAGGTCTAGGATGCTCAGGGAAGGAAGCAAACTCATTGCCTAGCTTGATTCTTGGACATGAGAAATCCAAGGTGCTAGCCTGGCCATTCCCATACTTGGAGGAGATTAGCTTCCCTAGGATTTTTTTTATTTTTTAAGATTTTGAAATATCAATACAGAAAAGTGATCACATTTGAGGTATGCACGTCCGATGAATTTTCACAAAGTGAACACTCCCATGTAACAAGCACCTAGAACATGTAGTGGAGCATGTGCCCTCTTTTAACTGCTACCTCCCTCCTCACAAGGGTAATTATGATCCCAGTTTCTAGCAGTGTATATTAGTTTTGCCTGGTTTTATATTTTATGTAAGTGGAGTCAGAGAAGTCTGTGTTCTTTTGTGTCTGGCTTCTTTTAGTCAAGATTATATTTGTGAGATTCAACCATATTGTTGTGTGTAGCAGCAATTCATTCTCATATATATGTATGTAAATATATATATATTCTCTCTATATATATTTTTCTCCATATATATATACACATATATTTTTTGTATTTATATTTATTCATTCTGCTGTTGAACGGACATATGGGTTGTTTCCAGGTTTTGGTAATTAAGGAAAGCACTGCTATAAACACTCTTGTGTACATCTTTTATGAATATTTTAATGAACTCATTTCTCTTATGTATCTAGGATTGGAGTTGCTGGTTCATGGGGATATTCATCTGTTTAGCTTCTGTAGGTACTGCCACCAGTTTTCCAAAGTGGTTGTACCACTTTACACTTCCACTAGCAGTGTTTGAGGGTTCTAGTTATTCTATATCCACACCAACCCTTGCTATTGTCTTTTTCATTTTAGTCATTCTGATTAATAAGTACTACTGGTATTGCGTGTCATTTTACTTTGCCTTTCCCTGATGACTATGAGCTTAAGCACGTTTTAATGTTTATTGGCCATTTAGATTTTGTTAAGTGCCTATTCTTTTGCCCATTTTTCTGTTGAGTTGTATCTCTCTTATAGATGTGTAGGAGTTCTTTATACAGTCCGGATATGAGTTCTGTTGTCGACATACATATCACAAAGAACTTCTCCCTCTTTGTGGTTTCTTGCTGTGCTGTTGTACTGAACATTGGATTTTTACGGCCAGGTTAATAAGCTGCTCAGTTCTACTTGAAAAATGGGGGAGTTGAACTGCTTTTGATCAGTGTTGGTGATGGTTCCTCCATGGTGAGGGTGAATTTGACACTGGTGAGATGTACCTTATTGGGTCCCTGTCAAGAATCTTATCACCTCCCAGTTTGGAGACTGACCTTTTTCTTTTTTGGGTTTCAGGTCGTGGATTCACAGATAAAGTAGATCGACTAAAACTGGCAGAAATTGTGAAGCAAGTGATAGAAGAGCAAACCACATCCCACGAATCCCAATAATGACAGCTTCAGACTTTGTTTTTTAACAAGTTGAAAATTTATTCATTAATGTATAAAGTAATTTGTATGTAAATTAATAAATCATAATTTCATTTCCACATTGCTTAAAGATGCTGTATAAATTTAGATACAGGATTTACTAATAGTATAGTTCATTTGTTTTTAAGAAAAGCTCAGTTCCTAATATATTATTACTTTAGGATTGTTTAGTCATATATGGTAAAGCTGACAGATGGTATTGTCAAGCAAGATTGTTTTATTTGTAATAAAGTATACAAAAACCATTTGCCAGTGGTAGGCAAAGGACCAACTATACTGACCTTAGTAAACAGTTGAATCAAGTACTGTGGAATCTGGTTTCAATTGCCCTGTGTATTTTACTTTCTGCACTATCAGTGGATTAGCTCTGGTGCCAAGAAATTTTTGTGGATCCATGTTGCAGACTGCTTGCCTGTTACAGGGTGCCACCTCCCATGATGGAAGAGGCAGGGAGTTGAGCCCTCATTTCTCTTATCCCTAATTCCCTAGAGAAGAGTGGTAATACTCCTTTTTTGTCATATTTTTTTTAAAAGGTATTGGTGTATTTCTTAAATCTAATGGGATTCTCTATTGAGTTTATTCTTTTCATGTTTAACCAGAGCTTCAGCCCTCCCACCTCCTTTGAGATCCTACTTTGTCCTCTCCCTTTCCTGCAGCCCTCACCAGCTCCATTGCTTCTTATCTCCTTTCCCTGTTCTTCTGGCCCCTTTTATGGGATGATTTTTCTGAGAAAGTTACATATCATAAAAACTGGACTATTGGGTTAGCATCTAAAGATGGTCCAAGTTTTTTCTCTTAAAGCTACCCTTTTTCTCTAACATTTCTGCCTGGGTTTCATGGTGGCATCCCCTGGGATGCATGTATTTTATTTATCACCCTTCATTTTCAGGAAGCATGGTTCTGGCCCAGAGATCAGATACTGGAATAGAAAACAAGGCTGGGTGCTTTTCTACTTTGCTGTTGTACATATCGGCATCCATAACACACCATTTTTATTTATTTTTTTAGCAGTTCTTGATTGGTGGTTCTGTGTTGGTAAATGGGAGAGCTAATAGGCCAACTCCAATTCACAGAGGAGAAGAAAAGGGTCAGTAGGCTCAGTTATTCAGTTTCATCCCATCAAATTCTCTTCAATCAAAATCAACCCCCCAGAGCTCACTTATTTTCTAACTCTTCCACTTTGCTGAGTATGTCTTCAGGGTGACATTTGCTTAGTATGTCCCATATGTGTGTGAATGACTGTAGGAATATATGATAAAAACATTAAGTATCTCTTAGAAATTACCTTACACATTGGTTCCCTTTTACTTTGGAGAGTTTTAAATTCAAGGCATTTTTTGAGGTAAGGCTCACTAATCTTCGGTGATTGATAACTGCTACAAATGGATAACCTGTAAGGAGAATTCAATACTTTTTTTTTTTTTTTTTTTTTTTGCGGTACGCGGGCCTCTCACTGTTGTGGCCTCTCCCGTTGCCGGAGCACAGGCTCCGGACGTGCAGGCTCAGAGGCCATGGCTCACGGGCCCAGCCGCTCCGCGGCATGTGGGATCTTCCTGGACCGGGGCACGAACCCGCGTCCCCTGCATCGGCAGGCGGACTCTCAATCACTGCACCACAAGGGAAGCCCGAGAATTCAATACTTTTAAACATGGCAAAATCTAACAGGCAGCAGAGAAAAACAAAATGTTTTCTTATTTACTAACCACAAAACTTAGCTGAGAGTTGAATTAAGGGTTGAATAATTCTGTTTTTTCAGTGAAATGCAGTCTTACAAATCAAAATCACTTCTTACAATCAGGAAAAACTCTGCACTTGTTTCTGGAACAACTGAATACCTGTTATTTTTCTTATCTTAGGGTAGAGGTTCAGTGTTCACTTGGGAGAGGAAGGCAGTAATTAACTTTGTTACTCTTTTTCTTCAGAGGAATCTTCTAGCATGCCCAGTCTACCATTAACTTCTCAAATTTGTTATCTGGGTGTCTTCTAGAGGCTCAAGATGATTTCCTTCCCTGTGTGGTGAATTTTAGGCATGATCTAAAAGGGTATCCAAAAGATTCTTCCTTTTACTCTGAGCAGCAGTTGCCCGTGTTTCTTTAGTTTGAATTAAACTGGCCGCGAAAATGAGTGCTGTATCCAGACAGGTCCATGCTGAAAGTTTGTGAATACCCTGGAGGATGCTCTAGCTGTTGTAACTCAAAAGTGGGTCCTATCCTACAGAGAGCTCCTTGACAAAACAACAGCTTCCAAAAGACTCAGCAATGTTTGGTCTTTAAAGTGGAGTTTTGTTTATGGAATTTGTTTGTAGGCCAGTAGCAAATTCTGCTTTAACTTTACCAGTCAGGTTTACTAATAAAACATTCACATGTACTGGAAGTGAAACAAAATCATCCTTGTCTCTTTTGGCCTGTCTGTCTAATGCCTGTACCTGCAGGAAGTTCACACTGTAAGAACAGTTCTCATAGGCAGGAGGTTAGAGTCTTCAGTTTTCCTACATGATTTGCTAACCCTCTGCTTACTATAAAACCATTACTCAAATACCTTTAGACTTTACCATAGTTATTAATCTGCTTGATGCGAAACAACTTTTGTATTTTTCTGGCTAACATATTGTATAAGCTATAGGAGAACACCTGTGAGAAATTTATTGTCTGAAACATATGATAGGAGGAACTGCTTTTTAAAAAGTTTTGTTTTTGTATTCATTTGAGATAGAACAAGTTGAAGGAATTATTGGTTGAAGAAGTCAAATGATTTAAATCAGATCTTTTGTGTGAATGCTTGCGTGCGTGTGTATTTATTGAAGAAAATGTGTCTCAATTTGAGAACTGGAAAATTGGATATTTGATTTTAATTATATTTTTATTTATTTAAAAAAGTAGAAGTGGTCTTTCATTATTGATTTTTTTGTCCCACAGAATGACTTAAATTTTCCCTGCCTGTTTGGTTAAGACACAGGGGAACATCTTAAATCTGTGATAATTTCCAAGTTACATAATTTTAAGAGGCTTTCCTCTTATACAGAACACAAGGAGAAAAGAAATCCAGCTGGAAATCATTTCACCATTTTTGCTGTAAATTTTTTAATATGTTTGTGATATGATAGTATTAATTTTCTTGCTAGATGTGGATGATTAATTTTTTCATCTGTATTAGGAATTAAATATTATTAATTGGGGTTAATGAGTTGATCTACTCTCATGCTTATATCTGAGCTCTTGTAGTACTATTCCATTCTCTTTTGAATTATATAAGGCATTTCTCCATTTTTGTGTGGTACTTATAGCCATAACCCTTATTTTGAAGGTTTTATATTGTAGATATTTGACTTAATATAAAATTATTTTTATGCAAGATAAAAGATGTAGAGTCTTTAGTTCATCTTATGATGCAAAGGAGAATAACTGGGCAAGGAATGTGGTTAAATAGGGCTTTTTTCCTTTTAAATTTATACTGCTAAATACACCAGGAGATCAACATCAAAATCAAATCCAAGGACTTCCATAGACATTACAGTTCAATTTTAGTTACGAAAGCAAAGAAGTCTTTAAAAAGCTCTTATACAGTCCATTTTTATTTTCTTGATGAAATGGTAACTAGATACCTGGTTAATCAGAGTTTAGTTTTATTCCAGACTTTGTTTTTATGTTGGGAGGAACTGAACTTTGATCTTAGTCACTTGTAAGTCTCCGTAGTGAAACTGAACTCCTTTCATTTAACACTTAGTACGTTTGTGCATTAGGAAAACTTATTAGAGGAAAATTATGTTTATATGCAGACACAAAGTGGCTAAACTCATCTGTTATGAACAAAAGTTAATGAGGGAGAATTTGTGCATCCACATACAAGTTTTCTTGAATTAAAGGAGAAAAACCAGACCCTGACAAAGGAGGGCTGGACTGAAAAACAGTACCCTCAATACTACAGAAATGAGGAAAAGAGGTAATGGGCAACAGAGAGCTTCGTCCTGCTCTGAGATCCCGAAGAATCCCCATCCCCTCCCCCCTGACCTCCTGCCAGAATGTTGGGTTTCAAAGAATGCGCAGATTAACGGATATCAGGAGTAGCGTGGCCCTGGGCTGAGGATAAGGATAATTTACCTGAGTAACAGTCCTGGCTGAATCATTACAGGCCTTCTACTTGGTATATCTCTGTGTAAGCGTAAAGGGAACTTAGCCAAGGAGCATTAAAACCATTGCTGTTGGAAGGAAGTCATATAGTAAGGAAACCACTGAAGGCCAAGAGAGAAAAGCAAGAACAGAAACACAGCCCCAAGGTCTGTAAGACTCAGAGTTGGGCAGTGCCCACCCATAAGGGAGCCAGCATAGATCTGAAGTGAATACCTGTGACGGAGGGTCTGCGTGTCAGGGAAAGCTGCTGCTGCTGGACATAGGCCCTGCATCATCAACTGATTTAACATGGCAGCGTCTGTGACACACTCTGCCTCTATACTGCCTTCTCTACGGAAAAACCAAGTGGCCTTGAAGGAGGGTAAGATGAAGTTTCAGACTTGGGCTCAGCAGAAGAGGGATTTGAGGCTGGGGCCAGTGCCAGGATCTTCATGTTTCAGTTTGAGGATTGTGTTGCTGTTGGTGATTTCTCTGCCAAGCTTGTACTGTGACCTGGGATCAGTATATTACTCTTCCTATGAAACAGTCACCCCCAAGAGTCTGACAGTGGAAGGAAGGGAAGACCAAGTGGGAAAGCTCTCCTATGTGCTATTTATGCAGGGCCAGAAACAGCTGATTCACCTGAAGGTGAAGAGAGACTATTTTGTGAATAACTTTCCAGTCTTCAGCTACCACAATGGCATCCTGGGGCAAGAAATGCCTTTGATCTCACATGACTGTCATTATGAAGGCTACATAGAAGGAGTCCCAGGTTCTTTTGTTTCTGTCAACACCTGTTCAGGCCTCAGAGGCGTCCTGATTAAGGAGGCAAAATCCTATGGCATTGAGCCCATTCACTCTTCAAAACGGTTTGAACATGTGTTGTACACCATGGCCCGTGAAGCTCCAGTCTCCTGTAGTGTCACTTCCAATGACAGCCAAGTGGCATTCACCAGCCGGCAACAAGAGAGCAGCAAGCCTCGCAGTCGGCAGGTGCCATCCTACTTGTGGTCACATACCAAATACGTGGAGATGTTTGTCGTGGTCGACAACCAGCGGTTCCAAATGTGGGGCAATGACATCAATGAGACAGTCCAGAGAGTAATGGACATCATTGCTCTGGCCAACAGCTTCACTAGGGGAATAAACACAGAGGTGGTGCTGGCTGGAATGGAGATTTGGACCGAGGGGGACCTCATACAGGTCCCAGTGGACCTGCAAGTTGCACTCAGGAATTTCAATAGCTGGAGACAAGAGAGGCTCTTCCATCGTGTGAAGCATGATGTTGCCCACATGATCGTTGGACACCATCCTAAAGAGGATACGGGGCAGGCATTTCTCAGTGGTGCCTGTTCAAGTGATTTTGCAGCAGCCATTGAATCCTTCCACCATGAGGATGTCCTCCTGTTTGCAGCGCTCATGGTCCATGAGCTTGGGCACAACTTGGGTATTCCGCATGACCATTCGGCCTGCGTTTGTAAAGATAAACCCTTTGGCCTCATGCGTGAAAATATCACTAAAGAAAGTGGCTTCAGCAACTGCAGCTCTGACTTCTTCTACCAGTTCCTCTGGGAACACAAAGGGGCCTGCCTATTTAACAAGCCTGGGCCCAAAGGCCGCGTACGGAGGGATTCCCGCTGTGGAAATGGTGTTGTAGAAGAGGATGAGCAGTGTGACTGTGGTTCTGACTGTGACAATCACCCATGCTGTGACCAAACATGTAGGCTGAAGGAGAATGCAGAGTGTAGTGATGGACTCTGCTGCGTTAAATGCCAACTGAAATATAAGGGATTCATGTGCCGTCCTGCTTTGGGGGAGTGTGACCTCCCAGAGTATTGTGATGGTTCCTCTGGAGAATGCCCCATAGACAGCTATAAGATAGATGGTACAATGTGTGATAGAATTCACTATTGTGCTGGAGGTCGCTGTAAGAACCCTGATAATCAGTGCATGGATATATATGGGTTCTCTGCAAGGTCTGCCCCAGAAAACTGTTACATTTCAATGAACAGAAGAGGGGACCGGTTTGGAAACTGTGGTATTACCAACTCACCTAGGTTAAGATATTTGAAGTGTGTAGATGATAATATATTTTGTGGGAAACTTATATGTACAAATGTTAGACAGGTACCACAAATCAAACCAAATCATACACTGATCCAGGTCGCTCATGAAGATGACTGGTGCTGGAGCATAGATGCCTATAACACTACTGATATCCCTGATGATGGAGATGTACACACTGGCACTCTTTGTGCTCCAAACAAAGTCTGTGTAAATTACTCTTGTACTGATTATGCTGTGCTCAAGTATGACTGCAAACCAGAAGAAATGTGTAATGGTAACGGAGTTTGCAACAATTTTAGGCACTGCCATTGTGAGGCTGGCTATGCTCCCCCTGACTGCAGAGGTCCAGGAGATGGTGGTAGTGTAGACAGTGGTCCACCTGGCAAACCAACTGAAATTCAAAGTGTAGGTGTAGGTGGCGGTTCTTTTCAACGTAGCATTGAGTTTAGAAATGTTGGCAAGCTAATTTTCATACTCCCTTCATTTCTTTTAATATTGTTGTTAGTTTTAATATTTTACATTACCCTCAGGGCTGTAAATGAGTCAGTAGAGACCCTAGGGCGTACCTTGGAGGAAAGTTCAGAGGAAACCACTAGTAAGGGATTCTTAACGGAGTTTCTACCAGTGGGGCTACAGGAGGAGGAGTCAGAAGAGAAGGACCAAGAAGAGGAGGCCCCCCCACCGGAGGAGGCCCCCTTGCCGCCGCTGGAGGCTCCCCCGCCGCTGGAGGCAATGCTGCTGCTGCTGGAGGCCCCACCACCAGGAGAGCTAGAACCATAAGAGGTAGCAGGTGAAGGAAAAGGATAACCAAAGGCAGAAGTGTATTGGTGGAAGAATCCAAAAATATCGAATATCTCAAGCACTGAGTGGGAAAGAGGGGCTCAGAGAAGCAAAGGTGAAGTGAGAATTGATGGCTCCTGTAGCTCTGAACAGGATATATAGTCTACAGAAACATACTAACATGGGAACAGAGACGTCCCTGCTTTCAGTATTCATTTTAGTAATTTGGTTATATGTTCATATATGAACTCATAAAATATTCTATATTTTTGCTTTTTTCCCATTTCATGAAACAATTTTATTTAAGCTCTTCTCATGAATCATACCTATCAATATCATCATTCATTTGGGCCAATTTCTGATCTGAAATTACTTTTCAGGGCCTACCATCTTCCATCTACATTGTTTGATACATTATCTCTACCTATGACTATCACAGGGTCATTAATCCCACTCATAACACATTATCTTAAAAATGTTATCTGTTGAGTAATCTAATTTGCCCCAAAAGTTGCTATTCACGAATAAAAGGTAATTTAAAATAAATAAAAAGCTATTTTAAGATGAAGCATCGCTTCAGACTCCATACAGCCTAGTCCTTGAGGCTTCTTTATTTTGGGGCTCTCTTGGAAGGGGCTACATCTGATCCAGGGTTGTCCGATCACCCTGGGTCTGGGTGCATGGGGGAAGGGGAGCAACTTAGGCAAGAGACAACCTTGTCTAGTGCGGAGTTAAATTGAAAGTATTAATTGTTCCTTCTTTTCTGTTTTTCGACTTTACTTATTATATTTATTTCTCATTTCCTTTTTAAGTTAACATATTGTTGACTGACAGTCCAAAGGAACAGAGCTTTGGAGGGTAGTCAATTGTCTGTAAAGAGAGCACAAAGCACATACAATAAAACATGCATTCTGTGCAAGACACTGTGCTACTTTACATTTGTTGTCTTAATTTAATCCTCCCATCCACCCTATGAGACCTCCATCTTGTACATGAAGAAACAGAGACCAAAGATTTTTGCTCTAGAGTTGATAAGGGGTGGAACCTGCATACGGCCCCACGTATGACTGAATCTACATTCGCCACTGCCTCGTGAGCCTGTTCCTTTAGTAAAAAAAAAGTGAGCAGGAAGACAACTGTCCTTAATTGCCCAGGTGATTAGTGATGTTGAACACCTTTTCATGGACCTGCTGGCCATCTTTATGTCTTCTTTGGAAAAATGCCTATTCAGATTCTCTGTCCATTTTTAAATTGGACTTTTTTCTTTTTGATATTGAGTTGTATAAGTTCTTTTTATATTTGGATATTAACCCCATATCAGATATATGATTTGCAAATATTTTTTCCCATTCGATAGGTTGACTTCATTTTGTTGATGATTTCCTTTGCTGTGCAGAAAGAAGCCTTTTAGTTTGATGTAGTTCCACTGTTTTTTCTTTCCTTTTTTAATATTTATTTATTTATTTGGCTGCTCCGTGTCTTAGTTGCAGCATGCAGGATGTTCATTGCCACGTGAGGGATCTTCCTTGAGGCATGCAGGATCTTTAGTTGCAGCACACAGGTTTTTAGTTGCGGCATGTAGGATCTAGTTCCCTGACCAGGGATTGAACCTAGGCCCCCTGCATTAGGAGCATGGAGTCTTAACCACTGGATCACCAGGGAAGTCCCTAGTTCCACTTGTTTTTGCATTTGTTGCCTTGGCTTTTGGTGTCAAATCCAAAAAGCCATTGTCAAGGCCAGTGTCAAGGAGCTTACTGCCTATGTTTTTTTCCTAGGAGTTTTATGGTTTCAGATCTTATTTTCACATCTTTAACCCATTTTGAGTTAATTTTTGTATATGGTATAAGATAGTGATGCACTTTCATTTTATGCATATGGTTGTTCAGTTTTCCCCCTTATTGAAGAGACTGTTCTTTCCTCATTGTATATTCTTGGCTTCTTTGTTGTAAATTAATTGACTATATATGTATGAGTTTATTTCTGAGCTTTCTATTCTGTTCCATTGATCTATGTGTCTGTTTTTATGCCAATACCATAGTGTTTTGATTACTATAGCTTTGTAATATAGTTTGAAATCAGGAAGCATTATGCTTCCAGCTTTGTTCTTTTTTATCAAGACTGCTTTGGCTATCTGGGGTCTTTCATAGTTCCAAAAAATTTTTAGGATTATTTGTTCTATTTATGTGGTAAATGTCATTGGAATTTTGATAGTGATTGCACTGAGCCTACAGATTGCTTTGGGTATTATGGAAATTTTTTTTTTTTTTTTTTTGCGGTACGTGGGCCTTTCACCATTGTGGCCTCTCCCGCTGTGGAGCACAGGCTCCAGACACGCAGGCCCAGCGGCCATAGCTCACGGGCCCAGCCGCTCCACGGCATGTGGGATCCTCACGGACCGGGGCACAAACCCGTGTCCCCTGCATCGGCAGGCGGACTCTCAACCACTGCGCCACCAGGGAAGCCCTATTATGGACATTTTAACAATAATAATTCTTCCAACTCATAAACACAGAATATTTTTCTATTATTTGCATCTTCTTCCATTTCCTTCATCAATGTCTTATAGTTTTCAGTGTATAGGTCATTCACCTCCTTGGTTAAGTTCATTCCAAGTATTTTATTCTTTTTGATGCAATTATAAATGGGATTGTTTTCTTAATTTCTCCTATGATAGTTTGTTATTAGTGTATAGAAACACAACTAATTTTTGTATATTGATTTTGCATCCTACAACTTTACTGAATTCATTTATTAGTTCTAACAGTATTTTGATTGAGTCCTTAGGGCTTTTTATATATAACATGTCATCTGCAAGTAGTGACAGTTTTACTTCTTCCTTATTTATTTATTTATTTTTTTCCGTACGTGGGCCTCCCACTGCTGTGGCCTCTCCTGTTGCGGAGCACGGGCTCCGGACGTGCAGGCTCAGCAGCCATGGCTCACAGGCCCAGCCGCCCCGCGGCATGAGGGATCCCTCCAGACCGGGGCACAAACCCACATCCCCCGCATCAGCAGGCAGACTCCCAACCACTGCGCCACCAGGGAAGCCCACTTCTTCCTTTTTGATTTGGATGCTTTTATTCCTTTTTCTTGCCTAACTGCTCTGCCTATGACTTTTAATACTATGTTGAATAAAAGTGGTGAAAGTGGGCATCCTTGTGCTGTTACTGATCTTAGAGGAAAAGCTTTCAGCTTTTTCACCACTGAGCATAATGTTAGCAAGGGGTTCAAATTTCATTCTTTTTTTTTTTTTTTTTTTTGTATGCGGGCCTCTCACTGTTGTGGCCTCTCCCGCTGTGGAGCACAGGCTCCGAACGCGCAGGCCCAGCGGCCATGGCTCACAGGCCCAGCCGCTCCGCGGCATGTGGGATCTTCCCGGACCGGGGCACGAACCCTTGTCTCCTGCATCGGCAGGCGGACTCTCAACCACTGCGCCACCAGGGAAGCCCAAATTTCATTCTTGAGTAGAATTCATCATTTGGGGTGGGTGTGGACCAAAATCTCACTGAAGTGTTCTCTTAAAAAAAACAAAACAAAAAACAAAGGCAATCTTTCTCCACCAATGAAAATGCTGAGCAACTTTAAAATAATTTTTCACCTGCTTCTATACATAAAGCTGTCAAAATATTTAAGCTCCATTATTACACAACCTAAATGTACAACGTTAGATGAATGGATAAAGAAGATGTGGTACACATATACAATGGAATATTACTCAGCTGTAAAAAGGAACGAAATTGGGTCATTTGCAGAGATGTGGATGGACCTAGAGTCTGTCATACAGAGTGAAGTAAGGCAGAAAGAGAAAAACAAATATTGTAAATTAATGCATATATGTGGAATCTCGAAAAATGGTACAGATGAACCTATCTGTAGGTCAGGAATAGAGTTGCAGATGTAGACAATGGACGTGTGGACACAGGGGGTAAGGCGAGGGTGGGACGAATCAGGAAATTAGGTTTTACATAAATACACTACCATGTGTAAAATAGATAGCTAGTGGGAACATGCTGTATAGCACAGGGAGCTCAGCTTGGTGAGCTGTGACGACCTAGATGGGTGGGATGGCAGAGTGGGAGGGAGGTGCAAGAGGGAAGGGATATAGGTATACATATAGCTGATTCACTTCACTGTACAGCAGAAACTAACACAACATTGTAAAGCAATTTTACTCCAATTAAAAAAAAAAGGCTATCTTCCTCCAGCAACAAAAATGATGAACAACTTTAAAATAATTTTTCACCTGCTTCTATACATAAAGCTGTCAAAATATTTAAGCTCCGTTATCACACTCCATAATACATGTCATGGCTCCAGGTGATTACTCGGGAATGAGGAGATGAATCTTTCGTAACCCTCCCCCCAGAAATATGCACACTCCACCACCTTATGTTCTGTTATGGAAAATTCTTCTAATTCCAGATGCTGATTGGTGGGGGGAGCTAAATACTTTGACTATGACCTTACCTATGAGATAGATTTTGTGTCTTTGAAACCTGTAGCATAATGAACTATAATTACACACATTTCAAATTCTCAGTAGTTTTTGCTTAATCAGAATCAAAGGCAAAATCTGCATTTACTTGTGGGAGAACCTTTCGGTGAAATTTTAAGATAAAACTCAAGGCCTATTCCTCACTAGAGTGGTTGAGACATGATTTATATACAGCTCGACTAAACTTAAAGATGAGCTGTCTTCAGTGTAGGCAAAATTACATCCTTATGGAGCTCATTGTAATGTTGATCACTGAGAAGGAAGGATTTTGTTGAGAGAAAAGTTGGAAGTTGGGGACCTAGGGTTTGTTTAAGAGGGTCCAGGTAAAGGACCGAGGCACAAGAGGCTGGAAGGTACTGCCCTCTGGAAGACTGCTGCCTCTTGAGTTTTGATGCATTGATGTCACACATCCATTATCTCCTGTTTTCTGAATTGTAATCCCTGTTATTTTCAGAAAGCCCAGACCCAAATACTTTTTAAAAATGGGATCCTATCCTACATGCTCCATTTATTTTGGACTCCCTCCCTTTAAGAAGATGCTATCTTAATTTATTTCATGATCATCTCCTTTTACCCCCTTCACTGGCTGCAGCTCTCCTCACTTTGTTCTTGAAAGTCACTGCTAACTTAGTGTACAACTTTCCATATCCTTTTCCATAGTCATGTAAGTATACATATATAGAGTATATATATATATATATATATATATATATATATATATATATATATAGTGTGTGTTTTAGGGGTAATCTTTTAAAACTGAGTTCACATTATTTTTTTTTTTTTTTTTTTTTTTTTTTTGCAGTACGCGGGCCTCTCACTTCTGTGGCCTCTCCCGTTGCGGAGCACAGGCTCCGGACGCGCAGGCTCAGTGGCCATGGCTCACGGGCACAGCCGCTCCGCGGTACGTGGGATCCTCCCGGACCGGGGCACGATCCCGTGTCCCCTGCACTGGCAGGCGGACTCTCAACCACTGCGCCACCAGGGAAGCCCCACATTATTTATATTCCTTTGAATCTTGCTTTTCTCTGCATAGTGGCAAGCTCAGCAAGTCATCCTATATTTCGAAATAATTTCTTTTCACGACTGCATAGTATTCCATGGTATTTTGTTAAGTATCTTCTACAGTTAATTCAACCATTTTCAATAGTTGGCCATGAATTTTGTTTCCATGGTTTTGTTTTTAGCCTCTACAAATAATACTGCCAACAAAATACTTCCAAATACACAAATCTGAATATAGTACATCTAGGATTTTCTTCTGGGCCCTATTCTCCAACTGTGCTATCTTCCTGTTATTCCTTTCTCTTCTCCACCACTCCTCTTGGCAGAATTCTACTCTCAGGATGACTGACAGACATGTTCAGGAAACTCAGACCAGGTGAGAAGCACCTCCCAGTATCATGCTTCAAGCAATCCTGTTACCTTGAGTTAACTCAAGCTTTGGCTGCTTGTGTTGTGCTGGTTCTGAGAGGCAGTAACTCCACAGCTAGAATTCATTATTGTTAGCAGGGGATAAGGCCGAGGTGATTTATGGCAGCCTGCCCCTCTCCTTTAAGGCCTTGCAGAGGTAGTTTCAGAGGACATCTCTCTATGAAAAAAAAATTAACAAATTTTCCCAGACACCTCATTAAGGGTTTAGGAATAGTACGTTGGGCTTTGGGGACTTCTGCTCCTTCAACGCACTCACTAAAATGGAATCTAAACTTCTAATCCAGGCATACCACTTCCTATACCACTGGCCAACTCTAGGGCTATTTTGAGAGGTTGGCTAAATCATTTGGGTTTTGAAGTCATAGTGATTTAGGTTTGAATCTCTACTCATCTTTCTTAGCAGTGAGTTTGGATAACTTAATTTTACCCTATGAACATCAGTTTTTTTCAACCATAAAACTGGATAAATCATAAATACCCTGCAGTGTTATCGTGTGGATTACTAATATGTAAAACTTTTAGACTTCTGCTCAGAACAAAATAAAGTCAATAAATATTTGTCCAGGTTACTATTGTTTTCCTTTGTTGCATATCATATTAACAAATTAGGTCTTTATAGGGTATTTCCTGCCCATCCTACATCCTCTTAATTCTCCGCAAGTTGTAACAAGTTATAAATCCCAGAAATTTCTAACTAGGGTCTACCCTGAAATGAGGACTCAGTTTATGCTTTCCAAAAATTCCACCTACATTTAACTAGATCAAACTGTCTTCTTTTTTGTAACACTTATCTTCTTAAATGAATATTTATGGGAAAAAAACCTGTCAGGAACTTATAGAAGAAGAGGGAACTGGTAGAGTGGGCAGAAGGATCTTCAGAGAAGGAAAGTAAGGAACTGAGTTAGCCTCAGCGTATGTGGTTTTGCCTAGAGTTTAGTGGTCAACAAGTATTGACTAATAAGTCTCTTATCGGGACCCAGCTCCACGGTTGAGCTATTCACATTCATACCTGACCATCCATTAGATGTCCCAAACTGGTACTTTCTCATGTCTTTTCTTTTTTTTTTCAATTGAAGTATAGTTTATGTACAATGCTATATGTTACAGTAGACAGTATAGTGATTCACAATTTTTAAAGGTTATACTCCATTTACAGTTATTATAAAATATTGGCTATATTCCTTGTGTTGTACAATATTGTCTTTTCTTATTAATAACACAAATGTCTTTGAGGTTAATAGAAATAGCTCAATTTTATATATGAGGCTCAGAAAGGAGAACTGTTTGGCAATGTCACATAGTTAATTAGTAGCAGAGTCAGGACTGGAATTTTAGGTCATTTGATTTCATCGTCAGTTTTCTTTTTGGTATTAGTGATGTGCTGGAGCAAGTTAATATTGCTGGTGAGAGCTCACTGTAGCATATCTTACCAATTCTGTGTTCAGTGACATCATACTGGTAGCTTGAAATTGGCCATGGTGGTGGGAGTATTTACAGCACAGAAATAGGTAAATCATACAAATTTGAGTACCAATTGTCAAACACTTACGAGCATATCACCACAATTATTTCTAGTAATACAAAGAAATTATAAACCATGTTCCCTGAATCCAAGGAATTTATAATCTACCTGTCTTTGTAGACAAAACAATATTATATGAACCCAACTGGTTGTGATATGTATAGGACTAACTGTAAGTTCATTAATAGAATAATGTAAGTTCATAACACCAAATAATGGTCAATTGATCAAATGTAGGCGATAAATCCATGGACCTTGACTTACCCTAGAATTATGAACCAGGATTAAAATTGAGGGACTTCCCTGGCGGTGCAGTGATTAAGAATCTGCCTGCCAATGCATGGGACACGGGTTCAATCCCTGGTCTGGGAAGATCCCACATGCTGCGGAGCAACTAAGCTCGTGCGGCACAACTACTGAGCCTGCGCTCTAGAGCCCACAAGCCACAACTACTGAGTCTGTGCCCCTAGAGCCTGTGCTCTGCAACAAGAGAAGCCACCGCAAAGAGAAGCCCGTGCACCGCAACGAAGAGTAGCCCCCGCTCGCTGCAACTAGAGAAAGCCCACGTGCAGCACCGAAGACCCAACACAGACAAAAATAAAATAAATTAAAAAATAAAAAAATAATTAAAAAAAGATTAAAATTGAGAAACTAATGGTCAATATCTTTACTGTGAATTGCTATTAAATATGAAATCTGACCTCAACACATTTGTTCACTTTTTCATTGATTCATTCTTTCATTCAAGCTTTCACATTCAAGAAACATTTATATGCCAGGAACTGCACTAGATGCTGAAGATAAAAACACAGATTCTGGATGTGGAAAAACTGGAACTTCTACATATCATTGGTGGGAATTTAAAAATGGTGCAACTACGTTGGAACAAAGTTTGGCAGTTCCACAAAATGCTAAACATAGAGTTACCATATGACCTAGCAACTCCACTCCTATAAACATATATATCCAAAAAATATGAAAACATACACCCATACAAAAATTTGTACACAAACGTTCAGAGCATCACTATTCATCCCCAAAGTGGAAACTATGTAAATGTCTATCAGCTGAAGAATGGATAAATAAAATGTTGTATAGCTATACAACAGACCATTATTCAGCAATAAAAAGGAAAGTAGTATTGATACATGCTACAGTATGGATGAATCTTGAAAACATTATGCTAAGTGAAAAAAGCTAGTCACATAAGGTCACATATTATATCATTCTATCTATGTTAAATGTCCAGAATAGGCAAATCCACAGAAACAGAAAGCTGGGGTGGAAGAAGCTGAGGGGGAAAGTGAGGAGGGACTGCTAACCAGAACAAGTTTCTTTCTGGAGTGATAAAAATGTTCTAAAATTAAATTGTAGTGATAGTTGCACAATATTTATTCTAAAAACTTTTGAATTGTGAGCTTTAAAAGGGTGAATTTTGTAGTAGCTTAATTATACATCAATAAAGGTATTTTTTTTTAATTTTTATTTTTTTTTATTTTTTATTTTTTTTTAAACATCTTTATTGGAGTATAATTGCTTTACAATGGTATGTTAGTTTCAGCTTCACAACAAAATGAATCAGTTATATATACACATATGTTCCCATATCTCTTCCCGCTTGCGTCTCCCTCCCTCCCACCCTCCCTATCCCACCCCTCCAGGCGGTCACAAAGCACCGAGCTGATCTCCCTGTGCTATGCGGCTGCTTCCCACTAGCTATCTACCTTACGTTTAGTAGTGTATATATGTCCATGCCTCTTTATCGCTTTGTCACCGTTTACCCTTCCCCCTCCCCATAGCCTCAAGTCCATTCTCTAGTAAGTCTGTGTCTTTATTCCTGTTTCACCCCTAGGTTTTTCATGACATTTTTTTTTTTCTTAAATTCCATATATATGTGTTAGCATACGGTATTTGTCTCTCTCTTTCTGACTTACTTCACTCTGTATGACAGACTCTAGGTCTATCCACCTCATTACAAATAGCTCAATTTCATCTCTTTTTATGGCTGAGTAATATTCCATTGTATATATGTGCCACATCTTCTTTATCCATTCATCCGATGATGATTTTTTACTTTTAAAAGTAAAAAAATTAGGGAATTCCCTGGTGGTCCAGTGGTTAGTACTCCACACTTCCACTGCAAGGGGCACGTGTTCGATCCCTGGTTGGGGAACTAAGATCCCGCAAGTTGCGTGGTGTGTACCAAAAAAAAAAAAAATTATAAAAGTAAAAATATTAAATATAAGGCTAAAGTTCCCTTTTATCAGTAGTCCTAATCACTTCCTAATCCTCCTCATTGGGAACCATTATTATCAGTTTAGTGTATTTGTTTCTAGACCTTCTCTTAAGGTAGAAAGAAAATATATAGTATTGTTTCATGTATGTAAGTATAACATAAATAGTACCATGCTTTTTTTTTAACTCATTATGTCTTGAAGATGGATCCATTTATATATAAGCTCCTCAAAGAAAGTGCTCTGGTGGGATCTTGGGCATTATAAATGTATGTAAGTATAACATGTATGTAAGTATATAAGTATGTATGTAAGTATAACATGTATGTAAGTATAACATAAATAGTACCATGCTTTTTTTTTAACTCATTATGTCTTGAAGATGGGTCCATTTATATATAAGCTCCTCAAAGAAAGTGCTCTGGTGGGATCTTGGGCATTATAAATGCTTACTGTATTTGATGTAATTCAAATAAATAGCATCAAGATATTTGGGGAAAGGCATTGTCATTTCTGCAAAGGATTTCATGCCTGGCTAATTCCCTGGACCTCCATGGTGGGTTAAATATTCCTGATGATATAGTAAGAACTTTGCTACAATCTTCTTCAATTAAAAAAAAACTTTGCTCCAGCAAAGGGTTGAGAGTACAAGCCCTGGGACTTTGTATGGAGGAGCCATACTGGAGGTAAAATAAGAAACAGGAGAGGGTCACGTCTGGAAAGCCAAGTGCAAAAGTGTTTCAAGGAGTGATCAACAGTATTTATGTAGGTGATTAACCAAAAAGCTTAACTAAATGGGATTCTAAAAATTAATATGAACATACTTTAAACAACTTGAATATTCGTCTATTGGACTATTGTTTGATGTGGTAGGTAAGAACCTTTATTTCTCTTTGGTTCATTAATGGAAGTAAAATGTAAATAGAGAATGATTCGTGATTTTTTTTAAAAGAGCCTCTCTGCCATTTACAGTTGTCGTGTTCACATCTAATGCTATAACATATATTTTCAAGTAGCTTTTCCAAATCATTTGACTCAGTGCAAAAACGTTTTCTCTTTACAGTCACATCTTAACACTTTATGTAATATTTAATTGGGTACTATAGTCATAGGTACCATAGTCATAAGTATAACTGGCACAAATAGGTTTGGAAATAAACATATCTTGGTACTTGGTGGAAGCAGATATGTAAGGAAAGTAGATATTAAAGTATAGCCTACTAAATGTCCAGTGAGTTGTGACTGTCACTTTGTTTTAGAGAAAGAATGGAGAACATCAGTTAATGAAATGAGTAGGTCACTTTGTTTTACAGAAAGAATGTAGAACATCAGTTAATGAAATGAGTAGGTAAGTGAAGGGTAAGAGAACTTCCAGTACATACCAAAATATTAATGTTAAATGAGTATGTTGGGCATTATAGGATACTTTAAAACAATTACAGTCATCACCCCAAACTTGTAAGGTCAATTAGGCTGCAGTTTAAAAATGTGTCCTGAAAAGACAGACTCTTCAGCAAGTGCTGTTGGGAAAGCTGGACAGCGCATGTAAATCAATGAAGTTAGAACATACCCAAAAATAGACTCAAAATGGCTTAAAGATGTAAATATCAGACATGACACCATAAAACTCCTAGAAGAGAACATAGACAAAACATTCTCTGACATAAATCATAGCAATGTTTTCTTAGGCCAGTCTCCCAAGGCAAAAGAAATAAAAGCAAAAATAAACAAATGGAACCTAATCAAACTTAAAAGCTTTTGCACAACAAAGGACACGATCAACAAAACAAAAAGACAACCTACAGGCTGGGAGAAAATATTAGCAAATGATGCAACTGACTAGGGCTTAATTTCTAAAACACATAAACAGCTCATACAATTCAATAACAAAAAACCAAACAACCCAATCAAGAAATGGGCAGAAAAGATAAATAGACATTTCTCCAAATAAGACATACAGATAGCCAACAGGCACATGAAAAGATGCTCAACATCGCTAATTATTAGAGTAATGCAAATCAAAACTACAATGAGGTACGACCTCACAGTGGTCAGAATGGCCATCATTAAAAATTCTACAAATAATAAATACCAGAGAGGGTGTGGAGAAAAGGGAACCCTCCTACACTGTTGGTGGGAATGTACATTGGTGCAGCCACTATGGAAAACAGTATGGTGATTCCTTAAAAAACTAAAAATAGAGTTGCCATATGATCAGCAATCCCACTCCCAGGCATATATCTGGACAAAACTCTAATTCAAAAATATACATGCACCTGAATGTTCACAGCAACAATAGCCAAGACATGGAAGCAACCTAAATGTCCAGCAACATGAACATAAATGGATGTTCATGAATGGATAAAGAAGATGTGGTATAGATATACAATGGAATACTACACTCAGTCATAAAAAAGAATAAAATAATGCCATTGGCAGCAACATGGGTGGGCCTAGAGGTTATCATACTAAGTGAAGTAAGCCAGAAAGAGAAAAACAAATACCATAGGATATCACTTATATGCGGAATCTAAAATATGACACAAAATGAACTTATTTATGAAACAGAAATGGACTGACACACATAGAAAACAAACTTATGGTAACCAAAGGGGAAAGTGGGTAGGAGAGGGATTAGGAGTTTGGATTAGCAGATACAAACCACTATATACAAAATAGATAAACACAAGGTCCTAATGTATAGCACAGTAAACTACATCCAATATCCTGTAATAAACCATAATGGAAATGAATAAGGTGTATATATGCATATAGGTATATATATGTATAACTGAAGAATAGGTATATATATGTATAACTGAAGAACAGGTATATATATATGTATAACTGAATCACTATGCTGTACACCAGAAACTAACACATTGTAAATAAAGTATACTTCAATAAAAATAAATAAATAAGCAAATAAATAAATAAAACTGGGAAAAAATTCATGGGAAAGGGGAAATCCTAGGAAAGTTCTCAGTCAAAAGGGAATATGTGAAGGAAGTTGATAATAATATCCTGTGCCTGTGTAGCACTTTTTATTTTACAAAGCATTTTTACAAATATTATTGAATCATCAGAAAAGCTCATATAGATATTATTTCCACTTTACAAACGAAGAAGCTGATGCCCAAAGAGAGTAAATGACAAAAATAAAAAAATTTGCAAATAAACAAACTGAGTCTTGAATTCGGGTTTCTATGTTAAAAAAAAAAAACAAAAAAACCTTGTAGTAAGGCTCCATATCACAGTCCATGAAAAAAATTGATTTACCATAGGATGTAGCATTCAATTTCTTAAAGGCTACAAAACAAATTTAAATATAGGAAGAGAGATTTTCAGAAGGTGGCAGCAGCAGTGCAATTTTTAAAACTCTCCTCAAGTCACCCCATAAAAACAGACAAAGCACTATGATGGTAAAAAATCAAACCCTACAAGCAACAACAAAAAAAGGTGATAAGTCATCTTACAAACCCCAAGGTATGGTGTATAAGGACAAACTACCAATAACTCCAAGACCCAAGTGGTAAATAGTACCTGTCATGGAGAAAGCAGAGAGAAGTAATGGGATGCCTATTGGACCTGAGAACAGGATAAAACCGAATATCCAACAGATACTCGCTGGAAAGCATAGTGAGCCAATTTGAAAAAAAGCACCTGAAACTGAAGTTTCTGACACTTCAATTTTGGGGAGAATGCAAGGGGTCGATTGTAAGGGGTGAAGGGGCCAGAGAAGTCTGAGGCCTACAACTTTAAAAATTAAAGGACAAGGGCTTCCCTGGTGGCGCAGTGGTTGAGAGTCCGCCTGCCGATGCAGGGGACACGGGTTCGTGCCCCGGTCCCGGAAGATCCCACATGCCCCGGAGCGGCTGGGCCCGTGAGCCATGGCCGCTGAGCCTGCGCGTCCGGAGCCTGTGCTCCGCAACGGGAGAGGCCACAACAGTGAGAGGCCCGCATACCGCAAAAAAAAAAAAAAAAAAAAAAAAATTAAAGGACAAAGTCTTCTAGGACAAAGTCTTATGCTGGGGAGAATCTGCTGTTAGTAGAATTCAAATTGTCCAGGACGAAAAGGCAAAGGAAAGAGATTTTAACTGGAAACACTTCCATTGTTTCACTAATTAATGTTATTTGGCATTACATTTTGGTAAGTGGTCTTTACCATGTTTATGTAGTATCTTTGTTTTCCCATTAAAGTTTTAAAATAGGAATAGCCAGTGAATTTTAACAACTTTTTGGCATGCATTCATATGTTTATATTTATTTCTCCTTTAACTTTTTTGTGTGATGAATTATGATGATACATTTCTTAATGCTAAACTCATGCTTATGTTTCTGGCATAAATTCTTTTTGAGCATGGTGTTTTCCTTGAATATACTACAAGGTTCTATTTCTAATATATCTTTTAAAATTATTTTAATCTACATTCAGAAAAAGTGAAATTTATTTTGGAGTTTTAAAAAATGCCATCTTTATCAGGTTAGGGAATTAAGATTATATTACCTCCAGGCTTCCCTGGTGGCGCAGTGGTTAAGAATTCGCCTGCCAATGCAGGGGACACGGGTTTGAGCCCTGGTCCGGGAAGATCCCACATGTCGCGGAGCAACTAAGCCTATGAGCCACAACTACTGAGCCTGCGCTCTAGAGCCCACAAGCCACAACTACTGAAGCCTGTGTGCCTAGAGCCCATGCTCCACAACAAGAAAAGCCATCACAATGAGAAGCCCGCACACCGCAATGAAGAGTAGCCCCCGCTCGCCACAACTAGAGAAAGCCCACGTGCAGCAACGAAGACCCAACGCAGCCAAAAATAAATAAATAAATACATTTAAAAAAATTATATTACCTCCATAAAGAATTTTTCATATTTTCCTTTGAATTTTAAAATTTAGCGATGATAGAGTTGCACAAATAGTTTTGTATAATTTAAAATCCTCTGTACCCATATTATACATTTCTAACATTCATTTTTGTACTGTGGTAAGAACGCAACAATTTTTAACAAAAATTTAAGTGTACAACACAGTATTTTTTTTTAATTGGGGTATAGTTGTTTTGCAATGTTGTGTTAGTTTCTACTATACAGCGAAGTGGAGTTCTCTGTGCTATACAGCAGGGTCTCATTAGTTATCTATTTTATACATATTAGTATATATATGTCAATTCTAATCTCCCAATTCATTCCCACCCACAACACAGTATTGTTGACTCTAGGTACAATGTTGTACAGCAGAGACCTAGAAATTATTCATCTTGCTTAACTGAGACTTGATGTTATTGATTGGTAAATCCCCATTTCCCCATACCCCAGCCTGTGGCAACCATCATTCAACTCTTTGATTCTATGAATTTGACTAATTTAGATACCTCATATAAGTAGAATAATGAGGTATTTGTATTTCTGTGACTGGTCTATTTTACTCAGCATAATGTCCTCAAGGTTCATCCATGTCATCACATGTTGCAAGATATCCTTATTTCTTAAGGCTGAATAGTATCATATGTATATCACATTTTCTGTATCTGTTGATGAACATTTAGGCTGTTTCCACATCTTAACATCTGGTTATTGTGAATCTTGGCTGCAATGAACAAGGGAATGCTAATATCTCTTTGATATCATGCCACTCCTTTCTGGCCTGCAAGGTTTCTGCTGGAAAAAACGCTGAGAGTCTTTTGGATGTTTCTTTGTATGTTACAAGTCACTTTTCTCTAGCCTCTTTCAAAATTCTCTGACTTTTGACAATTTGATTATATGCACCTCAGTGTGGATTATCTTTAGATTCATCTTGCTTGGTGATCTCTAGAGTTTGTGGATCTGTATTCCACTTGCTTCTCTATATCTGGGAAGTTTTCAGTCAATTTTTTGAATATGCTTTCTGGTCTTTTTTTCTCTCGTCCGACTGGGACTCCTATAATGGTTGGCTTGATGATATCCTGAAAGTCCCTTAAGCTTTCTTCACTGTTTTTCATTCTTTCTTTCTGTTTTCTCCTCTGACTGCATTATTTCCAAAGTTCACTGATCCTTTCTTCTGGTTGATCTAGTCTAATGTTGAACCCTTCTAGTGAATTGTTTTTCAGTTCAATTATTGTGTTCTTCAGCTCCATGACTTCTGTCTGGTAGTTTTTAATATCTTCTATCTCTGTGTTGAAATTCTCACCTTGTTCATGCATTGTTCTCTTGACTTCAGTGAACATTTTTAAAACAGTATTTTTGGATTCTCTATCAGGTAAATAATACACGTTCATTTCACTAGGGTCAGTTTCTGGAGATTTATCTTGTTCCTTTAATGTGGAACATCTTTGCCTAATTCTTCATACCTTTGACTTTCTGTGTTGGAGTCTGTGTATCAGACAAACCAGGCACCTCTTTCAATCTTCATAGACTGGCCTCATACAGGAGAAGACCTCAACCAATAACTCTGGCCAGAGATTCTAGGGGCCTCTACCAACTCTTTCTCTCCCCAGGAAGCAGCAGGCATCTGTGTTTTTTATATGCTTGCTTTGTGCTAAGCCAAGGGGAGGAGTTGTCTTTAATTTTTGCCAATTTGATTACTGTGTATCTTGGCATGTTCTTCCTTGGGTTTATCCTGCCTGGGACTCTGTGTACTTCCTGGGCTTGGGTGACTGTTTCTCTTCTCATGTTAGGGAAGTTTTCAGCTATTATCTCTTCCAATATTTCCTCAGGTCCTTTCTCTCTCTCTGTTCTCCTTCTGGGACTCCTAGAATGTGAATGTTGGTGCATCTGACGTTGTCCCAGAGGTCTCTTAGACTGTCTTCATTTCGAGTCATTCTTTTTTCTTTATTTTGTTCTACAGCAATGATTTCCGCCATTTTGTCGTCCAGCTCACTTATCCATTCTTCTGCCTCACTTATTCTGTTATTGATTCCTTCTAGTGTATTTTTCATTTCAGTTATTGTATTCTTCATCTCTTTGTTCTTTAGTTCTACCAGGTCTTTATTAAACATTTCTTGTATCTTCTCGGTCTGTGCCTCCATTCTGTTTTCCAAGATCTTGGATCATCTTTACTATCATTATTCTGAATTCTTTTTTGGGCAGATTGCCTACCTCCACTTCATTTAGTTGTTCTTCTTTGGGGGTTTTATCTTCTTCCTTCATCTGGTACATAATCCTCTGCCGTCTCATTTTGTCTTACTTTCTGCAATTGTGGTTTCATTCTACAGGCTGCAGGGTTGTAGTTCTTCTTGCTTCTGCTGTCTGCCTCCTGGTGGATGAGGCTGTCTAAGAGGCTTGCACAGGCTTCCTGGTAGAAGGGACTGGTTCCTGCCCACTAATGGGTGGAGCTGGGTCTTGTCCCTCTGATGGGTAGAGCTGTGCCAAGGGTTGTGTCTAGAGGGCTATGGACTCAGGAAGACTTTAAGCAGCCTGTCGGCTGATGGGTGGGGCTGTTTCCACCCTGTTGGTTGTTTGGCCTGAGATGTCCCAGCACTGGAGTCTGCAGGCTGTGGGGGTGGGGCCAGGTCTTAAGAAAATGGTGGCCTCCAGGAGGGCTCATGCTAATGAGTACTTCCCAGATCTGCTGCCACCAGTCTCTCTGTTCCTGCAATGAGCCACAGCTCCCCACTGCCTCCACAGGAGACCCTCCAATACTAGCCCAGTCTAGTAGGCCTGGCCCAGTCTCTTACGAGGTCCCTGCTTTTTCCCTGGGTCCTGGTGCACATGAGACCTTGTGTGCATGCTCCAAGAGTAGAGTTTCTGTTTCCCCCAGTCCTGTGGAATTCCAGTGATCAAGCCCTGCTGGCCTTCAAAGCCAGATTCTCTGGGACCTCCTCCTCCCATTGCCAGACCCCCAGGCTGGGAAGCCAGACGTGGGGCTCAGTACTTTCACTCCTGTGGGAGAACTTCTGTGGTATAATTATTTTCCAGTTTGTGGGTTGCCCACCTGGCAGGTATGGGATATGATTTTATCATGATTGCACCCTCTCCTACCATCTCACTGTGGCTTCTTCTTTGTCTTTGGGTGTAGGGGATCTTTTTTGTTAGGTTCCAGCACTTTTTTTTTTTTTTTTGTCAGTAGTTGTTCAGCAGTTAGTTGTGATTTTGGTGTTTTCATAAGAAACAGTGAGCTCACATCCTTCTACTCTGCCATCTTGTCTCTGTCTCAAGCTAAGGTTCTTGACAAGAGCTTTTACTTTTGATGAGGTCCAATTTATGGATTTTTTTTAATGGATCATGCTTTTTGGTACCATGTTTAAGAATTCTTCACCAAGTCTTAGATCCTGAAGATATTCTATGTTTTCTTCTAAAAAGTTTTATATTTTACATTTATATCTATGATCCATTTGAGGTGATTTTTTTTTTTTTTGTAGTACGTGGGCCTCTCACTGTTGTGGCCTCTCCCGTTGCGGAGCACAGGCTCCAGACGCGCAGGCTCAGCGGCCATGGCTCACGGGCCTAGCCGCTCCATGGCATCTGGATCTTCCCGGACCGGGACACGAACCCGTGTCCCCTGCATCGGCAGGCAGACTCTCAATCACTGAGCCACCGGGGAAGCCCCTGAGGTGATTTTTGTATGAAGTGTTAGGTTTAGGTTGAGGTTCCTCTTTTTTGTCTATGTATATCCAATTTTCCAGCACAATTTGTTGAAAAGATGCTCCTTCCTCCACAGAATTGCTTTTCCCCTTTTGTCAAAAATCAGATGAACATACATGTGTGGGTTCTCTATTTCTGAATTCTCTATTCTGTTCCATTGATCTATGTGTCTATCCCATCACCAATACTACACAGTCTTGAAACTCAGTAGAGTGGTCCCTCCCACGTTACTCATTCCCAAAATTATTTTAACTATTCTAGTTTTTTTGCCTTTTAGAAAACATATATTCACAATAAATAAATATTTCACACTGTGTACATATATATCAAATCATCATATTGTACACTTTAAATATATAAAATTTTATTTGTGAATTATACCACAGTAAAGCTAGGGGGAGAAAGTTGAGAAGAAAAAAATGCCAAGAGCTTGATAGAAAAAGGGGAAAAGACATTAACCGACAATTGTTAAAAGATATAAAAATGGCCTTTAAACATATTAAAACATTTCAAATTCACTCAAAATCAGAAAAATACAAATTAAACAATATCGACCTGCTACTTATCACCTATCAGTCTGGTGAAAATTAAAACGTATGGCATGGCAATATACTCTGTTGCTTAGACTTTGGGGAAACAGGCACTCTGATACACTGCCAGTGGAAATGAAAACTGGCAAAAACCTTCTGAAGGGGAATTTGGCAATATCAAACAAAGCTACATATGCAATTAGCATGAACACTACCTTCTCATTTCTAGGAATTTTCCTCCACAAAAATATATATGTGCAATATTATTTGCTGATGATAGTGTATAATTTCAAAATAATATAAACAATGCAAAAACCCATACATAGGAGAGTGATTGAATAAATTATGGTACATCTATAAAACTACTATGTAGCTATAAAAAAGAGAATGAGGAATATTTCTATAAACTGATATGGAGTGATTTACAGGATGTATCTTTAAGTTTAGAAAGGAAAGTGGAAAATATTATGCTACATTTACATAAGAAAAAAGGGGATACAAGGAAATGTATCTGCTTATTTGTGCAGAAAGAAATACAGGAAAAATAAACCAAGTACTATTGAGACTGATGAATGAGAAGTGGGTGGAAAGAATAAGGACATGGGAACAGGTTAAAGGCTTTGAATACACGTTTTTGCATAGTACTGACTTTTAGAATCATGGAAACATTTCACATACATTTCCCTCCAAATCATCAGCAACATCCCAAATGTGGGGGCAAACCAGAATGAAATACAAACAGTAACATATGACCCTAACTGAATTAAAAATGAATAACATGACCATACTGAATAGGTCTGGATAGAAAAGTACCAATCTAAATAATTTTGGGAAACATTATTGCAACCTCATACTGTAAGGCTAAAGATAAAAAGAACTGAACATATTGGGTTGACCAAAAAGTTCCTTTGGTTTTTAAGTAAAAATAAAAGACACATTTTTCCTTTTCACCAAGAACTTTATTGAACAACGTATTCACCATTTTGTTCCACTACCTTCTGCCATTTTTCAGGCAACTTCATAATTCCATCTTCCCCAAACTTTTTAATCTTTTTGAGCAACGAACTGTTCCAGGTGCCTTTTACAGTCTTCCAGGGAATTGAAATTTTTTCCATTAAGAGAATTTTGTAAAGACCGAAATAAATGGAAATCCGAAGGTGCAATGTCTGGTGAGTATGGCAGATGAATGAGAACTTCCCAGCCAAGCTGCAACAGTTTTTGTCTGGTCATCAAAGAAACATGCAGTCTTGCATTATCCTAATGGAAGATTGTGCGTTTTTCTGTTGACTAATTCCAGATGTTTTCCATCAGGTGCTGCTTTCAGGTGGTCTAATTGGGAGCAGTACTTGTTGGAATTAAACGTTTGGTTTTCTGGAAGGAGCTCATAATAGAGAACTCCCTTCCAATCCCACCATATACACATCATCACCTTCTTTGGATGAAGCCTGGCCTTTGGTGTGGTTGGTGGTGGTTCATTTCACTTGCCCCACGATCTCTTCAACTCCACATTATTGTACGGTATGCACTTTTCATCACCCGTCACAATTTGTTTTAAAAACAGAACATTTTCATTATGTTTAAGTAAAGAATTGCATGCAAAATACGGTCAAGAAGATTTTCTTCACTTAACTTCTGTGGAACCCAAACCTCAACGTGAATAACATAACCAAGCTGGTGCAGATGATTTTCAACGCTTGATTTGGATATTAGGAGTATGTCGGCTATCTCCCATGGTATAACTTTGATTGTTCTCAATTAACGCCTCGATTTTTAAAAAATATTTTAATTAATTAATTTATTTGGCTGTGTTGGGTCTTAGTTGCAGCACGCAGGATCTTCATTGCAGCATGCGGGATCTTTAGTTGAGGCATGCAAACTTTTAGTTGCAGCATGTGGGATCTAGTTCCCTGACCAGGGATCGGACCCAGGCCCCCAGCATTGGGAGCACGGAGTGTTAGCCACTGGACCACCAGGGAAGTCCCTAATATCTCAATTTGATCACTAACAACTTCAACTAGTCTACCCGACCATGGAGCATCGTCCAGCAAAAAATCTCCAGCACGAAACTTTGCAAACCACTTCTAACACATTCAATCAGTCACAGCACCTTCTACATACACTGCACAAATCTTTTTTTGCATTTCAGTTGTGTTTTTACCTTTCTTGAAATAATAAAGCATAATATGCCGAAAATGTTGGTTTTTTTCTTACATCTTCAATATTAAAATGGCTACGCAAAAATTCACCAATTTTGATAAGATTTTTTAAAATGCATGCTGATATGACAGCTATCACGATACAATCTACCAAAATTGTTTCAAATGAAGTTAGAGACAACTAAGCACTACTAGAGCCATCTTACAGAAAAATCTGAACGAACCTTTTGGCCAACCCAATAAACACTGTTCTCCAGTTCATATATTTGCTTTTCACAGAGGCATGGGTTAGTTACTCTAAAAATACTTTACATGTATCCTAGGATTGAGCAACTAAACAAACATATTGTGAATAATTTTTTTTTAAAAAAGGAAAAGGATTGGATGTTTGAAATGGGCTGTATGGTACAGAGTAGGGAATGGTGCAAAAGGCATTAAACAGCAGACCTACCCAGAAATCCACAAACCTCTGCTCTGGAAGTTAAGTTTCAATGACTCAAAAGAGTACTGGATGACAGGAAGGGAAGGCTGTTCCATGGGAACTGGGACTAAGGGAAGAGGTTATATATTTTCTTTTCTTGGGGCCTGATCCTGGATCGTTGTACTGACTGGACCTCTGAAAGTTTCCTCTCCTTGGTATACTCCTCTATGAAGACAGCAGGAGCTCAGCTAAGGAGCACTAAAACTGTTGTTCTTTGAGGGTGGTTGCAAAGTAAGGACACTCCAGAAGAGAGAGAGCTCAAGAGGAGTAGGAAGAGACATAGTCAAAAGGTAGGTGTCATCATGTAATACTCTGAGGGTGGGAGCAGCTATCCTTCTGGCAGGCAGCATAGCTTTGATCTTTGGCCAAACAACTGTGTCACTGACAAAGACTTGGGTCCAAGGGAAGTCAACTCACAGAGGTCTGGGATCATTTGCTGTTTCACTTGGGCCATGACAATGACAACCCCAGTTAGTTACTTTGCCCGCCCCCTGTCTTGTCTTCTATGAAATCAAGTGGTCATGGATAAGGTTTGGAGTGATGTTTCTTCAAGGAATGCCGCTTAGGGCATTTGAGAAAGGGCCCTTCCCATATTAAGCTGCATGTCACTTTATTGGTAATTGTGACTATTCTTCCAGGGATGCACTGTAGTGGGAATCTCTTTATTATGAAATAGTCTTCCCTAGGAATCTGATGATGTTCAGAGAACTAGAAGAAAAAGCAGAAAAGGTGTCCAATGTCCTGCTCAAACAAGAAAAACGGCATACTATTAAGTTGAAGCAAAAGAAAGAATTATTTGTCAAGAAGTTCCCTGTTTATACACATCAAAATGGGAAACTAAAAAAAAAAAAAAAAAGGGAAACTAGTCTTGCTTTTATTCAGGATGACTGAGTATTCAGAGGACGACCTGGATTCTTTTGTGAAAATCAGCACTTGCTCAGGGCAAAAGGGAATCCTGACCTTAGATGGCACTGTCTTTGGTATCAAGCCTATATATATTGAGCATATATGGTTTACAGCATATCTTTAAAATCAGGTGAGTCTTGTGTAATCCGTGGAGATAAGCAAGAGGAGCTCTTAAGCACTTCACAATTTCAGAGCAAAATAGAACCTTCCTCAGTTCCTATGTCCTATATGTGGCCACTTCCCAAGTATGTACAAGTTGATTGTGGTTGACAATAAGTGATTCCAAATGTGGAATAATAATGTTACCAAGACCACAAAGATGTTAATAGATGTCCATGCTCTGGTCAATAGGTACACGAAGGATATAACATGAAAGCGGTGCTTACTGGGTTAGGGATATGGATAGAGAAAACCCTTGTGCAAATCTTCCTGAATTTGCAGGAAACACTTCAAAATTTTATACACTGGAAAGGCCGGAATCTCTTGAGAGGGGTGAAACATGATGCTGCTCATGTGATTATTGGCCAAATTCTTGGGAAGTATGAGGGCCATGCATTTCTCAGTGGTTACCTGCATTGCCAAGAATGAAACCATTGCTGAATCTTTCTTTCATGAAGATACACCACATTTCACAGCTTTCATAGCTCATGAGGTTGGCCATGACTTGGGAATGAAGCATGACCACGTGGCCTGCAAGTTCCATGGCCAGCACCTCTGTACTACTCATGAATTTATTACTGTAGATATGGGCTTCAGCAACTGCAGCTTCCACTATTTCCACCAGCTGTTGCATAAGCACAGAGAGGGCTGCCTATTTAATAGAACTGAGCTCCAAAGCTCTTTTTGAAAGCCATATTGTGGGAATAAGATATTAGACAAAGGAGAAGAATTTGACTACGGCAGTGTTCTTGACTGTCAAAAGGATCACTGTTGTCTGCCCTCATGCCAGCTGAGGAAGGGTTTAAATTATGTATTTGGATCTTGCAGCAAAAACCGCAAATCTCTAAAAGCAACCACAACTTGCCACCTCAGCGTGGATAAGTGTGACCTCCCAGAATACTGTAATGGCACCCCCAAGTGCTGCCACACGGACACCTACAAGCAAGATGGCACTCCTTGCAAGGAACAAGGTTATTGTTGCCAAGGCCGGGGTTGAAGCCTGGAGAATCTGTGTGTTAAAATCTTTGAAAGGGGCACAAAGGTTGCCCAGGAAAGTTGCTAACATTAATGAATACCAAGGGAGACAGGTTTGGAAACTGTGGCAGTGAATCTAAAGGGATATTTAAAGTCTTCAGCAAGTGCAAGGCCAGAGATGTAAAAAGTGGGAGGCTGCTATGAGAAAACATCCAAAGGCTCCCATGCATTGAAAAACATCAAACACCCAGTTCCCCATGCAGAACACATGGTATTGGGGTGCAGAGATTTTTTGAAGCTACAGACTGGGCTGATGAGGAGGAGGTGAAGGATGATACAACATATGGTTCAAGGAAGATCTGTATTAATCAAAGCTGCATAGATACAACTGTACTCCACTATGACCGTAAACTGGACAAGTCATGGAGTCATGGGAGGGGTATTTGCAGAAATTTTAAGAACTGCCACTGTATCTATGTCTATGCCCCTCCTACATGTGAATTCAAGGGTTACATAGTTTGAATAGTGGCCCTCCTACTCTCAGCATGACGAAGAGTTGATAATCCCAATCTTGCCTACCATTTTATTATTTTCCATTCCTACTATCTTTTTATTTGCCTACATCTATAGAATATCTAAGACCAGTGTCAATGCAAAAAATTCATCAGAGAAGCAAGATGAACAAACCTGACATATATTTGATAATTATCTTCTTTCTGGTAATAAAGTCAAATATGAAGTGATACCAATAGGACATTTTAAGAATTGGACTCCTAAATTCTGGTGTCCCTCAAGGTCTATGGAAATGAGAATCTTGCTTCCATCTGTCTTTCTATATGCTGAATTCTTATTAGTTTTTAAATTAAAAGAAGTTAAAGCAGCTCTCTAGGTAAGGCAATCTTTCTTGTTCTGTGCTACCCAGTAATCTGTGTTATACGTCTTAGGAGGCCTCAAGATGTGTTCTTGACATAATGAAGTCAGGTTACCATCCATAGTAAGGCTGAAGCTCATGGCCTAAAACCTAAAGAACTATTATTGAGCTCCCTAACATTTCTACTGAGAACTCCTTTGGAAAGATCTCTGGAACTTACTTTTCAGAGTATACTGTCTAATGCACCATTATAATCTACTCTGTCAATTTCCTCTAATCTTAAGGATTTTGCCTTGCACTGATGAAGGGAATTTACCAGGTGAAAAGTATCTGATTATTAGTTCCAGATGTTTTAGTTGATTGTCATTCCAGTTTTTGTCCATTTGGCTTTCCCCTTTGTTTTGGCATCATAGTATCTGATGCCCTGGCCTCAGTTTGGCCTTGTTAATGACTTAACTGGAGAGACCAAACATCACTTGTTATGTGACTAAAGAGGAAGAAACATTAAACATCCCTACCCATGAATGAGGCTCTTCAGTGTGGGAATCTTTTATTTCCCCAAAGGTTAAATTCTGCTTGTTAGTCATTCATTCATCTGTTCATTCATTTATTCAATACACATATATTTAGCACTTACAGCCAGATTGAACCATGTAAAATTGATATTAGACCATTTTCACCTACAAAAATGGCAAGTTCATATGGTTCAACCTAATTCTACGTCCAAGCACTATGAAACCTACCTTGGGTTTTTGCTTATAAATGAGAGTTGAGAAGTTTTTGATTCAGAGTTTTAGTCCTGATTTCTCTTAAATCTTATTATCCACTGTAACTTCAAAAGACTGGCCTTAATTTTATGGAGCAGGAAGGTTCCTATTGCTAAGGCCTAGAACGGCATGGAATATGTAAGAGACTAGGATGTGGTGTGTATGAGGATCCCACTATCACTTTTTTTTAAATTAATTAATTTATTTTGGCTGCGTTGGGTCTTCATTGCTGCACGCGGGCTTTCTCTAGTTGCGGCGAGTGGGGGCTACTCTTCTTGCGGTGCACAGGCTTCTCATTGAGGTGGCTTCTCTTGTTGCGGAGCACGGGCTCTAGGTAGTGCGGGCTTCAGCAGTTGTGGTTCGCGGGCTCTAGAGCGCAGGCTCAGTAGTTGTGGCGCACACACTTAGGTGCTCCACGGCATGTGGGATCTTCCCCGACCAGGGCTCGAACCCGTGTCCCCTGCATTGGCAGGCAGATTCTTAACCACTGCGCCCCCTACTATCACTTTTTTTGGCAGCTTCTGTCCTTGCTTCTTCTGAGTTTCCAAAACTCTTCAAAAAATGTAAACCCAGGACTTTGTACAACCAAAAGGAGAGTAATAGCAATGTGAAGATCTGAGAAAGTTGTTGCATGCCACACTACTTCCCCCACAACCATGGAGTAGAGAGCCTGGAAATACTTTATATAAATAATAACTTGGAATTTATTTTTTGTAGAAGAGACTTAGACAAATCTAATATCTATTGAAATAATGAGTCTATGTCTTAGGTGGAAAGTGGCTTCATCTCCCTGAATAGTGACTTTACTTGTGAATCAGAGAATAATGATTAGATCCCACCCACTTCACCTAGAGTAGCTACTAACCATGGCACTACACTCCCTTTCACTTCCGTAGTTTAAGGCATGGTTAGAAAAGACTTAAGATGTTCTTCCCAAACATTCCTCCCAAACCATTAGTGTAGAATCATTCCAGTTCTGGATGTTCCAGTTTTACAGTTTCAAAGAATGGTGGAGGTGCTAGTAGCAAAAGCAATGGTAGACTCCAGTGGATCTGGGCCTCTGCTATAGAATCTCTTCTGTGAGCATAATAATGGTGTCTGGGTGTCTGCATCATGCCGAGCTTCTTGCTTTAGTTGGTAGAACTTGTACTGTGTCCAGCTGTATACTCCACAGTTGAGCAGACCCTGAGATGATGCTGTTAGAGCCTGGAGGAGATGAAGGGGTGATGGAGCCCATCCTTCAGATTTTCAGAGATTTGGGGAATAGTTTCCATTCCTCTTATTTATAAATCACTGTTATATTTATTCTATCTCAAAAATCAAAATTTGGTGTCAGTTTTTAAAAAATATTTTTCTAGCTCTTCCTGAACTCACTCTTCACACCATACCTTGTTATGGATGACTGAGAGTTAGTCATATTTCTTAGTATATACATAAGGATAATGAAGTCGTTTCAATGGCCCTCCTTATTGCCCCATTTCCCAGGTTAGGCTTGAAGAAACTGCCCTATCACCATAGTCGGATAGCCCAAAAAACCCTTCTTAAATCTGATAAAGGATGAAAAGAGAGAACCATTTTTTCTTTACTTCTCTCTCTCCATTCACCTAGAATAGCTAATTTATCCCATTCATTTCACTCTGGGTGAGAGAGAATCATGTCACTATCAGAGTTTCATAAGAACATTATCTGGTAGATCTTTTCTTTTGTTACCCATCCCTTAAAAAAAAAACACATCAATGAAATGAAGTTGGCCTGAGATATACATGCTCTGGAATGCATGGCAGCACTTCACAAAGGTATCTACCTCATCTGTGAGGAAATTTCCACATTCTTCATGACTGAATATAAATAATATATTTCTCTCTTGCAATGCAGAAAGAAATACCCTAAGGGGAAAAATTGTGCTTACTGAATAATGGCAATGTAAGAGAACAGGATAAGAGAGTATAAGAACAGAAATGCTGGATGTTCAAGGTGTTACCTGGAGAACATAGAGGGCCATGTGAAGTTTGGTGTCCTGTGGCTTAGTCATCTTTATGATCATCAGAATGACAGCTGTGAAAACACAAAGTATAAATCTTGCTGCCAGCCCTGGCTGCCTGAGCATAATTTTTTTCAGTATACACGCCTAAGCATTGTGAGAATTATAGGCATAATGAAGACTAGCAGTGAGATTAACCAGTTATATAAACCACTGGCCTCAGATCTCCAACCGCTATTCCTCATTGATTAAACTTTGCAGATTATTAGAGTAGCAATGGTGGCAAGACATACTACAGGAACATCATAAGTTACAATTCTTAACTTCTTATGTTTACCAAGCCCTTTCATAAACATTATCCTATCTGATCCTTACACTTTAACTTTATGTAGTAGAAAGGGCAGGTGTTAATGTCTCTGAGTTCTGTCAGTACATTTCCTCTCATATCATCTCACATCTAATTCTCTTAATTTCTAAAACATAAGAAGATACGGGTGGAATGAAGGTAAATTTTACATGCTGGACAGAAATTTGTAGTCATCCTTCTTGGTGAGACTACTTTGCTTGACCACAATCTAATGGTTACCCTTTTCATTGCCCAAATCTTTCCATTAAGATACCCACCTGGGCCCCAGCAGCAAAAGAAGGCCACGGGGTAGAAGCGTACTCGCTGCTCCACAATGTGAATCACTGCCCACTGTTCACTCCCCAGAAAGCCAGTCGATTTCAGAAACTTCTTGTAAAGTGTCTGGGCTTGAATGAGTAAGACCTAAACATGAGTATAGCGGTGAGTAGTCTGCCTAAGGCTTACTAAAACTTCCCAGGTCTAGCCTATCATTTTGGAGCGATCCTTCTCTTAGGATCTGACAGCAGGAAAGACCATCCTCCTGTCTTTACCATCTGAGACCAGGCTTTTTGAAAATTATCTCTAGAGTGATCTTTTGCTTGGCCAGGTAAATTGACAGATATTAGTCAAACTATATATGTTCAATACATAAACCTTACATCAACCCTCAGGCTTTCATTTTTCTCAATGAAGTTAATCACAATATGCATGGGAAGTTAAAACTAAGATCTAACCAGATTCTCTCTTAAAACACTTTATTAAAGGCTGTGTTGCAGGGAGATCAGCTCGGTGCTTTGTGACCACCTAGAGGGGTGGGATAGGGAGGGTGGGAGGGAGACACAAGAGGGAGGAGATATGCGGATATATGAATATGGTGAATTACATGTACAGTACAGCTGATTCACTTTGTTGTAAAGCAGACACTAACATACCACTGTAAAGCAATTATACTCCAAAAAAGGTGTTTAAACTAAATAAATAAAGGTTGTGTTATTAAGTGTTCTGTGCTTAATACCCCTAAAATAAATACTTTAGCACTGTGACAGAGCTTAAATTCTCAACTCCCAGAAAAAAAGTTTTAGGAAGTCTCTTCTTGCACTTAGATGGAAAACAGATTGTTTTTCCCTTCCATTTGGGAGCAATTTGAATACGGTTTAGTTAATGAAATAAATATAAATCAGTTCAATGTCCTTTTTGTGGGGAGTAAATTAGGTAATAAAATCTGTCCAAATCTGAAACTTTTTCTAATAATCCAGATCCACTCTGTAAGTTAATAACCCAATTACTTAAGGTTAGCCATGTGGTTTCCTTTCCCCACAGACATAGGAATCATAAAGAGGCTTGAACTTATTTGAGAATATTTACATCTAGTAGAATCAGTTCACCGTTTGCTGATTACAAAAGAATCAGAATGCCAGTCCTGAATGCCCACTGAAGCCTGGGTTATTCTGAAGGAGCAAACAGGAATCCCTAGGGTGCCAGGTTTTGGGACACATGTCTCTCCTGTCAATCAGTTCTAAATGAAAACCATCAAGGCCATTTTAATATAAACTAGTCATTGTGCATTCTTTACAAAGTTGCTGATTTGATCTAAGCTATCTCCATAACTTATTTTTGAATTGTCAAAGAAAAATTTCCACAATTGTATTTCATTCACAGATGTTAGTTGTGTTAGCAAAAGGAAAAAAACTGTGGGATAAAGTTGGTCTGCAACCAGATAGTTTATAATTCCTGAACTAGCATATGAAAAGTGGAGAAAATGATACTGGAAAGTAGATATGACAAATAAAAAGGCATGTTCACTTGCTTACTGATTTCGTACTGGGCAGTTATATATAAATAATGTATTGTCCCATGGATGATTACTTGTCCATCAGTCTGATGATGTCAAATGAGTATTTAATAACTGTCTGAGTCACTCAGCACTTTAAACCCAGTTAGACATAGCATAAATGCAAATTTATAGTCAATAAAGAATTGAGAAAAGAAAACTCTTTAATTATTTGGAAAATTAAAACAGAGAAGATGTCCTGTGTTCCAGAGTATCATACTTTATAAAGAATATACCCGACACATACTACTTTTCTGGTCTGGTCCTCCATGAGGATCCACAGGAACACATTATTTCTAGAGTGAGCATAATTCTCGCATAATGAATATAGGCTCTTTTCCCCACTCATCATTTGATCTTGGGAAGTCCAAAAGACTGAGGTAGTAATTAAATTATCAATATCTGCTAGACACTTTCTTAGTTCTAGGACTATGAGAAGTGCCTCTCCGCCCCATCTTTCCCAGGCCTGGGTATACTGCCCCATCCCACCCAACCGCCCCCTCTCTTTCCATAAAGGCAAGTAGGGTGGCACCATACCACAATGGTGAGGAGGCTGAGTAGAAAGCTGGCCAGGAAAATGATAAGCCCATAAAAATAAAGTGTGCTACAGACTGATATGTTGGCAGAAGGCAGGACTTTAGCCATGGATGTTGGTGTTGAGTACATCAGGATACACCTAGGAAGAGAATCAATGGTCAGGAATGTTGCTACAGGTATAAGACCAGAGAGATACCTATTTGGTGCAACAAAAGTTAATGAGTATGTAATTTAACTTATCATTTAGCTAAGCCTTGCCCATAATACCTTATTCCTTCTCACTGACACATAATCATCTAGTCATTTTGTGTTGTATTTCTGCTTATATATTTTTGGCCTTGACTGTACAACTTGTCCAAAGCCCATTTCAAATACAAGCACCTTGGCCAGAATGTATGTACAAAGTCTTCCTCCATCTTTGTTTGTAGAAAAGAATAGGTGTAGTCTATTATAAAAATGATAGGTTTGGTCCTTACTTACCTGTGGCTCTGGCTGAAGTTGCGGAAACATTCACTGGCATTGCCCAAACAGAATACAGGTATCATCAATAGTAGAGGTATCAGGCTGGGAGGAAAAAAACTTATCACCCTAATATTCAAACTTTTTTATGCCATTTTCCCTTTGCAAAATATTCTCCTGTCCTTCTTCCAACTCCATCACCCCACCAGCTCTCCGCAAATACATATATTTAATTCCTTCAAGAAAAGTACCTCAAAAACTTTAAGTATACCTTCTTTTCAAGTTCTGGGGGAAGTGGAGTGGGAAATGTATTTTATACCTAGGTTAATAAACCCTAACAGAGTTTCACAGAGAGTCTCTGGGAGCTGTATGATCAGATTAAAAATCCAAGTGGGTAATCGTGAAATGAAAAAGCTACCAAGGAGCTCTGTGATCAGTCTGTTTCACTTTTCATGGTGACCAGTAATAACTTCATTCTCATCAGCTCCTTCCTGAGAGCTTTTCCAAAGCACAGCTTTAAGCAACCAGTTATTTATGCAGCTAAATATATCCAGATCCCTATAAGAGGAAAAGATCTAGGAGTAAAAGTTATAAAGTCTAAAACCAACTCAATGTGACTACCACTTTAGGTGAGATCCAGATCCTTTCTGAGCTTAATAATTTTAAGAGTCTCACCCAATGTTATAAAGGTGAATAAGATCTTGAAAACCACCTACTACAACTTTTCATGATATATGAAAAGGAATTAGAAGTCAAAAGACTTAAAGGGAACTATTTATTGAAGGTCACACAGAGTTAATGGCAGAATTGGGACTAAAACCTAATCTGAAACTTCAAATTGCTTGCCTATTTTACCTGGGAAAATGGAATCAATGATCACACATTTGTTGTTTCTTACTTAGTAAAGCTCTGTGAGGACTCAGGAGTGACAGAATCAATGGAAATAAGGGCATTGTCCTCCTATTTGTTCCTACCTAGACCCAAGACTAACAAGAATCTACGCCTTGCTAGGAAGGAAAGCAAAAATCTTACCTTGACAAAATGATGGCTATTTGACTAACTCGACAGGTATAACCTATAACCTATGAAAAGAATAAATGTGAGTAATGTCTTAGGATATTGCCAATCATATTACAATAAATACCAGATCATCACTTACCATTTGATAGTACAAAAATTCCCAACAGCAGGTTTACTTCAGTTAAGCAATATTTGATATAAAATTCAATGAAATAGGGGGCTTCCCTGGTGGTGCAGTGGTTAAGAATCCGCCTGCCAATGCAGGGGACATGAATTCGAGCCCTGGTCCAGGAAGATCCCACATGTCACGGAGCAACTAAGCCCGTGCACTACAACTACTGAGTCTGCGCTCTAGAGCCCGCGAGCCACAACTACTGAAGCCCGTGTGCCTAGAGCCCGTGCTCCGCAACAAGAGAAGACACCGCAATGAGAAGCCTGAGCGCTGCAGCGAAGAGTAGACCGCGTGCAACCAAGACCCAATGCAGCCAAAAATAAATAAATTTATTTTTTAAAATTCAATGAAGTAGATAGTTCCTTAGCACTGAAGATAACAGAATTTTATCTGTATTACTATATTCTAAAAAGTACACCAAAAGCCACAAAGAGGGCCTGTAGAAAGTAGCTTAATATAAGATTTGGATACCACAACAAATTCTCTTAAGAAGAAAGGCAAATATGAAATCACACCATAATCCTTCATCTTCTAATAAAGTTCAATCCTCTCCTCTTTTAGATCAAGGGAGGTGTAGACTTTTCAGACCATATGGGTGGAGTAAAAGTCTATGTATAAGACGACCAGCAGAAACCATTATAGGCCAGTTTCAGTATAATAGGGCAGAGTCAGAAAAGCCCTTTGAATATAAGACCTATCTAGAAGAAAGAACATTTCAAAAATTCCCAGTTGCATTAGACACTGTAAAACAACTTACAGAAGAATGGCCCATATCCACTAGGAGTCTATGGAGAGAGATTTTGAAGAGAACGTCTTAATATAATAGAAAACAAAATTTTTTCTATTGGGTTGGCCAAAAAGCTCCTTTGGTTTTTAAGTAAAAATAAAGACACATTTTTCATTTTCACCAGGAACTTTATTGAACAACGTATTCACCATTTTGTTCCACTACCTTCTGCCATTTTTCAGGCAACTTCATAATTCCATCTTCCCCAAACTGTTTAATCTCTTTGAGCAAAGAACTGTTCCAGGTGCCTTTTACAGTCTTCCAGGGAATTGAAATTTTTTCCATTAAGAGAATTTTGTAAAGACCAAAACAAATGGAAATCCAAAGGTGCAATGTCTGGTGAATACGGCAGATGAATCAGAACTTCCCAGCCAAGCTGCAACAGTTTTTGCCTTGTCATCAAGGAAACATGCAGTCTTGCGTTACCATGATGGAAATTTATGCGTTTTCTGTTGACTAATTCCAGATGATTTTCCTCAAGCGCTGCTTTCAGTTGTTCTAATTGGGAGCAGTACTTGTTAATCGTTTGGTTTTCTGGAAGGAGCTCATAAAAGAGGACCCTTCCAATCCCACCATATACACAACATCACCTTCTTTGGATGAAGACTGGCCTTTGGTGTGGTTGGTGGTGGTTCATTTTGCTTGCCCCACAATCTCTTCCATTCCACATTATTGTACAGTATCCACTTTTCATCGCCTGTCACAATTTGTTTTAAAAACAAAATGTTTTTGTTACATTTAAGTAGAGAATCGCATGCAGAAATACAGTCAAGAAGGTTTTTTTCACTTAACTTCTGTGGAACCCAAATCTCAACGCGATTAACATAACCAAGCTGGTGCAGATGATTTTCAACACTTGATTTGGATATTTTGAGTATGTTGGCTATCTCCTACGTGGTATAATGTTGATTGTTCTCAATTAATGTCTCAATTTGATCGTTATCAACTTCAACTGGTCTATCCAACCATGGAGCATTGTCCACCGAGAAATCTCCAGCACGAACTTCGCAAACCACTTTCGACACGTTCGATCAGTCACAGCACCTTCTCTATACACTGCACAAATATTTTTTTGCACTGCGTTTTTACCTTTCTTGAAATAATAAAGCATAGTATGCCGAAAATGTTGCGTTTTTTCTTCCATCTTCAATATTAAAATGGCTACACAAAAACTCACCAATTTTGATCAATTATTTTAAAATGCATGCCGATATGACAGCTGTCACAATATGATCTAACAAAATTGTTTCAAATGAACTTAAAGACAACTAAGCACTATTAGAGCCATCTTACGGAAAAAGCCAAATAACCTTTTTGGCCAATCCAATATTTTAAGGCAGAGATCATATTATATTCTGGAATGCCATTGCTAGGGATCAATAAGGATTAAGTGAGCAATTAATCAATAATCAGAGCTGGGGGCTTCCGTGGTGGCGCAGTGGTTGAGGGTTCGCCTGCCGATGCAGGGAATACGGCCCCGGTCCGGGAGGATCCCACATGCCGCAGAGTGGCTGGGCCCGTGAGCCATGGCCGCTGAGCCTGCGCGTCCGGAGCCTGTGCTCTGCAATGGGAGAGGCCGCGGCAGTGAGAGGCCCGTGTACCGCAAAAAAAAAAAAAAAAAAAAAAAAAAACAAATCAGAGGTGGGTAACTGATTTTTCCTAAGAACTTTGGATCAGGAATAGCAAATGATTTAAAGTAGAACAGCCAGTGTCGACTTCAGGTAAAATGGGAAATAAGTAAAATTAGTCTTTGGTGACCTCTCCCACTCACGTTTCTTCTTCTTTTTTTATTCTATCTTCTATCCATCATCACGTGGCTACCCTGTGTTTAACTGCTGTTCTTATCCACTGTCAATGAATCTCTGGTAAAAAGCTTACTAGTAATAGTTTAGGGCCGAAGTCTTCCTGGGGTATTTAAAAGAGAACTCAAAAATGAAAAACAAATCTTCAAGGCTCCTGATATAAAGCTATAATGACAGAGTAATAGGCAGTGGGGGCAAATTTGGAGATAGAGTTTGTTTTCTTGGAATTAGTGTCATAGCATGGGTTATAAAGAGAAGTATCAATACTGCATTTGTATGCATAGAAAGCAACAGAATATTATATATGAGAGTTAATCTTACATCTCTCCTTCTATTTTCCTTCAAAAATTAAATTGCTCTGTAAGAAACAAGGATATATTATATGGCACAGGGAAATATAGCCATTATCTTGTAATAACTTTATTTTTTTTATTATTATTATATTTTGCGGTACGTGGGCCTCTCACTGTTGTGGCCTCTCCCGTTGCAGAGCACAGGCTCCAGACATGCAGGCTCAGTGGCCACGGCTCACGGGCCTAGCCACTCCGTGGCATGTGGGATCCTCCTGGACCGGGGCACGAACCCGTGTCCCCTGCATCGGCAGGCAGACTCTCAACCACTGCACCACCAGGGAAGCCCCTGTAATAATTTTAAATGGAGTATAATCTATATAAATATTGAATCAATATGTTGTACACCTGAAACTAATATAATATTGTAAATCAACTATACTTCAATTTAAAAAAAAGGTTAATTTGTTCTACTACCAGGAGCCCAAGACTCAGGATAATATTCCCCCATGTTGTCCCCATCCTTGGCTTCTGGTCTCATGACTACTTCTTTAGAGAATAACTCTGTGCCTGAAGAACTTCTCTCAAATTCCAGTTAGTCTCTTAGCTTATGAGTGAATGAATGAATAAAAACTTTAAATACTATATCTATACATTTCTTGAACTTTTTTGACATTAATCTGCTTGAAGGGAGGGAACTGAACTAATTGTTTCTTTGTAGTATCTTCTAGCTCCAGGATTGTAGGATTATGTAAACAAACATGTAAAATGGATATATAGCCGTAGGTCATTACTAAATTGCAGGGAGTTAAGAAATTATACAAGTTGAAAATATAAAAGAATAATTATAAGGGTTGAATCCTCAGAGGTAAACAAGAGATAAAGGGATCAGAATATAGTCCTGGGCTGTACAATACAGTAGCCACTAGCTTCATGCGGTTAAATTAAAATTAAGATTAAATAAAATAGAGATTAAAAAAAATTAAATGAAATAAAAATTCAGTTCCTCAATCGCATCAGCCACATTTCAAGTGCTCAGTAGCCACATATGACTAGCGGCTATAGAACTGAACAGTACATAAAATATTTTAATCATTGCAAAGAGTTCTATTGACAGTACTTGTACAGACTGTAATATCCTGTCTGGGATGCTGATAAGGGGGTCTCGTCATATTAATTTTTCAAGGATTTCCTTACCGCACTTTGTCCTTACAACAAAAAAGAAAAAAAAGAGAGAAAAAAAATTAAAAGCATTCTATACTCCTGCCCTTTTCCAGCAGTATGTATCTAGAGCAAGGCTACAAAAAGCAAGAAGAGTATCTTCTTAAGAAGTCAGTCAAGTGAGAATTTAAGAGTATTGTAGCATTTTAGAGCTGGAAGAAGACATTAAAAATCACAAAGACCAGCACTTCATTTTTATGATGAAAAGTTGAGGCCCAAGAAAGGGAGATGACATGTCCAAGGACATACAGGAGATAAATGACAGAACTAGGTTTATAAGACAGATCTCCTGATTCACTTTCAAATGCTCTTTTCACAGTGCTATAATACCATTTATTCATTCAACAAACATTTGCTGAGTTTCCCCATATACATGACAGTATACCACTTTCATTTGTTCTAGAACTGATGTGTAGGCTCTGGAAGAAGTATGTTGGGAGGATTTCCAGATTCACTTACTCCATGGTGCTCTTGAACAAAAATTCCCCTTCAAAAAGCCACAACAGAATGGATACTACAGAAATAAAAGGGCTAGAATATTTGTAAGATATGTATAGTAAGATTAAAATACATAAAGACATTTAAAGAAATGAAAATTGCTAACATCAGAAAAATGTCTTCTGTTAAATCACTTAGTGATTTACTGAAAGAATCAGAAATAAGAAACTAAGTGTACTATACAATAGAATACTACTGAGCAATAAAAAGGAATGAATTACTTAGACACACTACAATGAATGAACTTCAAAAGCATTATGCTGAATAAAATAAACCAGACACAGAGACTACATTTTGTATGATATATGAAATGTCTATATGAAATGTCCAGAAAAGGAAAATCTATAGAGACAGAAAGTATATTAGTGGTTGCCTAGCGTAGGGTATGGAAAATGGATTAACAGTAAATGTGCATGAAGGATCTTATTGGGGCAAATAAAATATTCTGAAACTGATCTATGATGATAATTTTACAACCTGGTAAGTTTACTTTTAAAACCACTGAATTGTACACATGAAATAGGTGAACTATGTGACACGTAAGATATGTATACACAAAAAAGAATCCAGATGTACTGACTCACTGACTTTGTGTTCTCCTCTCTTTTTGTAATGCTAGACAGTGCCCCAAACTCTTTGTGAACCAAAGAAGGAAAGACAGTTGCTCCCTGGATCCATCTTGTTTTCTGATTACCACACATGAATTCCTCTGCCCTTCTTCACACCAATACCTGTTACCCACACATACCAAAGAAATACATCAGAGAAGAACAAACACCCTCCCTTTCCAATACCTGTAACCCAAATCCCATGTTAGCTGGCTGAGCACTTTCCCTAACTGCTCTCCAAGATCTTTTTCTTTACTCTAAAAATAATGACGGATTGGCATAGAGCCAAGAAGGATTTCCCTTACTGAAAGGAACCAGGCAGGAATGGCAATACTATAAATAATATTTCCTATAATCAAATCCTGTTGGTGGTGGCGGTGACGGCAAGAGAGAAGGGGAAGTCATGTCAACAGACTGGAAACTACGCCAGTGTTGTTTGAGTGCTGTTTGTCAAGGATGTATGGGTTTGTCTTAGCATATTGTTCATAACTATTAGCTCTGAATAAAACTTACCAGTGGAACTGTGCTCTGTCCACTCTGGTGGGGTTTCATCCTCAGCTCTTTGTACAGGTACCAGATGTAATTGACAGTGTAGAAAAATGAGGAAATGTAGAGTATCTAGGTGAAAATCAAAACAGCCCATCATAACTGTCCCACTATGGCTTCCTTCAATTTTCTACATTATTTTCTGCTGTAAGAATCCTACCTACTGGTCTATTAGTAACTTACCATCTACTATCCATACCATGCAAAACAGGGCCAAGTCTGGGAAACCTACCCAAGGCCTAAAATATGTCCCAGGTTTCTTATTTTATCCTTTTGAATATTCAGAGGAACCACAGCATTATCTACCTCCTCTCACCCAACTGTTCTAATTTTATGAGGATATCACAGAATCTTCTTCTATTTTATTTTTTAATTGCAAAGGACATAAGAAGGGTACAAATGACCTTGTTTACAAAACAGAAGTAGAGTCACAGATATAGAAAACAAACTTATGGTTACCAGGGGATAAGGGGTGGGGGGAGGGATAAACTGGGAGATTGGGATTGACATATACACACTACTATATATAAAATAGATAACCAATAAGGACCTACTGAATAGCACAGGGAACTCTACTCAATACTCTGTAATGGCCTATATGGGAAAAGAATCTTAAAAAAGAGTGGCTATATGTATATGTATAACTGATTCACTTTGCTGTACACCTGAAACTAATACAACATTGTAAATCAACTATACTCTAATAAAAATTTTCAAAAAAGAAAAGGCCATAAGAATTTCCATTTCTAATAATGATAGCCTAGGCTGTCTTAACCAAACTTTCCAATCAAAAGAACAAAATATGTTGAATAAAATGTTTTTTAAATCTTTAAAAGCATCAAAGAGCTGACAAGATCACAATGAACCAGCAGCACAAAATCCAAGAGAAGGAATTTCTGCTTCCACCTTTGATGAAATAACATGAATAGAACTTGTCTTTCAGCCTTAAAAACTAAAAATTGGACAAAATATATGAAAACACCCTGTTTTCAAACACTGGATAACATCATTACAGAACAGTAATCCCTGAAAGAAGAAAAACGAACAAATTGAGTTCATCAAGTTCCCCAGCTACCTGGCTAGGAAAAGTGAGTACAGTGATGGGGAATCCAAACAGAGACAAGCTGTCCTGGTGAGTTGAGGAGACATTTCAGTGTTTGGGGAGGCCAAGGCAGCTAAAATGTGTGAAGCAAATTATCAGAGAAGAGGCAGACACACAGAGACATAGTGCTCTGGAGATGTGCAGAGGTACCTTCAAGTCTTTGATTAAGTATTGATCTACACACATGGGAGAGAAAACCATGAAGAGAAGAGAAAGAAGCACCAGAAAGGAATAGGTGGAACAATCTCCAAAGGAATCCCTGAAGGAGTAGTTTGTGTTCCCATCAGCCAGTGTGGCATGACTTCCTAATCCATAGGCTGGAAGGGCAGTACTGTAGAATAATAAGGTAGAATCATAAGAAGAGTATTGCCTTACTATTGGGACCAAATTAGCTGTACATGAAATACTTTCCTAACTAAAGCTTGAAAGCAAGCCTTCAAAAAATAAAGGATCAAACAGACTCAGAGTTAACTATATATAAGACAAAATCCCCAAATTTAAATGGGATTTATATATGTATATAAAATTTATGCATGTATATAAAACCTAATACCCAACAATGTTAAATCTAGAATGTCTGGTGTCTACTAAAATATTGTAAGTCATGTAGATAAGCAGGAAATTATGGCCCATAACTAAGAGGAAAATTAATCAACAGAAATGAACCCAGATACAACATAGATTATGAAAATTAGGAGACAAAAATGTTAAAGGAACTATTGTAAATATACTCAATATGTCCAAGAAGGTAGAGGAAAGCATGAGCACAACATTGAGAAATGGAAGATATAAAAAAGATCCAAGTTGAAATTCTAGAGATTTTAGAAAAATTCTAGAAAAATATAATATATGGAATTTAAAATATGGAAAATTAAAAACCACAAAAAATTAGTAAACTTGAAGACACAGAAATAGAAACTAAAATGAAACATCTAGAGAAAAAAGACTGAAAAAAAATGAACAAAACTTCAGTGAGCTGTGGAATACAAGTGGGCTAACACACCTGGGATTGGAATTCCAGAAGGAGTAGAGAGGAAGGGAGAAACAAAGAAAATATGTTTGAGGAAATAATAACCAAAAATTTTCCAAATATGATGAAAATATTAACCACCATGTCCAAGAAGCTTAACAAAACCAAACATAAGAAACATGAAGAAACCACACCAAGGCACAAGGTAATCATGAATATAGATGCAAAAATCCTCAACAAAATATTAGCAAACCAAATTCAACAACACATAAAAAGAATCATACACCATGATCAAGCTGGATTTATTCCAGGGTCACAAAGATGGTTCAGCATATGCAAATCAATCAATGTGATACACCACATCAACAAAAGGAAAGGCTAAAACCACATGATCATCTCAATAGATGCAGAAAAGAGCATTTGACAAAATTCAACAATTCATAATAAAAATTCTCACCAAAGTGGGTATGGAGGGAAGACATCTCAACATAATAAAAGCTACTTACGACAAACCCATAACCAACATAATACTCAATGATGAAAAGCTGAAAGCCTTCTCACTAAATTCAGAACAAGACAAGGATGCCTACTCTCACCACTTCTATTCAGCACAGTATCGGAAGCCCTAGCCACAGAAATGAGACAAGAAAAAGAGATAAAACGTATACAAATTGGAGAGGAAGAGATAAAACTGCCACTATCTGCACATGACATGATACTCTATAGAGAGAACCCTGAAGTCCCCCACAAAAACTGTTAGAACTAATAAATGAATCCAGCAAGGTAGCGGAACACAAGAATATATAGAAATCTGTTGCATTTCTTTGCACTAACAATGAAATATCAGAAAGAGAAGGTGAAAAAACAATCCCATTCTAAATTGTATCCAAAAAAAAAAAATACCTAGGAGATGAAAGACCAAGGAGATGAAAGGTGTATATACTGAAAACTACAAAACATTGATAAAGGAAATAGACGATGATTCAAAGAAATGGAAAAATATCCCATGTGCTTGGACTGGAAGGCTTAATATTGTTAAAATGGCCATACTACCCAAAGCAATCTACAGATTTAATGCAATCCCTACTAAAATAACCATGACATTTTTCACAGAACTAGAACAAATAATCCTTAAATTTATATGGAACCACAAAAGACCCAGAATTGCCAAAGCAATTCTGAGGAAAAAGAACAAAGCTGGAGGCATAATGCTTCCAGATTTCAGACTATACTACAAAGCTACAATAATCAAAACAGTGTAGTATTGGCACAAAAACAGATATATAGTACAACGGAACAGAACAGAGAGCCCAGAAATAAACCCACGCACCTAGAGCAAAAAGACACATAACATACATAGGTCAACTAACCTATAACAAAAGAGGCAAGAATATACAATGGAGAAAAGACAGTCTCTTTAACAAGTGGTGATGGGAAAGCTGGACAGCCGCATGTAAATCAATGAAGTTAGAACACTCACTCACACCATATACAAAAACAAACTCAAAATGGTTTAAAGCCTACATATAAGACATGACACCATAAAAGTCCTAGAAGAGAACATAGGCAAAACATTCTCTGACATAAATCGTAACAATATTTTCTTAGCTCAGTCTCCCAAGGCAATAGAAATAAAAACAAAAATAAACACATGGGTCCTAATCAAACTTAAAAGCTTTTGTACAGCAAAGGAAACCATCAACAAAATGAAAAGACAACCTATGGAATAGGAGAAAATATTTGCAAATGATGCAATGAACAAGGGGTTAATATCCAAAATATACAAACAATTCATACAAATCAATATCAAAAAAAAAAATCAAACAACCCAATCAAAACATGGGTAGAAGACCTGAATAGACATTTCTTTAAAGAGGACATGCAGATGGCCAACAGGCACATGAAAACATGCTCAACATCACTAATTATTAGAGAAATGCAAATCAAAACCACAGTGAGGTAACACTTCACACCAATCATAATGATTACCATCAAAAAGTCTACAAATGAAAATGCTGGACAGGGTGTGGAGAAAAGGGAACCATCCTACATTGTTGATGGGAATATAAATTGGTACAGCTACTATGGAGAACAGTATGGAGGTTCCTTAAAAAACTAAAATTAGAGTTACCATATGATCCAGCAATCCTACTCCTGGGCATATACCCAGAGAAAACTCTAACTTAAAAAGATACATGCACCCCAATGTTCACAGTAGCACTATTTACAATAGCCAAGACATGGAAGCAAACTAAGTGTCCATCGACAGATGAATGGATAAAGAAGATGTGGTTATACATACACAATGCAATATTACTCAGCCATAAAAAAGAATGAAATATTGCCATTTGCAGCAACATAGATGAACCTAGAGAATATTATCCTTAGTGAAGTAAGTCAGAGAAAGACAAATATATATGATATCACTTATATGTGCAATCTAAAAATAATACAAATGAATCTGTACACAAAACATAAACAGACTCAGATATATGAAACAAACTTATGGTTACCAAAGAGAAGAGGGAACGGGGAGGGACATATTAGGAGTATGGGGTTAACAAATACAAACTACTGTACATAAAATAGATAAGCAACGAGGATTTCCCATATAGCACAGGGAATTATAGTCAATACCTTGTAATAATCTATAATGGAAAATCTGAAAAAACATATATATAGAACTGAATCACATTGCTGTACACCTAAAATTAACACAATATTGTAACTCAACTACACTTCAATTTAGGAACTTCCCTGGCAGTCCACTGGTTAAGACTCTGCACTCCCAGTGCAGGAGGCACAGGTTCACTCCCTGGTTGGGGAACTAAGGCCCCGCATGCCTCATGGCACGGCCAAATAAATTAATGAATTAAAAAAAACTATACTTCTAATTAAAAAAGCGGACATCATAATCAAATCACTGAAAGTCATGGGAAAACAGAAAATACCAAAAGCATCTAAAGCAAAAAGACACATTACATACATAGGAACAAAGATGAGAATGATAGCAGACACAATGCAGAAACAATCAGAAACAATGCAATCCAGAAAACATTAGGAGCAACATCTTTAAAATACTGAAAGGGAAAAAAAAATCTGTCAACCCAGAATTTTATACACAGTGAAAATACCTTCCAAACAAAGGAAAAAAATAAGGACTTTTTCAGACAAACAAAAGCTGAGAGATTACACCGAAGCACACCATTACTATAAGAAATGTTAAAGGAAGTACTTCAGGGAAAAAATGTAGTAACAGATAGAAATTTGGATCTACACAAAGGAATTAAGAGCATCAAAAATGTGAATCATTTGGTGCTTCCTCAAATAATTAAACATAAAATTACTGTATGATTCAACAATTCCACTCTTAGGTATATACCCAAAATAATTGGAAATAATCAATCACATGCACGTGCATGTATATAAAGGTGAAAAGGTAGAAGCAGTGCAAATGTCCATAATCAGAAGAATAAATAAGCAAATTATGATGTATACACACAGTGGAATATTATTCAGCCATAAAAAGGAATGAAGTACTGATACATGCTACAATGTAGACGATCCTTCAAGACATTATGCTAGGGCTTCCCTGGCGGTGCAGTGGTTAAGAAGCCGCCTGCCAATGCAGGGGACATGGGTTCAAGCCCTGGTCCAGGAAGACCCCACATGCTGCAAAGCGACTAAGCAACAACTACTGAGCCTGCACCACAACTACTGAGCCTGCACTCTAGAGCCCACGAGCCACAACTACTGAAGCCAATGCACCACAACTGCTGAAGCTCGTGTGCCTAGAGCCTGTGCTCCACAACAAGAGAAGCCACCGCAATAAGAAGCCTGCGCACTGCAATGAAGATTAGCCCCCACTTGCCACAACTAAAGAAAGCCCACACACAGCAACGAGGACACAATGCAGCCAAAAATAAATTTATTAAAAAAAAAAATCTTCCCTGTGTAAAAAATAAAAAAAGACATTATGCTAAGTGAACAAAGCCAGACACAAAAGGTCACATTTTGAATGATTTTATTACTACATCAAATAATATAGAATAGATATAGCCATAGATACTAAATTCAGACTGGTGGTTCCCAAGTGTTGGAGGTAGGAAAGACGGGGAGAAACTGTTTAATGAGTAAGCTGTTTTACTTTGGAAGGACAGAAATGTTTTGGAACTAGATAGAGATGGTGGTTGCACAACACTGTGAATGTACTAAATACCACTAAACTGTTATTCACTTTAAAATGGTTAATTTCATGTTATGTGAATTTCACCTCAATAAATTATTTTTTAAAACCTTCGTGCATGAAAGGACATTATTAAGAAAGTGAAAAGACAACCTAAAGAATGGGAGAAAATATTTGCAAATGATATATCTGATATGGATCTATTATTCAGAATATATTTTAGGGCTTCCCTGGTGGCACAGTGGTTGAGAGTCTGCCTGCCGATGCAGGGGACGTGGGTTCGTGCCCCGGTCTGGGAAGATCCCACATGCCGCAGAGCGGCTGGGCCTGTGAGCCATGGCCACTGGGCCTGCGCGTCTGGAGCCTGTGTTCTGCAATGGGAGAGGCCACAACAGTGAGAGGCCCGCGTACCGCAAAAAAAACAAAAACAAAAAACCAGAATATATTTTAAAAACTCTTACAACTCAACAACCAAAAGACAAAGCTGTGGTGTCACTCTACACAGCTCACCTCCCAATACACACCGAGAGTCCACACAGGCCTCCACCAGCTCTATGGAGCAAAGAGGGCCAAGAGCAGTGGAGGCTGGGAAAGTGATTGGCTGTGAGGGACAAAGGACACCTGCATCCGAGGCTGCATCTGAGTAGAGTCGCAGGCACTTACACAGGCAGCACATCAGACCTGTATCTGCACATGGGCCCCCCCCTTGCTTTGGCACTCCCCTCCTCAGGGGCAAGAGACCTGGTGTGGGGAGAGCGAAAAACACACACTTAAAGGGAACAGAGCCAGCCTGAGTCCAACCCTCAGGGGTTCTGCTCCAGTAACTTGGGATCAGACCCTGCCCCACGTAGGGTCATGATGGCCACTGAGCAGAGGGAAAGCCCTGCCTCACACAGTGCCAGTTCGCGCCCCTCCATCTCCAGCCCTACTCCCTACTGGGGTGATAGCTGCCAGCACACCCTGTGGAAATATGTGACTGGCATACAAGTCAAATCCAGCTCTCCCACCAAAGGCACCGGACACATGCAGTCCGTATAGGGACACTCCCTCATAAGAGCACCCCTTCAAAACTGCAATAGGTAACTATTTCACCTAAATTCATAGAGGCAGAGAAAGTTACACAAATGAAAAAAGCAGAAGAACTACTCTCAATTGAAAGAGAAAATCCCTGAAAAAATGAAATAATGAAATGGAAAGAAACAATTTACCAGATAAAGAATTCAAAACATTGGTAATGAAATTACCAATGTTAACTGAATTAGGGAAAAGAATTGATGCAAACAGCGAACATTTTAACAAGCAACTAGAAGATATAAAAAAAGACCCAATCAGAAATGAATAATTCAATAGCTGAAATAAGAAACAACACACTAGACGGGATGAATAGCAGACTAAGTGATACAGAAGAATGCATAAGTGATCTGGATGACAGAATAATGGAAACAATCCAATCGTAACAGCAGAAAGAAAAACAACTTTTTAAAAAATTAAAGCAATTCAAGAGATCTCTGGGATAACATTAAGCATACCAACATTCACATTATAAGGGATCCCAGAAGGAGAAGAGAGAGTGAAGGGGATCTAAAATGTAATTAAGGAAATTATGGCTAAAAACTTCCCAAACCTGAAGAAGGAAACAGATATCCAGGTACAGGAAGCACAGAGGGTCCCAACCAAGATCAACTCAAACAGACTCACAATAAGACATATCATAATTAAAATGGCAAAAGTTAAAGAGAATACTAAAGGCAACAAGAGAAAAACAAAAAGTCATATACAAGCGAATCCCCATAAGGCTAAGAGCTGATTTCTCTGCAGCAACTTTACAGGCCAGAAGGGAGTGGCATGATTATTCAAAGTGCTGAAAGGGAAAAACCTGCAACCGAGGATACTCTACCCAGCAAGACTATCATTTAGAATAGAAGGAGAGACAAAGAATCTCTCAGATAAGCTAAAACTAAAACAGTTCATCAATATTAAACCTACCCTAAAAGAAATGTTGAAGGGTCTTCTCTAAGTGGAAAAGAAGTAAGAATCTACAGGAAAGGGGAAATCCCACTAGGAAAGGCAAATATATATATGGTAAGGACTGGGGATCAACCATTAAATAAGCCAGTATGTAGAATAAAAGATAAAAAATTGTAAAAGTGACTATGACTACAATAAATAGATAAGGGATAAGCACAAAGATGTAAAATATGGCATCAAAAACATAAAATGTTGGGGAGGTGAGTAAAAAATGTAAATATTTTAGAATGTGTTTGAACTTAAAAATTACCAGTTTAAAACAAGTTGATATAATTATAGGTCAACATATATGAGTCCCATGGTAACCACAAATCAAAAACCTACAATAGATACACAAAAACTAAGAAGAAAGAAACACAAGTATACTTCTAAAGAAAATCATCGAACATAGGGGAAGAAACTAAAAGAAGAAATGAACAGAGAAGAACTATAAAAACAATGAGAAAACAAGCAATAAAATAGCAATAAGTACATATCTATTAAAAATTACTTTAAATGTCAAGAGACTAAATACTCCAATCAAAAGACAAGAGTGTGGCTGACTGGATGAAAAAAACAAGACCCTTCAATATGCTGCCTACAAGAGACTTCACTTCAGGGCTAAAGACACATACAGACTGAAAGTGACAGAATGGAAAAAGATATTTCAAGCAAATGGAAATGACAAGAAAGCAGGGGTAGCAATACTCATATCAGACTAAATAGACTGTAAAACATAGGCTATAATAAAAGACAAAGAAGGGAATTATATAATAATAAAGGGATCAACACAGAGGAGGCTACTACACTCATTGACATATATGCACCCAATACAGAAGCGTCTAAATATATAAAGCAAATACTAACAGACATAAAGGGAGAAACTGACAATAATAAGTAGGGGACTTTAACACCCCATTTACATCAATGGACAGATCATCTAGATGGAAAATCAGTAAGGCAACAATAGACTAGTTGGACTTAGATATCAACAGGCCGTTACACCCCAAAACAGCAGAATAGACATTCTTTTCAAGGGCACATGGAATGTTCTACAGTATAGATCACATGCTACACCACAAAACAAGACTCAACAAATTTAAGAGGATAAAAATTATATCAAGCATTTTTTCTGACCACAAAAGTATGCTAAATACATTAAAGGGATCATACACCATGATCAAGTGGGATTTATCCCAAAATGCAAAGATGGTTCAATATCGGCAAATCAATCAGTGTGATACATCACATTAACAAATTGAAGAACAAAAATCATGTGAGAGGGGCTTCCCTGGTGGCACAGTGGTTAAGAATCTGCCTGCCAATGCAGGGGACATGGGTTCGAGCCCTGGTCCTGGAAGATCCCACATACCATGGAGCAACTAAGCCCGTGGTCACAATTACTGAGCCTGTGCTCTGGAGCCTGTGAGCCACAACTACTGAGCTTGCATGCCACAACTACTGAAGCCTGCACGCCTACAGCCCGTGCTCTGCAACAAGAGAAGCCACTGCAATGAGAAGCCCGCACACCACAATGAAGAGTAGCCCCCGACTGCCACAACTACAGAAAGCCCGCACACAGCAGTGAAGACCCAATGCAGCCAAAAATAAATAAATAAAATAATAAATTTATAAAAGAAAAAAGATCATGTGACAATCTCAACATATGCAGAAAAAGCTTCTGACAAAATTCAACATTCATTTATGATAAAAACTCTTAACAAAGTGAGTATAGAAGGAACATATCTCAACATTATAAAGACCATTTATGACAAGCCAACAGCAGCATCATACTCAACAGTGAAAAGCTGAACGCATTTCCTCTGAGATCAACAACAAGACAAGAATGCCCACTCTTGTCACTTCTATTCAACATAGTATTGGAAGTCCTAGCCACAGCAATCAGACACGAAAAAGAAATGAAAGATAAAAGGAATGCAAATTGGAAAGGAAGAAGTAAAACTGTCACTGTTTGCAGATGACATGACACTATGCATAGAAATCCTATAGACACCAAAAGACTATTAGAACTCATAAATCAACTCCATAAATTTTCAGGATACATAATTAATATGCAGAAATCTGTTGCGTTTCTATACACTAACAATGAACTACTAGAAAGAGAAATTAAGAAAACAATCCCACATACAATAGCATCAAAAAGAATAAAATACCTGGTAATAACTCTAACCATGGAGGTAAAAGACCAGTATTTAGAAAACTTTAAGACACTGATGAAGGAAACTAAAGATGACACAAACAGATGGAAAAATATCCCATGTTCATGGATTGGAAGAATTAATACTGTTAAAAAGAACATAGTACCCAAGGCACTCTACAGATTCAATGCAATCCCTATCAAAATACCAATGGTATTTTTCACAGAACTAGAATAAATAATTTAAAACTTTGTATGGAAACACAAAATACCTTTAATAGAGAGAACAATCTTGAGAAAGAAGAACAAAGCAGGAAGAATCATGATCCCTAACTTCATATTACACTACAAAGCTACAGTCACCAAAACAGTATAGTACCGGCATTAAAAACAGATACACAGATCAATGGAACAGGACAGAAAGCCCAGAAATAAACCCATGCACTTATGGTCAATTAATCTACAACAAAGAAGGCAAGAATATACAATGGAGAAAAGACAGTCTCTTCAATAAGTGGTGCTGAGAAAACCAGACAGCTACATGTAAATCAAATTAGAACATTCCCTAACGCCATATAAAAGAATACATTCAAAATGCATTAAAGACCTAAATGTAAGACCGGATAATATAAAACTAGAGGAAAACATAGGCAGAACATCCCTTGACATAAACACAGCAATATTTTTTTGGATCCTTTTCCTAAATAAAGGAAATAAAAGCAAAATAAACAAATGGAACCTAATTAAACTTAAAAACTTTTGCAAAGCAAAGGAAACCATCACCAAAACAAAAAGACAACCTACAGAATGGGAGAAAACATTTGCAAATGATATGACTGATAAGGGATTAATATCCAACATACATAAACAGCTCACACAATTCAACATCAAAAAGCAAATAACCTGATTAAAAATGGGCAGAAGAACTGAATAGACATTTTTCCAAAGAGGAAATGCAGATGGCCAACAGAAACATGAAAAGGTGTTCAACATTGCTAATCATCAGGGAAATGCAAATCAAAACCACCATTAGAGAGGAGCTTCAAGATGGCGGAAGAGTAAGACGCAGAGATCACTTTTCTCCCCACAAATACATCAGAAATACATCTACATGTGGAACAACTCCTACAGAACACCTACTGAACGCTAGCAGAAGGCCTCAGACCTCCCAAAAGGCAAGAAACTCCCTACCAGGGTAGGGCAAAAGAAAAAAGGAAAAACAGAGACAAGAATAGGGACGGGACCTGCACCAGTGGGAGGCAGCTGTGAAGGACGTAAGGTTTCCACACACTAGGAAGCCCCTTCGCAGGCGGAGACTGCAGGTGGTGGAGCGGGGGGAGCTTTGGAGCCACGGAGGAGAGTGCAGCAACAGGGGTGTAGAGGGCAAAGCGGAGAGATTCCCACACAGAGGACAGGTGCTGACCAGCACTCACCAGCCTGAAAGGCTTGTCTGCTCACCCGCCGGGACGGGTGGGGGCTGGGAGCTGAGACTCGGGCTTCAGTCGGATCCCAGGGAAAGGACTGGGGTTGGCTGCGTGAACACAGCCTGAAGGGGGCTAGTGTACCACAGCTAGCCGGGAGGGAGTCAGGGAAAAAGTCTGGAGCTGCTGAAGAGACAGGAGACATTTTCTTGCCTATTTGTTTCCTGGTGCGTGAGGAGAGGGGATTCTGAGCACCGCTTAAAGGAGCTCCAGAGACGGGCACGAGCCGCGGCTATCAGCGCGGACCTCAGAGACGGGCATGGGACGCTAGGGCGGCTGCTGCAGTCACCAAGAAGCCTGTGTACAAACACAGGTCACTCTCCACACCTCCCCTCCCGGGAGCCTGTGCAGCCCACCACTGCCAGAGTCCCATGATCCAGGGACAACTTCCCCGGGAGAATGCACGGCACGCCTCAGGCTGCTGCAATGTCATGCTGGCCTCTGCCACTGCAGGCTCGCCCCGCATCCGTACCCCTCCCTCCCCCCGGCCTGAGTGAGCCAGAGACCCCAAAGCAGCTGCTCCTTTAACCCCATCCTGTCTGAGCGAAGAACAGACGCTCTCAGGCGACCTACATGCTGAGGCGGGTCCAAATCCAAAGCTGAACCCCAGGAGCTGAGCGAACAAAGAAGAGAAAGGGAAACTTCTTCCAGCAGCCTCAGGAGCAGCGGATTAAATCTCCACAATCAACTTGATGTACCCTGCATCTGTGGAATACCTGAATAGACAATGAATCATCCCAAAGTGAGGAGGTGGACTTCAGGAGCAACGATATATATATATATTTTTTCCCTTTTTCTCTTTTTGTGAGTGTGTATGTGTATGCTTCTGTGTGTGATTTTGTCTGTATAGCTTTGCTTTTACCATTTGGCCTAGGGTTCTGTCTGTCCAGTTTGTTTTGGTTTTTTTTACTTAAAAATATTTTTTTCTTAATAATTATTTTTTAAATAACTTTATTTTATTTTATCTTCTTTCTCTCTTTCTTTCTTTTTTTTCTCCCTTTTATTCTGAGCCTTGTGGAGGACAGGCTCTTGGTGCTCCAGCCAGGCGTCAGGGCTGTGCCACTGAAGTGGGAGAGCCAAGTTCAGGACACTGGTCCACAAGAGACCTCCCAGCTATACGTAACATCAAACTGCGAAAATATCCCAGAGATCTCCATCTCAATGCTAAGACCCAGCTCCACTCAACGACCAGCAAGCTACGGTGCTGGACACCCTATGCCAAACAACTAGCAAGACAGGAACACAACCCCATCCATTAGCACAGAGGCTGCCTAAATCATAATAAGGCCACAGACACCCCAAAACACACCACCAGATGTGGACCTGCCCAACAGAAAGACAAGATCCAGCCTCATCCACCAGAACACAGGCACTAGTGCCCTCCACCAGGAAGCCTACACAACCCACTGAACCAACCTTAGCCACTGGGGACAGGCACCAAAAACAACAGGAACTATGAACCTGCAGCCTGCAAAAAGGAGACCGCAAACAGTAAGTTAAGCAAAATGAGAAGACAGAGAAACACACAGCAGATGAAGGAGCAAGGCAAAAACCCACCAGACCTAACAAATGAAGAGGAAATAAGCAGTCTACCTGAAAAAGAATTCAGAATAATGATAGTAAAGATGATCCAAAATCTTGGAAATAGAATGGAGAAAATTTTTTAAATGAAGAAACATTTAACAAGGACCTAGAAGAACTAAAGAGCAAACAAACAGTGATGAACAACACAATAAGTGAAATTAAATATTCTCTAGAAGGGATCAATAGCAGAATAACTGAGGCAGAAGAATGGATAAGTGACCTAGAAGATAAAATAGTGGAAATAACTACTACAGAAGAGAATAAAGAAAAAAGAATGAAAAGAATTGAGGACAGTCTCAGAGACCTCTAGGACTACATTAAATGCACCAACATTCAAATTATAGGGGTCCCAGAAGAAGAAGAGAAAAAGAAAGGGACTGAGAAAATATTTGAAGAGATTATAGTTGAAAACTACCCTAATATGGGGAAGGAAATAGTTAATCAAGTCCAGGAAGTACAGAGAGTCCCAACAGGATAAATCCAAGGAGAAACACGCCAAGACACATATTAATCAAACTATCAAAAATTAAATACAAAGAACAAATATTAAAAGCAGCAAGGGAAAAAAACCAAGTAACACATAAGGGAATCCCCATAAGGTTAACAGCTGATCTTTCAGCAGAAACTCTGCAAGCCAGAAGGGAGTGGCAGGACATATTTAAAGTGATGAAAGAGAAAAACCTACAACCAAGATTACTCTACCCAGCAAGGATCTCATTCAGATTTGATGGAGAAATTACAAGCTTTACAGACAAGCAAAAGCTAAGAGAATTCAGCACCACCAAACCAGCTTTACAACAAGTGCTAAAGGAACTTCTCTAGGCAGGAAACACAAGAGAAGGAAAACACCTACAATAACAAACCCAAAACAATTAAGAAAATGGGAATAGGAACATACATATTGATAATTACCTTAAATGTAAATGGATTAAATGCTCCAACCAAAAGACACAGACTGGCTGAATGGATACAAAAACAAGACCCGTATATATGCTGTCTACAAGAGACCCACTTCAGACCTAGGGACACATACAGACTGAAAGTGAGGGGATGGAAAAAGATATTCCATGCAAATGGAAATCAAAAGAAAGCTGGAGTAGCAATTCTCATATCAGACAAAATAGACTTTAAAACAAAGACTATTACAAGAGACAAAGAAGGACACTACATAATGATCAAGGGATCAATCCAAGAAAAAGATATAACAGTTGTAAATATTTATGCACCCAACATAGGAGCACCTCAATAAATAAGGCAAATACTAACAGCCATAAAAGGGGAAATTGATAGTAACACAATCATAGTAGGGGACTTTTAACACCCCACTTTCACCAATGGACAGCTGATCCAAAAAGAAAATAAATAAAGAAACACAAGCTTTAAAGGATACATTAAACAAGATGGACTTAATTGATATTTATAGGACATTCCATCCAAAAACAACAGAATACATATTCTTCTCAAGTGCTCATGGAACATTCTCCAGGATAGATCGTATCTTGGGCCACAAATTAAGCCTTGGTAAATTTAAGAAAATTGAAGTCATATCAAGTATCCTTTCCGACCACAACGCTATGAGACTAGATATCAATTACAAGAAAAAAATCTGTAAGAAATACAAACACATGGAGGCTAAACAATACACTACTTAATAACCAAGAGATCACTGAAGAAATCAAAGAGGAAATCAAAAAATACCTAGAAACAAATGACAATGAAAACACAATGACCCAAAACCTATGGGATGCAGCAAAAGCAGTTCTAAGAGGGCAGTTTATAGCAATACAATCCTGCCTTAAGAAGCAAGAAACATCTCAAATAAACAACCTAACCTTACACCTAAAGCAACCAGAGAAAGAAGAACAAAAACCCCCCAGTTAGCAGAAGGAAAGAAATCATAAAGATCAGATCAGAAAAAAAATGAAAAAGAAATGAAGGAAACAATAGCAAAGGTCAATAAAACTAAAAGCTGGTTCTTTAAGAAGATAAACAAAATTGATAAATCATTAGCCAGACTTGTCAAGAAAAGAGGGAGAAGACTCAAATCAATAGAATTAGAAATGAAAAAGGAGAAGTAACAACTGACACTGAAGAAATACAAAGGATCATGAGAGATCCTTTGTACAAGAGAGATCATTTGAGATCCTAGATACAAGCAATTATATGCCCATAATATGGACAATCTGGAAGAAATGGACAAATTCTTAGAAATGCACAACCTTCCGAGACTGAACCAGGAAGAAATAGAAAACATAAACAGACCAATCACAAGCACTGAAATTGAAACTGTGATTTAAAATCTTGCAACAAACAAAAGCCCAGAACCAGATGGCTTCACAGGTGAATTCTATCAAACATTTAGAGAAGAGCTAATACCTATCCTTCTCAAACTCTTCCAAAATATAGCAGAGGGAGGAACACTCCAAAACTCATTCTACGAGGCCACCATCACCCTGATACCAAAACCAGACAAAGATGTCACAAAGAAAAAAAACCACAGGCCAATATCACTGATGAATATAGATGCAAAAATCCTCAACAAAATACTAGCAAACAGAATCCAACAGCACATTAAAAGGATCATACACTATGATCAAGTGGGGTTTATCCCAGGAATGCAAGGATTCTTCAATATATGCAAATCAATCAATGTGATACACCATATTAACAAACTGAAGAAGAAAAACCATATGATCATCACAATAGATGCAGAGAAAGCTTTTGACAAAATCCAACACCCATTTATGATAAAAACCCTCCAGAACGTAGGCATAGAGGGAACTTACCTCAACATAATAAAGGCCATATATGACAAACCCACAGCCAACATCGTCCTCAGTGGTGAAAAACTGAAAGCATTTCCACTAAGATCAGGAACAAGACAAGGTTGCCCACTCCCACCACTATTATTTAACATAGTTTTGGAAGTTTTAGCCACAGCAATCAGAGAAGAAAAAGAAATAAAAGGAATCCAAATTGGAAAAGAAGTAAAGCTGTCACTGTTTGCAGATGACATGATACTATACGTAGAGAATCCTAAAGATGCTACCTGAAGACTACTAGAGCTAATCAATGAATTTGGTAAAGTAGTAGGATACAAAATTAATGCACAGAAATCTCTTGCATTCCTATATACTAATGATGAAAAATCTGAAAGTGAAATTAAGAAAACACTCACATTTACCACTGCAACAAAAAGAATAAAATATCTAGGAATAAACCTACGTAAGGAGACAAAAGACCTGTATGCAGAAAATTATAAGACACTGATGAAAGAAATTTAAGATGATATAAATAGATGGAGAGATATACCATGTTCTTGGATTGGAAGAATCAACATTGTGAAAACGACTCTACTACCCTAAGCAATCTACAGATTCAATGCAATCCCTATCAAACTACCAGTGGCATTTTTCACAGAACTAGAACAAAATTTTTCACAATTTGTATGGAAATACAAAAGACCCCGAATAGCTAAAGCAATCTTGAGAAAGAAAAACGGAGCTGGAGGAATCAGGCTCCCTGACTTCAGACAACACTACAAAGCTTCAGTAATCGAGACAGTATGGTACTGGTTCAGAAACAGAAATGTAGATCAATGGAACAGGATAGAAAGCCCAGAGATAAACCCACACACATATGGTCACCTTATCTTTGATAAAGGAGGCAAGAATATAAAATGGAGAAAAGACAGTCTCTTCAATAAGTGGTGCTGGGAAAACTGGAGAGCTACATGTAAAAGAATGAAATTAGAACACTCCCTAACACCATACACAAAAATAAACTCAAAATGGATTAAAGACCTAAATATGAGGCCAGACACCATCAAACTCTTAGAGGAAAACATAGGCAGGACACTCTATGACATAAATCACAGCAAGATCCTTTTTGACCCACCTCCTAGAGAAATGGAAATAAAAACAAGAATAAACAAATGGGACCTAATGAAACGTCAAAGCTTTTGCACAGCAAAGGAAACCATAAACAAGACAAAAGGACAACCCTCAGAATGGGAGAAAATATTTGCAAATGAAGCAACTGACAAAGGAGTAATCTCCAAAATTTACAAGGAGCTCATGCAGCTCCATATCAAAAAAATCAAACAACCCAATCCAAAAATGGGCAGAAGACCTAAACAGACATTTCTCCAAAGAAGATATACAGATTGCCAACAAACACATGAAAGAATGCTCAACATCATTAATCATTAGAGAAATGCAAATCAAAACTACAATGAGGTATCATCTCACACCGGTCAGAATGGCCATCATCAAAAAATCTACAAAGAATAAATGCTGGAGAGGGTGTGGAGAAAAGGGAACCCTCTTGCACTGTTGGTGGGAATGTAAATTGATACAGCCACTATGGAGAACAGTATGGAGGTTCCTTAAAAAACTAAAAACAGAACTACCATATGACCCAGCAATCCCACTACTGGGCATATACCCTGAGAAAACCATAATTCAAAAAGAGTCATGTACCAAAATGTTCACTGCAGCTCTATTTACAATAGCCAGGACATGTAAGCAACCTAAGTGTCCATCAACAGATGAATGGATAAAGAAGATGCGGCACACATATAAAATGCAATATCACTCAGCCATGAAAAGAAACGAAATTGAATTATTTGTAGTGAGGTGGATGGACCTAGAGTCTGTCATACAGAGTGAAGTAAGTCAGAAAGAGAAAAACAAATACCGTATGCTAACACATATATATGGAATCTAAAAGAGAAAAAATGGTCATGAAGAACCTAGGGGCAAGATGGGAATAAAGATGCAGACCTAGTAGAGAATGGACGTGAGGATACGGGGAGGGGGAAGGGTAAGCTGTGACAAAGTGAGAGAGTGGCATGGACATATATACACTACCAAACGTACAATAGATAGCTAGTAGGAAGCAGCTGAATAGCACAGGGAGATCAGCTCGGTGCTTTGTGACCACATAGAGGGTTGGGATAGGGAGGGTGGGAGGGAGGGAGATGCAAGAGGGAAGAGATATGGGAACATGTGTATATGTATAACTGATTCACTTTGTTATAAAGCAGAAATTAACACACCACTGTAAAGCAATTATACTTCAATAAAGATGCTAAAAAAAACACCATTAGATTTCACCTCACACCTGTCAGAATGGCTATTAAGAAAAAGTCAACAAATAACAAATGTTGGCGAAGATGTGGAGAACAGGGTACACTTGTACACTGTTGGTGGGAATGTAAATTGATGCAGCCGCTATGGAGAACAGTAGGGAGGTTTCTCAAAAAACTAAAAATGGAACTGCCATACAACCCAACAATTCCATTCCTGGGTACATATCTGAAAAAAAACAAAAGCACTAATTTGAAAAGATATATGCAACGCAATGTTCATATCAGCATTATTTACAATTGCCAAGACATAGAAACAACCTCAAAGCCCATCAGCAGATGAATGGATAAAGAAGAAATAATATCTATATACAATGGAATACTGCTCAGCCATAAAAAGAATAAAATTTTGCCATTTGCAGCAACATGGATGGACTTGGACAGCATTATGCTAAGTGAAATAAGTCAGACAGAGAAAGACAAATACTGTAAGATATGTGAATTCTAAAAATACAACAAACTAGTGAATATAACAAAAAAGAAGCAGACTCACAGATATAGAGAACAAACTAGTGTTTACTAGTGGGTGGGGGCAATATAGGGATGAAGGAGTCAGAGGTACAACTATTGGGTATAAGATAGGCTCAAGGATGTATTGTACAACACAGGGAATATAGCCAATATTTTATAATAACTGTGAATGGTAACCTTTAAAAATTGTATAAAAAATAAGTAAATTAACTGCAAAGAAAAAAAAGAAAGATTCTGAACATCACTGAGATCACTCAGCATCACTGAACATCATCTGAGAAATACAAAATCAAAACACCATGATGTATCACCTCCCACCCATCAGAATGACTATTATAAAAATGACAACAAATAACAAGCGTTGTAGAGGATGTGGAGAAAATGAACTCTAGTGCACTGTTGGTGGGAATGTAAACTGGTGTAGCCACTATGGAAAACAGTAAGAAGGTTCCTCAAAAAAACTAAAATTTGGGCTTCCCTGGTGGCGCAGTGGTTGAGAGTCCGCCTGCCGATGCAGGGGACACGGGTTCATGCCCCAGTCCGGGAATATCCCACATGCCGCGGAATGGATAGGCCCATGAGCCATAGCCGCTAGGTCTGCGAGTCCGGAGCCTGTGCTCCGCAACGGGAGAGGCCACATCAGTGAGAGGCCCACGTACCGCAAAAGAAAAATAATAATAAAATAAAACTAAAAATTGAACTACCTTATGATCCAGCAATTCCACTTCTGGGTAGTTTTTGAATACAACAAAAACACTCGAAAAGATATATACACACATATGTTCACTGCAGCATTACTTACAATAGGCAAGATATGGAAGCAACCTACATGCCTATGGATAAAGAAAACATAGTGTCTGTGCATGTGTGTGTGTGTGCGTGTGTGCATGTGTGTGTGTGTGTGTGTGTGTGAGAGAGAGAGAGATGGAATATTACTTGGCCATAAAAAAGAATGAAATCTTACCATTTGCTACAACATGGATGGACCTAGAGGGTATTATGGTAGGTGAAATAAGTCAGACAGACAAGGACAAGTACTGAATGACTTCACTTATATGTGGATTCTAAAAAACCAAACAATGAACAAACATAACAAAACAGAAACAGAGTCACAGATACAGAGAACAAACTGGTGGTTGACAGAGTGGAGAGATGTTGGGGGATGAGTGAAATAGGTGAGGGAGATTAAGTGGTACAAACTTCCAGTTGCAAAATAAATGAATCTCGGGGTGAAGTGTACAGCATGGGGAATATAGTCAATAATAATGTACTATCTTTGTATGGTGACAAATGGTAACTAGACTTATCATGGTGATCATTTTGTAAAGTATAGAAATGTAGAATCACTATCTTCTGCATCAGGAACTAACATAGTGTTTGTAGGTAAATAATGCTTCAAAAAACAAAGTCATAGAAAAAGAGATCAGATTTGTGGTTACCAGAGGTGGGGGTGGGAGGAGGGGGAACTGATGAAGGTGGTCAAAAGGTACAAACTTCCAGTTATAAGATAAATAAGTACTAGAAATGTAAAGTACAACATGATAAATATAATTTAAACTGCTGTATGGGGCTTCCCTGGTGGCACAGTGGTTAAGAATCCGCCTGCCAATGCAGGGGACACGGGTTTGAGTCCTGGTCCGGGAAGATCCCACATGCTGCAGCGCAACTAAGCCCGTGCACCACAACTACTGAACCTGAGCACTAGAGCCCACAAGCCACAACTACTGAGTCCGTGCCTCACAACTACTGAAGCCCGTGTGCCTAGAGCCCGTGCTCTGCAACGAGAAGCCACCACAATAAGAAGCCTGCACACTGCAACGAAGAGTAGCCCCTGCTTGCCGCAAGTAGAGAAAGCCCGTGTGCAGCAACAAAGACCTAACGCAGCCAAAAATAAATAAATTAAAACAAACAAACAAAAAAACTGCTGTATGTTATACATAAAAGTTGGTAAGAGTAAATCCTAAGTGTTCTCATCTCAAGGAAAACTTTTTTCCTTTTCTTTTATTTTTATCTACATGTGATGATGGATGTTCACTAAACTTATTACGGTAATAAATTCCTGATTTATTTAAGTCAAATCATTATTCTGTACACCTTAAACTTACACAGTGCTATATGTCAATTATATCTCAATAAAACTGGAAGAAAAAAGTTTATCTCCTATTGACAGCAAATAGTTGGATCTCTGCCTCGATTCAATTGTTTAATCCGTTCACATTTAATATTATTATTGATATAGCTGTATTTTATCTGATATTTGCCATTTATCTTCTATTTATCTCATGTCTACGTTCTCCTTTGTTTCTCCTTTATTACCTCGTTTTTGCTTAAGTGAATATTTTCTAGTGAGCCATTTGAATTCTTTAATTTTTTTTTTTTTTTGTGGTATGCAGGCCTCTCACTGTTGTGTCCTCTCCCATTGTGGAGCACAGGCTCCCGACGTGCAGGCTCAGCGGCCCTGGCTCACGGGCCCTGCCGCTCCGTGGCATGTGGGATCTTCCCAGATTGGGGCACGAACCCACGTCCCCTGCATCGGCAGGCGGACTCTCAACCGCTGTGCCACCAGGGAAGCCTAATTATTTGTTTTTAAACATCTTCATTGGAGTATATTTGCTTTACAATGGTGTGTTAGTTCCTGCTTTATAACAAAGTGAGTCAGCTATACATATACATATATCCCCATATCTCCTCCTCTTGCGTCTCCCTCCCACCCTCCCTATCCCACCACTCTAGTTGATCACAAAGCAACGAGCTGATCTCCCTGTGCTATGCGGCTGCTTCCCACTAGCTATCTATTTTACATTTGGTAGTATATATTAGTCCATGCCGCCAGTCTCTCACTTTAATTATTTTAAACTATACTTTTGGAGCTAATTTCTTGGCGGTTGCCCTAGGTTTTAAAATGTACATTTTAATTTATCAAAACTGACCTCATGGGCTTCCCTGGTGGCGCAGTGGTTGAGAGTCCGCCTGCCGATGCAGGGGACACGGGTTCGTGCCCCGGTCTGGGAAGATCCTACATGTCGCAGAGTGGCTGGGCCCGTGAGCCATGGCTGCTGAGCCTGCGTGTCCGGAGCCTGTGCTCCACAACGGGAGAGGCCACAACAGTGAGAGGCCCGCGTACCACAAAATAAAATAAAATAAAGGTGTGATTCCTAAATGCCCCAAAATGTCGGAAAATTAAAATGTTATGTTTAAAAAAAAAAAAAAAACTGACCTCATATTTATACTAACTTAATTCCAATAGGATATACTCCTATATAATCTTTAGATACATACTTATACTAATTTAATTCCAGTAAGATTACTCCTATATAGCTCCATCTACTCTCCTTTTTATTTCTATTTTTTATTCATATTACATCTGTATATGTTAACTATACATTGTTACAATTATTGCTTTCTATAATGTCTTTTAATGAACCTAAGAGAAGAAAGGGGAGGACAAATCTATAAAGTTATATTAACCTTCTTATTTATCACTTTTGGTTCCCTTTATTTATTCATATGATTTATCATCTAATAAAATGTTCTTACTGCAAATATAGCCTTATTCCCACCCTAACTTTTGTGTTGTTATTGTTAAATATATTACATTTATGTATGTTATAGGCCCAACAATATAATACAATTTTATAGATAGTTTTATGTGATTGCTTTTTAAATGTAAGCTGGGACAAAGTGAGAGAGTGGCATGGACATATATACACTACCAAATGTGAAATAGATAGCTAGTGGGAAGCAGCCACATAGCACAGGGAGATCAGCTCGGTGCTTTGTGTCCACCTAGAGGGGTGGGATAGGGAGGGTGGGAGGGAGACGCAAGAGGGAGGGGATATGGGGATATATGTATATGTATAGCTGATTCACTTTGTTATAAAGCAGAAACTAACACACCATTGTAAAGCAATTATACTCCAATAAAGATGTTAAAAAAAAAAGAATTGAGGGCTTCCCTGCTGGCGCAGTGGTTGACAGTCCGCCTGCCAATGCAGGGGACACGGGTTCGTGCCCTGGTCCAGGAAGATCCCACATGCTGCAGAGCAGCTAGGCCCGTGAGCCATGGCCGCTGAGCCTGGACGTCTGGAGCCTGCGCTCCGCAACGGGAGAGACCACAACAGTGAGAGGCCCGCGTACAGCAAAAAAAAAAAAAAAAAAAAAAAAAAAAGAATTGAGAAGAAAGAAGCAGAAATATGTAATCACACTGTCTTTCACCATTACCTACATAATTATTTTTATTGGAAATCTTTATTTTTTCATGTGGATTCACATTATTGTATTGTATCACTTCCTTTCAGCCTAAGTAACTTCTTTTAATATTTGTTGGTTTTTTTTTGGCCACACCACGCAGCTTGTGGAATCTTAGTTCCCTGACCAGGGATCAAACCCAGGCCCTTCAGAAATTGAGACACAGATGTAGAGAACAAACGTATGGACACCAAGGGGGGTAAGCGGCAGGGCGGGCAGGGTGGTGGTATGATGAATTGGGTGATTGGGATTGACATGTATACACTGATGGGTATAAAATTGATGACTAATAAGAACCTGCTGTATAAAAAAAAATTAAATTTAAAAATTAAAAAGAAACGAATATATATATAGGAATACAAAAATATCCAGCACCCAATTAAAAATTACCAGGCATGCAAAGAAGTAGGACATTAAGGCCCATAATGAGGAAAAATATCAATCAACTGAACCTGACCCAGAAACGACACATATGATAGAATTAGCACACAAAAATAGTTATAAAAACAAAAACCCGGGCCCTTGCAGTGAGAGCACGGAGTCCTAACCACTGGACCACCAGGGAATTCTGTTTTAATATTTCTTGTCTGCTAGCAACCAATTCTCTCCATTTTTATTCATTTGGGAGTGCCTTTATTTAATCATCATTTGTAAGAAATAGTTTTGCTGGGTATAGGACTCTCTTGGTTAGCAGAATTCTTCCTTCAGCACTTTGAATAAATATTCCTCCACTTGTTACATGTCTTTAGGAAAATTCCCAGGGGCTTTAAATAGTTGTTCTTTGTTTTGTGTTGTTTATAATTTTGACAGTTAAATAGCTGCTTCACTGGGGATAGTGTCTGCCAGGCTCTTCATAGCATCTTTCCAGAAATCCGGCCTCTGTGATATTCAGATTTTTAAAAATATCTTTTAATCACCAGGTTCCCCTTCCATTTTTTGGTCTTTTTTAAATAGAAGAAACAAGATTTTTTTTTCCTATAGTTCCCCACAGTCTGGATTTTTCTAATTGCATCCCTATTGAGACAGGCTGGGATCTGGGACCCAGGTCTCTTTGCTGCAGTGCTTGCACCTGGGTCTCCTCAAGCAACAAAATACAAAGAAACTACACAGGACTAAAAATAACTGTGTACATGTGCAGTTGGGGCAAATTATGAACAAGATACAAAAAGACCAAAACCCCACATAGCACCACCAAGGGGATAGGCAGACCACCTAAGCCACCCCTCTGCCCCAACCCCTGGACCACCCTTACCCTCACTACCCTCAGGGAGTGAGGAAGGGAACCTGTTACTTGTTTTTGCTCCCCCTGCTGCAGCAGGGGCCCCAATAAAGCCTTGCCTGAATTTTTTGTCTGGTTTCTTATCAATTTCTATTGATTAGGCCAAGAACCCTGGTTGATAACACTATGGTATAGTTTATCATATTTTTCTGTCTCTGTATTTCCCATATATTAGATATATACCACCGTCCCAATAGGTCAATTTCAGATTTGATAATTTTTTTGCCAGTAATACTTCATAGTTTGTGTTGTGTTCTTCCATCGGAGACACATAAATCAGATACTCTCTCTTTTTGTAATATAAGCAGTTGTCAGTGTTCAATACTTCCATCTTCTAGTTTATTGGGGGAACATTACTTTTAAAGGATGGATACTGTTCACTACGTGCATGTACCATTATTTAGTAAATCATTCCGTAAGAGGGATATCTGGGTTCCAACTTTTTGCTATTATAAAATATTATGTATGAATATCCTTGCAATTCTTTGCCCAGTTGTGCATACATTTCCTAGATTCCTAGAAGTAAAATTGCTGTAAGATATGAAAAATTATTATTTTGAGAGATGTCACCAAATTGCCTACCAAAAATTTTTTTACCAATTTATATTTCCATCAAATATGCCTGTTTTCTCACATTCTTACCAGCTGGCGTTACCTGTCTTTTAAATTTTTGCCATCTCATTATCACCTTAATTTATACTTTAATTATTAGTGGGGTTGAACATATTTTCATTTATTTGCCTTTGTACTTCTTCTGGGAGTTGCTCATTTACACATTTTGTGGGTCAAATTCCTTCACCTCTTGCAAAGTCCACCAGACTCAGCCAAACAATCAAACTCACATGACTACCATTAGCCACATTTTATACTCAGAAAGATACGGGCCAGGAGACACAGTGTAGGAGCAGGGCAGCATCAGGCATTTCTCTTCATTGAAGACTTTGTGGCACTCCAGGAACTAGTCACTGCCCCCATCCACACCAAGTGAAAGCTTAAGTATTAGGGGACACAATCACATTGTCATTATCAGGGTGTGAAAACCATCTTGGTTTATGTCTCAAATAGGAACCAATATGTCTTTTACTGTCCATGAACTTAGCTTCCAGGTTCTCTGTAAGGAACATGCCAAATTCCAAGATTCACTGTATTCAGAGAAGCCTAAAGATATCACTTCCTAACAGATTTTATATTTTATCTACAATCTTCCTGGTCTAGGTGTATTTTATCTAGCAGAGGTCATTTTTACCATAATCAATGTTGCCTGGTAACAGAACTGATGTTCCATCTTATCAGGTATCCAGGAGAAGAGAGTAGAAAATTAATTCAAGGTCACATTTGTCCACAGAGACAGAGAAAGGAGTTTTTCTTAATACTTTTCCCACACCTTTCTAAGCCTCAGTTTCAGTACAAGAATAAAAGTATCTACCTTTGTAGGGTTGCTGTAAAAATAGCATGAAATAATATATATAAAGTACTTTTTGTAGTCCATGGCACATAGTTTAAGCATTCAAAAACTAGTATGTGTCATTATTTACAGGGATTTTGCAAAGTTATATTGTGATATTTAAATAAAACTAACAGGGAAGTTGTTATTAAAAATAACAGAGAAAATAATGGATGTCAGTTGAGTCACAAAAAGATATGGGGTGTAGCAGTCTCAGTGTCAGAAAGGAAATCAGTGGCAAGAATTTGGGTGAACTACATGAGCTCGTGTACAAACAGCCTGAATGAGATCACTGGGTAAAATGCCAGGTCTCCATTTTTCAGTGGCTAACCATAAGGTCATGTACTACCTATATCTGCACTGCCCAATAAATTAGTTACTAGACACATGTTGTTATTTAAAATTAAACTAATAAAGTTGAAATATAACTTAAAATACAGTTCCTCACTCATTCTAGCCATATTTCAAGTACTCAATAGCCCAGTGTGATTACCGGTTACCATACTGGACAGCGCAGACAAAGAACATTCCTATCACCACTTATCTTGAGGCCTGACGTTACATCCTTCCTTACATTGCTTGGCTTCAGACCATTTTACTGTTCAAGTTGCTCAGGAAAATAATGAAAGAGAGGAACCTCAGATAAATACATTTTGTTCCTAAGATGTACAGTAAGAAGAGGCTGAAACTTTTGGTTAAGTGAAACTTTTGGTTTTGTTACCCTTTCTGTGATATTTTTCTCAATTTCTCCAGTTAGAATCAATCACTTCTTTCATATTCCTAGTTTATACTTTTATTAAAGAACTGAATTTGCTTTGTGCTGTAATGATTTATATAAAGTATATATGTCCATCCTCCCATTAGGTTTTAAGCTCCTTGAGGTGAGGCACCATATTTGTATCTATATTTATACCACCATACACAGAGCCAATCTCACCTTCTAGAAGCTTAGCACAGAGCTTTATATACAGCAGGCACTCAACAACATGAGGTGAATTATTACTAGAACTGTAAACTCCATGAAGGTAGGAAATTTATCTTTTTCATCAATGTGTGCTCCAGAGTGTAGTATAGTGACTGGCACATTGTAAACACTCAAAATATTTATCTAATAATTTTGAGTTCCTTTATCCAAGGCCACAGGCAGGTACAAATTTAGCTTTCTGAGAAGATGTGTAGAGAAAGATCCCCCAAACCTAACCATCATTACTAAGGTAGACATGTGAGAGAAGTGATGGTCTATAATAGGAAATAATGTCCTCTAAATTACATGGCTCTCCAACACTGGCAGTAAAATTTTAAATGTGATCTGATTCCCTTGTCTTCCCCTCTCCTATTGCTTCCATGCTGAGGCTGAAGTCTTATGAAGCAGTAGGTAATTTCATTTAAGCCCAGTAGAGGGAATCAGGATGTCATTATATCCGATACATTCCTCCACCCTCACACTAGACACATAAACATTCTAAATTTGACCTTTCTTGCAATTTTCAGATTTAAAAGTTTGTTAAAGCCTGAGAGGTATTCTTGTCAATAACCTTGACCATTGTGATTAATGTTAACATTCTACAATGTCAAACAGAATTGACTAATCGTAAATTTATCATCTTAACTACTTTGTATTCTTTTGAGAAACTTAAGACTCATCAAATCCATCATCTTTATTTTCCTAAAATCCCAGTAAGGCAAATAGTTATTGAATGGTTACCATGTACAAAGGAGAATCTATAATAGGGAAGACAAACAAGAACACTCCACTCAATCTTATATTTGTATGATGCTTTATAACTGAAAAGTACTGTAACATATATGCTGGCATTTATTTACCCAATTTTTGTGATGAGAAAACCAAGACTATAAGTGATTTAGTTTTTTAAAGTGACTGAAGGTCTGTTAGGTGGCGGAAAGTATTTTGCTTCTATTACTAAATTAATAAAAAACTAATGTAAAAAGTTATTTGCCCAAAATCTCTCCTACACCAGCTGGAGGCAGATCCAAGAAGGTAACTCCAGAGCCCTGGTTTTCAACCAGACTTTTTAATTGCCTGTGTCTAAATGAGACCTCAATAGCTTATTTAGTGCACTCTTTTACAAGATGAACATATCTAAAACTATCTCAAACATGTAGTTTTCTACTTCTTTGTAAAATTGTCTTGAAAAGATGGCAGCCCAACCTTGTCACAGAAAATAGAGACAGAGTACAATTAAGTACAAAAATACTCTCAGATGAGGTTTTCCGAACAATTTAATTCTGCCTCTATGCAGTCAGAAGCCATTTTCTGAGGAACAGAATAAAAGATGGGAGAGTTCCACTCTAATGTAGACTCTAGACATCCCAAAACACTTAGGATGATAGGTAAAGCTATTTCTATTACATGGACCTAGGGTACAACGGATTTTTGTTGCTGTTTTTCAGTGCTTACTCCTAACAAAGGGAATTGGTCATGATACAAATCTGTTCTGCTACAGATCAGACATGGTGCCACGGCATTAATCAGATGTTGGCTAAAAGAGGTAAAAGCTAGCTCAAGGGGGCTAGGATCAGAAATATACCCATATAGAATGGCCTAGTGCCTCTCAGCATAGCATTAATCCAGGGAGGTGAGCTATGAAATAGCAAAAATCATTTGAACTCTTTTGATATTTAATCCATTAGAAGACCCTAAAAATCACAGTAAGAATGCTATGTAAACCCCCAGCCACTCTAAAATTTAAGCCTTGAAGTTAGGCAGGTTAAGTCCAAGAGGTCAGAGGGGCAGTGAGAATACATTAACTAGCAAAGATCATGAAATCTAATCCTAGATGAAAGAATCTTTTATTAGACCCAGATTTCTATTGCCAGACAGATTCAGAAAGTAACAGATAAGTAGCTACGTGGAGGAAAAGAAAGGCCTGACGGTCAATTCTGTTCTTAAGGAGGTAAGCAGAGATTCTATTTTACCTCCAGAAATAATTATAATTTTAAAAACAACAATAGTTTACACTAAGGGCAAGCACTTTGCATTTGTTATCTATTTAATCTAATAAAGAATCCTACCATTATTCCTATTTTACATGGGGAAACTAAGACTTAGAGAAATTAACCTGCTTAAAAATCACACAGATAATCAGAGATGGGATTTGAACAAAGGTCTGTTTGACTCCAAATCCTTTGCCTTAACTCTAAGCTACAAACTTCAAGTCATTTGCAATCTAAACTGGTATCTCTAAATTACCTGACTAGCACATTCTTTCAGGAAATGAAACGGTTCATTCAGAAAAGATGACTGTTGACATTTCAACTTGTGCCAAAATAAACACTAGAATAGCCAAGAGTAAATAAGAGAGGCTGGACAGTGTCTGGCGCTGTCATTTCCCCCCCATCTTGTTTCTCCATAGCAGTTATTTTTGATAAACAAAAATATTAGCACAGTAATACTTCCAGACCCTTTTGGGAAAAGCATGGAATTTTTTCCTGACCCCAAGACTGATCTGGGGGACAATCATACACAACCAAATTAATCCTCTCAGTGAAGAGCTAGTCATCTAACAGAATTTTTTAAATCTCAGTATTTTAGACTATGGATCAGATTCCATCTTTCTGAGCCTGATGCTGGAGTCTAGACAAAGTATTCTGATCCAAATACTATTCCAGTACTGTAACATCTACTTAGCTGGTTGCCTGAGCTCACAAAGAAACAGCACTTGGAAAACCCCACATCTCAAGTTATTAATCAAAGACTAAAATTACTTCTGATGGTTTGGTTCTCAAACTTACTTTGCTCCTCAGGTAAGTTCCAGAACAAAAGACTGAGATCAGCTGGGACCTGGGACCCTTTACCAGAGTGCTTGTACTTGCACCTGAAAAAACATCTCCTCCAGCAACAGAATACAAAGAAACTATAAGGGACTAAAAATAACTGTATGCATATGCAGTTGGGGCAATTATGAACCAATAAGATACAAAAAGGCCACGAATCAACTGCCATTTCTGAGGTGCTGGGAGCAAAGGCAGGTACTGCGCATGATCCCTGCACACAGCATCACCAAGGGGGTGGGTAGACCACCTAAGCTGGCCTCCTGCCCAACCCACGGATCCACCCCTACCCTCACCAGCTTGCCACCCATCCCACGAGCAAGGGCACCTGTTACTTGCTTTTGCTCCTCCTGCTACAGCACGAGTCCCAATAAAGTCTTGACTGAATTTCTTGTCTGGCCTCTTATCAATTTCCATTGATTAAAGAGTCCAATGATCCCAGTCTGTAACAATAATAGCTCTTGGTAAATGGTTGATTTCTTCTGTTTCAGTTCAGTGAAGTGGCATAAGAGTGACCCAGCTATATTGAGCCAGTTCTCTCCCCAGTCAGCTCTGGGTTTCCTACAAAACTCTTTTCATTATCTGAATCAGGCAGGAACCCAATAACTGTAGGCACATAATAAAGTTATAAGAAGTGAATAAGCCTGGTTCTAATTTGCACCCCACATCCACCCCAGTAGAGGAGAAAAAGCTCAAAACAGAAAAATATTCATGCGTCCTGAAGCTTTAGCATCCTAAACCTGGAAAAAACTTTGAAAGGAGATTTAGTACAATAATTTCCAAATGCTGGTTTACAAATTAGTGCTGATCCCTGACAAAACAGTCATTAGTCTAAGAAATACTGAGAAAAATATAGGCTATGTTGTAAGTTTTGCATACGGCTAAATTTACTGATTTAAAGAAACGATCCTTTATTCTGAGATTATATTTTGCCCAGTTTTTAAGTATCAATTATTATTCCCACAACTAGGGTGCCTGTAGGCTGCTGGTGGGGGACTCTGACGCCCAAGGAGATGGGAAGAACCCCAGAGTGAACCGGTAGGATGTAGGGGGACTGAGGGGGGGAGGAGGAGTGGAGGCCAGACAGGATTGGCGACCCTGAGATGAGGGAGATCAGGAGAGGCAGGTGGGAGGGACTCTCCGGGAGGAGCTAAGGGTGATGGCCTGGCCCACTCGGGGCGGGGAGCCTGCTGAGCTCCCAGGCTGGTCCCCTGCCATCCAAGGCACTCCCTTACCCACCCGGCCACATTGGTCCTGGGGCCATAGGAGGGAGGCCAGGAAGATCAGGAGAGTCAGGCAGGAGGGGCCCTCGCAGACCCCAGACCAGAGGAGCAGGAGAGGAGAAGAAGGCATTTGCCCTGCCCACTCGAACCCAGGAAGACTGCTGGGCTCCCAGGTGAGGTCTGCTGCCCTCTGAAAACAGGGGTTGGGGGCATGCCTGGGCCCCTTCTGTTCCTTGAGCCTAAGCCCCACTGCCCACAGCCCACAGGGGTCCTAAGCATTGGCCCTGCCCACCACCCAAACCTCGCCCTTTTTTTTTTTCTTTTTTTTTTCCTCCTCCTCTTTTTTACTATTGTGGTACTGATGTACCTTCCGGTTGTGATTCACCTATATTTTTATTTTTACATTCTTTCTATCATGTCTGTTAGTTTCCTAGTCTAATCTTACTTTTTGACTTTGGTATTGTTTTTTTTGCCACCCCACGTGGCTTGTGGGATCTTGGTTCGTGAGCCTGGGGTCGGGGGTAAGCTCCTGCGCTGGGAGCTCTGAGTCCGAACCACTGGACTAACAGAGAACCTCAGAACCCAGGGAATATTCATCGGAGTGAGGTCTCACAGAGGTTCTCATCTCAGCACCAAGACCCAGCTCTACCCAACAGCCTACAAACCCCAGTGTTGGAAGTCTCAGGCCAAACAACCAATAAAACACGAACATAATGCCACTCATAAAAAAAAAATGAGATGGCAAAAAAATATGTCACAGATGAAGGAGCAAAGTTAAAACCTACAAGACCAAATAAATGAAGAGAAAATAGGCAATCTACCTGAAAAAGAATGCAGAATAATGATAATAAAGATGATCCAGAATCTCAGAAACAGAATGGAAGCAAGGATTGAGAAAATACAAGAAAAATTTAACAAACATCTAGGAGAACTAAAGAACAAACAAACAGACATGAACAACACAATAACTGAAATGAAAAATACACTAGAAGGAATCAATAACAGGATAACTGAGGCAGAAGAACGAATAACTGAGCTGGAAGACACAATGGTGGAAATAACTGCTGAGGGGCAGAATAAAGAAAAAAGAATGAAAAGAATTGAAGACAATCTCAGAGACCTCTGGGACAACACTAAATGCACCAACATTAGAATTATAGGGGTCCCAGAAGAAGAAGAGAAAAAGAAAGGGTCTGAGAAAATATTTGAAGAGATTATAGTCGAAAACTTCCCTAACATGGGAAAGGAAATAGTCACCCAAGTCCAGGAAGCACAGAGAGTCCCATGCAAGATAAACCCTAGGAAAAACACACCAAGACACATATTAATCAGACTAACAAAGATTAAATTCAAAGAAAAAATATTAAAAGCAGCAAGGGAGGGCTTCCCTGGTGGCGCCGTGGTTGGGAGTCCGCCTGCCGATGCAGGGGACACGGGTTCGTGCCCCGGTCTGGGAAGATCCCACATGCCGCGGAGCAGCAAGGCCCGTGAGCCATGGCCGCTGGGCCTGCGCGTCCAGAACCTGTGCTCCGCAACAGGAGAGGCCACAACAATGGGAGGCCCGCGTACCGCAAAAAAAAAAAAAAAAAAAAAAAAAAAAGGCAGCAAGGGAAAAACAGAAAATAACATACAAAGGAATCCCCATATGGTTATCAGACAATTTTTCAGTGGAAACTCTGCAAGCCAGAAGGGAGTGGCAAGATATACTTAAAGTGATTAAAGAGAAAAACCTATAGCCAAGATTACTCTACACAGTAAAGATTTCATTCAGATTCGATGGAGATGTCAAAAGCTTTTTGACAAGCAAAAGCTAAGAGAATTCAGCACCACCAAACCAGCTTTACAACAAATGCTAAAGAAACTTCTCTAGGCAGGAACCACAGGAGAAGAAAAAGACCCTCAAAAACAAACCCAAAACAATTAAGAAAATGGTAATAGGAACATACATATCAATAATAACCTTGAATAAATGGATTAAATGCCCCAACCAAAAGACACAGACTGGCTGAACGGATACAAAAACAAGACCCAAAATATGCTGTCTACAAGAGACCCACTTCACACCTAGGGATGCATACAGAATGAAAGTGAAGGGATGGAAAAAGATATTCCATGCAAATGTAAATCAAAAGGAAGCTGGAGCAGCAATACTCATATCACATAAAATACACTTTAAAAAAAGACTGTTACAAGAGATAAGGAGGGACACTGCATAATGATCAAAGGATCAATCCAAGAAGAAGCTATAACGATTATAAATGTTTATGCACCCAACATTGGAGCACCTCAATATATAAGGCAAATGCTAACAACCATGAAAGGAGAAATCGACAGTAACACAATAATAGTAGGGGACTTTAATACCCCACTTAACAGCAGTGGACAGATCATCCAAACAGAAAATAAATAAGGAAACACAAACTTTAAATGACACAATAGATCAGATAGTTCTAACTGATATTTATAGAACATTCCACCCAAAAGTTGCAGATACACTTCCTTCCCAAGTGCACACAGAACATTCTCCAGGACAGATCACATCTTGGGTCACAAATCAAGCCTCAGAAAATTTAAGAGAATTGAAATAGTATCAAGCATCTTTTCTGACCACAACGCTATGAGACTGGAAATCAATTACAGGAAAAAAACTGTAAAAAACAAAAATACATGGAGGATAAACAGTGTGATACTAAATAACTAAGAGATCACTGAAGAAATCAAAGAAGAAATTAAAAACTACATAGAAACAAATGACAACAAAAACACAACGACCCAAAACCTATGGGATGCAGCAAAAGCAGTTCAAAGAGGGAAATTTATAACAATTCAATCTCACCTCAAGAAACAAGAAACATCTCAAATAAACAATCTAACCTTACACTTAAAACAACTAGAGAGGGCTGCCCTGGTGGCGCAGTGGTTAAGAATCCGCCTGCCAATGCGGGAGACACGGGTTTGAGCCCTGGTCCAGGAAGATCCCACATGCCGTGGAGCAACTAAGCCTGTGCGCCACAACTACTGAGCCTGTGCCCTAGAACCTTCGAGCCACAGCTACTGAAGCCTACGCGTCTAAAGCCCATGCTCCCCAACAACAGAAGCCACCGCAATGAGAAGCCCGTGCACAGCAACGAAGACACAATGTGGCCATAAATAAATAAATTTAAAAAAAAAACTGGAGAAAGAAGAAAAAAGAAAACCCAAAGACAGTAGAAGGACAGAAGTCATAAAGATCAGAGCAGAAATAAATGAAATAAAAATGAAGAAAATAGCAAAGATCAATAAAACTAAAAGCTGGTTTTTTGAGAAGGTAAAGAAAACTGATAAAGCCTTAGCCAGACTCATCAAGAAAAAAAGGAGAGGACACAAATCAATAAAATTAGAAATGAAAAAGGAGAAATCACAACTGACACTGCAGAAATAAAAAGGATTATAAGAGACTACTACAAACAACAATATGCCAATAAAATGGACAACCACAAAGAAATGGACAAATTTTTGGAAAGGTACAATTTTACAAGACTGAACGAGGAAGAATTAGAAAATATAAACAGACCTATCACAAGTAATAAAATTGAAACCGTAATTAAAAATCTTCCAAAAAACAAAAGTCCAGGACCAGATGGCTTCACAGGTGAATTCTATCACACATTTAGAGAGCAGCTAACACCAATCCTTCTCAAACTCTTCCAAAAAATTGCAAAGGGAGAAACACTCCAAAGTTCATTTGACAAAGCCACCATCACCCTGATACCAAAACCAGAAAAAGATATCACAAAAAAGAAAATTATGGACCAATATCACTGATGAACATAGATGCAAAAATCCTGAACAAAATACTAGCAAACAGAATCCAACAGCACTTTCAAAGCATCATACACCATGATCAAGTGGGGATTACCCCAGGGATGCAAGAATTCTTCAATATATGCTAATCAATCAATGTGATACACCACATTAACAAATTAAGGAATAAAACCATATGATCATATCAATAGATGCAGAAAAAGCTTTTGACAAAATTCAGTACCCATTTATGATAAAAATCTCTCCAGAAAATGGGCATAAGAGGGAAACTACCTCAACATAATAAAGTCCATATATGACAAACCCACAGCAAGCATCACACTCAATGGTGAAAAACTGAAAGCATTTCCACTAAGATCAGGAACAAGACAAGGATGTCCACTCTCGCCACTCTTATTCAACATAGTTTTGGAAGTCCTAGCCATGGCAATCAGAGAAGAAAAAGAAATAAAAGGTATACAAATTGGAAAAGAAGAAGTAAAACTGTCACTGCTTGCTGATGACATGATACTATACATAGGTAATCCTAAAGATGCCACCAGAAAACTACCAGAACTAATCAATGAATTTGGTAACGTTGCAGGATACAAAATTAATGCACAGAAATCTCTGGAATTCCTATACACCGACAAATGAAAAATCAGAAAGAGAAATTAAGGAAACACTCCCATTTACCATTGCAACAAAAGGAATAAAATATTTAGGAATAAACCTGCCTAAGGAGGCGGAAGACTTGTACTCAGAAAACTATAAAACACTGATGAAAGAAATCGAAGATGACATAAACAGATGGAGGATTATACCATGTTCTTGGATTGGAAGAATCAATATTGTGAAAATGACTATACTACCCAAAGCAACTTACAGATTCAATGCACTCCCTATCAAACTACGAATGGCATTCTTCACAGAATTAGAACAAAAAATTTTACAATTCATATGGAAACACAAAAGACCCCGAGTAGCCAAAGCAATCTTGAGAAAGAAAAATGGAGTTGCAGGAATCAGGCTCCCCGACTTCAAACTATACCACAAACCTACAGTAATCAAGACAGTATGGTACTGGCACAAAAACAGAAATGTAGATCAGTGGTACAGGATAGAATGCCCAGAGATAAACCCATGCACAGATGGTCACCTAATTTACGACAAGGGAGGCAACAACATACAATGGAGAAAGGACAGCCTCTTCAATAAGTGGTGCTGGGAAAACTGGACAGCTACATGTAAAAGAATGAAATTAGAACACTACCTAACACCATACACAAAAGTAAACTCCAAATGGATTAAAGACCTAAATGTAAGACCAGACAATATAAAACTCTTAGAGGAAAACATAGGGAAAACACTCTTTGACATAAACCACAGCAAGATCTTTTTTGACCCACCTCCCTGAGTAAGAGAAATAAAAATTAAAATAAACAAATGGGACTTAATTAAACTTAAAAGCTTTTTCACAGCAAAGGAGACCATAAACAAGACAAAAAGACAGCCCTCAGAATGGGAGAAATTATTTGCAAATGAAACAACAGACAAAGGATTAATCTCAAAACATACAAACAGCTCACGGAGCTCAATAACAAAAAAAACAAACAATCCAGTTAAAAAATGGGCAGAAGACCTAAATAGATATTTCACCAAGGAAGACACTCAGATGGCCAACAGGCACATGCAAAGATGCTCAATATCACTAATTATTAGAGAAATGCAAATCAAAACTACAATGAGGTATCACCTCACACCAGTCAGAATGGCCATTATCAAAAAATCTAGAAACAATAAATGCTGGAAAGGGTGTGGTGAAAAGGGAACCCTCCTGCACTGTTGGTGAGAATGTAAATTGATAGAACCACAGTGGAAAACAGTATGGAGGTTCCTTAAACAACTAAAAATAGAAGTACCATATGACCCAGCAATCCCACTACTGGGCATATACCCTGAGAAAACCATAATTCAAAAAGGGACATGTACCACAATGTTCATCACAGCACTATTTACAACAGCCAGGACATGGAACTAACTTAAATGTCCATCAACAGATGAATGGATAAATAAGATGTGGCACATATATAAAATGCAATATCACTCAGCCATGAAAAGAAACGAAATTGAATTATTTGTAGTGAGGTGGATGGACCTAGAGTCTGTCATACAGAGTGAAGTAAGTCAGAAAGAGAAAAACAAATACTGTATTCTAATGCATATATATGGAATCTAAAAAAAAAAAATGGTACTGATGAACCTAGTTGCAGGGCAGGAATAAAGAAACAGACACAGAGAATGGACTTGAGGACACGGGGTGGGAGGGGGAAACGGGCAAAGTGAGAGTAGCATCGACATATATACACTACTGAATGTAAAATAGTTAGCTAGTGGGAAGCAGGTGTTAGCACAGGGAGATCAGCTCAGTGCTTTGTGACGACCTAGAGGGGTAGGATAGGGAGGATGGGAGGGAGGCTCAAGAGCGAGGGGATATGGGGACATGTGTATGCCTATGGCTGATTCACTTTGTTGTACAACAGAAACTAACACAGTATTGTGAAGCAATTATACTCCAATAAATATCTATTAAAAAGAAAAACCTAAATGATGAAAATATTCCTTTTTTAGGGAAGTAAGTATTTCTGTCTTGATATCCAGGTTTCTAAAGAGTATTAAATTAGGTACCAGGATGCTCCAATAACATGGAAAAAGAAAAAAGAGTCAAATTTGGGTTTGCTTTTGTGACATAATAAGAAATATAAGAGTAAGCTGGGACAAAGTGAGAGAGCGGCATGGACATATATAGAGTGGCATGGACATATATACACTACCAAATGTAAAACCGATAGCTAGTGGGAAGCAGCCACATAGCACAGGGAGATCAGCTCGGTGCTTTGTGACCACCTAGAGGGGTGGGGTAGGGAGGGTGGGAGGGAGAGAGACACAAGAGGGAAGAGATATGGGGATATATGTATATGTATAGCTGATTCACTTTGTTATAAAGCAGAAACTAACACACCATTGTAAAGCAATTATACTCCAATAAAGATGTTAAAAAAAAGATTAAAAAAAAAAAAAAAGAAAGAAATATATATTTGGTCTCTGTCCCTGGTTGCTGACACAGAGCTCAAAAACCCTTGGAATTTCCTGGGTGACAGGAGTGTCTTTTGTTCTAATGAGGCAATTCGTGGTAGGCTCCTGGCTAGCTTCAGGATTGGGGCTGGTCACCAAACAGATCAAGCCATAATTAGAGGCTTGGAACTTTCAGCCCTATGCCCAATCCTCCGGGGAGGGGAGAGAGATTGGAAATTGAGTTAATAATTGATCATGCCCACATGATGAAGACTCAATAAAAATCTCTATAACAGTGGAATTCGGAAAGCTTCCGGGTTGGTGAACACATCTGTGTGCCAGGAGGGTGGCCCACCTCAGCTCCATGGGGACAGAAGCTCCTGTGCTAAGGCCCCTTTTGGACCTTGCCCTCTCTCTCTTTTTTAAAAAAAATATTTATTTATTAATTTATTATTATTGGCTGCACTGGGTCTTCGTTGCTGCGCACAGGCTTTCTCTAGTTACGGTGAGCAGGGGCTACCATTTGTTGCAGTGGGCAGGCTTCTCATTGCTGTGGTTTCTCTTGTTGCAGAACACAGGCTCTAGGTGCATGGGCTTCAGTGGTTGCGGCAAGCGGGCTCAGTAGTTGTGGCTCATGGGCTCTAGAGCGCAGGCTCAGTAGTTGTGGTACACAGGCTTAGTTGCTCTGCAGCATGTGGGATGTTCCTGGACCAGGGCTCAAATCCATGTTTCCTGCATTGGCAGGTGGATTCTTAACCACTGCACCACCAGGGAAGTCCCCGTATCTCTCTCTTCATCTGGCTATTCATCTGTGTCCTTCATTATATTCTTTATAATAAACTGGTAAATGTTAAGTATTTCCCTGAGTTCTGTGAGCCATTATAATTGTATTATTAATAGCAAATTACCAAACCTTAGGATGGGGTCATGGGAACCGTGATTTGTAGCCAAGTTGGACAGAAGAGAGGGTAACTTGGGCACCCACTTCTTGCAATTGGTGTCTGAAGTGGAGACCAGTCTTGTGGGACTAAGCCCTTAACCTGTGGGATCTGTGCTAACTCCAGGTAGTTAGTGTCAGACCTGAACTGTAGGATACTCACTTGGTGTCTGGAGAATTGAGGAACTGGTTGGTTGGGAACAACACATTTGGTGTCAGAAATGTTGTGAGTAGAGAAAGTTTTCCTTTAGCTTTTTAATGTAATAATAGAACAATCAATTATATCATCTAATTCCCAGCTCAAAAGTGGAGAAAATAGAAAGTATTCTTAAACAATTCTTACTGAGTAGCGGTAAAGGTGAAGGTTAGGTCCTAAAGACCTACTTAAAATATTTTCATCTGAATTTGTCTAAGGAGAAATTTAGCTATGGTACCAGACTCAAGGTGATCTCTTAACTAACTAACTAGTTATGATCTCATAAGTAGTGCTAGGAAACTCTGATTCTGTAAAACTGATGCCTGGGTGTGCTCTCAAGTTAAACAGGTAAACAGTAATGGATTATCAGAAGATCCAGACTGGCTATATAAAAAAAAATGACTCTGAATGGAAATTTCCACTCTATAGACAGGTGAAAGGGAAGAAACAAGGGTCTCTCAATCCACCCTTTTCCACTGGATTCCAATCAGGAGAGGGAAGAAAAAGGCAGTTCTCCTTTCAGGGGTGGCTGTGGCTCACTATGGGGACAAGGACACAGGTGGTAATGGGGAATATTCATTGGTATGAGCTCTCCTGAAGGCTGCCATTTTGACACCAAGACCTGGCCCCACCCAACAGCCTATAGGCTCCAGTGCTGGGACATCTCAGGCCAAACAACCAACAGGGTGGGAATGCAGCCCCACCCATCAGCAGACAGGCTGCCTAAGTCTTCCTGAACCCACAGCCACGTCTAAACACACCCCTTGAAATGGCCGTGTCCACCAAAGAGACAAGATCCAGCTCCACCCACCAGTGGGCAAGCACCAGTCCCTCCCACCAGGAAGCCTGCACAAGCCTCTTAGACCAGCTTCACCCACCAGAGGGCAGACACCAAAAGCAAGAGGAACTACAATCTTGCAACCTGCAGAACAGAGGCAGCAAACACAGAAAGTCAGACAAAATGAGACAGCAGAGGAATATGTTCCAGACAAAGAAACAAGATAAAACCCCAGAAGAAAAACTAAGTGAAGTGGAGACAGGAAATCTACCTGAAAAAGAATTCAGAGTAATGACAGTAAAGATGATCCAAGATATCGGAAAAAGAATGGAGGCACAGATGGAGAAGATAGAAGAAATGTTTAACAAAGAGCTACAAGATATACTGAACAAACACAGTTGAACAACACAATAACTGAAATGAAAAATACAGTAGAAGGAATCAATAGCAGAATAAATGAGTCAAAAGAACAGGTAAGTGAGTTGGAAGACAGAATGGTGGAAACACTGACATGGAACAGACTAAAGAAAAAAGAATGAAAAGAAATGAGGACAGTTTGAGAGACCAACATTAAACACACCAACATCTGCAGTATAGGGGCCCCAGAGAAGATAGAGAGAAAGGGCCTGAGAAAATATTGTAAGAGATAATAGCTGAAAACTTCCCTAACGTGGGAAACGAAACACTCACTCAAGTCCAGGAAGCACAGAGAGTCCCATACAGGATAAACCCAAGGAGGAACATGCTGAGACACACAGTAATCAAACTAACCAAAAATTAAAGAAAAAGAGCAAATATTAAAAGCAACAAGGGAAAAGCAACAAATAACATACAAGGGGATCCCCATAAGGTTATAAGTTGATTTTTCAGCAGAAACTCTGCAGGCCAGAAGGGAGTGGCATGATATATTTAAAGTGATGAAAAGGAAAAACCTACAACCAAGAATACTCTACCCAGCAAGGCTCTCATTCAGATTCAAGGGAGAAGTCAAAAGCTTTACAGACAAGCAAAAGCTAAGAGAATTCAGCACCACCAAAACAGCTTTACAACAAATGCTAAAGGAACTTACCTAGGTGGAAAAGAAAAAGCCACAACTAGAAATAAGAAAACTACAAATGGGAAATCTCACCAGTAAATGGAAACATAAAGTTAGGAAATCATCCATAAACAAAGCCAGCAATCGTGAGAAGAGGAGAGTACAAATGCAGGATATTGGAAATTTATTTGAAATAAAGAGACCAAAAACTTAGAACAATCTTTTATATACATAGACTACTATATCAAAAGCTCCTAGTAAGCTCAAACCAAAAATCTACAATAGATGTACACACTAAAAAGAAAGAGGAATCCAAATACAACATTAAAGATAGTCATCAAGTCACAAGAGAAGAGAACAATAGAGGAAGGGAAGGAAAAAGACCTACAAAAACAAGTCCAAAACAGTTAATGAAATGGCAATAAGAACATACATATTGGTAATTATCTTAAATGTAAGTGGATTAAATGCTCCAACCAAAAGATACAGACTGGCTGAATGGATACAAAAAACAAGACCTGTATACATGTTGTCTACAAGAGGCCCACTTCAGATCCAGGGACACATAGAGACAGAAAGTGAGGGGATAGAAAAAGGTATTCCATGCAAATGGAAAGCAAAAGAAAGGTGGAGTAGCAATATTCATATCAGACAAAATAGACTTTAAAATAAAGACTGTTACAAGAGACAAAGAAGGACACTACATAATGATCAAGGGATCAATCCAAGAAGAAGATATAACAATTGTAAATATATATGCACCCACCAAATGAGCCAAAAAAGGAGAAATTGACACTAACACAATAATAGTGAGGGACTGAAATACCCCACTTACATCAAAGAACATATCATCCACACAGAAAATAAATAAGCTAACACAGGCCTTGAATGACACACTAGACCAGACAGACTTAAATGATATTAATAGAGCATTCCATCCAAAAGCAGCAGAATACACATTCTTTTCAACTGCACATGGAACATTCTCCGGGACAGATCACATGCTAGGCCATAAAGCAAGCCTCAGTAAATTTAAGAAAACTGAAATCATATCAAGCATCTTTTCCAACCACAATGCTATGAGATTAGAAATCAACTAGAAGAAAAAAAAAAAACTGTAGAAAACACAAACATGTAGAGGCTAAAAATATGCTACTAAACAATCAATGGATCACTGAAAAAATCAAAGAGGAAATAAAAAAAATACCTAGAGGGCTTCCCTGGTGGCGCAGTGGTTGAGAGTCCGCCTGCCGATGCAGGGGATACGGGTTCATGCCCCGGTCCGGGAAGATCCCACATGCCGCGGAGCGGCTGGGCCCGTGAGCCATGGCTGCTGAGCCTGCGCGTCCGGAGCCTGTGCTCCGCAACGGGAGAGGCCACAACAGTGAGAAGCCTGCGTACCGCAAAACAAAAACAAAAACAAAAAAAAACCCTAGAGATAAATGAAAATGAAAGCATGATGATCCAAAACCTATGCGATGGAGCCAGCCCTTCTCTGGCTGGAAGCAGCATTTCTCTGGGCGCCAAGGTGAGAGTGGAAGTGGTGTTGTGCAGGGAGTGGGGGGCAAGGCACCACGGGTCGGCAGGCAAGGCGCGAGGTTCACGGTGCTGGGCTGGATGTCAAGGATGCATTCCAAGACAGTTCTAAAAATATGTCACCAGCTCCAACCTTATAGTTGACCTAGCCATGGAAAACCTCATTGGAACCTCACGAGATCAGACCATACTGAAACTCTTAAAAACCCTTCCCATCAAAAAGTATCGGGGGGCTTCCCTGGTGACACAGTGTTTGAGAGTCCATCTGCTGATGCAGGGGACACGGGTTCGTGCCCCGGTCCGGGAGGATCCCCTGGGCCCGTGAGCCATGGCTGCTGGGCCTGCGCGTCCGGAGCCTGTGCTCCGCAGTGGGAGGGGCCACATCAGTGAGAGGCCCGCATACCGCAAAAAAAAAAAAAAAAAAAAAAGTATCAGGAAAGAAAATCAGGAATGATATATACCTACGACTTCAAGAAAGTTCCTGTATAAGCTAACAGTTTAGCAGATCAGCTAGCTTCTTTGATCATCAAGCAGACGTAGTCAACCCAGTAACACAAAAGAGGAAAACGTCTCTATATCAGTGTTTTTCACATTATGCATGTGACCCATTTAGTAGGTCATGAAATCAATTTTGTGAGTCACAATGAACATTTTTAAAAACAAAATAAAAAATATCAGAGTGCTTTGCATGAATCCTTTGCCAGAATTTTACACCTTGCAAGGAATACTAAGGTCAGTTTCAATATGTGGAAAGATATTTGATGGAGGGGATATGAGGAATAGAATGTACATTGATTGCCTAAGAAATGGTTTTTCAATCATTTGTCTGCTGATGTCTTATTTGGTTTTCATAATAACAGGTTGATGTGCAATCTAGTTTATATATTACCATGACTTGCAACTGGATATAAAGTCTGAGATGTTCCACTGAGATGCAGCTGCAAACTGCATTTTTTGGAAAGATGTTATCTAGGCTATAAAAAATATATATATATATATACATGAATGGCAATTATAGTTAATGGCAAATATTATAACTGCCTCTTTTCAAAATTGCTTTTAAAATGGATCATTTCTTTTTTAAAAGAAAGAGGAATAATGACGTGAAATATGCAGAAACATGTTCAAGTTCTACAGCTGGATCTCCAAGTATGAATAGTGACAATATTGAGAAAAATGTTGACTCTAATCTGCAAACATCAACTTCGTTTGAGCCACATTTCAAAAAGAAAAACGTAACTGCAAGACATTATAATGAAGATTATTTAAAATATGGTTTTATCAAAAGTGAAAAACCCTTTGAAAATGACAGTCTTCAGTGTGTTATTTGTAATAATATTCTTGCAAATGAAAGCTTAAAACCTTCAAAATTAAAAAGGTACTTAGAAACACAGCATGCTGAACTTATTGATGAGCCTCTTGAATACTTTCAAAGAAAGAAAATAGATGTAAAGTCATCAACACAATTTCTTAGTTGCTCTACTACTGTTAGTGAGAAAACATTATTATCATCATATTTAGTTGCATATCATGTGGCAAAAGAGAACATGGCTCACACAGATGCTGAAAAAATTATTCTTCCAGCATGTTTGGATATGGTGCATACAATTTTTTACGATAAATCTGCTGATAAATTAAAAACTATTCCTAGTGATAACACGGTATCTCTTCAAATTTGTACGGTTGCCGAACATTTAGAGGCAATGCTTATTACTCAGTTACAGTCGGCAATAGACTTTGCAATCCAGCTTGATGAAATCACAGATACTGGAAGCTGCACAGCACTTTTAGTCTATGTCAGATATGCGTGGCAAGGCGATTTTATGGAGGATTTTTTGTGTTGTTTAAACTTAACCTCACACCTAAATGGATTATATATTTTCACAGAATTAGAAAGGTGCATTGTTGGTCAGTATAAATTAAACTGGAAAAACTTCAAAGGAATTACAAGTGATGGAACAGCAAACATAACTGGAAAACAGAGCAGAGTAATTAAAAAATTGCTACAAGTTACTAGTGCTGCGTGGAGTCACTGTTTTATACATCGTGAAGCGTTAGCGTCCAGAGAGATTCCACAGAAGCTCATGGAAGTACTGAAAAATGCAGTGAAAGTTGTTAACTTTATTAAAGGAAGCTCACTAAATAGCCGAATGCTTGAAACATTTTATTCGGAGATTGGAGCTAATTATACCCACTTACTGTATCATACCAAAGTTCGTTGGTTGTCACAAGGGAAAATACTAAGCAGCGTTTACGAACTCAGGAATGAGATCCATGGTTTTCGCATTGAAAAGAAATCTCATTTGGCAACTATTTTTGAGGATGATATTTGGGTAACGAAACTGCCATATTTAACTGATATTTTTGGAATCTTTAATGAACTACGTTTAAAGCTACAGGGGAAAAACAGTGATATATTCCAACATGCCGAACGTATCCAAGGACTCCAGAAGGCATTGTTGTTGTGGCAAGTGAGGCTTAAAAGCAACCGTCCTAGCTACTACATGTTTCCAAGGTTTTTGCAGCACATTGAAGAGAATGTTGTTAATGAAAACATTTTGGAAGAAATAAAACTAGAGATATTGTTGCATCTCACTTCTCTATGTCAAACTTTTAACCATTTATTCCCAGAAGAGAAATTTGAAACATTAAGACAGAATTGTTGCATAAAAGATCCGTTTGCTTTTTGAAACCCAGAATCAATAATTGAGTTAAACTTGGTGCCTGAAGAAGAAAATGAATTATTGCAGCTCAGTTCTTCATATACATTGAAGAATGATTATAAAACACTAAGTTTATCAGCATTTTGGATTAAGATAAAGGAAGACTTCCCTTTGATAAGTCGAAAGAGTATCCTGCTATTATTACCATTCACAACAACTAGTTTGTGTGAACTAGGATTTTCAGTCTTAACCCAGTTAAAAATAAAGGAAAGGAATGGATTAAATGATGCAGCAGATATGCTAGTAGCATTATTCTCCTGTGTTCCAGACTGGAATGAACTTACGAACAGGCAAGCACGCCTACCACGTTAAATAAATCTTTTTTTTAAATTGGAGTATAGTTGCTTTACAGTATTGTGTAAATAAATCTTACCTGGGTTTTTTGTTTTTGCAAAAAAAAAAAAACCTACGTGACACATCAAAAGCAGTTCTAAGATGGAAGTTTATAGCAATACGATCTTACCTCAGTAAACAAGAAAAATCTCAAATAAACAAGCTAACTTACACCTAAAGCAACTAGAGGAAGAAGAACAAAGAAAACCCAAAGTTAGTAGAAGGAAAAAATCCTAAAGAGCAGAGCAGAAATAAATGAAATAGAGATGAAGAAAACAATACAAACGATCAATGAAACTGAAAGCTTGTTCTTTGAAAAGATAAATAAAATTGATAAACTGTTAGCCAGACTCATTAAGAAAAAAAGGGAGAGGGCTCAAATCTATAAAATTAGACATGAGAAAGGAGAAGTTACAATGGACACCACAGAAATGATCCTTTGATCATAAAAGACTACTACAAGCAACCCTATGCCAATAAAACAGTCAACCTAGAAGAAATGGACAAATTCTTAGAAAGGTACAATCTCCCAAGACTCAACAGGAAGGTACAGAAAATATGAACAGACCAATCACAAGTACTGAAATTAAAACTGTGATTTAAATACTCCCAACAAACAAAAGTCCAGGACCAGATGGTCTCACAGGCGAATTCTATGAAACATTTAGAGAACAGTTAACACGTATCCTTCTGAAACTATTTTTTAAAATTGCAGAGGAAGGAACACCCCAAACTCATTCTATGAGGCCACCATCACCCTGATACCAAAACCATACTAAGATACCACAAAAAAAGAAAATCGTAGACCAATATCACTGATGAACATAGATGTAAAAATCGTCAACTAAGTACTAGCAATCCGAATCCAACAATACAATAAAAGGATCATACACCATGATCAAGTGGGATTTATCCCAGGGATGCAAGGAGTTTTCAGTATTCTCAAATCAATCAATGTGATACACCACATTAACAAGTTGAAGAATAAAAAACATATGATCATCTCAATAGATGCAGGAAAAGCTTTTGACAAAATTCAACATCAATTTACGTTAAAAACTCTCCAGAAAGTGGGCATAGAGGGAGCATAACTCAACATAACAAAGGCCATATGTGAAAAACCCAGAGCTAACATCATACACAACAGTGAAAAGCTGAAAGCATTTCCTCTAAGATCAGGAACAAGACAAGGATGTCCACTCTCGCCACTTCTTTCAACATAGTTTTGGAAGTCCTAGTCATGGCAATCAGAGAAGGAAAAGAAAGAAAAGGAATCCAAGTTGGAAAAGAAGAAGTAAAACTGTCACTATTTGCAGATGACATGATACTATACATAGAAAATCCTAAAGATGCTATGAGAAAACTACTAGAGCTCATCAATGAATTCAATAAAGTTGCAGGATACAAAATTAATACACAGAAATCTGTTGCATTTCTATACACTAACAGTGAAAGGTCAGAAAGATAAATTAAGGAAACAATCCCATTTACCATCAAATCAAAAAGAATAAAACACCTAGGAATAAACCTACTAAGGAGGCAAAAGACCTGTCTCTGAAAACTATAAGATGCTGATGAAAGAAATCAATGATGACACAAACAGATAGAAAGATATACCATGCTCTTGGACTGGAGGAATCAATATTGTGAAAATGACTATACTACCCATATCAATCTACAGATTCAATGCAATCCCTGTCAAATTACCAATGGCATGTTTTGCAGATCTAGAACAAAAAAATCTTAAAATTTGTATGGAAACACAAAAGACCCTAAGGAGCCAAAGCAATCTTGAGAAAGAAAAACGGGGCTGGAGGAATCAGGTTCCCTGACTTCAGACTATACTATAAAGCTACAGTAACCAAAATAGTATGGTATTGCACAAAGACAGACTTATAGATCAATGGAACAGAATAGAAAGCCTGGAAATAAACCCACACGCCTATGGTCAATTAATCTATGACAAAGGAGGCAAGAATATACAATGGAGGAAAGATAGTCTCTTCAATAAGTGGTGCTGGGAAAACTGGACAGCTACTGTAAGGGAATGAAATTAGAACATTTTCTAACACCATACACAAAAATAAACTCAAAATGGTTTAAAGACCTAAAGGTAAGACCAGATACTATAAAACTCCTAGAGGAAAACATAGGCAGCACACTTTTTGACATAAATTGCAGCAAAATCTTTTTCAATTCGTCTCCTAGAGTAATGGAAATAAAAACAAAAATAAACAAATGGTGCCTAATTAAACTTAAAATCCTTTCCACAGCAAAGGAAATCATAAAACGAAAAGGCGACACAAAGAATGGGAGAAAATATTTGCAAATGAAGTGACTGACAAGAGATTAACCTCCAAAAGATGTATGCATCTCTATGTTCACTGCAGCACTATTGACAGTAGCCAAGACATGGAAGCAACCTAAATGTCCATTGACAGAGGAATGGATAAAGAAGATGTGGTACATATATACAATGGAATATTACTCAGCCATAAAAAGAATGAAATAATGCCATTTGCAGCAACATGGATGGACCTAGAGATTATCACACTAAGTGAAATAAGCCAGACAGAGAAAGACAAATATATGATATCAGTTATATGTGAAATGTAAAAAAAAAAAAGATACAAATGAACTTATTTGCAAAACAGAAACAGACTCAGAGACTTAGAAAATAAACTTATGATTACCAAAGGGGAAAGATGGGGGGAGAGAAAAATTAGGAGGTTAGGATTAACATATACACACTACTATATATAAAGGGAACTCTACTCAATACTCCGTAATAACCTATATGGGAAAATATTTTTTAATTGGGGTATAGTTGTTTTACAATGTTGTCTTAGTTTCTGCTGTACAATGAAGTAAATCAGCTATATGTATACATATATCCCCTCCCACTTGGACCTCCCTCTCACCCACCCCTATGCCACCCATCTAGGTCTCCACAAGGCACCAAGCTGAGCTCCCTGTGTTATAGAGCAGGTTCCCACTAGCTATCTATTTTACACATGGTAGTGTATAAACATCAATCCCAATCTCCCAATTCATCCCACCCCCATTCCCACCTGCCGTGTCCACACATCCACTCTCTACATCCGTCTCTATTCCTGCCCTGCAAATAGGTTCATCTGTACCATTCTTCTAGATTCCACATATATGCATTAACATATGATATTTGTTTTTCTCTTTCTGACTTCACTCTGTATGACAGACAGGAAAAGAATTTGAAAAAGAATAGATATGTGTATATGTATAACTGAATCACTTTGCTGTATACCTGAAACTAACATGACATTGTAAATCACTTATACTCCAATATAAAATTAAAATTTAAAAAAAAGAAAGAAAATGGCTCTGCCTGTTTACCTAGGGCTGGTGGAAAACTATACTTAAGCCAGACTTGGAAAGTTTCAGGCTTCAGTGCTATTCAGTTTAAAAAGAGACTTCAGAGACAAGAGAGGTCTCACTGGGTGGTTAGAACCTTAACTCTTAAAAGAGGTGTTGAGGGAGTTCTCTGGTGTCCTAGTGGTTAGGATTCCTGGCTTTCACTGCTGTGGCCCGGATTCAATCCCTGGTCAGGGAACTGAGATCCCGCAAGCCGTGTGGCACGGCAAAAAAAAAAAAAAAAAAAAAAGAGGTGTTGAACTATATACAATGCAGTTCTGGTTTGATATTGACCAAGATTTCCTAATCTCTGATTCAGTGTACTTTCTACTATTTCTTTTCTAATGGATTGTACAGCTGGAGCATATTTTATCTTCTCATCGGCTCTCCTGGGCCTGTTAGCTTTTGGTAAATGATTGATTTCTTCTGTTCCAGTTCAGTGAAGTGGCATAAGGGTGCTGTGGCTGTATTGAGTTAATTCTCTCTGACCAGCTCTGGCTTTCCTATAACTAGCCAAACATCTGGAACAGAACATCTAGGCAATTTCTGACCAATTTTGGGAGGAGGCACTAATGCCTCGACAGATCAGCACAGTCAACCTATCTTGTCAAGGGAAGTTTCTGCCTTATCAAACATATTTCTCCATAGGAAAGTATCAAAAATGAGGTTCTGAAACCTTGCCAAGTGGAGAGAGAAACTGAATCCACTTTCAGGACTAGGAAGAAGCAACTCTTGGTATAGGATACAAGATTAACATACAGAAATCTGTTGCATTTCTTTACACTAACAATGAAGTATCGGGAATTCCCTGGCAGTCCAGTGGTTAGGACTCTGCACTTTCACTGCTGAGGGCCTGTGTTCAATCCCTGGTTGGGGAACTAAGATGCCAGAAGCAACACGTGGACATAAATAAATAAATAAATAAGTAAATAAAGTGTTCATCTGTTTTAAAAAAAAGCAATGACGTATCAGAAAGAGAAAGTAAGAAAACAATCCCGTTTAAAGTCACATCAAAAAAAATAATAAAATACTTAGGAATAAACCTGACCAAGGAGGTGAAAGACCTATATACTGAGAATTATAAAACACTGATAAAGGAAATTGAAGATGATTCACAGAAATAGAAAGATATCCCATGTGCTTCGATTGGAAGAACTAATATTGTTCAAATGGCCATACTACCCAAAGCAATCTACAGATTTAATGCAATCCCTATCAAATTACCCATGACATTTTTGACAGAACTACAACAAATAATCCTAAAATTTCTATAGAACCACAGGAGACCCAGAATTGCCAAAGGAATCCTGAGGAAAAAGAACAAAGCTGGAGGCATAACCCTTCCAGACTTCAGAAAATACTACAAAGCTATAGCAAACAAACAGTGTGGTAGTGGCACAAAAACAGATGTATGGATCAATGGAACAGAACAGAGAGCCCAGAAATAAACCAACACACCTACAGTCAATTAATCTTCAACAAAGGAGGCAAGAATATACAATGCAGTGTATAATTCAGCCCGTGGTGTTGGGAAAGCTAGACAGCCCACATGTAAATCAGTGAAGTCAGAACACTCCCTTACCCCCTACACAAAAATAAACTCAAAATGTCTTAAAGACTGAAATATCAGATATGACACTTTAAAACTCCTAGAAGAGAACATAGGCAAAACATTCTCTGACATAAATCGTAACAATGTTTTCTTAGGTCAGTCTCCCAAGGCAAAAAAAATAAACAAATGGGACCTAATCAAACTGAAAACCTTTTGCACAGCAAAGGAAACCATAAACATATTGAAAATACAACCCACAGAATGGGAGAAAATATTTGCAAATGATGCGACTGACAAGGGATTAATCCAAAATATACAAACAGCTCATAGAACTCAAAAGCAAAATACCAAATAACTCATTCAAAAAATGGGCAGAAGACCTAAATAGACATTTCTCCAAAGAAGACACACAGATGGCCAACAGGCACATGGAAATGTGCTCAACACTGCTAATTATTAGAGAAAAGCAAATCAAAACTACAATGAGGTACCACCTCACACAGATCAGAATGGCCATCATTAAAAAGTCAACAAATAACAAATACTGGAGAGGGTATGGAGAAAAGTGAACCCTCCTACACTGTTGGTGAGAATATACACTGGTGCAGCCACTATGGAAAACAGTATGGTGGTTCCTTAAAAAACTAAAAACAGAGTTGCCATATCATCCAGCAATCCCACTCCTGGGCATATACCTGGACAAAACTCTAATTTAAAAATATACATGCAGGGCTTCCCTGGTGGCACAGTGGTTGAGAGTCTGCCTGCCAATGCAGGGGACACGAGTTCGTGCCCCGGTCCAGGAAGATCCCACATGCCACAGAGTGGCTGGGCCCGTGAGCCATGGGCGCTAAGCCTGCACGTCTGCAGCCTGTGCTCCACAACAGGAGAGGCCATAACAGTGAGAGGCCCACGTACCGCAAAAAAAAAAAAAAAATATATATATATATATATACATGCACCCAAATGTTCACAGCAACACTATTTACAATAGCCAAGACATGGAAGCAACCTAAATATCCATTGACAGATGAATGGATAAAGAAGATGTGGTATATATACACAATGGAATACTACTCAGTCATAAAAAAGAATAAAATAATGCCATTGGCAGCAACGTGGATAGACGTAGAGATTATCTTACTAAATGAAGTAAGTCAGAAGGAGAAAAACAAATACCATATGATACCAAATTTGTGTGGAATCTAAAATGACACAAATGAACTTATTTATGAAAGAGAAATAGACTCACACACATAGAAAACAAACTTATGGCTACCAAAGGGGAAAGGGGGTGGGGGAGGGATAAATTAGGAGTTTGGGAATAGAAGATACAAACTACTGTATATAAAATAGATAAACAACAAGGTCCTACTATATAGCACAGGGAAGTATATTCAATATCCTGTAATAAACCATAATGGAAAAGAATATGAAAAAGAATAGGTATATACATGTATAACTGAATCACTTTGCTGTACAGCAGAAATTAACACAACACTGTCAATCAACTATACTTCAATTTTTAAAAAAGAGAGAACATTGGACAACAACAACAAAAAAGAAAAAAGCCACATAAAATAGTATTTTTTTTCCCTCCAAACTGGCAGAATTAATCAGGAGGAAATGCAACGGGGAATATTAAAAGTTTTACTTTAATCTGGAAGAAACTGGACATTTTTTTCTTTTCTAAAGAATAATTTAGACATTCATTAAGAATTATTTATATAGTATATTCTCCTGAATCTGCCAAGTTAACCCTGAATATCAAAAGGCTGAAGTTTTTTAGCATAATCTCAGTCCCTGAGCTTTATTTATGACATCTGTACCAAGCACCTGTGATTTAAAAAACACTTGATATTACAATAATAACACAATGAATCCTGGCCTAATAAACATCACATAGGTGGTTAAAAAATACACTTTATAGGGTTTCCCTGGTGGCGCAGTGGTTGAGAGTCCGCCTGCTGATGCAGGGGACACAGGTTCGTGCCCTGGTCTGGGAAGATCCCACATGCCGCAGAGCGGCTGGGCCCGTGAGCCATGGCCACTGAGCCTGCACATCCAGAGCCTGTGCTCTGCAACAGGAGAGGCCACAACAGTGAGAGGCCCGCGTACCACGAAAAAAAAAAAAAAGAATCTGCCTGCCAATGCAGGGGACACGGGTTTGAGCCCTGGTCCGGGAAGATCCCACATGCCACGGAGCAACTAAGCCCGTGTGCCACAACTACTGAGCCTGCATACCACAACTACTGAAGCCCATGCGCCTAGAGCCTGTCTCCGCAACAAGAGAAGCCATAGCAATGAGAAGCCTGCACACCGCAACGAAGAGTAGCCCCCACTCGACACAGCTAGAGAAATCTTGCACGCAGCAACGAAGACCCAATGCCAAAATAAATAAATAAATAATTAAAAAAACGCCACACACGGGGGCTTCCCTGGTGGCGCACTGGTTGAGAATCTGCCTGCCAATGCAGGAGAAACGGGTTTGAGCCCTGGTCTGGGAAGATCCCACATGCCGCGGAGCAACTAGGCCCGTGAGCCACAACTACTGAGCCTGCGCGTCTGGAGCTTGTGCTCCGCAACAAGAAAGGCCATGACAGTGAGAGGCCCGCACACCACAATGAAGAGTGGCCCCCGCTCGTTGCAACTAGAGAAAACCCACGCACAGTAGCAAAGACCCAACACAGTCAAAAATAAGTAAATAAATTAATTAAAAAACAAAACCCACACACGTGTTTAAAAAAATAAATAAATTTATATAAGATAGGTAACATATTAGTACATGGATTTCATACCACTAACTACATATTGGTATTTTCCTACTACATTGAAACAAATTTCTCCTCTAGTAACAAATCCCAGAGGAAGCATCCAGCAGTGAGTACAGACTGCATATTAACCTCTACTTTTTTCACATCCCAAGTCTCAGAAACATTATATACTGATGGTACTATGTGGGTGAATCCATTGATAAAATCTATGAAAGATATATAACTCATATATAATCATATGTAGTATTTCCAAAAGTTAATGTTTATTAATGTAATAAAAAACATGCAATAATCTCAAAAGATGTAGAAATATATTCCATTACATGGAAATATGGTCACACTATGTTGAATAATAAAAGCAGATTACCAAAAGTATTAATGTGTTATTTGTTCTAAAATGCATATACCTAAAGAGAAGAAGACTGGAAATATATAATATACATAAAATATTAAAGAATGATTATATCTGGGTGATTTTAATTATCTTTCTGCTTCTCTGAATTTCCCAAATTTTCTGTAATAAATAAGTAGTTTTTTAATGGGGAAAAACAATAAAAGCTATGTTTCAAAGTGTAACAATAAACAAAAGGGTCCTGCTTCCCAGGATGGATTATCTTTGCTTCTTATTTAAATAAGCGTGTGCCTTTCGTACAAGGTACTATGACAATCTAGTAGCACTCACCTGTCCAACTGCTTGCAAGTTATAGCAGACGATGTCCTTATTGGCTGCTGAAGTTCCATAGAGAAGTGCCTCAATGAGCCAGTATATCCCCAGGAGGAGGTCAGAGAAGCTCAGATAAACGAGTGGCCTTATCTGTAAAGGAATAAAATTCATAATTTCAAAAATGATATAGACAGGAGAATGTAACAATTAATTACTTTTATGTTTTACCCTTCTAGTAGAAATCTGGGCATAATTTTTCTGGGGCCTCTGCTATTGGTTGACTGGGGAATATAAAGGAATACTCCAAGTAGGAAGTAATCTGTAATCACAACTATCCCAACTGTTCTGGAACCAGACTATTCATGGAAGTATTAGCATTGGAAATTCTTCCTCAAGGAAAGAGTGAAAAGATGAGAAATTCTGTGATGGAGACATACCACAAATGGGAAATTTTAAGTACTCTAGCTGCACAGTCAACATCTTCTAACAATAAGAAATGAGGGGCTTCCCTGGTGGCGCAGTGGTTGAGAGTCCACCTGCCGATGCAGGGGACACGGGTTCGTGCCCCAGTCTGGGAAGATCCCACATGCCGCGGAGCAGCTAGGCCTGTGAGCCATGGCCGCTGAGCCTGCGCATCCGGAGCCTGTGCTCTGCAGTGGGAGAGGCCACAACAGTGAGAGGCCCGCATACCGCAAAAAAAAAAAAAGAAAAGAAAAGAAATGAGATTATCACCTGAGTGTTTTAGGATATGGTTGAGAACTCAAAGAAAATGAAAACAGGTTTTTTTTTAATCTTCATAGAGTTTAATTTGATCTAAAAGAAATAGCTGAAAAATTTGCCCACATTCAAATGAAAAATGTCTGTGTCAAAAGACACCATAAAGAAAGTGAAAAGACATGCCACAAAGTGGGAGAAGATATTTGTTAACACATATGACTAACAAAGGACCAGTATCCAAACAATATTAAAAACAAAGCACGGACTTCCCTGGTGGTCCAGTGGTTAAGAATCCGCCTGTCAATGCAGGGGACATGGGTTTGAACCCTGTTCTGGGAAGATCCCACATGCCGCAGAGCAACTAAGCCCGTGTGCCACAACTACTGAGCCTGTGCTCTAGAGTCCATGAGCCACAACTACTGAGCCCACGTGCCACAACTACTGAAACCCGCACACCTAGAGCTTACGCTCCGCAACAAGAGAAGCCACTGCAATGAGAAGCACGTGCACCACAGTGAAGAGTAGCCCCCGCTCGCCGCAACTAGAGAAAGCCCGCGGGCAGCAACAAAGACCCAGCGTAGCCAAAAATAAATAAATAAATAAAATTTACTTTTTTTTTTTAATTTACTTTTAAAAAACAAAGCAAACAAAAGCTCTTCAAAGCAATAAGAAAAACCAATAGAAAAAAAATGGACAAAAGATTTGAACAGGTACTTAAGAAATCCAAATGGCTGTAAAAATGTGAAAATATGCCTGACCCCATTAGTAATCAAGGAAATTAAAAAATTAAAACTATAAGGAGAACAAAAGTCAATAAATCAATCAATCTACAATGGGATGAAAATTACACACCCATGGCAAAAATTTTTGAAGTCTGACAATATCAAATATTAACAGGAACATGAAGCAATAGGACATTTCATACACTGCTGGCACAACTATTTGGAAAAAGTCTGGCACTATCTAGGGGATATGAATATCCTATATTCTGTTATTAGGTAAAATCACTAGAGAAATTTTTGCATGTGTGCATCAGAAGACATGTACAAGATTGTTCATAGCAGCACAGATAGATATACTGTGGTATGTTCATAATATAGAATGCTAAGCATCAGTGAAAAAGAAATGAACCAGAGCTGTACACAACGCCATGGACAAATCTCAGAAGTGATACTGAGGGAAAAAAGCAAGTCACAAAGCAATACATACCAAAAAATAGTATTATCCCATTTATGTCAAGTTCAAAAATGCAAAACTAAATTGTTTAGGGATATATACATTACTGGTAAAACTATACATAAAAGCCAAGAAATGATTAAGCAAAAATCTGGATAGTGGTTACTGCTAGAGGTGAGGTTGTGATTGGGAAGGAGTACAGTAGGAATGTTTGGGGATATGAGCGATTCCTATTTCTTGTCCCAGGTTTGGTTTATAGCCATCCATTATATAGCACACATGAGTTTTATGCCTTCTAAACCATGGCTGGTATATCTCACAGTAAAAAAGTAAAGTTAAAAATTTTTGGTGCCCCCACCACTGGGCCCACAGGCTGGCCCGGTCCCTGGGATGTACCCCCCGTGCAAAAAAATTACTAAGTTATCAACAGATACTACCTAATATAAGAACTAATCTCCTCAACTGTACAAAAGGGAATTTTTCTCATACTTTTCTTCCAAATGAGAGGAAAGTTAAGATGCTAATACCTTGCTAATAGGGGTAAATGGTCAAGCTGCTTTGGCTAACACAAACAAAAACAAGTGAAATAATATTTTAAACTGTATTTACTAAATATCAGATACAATTATTTTAACAACATATATCCTTTGCTACAAGGAAGCCTGTTAAGGTTCCAGCCAGGTGGCATATTCCTAGATTTTACTGGTCTATGACCTATCACAAGTTTATAACTGTTAATGGGTGAAAAATTAAAACTGAATACAAAATAAACTCTGGAGCAGAAAGGCGGCCAAGCAGCTTTTGTGAGCAAGAACATAATTATGGTCATTGAGTCAATAAATAGCCTTATATATAGGGAACTGTTGGCCATTAAAACACACCTAAGGTCTTTGGCACAGAAATAAAGGATAAAAAGAGGTTTATATACTTTCACTCATGGTTGGAAAATCATGAGTTCTAGTAACAGGAGATAAAATCAATCAATTAAACAACAAAACTTAACTGAGCACCTAGTATTGAAATTAAAAAAGATTTCACCCCTTCTATGTTTAACAAGATACTGTGTCAAAGGTAATACAGAGAAATGTATGATACAGGTCACGCTTTAAGAAAAATACAAACAATAAAAAATTTTTAAAAAGGGACTTCCCTGGCAGTCTAGTGGTTAAGACTCCGTGCTTCCACTGCAGTGGGCACAGGTTTGATCCCTGGCTGGGGAACTAAGATCCCACATGCTGTGCAGCGCAGCCAAAAATATTTTTTTTAATAAAAAAATTAGGGCTTCCCTGGTGGCACAGTGGTTGAGAGTCCGCCTGCCGATGCAGGGGATGCGGGTTCGTGCCCTGGTCCGGGAAGATCCCACGTGCCGTGGAGTGGCTGGGCCCGTGAGCCATGGCCGCTGAGCCTGCGCGTCCGGAGCCTGTGCTCCGCAACGGGAGAGGCCACAACAGTGAGAGGCCCGCATACCGCAAAAAAAATAAATAAATAAAATTTTAAAAATTAAAAAAAAAAATTAAATTAAAATAAATAAAAATACAATCAGCATAGTGCATGGTAATAAGAAGAAAAACCTTAAGACATGATCCTAAATATGAAAGCAAAAACTTTAAATATATTTGTACTTGTCTCATTTAAATCAAGAGCAAAGTAAGGTGCAGGGACGGAATGCATTGTGTGAAAGGCTTTCCCTAAGGAGGTTCTGGGTCCAGGTCTAACCTGGTAAGGTAAAACACCTAAAGCAACTCATATTTATACTCTTCCAAAACCCTGCTTCCTGATATTTCTAGTGAAATCAAGTTACAAAGAATATCGAAAGTGACCTTCACAAGGAAATGAAGTGCACTTCACACAAGTGCAGTAAAGTATATCTGCCTCGTGTTTTTTTTTTTTTTTAACACTGGCTGGCCTGGGTTACTTTCTTCTCTCTTAAGGTTGCCTCTCTGAGTTACTCTGAGTTACTGTCTAATCAGCTAGTCCCCTCAAAGATTTCCCATGGATTTCTCCAATTTACTATAATCATTAATTTAATAATTTTTGTCTTTTTCAGATTATGCCTTCCATGTGTTTATGCTGTTAAAAATGTTATTTGATGAAGAAATAAAGGAAAACGGTGGAGCATGGCTGACATTTTTAAGCTGGAAAAATTGGAATCTTCCCTATGCCAAAAAAGCAGAATGTGTAGGAACCACTGAATTAATGATTACTAAGGTCCTTCAGGCTCTGGTTATGTGAAAGGTATGAGAACCGAAGCCAGAGAAATTAAAGGTCACATCCCAGGCCAAACCAGACCCTACATCTTTATAAAGCTCTAACCCACTGTTATGGCAGAGGTCACCCTAGAGCAGTGGTTTTCAACCAGGAGTGACTGCCTCTCTCAGAAGACATTTGGCAGTATTTGAAGATATTTTTGGTTCTCACAACTGGGTGAGGAAGGTTGCTGCTACATCTATTGGGTAAAGTCTGCTAAATATCCTAAGATGCAGGACAGCCACCCATAACAAATAACCATCTAGCCCAAAAGGTCAGTAGTACTGAGAATCTCTGCTTACCTCTCTCCACAACGTAACTTATACTTTATTAACTTAACCACATCTGAACTCAAATTTCAACAAACATTCAGGAAAGAAACATTAGGGAACTCCACATCACAGGAAGATGTGTGGCCTAAGATTACTTTGGCAGGCAATTGACAATACAGTATCAAGACTTGTACTTTCTAGTTTTACTTACATAGTCACATTCTACCTCTGAAATTCAAAATTCTCTTTTCATTAGACATTATATTTCAGTGGTTTAAAAGTGTATGTGAGGGACTTCCCTGGTGGCGCAGTGGTTAGGAGTCTGCCTGCCACTGCGGGGGACGCGGGTTCGAGCCCTGGCCCCGGAGGATCCCACATGCTGCGGAGCAGCTGAGCCCCTGTGCCACAACTGCTGAGCAGCCCCTGCTCGCCATAACTAGAGAAAGCCCGCACATAGCAACGAAGACCCAATGCAGCCAAGGATAAATAAATAAAAATAAATTAAAAAAAAAAAAGTGTATGTGAGAAGCAGCTTTGGAACAAGACAAGTCTGCCTCAACTTCTAGCTCTAACACTTACTAGCTATGAGACCTTAGCCATAGCTAAGCTAAATGTGTCATTTTCCACTTTACAAAAGCTCTCTCATACATGTCCTAAACCACATTTTGCTTAATTTTGTGCCACTTGGCCTGATTAGAAAAACAGTTTTGTTACATTTTTCTTAAAATCTTTTTTTTTGGGGGGGAGCACACCATGCAGCTTGTGGGACCAGGGATTGAACCTGGGCCCAGCAGTGAAAGCCCAGAATCCTAACCACTAGGTCACCAGAGAACTCCCTGATTGATTTTTTTTTTAATACCTTAAGTATATACTATTTTTATTTGTCAATTATACCTCAATAAAAGGAAGCGTTTTTTTTTTTTTTTGCTGTACACAGGCCTCTCACTGTTGTGGCCTCTCCCGTTGCGGAGCACAGGCTCCGGACGCGCAGGCTCAGCGGCCATGGCTCACGGGCCCAGCCACTCCGCGGCATGTGGGATCCTCCCGGACCAGGGCTACGAACCCGCGTCCCCTGCATCGGCAGGCAGACTCTCAACCACTGCGCCACGAGGGAGGCCCAAGGAAGCTTTCTGACTTGACTTTTTTGGTATGAATAGTTTTACATAGGATGTATTTTTGTTCTATTTTCACCATTAAATTGTAATTGCCTAGAAAGCCAGAACAGCAAAATAAATACCTTTTGTATAGCAGTGTTTGAACTATTTCCAGCCCCACCAGCAATTTTACCAAGATATGAACATCAGAAAACTCACCTCTAGGCAGGATCCTACCATGCTTAGAATGAATATAGGCTTCAAACAATACTCTGTTTCTTTGACTTTAATAATTAATGCATACCCCCCAAAAGTCTACATTTATCCACTAATCCACATTTAGTCAATTCCTCAGTATTCAAAATTATAATTAAAATAACTACCTAAAAGAAAAGGGAGACCTTTGGGGCAATGTCTAAAATATCTCAATGTATTATATCAAAACGACAAATTTACAAGCAATTCATAGCATTATTCCATCATTTATAGGGGACACCTTTCTTTTTTATTTCAAAGGCTAAGTCACAAAAAATTCAAATCCAACACAGAAAGAGACTGCTCACCTCTGGAGATTTCTGTATGTTCTGGAATACAGCATAGGCAATAAGTGAACTTGAACCTATAACACTGGCAGAGATAAAAGACTATCATTAAACAGGACAATTGGGGCTCCTTTGTTTTTGCTACTTTTTTTTACAGCTTTATTGACATATAATTGATGTAAAATAAACTGCACAAATGTTTTAAAAATATGGAATGCTTCACGAATTTGTGTGTCATCCTTAAGCAGAGGCTATGCTAATCTTCTCTGTATCATTACAATTTTTAGTATATGTGCTACTAAAGTGAGCACTTCACAACTGATTTTGCAAATCAATCCTGTTGACCAAATTGTCCTTTGATTTTCAGATGTTACCCTTCAATCTGTTTTTTTTGTTATTATTGTTGTTGATGTTATTACATTTTATTAATCAGATAATGTCAACATGGTAAAGAACAGCATTTCTAACTAATGAGTAAAAGCAAATCCCCAGGGAAAAAATATATAGAGAGACACTTCAGAATTCTCCAGTTTTGCTTGTCTCCAGTTTTGCTAGTTGTACTAGTTCAAACAGGCACATTACATGAGGTTAAATAAACTTACCTCAGAGTAGCCATAACAAACTGTATCCACTGTATTGCAGGAAATAACTAAATAAAAGAGAAAGTAAGAATAAAATTAAGCCTTTTAAATTTAATATTCAACCTTTCTCTAATTTCACTGTTTGTTAACTATCTGTGCAAAGCACAAACTCTTCAGTGCCTAATCAAAACACACTACAAGTCTGAGAATGAGTAAAAAGGGTGAATAGGCCCCTGGAAAGCCAGGGTGGCTCCTTTCTTCCTCCCTTATTGCTACATTGCTGGGAAACAGTAAGATAAAAAGAACTGACAGGTGGATAGAAAATGACTGAAGGAAAAAAAGACAGTTGTATGAGAAAATTAATAAAGGGAAGAATAAAATGGAAAAGAGGTAGAAAAAGTTAAATTTTAAGAGAGAACAGACAGATATGTGGAAAGAATGGGTAACAGTAAAGGCAAACAAATACTAAATAAAGTTAACTGACAGAGAGCTAGACAGACAGAAAAAACAGAATAGTAAGCAACAGGGGAAAAGGAAGAAGAAAAGTTAGTATGGAAAGAGATGCTGTGAGTGAAAAATACAGAACAGGGAGGAAGGAAGGGGGATCGAAAAACGAAGAGAGGGGCTGCTTCTAGTCTCACCAAGTTCCAATTATCCTCCAAAATGCTAGCCTCCAGTAGGCAGGCCATACGGACTTCAGCCTCAGCTAAATTCAAGCAGCCTGATCCTTCCTGGTCAGGTTCTGAATCCCAAGCAGTAAACAGGTAGCTCCACCCTTAACCCAGCTGGGCTCCTCCCTACCCAATCCTGCCCCGAATCTTGAGGGCAAGGAGAGAAAGTAGCGACAAGTGGAGGAGAAAGCCAAGCAGAAAGAACAAAAATAGAAAGAGCAGGTGACAAGGAAACAAAGTTCTAAAAAGCATTAGGAATTGTAAAAAGGGGCAAGAGGTAGGACTAATAAAAAGTACAGAGAATGAGTTACCATGAAAAGGTAAATAGAGCTGCAAGAGAGAAATAGAATAGAAAAAAGGGAGAGAAAAATAGGGAAGAAGGGAGGTCTGTTTGAAACCTGTCCTGTTTAGGGACAGAAGCCTGTGTTGGGGAAGACAGACTATATATTTACTCAATCAGTAAGTTTTTAGTAATATCTGGAAAAGGTGTGAAGAGAAAGCGTTATTAATGTCTCATAATACGAATGTTTTCTTAAATATTCTGTACCAAAATTCCCACCATAAATATAATAAATGTAATATTATATATTTGTAATATTATATTTGTAGTAATATTACATTTATAAATGTAAATATATTACTAAATTATACAATTCATTGAATATGCTTATGTTTATATATCAACTTTGTGTAAAATGCTGTGTTATGTTAAATATAAAGACAAAAAAGATCAGACCCAGACTTCCAGGAGCTTATAATATAGTAGGAAAAACAGCTTGAATACCAAATCTCAAATAATCTGTACACAAAAATAATATACACTGATTGGCATTTGAACATTATTTGGAAGAACTGATAAAATTTGGACAAAAACTGGGGGAAGGAGAAAGCAGAAGGAAGAAGGTTTCATTTACATAACCATTTATCTTTCATCTAACCATACACTCATACATTTTACAAATATTTATTGATAACATAAATTAGATCATTTGCATGGCTTGAGTAATTTAAATATATTATTCATTTATTCATATGAAATTAAGAATATCATGTGCAGTGGAATACAGGACATTGTTAAGTAGAGGTAGGCTCTAATCACTTTGCTTACATTATTAGATAAACAAATTAAAATACCAGTATATTTCTGGATCAGAAATCCCTACCATAAAATCTTAGGGAGTCTTTTGAGGCCTCTAATCATGTGTCTATCTAATAAGGGTGAGGGGACTAATGACAGTCTCACCAAGTGATAAGAGAATGCTTTTGGACAAAGGACTCTTGTCTCAGTCAAGAACAAATCTCAGATTGTTCAGAGAACAACCATAGCAAATCAGTCTGCTGCTCTTGACAAGAGAACTTTTCTCTTTTGGCATCTATTCTAAAATGTCTTATGCCACCAACCAACATTTGGGGGTTTACTTTTCTATTTTTCTCTCTAAATTAAGCCCCTCCCTTCTGTATATTTAGCACTGTTCCCCTTTGAAGTGTCTTTGGAATCATAATTCTCCCATTTCCTTTTCTACAAGGGCTAATCCAAGCCCAAATGATGAACTGGGTGAAATTTATTTTCAGTTTTGTCTTTTCTTTTTACTTAGCTCCTTAGCAAGCTCAAACACATCTCAGTTCTCAATGTAATGGGCTACTACTATATATTACATATCAATTTCAGTTAACAGATATTCATTAAACTTCTACCATGAGCAAGTTACTGCAGTGGATACAAAGTCAAGAAAAACACCTACGTAGTAAAGTATTTTAATTTAAGTAAAAATAGTACTTAAAGAAAATTTCTAGTAATAATAGCTACCAATTATCAAGTGCTTTCTCTGTAAGCATTTTAATCCTCAACACAACCTTTGAGGTAAGAAGTATTATTCTTATTTAACAGATGAAGAAACTGAGGCTTAAAAAAGTTGTGTCATTTTCCCTCTGGTTACAGAATTATCAAGTGGTAACACCAACATTCAAACTCAGTCAGTCTGATCATAGTTCTCACTCTTAACACATACAGTACTCTTAACAGGAAACTGGTCAATGGGAAAACAGGGAAAGGTAATTTAAAAAATTAATGGGACATCAAAAGAATTATTAGGCAATTGCTTCTTAGATATGACAACAAAAGCACAAACAACAAAAGAAAAAAATAGATAAGTTGGTCTTCTTCAAAATTAGAAACTTTACTGCTTCAAAGGATACCATTAAGAAAGTAAAAAAGACAACCCGCAGAATAGGAGAAAGTATTTGTAAACCATATATCTAATAAGGGGCTTTTATGTAGAATATATAAAGAATTCCTACAACTCAATAACACAACCCAATTTAAAAATGGGCAAAGGTTTGTTTTTTCGTTTTTTGTTTTTTTGGCTGCACCTCACGGCTTGTGGGATCTTAGCTCCCCAACCAGGGATCGAACCCGGGCCCTGGCAGTGAAAGCATCAAACCCTAACCACTGGACTGCAAGGGAATTCTCGGGCAAAGGTTTTAAATTAGAGATTTCTCCCCAAAATGATACGAATAATTAATACACATGAAAAGATGATCAACATCATAAGCCACCAGGGAAATACAAATTAAAATCACGAGATGACATTTCACACCTACTAGGATGGCTATAATAAAAAGACAATAGCAAGTGAATGTTGAGAAATAGGAAACCTCATACACTGCTGTGGAAATATAACATATTGCAGCCACTGGTCAGGGAACTAAGATCCCACATGCTGCGGGGCAACTAAGTCCATGCGCCACAACTACTGAGCTTGTGCGCCTCAACTACAGAGCCCACGTGCTCTGGAGCCTGCGCCACAACTAGAGAAGAGAAAACCCGCACACCACAACTCGAGAGAAGCCAGCGTGCCGCAACAAACAGCTCACATGTCGCAATGAGCGCCACAACGAAAGATCCCACATGCTGCAAGGAAGATCCCACGTACCGCAACAAAGATCCAACGCAGCCAAATAAATTAATTAATTAATTAATTTTTAAAAATGTCCCAAACAGGCAGTTTACAGTGACAGAAAGTAGATTAGTGTTGCCTAGAGCTAGAAAGGTAGTTTGGGAGGGAATGGGGAGTGACTGCTAATGGGCACAGGCTTTCTTTTTAGGATAATAAAAATATTCTAAAATTAGATAATGGTGCTGGTTGTACAATTCTACGAATATACTGGAAACCACTGAATTGTACACTTTAAAAGGATGAATTGTACGGTACGTAAATTATATCTTAATAAAGCTGTTATCCAAAAAAATGACGTTTGGGACAAAAGCAAGGAAGGATATATCCCATTGCTGAAACTCATGGTATAGTGATTAATGGATAACATGTTTCTTTCTCTCCTACTGAAAAGAATAATATTTAGAATAAAAAGTGTAAAACATTGTAAGAGGGAACTGAAGATAAAGATTGTAAGAGAGCATCTGACTGCTCTAAATGAATACAGTACTCCTGGCCTGGACAAATTACACTCCAGGGCTTTGGTAAAACTTGCAGGTTAACCCAATAAACCATTGAATGAAATCTGAGAGTTCATGTAAAACTGGAAAAATTGCTAGAAATTGTAGAAATTGCTAGAAGTTGTAGAAATTGTAGAAAGCTGTTGATATCTAAAAATTTTTTATAAGGAGAAAGGATAGTAGAATCTGCAAAGATCTTAGTATTTATCTCAGACAAGATTCTAGAATGAACTATCCAAAAGATGTGTTTTTATCAATTTATTTATCATTGGCTACATTGGGCCTTTGTTGTTGGGTCTTACTTGCTGCACACGGGCTTTCTCTAGTTGTGGCAAGTGGGGGCTACTCTTCGATGCAGTGCACAGGTTTCTCATTGCAGTGGCTTCTCTTGTTGCAGAGCTTGGGCTCTAGGCGTGCGGGCTTCAGAAGTTGTGGCACATGGGCTCTGTAGTTGTGGCTTGCGGGCTCTAGAGCACAGGCTCAACAGTTGTGGCACACGGGCTTAGTTGCTCCACAGCATTTCGGATCTTCCTGGACCAGGGCTCAAACCCGTGTCCCCTGCATTGGCAGGCAGATTCTTAACCACTGTGCCACCAGGGAAGTCCCAAGATGTGTTTTTAAAGAATTAGAAAAAAGTAACCATTAATTCAACATGGATTTATAAAAAAAATCATGCCAGACTAACCCCATTCTCTTTTTGGACAGAATTACTAGACACAGTGTATACGGTATTTTGACAAAACATTTTGTGAGAAATTTCATGATATAAAAATACGAAAATATATTGGGAATTCCCTGGTGGTCCAGTGGTTGGGACTCAGCACTTTCACTACTGGGGCCCAGATTCGATTCCTGGTCGGGGAACTAGGATCCCGTAGGCCGAGCAGTGTGGCCAAAAGAAAAAAAGAAAGAAAGAAAAGAAAAGAAAATGTAGACCAAGTAGAAGCACAATTAAGGGCATTTCTAAATAAACCTAAGGTAGTGCTAACTAATTGATAAATATCAACTTAAAAATGGCTTCTAAAAAAAAAATGGCTTTTAGTGGAGTGAACCAGAATTCTGACTTGACACTGTTCTGTAAAACATTTTCATCAATAACTTGAAAGAAAATACAGTGAGCATATTTATCAAATATGTGTGTTACTTATCTATTGCATCATAACAAATGTCCACAAATTTAGCAGCTTAAAACACACGTATTATCTCACAGCATCTGTGAGTTAGGAGTTCAAGAATAGCTTAGTTGGGTCTTCTGCTTCAGTGTCTCTCACAAGGTTATGACCAAGATGTTGACCAGGGCTGGGTCTCGTCTGAAGGCTCAAATGGAGAAGGATCTGCTTCCAAGTTCATACAGTTGTTGGCCTAATTCAGTTCCTTGAGGGTTGTGGGCCTGAGGGCCTCAGTTCCTAACTAACTCTTGGTGCAAGGCTACACTCAGGTCTTTGCCATGTGGACTTCTGCAAGATGACCTCCTAGCGACATGGAAGTCTCAATCTTATGTAAGCAAATGACTGAAGTGACATCCCATCACCTTTCCTGTATTCTATTCATCATAGATCTTGCCAACACTCAAGGGGAGAGGATTACACAACAGTGTGAATACCAAGAGGCAGGCATCATTGGGGGCTATCTTAGTGTCTGCCCACCACTGTGTGTTTATCCAACATGTCAAATACTTTTCCAATTCAGATAATTTGCAATAGCTCTTCCCTCTCTGGAATGCTCTTCCCCCAGATAATCACATGACTAGCTCCTTCTCATCCTTCAAGCATCAGGTCAAATGTCGTCACCTCAGAGATGGAACATTTATTTAAATTCCAAAATAACTTGTTTGTTTGTGTGCCTATTTCTCCTTACTAGACTGTAACTTCCTTGGGGCCAGGCAACTTATCTGTCTCATTAACCTCAATATCTCTAGTGCCTAAAAGTGACTAAAATAGGCATTCAGTATTTATTGAATGAATGTACCAAAGTTGTGAGGGATAGATCTTATACTTTAGAATAATGAGTTTTATTTAATAATGTAATAATATAAAAGTTAATAGAAATAAATGCAACTATACTGCACTTGGGTCTAAAATATCAACTGGACAGAGATTAGGATGAAATGGTAACCCAATCCCATTTACCATCACATCAAAAAGAATAAAATACCTAGGAATAAACCTATCTAAGGAGGCAAATGACTTGTACTCTGAAAACTAAGACACTGATGAAAGATATCGAAGATGATACAAACAGATGGAAAGTTGTACCATGTTCTTGGATTGCAGGAATCAATACTGTTAAAATAAGCATACTACCCAAGGCAATCTACAGATTCAGTGCAATCCCTATCAAATTACCAATGGCATTTTTCACAGAACTAGAACAAATTTTTTTTAATTTGTATGGAAATACAAAAGACCCCAAATAGCCAAAACAATCTTGAGAAAGAAAAACTAAGCTGGAGGAATCATGCTCCCTGACTTCAGACTATATTACAAAGCTACCATCATCAAAACAATATGGAACAAAAAAGACACACTGATCAATGGAACAGGACACAAAGACCAGAAATAAACGCATGCACTTATGGGCAATTAATCTATGACAAAGGAGGCAAGAATATACAATGGAGAAAAGACAGTTTCTTCAATAAGTGGTGTTGGGAAAACTGGACAGCTACATGTAAATCAATGAAATTAGAATATTCTCTAACACCATACACAAAAGTAAATTCAAAATGGATTAAAGACCTAAATGTAAGACTAGATACTACAAATGCTGGAGACAGTGTGGAGGAAAAGGAATCTTCCTACACTGTTGGTGGGAATGTAAATTGGTGCAGCCACTATGGGGAACAGTATGGAGGTTCCTTAAAAAACTAAAAATAGAGTTACCATATGATCTAGGAATTCCACTCCTGGGCACATATCCAGAGAAAACTCTAATTCGAAAAGATACATGTACCACAATGTTCATAGCAGTGCTGTTTACAATAGTCAAGACATGGAAGCAACCTAAATGTTCATCAAGGGATGAATGGATAAAGAAGATGTGGTATATGTATACAATGGAGTATTAGCCATAAAAAAGAATGAAATAATGCCATTTGCAGCAACATAGATGGACCTAGAGACTATCACACTAAGTGAAGTCAGACAAAGACAAATATATGATACCACTTATATATGAAATCTCAAAAAATGATACAGGGACTTCCCTGGCGGTCCAGTGGTTAAGACTCCATGCATCCACTGCAGGGGGCATGGGTTTAATCCCTGGTTGCGGACTAAGATCCCACATGACGTGACGTGCAGCCAAAAAAAAAAAAAAAAATACAAATGAATTTATTTACGAAACAGAATTACACAGACATAGAAAACAAATTTATGGTTACCAAAGTAGAGAGAGGGGAGAGGGATAAATTAGGAGTTTGGGATTAACATATACACACTACTATATATAAAATAGGTAAACAACAATGTCCTACTGTATAGCACAGGGAACTATATTTAATATCCTGTAATAATCTATAATGGGAAAGAATCTGAAAAAGAATCACTTTGTTGTATACCTGAAACTAACACAACATTGTAAATCAACTATACTTCAATAAGAAGAGAGCAAAATTTTTTTAGAAAAGAAAAAGTTAGCAACATTTTACTTTAAAAATCTAGAGTCATTCTATCCAATAAATATGTAATGTGAGCCATATATGTAACTTAAAAGTTTCTAAAAAACTTTTAAAAAAGTAAACAGAAACAGGTAAAATTAATTTTAATAATATATTTTATTAACCCAAATATTTAAAATTTTGTCATTTCAACATATAATCAATATAAAAATCACTGCAATATTTCACTTTCTTAATTTTGTACTTTGTAATTCAGGGTGTATTTTACACTTATGTCTCAATTCCTGTTAGCCACATTTCAAGAGCTCAGTAGCTACATGTAAATTTATTTATTTATTTATTTATTTATGCATTGGGTCTTCATTTCTGTGCACAGCCCTCCTCTAGTTGTGGCGAGCGGGGGCTACTCTTTGTTGCGGTGCGCAGGCTTCTCATTGTGGTGGCTCCTTTTGTGGCAGACCACAGGCTCTAGGCCCGTGGGTTTCAGTATTTGTGGCATGTGGGCTCAGTAGTTGTGGCTCACAGGCTCTAGAGCACAGGCTCAGTAGTGGCACATGGGCTTAGCTGCTCCGCGGCAGCTAAGATCCTGGGAAGATCCTGGGATCTTCCTGGACCACGGCTTGACCCATGTCCACTGCATTGGCAGGCAGGTTCTTAACCACTGTGCCACCAGGAAAGTCCTACATGTAATATTATAAGTGGCATTTTTATTTACAACTAGGTTGTAGAGGCTCTTGCATTTGAATTTTATCCTGCAGAGGTGCCGTTATAAACTTTTGAGCAAATAAATGACATGACATAATTACCATATAACTCGTCCTTAGTGAGTATGTAGTATATGCCAGGCCCTATTCTAAATGCTTCCTATACATTAATTTAATCCATTCACAATCCTATGAAGCAAGTATTATTATTATCCTTTTACATGATACTATCATGAGTAACATGTTGGCAGTGTGCAGGATAGATTAAAAAGGGAAGAGACTGGCAAGAATTAGGTTATTTTTATTTACTTATTTACATCCCACTTTGACCTAGATAGTATTTCAGGTGGCTTATGACAGTGTATAAGATAAGACAAAACAACATGAATTGAACATGGGACAAAAGGAGAAAGAAAAACATCTCTGCTGAAATGATCTGATCCCTGGATGTTAAAATCTCTATGCATTTTTTTAATGTTACTTTATTGAAAAAACAATATTGAAATAAGAGAAATCTAAAGTAAAAAGTTTGCTGCAATCTCATCTAGTCAAAATGAGTTTTACTTTTGTTACTTTAAGTCTTTGTCCTTATGCATATTCAATTTTTACATGTTTGTAGCAATTCTATAGCTAGTATTTTATATTCTACATTTTTGCTCAACATTATTCCATAATAACCTTTTTTCCTTTTATTAGAGTCTTATTTTCTTTCTCTCCACTCCCCTGAACTGTAACCAATGCAAAAAGCCTGGTATATTTCTCTACATCATTCTCTGTTCTTATTAAAACACACCCAAATATATATATACACATATATATATATACTTCTATACACACACACACACACACATATACAGAGGTTGTTGCAGTGGTATGGTAGGTTTTTTAAAATGGGATCATATATTTCTGTATACATTGCTGTTCTCACCTGTTATTTCAAGGATATCTCTCCACTTTAATATAAATAGTTCTAATCAATTTTGATAGCTGTATAGTATTCCACATAAGAAAATTTATCCAACAATTCCTCTCGTGATGGACATGTAGCCTTTTTTCAGGTTTTGTTTTTAATTTCCTTTATTTATTTTTCATTCTGCAAACAATTCTGTGGTAAACATCCCTACATCCCCGCATATATAATCTCCTTCTTTGCTGATGTTTTTATTACTAAAAGACAGATTCCAGAATGGAACTCTTTTTGTTCCTCAAGTATTTCAAGCTCTTTTTCATTCTGTATTATTTTATTGGTCACACCATGCAGCTTGGGGGATCTTAGTTCCCCCACTACAGATCGAATCCAGGCCCCCAGCAGTGGAACCACAGAGTCCTAACCACTGGACCGCCAGGGAATTCCCTCTTTCTCATTCTAGAACCTTTGCACATACTAGGTTTTTTTCCTAAAATGCTTCCTAACATAGTAATGTGTAATTTAAATTTATTTATATAATTATTTAATGTTTGTTTCATCAATCAAGGGTAAGTTCCTTGAGAGCTGAATCCCATTCATGCTTTAGGTCTTATATCAGCTCAAATATAATTGTTTGTAGAGGTTTTCCATGCACCTCAATGCAAATTTATTCCCCCTATCATATTCTTTCATAAGCCCTCAACTTTTCTTTCTTAGAAATCATCACAATTTGTAATTATATATTTATTTGTATACTTATTTAATGTTGGTCTCTCCTCTAGGACTGCAGAGAGCACATCTATTTTGTTCACCAGTGTAACCCTTGCCTCCAGAAGTGTATGTGGTGTGTAAAAGATGTTCAGTAAATAGTTATTAAACATTGAAAGCTTCTTGGGACTTCCCTGGTGGTCCAGTGGTTAAGAATCTGCCTTCCAATGCAGGGGACACAAGTTCGATCTGTGCTTGGGGAACTAAGATCCCACACGCCATGGGGCAACTAAGCCCGCTCACCGCAACTACTGAGCCCGCACGCCACAACCAGAGAGCCTGAGCGCTCTGAAGCCCACACGCCGGAACTAGAGAGAAGCCCACAAGCGGCGATGAAGAGCCCGCATGCTGCAACAAAAGACCCCACGTGCCGCAACTGAGACCCAATACAGCCAAATAAATAAATAAAATATATTTTTAATTGGTATGATGTGAATAATCCTGCTATTAAAAAATATTGAAAGCTTCTTAAAGGAGGATGGGCTTGGAGAAAATCATACTGTGGAGTAAATTTTCCTTCTATAACAATTTTTTAATGTGAAATCTGCTTTAAGTGTTCATTAAGACATCTATGTCAAAAAAACTAGTGTTAATATCACCAAAACCTTGCAGGGGAAAAGCAATTAGCTCTAAGGGATGGGATAGCTCCAAAGTACAATATGTGATCTAAGAAGGGAATGCAGCAAGGACCAGTGGAATTTTGAGAGACAGCTATGGAATAGTTCCTCTTTCATTGACTTGATTCATTTATTCACAGCACAAGAATGTACTGAGCATCTACCATGTGCCAGACACTGTTCTAGGTGCTGGGGATATAACAGTGAACCAAAAAGACAAAACAAAAATAAAAACAAAAACAAACCCATCCCTCACGGGAAACAGATACTTAGAAAAATAAGCAGGGACTTCCTTAAGTGGTCCAGTGGTTAAGAATCCGCCTTCCAACGCAGGGGACGCAGGTTCAATCCCTGGTCGGGGAACTAAGATCCCACATGCCGTGGGACAACTAAGCCCATGCGCTCTGGAGCCCGTGCACCACAACTAGAGAGCGCATGCGCCAAAACTACTGACCCGCATGCCCTGGAGCCCACAGCCCACAACTAGACAGAAGCCCGCACGCCGCAACGAAGAACCCACGTACCGCCACGAAAGATCCCGTGTGCCACAACTAAGACCCAATGCAACCAAATTAATTAATTTTAAAAAAGAAAATAAGCAAATTATACAGTATGTTAAGCTGAAGAGTGCTATGGAGAAAATAATAACAGAGAGAAGGGAGATGGAAAGCAGGAAGGTATCAGGGAGGAGCAATTTTTTTTTAAGTATGGTCAGGGTAGATCTTAGGAAGCTGACATTGGGTCAAAGACTTGAAGGAAATGAAGGAGCCGGCCATATGAATATCTTGAAGAAAAGTGTTCTAGAGGGAGAAAGCCAGCACAAAGGCTCTGAGGCAGGAACATGCCTTGTGTATATGAGAAATAAAAGATGTCAGTGCGACTGGGGGCTCACCAGCTTGATGATGTTAGAAAAAAAGATGGGAGAATTTATGTATTAGTTGTCTTAGCAGACCATGCCATTTTCCTTCTCCCTTACTCCAGTTGCTACATTGAGTCATATGCACACTCAAGTAACATACCTTGTCATCTCCTCCTTCCTACCTCACCCAGGTGAGCCTTTTGATTTTCCACAACAGAGTCAAGTGTGGGATTTTATGACTTCCTAAATATGGAGAGTTTTACTTGGCTTATTTGTGTAGATTGTTGTTGTCAAGGTCCTGAAGCCAAGAATCTAATTATACCATGAGGTAACTGACTGGGACCAGGGCACTATTAAAAGGCAGCATTAAGATAATTACTGCACTTTTGCAATTCATAACAAAAGTACCAATATTTCCCTTCCCTCTCCAACCAATCCACCTCTTGCACTTTTCTCAAAACCTACTTCTAAACTAATCATGACTAAAAAGTCACTCCTGATCAATCATAGTAACTACTGTAGATGTACTCAATGCATTTATATACTCAGAAGTGGATACTAGCTCCTTATTGACTACAGGACAAAATAGCAATTTCCTAATTTGATTTTCAAGATTCTCCCCTACCTGGGCTTAAAACTGTCTTACTATCTACTGTTTTGAGAACTCCCTCAAGCAAGCCGGTCATTCCCCAAAACATCATGCTCATTTCCACTTCTGCTCTTTTTTCACTTGTTCTCCACCTAAAATGTTCTCCGTTTCCACCTCCTACATGAAGCTTTCTTTAACCACCTTAGCTCACAGTAATTATCCCTTCTTCTAACTTCTATTCATTTGTCTATGTGGTGCATTTTCTTTAATAATTTATTAGGGCAAACTCAAAATAAATTTTTCTGAACCTTCCCAACACACACACACACTGGACTCTCTCAAAATTTCTATCTAAACTGGCTGCCCAGGATTGGCGATTATCTTTGATGACTACTTTATACATACATACATACCTACACACACATTTATTGGACACATGCAATGGTTAACTTGGTGCTAAGCCCCTTATAATGCATTATATAATTTATTCTCTTACAAGCATATCCATTTGTTCAAGTCTTGTGAATTCTACCCTATAAAAGTTTCTCAATTCCAACCTCACCTTTTCATCTTTCTATTAGGTCCTATTACAGGACCTTAATCTCTCCCACCAAGACTATTGCAGTGAACCTCCCTGACCTCAGCTTTCTCCATTCCAATGCATCCCTTTTATTCCCGAGTGACAGCAAATCTAACGTCACTCTCCTAGCTACAGCCTCTGGTGGCTCCAAACCCTTTAGCTTGATAAGACCCTTTACAACGTGCCCATTTAACTTTACAGATTCATCATGCTTTCCCCCTTGCTAGAAATATCCTTTGGTGTTTGCCCTGCAAACACCTCCTCTTCTCTCAAGATCCAGTTCAAAAGTCATCTCCCGTCTATAACTTTCCCTGACATTCCTGAGCAGGGCTGACTGAATCTCCATTTGTGCTTTCACGAGACTGTAATATAGTCTTATTTTCTACCGATTACACTATAATGGTTATATTGCTCTTCCCACGTCTCCTTCCACCACTGAGTTTGTTCAGTACACTGCTATCTCTTTCCTCTTGACTCTGTATTACCGCAGGCAAAAACCAGGATCTGGTGTAAACTATCCTGAACAAACACCTGTTGAAGAGAATTACTAGGATTTAAAAAAAAAATATCTTCAGGGCTTCCCTGGCGGCGCAGTGGTTGGGAGTCTGCCTTTCGATGCAGGGGATGCGGGTTCGTGCCCCCCGGACCCCACATGCCGCGGGGCGGCTGGGCCCGTGAGCCATGGCCGCTGGGCCTGCGCGTCTGGAGCCTGTGCTCCGCGGCGGGAGAGGCCGCAGCGGTGAGAGGCCCGCGTACTGCAAAAAAAAAAAAAAATCTTCAGAGAGCCCAGGACACAGCTCGACGGGTACTCAGCTTTCAGGGAAGCCTGTTTTTATAGGAGCCTGGAGCCTCCCTGGTGAGGCACTCACCACAGAGTAGGTCTCATATCGGACTGGGAAGCGGCAGGAGTGGCCCTGACTGCCATACTGACGAATAGCTGAGTCTCACTTACCACCTCGGGTCGTGGCTAAGGGAGGGAGAGGAGTATGACTGAGGGGTAGTAGCACAGTCAGACTGACAGACTAACCGAAGGTAGCAACAGGTCCCAACCGACTGCCTGACGGACCAAAGGCAGGAAGAAATGACGGCTGGCCTCGTCATCTTCGAAAAAGAGGATAGCCATCGAAGAGCTGCAAGGACGCCAAGCACGCGCTTCACGCCGCGGCTCACGCGGAGAAGGACGGGAAAAGAGCAGGCTGGTAGCAAGCCTCGCTGAGTGCGCGTGCGCGGCAGTCTCTCCTTCCTCCTCTTCTTCCTCCCCTCCCCCAGCCTCCCCGGCACTGCCGTCCAACCCCCACACTGCCACGCGGCCAGGCCCGCTCTCCCTAGGCCTGCTGGGGCTTCGCCGAGTGCGCACGCGCGGCAGCTCCATTTCCCCGCCCCTCACGTGGCTCCTCCCTCTCACCACGCCGGCCTGGCTGTACACGTGAGCGCACCCGTGCCCGCCTTCCTAGCCACGTGACTCCCGGCTCCGCGCTTGCTCCACTACAGCCTTCCTATCCCTTACTGCCAGAATCCGGCGTTATGGCTGCCGCCGTTCCCCGCGCCGCTTCTCTCTCCCAATTGTTTCCCCTTCTCCTGTTCCTCCTGCTCCTCTCTGCTCCGCAAGGAGGCAGCGGCCTGCACACCAAGGGCGCCCTTCCCCTGGATACAATCACTTTCTACAAGGTAACGGGGCGGGGGACATCGCGCACAGGTGCAGCCAGACTGCCCAGGGGAGCGCGCATCCGTGGGGGACACAGGGGACAGAGAGCTGGCAGGAGGTGGTCTGTAGCGACAATCCCGTGACTTCCCACCGTCCTGTAGGACTGGTGGAATCTGGGCCGAGGCCGTATCATGACCATGGAGCATACGTGTTCCAGGGTCCTCGCGCACCTTTGCAGTATTTGCACTTGCTTCCTCTTTTGCAAGAGAACTGCAGAGGTGCAGCCGAGGGAGCCGGGTGCCTCTTCCCGTCGCATATGGGAAGAGGGCGGTGCCGGGCGAGATCCAATCCTCAAATCCCAAGTAGGAGACTCGGAGGGCGGTACTAGGCGGACGCCACCCGTCTGTGGTGGGGCAAGGTTGGAAACGGGGCTCGTTAGCCTGCGTTTCAGCGCCCCTCTCCCTTTGGCTTGGCTTGGATTGCAGCCACTGTCCAGATATTCTGCGTCTCCTTAAAAAGTGCTAGGGTTAAGAATAAGCTTCGGTTCAACCACCCTACAGTGAGTGTCTTGGGCCTGGTGACAAATCAAATCGGGTCGAGACATGGAAGGAAGGATTCGCCTCTACCCCCGCCTTCATATTTACAGAATTGGGGTCTTGGCCTCGGTAAATGGACGTTGGAAATATTGAAGGCTGAATGCAGTCCCAATCCCTTAATTTTACACCCACTGGCACCTTTTTAACTTCGCCCATGAGATGGGCAATCTAAGTGTTGAGATTTATTAATTTATTTTCTTAATTTGTACCCACTGCTGGGAAGTGAACCAAGAAGTGAAACCAAGAAGTGGAGCTCTAAATCTCTAAATCTATCTCAAGTGGTTTAACTACTCTTCGTATTTTCAAAAGGGTTCCTTGTGAGTTGGCACCTGTGGCTCATTGAATGCAAAGTTTCAAGAATTTAAAACTTTGCTGGTTGTCAGGCACACACCCCACAGCACCCTTTGCTTTAGGGGGCTTTCCTGGCAAAGTGACACCCCTGCCACCCAACATGGATATGGGGTAACATCACAGACCACATGTGACTTAGAGGGAAACTGCACTGTAACAGTAGTAGTATTTCCTAATCAATTGGTGTGCTTCCATCTTTACAGCTACCACCCTAGTCTAGGCTATGGTTATGTAGCCTCCTCACTAGCCTCCCTGTTTTCACTCTGGAGCCTCTCAGTCCAGTAGCCTAAGTCCTACATGATCTGACCCTTGCTTCCCTCTCCTCTCATCTCCTAATCATTCTCCTCTTTGTGCCCTCTGCTCCAACCACATATGCCGTGCCCTCTGTCCTTTGGCTGTTCCTAGCTCAGTACTGCCTTAGGCCCTTTGTACTGGCAGTTCTTTGTGACTAGAACATTCTTTGCCCAATCTTTGAAAGGCTGGTTGCTCCTCGTTGTTCAGGCTTGGGTTAAATGTTACCTTCTCAGATTTCCCCCTCCCCCAGTCTAAAGTGCCAGTCACATTACCCTGTTTGATTTCTCTGTAGAGCACTCATCACTGATTTTTTTTTCTTGTCTAGTGTATTGTGTCCCACACTAGGATATTATATGCTTGTGAAGAACTACCTTGTGTATCTTGTTCACTGATCATCTGCACAACCTAGGAGGTTACCTGTTACATAGAAGATGCTCAATAATAATTTGTCGAATGAATGAACAAATGTTTTCTCCAGTCCCTTTCTAAATCTCACTCTCTTCCTTCACTATTGAACAAAAGGGGAGCTTCCTAGGGTTACCATATCCAGGAGACTTGTTCCGTGCTTTGCCTTTCAGAGATTTCCAGTGTCTTTTTTTGTTTCTTGCCCTTTACCATCACTAAAAATGAGAAACCCTGTCTGTTTTCTTTACTGCTGTGTTCAATTAGAACAGTGCCTGGCACATGTTAGGTCCTCACTACCTTTTTATTGAATGAATGAATGAATAATGAATTCATCTATACATTGAAGAAGCAAGTCAACTAAATGTAGTTTATGGTGGAGCTGATTCCTCAAGGATGAAGAAAGGAGAGACTTCTATTTCTTTCTCTTTTTTTTGGCCGCGCTGTGCCACATGTGGGATCTTAGTTCCCTGACCAGGGATCGAACCCGTGCCCGCTACATTGGAAGCACGGAGTCTTAACCACTGGATCACCAGGAAAGTCCCGAGAGAGATTTCTAAAGCAGTTAAGAGGTACAGGTTGAGTAAAAGAACAAGAAAAAATTAGCTGTGCAAATGTTTGCCATTCAAAACCATTCTGCTGATGGCTAAGAATGGTGAAAATAAAAGATGAAGGCCTCTCAATTCTATTTCAGTGTTACACCACTGTATGATTATTAATATTATTTCATAATATAAATGTAGGCCCCTTGAAGTTAGGTTTTCATGTGTTCTTTTATAAAATTTTCCTGGACATGTAGCATCTGCTATCAAAGCCTGCCCTGGTTTTGTTCATTTATCAGATATTTTCAGAGCATCTGCCACATGTCAGGGCACTGTTGGGCACTAGGGATAATACAGCAGAAAACAGGTCAGAGACGGTCCTTATTCTCATAAATTATATTTTAGTGGAGAGGACCGACAATAAGCAGATAAGGATTTCAGAGAGTGATTAATGCAGTGAAGAAAGTCGAGGGCAGTAGCCTGCTAGAGTATGATGGAAATGAAGCAGAATTAGATGGTATGAGTGGGGAAGGCCTCTCCGTTAGGAGATGACATTTGAACTGAGCTTTGACAACCATGGAAAGAACCAGGGAAAGGGCACTCTAGCCAGCAGAGACAGCAAATGAAAAGGCCCTGAGTGGGAATGTTTGGTGCGTTGAACTGAAATAAGGCCAAATGGGCCAGAGGGATGTGATCTGATTTATATTTTTAAGTCTTCCCTGCTCTTAGACTCCAGAACTCAGAATTTTTGGGGTCAGTGACCACTTAAGGATTACCTGTTCTGGTCCCTTCTCCCTCTTCCCTTGTGTCCTCTGGTACTGTTAAATATTTTTTAAAACCTAAAACGAAATGGACAGCAACCCACAGTAAGAAACAAGGACTAACAAAAACTGGACTGATGTCAGCTTGACTTAATTATGGCAGGGATTGCCTGTGATGAAAAATTAACCCGTAGTGATGACTTTGATTAGAAAAAATAAAAGTTGTAGGAGGAGGGGAGGCAGTACTACCAACCAGAGGCAGCTTATTAGATAAAATCTATGCATTAGGGGCTTCCCTGGTGGTGCAGTGGTTGAGAGTCCGCCTGCCGATGCAGGGGACACGGGTTCATGCCCCGGTCCGGGAATATCCCACATGCCGCAGAGCGGCTGGGCCCGTGAGCCATGGTCGCTGAGCCTGCGCGTCCGGAGCCTGTGCTCCGCATTGGGAGAAACCACGACAGTGAGAGGCCCGCGTACTGCAAAAAAAAAAAAAAAAAGAGTAGAGCAACTGAAAATCTATGCATTGGGTGAAACCATCAAAATGAAGTTTTAGAATTCCTCAATAAGTTAAATACAGAATTGCTATATGACCCTGCAGTTCCACTCCTAGATATATTCCCAAAAGAGATGAAAACAGGTGTTCAAACAAAAACTTGTACACAAATGTTTATAACAGCACTATTCACAAATAACCAAAAGGTGGAAACAACCCAAATGTCCACCTACTGGTGAATGGGTAAACAAAGTATGATATATCCATACAATGGAATATTTGGCCATAAAAAGGAATGAAATACTGATGCATGCTACAACATGAATGAATCTTGAAAACATTATGCTAAGTGAAAGAAACTAGACACAAAAGGTCACTTATTGTATGAGTTCATCAGAATAGACAAATCCATACAGACAGAAAGCAGATTAGTGGTTGCCGGGGGCTGGGGGAAGGAGGATTGGGGAATGACTGCTTAATGGATACGTGGTTCCTTTTCGGGTGATGAAAATGTTCTGGAACTAGATGTTAGTGATGGTTGTGCAACACAGTTAATGTAATAAATCCCTGTGATGTAAATTTTACCATAATTGAAATAGAAGTCTGGATCCTGGCAGTTTAGGTCTTAGAGATCTAACTTCAAGGAAACTAGTTTAGGGAGGGGACATTGTCCCAAGCCTGGCCTCTCAGCAACTTCCTATGAGCCCTGAAATTGCAGAGTGCAAACTCTGGACTCCCTAGCCAGAGCATCCTCCGTGGTGCCAACTCCTTTATAGACGGTTGTTTGGTTTGGCTCAGATTTCTGGTTCATTGCCAGAGAAAGGCCCCTGGGATGATGGGCACGACAGGGGCCAACGTAAAGTGGCTAAGGATGCGTTTCCTTAGCCTTACCAAAAGGGCCACTGGAGGAGAAGGCCTTAGTACATCTATAGCATTGTTTGTTCCAGACAGTTTGATTAGTGTGAGCAACTACTTAATGGGGTACTCAGTAGTAGACACTGTCAAATTGTTAAGTGAATCAATGGGTGAATGAATGAATGAAGGTTAGTATATGAGAGCTTGTCTCCCTTGTGGGCTTGTTTTCCACTCTGTTTCTTAAACAGGGGTCCCTTGGGAAAGGGAATTAGCCCCAGAGGCCCTTGGGAACCCCCACTTGCTCAGCTCTGTATGCCCTCAGGTCATTCCCAAAAGCAAGTTCGTCTTGGTGAAGTTTGACACCCAGTACCCGTACGGTGAGAAGCAGGATGAGTTCAAGCGTCTGGCTGAAAACTCGGCTTCCAGCGATGATCTCTTGGTGGCAGAGGTGGGGATCTCAGGTATGGATAAGTCTGGGATGACTGAGGAGGGCAGAGAGGGAGGAAACTAGGAATTATTTCCCTACTTATAGGGGGAATACCCAGTGCCTTTCTGTCTGAGCCACACATGAGGAGTATAAATGGGGTCATGTCCTCAAGGAGTCTGGTACCCACAGTAAGCTTAGCTTGAGCAGATTCTGCGACCACAGAACCTCAGCTCAGCCTTGCAGGTGCCTGAGGGGAGGGAATTCACCATCCTTCACCCTTCACCCACACTGACATCAAACTTATTGTGAGAGCTTGGAGCTTTCCTTGCAGGGGACTGTAGTCAGAGGGGGGGTGCCTTGCCTCCCAGGGGACAGCGTAGTCAGTTTTTCCATCTTCATGTCAGCTCTTTTGTACCAAAACTATTGGGTTTGGGCTTTAGCTCAAATCCACCAGAGCTGCCACTAAACCAAGGGTAGCTCTCAATGATAGGGACAACTTTAATACATAGTTGCCAACATTTAGTGGTTTTTCAGTCTGTAAAGATGTACACAGACATTGCATTTTTAATCTTCACTTGAACCTCGCCTGAGAAGCGAGATGCATTATCTCCTTTTTATACTTGAGGAAAACTGAAGCTCAAGGAGCTTAAATGATTTGTCTCAGGCTGTGGGGTAGCAAGGGGCTCATGCAGAACTCCTCCTAAGTGTGTATTCTTAGGAGGAATGCAGTAGGTTCTTCCCTCTCTGCTTCCTCCCAGCTGAGATGCCACAGTTCCCTAGTGAGCTCTTGAGTCTGGTCTTGGATAGAGGTAGCTGTCACACTTCTTCAGGGCAGTTGATCAAGTCTAACTCAACTGTGAGTCCACTCCTTTGGGGCTTTAATAATATTAACAATAGCTGACATTTCTGAAATGTTTATTATGTGCCAGGCCACTGTGCTAAGTGTTTTACATGTATGTCATCCTGTGGCAACTCTGTGAAGAAAGTTTTATGACTCCCCAAATGAAGAAACAGATGCTTAGAGTAACTTGCTCAAGATTATAAAGTGCCAGAACTAGGATTGGAACCCCACACTTCCTTTACTACTACCCAGTAATAGGTGGTCTTGGCCATTTCTTCTTGGCCAGGTGTAAGAAACCAGTTATAGCCCTTGGGGCTGCTGCTGCCTTTTGGGAAAGACATAGCAAATACTAACAGCTACCACATATTAAACACTTAACTCTGCCGGGTTAAGTGCACATATCCCCTCATTGGGTCCTCCCAACAGCCCTCAAGTGGTAGGGACTGAGTTCGTTACCTACCACATATTCACTAAGCTCCAGCCAGACTACGCTTTGTAATCCTTAAATATACCCAGCTCTTTCCTGCCTCAGAGCTTTTGCACTTGCAGTCCTTTCTGCCTGAGACACTCTTCCCACAAATTGACGTGTCTGCTATTGATGTCTCTGATATGTCTCCTACATATTCAGGTCCCTCAGTTCATGTCATCTTCACAGGGAGGCCTTCCATGACCGACCGAAGTGGGCCGTCTCACCCAGTCACTGTGTCATATCACCATTTTATTTTCGTCATAGCACTAATCACTTTGGTTCATTTGTTTATTATCTCTCTTCTCACTTTTTGAAGAGTATGAGCTCTTTGAGGTCAGCAAGCTTGATACTCTTAATCACTCTAAATCACAACTAAGTCCCCAGCACTTAGAACAGTCCCTGGCACATAGTGGGCATATAATAAATATGCAGAATTCCTCTTTTTCAGATGAGGAAAATGAAGTTCAGAGAGATTAAAGGATTTGACTAATGCCACATGGCTAGGAAGTAGCAGAGGAGGAATTCAAACAGCCGAGATTCTTCTTCCCCTCAGCTCAGATAGGCTTCACAGCAACCTCCTGCCATACCTTCCTCATGTTTTATTCCTCATTTCTGGTTTCTACTCACAGATTATGGTGACAAGCTGAATATGGAGCTGAGTGAGAAATACAAGCTGGACAAGGAGAACTACCCAGTCTTCTACCTCTTCCGGGATGGGGACTTTGAGAACCCAGTCCTATATAGTGGGGCAGTTAAGGTTGGAGCCATTCAGCGCTGGCTAAAGGGGCATGGGGTTTACCTAGGTATGCCTGGTTGCCTGCCTGCATATGACACCCTTGCTGGAGAGTTCATCAGGGCCTCTGGTATGGAGGCCCGCCAGGCCCTCTTGAAGCAGGGGCAGGACAACCTTGCAAGTGTGAAGGAGGCTGAGAAGAAGTGGGCTGAGCAATACCTTAAGATCATGGGAAAGATCTTAGACCAAGGTGAGGACTTCCCAGCCTCAGAGATGACCCGGATCACCAAGCTGATTGAGAAGAACAAGATGAGTGATGGGAAGAAGGAAGAGCTCCAGAAGAGCCTAAACATTTTGACTGCCTTCCAGAAGAAGGGGGCCGAGAAGCAGGAGCTATGAAGAGGCACTCCAGGGTTTTCAAGGGTTTGGTGGGGTGGGGAGGGGTAAGCTACCTGCTGGCTGTGAGACCCTCCTGGGATATAAGGGAGTGGTAGGAAAAGTGGCACTAAACCAGAAATCTGAGTATGCCCAGATATTGATGCTGGTGTGACTATGCTTGGAACATCGCTGTAACCAGTCTGGTATAGCTGGTACGTTTACTCAGATGGCTTGTGAAATTCCCCCTCAGAAGGAACTGGTGCTATAAAGAAGAGTGTACTGCCCAGGTTTTTGATAGATATAATTCTGATTCAATTAAAGTTTCTGTGTTTTGGTTAAAAGGACCTGAAGCCATTCAGTTTTCTTTTACAAATTATACTTTGGCCTATGACCTGCTTTCTCCTTTGAATTTATTTTTTAATCTAAGGTGGTGTGGACTCTGCTCTACCAGGGTAACAGACTACCAATAACTGCTTTTCTCATACGGAAAATAGTACATTACCTGGGACCCACTTTTACTAAGATATATGGAAGCGGAGGTTGCAAAACTCTGTTCCCCAAGCATAAACTACTATAGGTACCCCACAAATAATTTTTATAAGCATTTGGCTCATGGTTGCTTAGCCTCCACTTGTTACTATGAAACACATGTCTGCATTGAGGCAGTGACAGCATCTCAAAAATAGGGAACATGAAAAAGTATAAACCTGAGCCCACCTTTTGGGGAAAGTCAAAAATGGCAGTGAGGTATACCCAAGTGCCCACTTTTTGTTAAAGGAAAAAGAGAATGTTGGGGTGCAGTTAATTCATAACTGAAGAAGCAGGCAAGAACTTTTTCAGGGCTCAAATAAGGGCATTTAGTATCATAGGACAGAAAGGAAACAACTAGGAGGAAAAACAAACAGCTCCTCTTTCTACTGTGTGTGTCTGAATAAATGATCTCAGCCTATGGGTTCATATACCCTTGGATAAATCATGTCATCCGCCTGCCTGAAATCCTCCAGTAACTTCCCACTAAATTTAGAAATCTCATTTCTTCCCCTGGCTACAAAATCCTGATTGCTCTAATCCCCACTCCACCTTCTATCTCAATCTGTACCCCTTTTCCGCTCCTTTCATTAAGTCCCAGGCACTTGAGCTTTTTTTTTTACAGTCTCTGGAACATGCTCAGCAGTTTCCTGCCTTGGGGCCTTTGACTTGTATTTGCTTTTCAATAGCTGACTCTTCATCATTCAGGTCAGATGGCACCACTCAAGAGGTCCTCTTGTGACCCCACGTATCACATACCCTGACATATTTTATTAATCAGGACTTAATTACAAACTAATATTTATTTTTATTGTCTCTTCCCCCACTTCAGCCACTAACTAGGATATAGAGTTCATTTACCATTATATCAGCAGAGCCTAACACGGAATCTGGCACGTAGTAAATAAGTGCTCAACACATAAATGTTGAATTAATGAATGCGAGCACGCAAGGTACTTTAAACAAAATAACTAGTGGCCTTGGAATAATTTTAAATTCACAAATATTACCATCTTGCTGAGGAATATAACAATACAAAATTGAGATGACTTACACCATTTAAAAGGTTGTGGCTTCTAGGAATCTGAACAAAAATGAACCAGGCAGAAATGCCAACTTAAGATGAAAGTGTTTAAATAAATTAACCCATCCATTTTAAATAGATTTGCTATGCTTCACTTAATTCTGAAGAAGGAAGAATATATACTTCCCATATTAATAAATCACAGCAAAAAAGTAGGAAGAGTTTCAATAACAAGGCTGTAGATACATTGAAACCCCTTTTTATATTAAAAGTTAGAATGAAAGACAAATCCAGATTGAACATAGTGATTGCAAAATATAATGCAATTTTGAACAATTAAAATTATGAAAATATACAAAATTGATGGGCAACACAGCTAGGCATTTGTACATTTTCCATTATGTGGAGAACACTAAAAAGTTCTCTACCTTTTATCCACATCAGATAAATGATTTAAACCAAATGTTTGCTTTGGAGAGTCTTAGGATCTCAGTAGTATAAAAAGCAGTAATTTTTCAGTCTGTAAACAGTAGTCGTGTTTTTTCTCCTTTTCTTTTTTTTAAATATCAGTTTTCCACACAAAAACAAAATAAAACAAAAAACCCACACAAACTAAAAACAGCAGCAGCAGCAATGAGTTATTTGGGAATTCTCTTCAAATACCAATTACATACAATTGCTGGAGAGGGTGCTTTTTACTCATGTAAGAATATATGTGTATATATATATATTTTTTTAACTGTACACAATTTATAGTGCATGACAATTTCCAAAAGAACAGATCAATAAAAGATATTGGCCATTTCTGCATAATTTCATTCTTTTTACAATTATCTCAAAATGTAAGAGGTTGGATGTAATTGAAATGCTACATTTAGTAGGGAAATCAACATGTAACAAAGGAAGCATAACCCCAATGTAACATTATCTGTCACTAAAACCAGTAGAGGACCCAGATGCCCCTAGGCAAGAGACTAGGTAGGTAGACCACTGGAGTCACACACTGTCCCTGAGGACCAAGGCCAGCCCACTGAGCACACATATGCTAGAATGATCACTGTCAGTTAATAGACTTGTTTCAAAGAACATTTCTATTTCTACGTATAGTATTTTTGGATATTCAAAGAAACATCATTTCAAGAACACATGCCATACACACATACCCCCAACCCCATACACAAAGTTCCATCTAAATAGACCATAGTTTTATGAAATTATGATGTTATTAAGTTAGATTCAGAATCAATCAGAATTTTTAATTCATCTTGTTCAAGGCAGTTCTTTTCTTTTGGGGTGGGGTATAACAGTTGTGGCTACCAATTAACATCAAAACTGGTTTTTTTTAATTACTGGATAGACTAGGATTTCCAACAAGTCTTATTTTGACCATGTAATTCAGTAATTTTCAAAAAAGTTTCCCTACAAGTTGAGACAGTTATTAATCACCCTACCAAATTGTGAATCTAAGAAAGTCAAAATGATAGGGACAAAATGCAATTGCTTTGCATACAGAGATTTTCCAAGCTCTTTTTTGGTTGCTTTTAAAAGAAAAAAGTATCACATTTCACTGGAGAAGTGAGTTGGAAAGGACCTTGAAGGTCTTCAAGACCAATCCTCCATCAGATATTTGAATCTCCTCATCAAATTCATTTCTTTGCTTTTCAGAATTATTAACTTTAACGGTATTTGGGTAACAAAGACCAAAAACAGAGGCACAGATTCAAACACAAAAAAGTTACCAAAGCAGTTGTATAAAATGTGTAACATTTTCAAGAGCAATGTTTATCTTTTCTGTCAAACCAACCTCTGAAGCCATAGTCTTGGGGAGCTCCAGATGAACAAAGTAAACACCATCCTGGTAATAATTCTCAAGTTTGAAAAAGGTAAACTGAACCTCAAGCCCAACTGATAACATTTCTTTTGCCAGCCTAAATCTTAAAATCTAGGTTAAATCCATATTAATATACATTCCTTCCTTTCTTCCTTCTCAAACCTCCCACTTAAAAAACACTAAAGTATAAAATCTTTACTTTCAAGCATATATACATGTATATACATTTACATATACATGTATATACGGTTGAAAATATACGTATATATGTAAAAGCATATACATATATATATATAGCTCACAAAACCAATGACACTGGTATTAGACTTGCCTGCATAAATTATGTACACCTCTCTTCTTTAAAACAGTGATTCCCATCTTTCCCAAGTAGACAAAAGACAGCAAGCTAGTCCTCAGCAGGCTTATCAGTGGTCTGCACTACTTTCCCCTCCAAACAGCTGTAAGGTAACAGAAGGCTACTTCTGATTTAACTCTCACAGGAGCTAGGATGGGGATGTCTCGGCCATTGGGATTATTAAGCTGAAAACCGACAGCCTGTGGGCATCGGAGTGATGTCCTTCAGTGGCAGGTGCTTATGCCAAATTTCATCTGAGGTCCTTTGGGTACCTGCCTTGGGTTCTGTGGGAGCCAAGCATTTGAGGAAGCCTCAAAACTAAACTGCTAATGTGGAAAGAGGGCCTGCTCCCAATCATGGTCCCCCTCTTCTTCTGCTTTCTGCTTCCTAAGGCTCAAGGACCAGACCAAAACACGCACTGCTATAATGGTAGGGCCATTCAGCTGCTCTGAGGTCAATGCTTTATGCTTAATTTCTATTGCTGCTTTCCCCCCACCCCACCAGATGTTTCTGGTGATAGAAGGGAAGAAGAGTGGGGTTCTCTTGTGGCTGCCATATGCATATGAACATGTATAAAAAGTGGTCAAACCCAGATGAGGGTCCTGCTTCTGGTTTATATACAATAATTTAATCAGTTGTACACATTTAATACCTAAAAAATTAATTCACGATCAAAGTCCTTCATGCATTTTATGAGGAAGTTCTGGATTAAAATGATGGTCAATCAGATGTAGCTTTTGCCTGGGAAGATGATGTCATTTTCTGTTGTAGAGTCATCAGTGCTTGTGGTTCACACTAACTTAAATTTTTAGTTTCTTTGTAGTCTCAAGTCTTTTTTTCAGCAGCTCCCCAATTTCCAGAAGTGAGTGCAGGTAACTGCTCTGCACCTTCCCTTGTACAGTCTTTGAAAATTTTCTCTCTTCCTACAAAGGAAACAAGAATTAGTGGTCTTGCTCAGAAAGCATTCCCCCAGATTAGAGATCCTCAGGTATTAATTAAAATTACCACTACCTCTGGTCTCACTGCAAGCTCCATCAGAATAGAGTGGGTCATTTTCAATTTCATTAAATGCAAAGATGGCTAAACTCATCACAGATGTATATTTTTCCATGTGACTTTTCACTGAGACCCCTGTTGCTTTAGCATTACCAATCTTTCAAGTAACCTTTGTTATAAATTGTATCAAGTCGGAAAAGCGAGATTTCTGATTTCTAGTTTTCATCAAGAGAAAAAGTTAGGGGCTTCCCTGGTGGCGCAGTGGTTGAGAATCTGCCTGCCAATGAAGGGGACACGGGTTTGAGCCCTGGTCTGGGAAGATCCCACATGCCGTGGAGCAACTGGGCCCGTGAGCCACAACCACTGAGCCTGCGCGTCTGGAGCCTGTGCTCCGCAACAAGAGAGGCCACGATAGTGAGAGGCCCGTGCACCGCGATGAAGAGTGGCTCCCGCTTGCCGCTTCTAGAGAAAGCCCTCACACAGAAACGAAGACCCAACACAGCAATCAATCAATCAATCAATCAATCAATCAATCAATAAATAAATACTTTTTTTAAAAAAAGAAAAAATGTTAGAAAATTATTACTAAGTACTTTAGCCATAAAATTACTACTATTTTGTTATGAGCTGTACAAAGTGGAAAAATTGAGATTTCTTATTATTAGTTTCATCGGAAAAAAAGTAGAAATTTATTATTCATTTAGACTTATCACAGCCACTTTTTAAAGGCATCAAATTTACCAGTATCATCTTTTCTAGTTACAATATTGACAGGCCTCCCTCCATGTTGACAAAGTCCACGATCATGTTCCAGAGGCCAAACAACTAAAAAAAGACCAGTTTTCCTAAGGCTGCTCAAATATGTGAGTTAAATATTTGCTGCACGTTTGACCTGTGGTAGAAAGCACAAAAAATAAAGGGGATGGAGTGTTCAAACACAGAAAGAAGGTTGGCTGAAAACTGGTTAGCTTTACATGAAGTTGGCAGTACTTTAAAGCCCAAAAGAAACCAACAAGTTTCTGACCCAACAAGTGGGTCATTTTATGACCCAACAAGTGCATAAAAAGGTATGTACACAAATACATTTCATTCAGTACTATATGTAAAAGCAAATGTATAGAAACAACCTAAAATATGTCCAATGGATGTGGTACATTCATATTTTGAACACTATACAGTTGTTTAAAAGAACAAGATTGATCTAGATGCAGTAGCCTGAACAGAACTCTTGAATATTGGTTGAGTGAAGAACTCATTGGTTGAATTTATGCTTCTGAATAAAATAAAGTGTATATAATTTACTTTAAAAAAACCTAACAGATGTTAGAGTACATTATAAAGTTACATTAAGACCAGATGGATTTTTAAAAAAGGGTGGGGAGGAGGACACTTCCCTGGTGGTCCAGTGGCTAAGACTCCACGCTCCCAATGCAGGTGGCCCAGGTTCAATCCCTAGTTGGGAACTAGATCCCACATGCATGCCACAACTAAGAGTTCGAATGCCACAACTATGAGCCCACATGCTGCAACTAAAAGATCCCACATGCTGCAACAAAGACCTGGTGCAACCAAAATAAATAAATATTTTAATAAGGAGGGGAGGGTGTCTTGGCATACAACCAGTTTCAGTGGATACCGCTAGGGAAGAGGAAAGGGGACCAGGACTAGAGGTAGTACTCCAGAGGCCTTGTTCATAGTGTTTCAAGTTTAGAAAGAAAGGAAGGAAAGAAAAAAGTGAACCTAATGTAAATGGAACTGAAGTTGTTTTTTTTTCTTTTTTTTTTTTTTAACCCAAAAGAAAGTACTAAGCACTACATGGATCCAATATTTGGTGGCCCGTGCTGCTCAGTATGTTATATGTATCATGACTTTAACAAAATAAGGCAATATACAGCCATTATTGTTTTGTTTAATCTTCACTATAACCCTATGAAGTAGGTATTATTTTATCTGAGCAGGACACTATGGGGCCTTCCTGGGACAGGCCTTCCCCCATATCCTCTGCTTTAGCTCTTATCTGAAGTACCTAGATAATAGTATTTGATGCAAATTTCCTGAGTTGTTTTGCAGATGTGAAATCAATCCCCCCACCAAATGGAAGATGTTAACTACTTGATGACCATGAGCACATAAGCCCCAGGCCTCCTGGAGCCTAAGGACTGATAAAGTTAACCCCTGTGACACCACCCTGTTCCCCCATCATCAGCCAATCAGAGAACTGTGCACGATCTGATCACACACCCTGCGACCCTCCTCCCTCACCTGGCTTTTAAAAATGCTTTGCTGAAACCCTTCAGGGAGTTCTGGGCTTTTAGGGCATGAGCCACCCGTCTCCTTGCATGGTCTTGCAATAAACCTTTCTCTGCTCCAAACTCCAATGTTTCAGTTTGTTTCGGCTCACTGTGCACTGGGCATGCGAGCTTGCATTAACATTATTATGATTTCCATTTTCCAAATAAAGAAATTGAGGCCCAAAGAGGTTAAGCGACTTTCCCAAGGTCAAAAGATGAAGACAGAACCAGGGCTTGGAAAATCTAGCAAGTAGCCCAGAGTTAAGGATAACCTCTAGAATAATCAAAATGAGAAATCTTATTCCTCATTTCAGGAGGCAGATAGATCTTTCAACAAGAACAACCACTCAATCCTCTTGACAACAGCAGGGCTACTATGCCTGTCACCTTTGTATCCAACAGTCCTTCCCACATACCACTGAGGCAGGAGATAGATGGGCTCCAGGCTAGGCATTTACAACTGGCCTCCTGTTCACACCTCATGGGATGAGGAGAAGATGAGCTCCAGGCTGGACATTCATTATCAGTCCCTATTTACAGTTCCTGAAGCAAGAGACAAACGGGCTCCAGGACTACATGTTTATGACTAGACTCCTGTCTATATTTCGAGATGTGCACCTCAATATAAAAACCAGCAACAGGGGCTTCCCTGGTGGCGCAGTGGTTGAGAGTCCACCTGCGGATGCAGGGGATACGGGTTCGTGCCTCGGTCCGGGAAGATCCCACATGCCGTGGAGCGGCTGGGCCCGTGAGCCATGGCCGCTGAGCCTGCGTGTCCGGAGCCTGTGCTCCACAACGGGAGGGGTTACAGCAGTGAGAGGCCTGCGTACCGCCAAAAAAAACAAAAAAAAACAAAGAAACAGGAACAGGGTAAATAACCGGACACTGGGCATTTTTATGGCAGGGACAGACTGGGACTAAACCCTATTAAATGATCCAGAGGTCACACACCTCCCATCCTTGGGGCAAGGGAAACACTACGCATGTGCAAAAGCCTACACAGCGTCAAAAAGGCAGGAGATGCCAGACCATAGTAAGTCCTGCCATCTCCTCCCAGAGGCCTTTGCAGTGGGATCCATCTTAACTTAGAGGTGCGTGCGCACCCAGGGGAGGGTCCAGAAACAAATTAGCCCTGGGGTCAAAACAATACAACTGGCCAAAAAGAAGACAAAGACCCGGAAGACTGACACCTTATAAAGGATTTCAACTTCCCAAAGGCGCTACTCTCTGAGTTCGCCTGTGCATCTTTCCGCATGTACTTTGCTTTTCCAATAAACTTTTTACTTTTCTTTACCTTCTGCCTCCTTGCCTGAATTCTTTCTTGCCAAGGCATGTAAGGACTAGGGACCCAGGCCCTAGCTGCTGGCCCCTGTGGTCCAGTGGTTAGGACTCCCAGTCTGGGAACTAAGATCTTGCTTCCTACTACTGCTCACTGCTGCTTGATGCAAGCTGCCGCTTACTACTGCCTGCGTCCGAAATCACCATGGGCTCTGGCTCTGCCAAATGACTCATGGTGCACCACACAATTCACTTTCCTGCCTCTGTGCTGTTGTCTGTGCCTCCTCCTGCTTGGGATTCCTTTCCTCCATTCCTGTCTGCCTGGTGAAAATTTATTAATCCTCAGATGTCCCCTTTCCAGTGAGACTCTTTTTGACTCACTCAGATTTCTGTGCCTATATCGTATCTCCAATTTAGTAATTTGTATGCATCGCTCTACAGCCAGACTCTCTACAGTAGGTCTTTGATCATTATATTTCTACAAGCTTTAAGCCCAACAATAGTGAGCTCAATAAATTTATATCTACTTATTGAAAATCTCAAAGATGTCCGGCAAAGCCCAACCACATGAAGCAATGTGACATCTGTCCAAGTGTGCAATCCTTAAGATTTTAAAAAATAGGTACTATAATTTCGAGTTCTTACTTTTCTATACTATTCACAAAAGGGGATGGGAGTTTAGAGCACAGAATGAGTTTGCATTTAATCTAAAAAGTCAAAAGTTAAACAGCTCCAAATCTACTACTATGAATTACCAGATCTCTTTATAGGTAAAAGGGGTCCAAAAGGACTAGCAAAGACCTTTTGGCATGCATGTGGGGGCGGAAGGCAGATTCCTGCCTGGGATGTACCTGTTTCACAAGGATTTAATTACTAGGCCTTTACTGGGTAACCAAGTACCTGGAAGTCATAAAGGCTAATGGCAGACACAAATGTGTTTAAAGGTGATAGAGAAGAGGGAGAGGTGGAGGTGGTTCTGGATGGTGGGACTGGGAGGTGCTACTCTCTATTTTCTAATTCTCTTGTAACAAGCATACATTTTTGTCTGTAGAGAAACAGTGAAACACTACAGAGCAGTTAAAAGGAACAAGGTAGATAAGTTACTTATATGTAACGATCTCCTAGAGACTAAACAGAAAAACAAGAGACTAAACAATATGTATAATACGCTATCATTTGTGTTTAAAGGCAAGATGTGGGGGGGAGGGGCACGGTCATAACGTACTTGCAAATGGGTTCTCTAACTCAGGAAGATTACACAAGAAATCATTGATAACAGCAGTTCCTTCTAAAAAGGGAACTAGGGAATGGGTTAGAATGGAAAGGAGGCAATTCACTGGATTTTCTTTCTTTACTCTGAATTTTTTTTTTACCATGTACATATTTTACTTTTTAAAACAATGTAAGGCTTAAAAAAAGGAAGACAAAAATACTAAAGAATTAATAATCCATCAATCAGTACCTCTAATTACCACTGAAGTCTATATTCATTCTAGTGGACATAAGAAAGCAGTTGAATATATAGCTTAACTGGCTAAAACCAAACTTCTAGCCAACACTTGTCTGCTTTCTTTAATCAGTCTTTGGAAATGTTAAATGCTCTGAGCCCTTTCCCACAGTAAGCCCTTTTTTCAAAGCTCTAACATGTTGACATTTTACAAAAGAGGGGCTTACAACCTTTTAAAGCTGGTGTGCCAAGCAAGATTCCATTCACTCCCTTCCCTAGAAGGGCCTGGGTGGAGGTCTTAGACTAGGATGATGCCTGCCCTCAGATTGCTGGATGAGCTTCCTCATCAGCAGAGGCTTAGGTCAAACTACTCAAGGAAAGCATTTCCTCACGATCGGAGTTTCATCACTGGAACAACTAGCCAGAATCAGGTGGCTCCACCATTGCTCTTCTGGCTCCTATCAAAATCCTAAACCTACTCCAAGCTGGTGCATGTTAACTCACCTGACACCATTTGTTTGTTTTATTTAATTAACTTTTTTAAAAGAATCCCCTTTTTTTTCTTTTCTTGGTACGCGGGCCTCTCACTGTTGTGGCCTCTCCGGTTGCGGAGCACAGGCTCCGGACGCGCAGGCTCGGCGGCCATGGCTCACGGGCCTAGTCACTCCGCGGCATGTGGGATCCTCCCAGACCGGGGCACAAACCCGCGTCCCCTGCATCGGCAGGCGGACCCTCAACCACTGCGCCACCAGGGAAGCCCAAGAATCCACATTTTTAAAAGTGAGACTTTATCGGGGATTTTGCTAGCAGAATTTTAAGAAACCAGCCTAAAATAATGATCAGGAGAAAACTGACTAGTACCTTTGATTCCATACTTGTTTCCATTCCTTTTTGGCTGGCTTGCTCTGGCCTCATTATTACTGACATAATTAGTTCTGATGTCCAGCATCTTTCCTTTTCCATGTGATAACTGCTGGGCTGGCAAAGAAACCAGCCAATCCAACAGCAGGTAAGTTCTCAGTCAAGGAGATTGTCCCTGAATCTCAAAAGTATGGCTGGTTTCCTATGGTGCTCAAAACAGGGACAATACTAATTCTACTCTTCAACAATTCATCAGTTGTTTTCATAGTAAAAGAACACCCCCAAAAATGTATTCAAAGGTGGAAAGCGGGAGGGGGGATGAAGGGAGAGGAGACACCACCACCACCAAGACCACAGCAAAAAACCAGTGCCAGGCACCTTCTAATCACAATTCCCATAAGGAGAGAATAATGAATTAAAAATTAACTTGTCCCTGTGATAACAATAAGAACACTTGAATGTCTATATATAACTTATTGCTGATCAACTATAGTCTCTTACCATACAGTCTCTTACCAGTGAGAGGGAAGTGTCTTCTAAAATAAGTTCTTCAAGTTTAAGTGCAATTAGATGTGTTTCAAGTCCTTTAATATGATCCACAACATTCGAAATTAAAGTCTGAAGCCCAGTAACATAGTCTTGGAAACTGGTAAAGACAGGTGGCTGGAAAAAAAGATTTTTAAAAAGTTGAAAGATTATCAAACGTATTTCTCCCATGCTATATCACATAAGATATACTAATTTCATGCTATAGCATTACTTAATTCTATTAATAGTAACAGGATGGGACTTCCCTGGAGATCCAGTGGTTAAGATTCTGCACTTCCACAGCAGGGGGCACGGGTTCAATCCCTGGTTGGGGAAATAAGATCCCACATGGTGTGTGGTGTAGTCCCCGCAAAAAAAAATAGTAACAAGGATAGATATAGTTTTGGATATTAAGAGAGTCTCTCAAACCAAGGTAAATTTAATAGCCACCAAATGCTAACTCAGTAATGATGACTTTTTTTCAGTGTGGTTTTATTTCACTCTGGGGAAGTAGAGGTGAAAAAACAAATAAAAAACCTTAGTTGGTCATTATTCAACTTCAGGTTGGGAATCTCCTAGAACACTAAAGGAGATGAGAAGAACCAAGTCTTCATTTCTTCTCTTTATGTCTTTGAGATTTCCTCTATTGTTAATAACAGAAACAGAAATTCTAAATTCTAATGGAAAAAATGATGGGTGACAACAATCAAGAAAATTCTGAAAAAGAGCCGTTAAGGGGAACTTGCCCTAATAGATATTAGGGTATATTATAAAGTTACATCAAATCCCGATGGGACTGGCATATAAGTAAATTGACAAAGACTGAAAGAACACAAATCCCAAGATAGAGCAAAGAATATAAAGGAATTTAAATGGTTACCTTTCAAAACAGTGGTTTTCAAGTGGATGAATGGTACTGAATAGCTAGCTAGACATATTGTGAAATATAAAATAAATAAAATAATAAATAACAAAATAAATTCCAGACAGATTTAAATACTTAAATTTTTTAAAAAAATCCATCGACGCACCAGAAGAGGATTTAGGTAGTGGCTTTTGCGATCATAAATTGAAAAGGTCTTTCTAAACATAATACTAACCTAAGAACTGTTAAAAAAAAATCTTGGGGGAGGGGCAATAGGTGGGTGGGGGAGTGGGAGGTACAAACTACTGGGTTAAGATAGGCTCAATGACGTATTGTACAACATGGGGCATATAGCCAATATTTTGTAATATCTGTAAATGGAAAGTAACCTTTAAAAATTATACAAGAACTAAAAAAAATTTTTTAATCACCATACATTTGGAAATTATTGAATAGCACCTAAACAAAACAATGGTCAAAGAATAAATCACAAGAAGTATTAGAAAAAAATGTTTGCTATGTCAGATGAAGATATGAAGTACCAAATTTGTGGGATAAACATAAAGTGGTGATTAGCAGCAAATTTGGAGTCCAAATCCCATTAGAAAAAGGATAAAACCATAAAACCAATGATCTAAGCATTAATTCAAAGGAGTTAGGCATGACAAAAAATCTTATTTTTTAAAAACTACTATACTGACAAAAAAATCACTCAAGTTAAAAGACATGTCAAACTGAAAAAAACTGCATCATATATGAAAAAGGATTGTGTTAACACTACTATGTTAAGAGTCTAATAGCTCAAAACATATCAATGGAAAAAATACTACCACCACAATAGGAAACTTGGGCAAAGACAGAAACAATATCAAAGAAATCCCAGCAGTGATACAATTTAAAAAACAGATAAACACAAGAAACCTAGCCAATCAACTAGTTAAGGCCAGCTTTTCACTCAAGAAGTCTTCTTTGAAGGTGCAACATCAATAGAATTTTTTTAACGCAAATTGGAAAAAGGAGAGTATCAATGTTTGCCTATCAAATGGGTAAGGATACAGACACACCACACCACTGGGGAATGTAAAAACAGGTAACTCCAGCTTTTTGAAAGTTCGCTTCACGCCACTTAGCTTTCACGAAAGACCTACATTAGTACCTGTTTTGGCTAACCAAAAGAAATCCAAAGAGGATTTTTGCTTTCACAGGAAAAAGGCGGCGAAAAGCGTTTGCAGCAAGCTGTTACAGAAGCAGCGCACACCCTTAGCAGCAAGAGTGGCACCGGAAGTGCCACTCAACATCAAGCCGCCACAGCGGTGAACTATGTCTGTAAGCATCTGTGCTTTATCTCAATTTACTTTGTGCATCCATTGTCCTAAGGTAATTGCTTCTTCCCTTTATGCCACCTGGGCTTACGAAAGGTTTCAAAGGAATGCTATACTTCTGGATAGCAGCGAAACCTGTATACATAGTAATGTCAGATCTAAGAGATAGCCTAAGGAAATCATATTATAAATTCATCTTGTGTTTGTCCTTTTTTTTTTTTTTTTTTTTGCGGTACGCGGGCCTCTCACTGCTGTGGCCTCTCCCGCTGCAGAGCACAGGCTCTGGACGCGCAGGCTCAGCAGCCATGGCTCACAGGCCCAGCCGCTCCGCGGCACGTGGGATCCCCCCGGACTGGGGCACAAACCCGCCCCCCTGCATCGGCAAGCGGACTCTCAACCACTGCGCCACCAGGGAAGCCCTGTCCATATTTTAATAGCAGCACTATTTATAATATTAAAAGAAAATCAGAACTAAACATTCAACAATGGGAATAAGTTATGATATATTAATATAACAGGATAGTACATAACCATTAAAAGTAATGAGATACATCTATATTTGCTGAAATGAAGAGATGTCTAAGATACCCTATTAAGTGAAAACAAAAACAAATAGCAAAGTTGCAGAACTTTCTACAGAGCATGATTCTGGTTTGTATGCAGTGGCTATCTCTGTTTGCTGGGAAAACGGGTGATCTTCACTTTATTCATATATTTAGGTTACACTGACCATCAGAAAAATAGGCGGCTATTCTCATTTTTGGAAATTAGAAAAGCAATAACTACAAAAACTCTCACAAAATTCAAATACCAAAAGCTATTGACAAGTACTAGGAGTGTAGGTTTTCATTAGAAGAGAAAGTAATCACACAACTCTGATCAATTCTTTCAAACTGCACTCATGGTCTGTTAAATTATCTTGAACAAAGTGAAGGAGAGAAATGAATGAATGGCAACACTCAGGACAAGTGTCAAATCTAAAATTGTTACTGAATTGTGCAGGAAGTTAATATTACTAATAAATCCATCAACATTTTCAAACGACAATGTTACTATATTCCTACAGTGAACAAAAATCTTCCATTAATAATAAGATAAATTCGAACATTAACAAAACAGCATGCCATTAGAGAATAAATCCTAAACATCTTTCCTTATGAAAAGGATATAAATTATGTTAATGTTTTACACATGCAAAAATTAAATCAATTAAGATGGGAGGAAACTCCAAAATTGAATACAAACAGAAATAGATGAATCTTATTTGCATCACACTAATATAATCTGAGTTTTTAATTCCAGTGCTTTTACAGAGTACCTCAACTGTCTACATTCACTGGAACATATTCTAAGGACAAAAAAGAAATGCAAAAATTTGAACTTTATTTAGTGGGTTTGTTATTGGAACTGGTAGTGGAACCAATGTACTAATTCCAAAACTATTTAGTATTTATTGTAAAACAGCAAATGAATAAATATATTGATGCTGTTGGGAACCATGGTTCTTACTCTGAAAAGAAAACTACAAATATGGAATGAGGGAAGGAATGGAAGGAAGAACACTGATATTGGACTAAAACTGGAGGTATCAGTAAGAATTAATTATTTAAAACTCTGTGTGTGTGTGTGTGTGTGTGTGTGTGTGTGTAAATAAATTTCCTGTCTCTCTTCATGGCCATTAACTAGAAACAGTAAAACTCTAATAGCAATTAGTATACCTAACAACTAGATCTTGGTATTTTGAATACCATTCCCCATAAAGGAACCAGGGTTCATTGAAAAAAATGACTGATTTCAGTTCAGTGGGTGAGTACAAAGTGCTTGGAGCATTTTTGTTGTTTCAGACAGTAAGGGCTCAAAGACCAATGTTCAAGGACGGGAACCAGCTTAAAGTGGCTCCCATTAGCCAAATCTGTGCATCCAAAAGAAAATGATGATAATGGTTTACAAGGTAAATTTAAAAAAGAATGAGTCCACAGTGATACTAAAATAGTGATATTAAAAATATACAGCTCTATTTTTACAGAATGCCAGTTAATAAATGATAAATGATTGGTAGAATTTTTTTAAATCACCATTGTGGAACCACCAAAGAAATAAATGATTCATGCAAGTTAGACTAACAATGGATGTTAAAACCAGTGGGTGAAAGGCTGGTGGGGAACAGAATATTCAGAGTCTCAAAGCATCATCTCACAGATTAATTACACGGGAGGAAAGACACTCTTACAATAAAGAAATCCGGCAGACACTTCCTTTATCAAATAATTAAACCTGAAATTATCAATAATGGGACATAACAACATTAGTGCCTCCTAATTTAACTGCTAAAAAGGACACAGCATCTATGTTTAACCTAAATCTATGGAAACAATTAGCCAGATCCAGACTGTGGGATAGTCTACCAAAAACCTTGCTAGACTTTTCAATAATAAAGACAAACAAAAGCTAAGGAAGTACGCTTGATGAAAGAAAGGTACAGAGAAATGACAACTAAAAGCTGTGTCAGATCCTTAGTAGGATTCTAGTATTTTGAAAAAGACTATACAGGATGTAACTGGGATAACAAGGAAAAGGTTAATATGGACATTATAATATTATTGTATCAATATTAAATATCTTGAGTATAAAAATATCTTGAGTATTATGGTTTTGTAGGAGACTGCCCCTGTTCTACCCTGGTGTGTTAAGTATCACAGTCTGTACTTTTCTTTCAAATGGTTCAACAAATGGGGGTGGGGGAGGTAGAGAATGAGAGAGAGGGGGGGGGAGGGGGAGGGGGAGGGGGAGGGGGAGGGAGAGGGAGAGGGAGAGGGAGAGGGAGAGGGAGAGGGAGAGGGAGAGGGAGGGGGAGAGGGAGAGGGAGGGGGAGAGGGAGAGGGAGAGGGAGAGATAAAGCCAATGTGGCAAATTGTTAACAAGTGGTGAATCTAGGTAAGGATGTCTGGGTGTCATTATACTAGTCTTCCAGCTTTTCTGCAGGTGTATATTTTTTTTTAAAAGCTGGGGAGAGAAAAGGAATGCATATTGGGTCCTATGATCTCTTACAAAATGCAGGAAAACAGTGAAAAGAAAAGGCAGCATGCAGCCAGATTGTTACTTGTGTTTTCTCTGTTATTACCATGATGATGCTGGTTTCTTTTTTCTTCTTCTTCTTTTTCTGTAAATTTAATTTGTATGGTCGCAGGACACTCTCACAGTAACTGGACACCCAAAGGATAATAGAAATAGTCTGAAAGAGGAAAAATTGCAAATTCATCAATAAGGATTACACTCAAGATATCTATCAATAACAAAGATTATGAACTATACAAATTCTATGCAAACAGCTCTTCTATGCAAATCTCTTCAAGTTCTCTTGTAACTCTCCACTCTCTAATTTCTACAATCACCACACTGATCCAGGTCTTCTTCATCTCCCACTCAGAATACTGTCTTTATTCTTTCTTCTGGCTCTCCCAGCTCTAAACTCATCCTCTACTCCAGTGGTCCCCAACCTTTTTGGCACCAGGGACTGGTTTCGTGGAAGACAATTTTTCCATGGACGGGGGGATGGTTTGGTGATGATTCAGGCTCATTACGTTTATTGTGCACTTTATTTCTATTATAATAACACTGTAATATATAATGAAATAATTATACAACTCACCATAATGCAGAATCAGTGGGAGCCCTGAGCTTGTTTGTTCACTTGCCACTCACTGATAGGGTTTTGATATGAGTCTGCAAGCAACTGATTTATTATGGTCTCTGTGCAGTCAAACCTCTCTGCTCAAGATAATCTGTATTTGCAGCCACTCCCCAGTGCTAGTATCACTGCCTCAGCTCCACCTCAGATCATCAGGCATTTAGATTCTCATGCGGAGCACGCAACCTAGATCCTACAGTTCACAGTAGGGTTCGCGCTCCTATGAGAGTCTAATGCCGCTGCTCATCTGACAGGAGGCAGAGCTCAGGCGGTAATGCAAGTGATGGGGAGCAGTTGTAAACACAGACGAAGCTTCGCTCACCTGCTGCTCACCTCCTGCTGTACAGCCCAGTTCCTAACAGTCTGTTAACAGACTGGTTAACAGTCCGTGGCCCGGGGGTTCAGGACATCTGCTCTACTCAGCCCAATTTTCTTTCACTTCCTTGCAGGAGATGGGGATCCATTAACATCCTTTTCACTGAAGTGAAAAGTCCAAATTCCTAGGTATGGAATCCAAAGGTTCTGTAAAATATGCCTCTCCCCACCCACCTCTCCATCCAGGTAAGATACTGCCTCACCTACAAACCTTAAATTGTGTATGAAGAAATCTCCCCAGTTGGTCAGCACATATTCTCCTTTGAATTAAGTTAGGTGTTTACACGTCTTCACCTATGCTACAGCGTATTCATGTACATATATACACGCAATTATTTCTCATTCACTCATTAAGTATCTCTTAGGCACTTAAAATGTCACCAAAACAGAGAATATTGCCTTCAGGAAGCTTACAGACTAGTAGAAAAAGAAAGTAAATAAACATGTGACAAAATAAACGGAAAAAAGATAATGGATTATGAGTGTTTGTGATCCTTCTTTCTCTCTCTGGCTAAAAGAAAAAAAGTGTTTTGCTACATCAGCTCCTGGATTCTCTTTCATAATGCAGAATCTCAGCAATTAGTGAACAGCAGCAACAAATTTAGAAAGCTGGCAGAATTAACTTAAACTACATGATAGTTGAGTCAAAAAGGAAAATGAACAGAAGAGAGCTAGATTTGCAGTGAATCTGAGGAATCTTTAAAGATTTGTAAAGCAAATTTCAAGAAGTTTTACCCTAACATTATGAATGAAATTCTCCTGATACCCTTGGAAGGAATTAGTTCAGAAAACTGAAATTGCTTTTCAATTAACAAAAGGTGGGAGTGAAGGGTTAAATTACAGGCATAAGGTGCCTATTACCTGTTCATTTTTGAAAAATTAATCCTGCATACAATTAAGGAAAACTGAGTTTTTCACAAAGAGAACAAAAACATACCTCAACCAAGAAGACTAGATTTTCTAAAAGAGTAGGATGTGTTTTCAAGTTACCATCTTTAACTTCTAAGAGATCACCTTTACATTTACTAAAGACATCTGAAAACAGAAAAATAGTTTATGGTTTTATTCAGCTTTTATTTCAATGTTATTTTTAGGAACACAATGCACAATCTAATAAAGAATAAGCAAATATAAAGACTTAACCCAGAAAGCTCCCCCACCCCAATGAAACAAACACCAAAGAATATCTGTTTTAAGCTCTTTATTTTATTTTATTTTATTTATTTATTGTTTTTGGCTGCATTGGGTCTTTGTTGCTGCCCTCAGGCTTTCTCTAGTTGTGGCGAGCGGGGACTACTCTTCGTTGCAGTGCGCAGGCTTCTCATTGCAGTGGCTTCTCTTGTAGTGGAGCACAGGCTCTAGGCGCGCGGGTTTCAGTAGTTGTGGCACGTGGGCTCAGTAGTTGTGGCTCATGGACTTAGCTGCTCCGCAGCATGTGGGATCTTCCTGGACCAGGGCTTGAACCTGTGTCCCCTGCATTGGGAGGCAGACTCCCAACCACTGTGCCACCAGGGAAGTCCTATTTTAAGCTCTTTAAAAAGCCACACAACTACTGCTCTATTGTCTTCAAAACATAAAAGGCAGACTTATAAATTATATATTCTAGGGTCTAAACACCAGCTACGGGGACTTCCCTGGTGGTCCAGTGGTTAAGACTCCACACTTCCAGTGCAGGTGGCCTGGGTTAATCCATGGTCAGGGAACTAGATCCCACATGCACGCCGCAATTAAGAGTTCACATGCCACAACTAAGGAAGTCCACGTGCTGCAACTAAGGAGCCTGTGAGCCGCAACTAAGGAGGCTGCCTGCCGCAACTAAGACCCAGCGCAACCAAATAAATAATTTTTAAAAAATAAATAAAATAAAATATGGGATAACTGTTTAAAAAATAAATAAACACCAGCTACGCCTTTCCAGAGATAGGCCATTGGCACAATAAAAATAAGACTTCAAGTGGATGGTTTAAAAGAACTTGTGCCATTATAGACTAAAAGACCAATGTGCATGGTAGAAATGCACCTTCATAACAAGTACCAGGTTTTATTCTCATAATCCTGATCATCTTTTAATTCTCAGTCTTCATTTGAGCAACAAAATAAAAAGACTTTTTAGGCTCCTAAAAAGAAAGACCCTTATAGATTTAAAATGCACAATAATCTATAATGGAAAAGAATCTGAAGCTGTACACCTGAAACTAACACAGTATTGTAAATCAACTATAGTTAAATAAAATAATAATAATTTTTTTAAGTATTTGAGAGAGTTAAAAGAAAATGCATATGTATATTCTTTACCAAATAATTTCATTGCTAGGAATTTAACCCCAAGGAAATACTCAAATAAGTACCCAAACAATTGTGTCCCAAGATATTTATGTCATCATTGTTATACATAATATATTATGTACTTAGAGCATATAAATAAATCTGGTACACTGATACAATACTGTGGAATATTATGCAGCCCTTAAAACAAATGGGGTGTGTATATAACTGACATGGTAAAATGTCCAAGATAACAAATAATTAAAGCCAGAAAAGCATGTATTATACGTTTTCATATATTTTTTTTAAAAATCACTACTATGTATTTCCATACACACACATATGACTGTTTAGGTGGTATGTAGAAATACAGACTGCAAAGTGCCAACAGCACGTACCTACTTACTTCTGCAGGAATGGGGCTGGGAAAGGGGAAAAGACCATACCCACTTGTGTACTGTTTTACAATAGGTGTCTACTACTTTTGTAATCAAAACTTTTTAAAGTTAGAAACAAAGTCTTTAAAAATACCAAAAATGTGTGTATTATTATTTTTCAAAACCTCTTGCAAGTTTGTATGAAAAAATGAGCTATTGTCAGACAATCAGATACAATATGGGAATCCACAGTAAGACCACTTACCTTTTAACTGTTCTAGTAAAGACTTAAGACTATTCTCTACTCGCTCCTGGATCTCCATTGTATCCTCTAAAATTGAAACACAATGAAAAACTTTCAATTCAATTTTTAGTAAGATAAAGAAGCAAGACCAATACCTGGAAGCATAGGCAAGGACATTTTGTTTTCTCTTAAGACCCACAGGCCTCTAAATTCCATTATTGAGAGAAAGATGAAGGACAGGAAAAGGAGAAAAGGAAAGAGAAAGGGAAAGAAAAAAGGCAAAGAAAGGTATTAATTACTGTTCTGCCAAAAGCACTACCTAAGATTCTCTAGGAGGACCAGAAATCTATGTGTTTCAAATACTCTAAATGACAGGATCCACAAGCCTTATGACTTGTGAAAAACAAAACACAAACAAAAAAACATGACCTATATGGTATTTGTGACTCTCGCTGGGTTGACAGCTTAGAAAAAAATCTTTTCTCTACAAAGTTTAGGCCTTCTTCTTTCTTTTTTTAAATATTTATTTATTTATTTTGGCCGCACCAGGTCTTTGTTGTGGCATGCGGGATCTTTAGTTGCAGCATGCAGACTTCTTAGTTGTGGCATGCAAACTCTTAGTTGCGGCATGCATGCAGGATCTAGTTCCCCAACCAGGGATCAAACCCCGGCCCCCTGCATTGGAAGCACAGAGCCTTACCCACTGGACCACCAGGGAAGTCCCTAGGCCTTCATTTTTAAGTAAAGAATTTAATCTGATACAAATGAAGTTATTTATAAAACAGAAACAGACTCACAGACATAGAAAACAAATTTATGGTTATCAAAGGGGAATGAGGGAGGGATAAATTAGGAGTTTGGGATTAGCAGATACAAACTACTAGACATAAAACAGATAAACAACAAGGTCCTACTGCATAGCACAGGGAACTATATTCAGTATCCTATCATAAACCAGAATGGAAAAGAATATGAAAATACATGTATATATATACAGGTATAACTGAATCACTTTGCTGTACACCAGAAACTAACATAACATTGTAAATCAACTATACTTCAATTTAAAAAAAATTTTTAAATGAATGAATGAAAAGAATTCAACTTGAAATCCAACAATATTTCAACAAATCAAGGATTTCTTCAACTTTTGGCCCTAAAAAATGATTTTAAATATGGAACAGACTTAAAACAAAAGTGGGAAAATGAGGGAAAGGGAGTGAGCAGCATTTAGAGGTGCGGGGGTGGGGTGTGGGGGGCGCAGCAGGGCGGATTAAAAAAAAATATGGAATGGACTTAAGCTTCTAAACATTATTTTGTAAACTGTTTAATGGACTTTCTTGTATAGCAAACCAGAGATTCCAGAACAGCTTCCACCTCCCATCTCCTCCAAATTTTTCCAAATATGTGAGGTTATAGATATTTTGTTGCATTTACTAAGTTTTCAGTGACAAAGACGCTGTAAACATACTCATGCAAGTATACACTTACCTAAACCATTGATGTCCAGCTCATAAATATCACTAACAAGATAAAAAGAGCTGGTCTGACACTGAGAACAGCCAGAATTAAAGAATCCAGCCATTCTGGTAGGTACAGGACCAAGGAAAGGATACTGGAAAGGAAAAAAAGTTCTTTAAATGTTCTTTAAATCCACTGAAATTTAAATTCATAAAATACAAAATGAGAAAACAAGGAACTGGATAAAAATCTATCTCCATGATTAAGTTACAAAGCACTGATCAGCAAGCTAATAATAACCAAATCATTATGGTGAAAACAGAAACGCTGTATTAATTTGTTGACAGGTATTAAAAAGTTTACCATCACAAAAAAGCTATTTTGCTTTTCCTCACTATCCAATTTGGATACTGAGGAAGCATCTGCAATTCCCCAAGTTTAAAAAGTTTGTCTTTTTCCTGTAGATGCCATAAAGTGGGACAAAATACTGTTCTTTACTACTCACCCATCCCCAATTCCTATTTTCAAAAAGACAGTCACATATTATTGCAGCTTTGATTGTAAATACGCACTGATGATACCTGAATGTCCTTCTCAATAAATCGCTTTCCCGTCTCCAGGGCCACCTCCAGCTGTTGAAGGAGCAAACGGAAAATATCAATCCGGGAGGATACTCCATTCTCAGTGGTCTTCTCTGAGTTCTCTGGCCCAACAGAATGGTTAAGACTTGGAAGTCCACTGATCAGCCTCAAGGTTAAGGAACGGATTCTTAACCACATTGTCTCCTCCTCCAAGGAAAGTTTCTTATGTTCTTCAGAAACATCCCTTAAAAAGAAACATCCACAAACCATCCATTTTATTCATGTTAACTTTAAAGCTTTCAAAGTTCACTTTCATCAGTCAAGACGCCTTTGAATGGTCTCAGCTGTCATTTAATAGCTGAATGATCTTGGACAAACCAAAACAGTCCAAGTCCCCATTTCGGTATCCATAAAATGGGAAAGATAACCTACCTAACAGGTCGTTTTCCCCTTACATGAGATTCATTTTTCTGATGATAAAATACATAATATAAAAAATTCAAATGACAGAAAAGTAAAAAAAGTAAAAGGAAAATGGGACCTGATAACCAAGAACCCACAATATATATATATTTTTTAACCACCAAAATGGTTTTATTTTTGACTGCCAACATGCACAACAATGCATTACTTTGGTTTCCTTAAACATTACTTAAGTACGCATTAGAAATATATGTTTACATTTAAGAAATGTAACACATTAAAAAACTCCTCCATAAACAAATTCTTTCTCAATATATTTTCCTGCTTTGTTTCACACATAAATAACATAATCTACAAAGTAATAAATAAAACTATTAACTCTTATGACCTAAAAGTATATACAAATTTTGGAACCTGACAAGAATGTCCTTTATCTGATTTTATATAAATAACAACATGCAGTATTTGCAATGTTTTTTAATTAAATGAATGACTTACAATCAAAACTTTTATTTTCTCCCAACCAGTTCTCCCTATAATAGACCTTCAGTGTACTTGGTAAAGATGTCATGTATTTAAAAAGTCAAAGTGGTCAAAAGACTAGATTTTTAAAATAGAACAGAAGCTTGCCATTAAATATTATTAAGCCTTATTAAAATCACTTCTGTTTGTCTGAAGAACAAAAAATGCTCCCAAAGAGTATATGCTTGTACTATCTTTTTTTTCCTTTTTTTTAAAATTTTTGGCTGCGCCCCGCAGCATGTGCACCCCTCACCAGGGATCAAACCCGCACCCCCTGCATTGGAAGGTGGAGTCTTAACCATTGGACCTGATTTCCAGGTAAGTCCCTATACTATCATTTAAATGGAAGCTAACAAAGTCTTAAAAAAATCAGATTAAATTTGTATTAGTCTTGGGAAAAATATTCCACTGAGATTCTGTTATAGGAACAGAATCCATGCTATCCTAAGTTTTCTAAAATTTATTTTGAACCATCACTTCAATTAGTTAAAACTTTCAGGGTAAAAATGACACATAAAAACGATCTTAGAAAGGCATATTTAGAATTCCTGATACAGAACACTTGATTATTTAGTTTTTGTTTAATGACTGGAAATCTTTATTCCTTCAGAAAATAATAACATTATTTGTTGAGTGATACCATCTATTTAGTGATTTACTAGATAACCACTCAAGGTATATTAAGTAAGCACTCAAATTATTTTTATGTAACAAAAGTAAAAAACACTTTTCATGTTGGAATTGTTTCATTATGCATTATTATTTTTAAGGCCGTGATTTACAGAGTATAAAAATTAGAAAGAAAAACATTCTCAATTAATATTCTCACTAAATTTAGATGATTCAAATGATAAATAATAGTAAGCTAAGCACTGTCACTAGATTTTAAATTAGATTTTAAAACCTAAGTTTCTAAGTTTCATTTTCAATCAATACAAATATGATCTGCTTCACACTATTAACTGCCAGTCAAACTTTATGTTTAAAAAAACTAAATATTCTTTGTTAAAGAGCAGTTTACAACAAATGTTTTTCCATGCTCTTATAAAAAAAGATTCTGATATGCATAATGAATCTAAGTCAAAATCCACAAATGGTAGCCAAAATTGTCAACTTTCAGCCTAACACAACATAAATCCAGTTATTCTGCATAAACAATTCAAAACTAAAGTTTATAACGGAGGGCTTCCCTAGTGGCGCAGTGGTTGAGAGTCCGCCTGCCGATGCAGGGGACACGGGTTCGTGCCCCGGTCCGGGAAGATCCCACATGCCGCGGAGCAGCTGGGCCCGTAAGCCATGGCCGCTGAGCCTGCTCGTCCGGAGCCTGTGCTCCGCAACGGGAGAGGCCACAACAGTGAGAGGCCCGCGTACCGCAAAAAAAAAAAAAAAAAGTTTATAAGGGAAATGTCAACAAGTCATAACTACAATATTACTACTGATGGAGAACCCACAATATTAACATGCTTGGTATAGATCCTTTCAGACTTTTGCAATACGATGTACGAAAATGAACTACAAATATTTATGTAATATACTTTAAACAGATAAAATGGGTTCACAGTGTTTATACTATTTTGCAAACTGCATCTTTTTATGACAGTGTGTACAGAAAACAGTTAACACAGGGCTTGCCTTGTGGTGCAGTGGTTAAGAATCTGCCTGCCAATGCAGGGGACATGGGTTTGAGCCCTGTTCTGGGAAGATCCCACATGCCACGGAGCAACTAAGCCTGTGCACCACAACTACTGAACCTGTGCTCTAGAGTCCATGAGCCACAACTACTGAGCCTACGTGCCGCAACTACTAAAGCCTGCGTGCCTAAAGCCCGTGCTCCACAACAAGAGAAGCCATGACAGTGAGAAGCCTACTCACTGCAACCAAGAGTAGCCCCCACTCACCACAACTAGAGAAAGCCCACACACAGCAACGAAGACCCAACACAGTCAAAAATAAATAAATAAATAAATAATCCCCCCACCAAATATTCTTTAAAAAAAAAAAGTTAACATAGCAACCGTGAGGCTATTATCTTCAGAAGGGCCTACTTGCAAGGTTGGCCCTTGTCTGATGTCTGGGAACCTAGCAGGCCAACCATTCCCTAAATGACAAGAGTGGCTCACCTGCCTAGATTGTTCATACAAATTATGTGGTTAAGGGTGAACAGTGCTTTCCTTCTGGGAGTCTGAAATATTGGTACATGCTAGATAGACTGAGGGTGCCTACATCACCAGCCGATGAAAACCTTGGGCACCAAATCTTTAATGGGCTTCTCTGGGCAGAAATATTGCACAGAAATACCGCATTTTTTGCTGCTGGAAAAAGGAGCACACGCTCAGTATATTCCTTCATAGGAGGGAGAGAACACTGCAAGTTTGTGCATGGAGTTTTCTGAACTCCACCTGTATGTCTTTCCCTTTGCTGATCCTGTCATGTATCCTTTTGTTATAAAACAACTTAGTTGTGAGTCCAACTACATGTAGAATCCCATGAGTCCTGGCAAATCACTGAATGTAGTCTTGGCAGCCCCCAAATTACAGCATATTCAGAACTACCTTCTATACATGTCTCTGCATACTTGTGCACTTATTCCTTAGTTTCCACTTTCCTAGAAGTGGTTCTCCTGAATTAAATGGTACACAGCCTTTTCAATCTTGATACATATAACTAAAATTCCCTATAGAAAGGTTATATAAAGTTTTACTGCCATATAAACTCACAACAACCACTTTCCCATAACCTAGCTGAGAACAAGGATTAATCTTTTTTTATGGGATAGGTTACATCTTCGTCTGATAGATTAAAATACAAATCTTTATTGCTGTAAAGTACATTTCTTTAATTTCCTATTAAACCCTTTGCCCCATTTGTTTTTCATTTATCTACTTCTTATTGATTTATTGAGTTCTCTGTATATGTGAAGGATATTAATATATATGAAGAAATTTACCAATTTACCAGCTACCTCTAGAACTTGTTAACAAATTTACTTCTATATAGAAGACTAATATTTACAGGTCAAATCCTTTGTTTCCAGATCTGATGTAATGCTGAGAAAGACTGTCCCAACCATTTAAAAATATTTTTTATATTTTCTTCTAAGTTTTAACATATAATCTTTAATCCATCTGGAATCTGTTTTCATGTATGCTGTGAAGGAGGAATTAACTTTTAGATTAACCAGTAATCTCAACATAGGGGTGAGGTTTTCTTTTCTTCCTTTGGCTTACCTATATTTTCTGATCCCTACAATAAAAATGTTATTATATATACATAATATATAATATAATATATAAAACTCTTAAATTCATCTTGATTCTTTAAAAATAAATTGCTTGGGGTTAAATTCAAGTTACCTGTCTTTTGGATCCCAGCTAAAGAAAACATTTAAGTCTCTGTTGTCTCGCAAGGCTTCCCATGGAATGTCATCTTCTTCTGGCCGAAGATTCATTGACTTTATACTTTCTGCTAAGCTGGTTGATCTGTGATAATGAAAATTTATTTAAGTATTATTCAATAATAAAATAGTCATGAAAACATGTTAGCCAGGACTTTGTTTTACTAGAAAGAGAGAAAAGGAAAGAGTGAAGGAAGAAAGGAAGGCTTTATTTAATATTAGGAAGTAAAAGCTCATATAACGTGAAATAGAACCAAGCACTGGTTCTGGTCTGCTACACAGCAAAAGAAAGGCATCCGGAGGCCCAACCAAAATAAAGTTCATCAGCATTAATTCCTGAAATCCCATGTTTGCAGGGTATGGGGAAGCTTGTAAACACAATATGGGCCAGGGATGATGACCATGGCCTAGCTGGTTTCTGTATGGAACCTGGGATGGTGCTGGCAGTACCCTAGCATTCCCCATGACAGGCACCTTCCCCTTTCTTCCCTGTCCCCTCCTACATTTTTTTTTTCCCATTTTTCTTTAGCTTAAGCCCGCTAATGACACCCATGAGGCCCATTAATGGCTCTCAGCATCTGATCTAATCTCTTAGTTCCTTATTAGCTCTTGTGCAATACTTACACATTTGCTTCAAGTAGAAGGTCTAACAACATCCGTTCAGTACGGACTTGTGCAAAATGAAGAGAATTATTCAGCCTGTTCCTAAAAGCGATAAACTCTGGGATCTTCTCAAATGCACCATATTTGTAAGCTTGAATAATATATTCTGAGGTCTGGGAAGGAAAGACATCACCTTGGTATAAACATTTCACATGTCAGGTAACGAAGACATACCTTGCCAGACAAAACAAAACAACACTCAAACTAAAATTAAGATGTTGAATCTAATCTTTAAAGTTCTTGGTCACCAAACAGAATATCAGCTTTTAAAAATGATATTTTTCTTCTATCCTATACTGGAGTCAAATGTCTTCTTCACTAATATTACTACTAATAATATTTAGCTGCTGCTACCACCATGTAGACTTTCTCCTAGCAGTTATGTTCATTTCAACAGGACTGAAGGTTTTGTTATACCACATCAGTCAAGGTTTTGGTTAGTGCCATTGTGGAAGGGATATTACTCCATGTTTTTCTGCATCTAAGATAAACTTTGTTTTATACAAAGTTCCCAAAATACCAGAATAATATAACCATCCCACCACCACCACAAATAAAAATTACTGTCCTTCAGAAAAAAGACAGGCTGCTCCTTGGTTTTGTTTACTTCTGAATAATATATCACAAACATAGGAATATGTGTATTGCATCAAGATAGAAGACACCAAACAAAAGACCTATAAAAATTCATGTCATCATCCATTCTGAGGACAGAAAATGCAAAAACCAGGTTACCTGTCCATCCAAACTACTATGCTAGAAAATCCCATAACATACACCACATGTGCTTTAATTAGATTAATACATATATACAGATGAAACATGAACAGAGGCAAGATAAAGAATCCTAAACAGAAATTCTGGCACAACAGAAGAAAATCTCAGGGAAGAACATTTCATGGGTGTGGGCCTATGCCATCAGGATCGGAAGTCAGAAGGGCACCCTTTTGGGCTAAGTAAAGTACTAAACTCAAAGTTGATGTCTGCCCCCAAAGATCCTTTCTAGAAAAGACAGTCTTTTTGCACAGCCTCAGTCAGCTCTGCCCCCATCTCCATTATGACCGAATAATTTGCCCAATAGGAAAATAGGCCAATAGTCAACAACATACCCTCTGATACACAGCCTCGCAGGGTTCATTTCAGGCCGCGGGATTGCGCCACGGGCGCTAATTCAACTGCATTCGATGCGGCTTTTAAACCCCCATGGGACACCTCGGCGAGCTGTTTGCCTGCAGTATCTGGAGAAATTAAAGACGGACGGACACAAGAAAATTAAAAAGATTACTTGTGATCCTGCAGGTTTAAAGAAGGACTATCTGAAAAAGCTCAAGTGTACCTTCTAGCTTGATTAAAGGACAGTGATACGCTCAGTCAAGAAGAGGCCAGGATACCCTAAACACATATGCCTATCCAATGGCCTCTTGGTTTGGAAAACATAGCAAGGTTTACCAACAGCCCTTGCAACAGGACCTTACAGTTTGAAAAAAACGGCTGGTTAGTAACATATGATCCAGCAACTAATCAGGATAAAAATTTGACTTTGGTGATTCCAATCAAATTTATTAATTACAGTTCCAAAATATACTATGGTTAAAGGAAAGAACTCAGCCTTACCAAGTGCAGAGGAAGTTTTAACTTCTGAGTGGTCCACGGAATACCACTTTAGAAAAAAGGCAATAGAAAAATAAGAGGCCACAAAAAAGGAATGCAGTCCTTTAACAAACTAAGAAGGCAACTATAGTTCTCTGGCTTCTTTTTTTAAGATAGTCCTCCTTTAATACTGCAGTAAAGTATCACTGCAGAGCTAGAAAAGGGCCTGGGCAGCTACCAATAGGACAGACTGAGGAAGCACCATGATTTGAAGAAACAACGACCTATTGGAACTGCAGGCAAAACTGGAAGCCATGGGTACTTTAAAGACTTCTGAATATCAGAGAATGTTGTCTGTACCCATTTCTACTCATTTATGCACCAATGAGGCTATTGAGATCCCATATGGATTCCTGAAATGAACCCTGGTCACTGTAAAAATTAGCGAAATACATGGACATCAAACCCTTGAATAATGATCTTCATGAATACCTAAAATGCAGACTTGTAAAGGCAATTTTTTTTAAAGTACGAACATGGAAGTTACTTTTGGAGATATGTAAATCTAAACTCTAGTTTTATATTATAAAACTCTATTCCAAATAAGATGACAGCAGACAACGACCTTTCCAAAAAGAAAACCCCTACATCGACCTTCCAAATACAACTTTCAATCCCATAGCACAAAGCCTTACAAAGCAGATTTCCATTTAAGGAGTAGATGTTCTTTCAAAGAGCTAGTTGGTAATTGAAATACATCAGTCACTCAAGGAAAAACCATCTGGGGGTGCCAAAAACTACCAAGAATAAAAGATGTAGAGCATAGAGCTTTAGCTTTCCAGAGATGTATTTCTAATACTATCAGAAGGTTTAACACATACAGTGTAACACTACAATCGTGATCTTTCTTAGCTTCAAACTCCTGTAGGAAACAGTCCACACCACAGTCTCCATTTTCCTATTCTGGGACTTGGGCTGGGCATTACGGTTTAAAGTATGTTTTCCTTGCTGTACTGTGTTTTGCTTTTACCTCCAGAACCTAGCCCCCTCCATGCTCTCTCCCCAGTTATCTACTTTAATGTGATTAAATAGCTGTTTTCTTAGTTAGTAGTAATAAAAATAAATTTCAAGCAGAGAGTCCTAGTCCCAGATTAATAAAATGCTTTACTTTTATCAGCTTCAGCATCACATACATTCAGATGAATTAGTCACTCCTGTCACACACAACCATCAGCAAAATATCAAACAAAGATACAAAAAGCCACTGAGGACAACATGCCCTCTCATATCACTCCTGGGGATCTCCTTTCCCTATTACAATACTTTCGTGTGCGTGTGTGTGTGTGTGTGTGTGTGTGTGTGTGTTGTTTTCAAAACACTTCTTCAGACACAGTATTTGTGGGAAGAAAAATTAAAGCTTGATTTTTATTAGTATAAAATAATGTGCCTTTATTGACCAACTCACGAACAATATAGTTCTTCTAGAATGCTGGATGACTGAAAACTGGAGTAAAACCAAACACCAGGCTTGGATTAACCCCTTATTTACCCCCCACATCCACATCAAGCTATTTGAGAAACAAAAGTTTGAAAAGGATTCTTCACTATATCAAATGTTTACTTAACCTCTTCCTTAGAAACACAGTAATCAGAGCCAGAATAATGAGATTTGAAATACACTTTTCTTTTGATTTTTTCCTCAGTTAGTGAAACTTCTTGAAAACAGAGAAGGGCAAGCATGGATACTTTTTTTTTTTTTTAATTTTTATTGGAGTATAGTTGCTTTACAATGTTGTGTTAGTTTCTACTGTACAGCTAAGTGAATCAGCTATATGTACACATATATCCCCTCTTTTTTGGATTTCCTTCCCATTTAGGTCACCACGGAGCACTGAGTAGAGTTTCCTGTGCTATACAGTAGGTTGTCATTAGTTATCTATTTTATACATAGTATCAATAGTGTAGATATGTCAATCCCAATCTCCCAATTCATCCCACGCTCCCCCATTCCCCCTTGGTATCCATGTCTATGTCTCTATATCTGCTTTGGAAACAAGATCGTCTATACCAATTTTTTCAGATTCAACATACATGCATTAATATACGATATTTGTTTTTCTCAAGCACAGATACTTGAATATACAGTGAAAACTCACAGATTTATAACTCAACTGCCCACTTATGCTAAGAGATTTTAGAACCAAGGTCCTAGAGATGCCCTTCTGACAGTGAAGCCAGGCTAGCAGCTTCTGAGCAATATGTTTAAACGCTGATGCCCACTTCTGTCTCTCCCTGATCAGAAGCTAGGGCACAAAATGAGGTTTGAACAGAGATACAATCACTGTTGGGAAGTGGAGCCATGGGTGGAAAGGGATAGAGCTCAAAAGCCAACTGATGATGCAAAGATCACAACCCCGTGCTACACCAGCCCTCTAGGCCATGACCTGAAGTGTGTCAGAATATAATTATTGCAAGATGAGAACAATAAACCTATATTCTATTGGTCAGAAATGCTTTTGCCCTGTCCCAGCTTTCTATTTAACACAAGCTTAAAGAATTAGATGGAAGATAAATTAGGTATAGCAGTCATATTTACAAATGGGTTTTTTAAAAAATCCTCATGAGTGCTTTGCCAAGAAGAATCTCAGAAACCAGCTTCCTTGCCAAGTTTCTTAGTTGCTGTCAGACCATGAAAAATGGAACACTATGGGCAGATACCTGGCATGGCGAAATTCCAGGTGATGAGTCTTAGAAGCACATGAGAAGCAAGCAGGTAGTGTGACCACTGTAGAGAGGCACCTTATCTCCACATATGTTCCTGGATGGTTTTACATACCTCGACTGAGTAGAGACCATATACTTTTTCCACAATAACTTCTGCTTAACTGACAAGTGGAGATCACATCTGCTTGCAGTGAAAAATATGGTGCAAATCCCATCCTTTCATTATGGCACATAAAAGCTCTATCTTATTTATTGTTACTTTAAAAAACATACTACTGACCTAAGTTTCTTAAAGTGTCCTGAATTGGTCAATTTTATAATTGTAAGAAAAGATAAGTATACTCTGTTGATAAAGAACATGGTGGTTATCAACTTCAGAAATCAATAAAAGCGAGAACAACTGCTATCGCAAAATCATATATGGCATCCCAGGCTATACACTCTTATGGGCTATTTCTTATACCCTTAGAAAGTCTCTTAGAGATTAAAACACAGACCTAAGAGGCACTTCATATTCTGCTAATACCTAGTTTTAAATGCACCTTCTTATGGATTCTATTAAACATACCCTTACGAACAAACACAAAAACTCCTTACCTCTACCTAACAGCCTTGGCCAGTAAGCTATAGACTAAGGGCACATGTGAGTACAGCGTGGTGCACCTTAATATGTGTACTTGTGACCCGAGGGAAGATGCTCTCTGAATCATGTTCTTTCAGCAGGCCAAGACCATATTAAAAAATAAAATTTTTTTTCACTTACATCTTTCTGGTTGGAGTGGAAAAACCTGAGCGCGAAGTTACAGGACTGGGATGCAGCAGCATACTGACCTAGGGATTCGGCGTATCGGGTCAAAAGGTAACTAGGTCGGAAGGAAAGAAAAAAAAGGTTATACCTACCCACCTCTAGTATCAAATACTACACTTCAAATTACTATGGTAGAAAAACAGCTAAGCATACGAAAAGTTAAAACATGCGGCCATAGAAATGATCTAATTCACAGAATCAAATTTTAAAAAACAGCAAAGTTAATTCAGTTTTGTGGGAGACCTAAAGCTCTATGCCATGCTTTCTTACACTCAGATGATTAATGGAACACAAGTTGTTAGAGAACAGAATACTGTCTTCCTAAAACAGCTCTACAGGACACAGAGAAAATACCCTTGATTCATCACAAAGAATAGTCAAAATACAAATTCAAAGGATCTCTGGGGTCAACATACAAGTGTCAACCTCAACTGCAAGGCAGAAGTAAAGACTTGAAAACAATGTGTGCTAAGAAAAAGAGTTCAAAGTATATAACTGTTACCTGTATCTGGGAAAAACTTTTTTTTTTAACCATTTCTAAATTGTACACATTTGAAATTACCACAAAATGCTGAGAAAGATAAAACTCTTTCTGCTTTGCAATGGGTCATAACAGGTGATTAATCTACAAAGCTTAATACCGGGAACAACTTTTCTGCTAAAATCAAAATGTTAAGAATTCCATATATGAGGACCCCACACTGCTGTAGCTGGCTGCTCATTATTCAGAGTATATACTACCAACCCAATGGTGTCATGCTGGATATGCTTAGCATCAAGGCTGGAATACAGATCCACCACCGGTTCAAATGCCCCCAGCATACAGTAGATTCGAACAAGCAGCAATTTGAATTGAGCATTGGACGGGCTGTGAGTTAGTCCCTCTTCCAGCAAAGTCAGGGCCTGCCACACAGCGGTCTCATCACCTAGAACCAAAATATAACAGCATTATCCACAGACCTTGACAGCAAATGGGGGTTTCTCAAAACTAAAAAATAAAAACTAACTGACACCATCACCTCCCCTAAGTATTCTAAGGATGTGGTTGGGTGGCAGAGAACAAATTTTAGATACACACCTGTAACCAAAATAGGGAATTTCCCTGAAAAAACAGTCCCTCAATAGTTACCTCAGTTCTTAAACCTGCATCTGCAAAAATGATGCAAACTTTGAGCTGCCAGGTCTTAAAGAGAAGTCTGGAATCTCACAGGATCCTAGATTCTGAGAAGAGATGGACTTTGAAGGAGAAGTAGAATCCACCAACCTTCCCAGTACAGGATTTTCTCTACAAGACCCCAGACAGATGCTTTCTCTTGACATCATTTTTCTTCCACATGTAACTCTACTAACAGATGTCAACTAATATTTGAAAAAAGAACTGCTCATTAATAACCAAACTAAAATGATACACATTTTTGGCCTACTAAAATTCAAAACGTTACATGCATCAATATTCTTAAAGAAAAAGTAATTTCTCTTTTATGAAATTATCTGAAGAAAATAATATGAAATGCAGATAAAGCTTTATATACAAAAACATTCACTGTACTAATAATGGGGGGATGATTAAGTAAACTGTAGTTACACCCACACAGGGAAACACCATACAGCCATTTAACGTTAACAAGGAGTTTTTAACAGCAAGGGAAAATAATTATGCAATAATGATCAGTAAAACGTACAGAATTCAAACTAGTATGAAGAGTTCATCTCAAGTATTTAAAACATTCACAGAGAAAGAGAGAAGGAACTATGCAAAAATGTTAGTCTTTTGGAAGTTGGAAAAGCGAGATTAAAATAAACCATTTGCCAAATTTTTACGAGCTACTTTTAGTTAGAAAAAACAGCTAAAATAAAAAGCTCCCCCTCAAAAAAACAAAAAAGCTCCATGCACTGAGCTTTTAAAATTATATTCTATATGCTTTTTTCCAAAAGAAACAAGACATAACCAAAAATTGGGGATTTAGATAAATATCATCCATAATCCTACCTAAACTACGTAAACCACCCATGATCTACTCAAACTACCATTGTGATTAATGTACTGCTTTTGAACGATCAATTATGTATACATAACGTTACTATGTATCAATTATAGCTCAATAAAACGAGAGGAGAAAAAATGACATCCTTCACTCCCTATTTTATTTTTGCAGCACAATTTTACACAGTAGTAATCATGGCATACACCCGATTTTGTGTTTTCCCATATTGCTCCCTGGTCTTCACAATCATAATTTTATTTAATTCAACACTCAGTGACCTAAACTCTGCAGTAACACTAGATATAACACCCAAAGATAAGAGTCATAGGTGGTTCCAGGCCTCAAGAGGTTCAGAATTGAGTAGAAGAGATAGTTGGACAATTATAGATAATAGATAATTTTTTAAGTCCTACTTATTCAAGGATAACCAATATCAGAATTTTTTTAAAAAACTTCTTGAAGATCTCTTTTAAATAGAAACAAAATTTCAAAGTAAATAGTAAAAAAAAAAAAAAAAGGTTTAATTTACACTTCTGAACTATTAAACCCAACATTATGATGACATTTATCATCTTATTTTATTTTGCAAAATTTAGAATATAACTACAACTCTATGCCAAATCAAAGAGCATCAAGGGTTGATGAGGATTTGGGGGACAGAATTTTTTAAATCAAATTTTATAATATAACAAAATGATATAATAAAAAGATATAAGATAAATAAATTCTGGGGATATAATGTACAGTATGGTGACTACAGTTAACCACACTGTACTGTGTATTTCAAAGTTGCTAAGAGAGTAGATGTTAATAGTTCTCATCACAAGGGAAAAAAAAGTAGCTATGTGAGGTAATGGACTTTAACTAAACTTATTGTGGTAATCATTTTGCGATATATCACTATATTGTATACCTTAAACTAATACAATGTATCACTATATTGTATACCTTAAACTAATACAATGTAATGTATCAATTATAGCTCAATAAAACTAGAGGAGAAAAAATGGCATCCTTCACTCCCCATTTTATTTTTGTAGCACAATCATAAAGAAATGCTTTTTTGCAAAAAATATTTGAGAGCATCATCAATTTAACCTTAAAATGCTCTTCTTAATCCTGTCACATTCAAATCAGTCTCTTTCAACATCCTCACCAATTTTCTATACATTTCTAATTTTTGTCATATCCACCTTGAACAATGACTATTGTTCCAGCCTACAACTGGAACATTCAACATCACTTTCACTGACTTCAAGAAACCTTGCATCTATATATATATAATATCTAGAACTTCCCATGTATTTGCACTGTATGATTTTGGACAACCCACCTAACTTCTTTCTCTCTGCCCTGTATTTCCCACATCTGTAAAACTGTAACGATCTTAACTGTACTGTTACAAGGTTTAAAATTAGCTAATTCATATAAAGCACTTTCAAGTGCCTGATGATCCACAACTGTTAACTGTTATTACTATTATATGGTCAGATATCTTGCTCCGAAACCAAGAGATTAGCAAAGCCACAGTCACTATGAGCAAGAATAGATGCCAGGAATAAGTGGGGAAGGGTACGAGTAGGGGCCAAATTACTAAGTAGTCAGTTCATTAATGGTTTTACATTAAGATGACTTTTACAGCCCTATGCAACCTCCTGAATGTGGGGTTCCAGATACCAAGTACTCTGATGAAAAGGATTTCATCCCCATCCCCGGTACAATACAGTATAACAAGTACTATCATATGGATATACACAACGTCCTACAAAAGTTCAGAAGGGGCATAAAATCTGCAATGAGGAAGGGGGTGAAATCAAGACAGGCTTGTCAGAGGCACTGTTTGAGTAAAAGTGAGATGAAGGAGGTAAGAAAGTTATTTCAAAGAGAGGTAACATGATGTTCAGTGATAGTAGCAAAAAAAAAAAAAAAAAAAAAAAAGTAGATTTAGGGCCTTAAGTACTAAGAATCTGGAGATGTAGACAGACACTAGATTATAGAGAGCATTGTAAACCATCCTAATAAGGCTGACCTTTATCCTCAGGAAAATAGGGCATATCTGAAGGATTTTAAGCATGAGAAGATAGTATCAAAATTGAGTGCTTGGTTAAATGACCCATGAGGGCAGGGTTGTGTCTGTCTTGCACAGCACTGTCTCCCAGCCCTGTTTCTTCTGCAGTTTATTCTCATGAATAATATGCGATAAGTAGCTAAAGTTATTTTTTCTCAAAAACTGCTAATAAGAGAAAATGTCAGAAAGTGAGACCTAAAGAAAAGGCAATCTCAGTACCATTTGCTGAATCATCCTTCTCTTGCTTAATGACTCATGAAGCTTCCTTTACCATGCAGTATATATTTGTCTTAAATGGGCTAATCTGAACTATATTCCAAAAAAAGTATATTTTCCTATATAAACTGAAGTGAACAAAAATGGCTCTTTCATTCCATGGACCCATACATCTATATCTGAATCAGTTTCTCTGTATTTTAATTATTGTAACTTTGTAATAGGCTGTTTACTCACTATGCAGAAATATTTTAAAACAGAACAGATATCCACTGATTTAAGATTATCCTGATTACAGAGAGGAGGATACTTGGAGACTTTGGTTCTTCTAGAAGCACCCTGGAGAAGGGCAAGGAAGAAAAACCTAAAAGCATAAATCAAATTCTTGGATTATATACTTAGTCTAAGGATTTATAGTCAATAAAAACAAAGAGTAAAGTTAAACTGAAATCACTGCTCTTTACCTGTTTCTCTCCATATATCAATAAGCACATGGACAGCAAGGAGACAGTAATAGTCTGAAAATTGCAATTCGGTTTTCAAACAGGATTTCCCTATAGGGAAAAAAAAAATCATATCTGTATTTTAAGATTTGTTCAATTATTACTGCCCCAAAGGAGTTTTTTTAAAGCAAGAAAGTGACAGGAGGAAGAAGAGAAAAAGAGGAAAAGAAACTAATAAGAATGGAGTAAATACCAGAAGAAAAATATAAGCCATGAATCAAAAGAGTCAAAAGAAGGTGAGACCACACTCAGCTGGAGCAGAAGGAAGGGTTCCAGAATAGAGGTGGTATTCCAAATGGTCCCAAAAGGAGAGCAGCAAGATTTGGAAGGAGGTTTTAGGTGAAGAAAAGAACAGAATCCAAGAGCCATGTACAACTAATGTAATATTATGCTCATTACTTCACCTAATTTTTTAGAATACAGTTAGAGAAATACTAATATCATCTAGTCAGATAATTTATATTTTATCACACATATCTAAGCAATCTGAAGATCATCTACTTCTAAACTAAATATTTATCTCACAATTTACAATTCTTTTGGGTCATTTACACAGTCTATATATTTAGAATATTAAGGCCTATAAGCAGAAAATATGACAATTATCATAAACTCTGCAATTCATCTGAGCCCCACTGTGATAAAGAGTTGGCTGGCCAGATCAGGAAGAATATGGATATCTGGGAGCCAATTATAATTTTTAAAACTCCAAGCTTAAGAAAGGCTTTGCATTTTATTACCTGGATAGTGTTCCCACTTGACAAAATATTTTCCTTGCCAAAAGCATTACAACAGCATGCTATGAGAGATAAAAAACTAACTTCTAAATCTTAGCAGATCAGGGAACTACTGCACATTTTGAAAGGCTGCTCACCAAATTCTAGTCCATGCTGGTACCTTAACATCAATTCTCTGACCACACTCAATTTCTGATTTTTATCCATCATGTGGTACAAGCCAAGTAACCTCGTCAGCTGCACCACACACAAATGTTGCTGCAGAGCTCTGATGTCAGCAGGCAGTGCCAGCTTATCCTCTGTTGGTGTTGACAAAGGAACAACTCCAAGTAACTGATTAATAAACTGCAAAGTTGAAAGAAAAAAAAAGAAGTACAGGTCTCAAAACAGAACTAGTCTTTAGTAGGCCACAATTAACAAATACTGAAATGGTCTAGAAAATGGTATCAAGAAAAAATACAAATTAAAACCCCTTTTTAAAAAAAAAAAAAAAAAAAAAAAAAAACCCCTTTAGTATACCATTTTCTATCTAACAAAATTGCCAAAACAAAAACACTTCTAACAGCACACAGTGCTGGTAAAACTCCAGTGAAACTGGCACACCCATTCATTGCTGGCCAAAAGTATTATGTTAATACCATGTAGTATATGCACTAAAAGATTAAAAGAACTGTGAAAATGTTTCCTAAATTACAATAGATTGACATAATATGTAACGTAGCAATGAAAAAGTTTAATTAGGAAGACTGTAAAAAGAACAATTACCCCAAAACAAACCTATTATATTGATATACTACAAATAAATTCTTAAAGGAAACATTATACATTGAAAGGAATGGTTGTCCTGTCAATAGCCTTAAATAGTTTTTTTGATTAAAGCTTTAATTTTGAGATAATTATAGATTTGCATGCAATTGTAAGAAATAACACAGTTCCTGTGTACCCTTCACCCAGTTTTTCCTAATGGTAACTTTTTTTTTTTTCCTGTGGCCGTACCGCACGGCATGCGGGATCTTAGTTCCCTGACCAGGTATTGAACCCATGCCCCCTGCAGTGGAAGCGTGAAGCCCTAACCACTGGACTGCCAGGAAATTCCACCCCAATGGTAACATCTTAAAATAAAATGTTTTTAATTCTCTAAATTCGGTATAAATTTTTAAGAACACCAGTTCCACAACCAGTACAGTGCAATATTGGCAGAAGTGAGAAGGGACCCCTGCATCACATACAGGGTGTCTGTTTAAACTTCCCACATGGTCGTATATTATACTCTTCAGCTGTTAGGATGTGAGAAAATGCTTGGGCAGCACGAGTCTGGAGTTCTAAAAGGTGTTTATGGACAGGAAGTGCAGCCAAGGGGTCACAGGCATCACCCTTGTGTCTTCCCTATATTTTGTGATCCAAAACTAATAAATTATTTTTAAAGCAAAAAAACCCAGTTCCATTTACACATGTATTAAACACAGGCTATTTTCACTCCCTTCCAAGATCCTATTAGGATGACAGTAAAGAACAAAAAAGGAATCAACCCCAAAGGATCAAGAACATGTGAAGAGATGACAGCAAATAATAAACATTAACAAGATTTCAAAAGATAAAAAGCAGAAGGGCAGGTGGTAAGTAATAACCAATGTACAGGGCCAAGAAAGCTGAAATCCAACAGTATGAATGGGGAGACCACCAATAAGCAGCAAGCCTCTTCCAGCCACAGAACCTTGGAAGACTCAGAAATTAAGGGCAAGAGGTACGTCTGAAAGCTAAAGTGCTGGTGGGACTGAAACAGAAGAATTTGCTAAATTCTAAGAAATTAGACCCCTCCCCAAGCTCACTAACTGACTTCCTAAACCCAGCAGAATCCACGGGTTTTCTTTACCCCCAGGAGATACTGAACCAGAGACACTGTAGACTCAACGGGAGAATGGAACAGATCTATCACCTCATGTTTCAGAATACACTAAGAGGAGTTTTAAACTTTTATGGTTCTGTCAGATTGACTGGGGTGAACTGAACAAAAAAATATTAACTCCAAGAAAGAAAGTTAAGAAAGGTAATCTCCACATATACAAAGTGGCTTAGCTGTGAATATTTAGTCATTAAAATATAAATACTGCATAATTACTAAACTATACTGGGGGAAAAGTAGGTAAGGGGAGAAGTGGGATGTTATGAACAAAATTATTGCCTTCCACAGTAAGATACCAATAGATGAAGACTATAACTGTAAAAATAAACAAATAGCTAAATAAGCCTATAATTTAGAAATATGGAGTTAAATAACAGAAGCAGCAGTTAAGGGTTGAAAGTGATTTGCCTGTACGGAGCCAGAATCAGGGCTGAAGAAGGCAAAGAGCTGCAATTGTTTTTCAATATAAGCCTTGTAGCACTATTTGACTTTTTCAATTTTATACATGTAATTTTTGGAAACAAAAATTAAATTAAAATAAAAATCCTACTCAACATGCAGTTTCACATCTGTAATGACTTTACTTCAATTTTCTACAATTGTATGAATTTTAATTTTAATTATTATGATCAGATAATCACATTTGTAACAAAGAAACTGTGGCACTAGTGTTCATGTTTTTGATTAAGTACCTATATAATTTCTATTGCCAGCTCTTCCATTCTTGTAAGCCATTTTATATACTAGTTATGTTTATTATTAAGGCCTTCTTTATTGAATGCTAAAGAATCTTCCAAACAGGTTTTGTCATGAAACAATACGTTCATTTGCTATTCTAGTCTGTACAGTTTCACTGCTACACAAAAAGCTTCTTTAAAAACTGGAATTATTTTATTGTTAGCTTAAAACCCCAAGGCAAAGGAAACAAAATACAAAAACGCCTCTATGGGTGAGCCTCTTCAGGATCACTGGACTCAACGGCCTCCTCTTAGGGGCCAGTCCCATTTTAGAATGCGTCTCCTAATTCATTGGGACAACAGTTCTCAGTCTGAACCTTACTTGGACAGTTTGCAATCCTCTGACAAACATACTGCTGAGTGGCAGGATTTTTAGCTATTGAAGTCATCCTACATTTAAAAAGTTGTGGCAGCAAAATTACCCCTCTCAATTAAAAATTTACACAGGACTACAAAACTCACTGCAACAGCTTTAAACCCTTTGTCTCACTGAACAATGACCACCTCATCACTGCTAGTATTTCACTATTTCTAGAGGGTTCCTCCCAGTAGATTATTAGTATATGCAGTCACAGAGGTGATCTAAGATTTTCAAACATGCCAATAAAGTAGAGCTTCTGGTACTAAAATTTATGCTAGCAAACCTATATGAATCTCAGCTAAATGCGATATAAGCATTCCTCTAATGCTTTCCCATCATTTGATGCTTTAACTTACAAGACAGTAAGCACTATAAAACATGATCAATCATTCCTTACCTTAGCACTTAGCACATAATATGTGCGACAAACACTTAGTGAATGAATCTTTCCCACGTGGTTTTATTTTCTGCTTAAATCCCTCCAGTAACATGAAACTCACACACTGTGTTTTTTAGAGAATTGTGACTATAAAAAATATCTTTCTCTCACTGAGCCAAATTCTTAATTCCCTGCAACAACTTCTTGCTGGCCCTGTTCTCTTCCCTCTTTTACAGGACAGCTTTTCAAATTATGAGAAATAAAGTACTCTGTCATCACCATACCAAACCTATCTCTTCCACTCAACCATTTCTCTCTCATAGGCTTTCAAGTCTTTCTATAACCCAGAACCCTCTTTTCTGGATATGTTACAATTTATCTAGAAAACTTCTAAAGCTTAGCCTGTGCCCTATAAGCACAGCAACCCAAGAACAACTTTTTCTAAACCAAAGTGAACAATGGTAGTCATTTCAGAACCCAGTAGAGACCACTGGCTCCTTAACAGTTTGGGAATGCACTGCTCCATCTGCCCTAGATGTGTAACCTCAAGACTGCCAAAGTATCAAGTGCTGGTGAGCTAAGGATATGGTCACGAAACAAATACTGTAGTCATTGCCACTGTGTTCCCATTGAGTTTCACTCATTCCATATGGGGATGATAGAGTCTTTCTGGAAAAACAGGTTGTGGTAGCCCTGTGACAGCAAGACTTCCAACATTCACTAATTAGAGTTTTTTATGAGTAAAGCTGACCAAAGTCACAGACTCTCTTGATACATATCAGTATTTCTTTACATGATGTTGATATACATATAATTGATTTACATTGATTCTATCACATCAAAAACTCCCAATAGATGACAATTAACTACAATATGGTACCCAGGCTTAGATCCCAGAAAAGAAAAAGGACATTAATGGAAGAGCTACAGAAATATAAAGTCTAGAGGCCAGTTAACAGTAATGTACCAAAGTTAGTTTCTTAGTTTTGACAAATATACCACTGTAATTTAAGATGTTAATGTTGGGGAATGCTGGGCGAAGGGTAGAGTATAACCTTCTTTACTATCTTTACAACTTTCCTGTAAATGTAAAGTTATTCCAAAATTAAAGGGGTTTTTTTCTTTAATTTTATTGAAGTATAGTTGAGTTACAATATTGTATTAGTTGCAGGTATACAGAAAAGTGATCTGGCTATGTATTTTTTTCAGATTCTTTTCCATTATAGGTTATTACAAGATATTGAATATAGTTCCCTGTGCTATACAGTAAATTCTTTTTATATATTTTGCTATAGTAGCCTGTATCTGTTAATCCCATACTCCTAATTTATCCCCTCCCCTTTGGCAACCGTAAGTTTGTTTTCTACATCTGTGAGTCTGTTTCTATTTTGTAAATAAGTTCATTTGTATTATTTTTTAGATTCCACATATAAGTGATATCATATATTTGTCTTTCTCTGTCTGACTTACTTCATTTAGTATGATAATCTCTAGGTCCAACCATGGTGCTGCAAATGGCAATATTTCATTATTTTTTTATGGCTGAGTAATATTTCACTGTGTATATATATACCACATCTTCTTTATACACTCATATGTTGATGAACACTTAGGTTGCTTCCATGTCTTCACTACTGTAAACAGTGCTGCTATGAACACTGAGGTGTGTGTATCTTTTCGAATTAGAGTTTTCATCTTTTCTGGATATATGCCCAGGAGTGGGATTGCTGGATCATATGGTAGTTCTATTTTCAATTATTTAAGGAACTTCCTACTGTTTTCCGTAGTGGCTGTACCAATTTACATTCCTACCAACAGTGTAGGAGGGTTCTCTCCACACCCTCTCCAGCATTTATTATTTGCAGACTTTTTGATGAAGGCCATTCTGACTGGTATGAGGTGATACCTCATTGTAGTTTTGATTTGCATTTCTCTAATAATTAGTGATGTTGCACATCTTTTCATGTGCCTGCTGGTCATCTGTATGTCTTCTTTGGAGAAATGTCTATTTAGGTCTTCAAGTTTATTTTTTTTAAATCCCTTAGATTTAAGAGTCTCAGACTGCTTCAGCAAGAATGAATCATGACTTGACATAATCAGCAATTAACTGCTACAGTTTTGAGCAAATAAGAGACAAGATATTAAAAGGAAAGTCCACTGGACTTCATCAAACTTTAAAACTTTGCTCTGAGAATTCCCTGGCGGTCCAGTGGTTAGGACTCAGTGCTTTCACTGCCGGGGCCTGGGTTAGATCCCTGGACGGGGGGAACTAAGATACCGCAAGTTGCATGGCATGGCAAAAAACAAACAAACAAACAAAAAAAAACTTTGCTCTGCAAATGATCTTGTTAAGAGGATGAAAAGACAAGCTACAGACTGGGAGAAACTATTTGAAACCACATATCTGACAAAGGACTTGTATCTAGAATATCTAAAGAACTCTCAAAACTCAACAGTAAAAAAACAAATCAACTAGAAAATGAGCAAAAGACACTTCACTGAGGAGACAATACAGATGGCAAATTAGCACAGGAAAAAATGTTCAATAGCATTAACCATTAGGGAAATGTACATTAAAACCATAATGAAACATCACTACACACTTACTAGAATGGCTAAAATAAAAAATAGTGACAACACCTAATGTTGATGAGGATGCAGAGAAACCAGATGACTCATACATTGCTAACGGGAATTTAAAAGATATAGTCACTGTGGAAAAGTCTGGCCATTTCTTTAAAAAACTAAATGTGCAGCTACCATAAGACCCCACAACTGAACTACTGGGCATTTTTCTCAGAGAAATGAAGACTTAGGTTCCCATAAAAAAACCTGCATACAAATGTTCACAGCAGCTGTATTTGTAATAGCCAAAAACTGGACACACCCACATGTTCTTCAACAAGTTAAAGGAATCATGGTACATCCATACCATGGAATATTATTCAGCAATAAAAAGGAATGGACATGGTACATGTAACAACATGATGAATCTCCAGGGAATTACGCTGAGTAAAGAAAGTCAATCTCTAAAGGTTATAAATAATATGATTCCATTATATAACATTCTTAAAATGACAAAATTATAGAAATAGAAAATATCAGTAGTTGCTAAGGGAGAGGGATGGGGAAAGGAGATACAAGGAGGTGGCTGTAGGTAAAAAAATGTAGGGAGCACATGGAGGGACCCTGGTGGTGAAACTACTATGCATCTTGTCTAGGTGGTGGTCACATGAATCCATACACTATATACGGCACTAAATATACACACACAAACACACCACACGTATACACACAAATGAATGCATGTAAAACTGATGAAATCTGAATAAGGTCAGTGGATTTTATCAATGTCAGTTTCATAATTATGACACTATACTATAATTATGCTAGATCTTACCATTGGGACAAAGTGGGTGAAGGGTATACAGATCTCTCTGTATTATTTCTCTTACAACTGCATGTATATCTACAATTATCTCAAAATTTATATATATATATATATATATACATACATACATACACACACACACACACACACACACACACACACACACACACACACACACACACCAGAAGAATCCAATTATCTACCAGGGGCTTATTCTCATTGCGGCTCAACTTTACAAGAAATCATGCCTTTAATCTGATAGCACCTAGACTACTTGGCTTGATAGCACAATATCTTGATATCTCATGTTCACCACTTTCACCCATTTTAGAAAGGAAACCCAAACACTTAACCTAGTTGCAATAAATACAGGTACCCAACAGAACTCTGCTTACTTTTGTACACTGTGTAGCAGGCAAGAGGTCAACAAACACCTTGAGGTCTGTGAAACAACAAGGTTTATCCCCAAACTTTTTAAAATACTGGAACATTAATTCTTCTGGATCACCTAAGAGAGAGGGGGGGGAAATATCACTAAATTATTCATGGACTGAAGCAATCTCTAATTTAAGTGAGAAGTCTGACTTGAAAAACATTTATTTCAATTAAATGAAAATTTTGCTTGAATGAGAATGAGGATGACAATGAGGGCCGGAAGATAGCTTGCCAGTTTAAAAATAAATACTAAAAAGGAGTTGAATCTTGCGAACTCAGTTTACCTGTTATTACACTGAGGAAATGTGAAGTTTTTCATTCAATTAAAGTTTAAATAGTTTAAAAGTTTTCATTAAAGTTTAAAGACAAGTTTATATGCAAACATTAAACAAACATGCTTTTCTCCACAACAGTTCCTGAACTACTTAACAAATATTAAATATATGTTAACTAAATGAAAGGTAGTGTTTGTTAACAGGCACACCAACAGAAGAGAAAATAAATGGGAAGAGCCACGGGCCAATAACTCCAAAGTCACTCACTATGGAAAATTTAAACCTGGATATGCAGAAAGCTACCAATTCATTTTATTTTTCCTCAAATTAAAAATAAAAATAATAAAAGTAAAATACTCTCAAATTGGACTAGATTTAGGAAGGAGAGATTTTTAACAAGGTCTCTGTAAGATTTTAGGTCTTGGTTCCTGCTCACACATTTCTGGGAACAGAGATTTCACGGCTTTAATCAGATTCTCACATGCCTCTGTGATCCAAAAGAGACTAAGAATCACTCACTGGTCTGGTAAAAAAAAAAAAAGAAAAAAAATTTTTTTGTGTGTGGAGACAAATTTGTAAGATTCACCAATTTGTAAGATTCAGGCTGGTGAGAGAGAAGAGAAAGACAAGGGATGAATATAGGAAGTGTGAAAACAGATCCAAGTAGTTTTATATCCAGCTTTGGAAAGAAAGCAACTCTTTTTTTTTTTTTTGGCCACATCAGGCGGCTTGTGGGATCCTAGTTCCCCGACCAAGGATCGAACCCAGGTCCCCTGCAGTGGAAGCACGGTGTCCTAACCACTGGACCATCAGGGAAATCTGAAGAAAGCAATTCTTTGCAATATACTTTAACAATATTTTGCTGAAGGTCGCATAAAAATTTTCATTTGCAATTCTAAAACAAACACCAACTAAAGTAATTGAGGTAGACCCAAAGAAAGAAGTCAACATGGAATTCAAAATTGGTTATGAATAATCTACATAGGAAATGACAGAGAGATAGCCACAGTTAATTTTAGAATGAGCTGCAAAGAACATTAATTACATGATTAAAATGGACAAAGATGTTCTAGGATAGGTTTTAGGTATTGAGAAGTGCTCATCATCTCAGGACAACTGGTCCCTAAAGAAACCTTCTTAAAGTTATTCAACTTTTAATGAGAACTAAATTTTTATAATGATGAGTGGGAAAAAAAGTTTTCTTGGAGCTTTATCTTAAAAAAATGAAACTAAAAAAATTTTTAAAGTTTATTCGCCTAAACTTAAAAAATTTAGGGTATAATTAAAACTAAAGCTAATTCTTAGTATGAGCAAAGAATTACTGATTTTGGGGGGAGTGGTGCTTTTTTCCCCACAAAACTGTGAATTAGTACAATATGACAACATTTACTTCTTATGTAGTATGCTCAAAAAGAACCATTTTACAAAAACCTCTAAGGGCTTCATCAAATTTCCTGAAGGCCTCTATTAATGCTTTACTATCCAAATCATACTTTTCTGCCATCTTGTCATTGTCCTAATAAATTTTCTCCTCAACTGTTAACTGCTCTTTAACTGCTCTAACTCTGCCAGATGTTATTTCGTCGATGGTTTTGTGAGTGCTTAGGGTAGATTTTCAAGAAACCTTTCATTCACTTCTTGAAATCCTGAAACTTTTATAAAACTGGCTATTTACTTTGAAATTGATTTTGACATTATTGCTGGGTCAGCAAAAGAACGCCTGACAAAGACTCTGATGGAATAGGGAGAGATGCTAAAGTTAAGCCAAGTTGCATGTGTGATTGAGGGCTAATTTTATAAGTGATCCATTCATTAGTTAATATTTTCAGGTTATGAAGACATTTGCTTCTCAAACACAACTTTATCACTGTAGGCTTCAGAGAATAGATACTGCACTTGGGTACTGAGGGCATCCCTGTATCTTCTCCAGGGTTCCCAAATATCATTACAGCTTCTTACCCAGTTTGTACTCATCATTAAAACCTTGACGCCGCAAACGTCTAATCAGCTCCAGTTTAGCCAGATGTGGTCCTCGGAGATGGCGAGAACTTTTAGATTCTTCTGTTATCCGATCTTCTATAAATCTCACAGCCTCTTCTGCAGAATAATGTACTTCTCCTTCTAAAGAGCTAGGTATAAACACATGAAAAAGGTATTTTGTGCCTCTATCAAGCCAAATTGATTTTAAGAAACAGATTAAAAATAACAGAAAGTACTGTGATAATTACAAAACAACACAAATTAGAATAAAAGAGAAATATGAGCATATTCTGACAGTTAACATGGCATATGATTCCTCTCAATTTTGTCATTTGATTATTGCAGAGTGACTAACCACCTCTACCTCTTTCTTAAAAAAAAGAATGAATAATTTTGCATATATAAAATATTACCTAATTAAAAACATAAGTAAATTTTATTGCTAGAAAAATGAGGCTGAGAAAAATTAGATGACTTACTTAATATTATAAAGTAAGCCTCAGTTCATATTTGGTATCATAAACCCTATTTTGTTATTCACTTTTTTAAAAGAGCTCATTATATTTATTGTGGTATTGTCTGTAATAGCCCCCAAAACAGGAAGCAGCAACAATACAAGTATCTATCAACAGCAGACAGATTAAATGAATTTGGTACATTTCTAAAATGGAGTCCTCTTAAGTCATTAAAAAGAATTAATCAGATCTGTATGCACCATATATGGAAAGATGCCCAAGATACACTTTAGGGGGTGAAATACGAAGTTGTAAACCATTACATCTAACATAATTGCATTCTTATGTTAAATAAGAATAATTATATTAGTATATGCATAATATAAATAAATCTGGAAGAAAAGACACCAAACTGTCTTTTCCAAATAAATCTGGAAGACACCAAACTGTTATCAAGAGTTATTTCTGTGTCAATTACATCTCAATAAAACTGGAAAAAGAAAAAAATCATCCTGGGATGATAGGAAAACTAGGAACTAACACTTTCCACACCATACATTTCTGTACTAATTTAAGATTTTTACAATGAACACATATTTATTTTAAAATTTAAAAATGGAAAAATGTCTTGCTTTGAAAGGGATACATTATTGAGACAGAAAAAGAGAATTCAATTAGGCTTACAATGAAATCATTTTGCTACACCATACTAAAAAGTGTTGTAATTCAGGAAAGAAGACAACTTACTGTTCACCTTCAGCAGGAGGAGTCCAGGCTTCTTCAATCAGTCGAAAGACAGAATCGAAATAAGTCAGATAGAACTGCCAGTCATCTGAGCTAAAATCAGATTGAATGGTGCACACAGGATTAAACCCAAGTTGTGACAAATCTGCCTGAGGAACCATGTTATTCAACTTATTTTCTAAGTTATATTTTAGTCTTTACTAGGAGAAGCCCAACCTTCCCTCTGGGTTTCTTCTACAGCCCTAAAAGGGCAACAACTCCAGAGGCATTTTCAAAGTCAAACATTTTCAAGAAACTACTGTTTCCTTCAATAAAATGACCAGGTGTAAAAAACTAACATTCTCAGGACTTCCCTGGTGGCCCAGTGGATGAGACTCCGCACTCCCAATGCAGGGGGCCCGGTTCAATCCCTAGTCGGGAAACTAGATCCCGCATGCATGCCGCAACTAAGAAGTCTACCTGCCACAACAAAGATCCCACGTGCCGCAAGTAAGACCCAGAGCAGCCAAAATAAATTAAAAAAAAAAAAAAAACAGCTCATGCAGCCCTTAATAAAAAACTAATATTGTTAACAGAAAACTCCCCACATTAGTGCTTTCTAGGGGGGCTAAGGGGAGGGTCTCTCTTTTAGACCAATATTGAGTTTGACAAATTAATGACTTTTCAGCATTCATTCTGAATACTCAGCACCCTGGTGGCATAAGTTCCATTACACCTCTTTATCGAAAGATGAAGGCTCGGGCTTCCCTGGTGGCGCAGTGGTTGAGAGTCCGCCTGCCGATGCAGGGGACATGGGTTCGCGCCCCGGTCCGGGAAGATCCCACATGCCGCGGAGCGGCTGGGCCCGTGGACCATGGCCGCTGAGCCTGCACGTCCGGAGCCTGTGCTCCGCAACGGGAGAGGCCACAACAGTGAGAGGCCCGCATACCGCGAAAAAAAAAAAAAAAAGATGAAGGCTCATTAAAAACTTTAAAAAAAAAATCCAGAACACACAACTAAAAGATTTCACTTTATGCCCAGAAATCTCAAAGGATATAGACCAAAAAAATCAATGGTGAGACCTGAAAGCCCCACTCCAGTCTCATAGTCCAAAAAGAAGCATCTACTTACTTTTTCAGTAAGAGGCGCCGAGAAAGGGCATTGCACTCTGGCCACCTGCTCAGCTTCTTGTACATAGCCATGCATTTATTTTCCCGACTCTGAATCTCACTTGTTAACTTCTCTACAATTAAAAGTTATAAAAGTTGGTAAGCTGGTTTCATTTCTGCTCAGAAACCAGAACAAAATCCATATACAAGAAGGAAACTGTCACATTTTCTTATTCACTCTCTTAGAAAATGGGACCACTATTAGATACAAACTACTATCTCACTAAAGATTACTTTCCTGAAAGGAAAAATCATATATTTCTGATACTAAACTTTCTAATCCTTTTCTTCTACAAAATACAAGGATCCAGAATGTCTTGAGTTGAGGATCTAGTGTGTGGGATACACATAAAATCCCAACAGCATCTAAGGAGTGGTATATTTAGACCTGATATATTTAGACCATAGACAGACCATCCATACATTTCCAAAACATTGAATAAGCTTGGACTGGAATGAGATGAGAAAGGGGAGATGTTATGAGGAAGATAAAAAAAGAAAAGAGATGAATCAAACTCTTCCAACAGTTGAGAACAAAAAAACTAGGACTATATTTCTGACCAAATTAGATATGCCCTGTCCTTTTAGAATGGTTTAGCAGATTAAGGATGCCAACAATTACATTATGAATTTTCTATAGAGAATCTAAACTGTAACTATCCATACAACTACAACCTAACTGAATAAAAACAAAGTTGACTTGTACCCACCTGCAAGGAGGCTGAAGTTAGAGAGTAACATTAAAAATAAAAACAAAAACAAAACTCTTCCTACATTTTATATAATTAAAGTACTTAACTCAGTTACTATTACAGTTTTGTGATAGCACAAAGTCTAGTAAAGGATATACATACTTGTAAAAAACAAAGTCTTTTTAATGGCTGGACCTAATGAGAGTTCTGAGGCTACTCATCTACAGTTAGTTACTCCCAATAACCATAAAGGCACGATTAAAAAACCAGGGTTGTCAAAACGATAACTGCATTCCCACGAATTTCTCCTAAGAAAATCAAAGATGTGTAAATATTTAGGAACCAAAATCTCCTAAGTGTCCAAAAATAAGGGAATAGTTAATGCTATCTATGAAGTTCATACAAATCAGTTTTCCAACAACAAAGGAGGAAGTATTTTCACAACAATGGAAAAGAGCTAACTTCTTTAACATGTAAAGTACTCTTGCAAATCAATAAGCAGATTAACCAAATTTTTAGAAATAGGAAAAGGATAAGAAAAAGCAGCTCAGAGAAAAAAAATATATTAATGGCTTTTAAACAAATGAAGAAATAATTATCCTCCCTCATAACTAAATAAAAACTGTAAGGTATGTTTTACCTATCTCATTGAAAAACATAAAAGGTTTGATATGGGACTTCCCTGGTGGGCCAGTGGCTGACTCCACGCTCCCAATGCAAGGGGCCCGGGTTTGAACCCTGGTCAGGAAACTAGATCCCACGTGACACAACTAAGAGTTCACATGCCACAACTAAAGATCCCGCATGCAGCAAGGAAGATCCAGCATATGGCAGCGAAGACACGGCCCAGCCAAATAAATAAATAAATATTTTTTTAAAAGTTTGATCTAAAATTTTGCAAAGAAACAGGACCTCTTACAATCTAATAGCAAATACAGCTGGTGGAAATGCACACTGTAGCCTCTTAGAGGGCAATTTGGTTTATAGCAAAGATGTTCCTTGCAAATAGCCTAAATACCCTTCAAAGATGAGCTATGTAGTAAACTGTCTACGTTTATGCTGTGGAACACTGGGCACCATTAAAGAGAGTGAGGTAGTGAGGTATATCTCTAAGACACACTGTTAAGGTAAAAAAAAAATGGGTCTAAGAGTATGCAGAGAAAAGGTCACAAACTCAAATGCCTTCATAGGACAGACACAACAAACATTTAAAAATTTTAAAGAAAAAAATATTTAATAAGAACATTGTGCAGAGTAAGATTACACTTAGGGTCAAGGTACAGTATATTCTCAATTGTGGTTTAAAAAAGTGGGGGGGCCCTTTCTGCCTCCGCTGCCACCATGGCACCCAGTAGAAAGTTTGTGGCAAAGGGGGGCAAAAAAAAAGAAGCAGGTCCTGGGGTTTCCCTGGTGGCGCAGTGGTTGAGAGTCCGCCTGCCGACGCAGGGGACACAGGCTCGTGCCCTGGTCCGGGAGGTTCCCACATGCCGCGGAGCGGCTGGGCCCGTGAGCCATGGCCACTGAGCCTGCGTGTCCGGAGCCTGTGCTCTGCAACAGGAGAGACCATAAAAGTGAGAGGCCCGCATACCGCAAAAAAAAAATAATAAAATTAAATTAAAAAAAAAAAAAAGAAGCAGATCCTGAAGTTTACTCTTGACTGTACCCATCAAGGTAGAATCATGGATGCTGCCAATTTTGAGCAGTTTTTTCAGGAGAGAATCAAAGTGAATGGAAAAGCTGAGAATCTTGGTGGAGGTGTTGTAACAAACGAAAGAAGCAAAAGCAAGATTACTGTAACTTCTGAGGCAGCTTTTTCCAAAAGGTATTTGAAATATCTCACCAAAAAATATTTGAAGAAGAATAACCTATGTGAAAAAAAAAAAAAAAAAAAAAAAAAAAAAAAAGAATAACCTATGTGATTGGTTACACGTAGTTGCTAACAGCAAAGAAAGTTACGAACTGCATTACTTTCAGACTACTCAAGGTGCAGAAGAGGGGCTTCCCTGGTGGCGCAGTGGTTAAGAATCCACCTGCCAATGCAGAGGACACGGGTTTGAGCCCTGGTCCGGGAAGATTCCACATACCACGGAGCAACTAAGCCGTGCACCACAACTACTGAGCCTGCACTCTAGAGCCCACAAGCAACAACTACTGAAGCCCACGTGCCACCAACAACTGAAGCCTGCACGCCTAGAGCCCATGCTCCACAACAAGAGAAGCCACTGCAATGAGAAGCCCGCACACTGCAACGAAGAGGAGCCCCCATTCGCTGCAACTAGAGAAAGCCCGCATGCAGCAATGAGAACCCAAAGCAGCCAAAAATAAATAAATAAATAAATTTCTTTAAAAAAAAAAAAAAGATGAAGAAGAGGAGGAAGATGAGGATTAAAACTCAATTATCTGGGGACCTCCCTGGCGGTCCAGTAGTTAAGACTTCACCTTCCAATGCAGGGGGTGCAGGTTTGATCCCAGGTCAGGGAACTAAGATCCCACATGCATCATGGCCAAAAAACCAAAACATAAAGCAGAAGCAATGTTGTAACAAATTCAATAAAGACTTTAAAAAAAAATGGTCCACATCAAAAAAAAACAAAAAAAACAACTCAATTATCTGGAATATTTTGTATGAGTTCTTAAATAAAACTTAGGACCCCAAAAACAAAAAAAAGGGAAGGGGGAGGGGAAAGATACTACTTTAGAAGGATATACAGAACAGGTAACTGGAGAAGGATGTAGAGGGCAGAGGGTTGGAGATCTGGGGTAAAATCATACTCCCTGAATTTTCTGAATCCATGAATTATTTTCATTCATTCATTCATTCACTCATTCAGCTATGCCAGGTCTTAGATGCGGCACATGGGATCTTCGTTGCCACGTGTGGGATCTTCCTTGTAGCATGCGGAATCTTTAGCTGCGGCATGCGGGATCTTAATTGTGGCATGCAGGATCTAATTCTCTGACCAGGGATCGAACCCAGGCCCCCTGCATCGTAAACGCGAAGTCTTAACCACTGGACCACCAGGGAAGTCCCCATGAATTATTTTCAACTAAAAATTATTTTTAAAAAATAAATAGAGAAAAACCTGAAAGAATCTAAAATGATCGCAAGTGATTTTTTAAAGTCTTTATATCTTTGTTTCTGTATGTGGAAGAAATTTTCCACAATAAAATGTCATGTTTAAATAGGAAAACAAAACAAAAAAAACTTTAAGAAAACTCTAAAAATTACCTCCTAATTTTCCTCTGATGACATCCAAGGCTTCCTGGTACTTTCCCAAACGTTCTAGGATCATATAATAAAGTTCAACCTTACAAAAAAAACAAACAAGAAGTGCAACCATTGAAACTTTTCAATAATAAAAAGATAAGTCATTTGTATCTTTTTAAAAAGCTATCTAACAGAAAAGAACACTATATCTTCAAATAAGATGAAATTAACAGTGACAATCAGACCATAGTATCTCTCCTATCTATATCTCGGCAGAGTACTTTCTGGAAACATGCTAGAACCTCACTCATTATACCTAGGCTGGGGAGTTCCAAAGCTTCACATTTACACAAAAGGCAAGAGTGAGGACCCAGTCCTCTAAATGGAATAAAGCAACAGTTCATAATATTGTAACAACATCAAAAACATGCAAATACAAAGTGGGGCTTAAATTACTCACTTCAGCCTCTGCTTCTATCTTGTCCTCTTTTACCATTTTTTCTACCATTCTCTCAGCAAGGGGCAGAAACATCGTTTTTGAGAGGTTTTCATCCTGCGCTGATATAGACTAAACGAGAAAAGAAAAATGTTTGCACTATTTATATTATTACCATGCAGACCATTATTGTGACTCTGGCACATAATTATCAACCCACTATGTCAAATATCAGACCTAATTTGAACTTGAGAGTGGTTTGCTTTATAGGAGATTTCTTTACTAAAGATTCTTATCGTATGCATTCTTGAAATACATAGTTTCCACAATATGACCTAACTTTTAAATATTAGACCATTCATACATTTTTTTCTAGAAATATGTTAAGAGGGGATACGTTTATACTATTTAGTATATATAAAGGGTACCAGGTATTTGAAGAGTCAAAAACCTTTGAGATGTCTTCTTGAGACCTTCACATATTAGAAGGAAAATGTCAATTCCTTCTATTTATAGTATGGTTTACTATTAGCTACAGTTACCTTAGCATGATATTAATCATTTTAACATTGCCAAAGATTCTGCTCAGAGCTCATTTACCCCCTGAAAACAACCTTTCAGGGTAGCTATTATGCTTATTTTATAGTTAAACTAAGGTTAAAAGATTCTCCAACAGCTCAAGAGACATGGTGAAGCCAATGTTTGAAAGCAGACCTGTCTGAACCCAGAGCCTCTCTGTTCTTAACCTACATTTTAACTCCAGAGCCTCTCTGTTCTTAACTGCTACATTTTAACTCCTTTCTCCCCATCCTCTCATACACAGTGTCTTATCTTGGTACTTATAGCTGCTCTGGGAGATGAGCATCTCCATTCTGCAAAAGAGCAGACTGAGGCTCAGAAAGCAGAAGTGATGAAACAAGGTCACCCAGTTCAATGATCCGTTCAACAACCAACAATAGTGCCTTAAAGACAAACCTCAAGTTAAAATATCAAACATTTCGAGGCTCATACTTGATCAAGTAACCCAGTAATGGATCTAAGATTCAGAGGAAATACACTCTGTGCTACACACAAATAAACCAATACATCAACTCAAAAAGAATACTAAAACTCCTCAACTCAAAAAAATCAACTGACAATATGTCACATCCCTATTTGACACATGCTGCAACACATTACCCAAGATGTTCAGAGGACACATTAAGGACAATTACTATATACAAAAATAAAAACAAATCTCAATCCCATTCTGAATGCCATACTCACTTGCATTATTAAGCTCATCACAGACCAAAAGTAGTAAGGGTTTTTGGGGACAATCTTATATAGAGCCATGCCAGCCTGAAAGACAGAGAGCCATAAATACTTAACTTAGAAAACATCATACAGAGGGTAATTAATGACCTAGACATGTGGCAAGAAGTTTCCTAGGAAAATAGCAACATGTTTACATATGCTGGTTACTGTAAGTGCCTAGTAACTTGATGGATGTTGTCTACAGCATAACAACAGAGGTAATCCCAAAGGTGAATTTTTACAATATCAAGAATGATATTTCATCTTTTGAATCAGATTTTCTTAAACTGAAGACCCAGTGTTCCTAGAGAATACTGCAATCCAATATAGTTCTGGTAGACTACCAAGCAAAAACAAAAGTTGGGTTATGAATGTATATCAATAAACTTTACTGAAGCCATTGCACTAATCAATTATAGTAAAACAAAGAAATCCAGACAGTATATTTAAACTTCAAAATCAGACAAAATGACTCTGACATAATTCAAAAAATAGTTCTTAGGTTAGGAAAATATTCAGGTTCTTTCAATATACCATTAATTAGAACTGAACCCTCTCATTGTGAAATGTATAATATGCAAATACTTAGAAGTAGGAACATGGCACAAAGGAGCAAAGTAGATCTATTCACGTAAAACTGAGAATCTGTCCATAATTGCCAACTAGTAATCAATGCTAAGAACTGTCAGCTAATTATCACAGTTACTATTTTATTTTTTAATCTTTTGCCTATCTTCAATCCACTTGAAAAAAATGCATGGAGCCCCTATTAAGTGGAAGGAAATGTCTATTCCTGCCAAGGATACAAAGATTGAGTCCCGATCCCCAAGGCACTTAAAAGCAAGGGAGAGGTAAGACAAATATTCAAACGACTAAAATATTCTTGGCAATAAAAATAAACATCCTATACAGGGAATTCCCTGGCGGTCCAGTGGTTAGGACTCGGCACTTCCACCGCCAGGGCCAGATTCGATCCCTGGTCAGGGAACTAATAATATCTCACAAGCAAAGCGGCACAGCCAAAAAAAAAAAAAAGAAAACAAAAACACCCTATACAAAAACACCACACTAGGGTGTTTCCAAGGAAGGCAAGGTTAGTATGTTTGTTTATTCCTTTCTTTTTCTTTTTTTAAGGAAAAGTAGGGAAGAGCATTCTCCAAAGTAGCAGTCTTTCAGATGGACCTTGAAGGTGAAACAGAATGTCTATAGGCAAAGATGGGGGGTAAGAATACATATACAAATAATACAATTATTTAGGGTGAATGGATAAGTGAATGAATCAATTCGAAGTAGGAGCAAAATGAGTAATTAAACAAAAACATTAAAGAAAGAAAAGATATATGTTGACAAGAACAAGTAGGACATCTAGCTGAAACAAAAAATTAAGAGCAGGAGAAGGGAAAAGGGCTAAAAGGTAGACAGAGGTACCTTTGTTATAAGGCATTCCAAAAGGAGTCTATACAGAGTAAGCGAGTGATATGTATAAATCTATACTCTTCTAGGAAGAGTATTTTAGCAGTACTGTGAAGAAAGAAAATAGGGAAAAATAAGAGGTGAGGCAATGAAGAACTAAACCAGGATGAGGTAGATCAAATAGAAAAAGAGACCTCAGGGAATTCCCTGGCAGTCCAGTGATTAGGACTCCGAGCTCCCACTGATGAGGGCATCGGTTTGATCCCTGATCCAGGAACTAAGATCCAGAAAGCCCCGTGGCCAAAAAAAAAAAGAGAGAGAAAGAGAGAGAGAGACCTCAAAGACACTGTGGAGGTAGAATCAAGATGATCTGGAGACAAAATGGACATAGAAGATGAGAAGGAGAGTCTAGAATGGCTTGAGGTCCCTGCTCTTAACACCAAACTGGAGAAATGAAATGGAAAGTGTTAGAAAACCAATTTTATTTGATAACTTGGGGAAAGAAAACATTTTTATAATGACACACAGAAATAAAAAGGAATAGAATGTTAAATTAACATGAACTTTTAACATAAAAGAGAAATTTCATGCCCACACCCTACTATCTTATAGGTGATAGCATTCTGCTGCTACAGAAAACTTTTGACCAGAGAGAAATTTGAAAAACACGGCTGCAAACTGGTGACTCAGAGAATAGGAATGTCACTTACAGAAAAAGGAAAGTCTAGTCACCATATGAATGACTAGCAACTCTTTATTCAAGGTGGTTTTAAATTTACCTGCCAGAGATGATCTGTGGGGCAGAAGTCCTTAAATCTTCTGATTCCCTGGCTTCCCTCCCTCTTACCTCCACCAGTTTATGCAAATCACTCATTTATTTAACAAACGTTTATCATGAAGTGAGGATTCAGCAGTGAACAAAACAAAAGCCCTTATGAAACATAACATGTAATTTATAAAATACCTATTACCCCAGACTGACATTCCCCTTTCAAAATAAGCATACATATAAGCTAAGAACTGTAACTACCTTAAGCAGCAACAAAGGCAGAATAAAAATCAGACGTTCCATTCTAAGACATTTAACACTAGAGGACTCCATTCTTCCAACATATTAGACTAAAATAATGCAAAAGCAGGCTATGGTTAAAACATATTAAGAAACCATAACTACTAAGCCACATCAAAGCTATGTCTCCAAAAAGCAAGATGCAAAATTGTATATATCTCTGGCAACATGTAAAGTTAAACCATACAAAAATATAATCTGTTCAAGTGGTAGATTATTTTTTTCCCTTTTTCAAAATTTACCTTAATATTGCTATTGCATGAACTTGTACTTTTTGTTATTTTATAAGTGTGTGTATAATATATATTTCAAAAATGTATTTCATGGGATCATAAAATTAACACATGCTTAAAAAAAAAAAAAAGAAAGAACAGAAATTAAGATGGAAAGTATCCACAGCCCTATATCCTGGCAACATTTCAGTACATATACTTAATAAGGAAGGGTGGAGGGGAAGGGAGTGAGAGAAGGCCATTTTACAACCTGCTCTTCTCACTTAACATATATTGGGAATATCTTTCTACGTCAACAAATAAAGACACACAGTACCATTTGGGGGGGGCGGGGTGTTGCATTATTTTCTACCACATAGGTGAACTATAATTTCTTTCACTATGTCTGTATTAATGTACATTTAATATACTTTACTTAAAACATATTCCTAGGGGCTTCCCTGGTGGCTCAGTGGTTAAGAATCCGCCTGCCAATGCAGGGGACATGGGTTCGAGCCCTGGTCCAGGAAGATCCCACATGCCACGGAGCAACTAAGCCTGTGCGCCACAACTACTGAAGCCTGCGTGCCTAGAGCCCATGCTCCACAACAAGAGAAGGCACCTCAGTGAGAAGCCCATGCACCGCAACGGAGACCCAACGCAGCTAAAAATAAATAAAATAAATTTTTAAAAAAAAACAAAAAAATATATTCCTAGAAGTAAAAATGATACTAAGGATTTATATGTATATATGGTTAGTGCTGCCAATTTAAGAAATATATACCCATTTTACAATAAAAGAAAAATTATAATCTGTGAATATTTTTCCTGAGAACATATCAATACTCCAATGATAAATAAAATAATGATAAAATTTCTTCAAAGAATTATATTTGGGCCAAAAAATCTCTTCCAATTTAAAAACTTACATAAGCAAATACAAAAACTGATTTGAAAGAGAAAGGGTTTATCTTAATATAGTATCTTCCACCCTCCCTGGTCTACCTATCTATTGTTATAGTTTGATATTTCAAGTAAACAAGACAAAATAAAAATCCAAGTAGGAAAGCTGCCTTCCAAACACATTATACCCACAAACAAAGCATTTCTTTAAAAATTCTAGCTTGACTTCATAACCCTTTATGAGCTTAAGAGTGCAAATTTCATTTCTCTGGGATGCCAGCTTTATGCACCTATTAGTCCAAATGTATCCAAATAAGGCTCCTTCACATGTGTACAAGGAACACCTAAAACGTGCTAACTGGCAGATAAGCTGCATCCAGAAAAAAAAAAAAAACAAGCATCCCAAGCAATAGGGATTTTCCCGCCATGGATTTAAAAATCTTAGCAGGCTATATAAACAGTTAAATTTAAAAAATAGATATAAACTTTTACAGTTAATCTTTCTATAGTCTGTTCATTTTCTGCTCTAGGATTTCTGCCCATTTTCTGAAAATATAACAGCAATCTGATGCAGTGAGACAATCTGAAGCCAACTTACCAGAACCAAACAAAACATACCATCAGGCCACAAAGGAACAATCACATTTCCCAAAGAAAACATTTAAAGAACTTGAATAATTGTTCATCTTTAAAACACACACAAAAAATAACTGGCTGATCTCCACACGCAAATACATAGATTCACTTCTACACATATATGCAAACACACACATGCAGACACACATACCACTGCAGTTAAACCACATTAATAGAAAATCCTGCAGCCCAGGAGGTTTGGGCATCAAGTTACCTGTTGCATTTTCTTGTATTCGCCCACTCTGGCATAGGCCATGAAGAGGTGAGAGTGATATTCCTCACTATTGGGAACTTTCTTCACAGCTGCCTCATAAAGTTTTGTGACTAACTCCGCTAAAACAAAGAGAAAGAGAATTTTCTTTAATTACTGAAGTATAACAAATCTTAACAGCATTTAATTTCTTTCCTATTTGGAGGAAATAGATGTCTCCTATCATTAAGGAAGAAGAAAGTATTTGCTTTGCCTCATCTGCTCATTACTCTTACCTTGCTTAGGTGTTTTCCGATGAAGCATGGAATAGGTCAGGCCTCCCCATGACGTTTACAATGTACAAGACCCTCCAGGATCTATCTAGCCTTTCTGTCTTCTTCCAAACTCTTCCCTCCTGCACTTTATGCTCTAGCTACATCAAACTACTTGTAGTTCCACTAGATTCCCTGTACTGTATCAGACCTGCATGACTTTAACACTGTTCCCTCTGCTTGGATTCCCTTTTCTTCTCTTTTCTACTGAGTGAACATCATCCAAGACCCAGTTCAAATGTAATCCTTCCCTGAACACGATCTCTGCTCCTCCATCCCAGTTTGTACACTGCTTCCTTCTGCCATCTTTAAATCTTTTAAATAACACTCTTATACAATTTATTAATATATAATGCAACATACTATCTATTGATCTATGTTTCCTCATAGACTATGAGTAACATGAAAGCAAAGAATACCTTTCATCTTTGACTCTGATACAATATCTGTCATAGAAAAACATTCAACCAATACTTGTAGGACAGATAATTTTTTTTTTGAAATGCTGGGAGAGAATCCATAACCCTAAATCAACATAATCCCTAAATAATCAGATATAATACCTCAACTCTTAAGTTTTATCTTTCATAAGAATGAAACACAAAATTGAACTATAAAATAACATTTTCTGCCTGCTAGGTTGGCAAAAAATTTATTTTATTTTTTTCAGTTTTACTGAGAAACAATTGACAAAAGCTGTATATTTTTAGGAGTACAACATGATGGCTTGATGGCAAAATTTTTTAAGTCTAAGAATACCAATGACGGGACTTCCCTGGCGGCGCAGTTGTTAAGACTCCAAGCTCCCAATGCAGGGGGCCCGGGTTCAATCCCCAGTCAGGGAACTAGATCGCACAGGCATGCTGCAACTAAGAGCTCACATACCACAACTAAGGATCCCACGTGCCGCAACTAAGGAGCCAGTGAGCTGCAACTATGGAGCCCGCCTGCTGCAACTAAGACCCAGAGCAAATAAATAAATATCACATTAATTAAAAAAAAAAGAATACCAATGACAAGCATGTGGAACTCTGATACACTGCTAGTGGGAAGGTAAATTTAGAAGATAAGTTGACACCATGTTTATCTTTAAGCTGAACCTACCCTGTGACCTAGCACCTCCACTCTAGATTCTAGTGTAGTCAACCAGTGAAGTATTCTGTGGCAGTAAACATGAATTAACTACAACCACTTGGATATTAGATGAAAAGTGCAAGTCACAGAAAACGTACAGCATGAATCTATTTATGTTAAGTCCAAAATAAGTGAAACTAATAATGTATTACTTAGAAAAACAAATGTGATAAAGATTTAAAGACAAGCAAGAGAATAAAAATATTCAAGATAGCAAATCCCTCTTAGGAAGTTAAAGGGGAAATGAGATTGATGAAGGACACACAGGAAGTCTTCTTAGTACAGACATACCTCATTTTATTGTACTTCCCTTTACTGTGCTTTGCAGATATTGTGTTTTACAGATTGAAGGTTTGTGGCTACCTAGCAACTAAGCAAGTCATTAGCACCATTTTTCCAACAGCATTTGCTCACTTTGTGTCTCTGTGTTACATTTTGGTAATTCTCAAGATATTTCAAACTTTTTCGTTATTATCGTATTTGTTATGGTGATCTATGACCAGTGATCTTTGAAGTTACTACTGTAATTGTTTGGGGGCACCACAAATCACAACCATATAAGACCCTGAACTTAATCAACAAATATGTGTGTGTTCTGTGCTCCACTATCTGGCCGTTCCCATCTATCTCCCTCTCCTCAGGCCTCCCTATTTTTTGAGACACAACACTGAAATTAGGCCAATTAATAACCCTACAATGGCCTCAAGTGAAAGGAAGAGTGCCACATGTCTGGCACTTTAAATCAAAAGCTAGAAATGATTAAGTGTAGTGAGGAAGGCATGTCGAAAGCCAAGACAGGTTGAAAGCTAGGCCTCTTGTGCCAATTATCCAAGTTGTAAATTCAAAGGAAAAGTTCTTGAAGGAAATTAAAAGTACTACTCCAGGGAATTCCCTAGAGGTCCAGTGGTTAGGACTCCGACCTTCCACTGCAGGGAACACAGGTTCAACATCTGTTCAGGGAACTAGATCTCACAAGCCGTGAGGCATGGCCAAAAAAAAAAGTACTCCTCCAGTGAACACATAAATGATAAAAAAGTGAAAACGCAGAAAGTTTTAGTGGTCTGGATAGAAGATCAAACTAGCCACAATATTCCCTTAAGCCAAAGCCTGACCCAGAGCAAGACCCTGACTCTCTTTAATTCTATGAAGGCTGAGAGAACCGGGAAACCAAAGAATTCATATGACTCACTTTACTGCAATATTTGCTTTAATGTGAAACCAAACCCACGATACCTCCAAGGTATGCCTGTACTGATAATGCTGTATTTCTTAAATTGGGTGGTAGGTTTATGAATGTTCATTTATTCCACATCAAATGTTCTAGTGCTACATAAAACATATTTTTCTATAATATGTATTACTAAAGATATGTATTTCATAATAAAATATTTAAGAAATCAACAATGAAAAACTTTATTTATAGATGAAACTAGGCAGACTACCTAGGATATGCTTAGAAATAATCTGGCAGGCAGAGAGGTATACATAAAATTGATCATGTCTCAATAACTGCTGAAGGTGAGAAATGGACACAAAGGGATTTATTATGCTATTCTCTGTTTCTATGTTTGAAGTTTTCCATATTAAAAAGTGGAAAAAAAAGCAACTCTTTCATTTAGCAAAAATGTCATAAATGAAATTCAAGTCCTCATTCCAATCCAAGGATCCTAATACATGTAAAATATCCACTCTGCCTACAGCCTTTGCAAGCCATGGTTAATGCATTTTTTACCTGTTGCTATCCATCAAATCATGAGTGATAAGTAAATCGGACAAACAGAGAACTCAGAAATACCCAAAAAATTAAGCAGTTTTAAAGACAATGAAAAGAAAGAAACATACGTCGATGCATCTCCCGGTAAAGAATGGTCAGTGCCTGCAGCGAGTTGTCGTCTGTGGGTTCAAGGGCTGCCACCTCCTGCGCCAAGGTGAAGGCTTCCTCTTGCTTTCCAGTTCTCTGTAAACCAATTGCTTTTAAAACCTGATAGAAAGAAAAGACAAATCAGTTTTAAAAGGACAGAAAAGGAAATATGAACCAAAGAAAGACAATTTGAAATCACAAAATAAGTTATAAGGTATGCCAACTATTTTACTAAAAATATCAGCAAATAAAGATTATTGCCAGGGCTTCCCTGGTGGCTCAGTGGTTAAGAGTCCGCCTGCCAATGCAGGGGACACAGGTTTGAGCGCTGGTCCGGGCGGACGCCACATGCCACGGAACAACTAAGCTCATGCACCACAACTACTAAGCCTGCGCTCTAGAGCCCGCGAGCCTAACTACTGAAGCCAGCGCCTAGAGCCCATGCTCCGCAACAAGAGACACCACCACAATGAGAAACCTGAGCACCACAACAAAGAGTGGCCCCCACTCGTCGCAACTAAAGAAAGCCCATGCAGCAACGAGGACCCAACACAACCAAAAATAAATTAAAAAAAATAAAGTTCCCTTAAAAAAAAAAAGATTATTTCCTATTTCAGTCATATTAAGAATGCACAAAACAAAAAGAATGCACAACATTGCTTAAAAGGACTTTGTGGGGTGGGGGGGGAAGGACTTTGTGAAAATAAAATAATTAAATTAGATAAGTCATGTCCAAAAAAACAAGCAGCTAGCTTTTAATTAAATACTCTTTATGGCATTTCATTTAAGTGATCAGGCAAATAAATGGGCTAAAAAATACTCTGAAAAACACAGTCACTAAAGAGATTAAACACCTCTTCCCTTTAAAGATTACAGTACATAACCCACCAAATGTAAGTAACTCAAGGGCAAATGAACTTACCTTAGCACAATGAAGATCCTTATGCTTTTTCAACAATTTATCTGCTTGCTGAATTGCCATTTTATTATTACCATTATCAAGATAATCTATGAAAACAGAAATTATGAGTTATTATATTCCTTCAAAAACAAATATGAAATATGCATAGGCTAGTATCAGCTGTTTCAGAAAGTATCCTAATTCGGTATTAAAAACATCTTGGAGCTGATTTTAACTCTAAATGGCTAGGATGGTCCAGAACACAATCTTAAATTTCTATAGTCATCTCTCATCCAAGAGCAATATAATCCAGTTATACTAATCCTTAATGAAGATTCAAGACCAAATATATTTAGATGATAGATGACACTAATATTTTTACCTATGGGAAACAAATGGGTTTACTAGCACAAAAATTAAAATATCTAAAAAAAAAACAACCTTTATTACATTCAAGCTTCAAATCTACCAAATGGACCACGTTCCCTCAGTAAAATGTTCAGTGAATCTTACTATGCCACAGAGTTAAGAATAATTCTTCGAAGAAAAAAATAAGAACCATGAGTGGGGGAGTAAATCCAGCAGTATCAGGAGTAGACAAGGATGTAGGGAAAGCAGCACTTTCATACACTCTGGTTGAAATAGAAACTAGCGCTGACTTTGAAGAAACATTGACTTCTAGGTTCCCTAAGCTATGCGTCCATTCCAAAATTCAAGGCATATGGAGACCTGCTATAAAATTGTGTTAAGGAAGAAAAGCAATCAATTATTATTCAAAAGTCTAACAAAAGCAAAGATTAATTTTCAGATGAGAGGATCTGAAAGAAAATGATTAGTGTTTTAGATGGGAAACAGTGGTAGCTGTCAATTCTATATATAGAAAGATGACTAAACACAGGCCAGTCCACAACCTACTACTACTACCAAGTCCCTCTTTGCTCATCAAGGTCCCAAATCAGCATAGGGACAGACAAAACATAAACAACTCAAATTAATCTGTGGACCAAATGCTGGTGAGGACATGGAGCAAAAGCAGCTCTCATTCACTGTTAGTGGGAATGCAAAATGGCACAGCCACCTTGGAAGACTGTTTGGCAGTTTCTTAAAAAATTAAACATACTCTAACCATATAATCCAGCTCCTTGTTATCTACCCAAATGAGCTGAAAACTTACTTTCACACAAAAATCTGCACGCAAATGTTTATAGCAGCTTTATACAAAATTGCCAAAACCTGGAAGGAACCAAGATGTTCTTCAACAGGCAAACGGATAAACAAACCGTGGTACAGCCATCCATACAATGATATATTATTCAGTGATAAAAAGAAATGAGCCCATGCGCCACAACTACTGAGCCTGTGCTCTAGAGCCTGTGAGCCACAACTACTGAGCCCACGTGCCACAACTACTGAATCCCACGGGCCTAGAGCCTGTGCTCCGCAACAAGAGAAGCCGTCACAATGAGAAGCCTGCACACCACAACAAAGAGTAGCCCCCACTCACCACAACTAGAGAAAGCCTGCATGCAGCAACAAAGACCCAACACAGCCAAAAATAAATAAATAAATTTATTTTTAAAAAAAAGAAAAGAAAAGAAATGAGCTAGCAAGCCACAAAAAAATATGGGGGACTCTTAAATACATATTGCTAAGTGAAAGAAGCCAACATGACAAAGCTACATACTATACGATTCCAAGTGTATGACATTCTGGAAAAAGCAAAATTATAGGCAGAGTAGAACAATCAGTGGTTGCCAGGAGCTGGGGGAGGAATGAATAGGTGGAGAACGGGATTTTTCAGGGCAGTGAAACTATTCTGTATGATACTGTAACGAAGGATACATGTCATCATACCTTTGCAAAATGCATAGAATGTGCAACACACAGAATGAGCCCTAATGTAAACTAGTAAACTATGGACTTTAGTTAGCAATAACATATCGTATTGGCTCAGCAACTGTAGCAAATGCACCACACTAATGCAAGTGTTAATAACATGGGAAACTGGGGGAGAAGAGAGGTGTGTCAGGGTGAATAGGAAGGAACTCTGTACTCTCCACTCCTTTCCTGTAAACTTAACCTAAAACTGCTCTAAAAAATAAAGTCAATTAATTAAAAATATATATCTAATAAAAGCAAAGATTCATTTCTAGAAAAGGAACGTGAGAGTGTTATAAATGGGAAATAGGGTGGTAGATGTAGATTTGAAATACAGAAAGATGACTGAACTCAGGCTAATTCACAATCTACTACTACTATTGGTCCCTCTTTGCTCATCAAGGTCCCAAGTCAGCAACAGGGACAGAGGAGGCACAGACAACTCAAGATCATCTATGGCCCTGGTGGCCCAGGGCCAAATAACAGAAATACACTATCATTTTACCTAACGGTTTCAAAGTATTCCTATGAATACTTTACCACAACCTTTAACAGACAGCTACATGAACACATGAGTTTCATCTCTTTAGTTCTTCTTCAATGCACCTAACGTTGATGAGCACCAATAACACTAGGTAAAAAGATTAAGAAGCCTTACTCTGGAGGGAATCACAATCTAGAAAAGATCAAAGACTTAACACTCAGGTAGAGAGATTAGAGAATCACAGAAATCACAATCTTGGCCTGAATACCCAAATATCTAATACCAGTTTTCTTAAGTCCTCATCTCAGCCGATAGGCCACCATTTGTCCTTACAGAATATCTGACAGAGACATTTCAGCTCAATAAATGATATCTTCTCTTCCTAATAACTTGGTGCTGATCTCATGCTGAGTGAGTTCTAAGTTACGTCTGACTCAGTCTTCTTGCAAGACTCCAGGTTCACAAAACATATCTTGAAGTCTTCTCAAAGAGCAGGTATCTTTGATGAAACCCCAGCTCTGAGGGTCTGCCCATAGATGGATCAGACCAGAGGTTAGGACTACAAGGATATTGAACTTTTCCCTCTGTTGTTGACAAGGCCCTGATATATAAATACACTGCACCCATGCCCTCTTCTGTGGGCATGGTTTCCACAGACTGCTGAAGGGGTAGAATTGGATGAGCATGTCTAGATCATGCAACTGAAGTCTAATGGAGTGGACATTTGACCCAAACTGGGTAAATCAAGTTTCTTCCTGGTAATTTGTAATTACAACACTGAAATCTGGAATCAGAAAGCTATGGACAGACTTCCCTGGTGGCACAGTGGATAAGGCTCCACGCTCCCAATGCTGGGGGCCCGGGTTCGATTCCTGGTCAGGGAACTAGATCCCACATGCATGCTGCAACTAAGAGTTCACATGCCACAACTAAGAAGCCCACATGCCACAACTAAGGAGCTGGCAAGCCGCAATTAAGGAGCCCACGTGCTACAACTAAGGAGCCCACCTGCCACAACTAAGACCCAATGCAACCCAATAAATAAATGAATATTAAAAAAAGAAAAGAAAAGAAAGCTATGGAGAACCCCATTTGGAAGGCAATAAATATTTCCAGTTTGAGATTACTAGTGGCAGCTCCAGAATCTCCATTTGGAAGGAGCCTTGGGAGATGCAAGTTAGTTAATGGAGAGTGAAAAAAAGGAGTTATCTCTTGACTCTTCATTCATATAACATTTATAAAAGAATAAAGAACGTCAATTATCTTTATCAAAAAATTGGGGGAGGGGCAGTGCTGATTAAGCTTGTAGGGGGAGGCTAATGACCTCTCCTTACTCTATTCTCAGCTTGGTGTGGCCACAAAGTCAACATGTTGGGCCCCAGGTAAACTGATGAGTAAGCAGAAAAAACCAGTTTGAAGAACCTAGCAGAGAAAAGAAGAGCCACAAACAGATAAGAGCATAGATGAGCATCTGAGAAAGAAGCTTCAGATCCTGACAGCTTTCCAGTTTCCATCAGGCTCTAGAACACTGCATTCCTGCCCTAAGCTCCCACAAGGGTTTATAAACAACCTCCCTCTACTTGAGCTTGTGTCAAAGGGTTTCTGTTCCTTGCACCCAGAAGAGTTTTAATTTTAACTAAGACACCCCACCACATTTAGACTGCTGTCAAGGTCCCCCTTCCTGGACACCTAGGTGATTGCTGATTAATTGGTTGCTGAGGCTTTTGGGAAAGTTTACTTCCATTTTACATTGCTGACTTTGTAATATAAATTATGTAGCCAGGGCTTCCCTGATGGCGCAGTGGTTAAGAATCTGCCTGCCCATGCAGGGGACACGGGTTCGAGCCCGGTCCGGGAAGATCCCACATGCCGTGGAGCAACTAAGCCCGTGCACCACAACTACTGAGACTGCGCTCTAGAGCCCACAAGCCACAACTTTTGAAGTCCGCACACCTAGAGCCCGTGCTCCGCAACAAGAGAAGCCACCGCAATGAGAAGCCCACACACCACAATGAAGAGTAGCCCCCACTCTCAGCAACTGGAGAAAACCCGAGTGCCGCAAAAGACCCAATGCAGCCAAAAAATTAAATAAATGAATAAGTAAATTTATTTTAAAAATAAATAAAATAAATTATGTAGCCCTTGGAGAAAACAGGCCCATAAAAATGATACCCTAAGTCTGTTTTTTAGCCTTTTTAAAACTTACTCAAGGGTAACTGTGGCTTGACCATGAGGACTGGTATTGTTCCCTTAATATGAGGAGTAAGCCAAGTCAGCCGTCCACAAATCAGGCATAGGAAATAATAAGATGATGATGTATCAGTTAAAGCAGTGTTTTTCAAAGCATGGTTATCATTCCAACTAAAATGGTTTTAAGTGGTCCTTGCAGGCAGCACTAGATAACACGGATAGTGAGAAAACTGACCTTTTGTAATATTTCCCTTATATTAAGGAGATAGTCTGTTTGGTATCAGCCTGTCATTTCTTTAACACTTGCTGATGCCTTTTTTTTTTAATGGAAAAGGAACAGGTCTCAGATTTAGAGTTTCTCAACTATCAGAAACTAGTTAAGACCTTAATAACATTGTTTTGTTTTCACTGTGTGTACTTAATTTTATGGTTTTGTTTTCTCAGGGCAAGTGACAGGTATTCCACTGATGGTAATGATACATATTATTTCTATTTTTAATTTTAAAAATTTATTTATTTTTGGCCACGCAGAATGTGGAATCTTAGTTCCCTGACCACGGACTGAACCCATGCCCCCTGCAATGGAAGCGAGAGTCCTAACCACTGGACAGCCAGGGAATCCCTCCCACTGTCTCTAAAACAAACTTCAAAATCCTTAAAATGGCTTACAAAGTTGACTCCCTCTACCTCTGTAGCCCCATCTCACCCTTCTCTACATTCCAACCACACAAGTCTTTTCTTAGGTCATCAAGTACATACTCTCTCTGTCTATCTTTCTTACACACTCTGTCCATCACTCCTTTCCATCTGATCACCTGACTAACCTTTGCTCTTTTTTCTTTTCCAAAGTAAAATGTCACTTCCACAGAGAACCTTTTCTTGAAATGTTCCCAACAGTCGAGATGCCATAGTGTGTGCTCTCACGGTAACCGGTACTTTTCCTTCAAAGTCCTTAACACAAATGTAATGATTATGTATACTATTGTTTAAAAAACCTCTTGAGACTACAAGCTCCCTGAAAGCAGAAATCATGTCTGTGCTGTCTGGTACTCTCTCATTCCCTGAATCTACATTGTGCCTAGCACATATTAGGCTCTCAATAAATAAGCTGAATGAAGAAAGGAATACATAAATGAACAAACTGTATAGGAAAAAAAATCTTCTAGAAATTGAGTAGTCTATCAGGGGAGTGAGAGATATATACATACAAAGTGACCACAACAGGATGTTCAAAGAACCAATTATTAGTGATGGCTTCCTGCTATTAAGTTAGATTTTTTAGTCTTTTCAATTAATTTCTTAGGGGACTCCCCTGGTGATGCAGTGGTTAAAAAAATCCGCCTGCCAATTCAGGGGACATGGGTTCAATACCTGGTCCAGGAAGATCCCACGTGCTGCGGAGCAACTAAGTCCATATGCCACAACTACTGAGCCTGCACTCTAGAGCCTGCGAGCCACAACTACTGAGCCAGAGTGCTGCAACTACTGAAGCTCGCATGCCTAGAGCCCGTGCTCCACAACAAGAGAAGCCACCGCAATAAGAAGCCCGCGCACCGCAACAAAGAGTAGCCCCCACCTGCCACAACTAGAGGAAGCCGGCGTGCAGCAACGAAGACCCAACACAGCCAAAAATAAATAAATTAATTAATTAAGAAAAAAAACCCAGACATTTAAGAGTGAAGACAGAGGGAACACAAATTTATTGGGTGTCTACTCAAAACCCAGCAAGGTACCGTTAGCAACTCCATATTACAGAAGAGGCTCAGGGAGGTAGGTTAATTGACAAAATCATAGCAGAGAGTGAAACCCAGCTCAGTCTGGCTCTGAAGGTCTGCACCCTCATTGCCTCAATTTCTCTAGACAGAACTCTTAGAGCAAGAAACTATATAAGTACAGATAGCTCATTGATCCTAAGGAGACAAAGAACAAATTTGAAATTTATTTTTCTTTTCTTTACTACCTTGCCACAATCCAATCACTTCAGTGAACACACAAAAAACATACCCCAAATGGCCAACTGGTTTCTCCTAATTCTCAAGAAGATACTAAGTGCAGTATTTTTAATTAAAGTATTAGTCAGATGCTCTGACAGAAGCAAGAGCATGAACAAAAGAATGAAAAGGAAGTATGCACCTTTAAAACCCGATTTACACCCACCATCAGGCGTGCACTGGGGTAGTTCCAGCACTGACTGCCTCAACACCACCAGGCTAAGCCTGCTGCATTTGGTCTTGGTAAATCATCCCAAACCAAATGTGTTCCCTGGCCATCTGCCCTGCTGAGAAGGCTGTGCGCCAGTCATCACTGTTTATTAGGGGAAAAGAACATGGACAAGAATATTCTGCCCTCAGGAAAATGTTTCAAACACTCGGTTTACATCTGAGCAATTTTTTAGTAAGAGCTGGACTTGGGTGCCAGAAAGGCAACGAGAAGCCCACGCACCGCAACAAAGAGTAGCCCCCCTCCCCACCCTCCCACCCCCCCGCCCCGGGCTCAGAGCAGCTAGAGAAAAGCCCGCGTGCAACAACGAAGACCCAACGCGGCCAAAAATAAATAAATAATTTTAAAAAATAATAAATAAATTTATATAAAAAAGAACGTTATCTGAATGAAACCATACAGTATCTGATCTTTAAAAAAATTAATGTCTTAAATAATAAAAATAATACATGTCATAGTAAAAACAAAAATCCAATAGTTCATACAGGTATAACATGAAAAGAATTATTAGTCTCTTAATCTTGCCCTATGCTCACACTACCCTCTACTCTATGCATTCTTCCAGGAATGTTCTGTGCATTAACATCTGTCTTTTTAAGTTTAAAATGTTTTTAGAATTTAAAAGTCTAAGAGCTTTTTAAACGGTCATAATTTCAGAACAGGAGAAAACAGGTTGTGCCAAGTGACTTTTCTACAGAAAGGCAAGATAATCTTCACTCACCAAGATGCCCTGCCCCGCCCAGGCAAAGGACAAGACTCACTGAGCTAACACGGCCCAACAGAAGGCTCAGAATACATACAACATCTGACCGAAGACCTGGGAAGTTTTAATAACAAACTATAACAGAATAATTACCTGGAGTCTGGCCACACATGGGAAGGGAAATGTCCTAACACACCAAGGCAGTGACTATCATTCAGGAAACACAGCTGGGAAATATGTTACACCTGATTCAGGCTAGAGCAAGACTGCAAGTCAGGAACCATCAAGGACCTACTGTAAAGCACAGCGAACTCTACTCAATATCCTGTGATAATTTATATGAAAAAAGAATCTAAAAAAGAGTGAGTATATGTATATGTGTAACTGAATCTCTTTGTTGTACACCTGAAACTAACACAACGTTGTAAATCAACGATGCTCCAATAAAATTTAAAAAACAAAATAAGTATTAAAAAAAAGACTGCAAGTCAGTAACACATATTAGAACAAAGGATCTTGTGCCATAAAAGTAAATGTGTGTGTGTGTGTATTCTAAAGACTATGGAACTTTGAAACCTCTATTTTTATTTTGCAATTCTTGCATCCTATAAAAAATTTTTAATAAATGAATTTTTTATACTTTTTTTATACAGAAATTCTTGTTTATCTATCTATCTATTTATTTATTTATGGCTGCGCTGGGGCTGTGCGCAGGCTTTCTCTAGTTGCGGTGAGTGGAGGCTACTCTTCGTTGCGGTGCGCGGGCTTCTCATTGAGGTGGCTTCTCTTGCTGCGGAGCACGGGCTCTAGGTGCGCGGGCTTTAGTAGTTGTGGCTCACAGGTTCAGCAGTTGTGGCTCGCAGGCTCTAGAGTGCAGGCTCAGTAGTTGTGGCGCACAGGCTTAGCTGCTCTGCAGCATGTGGGATCTTCCCAGACCAGAGATTGAACCCGTGTCCCCTGCATTGGCAGGCGGATTGTTAACCACTGTGCTACCAGGGAAGTCCCCTATAAAATTTATTAAGTGCCATACCTGACCATCTTCCAACTCTACCCATCCCCTAACCACTAAAAACATTTTAAAACAGTAATGGTAGAAGAAAGCACTAGGGCTCACCAAGTCACATCAGGATACAACATCTGTTCAGAACCACATAGCACAAGAGAATAATTTTAGCAAAAGGAGAAAGAATAATAAAGTAGGTGTTCTGGAAGGTCAAGGTGGTTTTCAAAAACCAAAAATGCACTACCCAAACTTACCAATTTATGAGTAAAGAGAAGCACTCTGAAGATGTTCAACTAATCAACTAGCTATTTCATACCTAGACACCAAAAATAGAATTTCAACCCACCATGATTTCACAATTAATGACCCTGTCCACTTCTATCCTCAACAGTATCAGCAAGAGCTGAGGTCATAGGCAAAGTTTCTAACAGCTGTAAAATCCTAAACCTTGGCAATATAAATAATGCTGCATAAAGATCGTGATGCTGTGGGATCTGAACTCAGTGAAAGGCTGAGCTCTCCAGTGGGAATGCCTGTGTTCAAATCCCAGCTCTACAGTTTACTAGCTGCAATTCTGAGCAAGTTAATGTCTGGCATTCAGTTTACTACTATGCTCACAATAATCTTACCTACCTAATAGGACAGTTAGCACACAAATAAGCACTCAGTCAACACTGAGTGTTGTTGAACTTTTGGCTGGTGGGCAAGCACCACCATGCATAAGCATGTTCATCTGTCAGCTAATGAAGGTCCAAATTCAAGAACGACAGTGGTTTAGAGATACTAATATATTTAAACACAAAAGCAGAGGCTGTCCCAAAGTCTAGAGGTCAAAAGTCAAAAGTGCTGAAGTCAAGGTCAGTCTTTCTTTTCCTATTTCTGTCAGTTTATATTAATTGCCTTGGAATTCCTAAAGAAAGTATTTTCTTATCTTCTTCCCATGTAACTATAACAAAAGCTACATAATTCTGGCTTCAGTTTTGAGAATATGACCTATCACATCTGTTTAACATATCCTGATGTTTACCAGCATGAAACGGACTAGAGGTTTTCCTTACTGGATAGTTTCAAAACATTATTATTTCTAAGTGACTTATGGGACCCCAAAGGCATTTTCTTTGATCCTCAAGAATAATTTTAGAAATCCAATTATTCCTAAAAGTTAAAAAAGAAAAAAATCTGCAGGCAGCTGCTGCAGAGAGCTGTAACCAGCCACCAATTGTGAACCTTGGATTCAGTTCCTACCCTCAAGCACCCTAACATATGTCATCTCTGCCCTTTAAAATGTATACTGGAGGGCATGAGAATATGTAGCCCTGGGAAAATGGAAATCCACCACTCTCCACCTACGTGACCTTTGGCAAGTCAGTGTCTCCAGCTCAAGTGAGGTGATTTCTAGCACAGTGGTTAAAAGAGTAAGCCTGGGACATTCCACAGGGGTTAATATCCTAGCTTCATGTTAGCTGAGTGACCTTAGACAAATTACACATCAGTAAAGCCCCAGTTTTCTCATCTGTGGAAAGAAAAGGGGGAGAGAGAGGGAAGTGGGACTGGGGGAAAGTAGCCACCTCCGAAGAATGTGTGAAGATTAAATACTTAAGACGAAGGACAGTGACTGACATAATTAGCAGTCTATACATACACATTAGCTATTATTATTATTTCTCACCTCACAAGGTTGTTGTTGAAATGAGATGCAAGAGCAAAGCATCATACAAATTACAAACGCACTACCAATTGTACCAGAAACATAGTTATTACCCCCTTCCAAAAAAGTTAAATGATCTCAGCTATTGCAAAGAAGCCTCCATTTAGTAACATCCACGTTACAAGAGGTCTAATTCTGCAAAAACCACTGAACTTGAAGCCTTCCTCACCATGAACTGAGCTAGACCAAGACCACACAGCCATCTAAGAGGAAAGGAAATACAAAAGGGACCACTATCAAATTATTGAACAACTTGGTTACTGAAGAGGTATTTCTCCCTGACTCAAATGTGTGATTTTTCACAACCGGGATAGCAAAATGCCATCAAGGTCTTAAAGCCTGAGGGTTGAGGTCAACGTTATGGAAGGGGATCCACTTAGCACGCGGAAGGCAAGCTGCAGAGAAAAACCAGAGAAGCTTCAAAAAAGAAAAGCCCTGCATGCCCCTCGACACGAGCTATTACAGTCGCTTCACCGCTATTTTGGGCCCAAGCCAACCTCCCCCCCCCCCCCCCGCCTCGCCCCACCCCGCCCCCGCCTCCCACGTGTGTCCAGAGCAGCTGTTCCTCCGCCAAAGAGCTCTGGATTGGGATCCTCAAATCCAGGCCTGCTCCAGACTCGATCTGGGTGACCTTGCGTCAGCCCCTTCCCCTCCCGGGACCTCTGTTTCTCCATGTGCACCGAGTACAGTTAGTCAGACAACACTTTAGGCCCCGTTCCCATAGGTAAAAAGTCTTGAGCGAGGAATTTTCCCTCAAGTAGGGTGTCCCACCCTCACGCCGGAGCCAGCTTCCACCTGCGGGCAGACCTCGGGTCTCCCTTGGCGTGGCCCCGACAACGTAGCCTGCGTGTAGCGCAGGTCTCTACGAGAGGAAGTGTCTCACAGGGCTCGCCTGTCAGGCCAGCTCTGCCGACCTGCCGCTGCCCTGACCGCGCCGCTGCCACCTCAGGGCTCAAGAAAGCCAGGCCGGCGCTTACGCGAGGCCCGTGGCTGCGGCCTAGAGGCCCGCGCGGCCCGCCCCCTGTGCCCGCCAGCCCTGCTCCCGGCCCCTCAGCGCCCCTCCCGGGCCTTTGCCCCGGGCTCCGCAGCCCTCGGCGCCTCTGGCTGGCAACCAGACTGGCCCCAGGTACTCACCGTAAATGGGCCGGAGGCGCCTGTCGTTAGGGTCCTGCACATGGCCCCGCGTCGCCATGATGACAAGCGCAGAACCGCAGTGCGCACGCGCGGGGCAGGCCCCCGGGAAGGGGCTGTTAAAGGGCCAGCGCCGATCTCTCTCTGTCGCAATGGTCGCGGGGTTGTGACAGAACGCGCCGGCGCGGAAAGGGACGACACCCACACCGCAAACCCCCCGCCCCCACTCCCAGTTGTCACTTAAATGGATCCTTTTCCTCCCCTTTGCTGGTAGAATCAACCTAGCTGGTAGAAGCGGCCGTTGCTATTAAAATCCCTTCCGAGTCACATACTGGAGAGTGCGGAAAGGAGGGGAGAAAGTCTTGGTCAAAGTTAGGGCTCTGCTGCTCCTGCTTATCCTGTTTCTCCTCTGTGCTGTAGGACCAGTTAGACTTGTCTTTGTTTAATTGTTGAGGACCCGGGAACTCCTCTGGGAAGGTGACCCAGGGGACAGCAGGGGACAGAGGTGCTGATCAACAGTAGAAATCTGCCAGAAAAGTTCAAGATCCCTTCACCCCTATCCCGGTGCTCAGCCAACTAAGAAGAACCTTAGATCTATAGTAATCCAGTCAATTTATTTATCAATTATATCTCAGTAAAACTGGAGGGGAAAAGTAATTCAGTCAGTATATGCCTAGACACTGTGCTGCAAGCTCCAAATGTATTATCTCATTAATATTCGTAACAACCCTAGTATCCCCCTAGGAGGTAGATTTTTTTAATTTAATTTAATTTATTTATTTTTGGTTGAGTTGGGTCTTCGTTGCTGCGCGCGGGCTTTCTCTAGTTGCGGCGAGTGGGGGCTGCTCTTCCTTATGGTGTGCGGGCTTCTCGTTGCGGTGGCTTCTCTTGTGGTGGAGCACAGGCTCTAGGCGCACGCGCTTCAGCAGTTGTGGCTTGTGGGCTCAGTAGTTGCCACGCGAGGGCTCTAGAGCGCAGGCTCAGTAGTTGTGGCGCACGGGCTTAGCTGCTCCGAGGCATGTGGGTTCTTCCCAGCCAGGGCTCGAGCCCGTGTCCCCTGCATTGGCAGGCGGATTCTTAACCACCGTGCCACCAGGGGAGCCCTATTTATTTATTTATTTATTTATTTATTTATTTTAGTATTTAATTTATTTGGCTGCACAGGGTCTTAGTTGCAGCACACGGAATCTTTAGTTGCAGCATGCGGGATCTTTAGTTGCAGCATGCGGGATCTAGTTCCTTGACCAGGGATGAAACCCGGCCCCCCCCCCTGCATTAGGAGCTCGGAGTCTTAACCGCTAGACCACCAGGGAAGTCCGGGGAGGCAATTTTATATAGATAGTGTGGTCAAGGATAGCCTAGCTGAAAAAGTGACAATTGTCAAAGACTTAAAGAAAGTGGGAGAGGGAGGGAGCCAGGCAGGTGTGCCAGGCTCTGTGGGGTCATGACCTAAGGCCACACTAGTAACTGTGATTCAAACCTAGGTCCTTCTAGGGGCTTCCCTGATGGCGCAGTGGTTTAGAATCCAGCGCAGGAGACACGGCTTCGAGCCCTGGTCCGGGAAGATCCCACATGCCGCGGAGCAACTAAGCCCGTGCGCCACAACTATTGAGCCTGCACTCTAGAGCTTGCGAGCCACAACTACTGAGCCCGTGTGCCACAACTACTGAAGCCCACGCGCCTAGAGCCCGTGCTCCGCAGCAAGAGAAGCCACCGCAATGAGAAGTCTGCGCACCACAACGAAGAGTGGCCCCCGCTCGCCGAAACTAGAGAAAGCCCACGCGCAGCAACGAAGACCCAACACAGCCATAGATAAATAAATAAATAAACAAACCTAGGTCCTTCTAGTACAGAACCAGAGTTAACCCCTCCACTATGCTGTCTCAAACCCAGTAAATATCCCCAGTGTCAGCCTTGACCAGCTGGGGTTGACCCCTTCTATTGGTGTTCCATCCCTCTTCCTTTCTGTATCTTTTAGGGTGTAAGAAAATGATTCTCCAACTTTAGTGAACACCTTGGGAAACTTGATAAACATGAGTTTCCTGGGTTCTACCCCCAGAGGTTCTAATTCGATCCGAGGACCCCTCTTTGAAAAGTAACTAACTAATGGATCTAAATGAAATGATTTTAGAATGCACCAGAAGAGCAAGTTAGAAATTGCTATTCAAATTTTAAATATACATCCCCAGGGGGGAAAAAAAAACTGTAATGTTAATAGTAGCAATAATGATAGTGTGTGTTTATTGAGCTCTTATTATGTGCTGGAAACTGTACTAAGCTCTTTTACATACATCATCTTATTTTATTCTCACAAACTGGTGGAATAGGTACTATTGTGATCCTCATTTTAGAATGAGAATTTTGAAGCATAGACATATTAGGTCATTTGCCCAAGATCACACAGTATTCTCTGGTGAAATTTGTGGTGGTCTCACTCCAAAATCCACACTCTTAGCAGTTAACACCAAAAGTATTACAGTGGTTACCTCTTAGGAGAGCAGATGTTTTCTCCTCTTACTTCATGCATAGCTGCACTGTTTGATTTGTTTATAATGAGCGTTATTACATTTTTAATTTCTAAAAGGTCTTTAAATTTCTGTTTACAAAAATCACACACACAAAAAAAGGTAAACAATGTCAAGCCTTTTGAGCCAAAATAAAATCCTTTTATTCCAAGGAGATAATCAGCAGACCACAGAAAAATATAAAATAGAGATTGTTTCCTGACAATCCTAAGGTCCTAACTATCCATCAAGAGGGACTGATGAAATAAATTATGATACACCATGAAATGGAAAAAGGCAGCCATTAAAATTAATGAAGTAGGGCTTCATTTATAGATATGGAAAGATGCCCATGACATGTTGAGTTTATAAAGCAGGTTGTAGAAGAGTATGGATGGCATGAAAAAAAATTATGTGGACAGATAGCTATCTAGCTAACATAGACTAGATTTCCATGGTGGTCCAGTGGTTAAGAATCTGCCTGCCAATACAGGGGACACGGGTTTGAGCCCTGGTCTGGGACGATCCCGCATGCCACGGAGCAACTAAGCCCGTGTGCCACAGCTACTGAGCCTGTGCTCTAGAGCCCACGAGCCACAACTACTGAGCCCACATGCTGCAACTACTGAAGCCTGCGTGCCTAGAGCCCACGCTCTGCAGCAAAAGAAGCCACCACAAGGAGAAGCCTGCACACCTCAACGAAGAGCAGCCCCCGCTCGCCACAACTGGAGAAAGCCTGCGCCCAGCGATGAAAACCCAGCACAGCCAAAAATAAATAAGTAAATAAATAAATAAAAATTTTAAAAAATAAAATATTTATTTAAAAAAAGACAGATGTCATATGTATCTAGAGAGAGATCTAAAAGGACATTTACAAATGTCAAGCTTCCTCCTCTCTTAATAATGGAATTTAGGGGCCTATTAACTTAATTTTTAAAAACTTTTCCTTACTGTTTGAATTGTTTATAATTTTTTTTAATTTTAGTAGCAATGAGCACACCTAACATCAAGATTTTGGTTTCTAATACCACTCTCCAATGAAAGAAAACAGGGCTTCTTGGGGAAATGACTGATTCAAAGGCCGGGGCAGGAATATACCAGATAAGCTTGAAGCATTGACAGAAAGAAGGGAAGTGCTCAAAATATAAAAGGATGGAGGGATACAGGAGTCAACCTGAAAGTACTCCCAAGAGCCAAAACTAGAACTATTTGAACAAGAAAATAAATAACACAGTATTGGATTATAACCTAAAGTATAAAATATGTAAACATACTAAGCCCATGCTGATATAAATGTTATCAAATAAATAAATGGAGGAGAAGAGATTCATTGTCCTTATAGAATTCCAAGCAATGTGTGTAGATACTCCTTGCTCCAGAAAGTGAAGCTTAACTTTTCCCTTCCCTCCTGAGTGTGGGCTCTAATTATTGACCAGTTTCCAAAGAGTTGATATAGAAAAGGAAAAGTAATAACTTCACAGCTAAGAAACCTGATAAGCACTACCTTAACTAAGGGATCAAAGTTAAAATTACCAGTGAAAATTCATGTTGATATCATGTACCCCAATTTGGGGTGATGATAAGGGAACTTCACTTTTGTAGTATTTTTTCTGGAAAACCCATAAACCCAGACTAGTCATAAGGAAAACATCAAAAAAATCAAATTGAGTGACATTCTGACAAGTACCCTTCAAGACTGTCAAGGTCATGAAAAATAAACAATGAGAAACTGTTACAGACCAGGGATGTCTAAGGAGACATGACAACTAAATGTAATGTGATATCTTGGTTGGTATCCTGGGACAGAAAAAAGGGCATCAGTGGAAAAACAGTTGAAATTCAAATAAAGTCTAGAGTTTAGTTAATAATATTGTGCTAATGTTGGTTTCTTACTTTGATAACTGTACCATGGTAATATAAGATGTTAACGTTAAGGGAAACTGGTTGAGGAGTATATGAAAACTTTCTCTACCCTCTTTTCAACTTTTCTGTAAGACTAAAATTATTCCAAAATAAAAGATTTTTAAATGCATTTTTTAATAATGGGGCGGGGGGCTTTTTTTTTTTTTAAACCAGATGCACCGGAAATTCTCATCCCAATTCTGTCCTGAGGCTAGCTGAAAGAGAAAATCCTGGAAGCAAAGTGCACAGAGAAATTCTCATCGAGAATGGGGATGGTTGGGGGGTGGGGGTGGGGGTCCCTCCAATGAATCTATAATCTGTGATCATCATGGAAAATCCTTCCTAAGGCTGAGGAGGTTTTAAAATACCCCAGATAGAGAGCTTGGCATTGGGGGAAGTTCCTTCCCAGATCAGTGGTTCTCAAGGCACGGTCCCTGATCAGCAACATCAGCATCACCTGGGGACTTGGTAGAACCACAGATTATTAGGCTCTACCCCAGACCTACTGAATCAAACACTCTGGGAGTGGGGCCCAGCAATCTGTGTCTTTACAAATCCTCTTGTGATCTGAATTCAGACAAAAGTTTCATTCTTCTGCTTTAGGTCAGAAGTGGGCAAATTATGACCCACAGGCCAAATCTAGCTTACTACTGTTTTTGTACAGCCCGTGAGCCAAGAATGATTTTTACATTATTAAATGGTTGGGGAAAAATAATCAAAAGAAGAATAATATTTCACAGCACGTGAAAGTTACATAAAGTTCAGAGGTCAGTGTCCATAAGTAAAACTTTATAGAACACAACTATGCCCATTCATTTATGCATTGTGTGTGTTTGCTTTGGTGCTGCAGCTGCAGAACTGAGTAGTTGCAACAGAGACCATATTGCCCAGAAGGTTAAAATATTTACTACCTGACCCTTTACAGAAAAATTTTGCCAACCCCTGCTCTAGAATAATGGAAGCCATCTAAATACTCCCAGGGTAATTGGGATTGATACATGTACACTATTGATACTATGTATAGAATAGATAACTAATGAGACCCTACTGTATAGCACAGGAAACTCTATTCAGTGCTCTGTGTTGACCTAAATGGGACGGAAATCCAAAAAAGAGGGGATATATGTATATGTACAGCTGATTCACTTTGCTGTACAGTAGAAACTAACACAACATTGTAAAGCAACAATACTCCAATAAAAATTAAATAAATAAATAAATACTCCCAGGGTGATAAATAAATAAATACCCACAGGGTAGAGTCGTCAGATAAAATATGATGCAATATTTGGGGCATACTTACACTAAAACAATATTCACTGTTTATCTGGAAAAAAAATCACATTTAGCCAGGTGTCCTATATTTTTTAAATTGAGGCGTGGTTGATTTACAATATTATACTAGATTCAGGTGCTCAGGTGTTCTGTATATTTATTTGCTAAATCTGGCAACCCTATCCCAGGGAGAACACCATGCTCCCCAAATCATGCTAACCAAAAAGAATGAAGGTCAGCAATGTAGCCAAAAATAAATTAAAAAAAAAAAAAGTCAACCTCCTCCCAAGGCTGTGTATACTGATCAAGTCTAAAGTGCCACCCCCAGTCCACCCCACCTCCCCACCCCAGTCACTGTATCCCATTATCCTGTAGTATGTTCTTCATTACACTTATTATATAAATGTATCTTACATATCTTAAAAAAAAAAAAAAGAATGAAGGTCAGGAGCCTCCAGTAAGCTGACCCCAGGCTTGCTCTGAGGTGATGTGGCCAGGTAGGACCGGGCTGAGGTTGGGCTTGGAAAGCGGAGAGGTGGGAGGAGACATGGGGTTCATCTATGGTACAAGCGAAAGAACCGATGAGTTACCTGAGTTTCAAGAATTTCCCAGAATGGAAAAATACAGCACCTTAAAGGGGGCACATACGAGGCTCCTGGCCAGGACTGTGGTTACTTAGATATGTTCTTAGGTTACCTTTGATGGCCTGGCCCCAGAGGAATGCTGACACTTTTCACCCTGTTCCCTGAACTTGGCAGGGCCAGAGCCTTATGGACCTACCTAACAGAGACCTCTAGATCCTTGAGTCACCGTTCTGGGTGGAGTATGTTTCCCTCCACCGTGAAAGCCTGTTTGGCATTCAAGCAAAATGAATGGGCCTTTCTCTTTTCTTATTCTTACCCCTTGTCCTCAGAAACTAAGGCTGAAGCAGTCACTTGGCTCTGGGCCTGTCCTTACCTGCTCCCTGGGAGGCAGCTTCCACACCCTTTGGCCTGAATCATTTCAGGTAACAAATGAGAGGACCCCCCAAAGAAGCCAAGAACCTATCCTTCTTACTGTACATTAGAGCTGACATTATGGAAAAATGCTTGGTATACAACAGATGTTCATTATATAGTGGTTTCCATTTCATTGACTTAGAACAGGGGACCAAGCCCTTCATTCTTGTCCTATGTGGTGGCAGATTTGCTCTGGTGAGAAATTCTCTTGCTCACGAGCATCTTAGGCACACAGGTGCATTGTGCCAGTAGCTGGGGGACACAGGGCAGGGGATTGCATTACTTGGATATGGTGGTTGTGGGTATCTCCACTAGATGACTTTCCAGTTTTTCTTTGTTTTTCTTTTTTCTTTTCCACCTTGATCCAATACCTAACCCTCCACAGAATAAACAGAACAGTGACATATTTCATAGTTTTCATGGTTGATTTCCTGCACTTGTGTGTGTGTGTGTGTGTGTGTGTGTGTGTGTGTGTGTGTGTGTGGAACCTACCTGACCAGGGATGGAACCATGCCCCCTGCAGCGGAAGTGCCGAGTCTTAACCACTAGACCACCGGGGAAGTCCAGATTTCCTGCACTTTTGACAATAGAATAAACAGCAACTCTGGCTTTGAAATCAAACAGACTTCGGTCCAAATCTGGGCTCTGACATTTATCAGCTGTGTGATCCTAAGCAAGTGACTGAACATCTCTGAGCCTCAGTTTCTGCATTTGTAAAATTATGATGATAAAAGGACCTACTTCATAGGGTTGAGGGGAAGAATAAATGTCCATGCAAAGAAACAGGCAGAAAGAAAGCATTCAACAACAGTTATGTACTATTATTATCTTTAATATTAGTATTATTACTCCCTTCTGTTAAAACTGCAGAAATCACCTCCTGATACTTCAGAACACCAAGGAAGGAATTTTATCCAAGTCTGTCCACCAGGTGGCATATGAGTGCTAAATTGCCTAGGCCACTTTTGTACCAGAAGGATCTCATTTTAATTGTTTTTTTAAAAATAAAACGTAGCAAATATTTTTGTAAGCAATATTATATATGTGTGTGTATATATTTATTTATTTATTATTATTATTATTATTTTTTGGCTGCGCTGCTTGTGGGATCTTAGTTCCGCGACCTGGGATTGAACCTCCTCACCCCAGCAGTGAAGCACGGGGTCCTAACCACTGGACTGCCAGGGAATTCCCTATATCTTTATAATCTTTATACTCAACTTTATTGAAGTGTTATTTACATACCATAAAATTCACTCGTTTCAAGTGCACAATTCAATGATACTTTACTACATTTTGACCAAGTTGTGCAACCATTGTAATAGTTTAATTTTGGAACATTTACATCACCCTAATAATATCCCTCTATAAGCTATATTTCCCAACTTAAAAAATTATGAAATGTTTGGGAACTTCCCTGGTGGTCCAGTGGTTAAGAATCTGCCTTCCAGGGCTTCCCTGGTGGCACAGTGGTTGAGAGTCCGCCTGCCGATTCAGGGGAAACGGGTTCGTGTCCCGGTCTGGGAAGATCCCACATGCCGCGGAGCGGCTGGGCCCGTGAGCCATGGCCGCTGAGCCTGCGCGTCCGGAGCCTGTGCTCCGTCCGCAACGGGAGAGGCCACAACAGTGAGAGGCCCGCGTATCGCAAAAGAAAGAAAAAAAAAAGAATCTGCCTTCCAATGCAGGGGACTCAGGTTCGATCCCTGGTTGGGGAAATAAGATCCCACGTGCCGCGGGGCAACTAAACCTGCATGCTGCAACTAGAGAAAAGCCCGCGTGCCTCAACTACTGAGCCTGTGCACTCTGGAGCCCAAGAGCCACAACTAGAGAAGCTCGCAACAAACAGCCCGCACGCCACAATGAAGACCCAGCACAGCCAAAAAAAAAAAGTACAATAAAAAATTATGCAATGTTTCAAAATCTGTAAAAGTAAATAGAATAATAACAATGCGTGCATATCACACAGGTCTAACAAATGTTACATTTTATAAGCATAGACTTGATACTGCAGGTACATTTCTGCATCTCCTCACCTCCCTGCCTCTCCAGAAATAGCTAGTATTCTGCTATTAGCCAGTGTCCTTCCTTCTATGTTTTAATATTTTTATTGCATGTGTATGTATCCATAAACAATATATGATAGTTTTGTTTCCTTTAAAATTTCCATAAATGTTATCATACTATTTATAGAAAAGTTGGTTTTTTTAACCTAATATTGGGTAAATATTCTCTAATTTCACCTCACAAAGGTTGTATCAATTTGCATTCTCACAACCAGTGTGTGAAAACTCCAGTTTCCCTTGCCAACACAGTGTGCTCTCAAAGTTTTATCTTTTATCTTTGACAATCTCATAGTGAAAAATGACATCTCAGTATAATTCTAATTCATGTTTCTCAGGTTATGAATGATACCTAGCATATTTTAATCTATTAAAGATCAATTTGTAATTCATTTACTTTTATCAATCTGGTCATGTCCTTTGGCCTTTTTTTTTCAGTTTGTCAGACTTTTCTTATTAATTTATAGTCACCCTTTATATACTAAGGAAATTAACCTTATGCCATAAATAGGTGTTTCAAATATTTTTTTCCAGTGTATTGTTTGCCTTTTGACTTTTGGGATACAGGGGCAGGGTTTGCAATGAGAAAATGTTTTATTTTTTTCAGGCTTTTCCTACCCCAATATTATTTTTAAATTACTTTACGAATTCTAGTATTTTTTAAAATTATTTTTTAATTTATTTATTGGCTGCGTTGGGTCTTCATTGCTGCATGCAGGCTTTCTCTAGTTGTGTCAAGCAGGGGCTACTCTACGTTGCGGTGCGCGGGCTTCTCATTGCCGTGGCTTCTCTTGTTGTAGAGCACAGGCTCTAGTCATGTGGGCTTCAGTAGTTGTGGCACGTGGGCTCAGTAGTTGTGGCTCATGGGCTCTAGAGCACAGGCTCAGTAGCTGTGGAGCATGGGCCTAGTTGCTCCACGGCATGTGGGATCTTCCCGGACCAGGGATCGAACCCGTGCCCCTGAATTGGCAGGCAGATTCTTAACCACTGCACCACCAGGGAAGTCCCCGAATTCTAGTATTTTTGTGGTTTCATTTTTAACATTTATATCTTTTATCTGTTTGGAATTTTATTCAGTGTGAATAATGAGGTAGGGTTCCAATTTTATCCTTTCCCGTTGCTTCAAACCATATTTATTGAATAATCCATCTTTTTCACAAAGCACACAATGCCATCTTTATCATATAATAAATTCCATATGCATTTCTGTCTAGTCATGGAACAGTTTGCAGTCTCCTTTCAAGGGCAGGTCAAAGCTGGAGGCCACAAATAAAGAATCTGCAGAGCTGGCTGGAGTCTGTGTTCTGAGTCAACTTTCTCTATACAGCCTCTGAGTTGCTGAACTCTGGGGAGAGCCTTGTCGGCTGCATTTGGCTGCTGGATGCCAAGAAGGTGGTCTTTGATTTAGGAAGATGGAGTTCTCTGGTTAAGATAAAGCATAAAAGGTAAGAGATTAAAACTCACAAACTGATTCTAAAATTTATATGCAAATGACCTATAATAGTCAAGATAAATCTCAAAAAAAGAGGAACAGAGTAGGAGGACTTAACATTACCAGATTTCAAGACGTACCATAAAGCCGCAGTCATTAAGACAGTGTGGTATTGGCCTAAGATAGACAAATAGATTATTAGGACAGAGAGTCCAGATACAGCCTCCTACATATCCTTGGATTTATGACAAAGGCCCAAGTGCAATTCAATGGAAGAAAGAAATCCCCCCCTCCCCCGCTCCCCAGTAAATGGAGCAACAGGATATCTCTTAAAAAACAAAAAACCCGGGACTTCCCTGGTGGTCCAGTGGTTGGGACTCCACATTTCCACCGCAGGGAGCATGGGTTCGATTCCTGGTCATGGACTAAGATCTCACATGCCCAGGTGTGGCAAAAAACAGAAAAAGAAAAACAAAAAACCCTTTACCCCTTCCTCAGACCATACACAAATATTAACTCAAGATGGGTCATAGAATTAAATGTAAAAAAATAAGGCTTCTAGAAGAAGACATAGAATATCTTTGTGACCATGGGGTAGGCAAGGATTTCTTAAATAGGCACAAAAATCACAAATTATAATAGATAATTCTTCTCTTTATTCAACATTTGTTGAGTGCCTACTGGGTGCCGTTCTATGCTAGGTACCAGACATGCCTTAGAGGAGCTGGTTCAGTTTAATGGGACAGACAGGTACCTCCTCAGGCAACAATACTGTAGCTTTCTAGGGGCTGTGATTAGGTAATCACAGTAGGCAGTGGTGGCAAGAGGAGGGGAACCTTACCCAGAGTTCTTAGAAGGCTTCTTGGAATATGTGAAATCAAAGCCAAGCCTTAAAGGATGAGGGAAGTCTGACAGGTTGTAGCAGAAAGAAACAGTGTTTTTGAAGTGCTGGCAGGAACGGAGTTGGTGGGTAGAACTGCAAGATATTCACTTTGTGGAGAGCAGGTGGTTGGGACTGGATATAGTTTCAAGAATGTGTGTATGTTGTTAATTGATCACTTAAGCCAGAGGGTTCTCCAAGTTCACTGAGCACAAAAATCACCCACAAACTTCTAAAATGAACATTCTGGGACGCTGCCACAGAAATATTTACCCATTTATCCAGTAGGTGTGAAGTGGGCCTGAAAATCTGCATTTTAACAAGCAGATTTTCCCCCTCTCCCCCAATGACGCTAATTCTGCCAGTCATCAAACCACCCTTTGAAAAACAGTGATGATGCATCAAGGTTCTTCCCCCTGGGAAATGGAAAGTACTTTCTTAGGCAGCATGGGGTAAGAGAGCTGGGAGCTTTTCTGGATAATCAGACTATGATGCAAGTAAGCCTAATAAGTCTCCTCTGGAACCAGAAGGACCCTGTGCAAGCATCTGAGGGATGAGGAAACAAGGAGGCAAGAGCAGCAGCTCCTGGGAATTCTGCCTAGTAACCAGGAGGTCTGGAAAATTTCCCAGCATGCTCTGGGGACTCAGGTCCAATCTCCATTCTCCTTATGAATATGTATGAGCCCCCAGAAGTCAGCTGGTTTCCTAGCCTCCTGCTTCAGAATTGACAAAATAATGTAAACATTACAGAGCCTGAGGACATACACATAGCATGTTTCAGTGCCTGGCACCTCGATTAGGAAACTGTTTTCTAGCAGTGGTTTCACAAGTATTTCTCCAGTAATAGATGAATACACTTGTGACTATGTGCAAAATATCAAACAAAATGGATTTTTTAAGGACTGCCCTGAAAGTTCTACCTCCATCAACAGGGTTAGTGTGTATGATGGATGAGTGCCTTTCCTATAGCAGACACTGGGTTGACAACCTAATAGCAACCCCCCGGGAATTCCCTGGTGGTCCAGTGGTTAGGACTCTGGACTTTTACTGACAAGGGCTGGGGGTTCAAGCCCTGGATGGGGAACTAAGATCCCACAAGCTGCACAGCACAGCCAAAAGAAAAAAAAACAAAGTCATTGCTAATAGCAACCTCTCCTTTATTCCCTGGCAGAGGCCTTATATCCCCTTCCTAGCTTGTCAATTGTCTAAGCCCATCTGGGTCATCATAAGGGGACCAGCTAATGGATCAACCCCTGGGGTCATTGAGAAATAGAAGATAGAACCCAAAACTCATAGGTGGAAATTAATAGGCTAGTGGAAAATAAAAAAAGCAAGGGCTAACTATTAAATACTTGAGAATCACCAACTCATGAGAGCTGGAGATATTTATGAATACATGGATGGCTGGAACTTTTAATAAACAAAAACTAAATAAATGCATACCCTACAGCCCTGCCCAGCAATTGCACTCTTGGGGGTATATCTAACAGAAATAAATGTCATATCTAACCAAGAACTAGAATATTCATTCTTGGGTGGAACAGAAACAAACCAAATGTTCATCACTGTAGAATGAGTTAATAAATTGTGATATGCTCACAATTTATTTGGAATACTGTACAGAAATGAAAATGAACAAACTAAGGCTATATGCAAGAACATGAGTGAATATAAGAATCAAATATTGCATGAAATAAGTCAGATACAAAAGACTATATAATGTATTATTCTGGTTTTTGGTTTTTTTTGTTTTTTGGCTGTGCCATGTGGCATGTGGGATCTCAGTTCCCTGACCAGGGATGACCAGGGATTGAACCCATGGTCCCTGCATTGGGAGCACAGAGTCTTAACCACTGGACCGCCAGGGAAGTCCCCATAATGTATTATTCTATTTACAGGATGTTCAGGAACAGGCAAAACTTATTCTTATTTATTTATTTGTTTATTTGAGATATAATTGACATAAATTATTGAGTAAATTTAAGGTGTACAACATGTTGATTTGATTTGATACATTCATATATTGCAATATGATTACTACCTCAGCATTAGCTAACACCTCTATCACCTCACACAATTATTTCCTTTCTGCGGTGAGAACACACAACTTATTCTTTTTTTTTATTTTTATTATTATTTTTTTTTTGCGGTACGCGGGCCTCTCACTGTTGTGGCCTCTCCCGTTGCGGAGCACAGGCTCCGGACGCACAGGCTCAGCGGCCATGGCTCACGGGTCCAGCCGCTCCGCGGCATGTGCGATCCTCCCGGACCGGGGCACGAACCCGTGTCCCCTCTATCAGCAGGCGGACTCTCAACTACTGCGCCACCAGGGAAGCCCCACACAACTTATTCTTAAATGATAGAAGTCAGAAGACTGGTTATCTTGTAGGAATAGGGAATAGGGTCATACAGGGAAGGAGCCTAAAAGAACTTACTGGTGCTGGAAATATTCTATTTCTTCATCTGGGTGGTGGTCACATGCATGTATACATATGTAAAAATTCATTGTGCAAACTCCCATCCTAGGTGGAATTTCTCCTAGCAAAATGAGAACATATGTCTACACAAAAACCTGCATACAAATGTTCGTAGCAGCATTAATCATAGTAGCCAAAAGGTGGAAACAACACTTTATTAGTTTGTTATGGCTGCTATAAAAAAGTACCACAGACTAGGTGCCTTAAAAAATAGAAATTTATTTTCTCACAATTCTGGAGGCTAGAAGTCAGAGATACAAATTGTCAACAGAGTTGGTTTCTTCTGAGGCTTCTCTCATTGGCCTTTCTCACTGGCTTGTATCTTAACATAGTCTTCTCTCTGTGCGTCTGTGTCCTAATTTCCTCTTGTTCGAAGGAAACCAGTCATATCGGATTAGAGCCCAATATGACTCATTCTACTTAATTACCTTATTTTACTTAATTACCTCTTTAAAGACCCTGTCTCCAAACACATCACATTCTTAGGTACTTGGAATCAGGACTTCAACATATAAATTTAAAAAAAAATTTTATTGAAACATAGATGACTTACAATGTTGTGTTAATTTCAGGTGTATAGCAAAGTGATTCAGTTATATATATATATGTATTCTTTTTTAGATTCTTTTCAATTATACATTATTACAAGATATACATTATTACAAGATAGTTTCCTGTGCTTTCAACATATGAATTTTTGAAGGACACATTTCAGCTCATAACAAGCCCAAATGTCCATCAACTGATGACTGGAAAAACAGAATGTGGTATATCCATTATAAAAGAATATCATTCGGCAGTAAAAAAGAAATGAAGTATTGATCCGTGCTACAACATGAATAAACCTTAAAAACATCATGCTAAGTGAAAGAAGCCAGTCACAAAAATGTACATGTTGGACTTCCCTGGTGGTCCAGTGACCTAAGACTCTGCGCTCCCAATGCAGGGGTCCAGGGTTTGAACCCTGGTCAGGGAACTAGATCCCACATGCCACAACTAAGACCCAATGCAGCCAAATAAGAAAATAAATAAATATATATATATATATTTTTAAAGTACATATTGTCTGACTCCATTCATATGAATGTCCATCATGGGTAAATCCATGGAGACAGAGAGTAGAATAGTGGTTGCCAGGCCCAGAGTGGAGATGAGGGAGAAATAGGGAGTGACTACTCATGAGCTCAAATGTTCTTTTTGGGGTGGCAAAAATATCCTAAAATTAGACTGTTGCACAACTCTGAATATATTAAGCACCACTAAAATGTTTAACTGGGTGAACTGTATGATACGTAAATTATATCTCAAGAAAGCTGTTATGAAAAATTCATTGCTCTATACCCTTAATATTTCTGCACTTTATTGTGTGTCATATACCCCAATACAAATAAAACAAATGAAAACTATATGAGTCCCAGGGCTTCCCTGGTGGCTCAGTGGTTAAGAATCCCCAGCCCTGGTCTGGGAAGATCCCACATGCCGCGGAGCAAGTAAGCCCATGTGCCACAACTACTGAGCCTGTGCTCTACAGCTCACAAGCCACAACTACTGAGCCTGCGTGCCACAACTACTGAGCCTGTGTGCCACAACTACTGAAGCCCACGCTCCTAGAGCCCGTGCTCCACAAGAAGAGACGCCACCGCTCGTCGCAACTAGAGAAAGCCTGTGCACAGCAACGAAGTCTCAATGCAGCTAAAAAAATTAAACCTCTATTAGTCCCATAAACAACAAGGTCCTACTGTATAGCACAGGGGACGATATCCAATCTCATGGAAGGGAACTGAGATCCTGCATACCATGTGGTGCGGCCAAAAAAAAAAAAAAGTATATATATGTGTATAACTGAGTCACTTTGCTGTACAGCAGAGATTGGCACAACATTATAAATCAACTAGACTCCAATTAAAAAAAAAACTATATTAGTCCCTTCCTCCAGAGGTATTCAAGAAGATGGGTGGAGAGGAAGAAGGTATATGCTCACTGCCAGAGTTGCCCTTCACTGTATCTGAAAAAGTGCCAGAAAGATTAAGCATGCAGGCAAGTGGGACCAGGGACCTGAAAATGGATGGAGCTGGGGAAGAACTGAGGGAAGTAAAATAGGATGCCTGAGAATAAAACGGAATTCAATTCAATGAAAACAAATTTGATTTTGGCCAAACGAAAACAAACCTACCTTTTAATATTTTCATATGAAGCAGTCCATAAAGAAAACCATCAACCACTACAAAACAGAGATGACCGTCAGGAACACCTTGATGCAATTCTGCAAGTATGAATTGAGTGCCTCCTATGTGTCAGAGTCTGTGCGAGGCACCAGGCCAGGAATATGTGACTCCAGACAGCTGCTGGGAAGTACACGGGGGAGGAAGGGAAGAGAGACGGTGTTGGCTAGAGACTCAAGGAAACGCCTCATTCAGTTAGGCAAACCCCTTGAGCAGGGGCTGAGGCTGAGAGGAGCAGAGGATGGGGGCGTGTTTGTGTGTGATCTGGGGCTTCAGGGAAGTGTTGGGGAGGAGGAAGTCCATTCTGGCTTCTCAGACTGGGTAGTGACAGCTTTAGCTAGAAGAGAGGGATCGCCTTCCCCATCCGGGCTGGGACTTGAGTTTGGCAGAGCAGGGAAGAGTAAGGCAACACCTATCCTGAGGGCTTTATCAAAATTCCACTCCAGTCAATGCTGAATCTGCCTGAGCCAAGAAGGGAAAAGTTCAGGCCATGCTCCCCCAAGTTCAGATTCTGTAAATCCAGGTTGTGTTTGCAGGTATGAGAGACGAGGGGTAGTCTGGGATCAGACATTTAAATTTTTTAACAAGCCCTCAAATGATTCTGGTGCAAGTGGGTGGGAGGTAGGGGGATGTTTCTTAAACTATAGTTGGAGAAACACTGCCTAAGGGGAACTGCATCTAATCCTCTTCTACAGATTTGTCTCCTAGTAAAAAGTCTCACCTAAATCCTTTCTGCTGCTGCTGTAATCACCACACACTTGCCTGCCTCTTTTGGTCGGAAATAAAATGTTTGATAAACTTTTTAAAATTTCTGCTGTTGGGTACAGGCCAGTAAAAGCAAGGCAACCCAGGGAGTTAAGTGAACTTTTGAGCTTGTCATTATTTCTAATTTATTCTTTGCTACCATGGATGATGCCTCCCACTGTAAATTCTGAATTCAGAGGAACTTCTGGGTCACCCATGCAGGGGAAGAAAGCTAGTTATTCCCAGGAGATAGGAGTGCTATTCTTTTGTTTATTTATTCAAAATATATTTATACCAAGTTGGCATGTATGTGGAACAACTGGAACTCTCATACACTGCCGGTGGGAATCTTAAATGGTACAATCACTTTGGGAAAACAGTTTGGCAGTTTCTTATAAAATTAAAACACAGGCTTACCATGTGGTCCAGTAATTCCACTCCTCAGTGTTAATCCAAGAGAAATAAAAACATATGTCCTCCCAAAAGGCTTGTACAGAATGTTCACTGCAGTTTTATCTGTATTAGTTAAAAACAGGAATCAATTCTATCAACACAAATTGTGGTATATCCATATGCTGGAAAGCTACTAGACAATAAAATGGAATATTTTATTGATATGATCAATAGCATAGGTGAACTTCAAAAACGTTATGCTGGGACTTCCCTGGTGGCCCAGTGGTTAATAATCCACCTGCCAACGCAGGGGACACAGGTTTGAGCCCTGGTCCGGGAAGATCCCACATGCTGCCGAGCAACTAAGCCTGTGTACCACAACTGCTGAGCCTGCGCTCTAGAGTCTGTGAGCCACAACTACTGAGCCTGTGTGCTGCAACTACTGAAGCCTGGGCTCCTAGAGCCCGTGCTCTGCAAAAACAGAAGCCACCGCAGTGAGAAGCCCCCACATCGCAACGAAGAGTAGCCCCCGCTCACCACAACTAGAGAAAGCCTGCGCTCAGCAACGAAGCCAAAACTAAATTAAAAACAAACAAACAAAAAAAACAATTCAAAACATTATGCTGAGTGAAAGAAGCCGGACACAGAAGTGGACATACTGTACGATTCCACTTATATGAAATTTCACTCTGCAGTATATAAAGCATGATATGGGCTGCCAGGTGTTGGGTGAGGGTGTGGATTGAGAAAAGAATGATTGAAACTCTCTGTATCTTGATTGTAGTCATAATTACAGATGTCAAAATTGTACTGTGCACTTAAAAGAGCTGCTTTGTTTGTAAATTATGCTTCAATAAAATAAAAAAATAGGGTAAAAAATAAAAAATATATTATGCTATAGATCACTCAACTAATAAGGCATACAAAGCATTCAGCAAGTATAAAAATCTGACTATGATTCATCAGTACATTGTGTGCAGGTCAGGAGCAGAGGGAGAAATATGGATTCTTTTTTTTTCTCTTTCTGATTACAAAAATAACCCACTTGTAAGAAGTTATTCTAAGTCCTTATAAACCCAACATTTCAGAGGCCACCACTGGAAATGGATTATTCCTCCAGTTTATTTCTAAGCCTATTCTAACATATATTATTAGAGAATCCTATTAAACATATTTTGCTTCTCAACTTTCTTCTTCATAAAACAATGTATTTCCCGTATCTTTTCATACTTCTTTTTACTTTCTGTATATTTCCATTGAAGTATAATTTAACTGGTCTCCTTTTGAGGGACCATTTGTTGCTATTTTCATTCTTTTCTTTTTTTTTTTTTTGCTCAGCGCAGCATGCGGGATTTTATTTCCCCAACCAAGAATCAAACCCATGCCCCCTACCGTGAAAGCACAAAGCCTTAACCACTGGACCTCCAGGGAAGCCCATCCTTTTTTCATTCCTGAAAACAGTTATAGCCATCCTTGTAATTACACAGCATGAAGATTCCTATATGTAAGTTGGTTTCCTAGAAGTTTGTTGGTCAAGTTGCTTGGTTAAAAAGAATAACAGTTTTGGGCCTCCCTGGTGGCGCCGTGGTTGAGAGTCCGCCTGCCGATGCAGGGGACACGGGTTCGTGCCCCAGTCTGGGAAGATCCCGGAAGATCCCACATGCTGCAGAGCGGCTGGGGCCGTGAGCCATGGCCGCTGAGCCTGTGCGTCCGGAGGCTGTGCTCCGCAACGGGAGAGGCCACAACAGTGAGAGGCCCGCGTACCGCAAATAAATAAATAAATAAATAAATAAATAATAACAGTTTCAAGGAGGGGAAAAAATGATTCCTTTTCTGTTGCTGTGGCTGCAGGACCTCTGTGGGGCGGGGCTGGGGAGGAAAGGAGATACACGTTCTCAGAATGCTTTCTTTATCAGACAAGATTATTAATTACAAGGCAAAAACCCAACTCTGGCTGATTAGTGAAAATGGATTTTTTGTTGAAAGGATTCTATTTAGTTCACAGAATTGGGGGAAACTTTTGTTATAAACTGAATAACATTTTGTGGATCCGTTTGAGACTGGAACCACCACTGTAACACTGCTGCTATGGGGAAATCTGTTTCAAAGTTCAGAAACCTGTTTACAAATAACCTGAATTCACTGCAGTTGGAGACCACACCTAATTAATTGCTGTGACCCAAAAAGACTCTGTGGACTCTCACCGTGGTGGTTGGGTGGTCTTACACCTTAACTGTTGTGTTTCACCCCCAGCTGGCTGTACTTATTCAATTCTGATGCTAACTATCTGGAGTTAGCACCTGACTCCAAAGGTGTATGGGCTCAGTCCCTGCGATATGGCGATATAACAAGAAATAAATGTTTGGACTTGTCCTAGTTCCTGGCCTAAGAGCTTCTAAAATCCTTGGAAAATTCCCTGAGCGTTGGTGGTGAGAAGAGTTTTTTGTGACTCATTATAAGCTCCTTTCAACCATGCTTGAGTTTATACTAATGAGGTGACTTTTGGTGGATTCCTAGATAGCTTGAGGGTGAGGGCTGGTTACCAGATGAATCAACCATGTGATTAGAGCTTTGGAAGTTTTAGTCTTACCTTACGCCCACCTCCCAAAGGGAGAGGGGCTGGAGATTGAGTTAACCACAAATGGCCACAATGATTTAATCAACCATGCTTGTGTAATGGAACCTCCATAAAACCCCCTGAACTATGGCCTTCAGAGAGCTTCCATGTGTCAGGAGGGTGCCGCACTTCAAGTCCACTGGGACAGACACTCCTGTGCTTGGGACACAGCCAGACCTTGCCCTATGTACCTCTTAGTCTGGCTGATCAACTGTACCCTTTATGATAAACTGATAAACGTAAGCAAAGTGTTTCCCTGAGTGCTGTGTGCCAATATAGCAAATTATCAAATACGAGGAGGGGGTTGTGGAAACCTTCAATTTATAGACGTTTGGTCAGAAGCATGGTGACAAACTGGGCTTTTGACTGGCATCTGAAGTGGAGGAAGGGGGGTAGTGTTGTGGGACTGAGCCTTTAACTTGTGGGATCTGTTGCTAACTCCTCAGGTAGTTAGTGTGAGAACTGAATTAAATTGTAGGATACCCAGCTGAAGACATTTGTTGTCAGATGTTAATTGCTGTGAGTGAAAAACATCTTCCTAGTTCTCAACAAGATGGCCCTCATGTCAACTGCTAGTCACATTTGGGGGTCCCCAGACCAACCATACTTCTGACCAACTGGTTACAAATTCAGGGTTTCCCATGACTCCCTTAGGTTTGGTAATTCACTAGAAGGACCCACAGAACTTGGGAAAGCACTAAACTTACAATTACAGCTTTATTATACAGCACTAAACTTACAATTACAGCTCTATCAGAAAGCATAGAGATCAGGAACGGCCAAATGAAGAGACACATAGGATGTAGCCTTTAGGGGCAACACAGAGCTTTGGTGCCTTCTCCCTGTGGAGTGAGGGTGAGTCATACTCTGGGCACACAACAGGTTCACCAACCAGGAAGCTCCCGCCAGCCTAAGTGCCCACAGTTTTTATTGAGGTTTCGTCACCAAAGGCACAATAAATGAAATCACTGGTCATGTGACTGAACTCAGTCTCCAGACCTCTCCCCTCCCTGGAGGTGGAAAAGCCCAATCCTCTAATCATGTGATTGGTCTTTCTGGTGACCAGCCCACTATTCTGAAGCTATCTAGGGGCTCAATTTGAGTCACCTTATTAGCATAACATAGACACTTCTGTTGCTCAGGAAATTCCAAGGTTTTTCTGTGCCAGGAACCAGGGACAAAAATCAGAGACATTATATTCTTTATTATACCACAGCAGTATCACACTCATTGTCATTACTATTGTGCCTGTCTCCTTGGTAAGCTTCTGGGAAGGCAGGGAGCTTGACCTTTGTTTGCCACATATGGTGCCCTCTTTAAATTTGCTGAGGAAATCAATGAGGCTGGTGCTGATGTAGTTCTGGACTTCAGGTATTGGTTATGCTGTATTCAAAAACAGCACCTTGTAGCCAAAATGTCTATCAACAGGGAACTAGTTGAATAAATCACAGCACATCATACAATGGAATTACTACTGAAGAAGTACGAAGATGCTCTAGATAGATGTGCTAATAATGAATAGAGTTCTAAGGCAGAATGTGTAGTACTACAAAAAAAGAGTCAAGGTGCAGAACAATATAGAATGGTATGTTCTCTTTCACATACAATGAAGAGTGTTTAAATCCTAACTGTACAGCCTACTGACCATTTACTAATAAATACATCCGTGTTTACCACTTTGCAGATCAAATTATAGAACATTTCCAGGACTTGGAAATCTTTCTCATATTTCCTTGCAGACCATACTCTCCAAATGGGAACCATTATTCTAACTTCTCTCACCTTAGATTAACTTTGCCTGATTTTGAACTTTATATCTTTGGAATCAGAGAATATAGTGCCTATTTAAACTAAGCATTCTATCCTGTTATAAATAAATAGTGCTTTGTGACCTGCTTCTCCTGCTTACCACTATGTCATGAATGTCTTGCATTTATAATCTGCAAAAAGATGATGACTTTAAATTGTTGCATTGTAAATAATATGCTCTCTGCTATATTTAACTATCCTATTTTTTTTTTTTAATTCATGAGGGAGGAGTTCAGAGAATCCATACAGGCAGCAAGTGGAGAAACTAGAACCCAGCCCTGCGTGTCAGGCACTCACTTTTCCACTGCAAAAAGCAAAGTGCTCAAATATGGGCAGTCTTGCAGATGTCTCGCACGAGGGCATTATAATAGCAACAAGAATGACTAATAAGTATTAATGGCTCATGACAAGAGAACAAATGCCATTAATTATCTTAATATATAAGGCATGTTAGTAATGTGTGTACAGAATTATTCATGCAAATATGGTTAGCCTGTGTCAGGAGAAGTTGCTGGGCGCAGACCTGGGCTCGCAGCTTCGGTCTCCGCCGCTCCTTCCAGATGTGTATGGGTTGGGACTTCCAGGGACACGCCCCCGTGGAGCTCTGAGGAGCCAATCGGAGCGTGGAAGGCGGGGCTCTGGGAGCGACAACGGTGCTATCCAATGGGCAGAGAGTCTGGGCCGCTCCTGGCCAATGGGCGCGCTCCTCCAAGACGGTCGGAAGTGGTGAGGCGGCTCCGGGGGCCGTTGTTCAGCGCGGGGGCCGACTGAAGAGGCTCAGTGTCTTGGCTGGCTGGTCGGTTCGGCGTCCTTCGTCTCGTCCCAGGTGAGAGAAGCGGTGGCCAGCCCCTGGGGAGCCTCCTGCGGCCTCCAGTTCGGGAGGAGGCCGGCGTCCCGAGGGCGGGGTGTGTGGGCGAGGGTCTTCTGGGCCCGGGGGTCGCGGGGGTTTCTCGTAAGGAGAAAAATGCCCGCGCCGCGGCGTCTCCCCTGGCCAGTATGGGAGGCCGTACTTTCTTCTCTGGAAACCGTAGCCTCGACAGCCCCTGGCGGCACCGCCCCTTCCAGGCCTTGGCCGCGGGGGCTGGGAGGCGGCCGTCGTTCCGAGCGCCGCCGTGGGCACCGCGCCCCGGGCGGGGCTGGGCCCGAGTCGCGAGCTGCCAGCCTCAGGGGTCGCGGATGGCCTCGTGCGGACTTTAGGCCGACGGGCCCGTGTTCGAGTCACCACTCGGAACAACTGTGCGACGGCTGTCTCCCTGGACTTCCTCTTTCGCGGTCTCTGAAATGGGGATGATGGCTTTCACCTCGTAGTGTTGTGGTCTGGATTAAAAGACTGTCCGTGTAAAGCGTTTAGCAATCAGTGAACACACAGTAAGTGGCAACTATTATTTGTGAAGCTGGTGCCCTCTCCACTCCCCATCTCGGACGCCCCCTGGGAGGGGGCAGTTGGAAACCGCCTCCTCCTGGGTGTGGACCCTGCGGTGGTGTCTCCACCGCCTTGGGCACAGGAAATCCCGGGGGTGCTGGCTGACCCCTAAGAGGGGCGCCTTCTAAGGTTTGAAGGAAACTTATTCTACCAAAGCGCTTCCATGCATTCGCTCATTTACTCCTCCCAGTGACTCTTTAAAATATTGTCAGTTGTCTGCGTGAGGAACCTGAGGCTCAGGGAGGTTAAATCACACATCTGCTGAGTGGCAGAACCAGAATTGGCCCTCAGAGGGGCCGACTCCGAGCCCTGCGCGTCACCCCAACTCCCTTGTTGCTAGAAAACCGGGCACTTCCCTCGTCCGAGGCTCTTACCTTGCCTTAGTGGGCTGGAATAATCTAAAGTAAATACAGGTATTAAAGTTGCAAGGGCTTTGCTTTCTGTATTGACATCTTGTTGAGAAAGAAGGAAAAATTTTCAGTGGTGAAACCTGGCAGACACGATCTCAACTAAATGATAAAAGTTAGCATCATCCGTAATAATAAGACTGTTAACATCATGTGCTTTCTGGTATAATGCACTGAGATGAGCACAACATCGCTTCTATGGTATTTCTGTCCAAAATGTATTAATCATGAGAAAACATCAAATGAACCCAAGCTGAAGTATATTCTACAGAATAACTAGCCAGCTCATTTAACAAGGTTATGCAAGATGAAAGACTGAAGGAATTCCCTGGTGCTCCAGTGGTTAGGGCTCTGTGCTTCCACTACAGGGGGCACAGGTTCGATCCCTGGTCAGGGAACTAAGATCCTGCATGCCTCCAGACCAAAAAACAAACAAAAAAAAGAAAGACTGAAGAAACTTCCCAGATCAAAGAAGATTAAGGAGAAATAACAGCTAAATGCAATATGTGACTCTGGATTGCATCCTGAACCAGAGAAAGGGCATTAATGGCATGATTTGTGAAATTAACTAATTGTAGATTAGTTATTAGTATTGTATTAGTGTTAGTTTCCTGCACTTGGTCATTTTACTATGGTTATTTATGATGTACTGGGTGAGAGGTATGTGGGAAGTCTTTGTGCTGTTTTTGCAAGTCAGATTATCTTAAAATGAAAATTAAAAAATCAAAAGGTAAAACCCTAGTGTGTTGGGTATTAAATGAAATGCACTGGTTTTGGTGACATTTTCTGTGCACTGTTTTTTTTTGTTTTGTTTTTGTGTTTTGCATGTCATTCTTAAAGCAGAAATGAAATTGAAAGATCATACTTCTTCCTTTGTTGTTTTCAGGAACAGCTAAAGATGGCTGAATTTCTGGATGGCCAGGACACTCGACTGTGTGACAACTGGTAAGGAATCTAAGAAATGTTCTTGGAATGAGGACAGTTCTTTCAAGAGTTGGGTTATTTATTGGCAGGTTAAAATTGGAGCCATATAATACGTTGTGCAAATATGTGGGACTAAAGCTTTTTTAACAATTTTGGATAAAATTGCCCGTTCTAGAAATTCAACAACATGGTTGGTTAGGTAGCATAGAGTAGTGACTAGACTGATGGGATGAAGCTGGGATTCAGCGCTCTGGTTCCTACCATTAATTAGTTAATGACTTTTGGCAAGTCACTTGACTGCTTTGAAACCTCACTTTTCTGACCTATAGGTAAGGGAATTTATTTTTTGTCTTCCTGGAAAAATATTGTACTTTTAAACTTTTTTTTGCTTTTTTTTAAAAAAAAATTATTTGGCTACACTGGGTCTTAGTTGTTGCATGCAGGGTCTTTAGTTGCGGCACGTGGGATCCAGTTCCCTGACCAGGGATTGAACTCGGGCCCCCCCTGCATTGGGAGCGCGGAGTCTTAGCCACTGGATCACCAGGAAAGTTCCTGCTTTTTAAAAGATGCTTAAAATATAATGAAATGTTCGGACTAGAGCAGTGTTTTTTTTTTTTTTTTTTTTTTTGCGGTACGCGGGCCTTTCACTGTTGTGGCCTCTCCTGTTGCAGAGCACAGGCTCTGGATGCACAGGCTCAGCAGCCATGGCTCATGGGCCCAGCTGCTCCACGGCATTTGGGATCTTCCCGGACTGGGGCACGAACCCGTGTCCCCTGTATCAGCAGGCGGACTCTCAACTACTGCGCCACCGGGGAAGCCCTAGAGCAGTGTTTTTTAAAGTACGTTGCAAGGATTTCCCTGAATGGCTACAGTGGCTGTCTTGAGGTTGATTGGGAGCAAGGTTTAGTGTGAACTTGGCTCTACATGTACAACCAGAGCAGCTCAACTGTTTTTTTTTTTTTTAATATATATATAAATTTATTTATTTATTCTTGGCTGCGCTGGGTCTTCCTTGCTGCGCACTGGCTTTCTCTAGTTGTGGTGAGCGGGTGCTACTCTTTGTTGCGGTGCGTGGGCTTCTCATTGCAGTGGCTTCTCTTGTTGTGGAGCACGGACTCTAGGTGCCGCAGGCTTCAGTAGTTGTGGCATGTGGGCTTAGTAGTTGTGTCTCACGGGCTCCAGAGTGCAGGCTCAGTAACTGTGGTGCACGGGCTTAGTTGCTCCGTGATATACAGGATCTTCCTGGACCAGGGCTTGAACCCGTGACCCTTACATTGGTGGGCGGATTCTTAACCACTGTGCCACCAGGGAAGCCCCAGCTCAACTGTTTTTATAAAGGATTTTGCTGAAGGAATGTTCCACTGCTTTAAAAAAAAAAAAAAAAAAAAAAAAAAAAAAGAAAGTCTAGTCAAAGTCTTCCAGCAGTCCAGTTTAATCATTATCATTTCATGATTCCAAAACTGTTAGTGGAAAGACTGGATGCAGACTTGAATGTCAAACTTTCTTATTTTGTTGTTTTTAACCGACAAGAGTGACAAGAAAGAGCAACTCTTTCTTGCTGAAACGAAACTTAAGAGTTCAGCTAGTAATTCCTGGTTGGGATTTCTCAAGAACCTGGTATTTCAATGACATACAAATTCCCTTACTGAAAGCAAAAGAAAAAAGCAAAGCAGAACTATCTGTGCTATGTTTAACTTACCAAACTGTGTTAGAAGGTGAGAGATTTTTTTTTTTTTAAGTCAGTCACAGACCTCATTTTTTTAAAATAAATTTATTTTTAAAATTTATTTATTTTGGCTGCGTTGGTCCTTTGTTGCTGTGTGCGGGCTTTCTCTAGTTGCGGCGAGCAGGGGCTACTCTTTGTTGCAGTGCGCCGTCTTCTCATTGGGTGGCTTCTCATTGCGGAGCACGGGCTCTAGGCACATGGGCTTCAGTAGTTGCAACACACAGGCTCAGTAGTTGTGGCACATGGGCTTAGTTGTCCCGCGGCATGTGGAATCTTCCTGGACCAGGGCTCGAACCCATGTCCCCTGCATTGGCGGGCAGATTCTTAACCACTGCGCCACCAGGGAAGTCCAGAGATTTTTTTTTTTTCTGTTTTGAATGGTTATTAATTATTGGTTCAGTTTCATTAATAGATATAGGCCTATTCAGATTATCTATTTCTTTTTTTTAATTAAAAGTTTATTTTATTTTTTACAATTTTTAAAGTTACTTTCCATTTACAGTTAATACAAAATATTGCCTATATTCCCTGTGTTGTAAAATACATCCTTGAGCCCATCTTACAATACTTTGTACCTCCTGCTTCCCATCCCCTATATTGTTCCTCCCCACCCCCCACTCATAACCACTAGTTTCCTCAGTGTGTCTGTGAGTCTGCTGCTTTTTTGTTATATACACTAGTTGGTCATATTTTGTTAGATTCCACATATAAATGATATCATACATTTGCAACTATTTTCTCCCATTCAGTAGGTTGTCTTTTTTTAAAATCATTTCTTTATTTTTTTCCCATGTTCAATATTAGTTATCTATTTTATACATATTGGTGTATACATGTCAATCCCAATATCCCAATTCTTCCCCCCCACCCCCACCCCCACTTTCCCCTCTTGGTGTCCATGCATTTGTTCTCAGAGATGTTGATAAGGAAAATAGTTTGACCCAGATTGTTGAAAGGTTGAGCCAGATAAAAAATTTTATTTTTTTACTGCCTTTTTCTTTCTGCTCAGCTTCTTGGCAGCATTAGGATATAATCAGAACAACTGCTGGTCACAATATTCTTTCCCTGCATAGAATTAAGATTGTATTTCTGTGAGGGTGTCTTGCCTTATAGGGTATTTTTTCTCCTGTGCTACTATTACTTTTGCCATTTTAAAACTATTGTAGCTCTGTTTAGGTTTTATGTGTACTGTTCCTGATGCAAAGTGTAATAATCAATGATACAAATATTCACAAGGAAACATTGTGATTTTATAAGAAAACAGACAAATTGGCTTTAACATCAGTTAAGATATTCTTATTTTATCGGTCCACTCCAATTTGAAGGAATTTCAAACCTAGGACAGTAAATAAATAACTATGCTAAGGGAGTTTTAAAAAAAAAGCAGGGGGCGGTAAGTTAATGGAAAGCTAATGAAAACAAGGTTATTCAAAGCCAAAGCAATTTATTTAAAGAAAAAAAGCAGATTAGCATGGAAAGCTGACTAAGCCAGCACAAACCTCCTGTCTGAGTAGTCCTGTTTAAATTCCAGGTTTTAAAATTTTGTCTCTAGAGTCATATTCCTGTTGTTCCTTAAGAAAAGTTAAGGTACTCATCAAAATATAAGCTGCGATTAAACCTGCTGGGCCAGTAAAAAGAATAGTTTGTTGTGATTGAAGATGTTTTTTGCATGTTATCTCTTTTATTACTGTATTGTCTGATTGATGGGAGAGTTTGCAGGAGAGTTTGCGTCTAGGGAACAGAAACTTCAGTGTTAGAAGGCTTTGACTTTTTACTTTTGCGTGGCTCGATGTGTTTAGCATTTGGAAGGCTACTGGGGATTTTTCTGAAAGCCTTGGCTTGCCTTTCATTCATTTCTATCTAAAATGAATTTCATCTCTAACTTGGCTAGTCCTTCCTTGGGGCTTTCAGCAGTTTTATCTAGAATGGAATTGTGTTCTCATTTATCTCACTTAGAATGTCTTGATTTTATCTGTAAGTAGGTAGCAAGTATATTGGTATTTTGTCTGGTTAGTACATTTGGCGGAACTACCTTGGCAGTTAAATTTAAAAAGAAAGCAAAACCATCAGGCAACTGTTTCATGTAATCGTTGCAAATAGCTTTTATCTTTTTCTTTCAAGGTTTCCCAAGAGGTGAAAATGTGTAATAGTAAATGCTCTGTGACCTTACCTAACAGCTGCTTTTGATTCTTGCTTCTTTATGTTATGGTCCTTAATATATTTTAATTCTAAAATTTTAGTGGCATTATGTATGTAGAATGCTCTATGTCAAAATAGCCCTGTAAAATAAAAACTGTAGACATTTATTTTCTTGACTTTAAAAGAAAATTATTGTCAAAATTATGGAAAAAGAATGTAGAATCTCAGCACTGTAAGCAGTAGTTACTGGCTTTAATTTTTTGTGGCATTTGTGCACATAGGATTTGCAATCAGGATACAGCTTTGCTTCTTGCATTTTGTTGGTGTACCATATTTAACTAGCTGTTCCCTTAGAGTTTAGATATTTTTAATGGTTTTCAGTTTTTTACCATTTTATGACACTAGTGATAATCTTCATAATTCCAAGAGTGGAATTACTGGGTCTTTAACATATAATTACAGGGTCTTTAAATACTCTTTAAGCATATAATTTTATGGTCCTAGAGATGCATTTGTAGACAGTTTATTTTAAAAACTTTTTAATTATTATTTTTAAGTTAATTGATTAATTTATTTTCAGCTGCGTTGGGACTTTGATGCTGCGTGCGGGCTTTCTCTAGTTGCCGGGAGTGGGGGCTACTCTTCGTTGCAGTGCGTGGGTGGCTTCAGTAGTTGTGGCTCACGGGCTTAGTTGCTTCACGGCATGTGGGATCTTCCCGGACCAGGGCTCAAACCCATGTCCCCTGCAATGGCAGGCGGATTCTTAACCACTGCGCCACCAGGGAAGTCCTGTAGACTGTTGAAAAGTAGTGGTTTTATACTACCACTAGCAATATTTTAGAGTACTAGTTTCATAACATCTTTAATAGTGGGACTAATTTTAATATTTATTAGTTTAATAGAGTTAGATGATAACTTCCACTATATATTTTAATATTCCACAGTTTTGAAAAACTTAGGCTGGGTTAATTTAAAACCAGTGGTTTCCTTAGAAAGCTGGGAATTTTGGAGAAATAGGGGAAGTTAAATGTATTGAAACATTGGTCATTTCCCTCTTTATCCATTGGAGTTTTCTTCCCATTTCTCACACTTGATTGTTATTCTGTATCACCTTCCAGTTTTGGTATGAGAGCTGCCTTGATAGTTCTACCTTTGGATAAAAATGAATTTGCATTTTTTGGTGTCTTGGTCTTTGAGATTGGGAGTATGACTATCGCTGGAGGCACATCATTCATCCTACTTTGAAATGTTTCTTAGACTATGAAGATAAAAACTATAAAAGAAATAAGCTATCTACAACTTAACGTGGGAGAAGGTTTCTATAGTATTCAGCTTCAGAGGCAAAATGGGTTATTAAAGATTTGTTGTGTAACTATCTGTATTTATCCTGTTCAGTATTTTATTTTCTGAAAATTTATTCTAGGTGACATACTTATAGGCACATTCTTTTAATGCATCCTTTAGTTAGACTGTGAAGTTGGAGCTTTCTCACGGTCATAACCAAATGAGTGAAAGGAAGGCCTTTGAATATTACCGTGCCTCTAGTTAGAGTGTATATGTACTCTGAGAGAGGGGTTCAGGATTTCATTTCTGTACATTTCTGTAGTAAATTTCTGCAGTGAATGTAGTACATTTCTGTACATTTCTGCAGTGAATGTAGTACATTTCTGTACATTTCTGTACAATGTAGTACATTTCTGTACATTTCTGCAGTGAAGTTTATATCAACCCAGCCACAGAGCTTGGTCCCAATTAGCGTCTAGCCTGCTTTGAAAAGACAGTTGGACATAAAGGAGGCAAGTTCCCCTTCCCCCACTGACGATCCCAAAGCTGGCATCTGCTCCTTTTGGTTTGATTTTTAGTGGAATAAAATCTACTGAGATTAAAGCTATCTGAGACTGAAAATAAATGGTAGGCTGTTTTTTAAATAATCCTGGAGTGGATCATTGTGCTTTGGGGCATGGATGGTTTTGGAAAAGCCTAGCTCAGCTAGCTCTTCCTGGCATCTGACTATATGCTGTTAGTTGTGATAAGCTCTGACATCTAGAAAGTGAGGCTGAGCTTTTAGAGATAGTGCATAGCACTGATAACGCAGAGTGTTGCACAGAAGACTCAAAACCTTCAGGAGTTAATTCTTGAAAAGCAGGGGTAGTAACAGTCGTAAGAGCTTATACACTAGATACTCACTAAAGAGAAATAATGGAGACTAAAGATTGGACAGGACAGATTTCCGTGTGATACCTCTGGGCATAGATGTCAGTAATTCTTGCCTTTTTCTCTGATCTATTTCTATAGCAAAAAAGAAATTCCTGTGTTTAACTTTACCATCCATGAGATCCACTGTCAAAGGAACATTGGTATGTGTCCTATCTGCAAGGAACCATTTCCCAAATCTGACATGGAGACTCACATGGCTACAGAACACTGTCAGGTGAACCACCAAGTACTTAGATGTTAATAAGTGGATTATACTTGCTATTGTGTAATAACAAGTGAGCATGTTGTCACAAATAACTTACTGATTTTTGCTTCTTACCCTAGGTGACCTGCAAATGTAACAAGAAGTTGGAGAAGAGGCAGTTAAAGAAGCATGAGGTTAGTTGCCCTGCACTATGAAGGCAGTGAATTACCATGGAGCCAGTTCTATTGAGATTACAGAGCCACATGCAGAGCAGAAAGCCAGTGTTGTTGAGTCTTTGTTCTCCACCAGCTCCATGCACACTGCCTCTCAAAGCCTATTTGAGACTTTGTTTGCTGCCAGATTTGACTGCATGGCTGCTGTGCTTTATGCTCAAGCCTCAGAGCCTTTTTCCCTTTGGAACCGAGTCATTTCTCCTGGGGTTTATTGGCAAGCTCACTTGAGTGCTAAACCAAGCCTGGGATTGCCAGTGTGGTACGACCTCTAGCATACAGCCTGCCTTACATCTTATAATTTCATTTTGACTTCTTGATCACTTGGATGACATGCTGTTTACACCCAAAGAAATTCTCAGAGAGCATTTGATGAGAGAATATAATTTGGTCCCTAGTTGAGATAAAATTGGCTGTAGTTGAATGAGTATGTGTGTGTGTATATATATATATATATATATATGTATATACATATATATATATGTATTTCTTTTTTTTTTTGAATGAGCCTATTCACCAGTTAAAAATCCCAACAACTATTTAGTTGGTGGTCATGCAAGAGTGTGTGTACGTATGTAAAAATTCATCAAGGTATGCATTTATGATTTGTGCATTTCATTCTATGTATCTAAAAAGACTATTAACTTATTAATTTTTTAATTTTAAAAGGTGATTCATATTCAATGTAGAAAACTTGGAAAATATAAAAAGAAAGAAAGAACTACTCATGACCCCACAGCTCAGAGATAAACATCTCATAAATAATTTAGCACTCTTACTGTCATTATTTTATCTAAGCATTTGACTTACGTTTTACTAGGCCTCACCAGCAAAAGGGGGGTTATGATTGAGGTCATATTAACAATAATAATAAGTATTTCTTTGGCTCTTAACATCTACTTGCTGCATAAAACAACTCCAATCAATTGTCCCCCTCTTCTCCTTTTTCTCCCAGCTATTTCTGGGAGTCATATGGTGATAACACCAATCATTATGAACGTACAAGTACAAAGTATTTCCTAACATTCCTGCAAGTCAGGCTATGACAGTTGTAGACCACAGATTAAAGAGTTAAAAAAAATTCTCCTTTAAAAAAAAAATGTTGACACTTTATTTGCTGTTCTTGTGAGTTACTAGCAATTTTTAGGGTTGTTAACAAAGTACTTTTATATTATGTGGTGTGTGCCAGCAATTATTTTCTCTTTTGCTTTTGAGTAACTTAAATCAATGGCATTTATCTGATAAAACTTTTCTTTAAAAAAACATCTTTCTGAATTGATATTATAGCTACATGGTATATAATTTTAAAGCCACAAAGCATATATATAAAAATTATCTCTCTTCCACTCCTATTCCTAAGCACTCTTTGTCAGTTTCTTATGTTTTCTGTAAGAGATATTCCATGCATATACAAAATGTGAAAAATGTTTGAAGTATCATTTAGAATAAAACTTGGGTTTAATTTGTATGAAAAGAAATTTTGCTCTTTGACACAGTGGTTATAAAGTGTCTAAACTTTAGAAGTGATGTTATATGAAAGTTCTGAGTTTAAGTTCCCAAGTTTTGGAATGTCCATATCATAGTAACATATTCTTTCTTATCTTTTTAAAGGAATATTAATTATTTAGTGCTTTAGTGGCGATTTCAAATTAAGTATAAAAGTTTTGTCCTTCATCTGCTGAATACATTCACATTCTTGGGGTCATCTTCATTGGTGATTCTTGACTGGGCTTCCCTGGTGGCGCAGTGGTTAAGAATTCGCCTGTCAATGCAGGGGACACGGGTTCGGGCCCTGTTCTGGGAAGATCCCACATGCCATGGAGCAACTAAGCCTGTGCGCCACAGCTACTGAGCCTGCGCTCTAGAGCCCGTGAGCCACAACAACTGAGCCCACGTGCTGTAACTACTGAAGCCTGAGTGCCTAGAGCCCGTGCTCCACAACAAGGGAAGCCACCACAATGAGAGGCCTGCACACTGCAACAGGGAGTGGCCCCCGGTCGCCGCAGCTAGAGAAAGCCCACGCACAGCAACAAAAACCCAACGCAGCCAAAAATAAAATAAATAAATTAAAAAAAAAAAAAAGCCAGTGCTATATACAAATGTGCAGATTTGAAAAATCAGTATCTTTCTAAAGGACAATCCCTTTTCCTCATTGCCAGGTACTTAAATCGGAGTAGTAAGGGGAAATTGGTCTGGGGAAGCTTTGACAAGCATATATGAATTGCTGTGCTTTTGCTCTTTGCTCCTGGGCTTCTCTGGCGGATTTTGGGTTACTTTGTAATGTGTGCACAAAATGATGGTAGGGTGACTGAGTGAGTAGATTCCTTATAAGACTTTCTTTTCCTTTGTAGAACTTGGTGGCAGGACAAAGAGGGAAGGGGTGACTCTTAAATACATAGAAAACCATGGCAGGCAAAGCTAGGGTTGGAAGAGAATATTTTTGTAAATACTTTTTACTTTCCTTGCCCTGTACTTTATAAAACATGGCCTCTCTTAGATTCACATATTATCTGCCTCATTATTCTGTTTTGCAGGAGACTGAGTGTCCTCTACGACTTGCCCTTTGCCAGCACTGTGATTTGGAACTTTCTGTTCTCAAACTGAAAGACCATGAAGATTACTGTGGTGCCCGGACAGAGTTATGTGGCAACTGTGGGCGCAATGTCCTGGTGAAAGATCTGAAGACTCACCCTGAAGTTTGTGGGAGAGATGTGGAGGAAAAGAGAGATGAGGTTGCCATGCCGCCTAATGCATATGATGATTCTTGGGGTCAAGATGGTATCTGGATTGCATCCCAACTCAGACAAATTGAGGCTCTGGACCCACCCATGAGGCTCCCTCGAAGGCCCCTGAGAGCCTTTGAATCAGAACTTTTCCAAAGTAGAACCACCAACCAAAGGAGCATGACAGCCCAGTTTCCAATTCAGAATAATCTATGTGAGTTGTGTTTGGGATTAGAAAACTGGAATGGTATCAGATCTTAGGGCTGGTAGGAACAGGGCTTTGGAGCCAAATAGATCTTAATTATAGAAACCTGATTGTAGCTGGGTAACATAAGGAAGAATACTTAACTTTCCTATAGATTGGAATAACAGAACCTCTTTGCTATTGGATTTTTGTTGGATGACAGTTAGGGTTGATGGATGACAATGCTGTTAATAGCTGACACCGAGTATACCCTATGTGCTTAAAGGCATTTACAAAGTGCTTTAGATGTATTAACTCATTTAGTTCTCACAACAGTTTTATGAGGGTGGGTCAGTGGTAGAGCTGGGATTTGAATTCAGGCAATCTGACCCCATGCTTTAAGCCATCCTGCTATAATGCAGAAAATACATATAAAATGCCTAGCACAGTGCCTATCTCTTAGTTATAGCTCATTAATATTGTTTATTAATAAAAGTTAGAATAATAATGGAAGCTTTTATCATGGCAGACTTAACATTTGGAGTCCCATGAGCACTGAAGGGCTGGGCCTCTTTTGTTCCTGCACAGATTCCTATAAACCTTGAATATTTGCTAGGCATGGACTTGAACTAAGGGATGGCACCATCTTTAACGTTTCTTGAATACTGGCTTTTTTTTTTCTTCCCCAGTGGAAGAACAAGAAAGGCAGGAAAGGAATAGAAGCCGACAGACCCTCAAAGAGGGTGGTGAAGACAGTGCAAACTTGGATTTCATGTTGGCCCTAAGTCTGCAAAATGAAGGCCAGGCCCCCAACTTGGCAGAGCAGGACTTCTGGAGGGTCATATGTGAGGCAGACCAGTCCCATGAAGGTCCCGGTGCTCTGAATGACATAAGGGGTATGTTTGTTTACACTAGCCTCTGTCTCTACAGTTTTTTAAAGTCTTACACTAAACAATTTATATAAAATTGAAAGTTTTTCATGAGATAGAATTTTTTAAAATTTTGTTCATTTGCTTTTCCCAACTTTTATTTATTTACTTATTCATTCATTCCTTTACTTATTTACTTATTTATTCATTCATTCTTGCATGCATGCATGCATGCTGCCCAGTTGTGTCTTAGTTGTGGCACGTGGGATCTTTAGTTGCAGCATGTGGGATCTAGTTCCCTGACCAGGGATTGAACCCAGGCCCCTGCATTGGGAGCGCAGAGTCTTAACCACTGGACTACCAGGGAAGTCCCTGTCATATCTTTAAACATGTTAAAAATACTTGTTTTTCTATTGTGTCTGAAAGTATACCTAAAGTCTATTTTTTGCTATTTGCTGTTTCTACTGACTCTCAACGGTGGCTTGCTGCTTCCCTCTGTGTGCTTGCGTGCGTGCGTGCGTGTGTTTTAACATTAAGTTTTCTGGTGTGTTCCTCTGAGGGTATTTATATATGCTTCTAGCAGGCTCCTGGGGATACTACTGACTGGAATAATTTTAAATTGAAGTTTTGGCCTGGGCTTCTTAAAACCATAAATGTGAATTTATGTAAAAACATAAATGTAGATTCTCTACTCAAACCCACGTAAAGGCCAAACTCTGGTTACTGTTCCTTAGTAGAGATTTTTCTCTCTTCTATGTAGAGCCAAAGCTTAGTTAGGCAAGTTTCCTTACCTCCTCGCATCGTTCACCCTCCCTTGTTCAACAGTCTGACTGAGGCTGTTGTGTTTTGGGATGCCTGGGATTAAAATTACTCTTATTTATTGGGGTTGGCCAAAACGTTCTTTTGGGTTTTTGTAACATCTTACAGAAAAACCTGAACGACCTTTTTGGCCAACCCAGTATTTTCTCATTTAAGTTACTTTTATTCAGCATCTTTTGTTTATATTTTGTACTGGGAGGGTTTTTCTTCTCAGGATATTTGTCTTCCAGTAATATCCAAGCCTCAGTTTCTTCATCTGTAAAATGAGGGTCATGTGGATCTACTTCATAACATTTTTCCTGAGGATTGAAATAATGCACAGAAGGTTTTTAGATTACTGACTAGGGTTATGACACATTTAAATTTCTTTCTTAATTGGAGTAGTGGGTAAACTACTACTTTACTGCTTCTCAGGAAATGGTGACAAGTAAATCTCTTTCTGTAGTGCAGGTTTTTTGCTTAGGGTTTGTCTCTTAAATAGTTTCCCTTCAAGGATTTTCAGCCCCACAAATTGCTATGTCCAAGAAATTGCAAAGGAAATCAGACTTTCCTATCAAACCCCCCAGGGGGGATAAAAGGTAGAATCAGGTTTGTTTTTGTTCGAGTCTGACTGTGTGGCCTGATACCTAGGTGCAGCTGATGAGACCATGTTGCCTTGTGAATTTTGTGAGGAGCTCTACCCAGAGGAACTGCTGATTGACCATCAGGTGTGTTGTGAATTACCTGAGGGCTTTAAGCTTTAGGGAGGAATATGTGCAGGCCCTATTGGTGTTGCAGGCCACACGAGATCTTGAGCAAACTATTTTAATACAACTCCTGTGATAGGAGTAGCAACTGTGTTTTTAACCCTGGGGTGACTGACATGTGGGCATGAGAACTCAGCCTCATTCCCTCTTGGGCAAAGTAACATTTACACCAGCAGGCCCAGTTGCTGACTCCGTTCTGTGGTGATAGTGTACATCTCTACTGACCATCTTGTAATCTGGTCTCATCTCATGGTACATTTGATTTATTGGAGCCATACTGAAGTCCTTGCAGTTCCCGGGAGGGTCAGGAATCTGTTTTGCACTTTACTTTTCTGCCAGCTACCCCGCTTCCTTAACACACCCCTCACTCATAGACTCAGTTCAGACATGACTTTCAGGAAACCATCCTGTGGAATGCTCTGAAGGCTAGGCCAGAGGTCCCACCTGCATGCTCCCCGCAAGTCCTGTGCCCACAGCTCTCTTAGCCTGTTACCCTCACCCTGTGGTGTTGTCTTGCTGATCCCCTGTTGGTCTGCACCACTCGGCTGAGTTCCTTGAGAACAGGTTCTGGGTTTTCTTAGTTTCTGGAATCTCTTAACGCCTGGTATATGAAAGGTGTCAGGTATTTTGAATGATTGAAGGTTCTTGTGCTATTTAGGAATGATTAGAGAGTAGCCTTTGTGTTTGAAGAGTGGCTCCACTGATGGAGGGAGCCACTTTTCCCCTCAACACTTACTCTCTGATTTGGTTTGGCCTAGTCTGGCACTTCCATAGCTGTTAAGTAGTCCCTGTGCTCTGGGTGGAACATGCATTCCCCCCGTAAGTGGAACAATACAGCATCTGAATACATCTAGTATTTGGTTTGGGAGTAGCATGAGAAAATCCATTAATAGGGATAACAAAGAATATTTGGGCCTCTCTTACTGTATGACTGTGGGAAGAATCTTGAATCTTTTCAAATTAATTTAAAAAGAATAATCACATTAACACAGTAAAAAAAAAATTAAAACAGTACAGAAATGTTTAAAATAAAAGCAAAGTGAGTGTTCCATCTGTGTTCCTCTGACCCTTCTTAGTCCCTCTCCCCAATATTAAACATTATTAAGATTTTGTGACTTATGGAAAATGTTTTCAGAATTTAGTTTGTTCCTTAACCTCTGCTTTTTTTTTTTTTAACCTATGTTTTTTGAGACAGACGAGTTGTAACCCTTCATGTGCCTTACCTCCGATCAGTGTGGGCAATGCTTCTCCCAAAGGGGTGGAGGACCCTGATGTGATCTTCCAGAAGTTGATGCAGCAGGCTGCAAGTAACCAGTTAGACTCTTTGATGGGCCTGAGCAGTTCACCTTCTGTGGAGGACAGCATCATCATCCCCTGTGAATTCTGTGGGGTCCAGCTGGAAGAGGAGGTGCTATTCCATCATCAGGTAAGAACACTTGGAGGACCTGTCCACTTCTTCCATCCTGTTGATCCTCTGAGCGAACCTGAGGCTTTTAGAGCCAAGAATGCCTCTTTGGCCTTTAAGTTGTGTGCATACCTGATCTGGCTACTGGCCATGTCCTGTTTTGTGAGCTGTCTGAGGTATAAAGTACCTCAGGCCTTTGGACTTTCTCTGCCTTCTGGCAGTGGAAACCATCCCGTCACTAGCTGTGGCCCAAGGAGCCAGGACTCCATTTAAGCAGGCATGGAGGACTTGCCAGAGGGTTTAGAAAAGCATTTCCCTGAGGTCATCGACAATTTCTACTTTTGACCAGGTGGGTTCTTCCCTGTTGGGGTGGCACTTGCGTCTTGCATTCCAGGAGACTGGGATCTAATTCTAGCTTTGCCATATGGTTGGTCTAAGATAGGTCCCATTCCCTCACTGGGGACATCTGTAAATGAAGGAGTTAAACTAGATAATCTGAAGTCCTTTTTCAGCTTTTGCAGTCTAGGATGCCAGCATCTTAATGGAAGATACGTTTTCTGCCCCATCTTGTTTGTCGTGGGAGCTAACACTGAAGGTATTTCAGGGGCATTTCTGTAATCAATGCCCTATAGCTAGCTGTTGCTAGAACACCACACATTGCATTTCTGTAATAAAGACTTTTGCCTTTGGATCAAGCAGTAGATAAGTCACTGCTTGTTGTCTCCTCAGGAGACTACAAAATAAGCAGTGGTGCAAATACTCTGTGGTCAAAATGTAGACATGCTTTTCTGGGCTCCTAGGACCAGCCCTTCTTTCATCCCTGAACAAATCAGAGAGTGCTTCTGTCAGTGCTAGTTGGAATGATTGCTCTGTTCCAGGTGTGCTTCCTCTTAGTCCCAGGCCCTTCCTCTCAGTGGTTGTCAAAGTCATCCTGTCCCATCGACACCCCCCCCCCCCGCCAGCCTCCCCATAAGGTGTGTTCACCCAACCTGCTGTTCCTTCCTTTCCTCCCGCTGCTCCCTCTCTGAGGAATGACTCAGTCCAGAGGTACTAATTCTGGTTTTTCTTGTTAGGACCAGTGTGACCAACGCCCAGCTACAGCAAACAACCACATGTCGGAGGGGATTCCTAGTCAGGATCTCCAGCCTCGACAGACTTCACCAGAGCTACCCAAGAGGCGTGTCAGACACCAGGGTATTAGCCAGGCATGAGCCAAGGCTGCAGGTCTGCTGCTGCCTTGGGCCTGCTTTCCACTTCTCATCTGCTACTCTAAAATGGGTTTTACCTTCATCCCAAATTAGCAAGCATAGCACGAGCTCACTGGGGACTCCCTTGGGGCTACCTGTGGTCCTGTGTTAGACTCAGGTGTCTCGGGTGTGTAGCTTTATAGGGTAATGGCTTTGGGGACAGCCATGAGCTATGCATATCAGTCAGTGCTTATTCAGCCGCTGGTCCCTGTCAGTACATTTAGCGGATGATTGGAAGATAATTTTCAGCCTTACTGTGGCTGCCCTGGGCCCCTGCTTCTAGTTGAAATATGCTCAACTAGAGTAGGATAATCAAACTTATTATCAGTATTCTTATTATGTAATAGTCTCACAACTAGGCAAGTAAAATTGCTTTTGAAACCCCGTTGCCATTAGAAGCCCAAAGCCAATTAGAAATGATTCTTCAAAGTTTGCTTGTGCACCATTGTTGACTAGTTAGTGAGGACTTAGGCGGTAAGTGTACAGTGTGGATTAATGTTTCCAACCCTGTCCTGGAGACATGGGTTTCAGCATCCTTTAGGGATGAGGCAGTCATCTTTTACCCAGCATCTTTTGTTCCTGCTCCAAATCCAGCACTAATAGCAAGAGCAGCCTTTTCCCTAAAGCTGGTGCTCTTTTCTCTTCTCAGGAGACCTGTCTTCTCGTTACATGGATGATATCAAGCAGGAAATGGCCAAAGGGCCCACCTATCCTCTCCCTGCCAGCAGACCCACTAACAATATGACGGCTACTTCTAACCGCCTGACAACATCCACATCAGGCCCCAGACCTGGGTGCCAGCCCAGCCCTCCTCGCGCTCTGAAGCTCAACAACTTAGACAGCCAGGGCATCCAGGGGCACAATCGAAACAGCCATAATGGGGCCCTGGCTCCTGGGCACGTTCCAGTGGTTCACTCCGCTCGAAGTCTCTACCCAGAAAACCTTGTGCCCTCTTTCCCCCGTGGGCCTTCAGGGAGATGCGGAGCAAGGTGAGAATCAGTGGCCTGGGAGTGGAGCTTGTGGGTGGCTCAGGAGAACGTGGAAGTGTGGACTTCGCTTGTATCGTGGCCTGATTCAAAATGTTCCTTTGCTCTGTGTGTTTCTTTTTTTTTTTTTTTTTTTTGCGGTACGCGGGCCTCTCACTGCTGTGGCCTCTCCCGTTGCGGAGCACAGGCTCCGGACGCGCAGGCCACGGCTCACGGGCCCAGCCGCTCCGCGGCATGTGGGATCTTCCCGGACCAGGGCACGAACCCGTTTCCCCCGCATCGGCAGGCGGACTCTCAACCACTGTGCCACCAGGGAAACCCCTGTGTGGTTTTTTATTCATTAGTTTTATCTGCTACTGGAGAGCTGCTTTTGTCTGGTTCCAGCTGTTCTGTTCTGAGTTTTCTGACTTTTGCTTGGGGCATCTCGGGAACTAGTTTCCAATCCTTCTCTTTCAGTGGCAGGAGTGAAGGTGGCAGGAACCCCCGGGTCACCCCCACGACCGCCAGCTACCGCAGCAGAACTGCAAAGGTGAGCGGGATCCAGCCCAGAATGCTCATTGAGGACTCAGAAGTGGGTGGGCTGGTATGGTTCTTGAAGTCAGAAGCAGCTGGGCAACAGGCCGGTTGTGGCTGAGGACTGTTCTTGTGCTTTTGATGAGGAGGTTTCCATAGAAGCCTGACATTTCTGGCGCTCTTCAGGAGGAGTGCTGCTTTCTTACTTTCTACGTAAACTTCGTCTGTGTTCTATTGTTCAACAGGCAAAACCCTCCAAGCAGCAGGGAGCTGGGGATGCAGAGGAGGAAGAGGAGGAGGAGTAACAGTGTCTGCAGGGAACTTGCGCATCGGTTCCATCTTTCCTGCACAAGTTGCCGTGGTGCAGCCCCGCCCCTTGGGTTCTGTGGGTAGGGGCCATCTGACAGATGTAACTTTTTCTAGGCTATGGCCATTTTGTGTCTTTTGAGATTGTGCTGTGGGAGTTTGGGGGTTTGAGGGAGGGTTAGCAGGGAGGCTGTTGAGAATGTTTCAGCTTTAGCTGCTGCCTTTTGGCAGCATAAGTTACGGCCTCTTGGCCCACCAGGGCTTCATCTTTTGACATGCTGTCACCACTGCTTCATGGTGCTGTGTGGTCCTGGTGAAAAGAGGGAGGGTTCTAGAAACCTGGTCCCCACCAGTGAGGTGATGCTCTTCATGTGGTGGCCTAAATTGGGGAACTTTTGGATATCCTCTCCTGTGTACTGCCCATCCTCACTCTAGAATTTGGGCCTCTGGTGTGCGTGGAGGAGCTTTGGTAAAGTGTTCAGGCCAGTTGCAATATGTGTTAGGAACGAGGTTTGGAGATGAGTTGAGCCACAGGTGAGCGGACTATGTACAGGCTTTGTTTTAATCTGCTTCTTTGGCATTTGGCATCACTGCCTTCTGTTTCTGATGGGGAGCATGGCTCCTTTGCCTTCACTGCCTTCTGATGGGAAAGGCTGGGGGCTCTCTGTCCCCTCCAGGGCCATGCTGGGCTCTGCGCTAATCAGGAGTGAGGCCTAAGCTCATGGCTTGCTCTGAAAACCAAGAATCAGAGCCCCCTCCCCCTCTTTTTATTTTACTGTTATTATTATTATTATAATTATTAACATCCTTGTGATAGAAATAAAGTTTGTACTTGGAGTTCAGCTGAGTCTTGTGGTTCCTTCTCCTGTGTGCTCTTTGGAGACTTTAGGGAGACCAGAGTGGACTGGAGTCAGCTCTGAAGAATGGGGGAAGGTGAGCAGGGCTAGGTTTTCTCTGTGCTTCTTGGAACCCCAGCAGATCCAGCATCATCCTTCTCAGAGTGCCAGACATTCAAGGTATAGTTTTCTCTTTTACTGGAGTTGGAGGAAACTGACAGGTGGCTGCAGCTCTGGGGATGATTTGGGGTGGGCTGGGGGCTGCCCACCACCAACTGAAGAGAGGAAGGCAGATTCCTCAGAAGCCTCAGTCCTGAGAGTTGTTGAACCTTAGCAGCATTATTCATTACCCCTCAGCACCTCATACTTTGCCCTGGACCATCTAGTACCTTAGCTCATTTTGAGCTCATTTGTTTTTCTCTCAACAACCTAGTGGGGGTGGGAAAGGTAGGAAGAATTGCCCCAATTTCATATGTGGAAAGGAGTGACTTGCGTAGGCTATGCAGCTAATTCATGACAGCCGGGACTCTGAATTATACTGAGATAAAGAAAAAGGGTGACTTCCCTGGTGGTCCAGGGATTAACACTCCATGCTTCCACTGCAGGGGGTGTAGGTTCAAAAAAGGGGATGGAACCCAGGCTCATGGCAGTGAAATCGCCAAGTCCCAACCACTGGACCGCCAGGGAATTCCCTATTTATTTCCTCTTCCGTGAACTTTGATGGTTTGTGTCTTTCAAGGAATTTGTCCATTTCAGTAAGTTGTTTAACTTATTAACATAAGGTATTCATAATATTCCCTCCCTTATTATTTAAAAAATATCTGTAAAGTTTGTAGTGATGTCACCTCTTTAATTTCGTTTGTTGATAATTTGTGTCTTTTCTCTTTCCCTAATGTGTTTGGCTAGAGCACGGATCTCCAAATTTTTCTTTGATAAAAGCCAAATAGTAAATATTTAAGGTTTTGCAGGCTATACTGTGTGTATTTCAACTACAGTAAGCCCCCTACATACCAACCTTCAAGTTGTGAACTTTCAAAGATGCGAACGTGAGTTTGTGTGTCCAGTCATGTAAGTTAGTTCACGTGTCTGGTGTACATTGTCACGTGTGTGCATCCTCTACAAGTGGCTGTGTTTCTGTGTACTGTACAGTACTGTATGGAGTACAGTAGTACGGTATCTTTATTTCAAGCCCAGGACGTCTAGAAGCAAACGTAAAAGCAGCAGTAATGTAGCTGGTACTGCTAAGAGGCGCCAGGAATTGGAGGCCCAGAGAAAGGACGAAGAGAGACAAGAGGAAGAAGAAGTAAATGAAGAACCGAAGAGATTCATGACGCAGGAAATGGCAAGGGAATTTTCTTTATCTGAGGAGGCACTGTTAGTTTTTGAGGCATAGGAACCGAATGTAGAACGGTACACGAAGGTTACAGCAGCCAAAGTGCAATCCAGTGCTACCATGTCACCTATGACGAGAAAAAAAGGAGCTAGACATCACTGGATCGTTTTCTCAGGAGGGTAGATAGAATTGAATCCAGCAAGGAACCAGAACCTGTGCCATCAACATCAGGCATGAGTGAAATAGCAGCTTGCCCTGTGTCTCCTATTGCTGGCAATCCTTCAGCTCTACCGTCTCCCACCTCCTCCCCCTCCTCCAGTCAGTAACTTTTCTTGCCTGTTCCCTCGATGCCAGCCTCTGTATGCCAGCTGTTGCACTGTACTACTGTACTTTTCAAGGCACTGTACTGTAAGATTAAAAATGTTTTCTCTATTGTGGGTTTTTTTATGTATTATTTGTGTGAAAAGTATTATAAACCTATTACAGTACAGTACTATATAGCCGATTGTGTTAGTTGGGTACCTAGGCTAACTTCTATTGCACTTAATGAACTCACTCTCGGAATGGAACTCGTTCATTTGTACGGGACTTATTGTACTCAACAACGCTGTTACAGAGTGAACACAGCCATGGACAATACACAAATGAATGGGTGAATAAAACTTAATTTACAAAAGCAGGTAGCTGGATTATGGGCCATAGCAGGGCAACTACTGGGTTAGAGATTTATCAATTATATTGATCTCAGAAAATCAACTTTGATTCCATTGATTTCCTTTACTGTTTTTCTGCTTCCATTTCATACATTTCCTATTCTGATTTTTATCACTTCCTTTCTTTTGCTTACTTTGAGCTTAATTTTTTCTTTACCTAGTTTCTTAAGGTCAAAGTTGAGGTCACTGTTGAGATCTGACTTCTTTTTAAATATAACTGTTAAGTGCTTTACCTGCATCTCACAAACTTGATGTGTCTTTTCATTTCATTCAGTTTAAAGAACTTTGATTTCTTCTTTGATTTATGGGCTATTTATTAGTGTGGAATCTAGTTTCCAAATATTGGATATTTTCCAGATTTGTTTCTGTTATTGTTTTTAATTTCACTGTGGTCAGAGAACATACTCTGTATGACTTGCATCTTTTAAAATTTATCGAGACTTCTTGTGTCCGTAGAATATTCTCCAGGCCATGATTGTTCTGTATGTACTTGAAACGAATGTGCATTCTGTTTTGGTTGGATGAATGTTATAAAAATGGCAGGTGGGTCAACATTGGTTGATAGTGTTTTTCAAGCCTTTATATCCTTACTGATTTTCTGTTTACTTGTTCTATATATTATGGAGCAGGAAATCTCTTATTATAATTGCGGATTGTCTGTTTTTCTTATAATTCTATAATTTCTGTTCCATTATTTTCAAGTCCTGTTATTACATGTGTAAATACTTATGATAGTTGTGCCTTTGTTTAATTGGCCCCTTTATTATTATGAAATGACCTTCTGTATTCTTTGTAATATTTGCTGTGAAGTACACTTTGATATTAATATAGCAATCTTAATAATATTAACAGTCCTCAGCTTTCTTGGTGTTAGCACAGTACATCTTTTCCATCCTTTTATTTTAATTCCTATTTGTATCTATATATTTAAAGTGGGTTTCTCAAAGACGGCATATAGTTGGGGTTTTTTTCCATTGTTTTTTGTCTTGGTTTTGGGTCCATTCAGACAATCTGTCTTTTAATCGAGGTGTATAGGCCATTTACATTTAGTGTGATTATTGATATGATTGGGTTTAAATATATAATTTTCTCTGTCTTTTTTTTTTCTCTTTTTCTGCTTTCCTTTGGATACTTTTTATAATTCCACTGTACCTCTTTTGTTGACTTATTAGTTATTACTGTTTATTGTATTATTTAAGTAGTTGTTTTTTTGTGTGTGTGGTACGCGGGCCTCTCACTGCTGTGGCCTCTCCCATTGCGGAGCACAGTCTCCAGACGCGCAGGCTCAGTGGCCATGGCTCACGGGCCCAGCCGCTCCACGGCATGTGGGATCTTCCCGGACCGGGGCACGAACCTGTGTCCCCTGCATCGGCAGGCGGACTCTCAACCACTGTGCCACCAGGGAAGCCCTAAGTAGTTGTTTTAGGGTTTATGGTATATACTTTTTTTGGCCGCGCCACATGGCATGTGGGAATCTCTGTTCCCCAACCAGGGATCAAACCTGTGCCCCCTACAGTGGAGGCCCGGAGTCTTAACCACTGGACCACCAGGGAAGTCCCATAGGGTTTATAATATGCAGTTTTAACTTTTCAGTCTACCTTCAAGTGATATTATGCCATTTCATGTTTGATATTACAACAGCATATTTCATTTCTCTCCTCCCAGGCTTTGAGCTATTGTCATAGTTATTTCTGCCTTTGTTACAAATCCCCAATATACTGTTGTTTTCTTTATAAACAGTCAATTATCTTTTAAAGAGATTTAAATAGGAAAAGTATCTTTGGGAGTTCACTGGCAGTCCAGTGGTTAGGACTCAGCGCTTTCACTGCCATGGCCCCAGGTTCAATCCCTGGTTGGGGAACTAAGATCCTGCAAGCCGTGTAGTGTGGCCAAAATAAATAATAATTTAAACAGACAGAGGTTATTCCCATATAGATTTTTGGTTTGCAGTTACCATGAGGTTTTGATATAGCAGTCTATATATATACAAGATTGTTTTAAGTTGCTGGTTTTTTAATTTGAAATGCGTTTCCAATATCCTGCATTTGTACTCTCCTCTCGATTGCTGGTTTTGAAATCATATTTTTGTGTGGATGATTTTCTACCTTTACTGTATGTTTGCCTTTACCTGTGAGCTTTCCCATTTGTGATTTTCTATCTTCTAGTTTTGTCCTTTTCTTTTCTCTCTAGATAAGCTCTTTTAGCATTTGTTATAAAGCCGGTTTGGTGGTGCTGAATTCTCTTAGCTTTTGCTTGTCTGTAAAGCTTTTGATTTCTCCATTGAATCTGAATGAGAACCTTGCTGGGCAGAGTATTCTTGGTTGCAGGTTTTTCCCTTTCATCACTTTAAATATATCATGCCACTCCCTTCTGGCCTGCAGAGTTTTTGCTGAAAAATTAGCTGATAACCTTATGGGGATTCCCTTGTATGTTATTTGTTGCTTTTCTCTTGTTGCTTTTTTTTTTTTTTTCTTGGCTATGTTGGGTCTTTGTTGCTGTGTGCAGGCTTTCTTTAGTTGTGGAGAGCGGGGGCTACCCTTTGTTGCGGTGCACTGGCTTCTCATTGCGGTGGCTTCTCTTGCTGCAGAGCATGGGCTCTAGGCGTGTGGGCTTCAGTAGTTGCAGCACGCAGGCTCAGTAGTTGTGGCGCACGGGGTTAGTTGCTCAGTGTCATGTGGGATCTTCCCAGACCAGGGCTCGAACCCGTGTCCCCTGCATTGGCAGGTGGATTCTCAGCCACTGCACCACCAGGGAAGCCCATCTCTTGTTGCCTTTAATATTTCTCTTTGTCTTTAATTTTTTTAAAAACTTATTGGAGTATAGTTGATTTACAATGTTGTGTTAATTTCAAGTGTACAGCATAGTGATTCAGTTATACATATACATATATTGATTCTTTTTTTATTCTTTTCCCATATAGGTTATTATAGAATATTGAGTAGAGTTTCCTGTGCTATACAGTAGGTCCTTGTTTGTTATTTTACATATAGTAGTGTGTGTGTGTGTTAATCTGAAGCTCCTAATTTATCCCCGCCCCCTCCATGTTTCCCCTTTGGTAACCATAAGTTTTTTCTTTTTTCTTTTTTTCTTTTTTTGCGGTACGTGGGCCTCTCACTGTTGTGGCCTCTTTCATTGCGGAGCACAGGCTCCGGACGCGCAGGCTTAGCAGCCATGGCTCATGGGTCCAGCCGCTCCATGGCATGTGGGATCTTCCCGGACCGGGGCACGAACCCACGTCCCCTGCATCGGCAGGCGGACTCTCAACCACTGTGCCACCAGGGAAGCCCCATAAGTTTGTTTTTGAAATCTGTGAGCCTGTTTCTGTTTTGTAAATAAGGTCATTTATATTATTTAAAAAACATTAAATTCCACATATGAGTTCTTTTTCTTTAATTTTTGTTAATTTGAATACTACCTGTATTGGTGTGTTCCTCTTTGGGTTTATCCTATATGGGACTCTGCACTTCCTAGACTTGAGTGTTTGCTTTCCCATGTTAGGGAAGTTTTCAGCTATTATCTCTTCAAATATTTTCTTAGGCCCTTTCTCTCTTCTCCTTCTGGGAGAAGAGAGAAATGTGAATGTTGGTGCATTTAATGTTATACCAGAGGTCTCTTGGACTGTCCTCATTCTTTTCATTCTTTTTTCTTCAGTCTGTTCCACAGCAGTGATTTCCACCAATCTGTCTTCCAGCTCACTTATTCACTCTTCTGCCTCATTTATTCTGCTACTGATTCCTTCTAGTGTATTTTACATTTAAGTTATTATATTGTTCATCTCTCTTTATTTGTTTTTTAAATCTTCTAGCTCTTTGTTAAACATTTCATGTATTTCTCTGTCTGTGCCTGCATTCTTTTTCCAAGATCTTGGATCATCTTTACTATCACTACTCTGAATTATTTTTCAGGAAGATTGCGTATCTCCACTTCACTTAGTTTTTCTTCTGGAATTTTATCTTGTTCCTTCATCTGGAAAATATTTTTCTCATTTGGTCTTAACTTTCTGTGTTTGTAGCCTCTGTTCCTCAGGCAACAAGATTGTAGTTCCTCTCGCTTTTGGTGTCTGCCCCCTGGTGGGTAAGGTTGGTCCAGGCTTGTGCAGGCTTCCTGGTGGCAGGGACTGGTGCCTGCCCACTGGTGGGTGGAGCTGGGTCTTGTCCCTCTGGTGGGCAGGGCTGTATCAAGGGGTGTGTTTAGAGATGGCTGTGGGATCAGGACGACTTCAGACAGCCTGTCTGCTGATGGGTGGGGCTGTGTTCCCGCCCTGTTGCTTGTTTGGCCTGAAGTGTCCCAGCACTGGAGCCTGCAGGCTGTTGGGTGGGGCCAAGTCTCAGTGCCAAAATGGTGACCTCTGGGAGAGGTCATGCCAATGAATATTGGCTGGGGCCTCCACCACAGTTGTCCTTTCCCCCACAGTGAGCCACAGCTGACCTATGCCTCCCCAGGAGACCCTCCAAGATCCACAGGTAGGTCTGGCTTAGGCTCCTATGGAGTCACTGCTTTGCCCTGGGTTCCAGTGCACATGAAACCTTGTGTGCACCTTCCAAGAGTGGAGTCTCTGTTTCTTCCAGTCCTGTGGAGCTCCTCCACTCAAGCCCAACTGGCCTTCAAAGACAAATGCTCTGGGGGCTCCTCCTCCCAATGCCAGACCCTCAGGTTGGGGAGCCTGACATGGGGCTCAGAACTTTCACTCCTGTGGGAGAACCTGTGATGTAATTATATTTGTTTGTGGGTCACCCACCTGATGGGTATGAGATTTGATTATATCATGAAAGTGCCCCTCCTACCGCCTCGCTGTGGCTTCTTGTCTTTGGATGTAGAATATAGTTTTTGGTAGGTTTGAGTCTTTTTTTGTCGATGGCTATTCAGCAGTTAGTTGTGATTTTTGTTTGTAAGTGAGAGGACGTGAGCTCAAGTCCTACTCTGCCATCTTGTCTCCTCACTTTATCACTGATTTTAAGCAACTTGGTTATAATGTGCCTTTGTACAATTCTGTGGCATTAAGTACATTCACATTGTTCTGCAACCATCACTACTACCTATTTCTTTGCTTCATTAAATTCATTAAACATCTTGCGTCTTTGAGTTTATAGCTTTCAACCAAATTCAGAAAAATTTCAGCCATTCTTTCTTCAGATATTTTTTTGTTTCTCCATTTTCCCTGTCTTTGGGGGATTAAATTTACGCATATATTAGGCCACATGAAGTTGCCCCATAGCTTATTGGTACTCTTTACACTTCTTTGGATTCTTTTGTCTGTGTTCAGATGGATAGTTTCTATATGTCTCCAAGTTCACTAAATCTTCTGTAGTCTGATTTGTTGTTAATTCCTCCAGTGTAGTTTTCATTTGGGACATTGTAATTTTTATCTCTGGAAGTTAAATTTGGGTTTTTATATTTCTCAGGTCGCTACTTAATATGTAGTTATAATAACTGTTTTAATTCCCCTGGTCACTAATTTATCATTTGTGTACTTTCTGGGTCTTCTTGTGTTGATTTTTTGCATGTTTGGTGGTTTTGATTGGATGCCAGATATTCTGAATTCTACCTATTTTGGTGCTGGGTATTTTTGTATTCCTATAAATATTGAGCTTTGTTTCTCATACTTAGTTACTTGGAAACAGTTTGATCCTTCTAGATCAAACTTTTAAGCTTTATTAAGTGGGACCTGAGCAGTGAGTAGCCTAGGGCTAATTTTGCTCCACTACTGAAGCAAAACTGATGCCCCATAAACTGTGTTTTCCACACTGGCTGTTGGGAAAAGGAACTATTTCCTGTTCTTTGACAGCTCTAATCCTTTTGGCTGGTTCTTTCCCCAGCCTCTGGCAGTTTCCTTACATGCATGGGATTATCAGTACTCAGTGAACACTTGAGTGGGATTCTCAGCAGATCTATAGAGCTTGCTCTCTGTATAACTCTTTCCTTTTTGATACCCTGCCCTGTAAACTAGCTGCTTTGGTCTCCTTGGGTGCCTCGACTTCTCCTCTCAGGGAGACTGTTGGGTTCCACCCTCAGTTTCTCCTCCCTTTGCTGCTGACAACTCTGCCCCAACTGTAAGCAGAGGCAGTGGTAGGGCCCACCACATTTGTTTCTCTTCTCTCAGGTCTCTGTCCTTCATGCCTGTTGTCTGATGGTAATTTGTCAGGTTTTTTGTATATTTTAGAAGGGAGGGTAAGGTTTGGTTTCTGTTTATCTATGTTAGCTAGAATTAGAAGTGTCTTGAAAGCATTACTTTCTAGATTGTTATAAAATCTGATGCCATTCTGATTTGCATGTAACCGGTTTTTTCCCTTGAAGCTTTTTAGGGTGTCTATCTGGTGTTTTGAAATTTCCCCATGTTGTACGTTGGTATAGATTCTTTGGAAACTCATGTCCTCTTGAGTTTTTCAGAATTTTCTTGTGTTATTATTTTGGTAATTTCTCTCCTGTGTTCTTTCTTTGCAGATTTCCAAATTATAGTTGGATGTCGGCCCTCTTAGACCATTTTTTATTTTCCTTCATATTCTCTTTTGGTTTTTTTGCCCTACTTTATGGGAGATTTCCTCAATTTTATCCTTTTATCATATTATTTCTGATATTAATTTCCAAATTAATGTTTTTTATCTTCTCTCACAGCCTTTTTCTCCCCTTACTTAATGGACACAATATTTACACTTTGCGCCTTAGTTGTTTCTTGGATATCTTGTTCTACTCCCTGTACTATTTCCTGGGAGTTGTTTATTTTTGTTTTGGTATTTTTATGCTGTACTTTTCCACAAACCTCTGATGTTTCTGGGCTATCTGTATATACTTAAGAGTGAGGCACTTGAAGGTGATGAGCTCTCTTCACCATTCACTTTCACTGAACAGTAGGCTGGCATTTTCACTGGAGAGCCCAGGCTGGCAGGATCTGTAGGTTTTTCCTCTGGGTTAGTTCAGGGCAGGGTCTTCCAGCCTGCTGTAGGAGCCTGGGGTGGGGTGGGGGCAGGGGCTGGAGCCCTGAGCATCTCAGGTAGTTTCTCCAGAATATAACTTCCAGCCTTCTGCAGGGTGGTGGGGACTTGAATTTCTGCTTCCTACATGCATTTCCAGTCCGTGTTTTTCCCTGGCACATGAGGCCTCCAATTCCTTCCCTTTACAATGTGTTTTGGTTCTGTGTGTATGTGGCGGGGGGTGGGGGGGTATGTGTAGGATGGACACGGGACAGCGAGAAGAGGGCAGAGCACTGATTTTGGATAGTAGTTCTGAGCTAAGTCTTTACTGCTTCCCTGTATTTCCTTTTGCACAAAGTAGTTCTAAATCCACTGCCTGTGCCCAAAGGAGGACACGTGGTCTAAGAGAGGCCCAGACTCTTCCAGTGCAACAGTCCACTTGAGGAGAATCCTCACACTGGCACAAGAGTACAGACCAGCTCCAGGACAAGGAGTGGGCAGAACCTGCAGGGTTAGGTTTACCTTTGACTTTGGATTTCCATCCCTTTAATCAGACTTTCTGTATGAAAACCATAGACTATAAGGAGTCGAGTGGGGGGCAAGGGGTAGTTTATAAGCATAATGGAGTAAGAACCACATCAAGTGTAAAGAGACCATAATAATTAGAAATACTTTTAATTCCTAGCTTCTTGGCGACCCTCAAGTATCAGAGCCATCCAAGCATGTTGGCCTTCGAATCTTCTCAGCAAGAGTAGATGATCACACAACTCTTAAGGTAAATCAAAATTAGATGAAGGTTATTTATTGGTGTGACTTTTCCTGTCATGAGCTTCTTTTACACAGCAATGGTGTAAATAGCATCAAATTGAATGAAAAGTTTGTTAGATGCAACCATAAATAATTATAATAAATATACATCAAGTAACTTTACAGCACACATTTTTTTAGGGCCAAGGTTTGGATCTGTCTGGACCTCAATGTGCTCTCTGGGAGAAGCAGTCGTGTTAGCAGCAGGTATTTTACTCACAGCTGTCATCTAGTCAAGTGATGGGCCAACAGAAGCTTTCCAAACCCCTCTTGGGGAGGTAGCTGACAATTCTGAGTCCATTCAAGGGATGGAAAGGATGGGGGCGGGGGGGGGGGGGACCAAGATGGAAAAATACAGGGAGGAAAAACCACTTCTAGTAAATCCAAAGGCTCTTTCATTATGCAGAAATGAAATAAGAGGATCCTTGTTGTCAGGACTACATCCTGGCGTGACCCGCGCCCCCCCCCCCCAGTCAAGGGGGCTGTGGCCCCCAGGAGGCAGTGGCCTACCGTATTCCTTCCAATTAGGGAAACTGCTTGCAGGCACCTCCAGACATGACTGATCCTGCATCAAATGTAACTGATGCAACCGGAACAATTCATCCAGGTTTATCCTTTCCTTAGGTCGGGGAATCTTTTCTATGATGGTCCTTAATTCATTTCCTAAGAAGAACACGGAGGAGGTGGATGCGAATGCCTCTAACTCTAAAATCCACACACCTTTCCAACAGGCCAGGGCCACAGCAGAGCAGGGAGGAGCAAATCCTCTCTCACCAGCATTCACGCTCCAAAACCTTCTAGACAGCACTCACTCAGAACTTCCAATATTCACAATATTATACAATAAATACAGCGATGAGATTCTGTGAGAACTGGCAAGGCCCAAAATGACAGTGTCCAGCAAGATGGCATATGCTGCTCTCGAACAAAGTACCAGTGGACAAAGACCTACTCAGGGCACAAATGCACTGGGGCCGCAGGTGGGCTGCAGCAGCTCAGCCCTGGCACACACTCACATGGGGTGGGGAGGGGGTGCCGCGTGGGCCCGGCCAGAGGGGCAGAAGGACCCTGGTGTCTCCATCTGGACTTGAAGGTCTTAGTCACTGCAGTAGGCCCTGAATTGAGCAGAGCACCTCAGACAGCTCTTTTTAAAATGGGGTGTAGCCTTTCCTCTGCTCCTCACATCACAAATACCGTAGTGAGGAAGGGACGTTTCTGAGTACAAAAGTGGGGCAGGCTTGAGTCATGTGCTTTCCTGTTCTGAGCCTCAGAAAAAGGCCCCCAACGTGAGCACTGTCCCCCTAGCTCCAGGGGTCCTCTCAACTCCTGAGCTGGGACGCACCTGGCCTGGCTCTGCGTACTAAGGTCAGGGAGGAACCCTTTGGTCTTCTAATCCTGGGCAGCACTCAGTGGGAAACTGTCAGACCGGGGCCCAGAAGAGTCGGACAGCAGAGAGGGCTGTCTGGGTGGGAAGGGACGGGGGAACCACTGTGGGCTTTTCTTCAGGAAAACCCAGACCATGGACAAGGGTCTAAAGCCGGAAGATTAACACGTAAAGCTCCCTGTGTGTGTCTCCCAGGTTTGGGTAACTGGCCCAACCATTTCAAGATGGAAGGAGGCTTGCAGGAGCCACGTCCAGGAGAAACTCCAGCTCAAGGCGGAGGGGCAGGGCTGGCCACACACTTGTCTGTGAAGACGCTCTGCAGAAAGAACAGGTGCTCTGTGGGCCAAGGGCATCTCACTACCAGCTTCCTGCTGGGTGGTTCTATGATGTGGAACCAACTGGGGCCTCACAGCCTCAGAACCTGGTGGCCATGAAGGAACATGTCCAGGAAGATCAAATGAGACAGGAGCTGTCTGGGAACTAAACTATCCTACAAACATACCACAAATAGGTAGCAAAAGAACCAACCCATCACAAAACGTACAAATACATAAGGTTAAGTCTTCCAGGAGGTCCTGGAATGTGGACAAAGGTTCGGAAAAGCAAAATGTTGCCAACTCCTCACGCAGGGCCCCGGAGGGATGTGCTCGCAGTGGCAGGCTTCCTAAGCCAGCAGAGCGGTGCCTTGGTGACAGCCTAACTCGGGCTCCCTCCCCTCAGCCACTCAGGGGGTCTTCGCGATAGTGAATGGCACAACGAAGTTTCTCCAGCATGATTTCCAGAGAGGAGTACTGGGGAAGCTTGATCATGAACATGCAGGTCTCCACTCGGATGTAGCGAGAGTCTGGGGAACCTGTAGGAGAGACATCGGGCCAGCGTTAGAGCGCGGGACTGGATCCCAGGGAGGCCTGGCTGGACCCTCTGCCTCCAGGTTTGCCTCTCTGGGCTGCTCCAAGTCAACCCCAAGGCCCAGTCGGGGGGATGAGGGCCTGGGAGGCTGGATTCTGGAGGAGGAAAGGGCAGATACACAGCTGCTGTACAGCACAGGTACCAAATGGCTGACCCATGACAGAATCTGACCGCAGGCAGGTTTGTCTGGCCGGCAAAGAGTTTTGATTTTTTAAATTAATTTTGCTGCATTTAAAAGTTGGAAGATTAAAACACTTCTGGATTTTAAGCTTTTAAAAATTTCAGAAGACACGTCAGCGTCGGGCCTATACTGCCACTTGGCGAAGGTCAGGTTTGGGAAGCACATGGCCCCAAGCCCACCCCACCACCCCTGGCCTCTCTCATTTACATTTGGGCCTTGGTGTTCGCGGTCCCTCTCCATTGTTCTTCCCCCCTCATGCAGGGCCTAGCAGCCCCAGCTCCAAACGGGGCCCATGTGTCCCTACCTGGAACATGACCAGGGGAGGCCAGTACCTGCTGTGCCATCCGGGGGGGCGATCTTCATGGGGTATGGGGGCACATGGGCTGTGTCGGGGCCCCCGTCTTTGCAGGGGCAGGTGAACGGGATGCGCTCTTGGTTGCAGGCGAACTTGATGAACTTGCACAGCTCCTCCTGGGCAAACATCTCCAGTGCCCCCCAGAAGAACTCGATGTGCTGGTCCGTCTCCATCAGGCCCACCTGGTACATGGTGTGGGCCTGGGGAAGAAAGGTCGCAGACGTGAGCAGGCCTGGGCTTCTAACCCAGTGCCCCCCGACAAGGCTGGGCCCAATCCCGGGGCAGGGTGCAGCAGGGAATCGATGGCTGCAGGACACAGGGAGGTTACAATGATGACAAGGACCGCAAAGGCACACTGTCTGTGTGACTGTGGCCTACGCGCTAGGCCCGACAGCAGGGGTTCTCCATACATTACCCCACTGACCCCGCCGGGCAGGTCTTGTCACTCTTCCCATTACAGGTGAAGTCACTTGGGCAAGGTCTCCCAGCTGGCATGGGCAAAAGCGGGCCAGGCTGAACAGTGGAGGGGGCTTCACCTCAGGCTGGTGGCTTAATTCATGGGCTCGGGAGGCAGGGGATCTGCCACTTCCTGGCTGGGCGACCTTGGGTAAGTGACCTGTCTTAGCTTCAGTTTACACAGCAATGAGACAGGGGTGAGCACAGCTCCTCTCACATGTGAGGAGGACAGAGTGCTGGGGCCCAGGAAGTACTAAGACATGACAGGCCACTGCCAACATGCCTGTCAGCCCAGCCGGCCCAGCCACCGACCTTCAGGAACTCGAGGTTGATGTAAGGGAGGCCGCACGTCCGCAGCTCCATCTCCAGCGGGCTGAGCGTGGTGAGCAGCTGCAGGGGGATGATGGCGCCCAGGCCCGCGCGCACGGCTGTCACACACTCGACGTTCTGCAGCTCCCGCAGCCGCAGGCTCCGGATGGCTGCTGCGTAGATGTCCTTGTTCTCCCACCTGCGGGGGTCGTGGGTGAGAGGCGACGCTCAGGAGGCTGCTCCGGGGCCTGGGGGCCACACCCGCGCGGGCAGAGGCCCCCAGGCTGTTACCCGGATTTCCCAGGCCCGGCAGCTCAGTGAACTCCTCTCCTGCTCTGGGTGTCACCCGCCCCAGACCTGCTGTTTCTGAATAAAGTCCTTCCACTGAAGATACTCCACCATCTTTCCTGGCGCCCACCGTCCTGCCTCACACCCTCCCCCCAGTGGAAGCCGCCGGTCCCCTGACCTAGGCCCCCACGCACTCACGCCACAGGGATGTGCCGGCCGCGGCTGCACAGCTCCACCTCCTCGCCCGCCATGGTCAGGTAGGTGAACCGGCAGCAGGGCTTACTGGGCCCGTCGGGGCTCTCGATGGCCAGGTGCTGGGAGGCAATCTCGGCGCACAGGGCCTCCAGCTCGCTCTCGTCGTTGATCTGGAGGGAGGCACAGCAGGGCGGGGCTGACTGCCGCCCTGCTCCCCAGGCCCTCAGAAGAGGGAACCCCTTCCCCAGTTGGGCAGATGTCGGTCATTGTTCGGGTGGGGGCTACTGTGGCCTGGCCTGCCAGCCTTGCCATCAGTTCAGTGTTAGGCACGTGACCGAGGCCTCACCAGTGAGACCCAAATTACAGTTGCCCTCTTTCACTGGTGTGGACACGGCTGAAGGCGGTGCACCTCGTGCTGCTGGGGCCATCTTGAGCTCACTCACTGACGACATCATTGGAGCACCTGGATTCAACCCTGTCTGAAGCCAATCTATATCTGTACTTTTAGTTTTAAGATCAAATCACTAAAAAAAATTTCTTTCCTAAGCTGGTTTGACCTGGGGTTTCTGTCACTTGTCACCAGAGAGCCCTGACTTAATTCTACCTGTGGAAGGTACACGGGCTACCCCCTCCACCATCTGGCCCACTGACGTGCATGCTGGGCCACCGAGGAGAGGATGGGATCTGACCCAGGGGAGAACAAGCCTGTAGCCTGGGACAGTGAAGGCCGCAGGCAGGCACCCCCGACAGAAGTTCAGGGCATTTCTTTCTGGTTCATGTGCCTCCCCCGCCTCTCCCGGGGTGGTTCTGTCTCCCAGCACCGTCTGGGGCCTTGCCCATCCCCTCCAGACAGAAGCCTTGGCTGGACGGTCTGCCTGGACGCCGTCTTACCTCCTCTGCCTGCCTCAGGCCTTTGCTGCCACCCACGCCCCCAGGAGGACTTCTCAGAGCAGCGCCTGGCAGCTACTTATAAATCCCCAGCCCGTGGAGGGCGTCCTGCTTTGACCCTTTAAACAATTCATCGTCGGCCCTCTTTCCGCTGAGAAGCCAACTGCTGTCCAGGACCCCGGCTTTGCTGCTCCCGTGCGCTGGCTTCCCTCAAGTGGCAGCTAAGGGGACTACAGAAAGCCTGGCAACGAGGCCCCTCCGAGGGCCCTCAAGTCTGGCCAGTGGAGGCCGATCGGCCAACCCCTCCTTCAGCAGATGTCCTCTGGAGAGCAGCCTCGCAAGGCCTCTGACACAAAGTCTGCCCCCCCGGTGATCAAGAGCCGCCGGCCTCGGGGAGGGCTGGATCACGGGCCACCTCCACACTCTGCCGGGATGGTCTCTAACCTGAGGAGCGCGTGTGGGCCAAAAAGCTCAGGCTTTCCAGCTGGCCAGACCCGAGCTCTGCTAGTGGCTTTGCTCCCGGCCAGCCCACCGCTCTGAGCCTCACTTCCCTCCTGGCCTCACTGTGAGGGCTTCTGAACACAGCCCTCCAGCGTGGGCCTTACATAAACGGAGAGCAGTGGGGCAGCTCCCTGACAACAGACGTGAGCCCAGCCTGGCCTCAGCGACTCTGCCGAACCAATGGACGGACCTGACCACAGCCTGAGCAGCGACCATAGGTGGGCTGGTCTGCGTGTGGAGGGGAACGGTCGGACACTGCTGTGATCTCACTATCTCTGTGTGTCCCAAGGCACAGGGGAGGGAGGAAGAGCTCCGTTCCCAGCGCCCTGCCTAGGTGATACCCAAGAGTTGATCTCCTGTGCTCTTCGTGAAACTCTGAAACCAAGCTCTTAAAAGTGAAACTGGCTCTGCTTGGAGCACCTCCCACCCAACACTTCTACTCCTTTAGCTGCCGGGAACCCTTCACCCCTGTGTCCTCACGAGGCCCAGCAGGCTGGTTAAGTCACCCCTGGGCTGCTGCTGTCTGCAGGGAGGGAAGACTGAGGCTCCTGTCCCCCTGAGACAAGCCTGGCCAGCAGAGATGCCTTATGCAGCCTAATGTTCAAGAGATGGCAGTCAGTCCCCAGGTGGGGACACAGAGGCCATGGGGTGGCAATAAGGGCCCCAGGGGCACTGCTCCGGGCCCCACTGTCCCCCAGAAAACGTGGGCTTTTCACTTACACTCTCGAATTTCTTGACATAATTGTAGGTGAGTATGTCTGCTTCCTGCAGGTCTTGGTCAGGGTCCAGGGGCTCACCCACCAGCGTCTTCCAGAAGGAGGGCAGGAGGTCCAGGGGAAGAGGGACATCTGCTCGAATCGCAATTCCCAGCAACTGGCCCAGGAAGTGCAGCAGCTGCTCCTCCCCGTAGGTGATGGGGCTTGGGGTCAGGATGTACTTGCCCTGGAAGTGGAGGCAGAGGTGAAGTGACAGACGTGGGCCTCTGCTCCCCGCAGAAACATGGGTCCCAGGCCCACGGGACCCACGGCAGGCAGAAGCATGTCCAGCCAGAGCAGCAAGAGCACCGCCCAGACCAGGAAGGCTTGTGAAAGGGCTCAGAGCTGATGAGGACGCACACCCATGAGCCGAGCCCCTGCCCCTCAGGGAGCCGACCGCTGGGCCACCAGCCTTGGCTGCCCAGGCCTCGCGTCTTACCTTGTTCTTGTTGACGGCTGAGCTGGGGCACAGCAGGAGAAGGGAGAGCGAGGAGCTCTGCAGCTCTTTACACACCTGCCACAGGAAGTGGCGGAAGGAGCCGCCTGCAGGACAGATGGGGACCCATCAGCCTACCCTGCCCGCAGGCCCTGTCCCCACCGGGAAGTCAACTCCTCTGCCCCCTGGGCTGCGGCTTCGGTGGGTGGAAACAGAACCCGCCCAAGGGCTGGGAGATCCGGGCTCCAATCTGTGGGGCCACTAACTAGCTGCGTGGCTCCTGGGGAATCACTTCTCTGACGGAGCCAGCCTCCGCACCTCTACCTAGCGGATGGGGGCAGTCACTGTACCCACCTCCCAGGCTAGTTCCAGGGATTCAACGAGATCAAAGGCAGATCCTACGCAGGTCACTTCTCACAGCTGCAAGCTGACACCGATACAAGGGCTTGTGGGACCCGTGTCCGTCCCCTGCGCTGGGCCAAGAGCAGGGCCCCATGTTTTCCTCAGCACTGCCTCCTGCCAAGCCCAGGGCTCAGTGTGTGTCCAGTGAGAGCATAAATAAATGGATGGACACACGCAAAGGGCAACAACAATGATCAGCTCCTCTCCTACTGCCATTCCAAATGTGCCTTTGGGTTTCTTGCAAAACTCCTCTCTGTGGCTGGGTCTCCTCTTGCCCTTCCCCATGCATCCCATCAGTGTCCTCAGGTCAGGAAGCACTGAGGACAGCTGCGCTCGCGGAGGACTTGCTTGGGGACAGATGTCAGGGCCTGGCCGCTTCCACGGAGAAGCAGGACACTCCCGCCTGCTGAAGCCACCAAGGGCTGGGCTTTAGAATCCGACAGACCTGGGTTTGCACCCCAGTGATGCTGCTGACCTTGGGGGAGCTACTTAACTTGGTGGAGCCCCAGTTTCCCTGCCTGTAAAGTGGGACAGTGCTGGTGTCATGAGGAGTGTAAGGTGTTGAGCCTGGGCCTGGCACGTTCTGGTATCTCAATGAACAGAGCTGTTCTCAGAGAGCCTCCGAGGTGTGCCCAGAGGATGCCACGGCACTGGCCGGCAAGGAGGCTGCTGCGGGAAGTGTCCCATGATCAGGGCGGGAATGGGAAACAGCGCTGCCCCAAGAGCTCTCCCCACCCAGCGCGCCCAGTGAAAGAACTGTCTTCTCCCAAACAGCGCATTTCCTGAACGTCTGGGCTAAACGGACTGAAAGGACCACGCAGGAGCATGTTCTGAGTGGCCGTTCCTCCTCCCTGCAGCGTGAAATGGCAGGATGTGCCATTCTGATCAAGGGCCCCCCAGACCCCTGTCTCTCATGGGGCACACACAAGCTTTTGGCCCAACCAACCCTCAGCCAAGGGCTCTTCCTGGAAAAGAAGTCCAATCCACACTGAGGGCGTCTCTCCTCAGCAAGAAACGCACTCCTAGCACTGATCAGAAGCCCGGTCCCCAAGCCTGGACAGTGCTGGGCTGAGGTTCCAGGCCAGCGGCAGGTGCCACATCCCCAGGGGACAGGGGCAAGTCCAGGGGGGCTGGGTTTGGAGAGCCTGGACAGATGTCACTTGGGGGCAGTCCTGGCTTCTGTGCAGAGCAGGGTAATGAGGATGTGGCTTGACTCTTGTTAACAGGTAAGATATTGGGCCATTTAGGCTGAAAATAACCCCAGGAATATTTACATTCTAAACACAGCCTTCACCCTGAACTGGCTGACGGAGGGCCTGCGGGGGCCACTTACTGGTGCCGTGGACCTCCTCCCCAGTGAAGCGGATGTTGAAGGCATAGGTGGGGTCACCGCCACTCGCCAGTCTGACACAAAGCTGGGAGGATGGCACCGAGGCCAGCTGCCTGGCCGCCTGGCAGAAGTAGGAGTTTTCAGAGGCTCTGATCTCCCCTGGAACGAGAGAGGAAGTGCCAAAACCTCCGGGTGGCCATCCCCTGCACCCCAGCACAGGAGAGCCGCATGGCCAGGCCCCGGCCTGCTGGGGGCAGCCACGGCCTCCCTTCTGCTCCTGGAACATCTTCAATCTTTCACGTCTGCCACGTGGGTCCCTCGAGGAGCCCGCCCCCCAACCCCACCCTCCACCACCCCCCACCCCGTTCTCCACGTGGTCAGCCCCTCCCATCCTTCCACGTGTCTCAGGGGAGGCCCTGCACCTGGGCTCCTCTCACGTGCCCCTCCCGACATCTGTCCGTTCACAGGCTGTGGCGGAGACTCCTGGCTGCCTCCCCAATAACTAGCCTCCCCGCTTTTTTGGTGCTAGAGCCCTGATTTTAGCACGTCCACGGCCAGAATGAAGCCCACCTCCCCTGCACTGAGGCGCGGCCTGTGCCGCTGATGCCCCCTCCCTCTGCTGCCTGGATTGGGAGCTTGGGAGGGACTGGAGGGGGACGTCACAGGCTGGGACATAGAGCAGGGCAACAGAAGCACCCACGCCAATGAGGGATGTCAGAGCAGCCCGGGACTCTCACTTCTAGAACCTTCTCTTATGTGCGAGAAATCAACTAGTTGAAGGACTGCTGCCTGCATCCTCTGGTCTGTGTAGCTAATCTCACCTCCCACGATCTCCAGTGGGTCCAGAGTAATCTCCGGTGCCGCGTGGTCAGCTGTCCTCTGCACTGTGGCGTTCAGCACCCGATTCATGACGGTCACCTTCGTGTCATAAAAGATCAGCCCTGGAGGGAGGAATGCGGTAGAGGCCGGGATGGGGTGGCTTCCCTTCCTTCCCAGTCACCCCGAGGCCTGGCAGGGGCCACACTGTCCCCTGTGGGTCCGTCCAGTCTCTTCTGGGACAGCCCGCGGGCCCCCGGGGGGATGTGCTGCTGGGGGCATAAGAGGTCCCGCTCCACTGGAGGGTGATTAGTTAGTCTCCACCCAAATGTGAACGCAGGATTAAACCCTTGGACCCTGTCATGCCCACGAGACGCCTCGCTTGCAGGAATACAAACCCAAATACATAAAGAATAAGGAGGTTTCTGTGGCCACTTCTGAAACAGCAAAAAATAAAAACCACAGAAGTGTCTATCAATAAGGACATGGACACCTACACTGTGGACAGCAAGGCAAGGAGGGTGTGTGTGTCGACAGGCAGAGATCTGTGAAGCAGAGGTGCACAACAGAATGTATAAGAGGATACCCAGGTTTTTTTTGGTTTTTTTTTTGCGGTATGCGGGCCTCTCACTGTTGTGGCCTCTCCCATTGCGGAGCACAGGCTCCGGACACGCAGGCTCAGCGGCCATGGCTCACGGGCCCAGCCGCTCCGCGGCATGTGGGATCTTCCTGGACTGGGGCACAAACCCATGTCCCCTGCATTGGCAGGCGGACTCTCAACCACTGCGCCACCAGGGAAGCCTGATACCCAGTTTTTGATTTAAAAAAAAAAGACAAATGTGTGTGTCTATATGTATGTGAATAGAAAAGTCTGAAAGGACAGACTCATCTGTTAGTGATGGTCGTCTCTGGGATGCAGGAACATTGGAGGCAGCTAGTGAGTCAGAGCTTTACGTTTATGTATTTCTAAATAATCTGAAAACTCTTTCAGTAAATTTAGTTTTTCAGAGCATATTTGTTTTCTTCAGAGCATAATTAAAGTAACTGCTCTTGGGTGGAACCACTGCTCCAGAAAAGATTCGCGTGTCCAAGGACAGGCTGGGGGTGGGGGAGGTGGGGCCCTGGGCAGCTGCAGGAGTCCAGGTGATGCCGGAGACCCCACCCATCGGGGTAGGCCCAGGAGGCTCAGGCACTGACCTTTGGCCTCCTTCAGCAGAGCCGCGATGCTGTGCGTGTACATGGGCGTCTGGCGCAGCTCCACGAGTGGCAGGAAGAAGGTCTCGAGCGTGGTGTTCAGGGACTGCAGCAGGGCGAAGCGCAGGCGCAGGCTCTCGATGGGCACATCTGCAGGGCATGAGGGGCGGTCAGGCGGGGGCTCGGCCCAGCGAGGCCGAGACTCTCCGTCTGTGAACGATGCAGGTGGCCTGGTCGCAGGGAGGGACAGGGAGGCTCCCGCGGTGGGTTTTATCCCTGGAACCCAGAGGCTGTTGGTGAGTGAGAGATCCCGGCTTCCCTGAGCCTGTGCCAAGCAGCAGCAGAGGGCGAGGCCCGGGCTCGAAGGGGACCTGAGGGTCCACTCAGCCGGCCTTTGCGGCTGTGCCGGGGCTGCGTACCATTTGATTTTTAACTTTTAACTCTGAAGTAATTACAGGCTCATAGGAAGTTGCAGAACAAAGTAGAGTCCTGTGTACCTTTCCCCCAGCTCCTCGTGGTGTGACCTCACGCCTTGAAACCAGGAGACTGTTACATGGCACACTGAATTTTACTTGTCTGCCCTCACGTACATCTCCTCTCTAACCGTGAGACTGACGTTGGGACAGTTCACGGCCACGTTCACTGTCGCGGTATCCGCAAGAGAGCGAGGGCTCGGACTGGGGCTGAGTGAGGGTGAGCAGGCTAAGCGGGGCCCGAGGCGCGCACACACCCCAGCACCGGAGCGGCCCAGGGCCTGTTGCGTGTGACAGGGCTTATGTTCCAGGGGTGGATTTACGGAGAATGGCCGTTTCTGTGTGCGCGTTGTTGTTGTGTGCGTTCCTAGCTTTTGATACAAACATGCTGCTCTCTTGTAATTAAGGCTAATGTCTCTGACACACGCTACCAGACTGCCCTGACCCCGTCTCACCCCCAACGCCAGCCTGGCATCCGAGGCGGCCCCTAGGCAGGGGCCTGGGTGTGACGGCAGGGGTCTCGCCTCCCAGCCACTGCACTTGTGTCTGCCGCTTGGCTTGGTTGCGAGGAGCACATAATAAGGCCTCACAAACTTTAATTTGGCCACAATCACAACTTCTCGTATTTCTCTCCTTTTTATACCCACCTGTTCACAGCAGGTGTTCCTAGGGATTTTTGTAATGGGCACAGAAAGGGCATCTAGTCCTTCTAAACCACCCCGTGCCGTCATGGGGCAGGCCCCCACAGGGCGGTCCAGGGGGAGGACCCTGAAAGGCATCCCCCTGGGGCCACATACTCAAGAGACAGGCCACTCTGGGGTCGGCGGCGTCTGTGGGGTCCAGATACACCTCGTGGGGATGCAGCCGCGCAGGCGTGATGGCCAGGTGGCGGCACAGCCGGTTGATGTACTGCACGAGCGCCACGTCCATCTCCAGGGTCCACTTCCTGGAGGCCTTGTGTGCGTGCCGGACGTCGATGCAGGCACACCTGGGGGCAGGGAGAGGCAAGGTGGGGCGGCGGCCGCTGGGGGACTGCTGGGTTCCTCCGCAGCCACGTCCCAGCTCCCGGAGGACCTTTATAAGACAGCCTCGCCTCCCAGGCATTTCTTGGTGCCCAGCCAAGGTGCTGACTGCAGAGGAACTGCCTGTCCTGAGGGGAAAGCTCCGTTCTAAAGAAACAAGCTGAGCAGGCTGAGGGGATGGCAACACGCATCCCCACGTGCCTCCCTGCTGTCTGTAGGCAGCAGGGCTTTAGGGTTAAAGACGGGGCACTGGAGTCCTTGGGTGAAATCTAGGCTACAAAGCACACCCACTTCCTGAGCCTCAGTTTCTTCATCTATGAAATGGAGCTGGCGATAGCACAGGCTCGCGCCGTCAGGAGGAGTCACTGAGAGGACACCTGTGCTGCACACAGCACAGTGCCCCGCCCCTTCCGAGGGCACAGCACGTGCCAGCTGCTGGTGTTACTGAAGCCGTCATCTTTTACCCAGCGATCCCACCCCAGGGTTCCCCTACGCGGCTCCTTGAGCAGGCAGGCAAAGGTGTGTTTGTGAGGGCTGCCTTGCTACAGCAACATCAGCCATAAGCTACACCACCCCCAGTAACGGACTGCTCGGCAGCCGTTAAAGTCATCTGGTAGAACAGTATCAAATGACGTGGAAAAATGAAAAAAGCACACTGCAGGACACTATTTCCTGTCTGCTCCCCGCTACAGTGCTGAAAACATCTACTCCTGGAAAAATGGTGGGAGAGGTGTTTACTGAAACCTTTCCAAGTGATTACCCCTGGGCACAGAATCACAGGAAATCTCCTTTGTGTTTGAATATACTGCATGAGGTTTTTATCGAGTGTGTGTGTCCTTATTCTACGTTGAGCTATTAACCCAAGAAAGGCCTGCAGGCAGGCAGGTGGGTGGACAGGTGCCTCTCGTTCCAGAACCTGTGGCACCTCGAGGGGGTCACATGCCACACAGGGTGCATCGCGCAGAGGGTCCTGTCTCAGGGAGGTGGTGGAGCCTGGTGCCAGGCTCTCGTCACTGCAGGCCACCTCTGTCCTACCCTAGGAGTGCTCCCAGAGAGACCTAGCGCCTTCAGGAGGTGATCCCCTCTTCCAGGCTGGATGTGTCATCACCGTGGCCCCATAACACAGGTGAACCAGCCCTTCCAGCTCTTACAAATGTGTCACCTTGGAATTAATTTGCAGTCCAATTTGTCCCCTTTTCACTTGGAATGCAGTTTCTAGTCCAAAATAGGTGATTCTGCTTTTAACGAAAACCCCCAAAGTCGTGTCTCTTACTGGTTTCTAAAACCAGTCGAAGAACTTGGCCCTGTCACCATGATCCAAGGCCCATCTGGGCATCGACTCTGAGCCTTCAATGAAGGTACAAAGTGCTGGTGCCAAGCAGTAAACAATTTCTCAACTCTGAAAATGGGGTTTTAAAAAAGCATGCTTCTGGCAGCCATTCCTTTGAGGCCCAGTACATCTTGCTGTGGGAACGGGCGTGTAGGCCTGTGTGTGGCAGAGCCAGAGGGCGAGAGCAGGGAGATTTCTTTTGGTTTGCAGACATCTTGCCTGCTTGGGATTCACTTACAGCTAGAAAGGGGAAACCATATTTAGTTTGGCCCTGGAGACCTGGTGACTCGTGACCTTGCTGTGCTCCTGCCTGGGAGTGAGAGAGGGCAATGGAGAGTGGGAGAGAATGTGTGAGTCCAAAGAAAAAAGATTATTTGGAATAAGAAATCATCCCTGTTAGGGACTGAAATGTCCCCTTCCCGCCAATTCATATGCTGACGCTCTAACCGCCAATGTGACTGTATTTGGAGACAGGGTCTTTAAAGAGGTCATTAGGTTAAATGAGGTCACAGGGTGGGGCCCTAATCCAATAGGACTGTTGTCCTCATAAGAAGAGGGAGAGACACCAGGGATGCAGGCACACAGAGGAAGGGCCACCTGAGCACACAGCACAAAGGTGGCCGTCTGTGAGCCAAGGAGAGCCCTCCAGAGAAACTAACCCTGTAGACACCTTGATCTTGGGCTTCCAGCCTCCAGAACTGTGAGACAGTGAATTTCTGTTCTATAGAACACTGTTTCAAACAGGCTGGAAAATCCACATTAACAATTAGGAAATATGGGGAGGGGGAAGGGTAATCTGTGACAAAGTGAGACAGAGGCATGGACATATATATACACTACCAAACGTAAAATAGATAGCTAGTGGGAAGCAGCCGCATAGCACAGCGAGATCAGCTCAGTGCTTTGTGACCATCTAGAGGGATGGGATAGGGAGGGTGGGAGGGAGGGAGATGCAAGAGGGAAGAGATATGGGAACATATGTATATGTATAACTGATTCACTTTGTTATAAAGCAGAAACTAACGCACCATTGTACTCCAATAAAGATGTAAAAATAAATTATACTCCAATAAAGATGTAAAAAGTATAAAAATAAAAATATTGAAAAAGAACAATGAGAAAAAATTGGAAAATAACTCAATAGGCATTAAAAACAGGCCAGATGGAATGGCTTCCCTGGGAGTAATTGCTTGGGGAAGCGTCTAGTAGCTGAGAATAATTTTTTTTTTTAACATCTTTATTGGAGTATAACTGCTTCACAATGGTGTGTTAGTTTCTGCTGTATAACAAAGTGAACCAGCTATAGGTATACCTATATCCCCATATCCCCTCCCTCTTGCGTTTCCCTCCCTCACACCCTCCCTATCCCACCCCTCTAGGTGGTCACAAAGCACTGAGCTGATCTCCCTGTGCTATGCGGCTGCTTCCCACTAGCTGTCTGTTTTACATTTGGTAGTATATATATGTCCGGGCCACTCTCTCTGAGAACAATTTTTACACAAGGTATCAACTGGGTTGACAGCCTCTTACCTCTCAAAATGAAGATCGTAACCACAGGATAAAATCGCCCTCCAGACACTACGGATGTCTTGCTTGGCTCGATCAATAACAAACTTGTGAAATCCTTCCAATGTCAGGTACTTTTCCTCAGGGACTGATGGAAAAGTGTTCACAGTGTTAGGAATCGGTGAGACGTGGGGGTCCCACAACATGCTCCCACTGCACCCCACCCTCTCTTTCAGGGCCCAATTCATCTAACCCCCCCGTCTCCTGCCGTCACTCCAGGGTCTGTTAACAGACTGTCTCCACCCGACTGCTCAAGGACACACATAACCCCCAACCTGACGGGTCTGAGCAGCTGCCTCACCTCCTCGGGCTGGTGACCAAGTGGTGCAGCACTTTCCCCCCAGTCTCGTCTTTCTGTATCTCAGAAACATTCCCGACTGACTAAGCAATTTTTGTGACAATAATAGCGTTCTCCAAGTCTGCTTGGGCCTTTAGGAAGATAAGGTTCTCATGTCCCAGGTAAGTGCCCTTCTGGAAGAAAATTTCTGAGCAGATTTTCAATCTTTACTTTCAATCGCAATCATCTATTCTTCCCTTGGGAGTATGGTATTTCTGGAGCTGCTATTCTAACCTCCATCAGTTCAGGTCAGCAGAGATGGAGTCCTGGAGCAATAATCGCAGTTGGCCAGGGATGTCTTCCGTGTCTTGGGCAGGGCTGCCCTGCCTAAACTAAAACCCGAGGGAGCCAGGCGGTCAGGGAAAAGCAAAGAGGCTGGATCCCAGGCTGCGCCGCCATCTCTAGGATGGAAGCAGCCCCAAGCCCGCATCAGGCCCAAGTTGCTTGTTCACCTTCTTGTTTTTTGGTGGGTGACTTTTCTGGGTCCTTTTCGTCCGGCTTGCTCTTCTCCGGTGACTTCGGCTTCACAGTGGGCTTCTTCTCGCTCAAGGCAGTCCTGCTGTAGACCAAAGCACCAGAATCAGAATTCCTCACGCCCACACCTCCTCCTGGTGGGGGGAATGCAGAACCTCACCAGGCATTCGTTCACCCTCCCCCAACTACAGCTGATGGTTCAGACAGGGCGGGGGTCAAGATCAGCTTTGTTCTGACCAAGAAAAGTTTCCGGAGCAAATTATGAGGACAATTTGATGCTTTAAGATGTGGAAAATCTCGAAGAGACACTTTTCAAACATTCTTTCTACATACTTCAGAGCTGTGCTGTCCAAGGAGCAGGCACTGGCCAGATGTAGCTACGTAAGTTTAAATTGATTAAAGTTACAAGTCCAGTTCCTTGGTGGCACTCGCCGCACTTCAAGTGCTCAGCAGCCACGTGGTTAGTGGCCACTGTGGTGAGTAGCACAGACAGAGAAATGCACATTTCCATCGTCACAGAAAGCTCTATGGGACAGTACTGACTCAAAAGCCCCGTTTATGTATAATTAATTAATAAAATTTTAAGACACTTTTTTCTCTGACGACTTAAACAAGTCCTCTAGAGACTTCTGCTCCGTAGTACTTCACTACCTGAATTTCAACTTGAGCGTCATAAACATGTTTCTAAAGAAAATTCTACTAAGTATGTGTGCATATCCACACATGGAATATTATGGAGCTACTTTAAAAGAGGAACGGGGGACGTTCTTTTTGTGCTGACATCTCCAAGATCAGGAGTAAATAGCAACAGCAAGCTACAGGCATTTTGTACAGTTCCCGACCTCTGGGTACGCGTACACTTGCTCGTGTACACCCAGAACAGTTCTGCAAGGCTACGAAAGTGACACTGCAGCCTCAGGGACGGGAGCTGGGAGGCTTAAGGATGGAGAGGAAGAGGAGTGGCTTTTCACTGCATGCTTTTGAATATTGTACTAGTTTAGCCATTTACAATGTAACAAGATGAGACGTATGCACAAATAAAACATTCTGCACTTAAATGTTAAAAGCAGTTGCTACGTTGGGGGTATTTCAGTGTTTTCCAATATGCACGGGTGCACTTTACAGTCTTTCTACAATAACTGTGCATTATTGTGTGGGTAAAAGAAGTTAGACTTTTTAAACAATTCTGTACATTTTAGATGTTTTATTAATTCAGACTGGTCTGCTTTCCAGCCTGCATGGTCCAGATTTTACTATCCTTATGGGTAAAATGAAACGTTCTCTTCCAGCTGACGAAGTCAAGGACGAAAAGGACCCCGGCAGCAGAGCAGAGAAGAGCCAGATGTCTGGCTCCCCCAAGGTGCCGACAGCCTCCCAGGAAGCCTGCTAGGAGGTGGCCCCGCGTCCCCCTGCCCAGCCCACCTTCCGAGCTCCTCGGTCACCCACCTGACGCTGTTGAGCACGGTCTTGTCCTTGGCGGGTGGCTTGGTGATGGGCCGCTTGGTGCTCACCACCTTCCCGGGGTGCTGTTCCTTCCCCGCCTTGCTGTACTTGCTCTTGTCGAACTTGGGTTTTGGCACGCCGTACTTCCTCAGGATCTGCGGAGCACCGGAGGGCGGGGGGCTCAGACTCAGCCCCAGGGGCACGCAAGGCCCAGCACGGGTGCGGCGGGGATGGGGTGGCTACCTGGGTGAGCTGGTCCTCCAGCACCTTTTTGGGGGGCCGAACATTGGTGAAGAAGAGGTGGAGGAGGTTGCCTGGCGTCTGGGAGTTGATCTGCTCTTTGCTGAGATAAATGTCAGACACTTTGATGGGCTTTGCTGGTGTCAGGCTCAGCATCTGCTCTGAGTGGGCGCAGCTCTTAAATATCTCCGTCAGCACCTCTCTGGCCCCGGGCACCAGCTTCTCACCTGTTACAGAATGGAGGGAGGGCAAATGGTTCTGCAGTGAACACGCTACATCAGGATAAGCCCTGCAGCATCTGATTTACTTTTCATCAATGATTTATTTTTGAAAGTGGGTAATGGGTGGTTAGTGGTGATGATGAGCTGTCCGCTGAGACCTGGTGTCCCCTTTCTGCACGCACACCTCAGTTACACGCCCAGCCTTCTCTGCCGTGAAGTGTGGTGCCGTGAGGTGCGGCCCCGTGACGTGGGCCCCTCCTGGGCCAGTCTGCTTCAGGCAGGACACAGATGGGCTCCAGGCTAGGCATTTACAACTGGCCTCCTGTTTACATTTCTTGGGGCGAGAAAAAGATGGACTTCAGTCTGGACACTTGCAACTAGCCCCCTGTTTGCATTTCCTGAGACAGGAGATAGGTGGGCTCCAGGTTAGCTATTTAGAACCAGCCTCCTGTTTGCACTTCGAAATAGAAATAACAACAGGAACAGGGTAAATAGCCAGGCTTTGTTTCCTGTGGACACTTTGAGGTAACAGTTATGGCCGGGACAGAGAGGGGCTAAACCCTGTTCTGAGTAAAGATCAAGAGGTCACATAATATATTTCCCACCCTTGGGGCAAGGGAGACATTGCACATGCACAGAAAGGCTCCTTGGGGCTCAAAAAGGAAGGGGCACCACCCCATAATATGTGATGCCAAGGCCCTCCCATAGGCCTCTGGGGTGGAACCCATCTTGGAAAAAAGTTGCGCACGCCTGTTGGGGAGGGTCCTAGGGCAGGGCAGAGTGTGGAAAAAGAAACCAGGTAATTGGCCAAAGGTAAACAAAGATCCGGAAGAACTGCCCTATAATGCATGACTTCACCGCCTCCTTACTGGGCTCCTCTTCATTAGGGAGGACGCCCACACCCTTCCTCTCCCGGTGTGCATCTCTGCCTTGCTTCTTTCAACTCAACAAACTGTTTCTCTGTGTGTTCTCCCACTTATTGTTGTTCTGTGTCCCCAATAATAAACTTTGTACCTGTTTTTACAGTTCTCGCCTCCTTGAGAAACACATTTTTCAATGGGGGTGAGGGCCAGGGGAACTTTGCTTCTAGCCTCTAGCCCTTGCTGGTCCACCGGCTAGAATTCCTGGTTTTCATCCAGGCTACCCAGGTTCAATTCCTGGGCAGGGAACTAAGATCTCACTTCACGCCACGGCTCACTGCTGCTTCTCTGAGATCATGTTCTCTTCTGCACTCATCCCCGCCACTGGCTGCGTGGAGATAACAAGCCCCCGAATGGCAGACCTCAGGGCTCACCCTGGACTCTTACATGTGCAAGAAATGAACTTCCACTGGGTCTGAGTTACTGTACTCTAGGGTCTCTTTATCATGGAGGTTGAACCTCCCTTAACTTCAACATGTCTGTGATGGATAGTCCCCAGGGAGCAAGAGGATGTAGAGGCTGCAAGTACTTTTAGTGCAAAGTACAAGTTGTTCAATAGTTATTATTAGAGGATCCATTTGAAACCTGGCCCAGCCAGCAGGTGGAAAAGAAAGTTCTCTCAGATACAAGAAAACTGTCCCTGAGCACGAGAAAAAAAACACTTGTTTTTTTTTGTCCCCAAATAAGCACTCCAGAAGATGCTCTCACCTTTCCTAAGGGGCCAGTCAGGAATGTTCCCAGTGGAACAGGATGTTCCACTGCATCTGCATGTTCCTCATGGCCAAGGGCCCCCACCTGCGGGCAGGACTGACTTGCTCATCACACCCTGTCCTCCTGCCCAGCCTCCTCATCTCCTCTCTCTGGGGGTCTGGCCCTCCAGAGGCACACCCAGCTCAGGCCGGGCTTCAGGAGCCAGAGCACAAAGGTCCCCTGGGCATCTGGGCGGAGGGTGAGGAGACAGGTGTGTGGAAGGCGTGGTCAAGATCTAAGAGCTGATTCAGTAGAACCACAACTTAAAGAGTCTTGAGCAAAATGCGTGTGGCTGTAACGTGGCAAATGTGTTATCAAAAGACTGAGTATCTTACGTGGAAGGTTTGACCATAATACAATCAGGAGCTAGAACTAAATTCGGATTAAAGCATGAAAAGACTGGCAAAGCATTAATTATGGCAGAAAAAGACCCCAGGGTTCCCACAGATCGTACACTAGCCACCCCCACGTGGGGAGCTGAGAGCCGAGTGGGCACCGTACTCACTAATAAGGGAACAGGGCTGAAACCAGGGCGAGGAGAGAGAGGCAGCCCCTCACGCACAAGAGTCCCAAAAAACTCAGAGATCAAGATACACATTGTAACGCGGTCCTTCAAAAAAATCAAAATTAATACAAGAAATCCATGATGAGTGAAATATTAAGAGTACTGTGCTGAGCCATATTAAAGCCTGATGCAAAAGGAAAAATCATTAATACTGATCCTGTCTTTATTTAAAATTTTAACAGTTTGTTCACCATGGATATTTTGCATTAATTTTGACTTTCATAAGTATTATATTAAAATAATTATCTAGATTACTGAGTTGTTTTGGAGCCCCATTAAATTCTGTGGCCTCATTTACCTCCCTCTGGTCCCAGCCCTGTGGGAGTATTTCAAAATTTCATGACTGGGGGATAATAATTTGAAACAACAACAAAATCCATACTCAATATTACATTTCTGTCCTCAGAAAACATAAAACAGAACAAACTCAACAACTCTATTATGAACTTTCAAACAATATTAAAGAGTTAGAAAAAACATAAATTTAAAAATTTGAGAGAGACTGATGCAAAATAAAGACAACAACACAAAGAACTACAGTTATAAAAAGAAAGGAGAAAAATTGCTGCTGCTTCTGAAGCGAAGCTGGGGGTGAGCTCTTGGCCTCAGGATCTGCTAGATCCAGCTCTGTGGGGCCTCGATAGAGCCCGGGTCCTGGCTGAACAGAAGAAGTGGGGAAGCCAGACAGGGTAGGGTCCCCCCACATAAGAGCCACCAGAATGACAAAGTGGGACTTTTGTGAAAAAGGAACCGGAATCGGTTCTTCCCCAAGAATTCATTTTAAAGGGCGAGGTGTTAGCTGTCCTCAAGCATATTGACTAAATGATTACCAGCAATGTACATGGTACATTCTAGCTCTAGAGGACAGAACAAAATAAATACACTTGAACTCAAACAAGGGGAAGCCTGACTAGACAAAAGGAAAAAAGCAACTTGAATGCAAGCCCACATTCAAGGCTGTGGCAGGAAACAGGAGCACCTGAGGGCCTGGTGTGGGGGGCCTGTGGCAGGGCCTGCCCGCTGGCCTTCAGAGCCCTGACGGCTCTCCTGGGGGAGCAGCAGTGTTCTCTTCACATCGTGTACACAACGCACCTTCTGTTAACCAAGCAGTGAACCATCTTCCCAACATTCCCTGAGTCACTTCTTAAATCTTTGACCCCCTGAGCTCCTCTTTAAGGTAAGATGTTCAAAACAGGGAAAACAGGACATGGAGAGGGGTATGATTTTCTTTTTTGGCCGTGCTGTGTGGCTTGCGGGATCTTAGTTCCCTGACCAGGGATCGAACCCAGGCCTGTGGCAGTGAAAGCACTGAGTCCTAACCACTGGACCGCAGGGGAAGTCCCAAGATGGGTATGATTTTTGCTCAGGTTTTTTCCTATACATTTCTAAAAAAAAGTCTATTAATTAAAAAAAATCTATAACCTACCTTTAATTGACTTATCATTGAAATAATCTTCTAACCCTGGGCTCCCCTGCGTATCAAACAAACTCTGATTTACTACAGACACAGTGAGTATCTCTTCCGTTGACATTTCCATCAATTCATCTTCACCATCCAAACTTGACAAACCAATCAAGTCATTATTGTTAAATAAACTCGCTCGGATTTTCTCGATTTTGGCTCGGGATCTGATCTGTGTGAACAAGGAAAAGGGTAAGGATTTGAGTGGAGAGACCAGTCACTCAGCTAGCTGTATGAACTTTCTTTCCCTCCCGTCTGTCCCTGAAACCCTCTACTGTCTTCAGCGTTGGGAGCACGGCCTGACCGGGGCAAGCTGGGCTTCCCGGCAAAGTCTCCTGTATGTGCCGAAAGTGGTAACTTGCAGGAGAACAGCTCAACTGGACATCTCTGTCGCTAAACCCCGGTCAGGTCTGTGGCTCTACGCAGATGCCCCAGGGGTTCAAGTCCACGCTTGGCTCTGAGAAAATCCGCAGGGAGAAGGTGGACAGATTCTGGGAGGAAGCCAACCCCTGGATCTTTGAGCTCTCCTGTCAGAGCCCGTGGGGTGGGGAGCAAGGGGGTGCAAGTTCTCCTCCTAGTGCCTTCCCCTCCATATCTAATAAGGGCGAGGATGGTTTTTACTCTGCACCCGACACACGTTACACAGGGGGCAGGAAGACACAGGATGCAGGATTTCTAAACAAGGAGGCCCAGAAAACACATGGGATCTTGAAGTGGAAATGTAATCTGGCAACACGCGCAGCATCTGAAACTCAGAATCACTCCAAACAGAACGGCAAGTCTGTTCTCTCCCTGCTCAGTGGGGATCCCTCCTGCCAATGGCAATGGTTAAAACAACCCAAAGCCACTCAAAAAGAGGCCACTGGGGCCTGAGTTGGAAAACACTCGATGATGCCCACCCATCAGGAAAGGTCAGCCCCTGGAGCCCCTCCCACACTCCGCAATGAACTGTATTTACTTCCTGACAGACTTGCTATCACACTCAAGAGATGGGACCTCAAATACAGATAATCAACATGATTGATCACTGCTGTTTCCAAGAGCTGCCTCAGGGAGCCCGCTAAGTGCCCCAATGTCACCTATTACTTAGTCCCTTGGAAATAATATTGGAAGGCTTAAAGAGGCCTGGGGGATTCTAACCGCTCATGATTTAAGTGGTTGCCAAGGCGTGAGGTGCTTACCTCCACAACCGCAAAGCCTTTGATGGGGCGTGCTGTGAGGGGCTGGTTGTCCAGGGACGTGACTGTGTACATGGAGCCCATGTCTGACACTGAGGCCGTTTCTGCGTTGTCCAGTGGCTCCCCCAGGCTCCCAAGGCTGCCCAGGCTGCTGGTGCTGCATAGGGAAACGTCCAGGCTCTCCTGGCTGGACACTACGTGGGGCTCCAATAAGCCCGCAGGGATGGGCAGCTCTAGGCCCGAGGGCAGCGGTTCCGTGGAGACGTCGCTGACCGTCTGCAAGATGCCCTGGGAGCTGCAGATGGAGGCTTGACTGGTGGACGCAGACGCGCTGATGCTCATGGCGGGGGTCGGGCTGCGGGACGTGCTGACCTCCAAGCTGTCTGTGCTGGGGAAGCCAAGGGTCTTCTCTGGCTCAGTTTTCCCATCACCGCCCTCGGCCTTGTCTTTTGGCTTCTTGGGGTCTTCGTCCTGCAGGGGGATGTAGATCTCGTCTTTGAAGACCCCGCCGTGGGCGTTGCAGGCCTTGCGGATGGCGCCTCTGACGATGCCCTCGTCCAGGTGGGTGGGGATCCCAGAGATCACCAGCAAGCGGCTATGGGCGGTGGGACCCACCAGGGCCTGGCAGGCATCGGCGATGGCGTCGCTCGTCACACCCAGCCCCTGCGGGTCCTTCCTGGTGAGGTGCCGGAGGATGATGAGCAAGGTCAGGGCGCGGTGGAACCACAGCATGTCTTCGGGCTTGCCACCCCCGATGCTCAGCACGGTGGGGTCCGAGTCCACTGAGCGCGAGGACTGGCGCTTCCCGGAGGAGGAGGCCTTTTCCCGCTTCATCTTGACTTTCTTCCTCTTGGACAGGAGGCTGGGGCTCTGTGGCGTCTGTCCTGGGGAGGACGACGAGGAGGACGACGAGTCGCTGAGGTTTGGGGCAGTCGCCGACGTCACCCCGCTGGCAGTGACACTCATGTTGGTAGGCAGGGTCACCTCGGCCACCGCCAGGCACCCTTCCATGAGCGCATGGAAATACGTAGAGAACCTGCCCTGGTCGGTGGCCGCCACGGTCCCCGAGCCACCGCACGTGCTGCCCGAGACCCAGCTCTGCGTCTCCTCGTCGTACAGCTTGTGGAGCTCCGATTGCAGGGCCATCAGCATGGCCAGGCAGGGGTTCAGCTGGAGGGCGATGGACGAGGACAGGCCGGCAGGATGCTTCCTCTGCTCCAGGCTGTGCACTGTGCGCAGGAGCTCTGCCAGGAGGTGGAAAACCAGCTCTTTCACGCAGGCCGCCATGTCTGTGGTCCACAGGAAGTTTCCTGAGGTGAATGAAAGCAAAAAAAAAAAAAAAAATCACCTATACAGAGCTTACTATGTGCCAGGCACTGTTCTAAGGCACTTTAATGGAGGCAGCCCTCACAGCGACCGCGTGAAACAAACATTACATCCTTCATCCCCATCTCACAGATGAAGAAACGTTGGCTCAAAGAGCTGAAGGACTCACACGGCTGCCACATGGTCACACAATCTCACAGGGCAGAACCGGGCAGGCTGGCCCCAGAGCCGGTGGCCTACACCCCTGTGGCAGGTGACCGCATGGAGCCAGCTTCTACAGCTCTGACCCTGAAATCATTGTTTTCTTTCTCATAAACTTATTAAGCAGGTTGGTGACAAATCATTAGCATAATGTTTCCTGAACCATGGGATGCTCACTACTGGGGGCATACAATCCAATTTTACCAGATAGCTCAGAAATACACACGGAAAAATGATTCCTTTTAAACTCCTCTTTCAGTCCTGATTTTGTCAACAAGAAAGCCTCACTCTGGGGCTAGAATATTCTTAATAGAGAATAGCCCAGAGACCCAGAGCCTTCGACAGGGAACAGTAGTTAGCCAGAATTTCTTAACAGTAACTGCTTAACTTTTTAATTTTATAAGTATCTTCTAGTTATGGCAAGGGATACGAATTTTCTGTTTAAAGTAGCAAGATAAAGTTCCTTTTAAAATTCAGTATAAGTTTAAAAAAAGGAGAAGGGAGTTCATTGCCATAAAAACAAGTCAATAAATGGTGATAGGCATGACTTGTAGACGTGGCAGAAATCACATAAAGGTGGCATGAGAATGACTGAAGTCTAGGAAACACTGTCTAGAACAACCGTGGGCCACACATCTGTGCCAAGGTCCCCTTCGTGCCAGATGCGTGTCTTCTATCCCCAGTCACATTGTGGACAGGGAGTCCCAACGGCCAGGTCTGGCTGACTTACCGAGACTCCCAATTAGGCCCAGCACCCACGAAGGAGGGGACTAGGCTGACTGGTCTCGGGGTGATGCTGTTTTGATAATTCTAATTGGTAATGAACTCATGGCTGTCACGGGACATGGTGCTCATGGAGCCACTGACAGGGAATACAGGCCAATGGGGTCTAAGGCCAGGGCCTCATGTGCTCCTATTTCCTTCTCTGTTGTCCTTCCTCTGCCATTGGACATTTTTGGAAGACGATGGCCTTGGAGAGAAATCTCCACCAAAATTGCAAATGGTGGCCCGAGAGCTGAGACCGGCCACATACATCTCGTTCCCACAGCCAGTGGTTCCCTGCTCACCTCTTCCAACCCCCTGCCCAATGTGTTTTAAAGAATGTGAATTAGTTGTCAACATTTAGAAACTGGGAAATTCACATCAATATCTAGATTTCTGGCTTTTCTTGAAATAAAAAGTGACAGTATCTGGCAGGACTAGGGCCACATTCTTACACCGCAAATGAGTAGTAGGGCTCAGTGGCTGCCCCACAGGACACGTGCCCTCCAGTTCCCTGGAGGTCCTGGGTCCACTTCTCTCTCGAATTCCTCTCACTTACATCATCTCCCTGACCCCTGAGGGCACCTGAGTCTGCCAACATGTTTTTCCCGCCAACATCAACATTTTGTATTTTTGAAAAAATACAAAAAATATAAAAAAGTTGAACACCTTATACAGTCAATATTTGGATGCTCACCACCTAGATTCTACCATTAACATTATTACATGTGTAACAAAGCTGTGTTTGTTTTATTACACATCTATCTATCCCTCTATTCATCCATAGACTCATCTTAGTTTTTGATTATTTCAAAATAAGTTGCAGATATCAGTATTTTTATCCCTAACCACTTAAGCAGACATATCATTAATTAAAACTCAATATTTAGAAAAATTTTGAGGTAAATTTACATGCTAAGTTCACAACTCTTTAAGTTTACCATTCCATGAGTTTTGCTACAATGCCATCTCTCTGTAACCTTTCAGGTGCTGTGAGGTCATAATGTTTGAAGGTGAAGGGTGGTATGAAAGTGAACAATGTTACAGAATCAAAGTTACAATAATGGCATATGTTAGTGCTTTAAAGTAAAGCATGATAAAATTAATCTTATTTTCCCAGTTAGATGCCACCCCTCAAAATAATGAAAGTACCCTGCAAATCATGGATTTGGAAGTCTAGGCTACACTTCCCACTCAATTCCCCAAGCCCAACTGACAACAAGCTGACAAGAGCTGTCACCACCCAGGCCACTATGGCCACCCCAGGCGCACCGGCCAGCTCCTTCCCCAGGCACCCGGCCAGCTCCACCAGCCTGAACCTGAGGGAAGGGAGGCCTCACCGAGCAGTTCCACCACTTGCAGGAGGACCGACGTCGGGATGGTGTCAGGCTCATCTTCAGATCTCCCTTCGCCATCCTCCGACTTCCAGGACAGCAGCTGCTCTGCGAAGGCCATCGCCAGTGGGAACTCAAGGGGCAGAGAGTGTAACACCAGCACGGCTCCGGGAGGGGGAGACACCCCTAAAAGAAGCGCCCAGAAGGAAAGCTCATGACTGGTAGCACCCGATCAAAACAAGCTTGCGATAAAGACCTGCCAGGTGTGCGCAGAGAAACAGGGCCGGAAAGCCTGTCCACTCATGCACTGGGGGCAAGAGGAAATGTCACTCCCCACACTCCAGACGGAGTCAGCCGCAGGCGCAGGAGGAGCGGAGGACATCCTCCAAGGAGTCCACCTGTTGGTGTGAGAATGGGACAAAGGGCAGCAGTGGGGACAGGGAAGGATAAACATCTCCCTGTCAGTCAGATACCAACCAGCCTGATGACCTGGCATGGAAATAGGAAGTCAGACTTTAAAAGATGCTTCACTGGGATGGTCCCAGCCTGGTAAAGAAATAACCAGCCCTTTGGTGCAGCTGCAATCCCATGGGAGCATCAGCTTACTTTAGATTTACAGAGTGGACCAGCAAGGGGGCCCCCAGACTTCAGGAACTACCAGAATTCTCTTTTACTGCCTTCGGTCATTGTCATGGCCTGAATCTGACCGAAGCTGCCTACGATGAGAGAAGAAAGATCCTGAGGTCTGATCCCTGTCACACCCTGCACCGCACCCCAACCCCCTCTGCAAGCACTGGTCAGACATAAGCTGGGGTACCAGGGGTCTCTGGCCGGCTCAGGAGGAATCATGTTGACTGGCCTGTACTTTGGGGTGAATGTTTATTTGGGGAATGACAGGTAAAACAGAGATCTTCTGTGTTTAATATAAATTTTAAAAAACAGTGTAGGCAAAATACAATGAAAACAATAGACCCTAATAAAAAGAGATCATAAACTTGTTTAGCATTGACCAAATACCTTAAGAAATGTCCTTTCATTTTATTCCCTAAGGATGCAATGTCTCCAGGACTGGAGCTGTGCAGAAGCCAAGGCCCAATTTTGGCTGAAAGTTCAAATACATCTTTAAAATTGTCTCTAACAAACATGTGTCCATCTTCTCCTGTCCAACATGCCAAGGACGTGCAGTGCAAGTCTGAGACTAGGTTTCCCTTCCTCTGTGTGTTGACTCAGAAACAGAGTCAGCCGGCCCCAGTATACAAAGCAGACAGTCAGCAAGAGCTTCAGGATTTGCAGAGATGGAGACCTCACCTAAATCTAAATGGGCGGAGGCTTAACAAAGGATGCCAAGGAGACAAGACCACCTGGGCTTCCCAGCCCGGCCACCACCAGGCTTTGTTTAACATTGACACGGGGAGCAAATGATCACTGAGGCCCGTGCCCCAGGGAGCCACATTATACCTGAGAGAATTCAGTTTTAATGAGAACTTGAAGGGCGGCCAGGATTATTACAGCTAAATGATGGGACTGCTCTATTTAGATCATTCTGAACAGCACACGCTTGTGAAAGAAAAGGAAATCCCCACTGTAGTCTGGGCAGCATCTGCCAGGTCTTCCCCTGGCAGGAAAGGGAGAACTTTTAATCCACCGCCTCTGAAATACACTGCCCCAAGCAGTCCTTTTCTTTACCCATAGGAAACGGGAACACAGCACGGCAGAAAATCCTTTCAATTTTCACAAAGAAGGAAAGCAGAGAATGACTTCAAAGCTGTTCTTATTACCGGGAGCTAATTCAGAGACTTACCCAGTTTGATGTGGACTTTGTCTGTGGAGAGGATCACAGAAGGGTACTGGTTGGTGGTGGGAGGCGGCGTGAGCCCCGTGTTGGCCGGAGATGCATCCCGCGGGTAACAGATGGCCTCGATGAGGTTTAGCTGGCCATTTCGCTTCACTTTGTGGCCCAGCCCGTACACAAGCACCCGCGCCCACGGCGCCTTGTACAGAGAGGAGCTGAGGAGGAGGAATGCGTGTGAGCAGAGTCCAACCATGTCAACAAACACATTATTGTGAGGGGGTGGTGAGAACTGGGCACACGTAAGTCACCTCCATCACATTTAGAAGGTCATTCTTTATATAGACTAATTTCCAAAACATGGAAATTAGGGAAGAACTGTAAATCATGTTCAAGTACACTATGCATTAAAGAATAAAAGCAATGAGTTTTTTTCTTCTGTAAATTGCACCAGAATCTGTCTTACTTTTCTCTCCCCATCACCATCTTCTACAGTACCGGCAACTTACTCTTTGCGGAATCCAGACTGACTTTCTTTGCAAGATACTACGACAAAAGCCGCCCCGGGGAAATTGACGTCCATGTTGACCTTGGACTCGGAAATTGGAAACTCTTCGGAGGGGAACTGCTCTGGTGCCGTCTGCAGAGACATTTAACAGGGAAAGCCACGGGTTAAACACAAGAGAGCATTTCCTTTTCCCAGCTCCCAGGCAAAGGAGAGCCAATGCATACACTGTAACAGGATCAGGAGGACAAAAAAGCCCTCTGGGAGGAAGGACACCAGGGATGGGACAGGGGAGGGGAACTGCGAAGAAAAGCAGACTAGTGGGGCTTGGGGAAGAAAGTGTCATTTTCAGCCAGCCAATAAAATTTCCAATTGAAACCTGTAACCCCAATTTAGGGACATCAGAACTTTGAACTTTTACCTGCAGGAAAGAGCAGATCTGTTTCGTCAGCTCCAACAGGCTCTCCTCACCCTGGTGCAGAGTCCGAGTGATGGCCACGTTGAGCCACTCTCTCACTGTCTGGGAGCTGCCCTGGTAGAAGAGGTCCGTGGCCGAGCAGTTCTGGGAGTGGATGCAGTGCTGCAGGGACTGTGCCAGGAGGATGGAGCTGGAGCTGATGGTGCCGTCTGGGGACAGGAAAGAAAACACAAGTCAACAAGAACAGCAGCAGCCACGGGCTGTGAGATCCTGAGTAACGAGCCAGGAGCATCCTGTCCAGAAAACCAGGATGGGTTCGCTTGGACATACGTCTTGGATAATAGACGTTACCAGTCAGATACTGCAGGGGGTGGGGGATTCAGGAGTTCGGCGGCCTTTAACTTTTTGCTTTCTTTTAAGCTACAAAACTGTTGCCTAAAATAAAAACCTGAGTTGAAGCCCAGGTCTACTAAGCAGGTAGAAGTGGAGCTGCTTGGATTCAGGGGTTCCCAGAGCCTGACCTATCGGCTGCCCTGGCCAACCTGGAGTTTCACCAAGGAACCACTGGAGTAGCTCAGAGTGGAGTTTATAAAGCAAGTGTTAGTCACTGTGGCAAAGCTTCTTCCACAAGCACGTTAAAGCTTTTCAGGCCTGTTTTGGAGCCTCTAATTTCTTGGGGTGGGCCACTGGACCCCATGTGCTTAAGTGGCCTGTGGAGATGTAGTTCACACAGGCACTGGCTGGGACCCCATGGCTGTGAGAGATGTCCTTTATGCTTAGAATGCCACCTGCCCTCTCACTCCTGCTCCCATCTTAGTAGCTAGGAGGTCAAGGGAAGCAGGCTGGAGGCCAAGGTGCCAGAGGAAGACAGAAGGGGCCCTTCAGTCTTCAACTGGGTTGAGGGCAGAGTCATCACTTAGTGTTCACCAAGCGAGCGAACACACAGCATCAGCCCACACTCCAAGGGCCCCACGTTGAGCAGATGCACACAGGCTGGCCCATTAAAACAGCTCCGCTTGAGGTCACGATGAATCAATTAGGTCTCTTTGGTGGCGTTTGATGGCAGGAACGTTTTCCTGTCTTTACACGTCAAACAGAATGTCTGTGACAACAGTACAGTGACTAGATTTCATAAATAAGACTTCATTTTCCTTGATCCACGATTAGTTTGCTTAATGAATGCTTAATAGGTTAATGACTAAATATGTCATCTAATACACTTAGATTTTTCAAAGAGTGAGAAAGCACTGCAAAGACAGCTGCAATCTTTCGTGCAGTTTATCTACACTAAGTCTAAAGGTCCTGTGCTGGGACTCCTCCCCCTGCTCATGTGGAGAACAAGGACACTAAGCACAGCTCCTGCTTGGCGCCCAGCTCACCCTCAGGGCTATTCCATCCTGGGCCTAATTTCTGCAGTGAGAGCGGCAAAGCCGAGGTTTACCTGGGAGGGGAGGAGCGAGGAGCTGATTGGACAGCAGCTGCAGGTGCTCCAGGGTAATGTCCCGGATGGCAGGGATGTGGAAGAGGCGGGTAAACAGGTGAGGCAGCTTGGGGGCGAAGATGTTGAGCAGGGCCATGCGGCAGTACAGCCTGGCCAGTGCGGCCTCGCAGCGCAGCAGCTCCCTGCAAGGGAAGGGCAGGGGACAGGCACTGAGCTCTGACGCTCCAGCCTCCACACTGGGCTGGGCCACGGGCCGCTGAAGGGGAAGGACCACATCTCAGGCTTCTCTGGCCTCATGCTCTGTGCTCCAAGTTAGACACTTGTGTTTTAAACAAAAAGCCACATTTAGTTATGTTTGATTTTTCCCAACTCAGAAACCACCGTGGAAAAAGAAATGAAAATATATGTTCACATAAAGACTCACATATACGTGTGTTCACAGTAGCATACATATAGTAGCCAAAAAGTGGAAACAGCCCAAATGTCCAACAACTGAGGCACGGTAAATCCATACAATGGAATGTTATTCACAAATAAAAAGGGATGAAGCAGTGACACCTGCTACGACATGGATGAACCTGGACAGCCCTGTGCTAAGTGAAAGAAGCCAGACACAAAAGCTCACATATTATGAATCCATTTATATAGAGTGTCCAGAATTAAGCAAATCCATAGAAACAGAAATTAGATTGGCAGGGTTGAGCTAGGGGACAGGAGAAGGGGAACTGACTACTAATGGGTGTGGGGTTTCTTCTTGGGGTGATGAAAATGCTCTAAAACTGAGAGTGATGATGGTTACAGAATTTTGTGAATATACTAAAAATTGTTGGCCTGTATATTTTAAATGGGTAAATTACACGGTACGCGAATTGTATCTCTGTAAAGTTATTATAAAAATTTCAGTGTGGGCATTTTTTTTTTTATGTGATGAATTTATGAAGTGATTGGCATTCACCTTGAATAATAGCTCATTAGTGACTAAGCAGGTCTCATTTAGAAATGCATCTCTTGGTAAAGAATCTAATCTAGCTAATACTAAGCATAGGGGAGGCTCCCTGTATTTTATTAGCTTATCACCATAGTTGAAAATTCTGCTGGTAGTAAGCACTTAATCAAGAAGGCAAGTTAGAAGTAGCCCTTTTGGAATGTAAATTGGTGCAGCCACTGTGGAAAACAGCAGTGGAGGTTCCTCAGAAAACTAAAAATTGAGTTACCATATGATCTAGCAATTCCACTCCTGGGCATATATCCAGACAAAACTATAATTCAAAAAGATACATGCACCCCTCTGTTCAAAGCAGCACTATTCACAATAGCCAAGACATGGAAACAACCTAAATGGCCACTGACAGATGAACAGATAAAGAAGATGTGGTACATATATACAATGGAATATTACTCAGCAGTAAGAAAGAATGAAATAATGCCATTTGCAGCAACATGAATGCAACTAGAGATTATCATACTAAGTGAAGTCAGAAAGAGAAAGACAAATACCATATGATATCACTTATACGTGGAATCTAAAATATGACACAAATGAATCTATCTATGAAACAGAAACAGAATCATGGACATAGAGAATAGACTGATGGTTGCCAAGGGGGAGGGGGTTGGGGGAGGGATGGATTGGGAGTTTGGGATTAGCAGATGCAAACTGGTATATATAGGATGGATAAACAACAAGGCTCTACTGTATAGCACAGGAAACTATATTCAATATCCTGTGATAAACCATAATGGAAGAGAGAATATGAAAAAGAACGTTTTATATATATATATATATATATATATATATATATATATATGTATATATATATAAATAACTGAGTCACTTTGACGTACAGCAGTAGTTAACATTGTAATTCAACTCTACTTCAATAAAAAATAAGTTAAAAAAAAAAAAAGAAGTAGCCCTTTTGTGTCTATAAAGTCTAGGTCTAAACCCACTCGGAGCCAACAGGGGTCACTTGATATTACCTACTGACCCAAATTAAAGGTAATGCTCGTCCATCATATAAAGTGAAGACAAAAAAGAAACCAGCTAAGATGGTGCATGTTAGGTGGTTTCTTTCTCGGCTCCACCAGTTTGTAATATTCTTGCGCCAGAATTTAAAACAAACCAACTCCACCTGCTTCTTCCCTCCTCAGAAGTCTGTCTGTTGACAGTACTAGCACAGCTCACGAGGACCAGGGCAGCAAAACAGATGAGGTCTGACTATGAAAGCTGAAAGCCCTACAGACTCCCCCCAGCTCTCTCCTCAGACTGCAAAGCCTCAAGTTGCCAGGATGAAGCTGGAGTGAGATTATTTTTGGTCGACTCTGCAGACTGTTAACGTCCCTTGAAGTCTCTGCTGAGGAGCCCCCCCGACTCTTCATCCTCTAAAGTCCTCTCTCAAACCCACGTGAGCACTTTAGGCAGAGTACACCTCTGATGAAAACCCACACTACGACCAGAAATTCCATCATTGTATTGATCAAACAAATCTATGGCGTATTTCATATTTCTCCCAATACCGAGATCACCACATTAATACTGACCGTAAATGTCCTACATCTGCAGCCTGATTGTAACCTTGCGAAGCACTTTCTTGCCTTTTCTCTAAGTTGCTAGTCAACAGTCAATAGGTTTCATCTATCACAGAAATTTGCCAAAAATATGACTGAAAGTCTTATTAAAGAAGTTTTTAAAAACTTTAAGAGTACCATATTGATATTCAAGCATATATGTTTGGGGATCCTTTTCAACAAATATGTGGAGTCTACAGTGTGAGCCAGGGCCCAGATTAAGCACTGGGAGCTCTAGCAAAGAATCAGACAAGGTATCTGCTTTTAGGAAGCTTATGTTCTAGAGGGAGGAGACACACAATAAACAAATTAAAAAAAAAAAAAAGCAAAAATATCAGGTTCTGGAAGGGAAGTATTGATAAAATACAGTGTTATGACAATGTGCTCCTGTGGGCTTACTTTACATGGTGAGGCAAGGCTTTTTTGGAAAGGTGACATATTCATTGCGATCTGAATGACAAGAATGAGACAGCCGATCCACCAGAGGGCAGACAGCAGAAGCAAGAAGAACTACAATCCTGCAGCCTGTGGAACAAAAACCACATTCACAGAAAGATAGACAAAATGAAAAGGCAGAGGGCTATGTACCAGATGAAGGAAGAAGATAAAACCCCAGAAAAACAACTAAATGAAGTGGAGACAGGCAACCTTCAGAATAACGATAGTGAAGATGATCCAGGACCTTGGAAAAAGAAAGGAGGCAAAGATCGAGAAGATGCAAGAAATGTTTAACAAAGTCCTAGAAGAATGAAAGAACAAACAGAGATGAACAATACAATAACTGAAATGAAAACTACACTAGAAGGAATCAACAACAGAATAACTGAGGCAGAAGAACGGATAAGTGACCTGGAACACAGAATGGTGGAATTCACTGCTGCAGAACAGAATAAAGAAAAAAGAATGAAAAGAAATGAAGACAGCCTAAGAGACCTCTGGGACAACATTAAACACAACAACATTCGCATTATAGGGGTCCCAGAAGGAGAAGAGAGAGAGAAAGGACCCAAGAAAATATTTGAAGAGATTATAGTCGAAAACTTCCCTAACATGGGAAAGGAAATAGCCACCCAAGTCCAGGAAGCGCAGAGAATCCCATACAGGATAAACCCAAGGAGAAACATGCTGAGACACATAGTAATCAAACTGGCAAAAATTAAAGACAAAGAAAAATTATTGAAAGCAGCAAGGGAAAAGCAATAAATAACATACAAGGGAACTCACATAAGGTTAACAGAGTTTCTCAGCAGAAACTCTACAAGCCAGAAGGGAGTGGCATGATATACTTACAGTGATGAAAGGGAAGAACCTACAACCAAGATTACTCTACCTGGCAAGGATATCATTCAGATTCGATGGAGAAATCAAAAGCTTTACAGAGCAAAAGCTAAGAGAATTCAGCACCACCAAACCAGCTCTACAACAAATGCTAAAGGAACTTCTCTAAGTGGGAAACACAAGAGAAGAAAAGGACCTACAAAAACAAACCCAAAACAATTAAGAAAATGGTAATAGGAACATACACATCGATATTACCTTAAATGTGAATGGATTAAATGCTCCAACCAAAAGACAGGCTTGCTGAATGGATACAAAAACAAGACCCATATATATGCTGTCTACAAGAGACCCACTTCAGACCTAGGGACACATTCAGACTGAAAGTGAGGGGATGGAAAAAGATATTCCATGCAAATGGAAACCAAAAGAAAGCTGGAGTAGCAATACTCATATCAGATAAAATAGACTTTAAAATAAAGAATGTTACAAGAGACAAAGAAGGACACTACATAATGATCAAGGGATCAATCCAAGAAGAAGATATAACAATTATTAATATATATGCACCCAACACAAGAGCATCTCAATACATAAGGCAACTGCTAACAGCTATAAAAGAGGAAATCGACAGTAACACAGTAATAGTGGGGGACTTTAACACCTCATTTACACAAACGGACAGATCATCCAAATAGAAAATTAATAAGGAAACACAAGCTTTAAATGACACAATAGACCAGATAGATCTAATTGATATTTATAGGACATTCCATACAAAAACAGCAGATTACACATTCTTCTCAAGTGCTCACGGAACATTCTCCAGGATAGATCACATCTTGGGTCACAAATCAAGCCTCAGTGAATTTAAGAAAATTAAAATCATACCAAGCCTCTTTTCTGACCACAACGCTATGAGATTAGAAATCAATTACAGGGAAAAAAACATAAAAAACACAAACACATGGAGGCTAAAAAATACGTTACTAAATAACAAGAGATCACTGAAGAAATCAAAGAGGAGGGGCTTCCCTGGTGGCGCAGTGGTTGAGAGTCCGCCTGCTGATGCAGGGGACACGGGTTTGTGCCCCAGTCCGGGAAGATCCCACATGCCGCGGAGCAGCTGGGCCCGTGAGTCATGGCTGCTGAGCCTGCGTGTCCGGAGCCTGTGCTCCGCAACGGGAGAGGCCACAACAGTGAGAGGCCCATGTACCGCAAAAAAAAAAAAAAAAAAAAAAAAAAAAAATCAAAGAGGAAATCAAAAAATACCTAGAGACAAATGACAATGAAAACACGACGATCCAAAAACTATGGGATGCAGCAAAAGCAGCTCTAAGAGGGAAGTTTATAGCTATACAAGCCTACCTCAAGAAACAAGAAAAATCTCAAATAAACAATCTAACCTTACAAAGGAACTAGAGAAAGAAGAACAAACAAAACCCAAAGTTAGCAGAAGGAAAGAAATCAAAAGATCAGAGCAGAAATAAGTGAAATAGAAACAAAGAAAACAATAGCAAAGATCAATAAAACTAAAAGCTGGTTCTTTGAGAACATAAACAAAATTGATAAACCATTAGCCAGACTCATCAAGTAAAAAGAGGGAGAGGACTGAAATCAATAAAATTAGAAATGAAAAAGGAGAAGTTACAACAGACACTGGAGAAATACAAAGCATCCTAAGAGACTACTACAAGCAACTCTATGGCAATAAAATGGACAATCTGGAAGACATGGACAAATTCTTAGAAAGGTATAACCTTCCAAGACTGAACCAGGAAAAAATAGAAAATATAAACAGACCAATCACAAATAATGAAATTGAAACTGTGATTAAAAATCTTCCAACAAACAGAAGTCCAGGACCAGATGGCTTCACAGGTGAATTCTATCAAACATTTAGAGAAGAGATAACACCCATCCTTCTCAAACTCTTCCAAAAAATTGCAGAGGAAGGAACACTCCCAAACTCATTCTATGAGGCCACCATCACCCTGATACCAAAACCAGACAAAGATAATACAAAAAATGAAAATTACAGACCAATATCACTGATGAATATAGATGCAAAAATCCTCAACAAAATACTAGCAAACAGAATGCAACAACACATTAAAAGGATCATGCACCATGATCAAGTGGGATTTATCCCAGGGAAACAAGGATTCTTCAATATATGCAAATTAATCAATGTGATACACCATATTAACAAATTGAAGGAGAAAAACCATATGATCATCTCAATAGATGCAGAAAAAGCTTTTGACAAAATTCAACACCCATTTATGACAAAAACTCTCCAGAAAGTGGGCATAGAGGGAACCTACCTCAACATAATAAAGTCCATATATGACAAACCCACAGCAAACATCATTCTCAATGGTGAAAAACTGAAACCATTTCCTCTAAGATCAGGAACGAGACAAGGATGTCCACTCTCGCCACTATTATTCAACATAGTTTTGGAAGTCCTAGCCACAGCAATCAGAGAAGAAAAAGAAATAAAAGGAATCCAAATTGGAAAAGAAGAAGTAAAACTGTCACTGTTTGCAGATGACATGATACTATACATAGAGAATCCTAAAGATGCCACCAGAAAACTACTAGAGCTAATCAATGAATCTGATAAAGTTGCAGGATATAAAATTAATGCACAGAAATCTCATGCATTCCTATACACTAATGATGAAAAATCTGAAAGAGAAATTAAGGAAACACTCACATTTACCACTGCAACAAAAAGAATAAAATACCTAGGAATAAACCTACCTAGGGAGACAAAAGACCTGTATGCAGAAAACTATAAGACACTGTTGAACGAAATTAAAGATGATACCAATGGATGGAGAGATATACCATGTTCTTGGATTGGAAGAATCAACACTGTGAAAATGACTATACTACCCAAAGCAATCTACAGATTCAATGCAATCCCTATCAAATTACCAATGGCATTTTTCACAGAACTAGAACACAAAATCTTAAAGTTTGTATGGAGACACAAAAGACCCTGAATAGCCAAAGCTATTGGCAAAGACACCTACAGTCTTGAGGGAAAAAAAAAGGAGCTGGAGGAATCAGACGCCCTGACTTCAGACTATACTACAAAGCTACAGTAATCAAGACAATATGGTACTGACACAAAAACAGAAATATGGATCACTGGAACAGGATAGAAAGCCCAGAGATAAACCCACACACCTATGGTCAACTAATCTATGACAAGGGAGGCAAGGATATACAATGGAGAAAAGACAGTCTCTTCCATAAGTGGTGCTGGGAAAACTGGACAGCTACATGTAAAAGAATGAAATTAGAACACTCCCTAACACCATACACAAAAATAAACTCAAAATGGATTAGACACTTAAATGTAAGACCGGACACATAAAACTCTTAGAGGAAAACACAGGAAAAACACTCGTTGACATAAATCACAGCAAGATCTTTTTTGGCCCACTTCCTAGAGTAATGGAAATAAAAACAAAAATAAACAAATGGGATCTAATGAAACTTAAAAGCTTTTGCAAAGCAAAGGAAACCACAAACAAGATGAAAAGACAACCCTCAGAATGGGACAAAATATTTGCAAATGAAGCAACTGACAAAGGATTAATCTCCAAAATATATAAACAGCTCATGCAGCTCAATATTAAAAAAACAAACAACCCAATCAAAAAATGGGCAGAAGACCTAAATAGACATTTCTCCAAAGAGGACATACAGATGGCCATGAAGCACATGAAAAGCTGCTCAACATCACTAATTATTAGAGAAATGCAAATCAAAACTACAATGAGGTATCACCTCACACCAGTTAGAATGGGCATCATCAGAAAATCTACAAACAACAAATGCTGGAGAGGGTGTGGAGAAAAGGGAACCCTCTTGCACTGTTGGTGGGAATGTAAATTGATACGGCCACTATGGAGAACAGTATGGAGGTTCCTTAAAAAACTAAAAATAGAATTACCATATGACCTAGCAATCCCACTACTGGGCATATACCCAGAGAAAACCATCATTCAAAAAGACCCATGCACCCCAATGTTCACTGCCGCACTATTTACAATAGCCAGGTCATGGAAGCAACCTAAATACCCACCGACAGATGAATGGATAAAGCAGTTGTGGTACATATATACAATGGAATATTATTCAGCCATAAAAAGGAACGAAATTGGGTCATTTGTAGAGACGTGGATGAATCTAGAGACTGTCAAAAAGAGTGCAGTAAGTCAGAAAGAGAAAAACAAATATTGCATATTAACGCATATATGTGGAACCTAGAAAAATGGTACAGATGAACCAGTTTGCAGGGCAGAAATTGAGACAAAGATGTAGAGAACAAACGTATGGACACCAAGCGGGGAAAGCAGTTGGGGGGTGGTGGTGGTGGCGTGATGAATTGGGCGATTGGGATTGAGATGCATACACTGACGTGTATAAAATGGATGACTAATAAGAACCTACTATATAAAAAATAAATAAAATATAATTTAAAATAAAAAAGAATGAGACAGCCATGCAAAGTTCTGGGCAAAGCATTGCAGGCAGAGGGAACAGCATATACAGAGACACTGAGGAGGAAACAAGCTTGGTGTGTGAGAGAAACTGCGGAAGGAGAGTACACTGGGAGAAGCAGATAGACTCTGAGGCTCGGGGAGGGTTTGGCGAGCCAGGTTAAGGGTTTGAATTCTACTCCATGGGAAGTGGAACGCCATGGGAATGTTTGAATTAGAGGAGAGAGATGAATGATCTGATCTGTGTTTCTAAAAGATCACTCGGCTGCTGTGGAGAGAAGGGAGAGCTGAAGCCTAGACCAGTGTGGTGGAGGCGGAGATGGAGAGAAGCAGCCTGGGATGTACTTTGGAGGAAGAGTCAATGGGACCTGCCGATTGGTTACGTGAGGCAGTGAGGACAAAGGGTGACTTGGGCACCCCTCACAGACGTGCAAAGACCGGTGGAGAAGAAGGCCTGAATTCCACCTCACATGCGACATTTTAGGCACCTATTAGATTAGCCTTGTCCATGTAAGAGCTGACTTCGGTTAACTTGTTTTCAGCTCAGTTCTAAAAACCTGACAAAAGTAGTATTAGCCATATGTGTGTGTGTGTGTGTGTGTGTGTGTGTGTGTGTGTGTGTGTGTGTGTGTATGTGTGTATGTGTGTATATTTTTTGGCCACACTGTGCGGCTTACGGGATCTCAATTCCCTGACCAGGGACTGAACCTGGGCCATGGCAGTGAAAGCCGGGAATCCTAACCACTAGGCCACCAGGGAACTCCCGAATATCAGCAATATTACCAGGCATGTTGCTTATGGTCAAAACCACCCCCAACTGGCAAGCTGCACTGGGAGGACTGAAAAAAGAGTGCTCTTGGTGGGAAGCTACAGTTTCGGGCTTTCCAGAAAATGGTGACTCTTACTAACTGGGCCTGCCTCTTGCAGAAATCCCTAGAAGCTATGCCTGTGGAGTTGTTACAAAAGATACCGGCTTCTATTTGGGACGTGGGGCTCTCAGCCATCACGTGAACACAGCGACGTTAAGTCTATCCCTCACACCTGGGTTGTCACTGGGTGGGTGGGCGGGGTCAAAGAATAGCCTTTGAACTTCTGTGTGGATGACTATGACTCCTGCTGAAATGTATGCAGGACACTTCCCTGTGGCACGCCACGCTTCCCATCCTGGATCTTTCTAGGTGAAGCTAGTGCCAAGTATCACCTGTTTGGGTCTTGTGAATTTGATTGTCAAGTTGAACTTAAGACCACCCAAATGGGGCGGTGAAACATCTGAGTGGAGATGGCAAGGAGGCAGTTGGATACGTCCATCTGGTGTTCCAGGAAGAGGTCTAAGCTGTAAATACACTCAAGTTGCTTCAAAATTGACAATATAATGAGAAGTTACAATGCTATTGGATGAACAATATGAAAAATAGTTTATGGGAAGTTTTATCAGAGAGCTCCATTTATCATTATATTTTCTTCTGAATTGTTGCAAGAATTTTTATGACTGAAAGAAGGAATTTGCAGGTGCATGTGAGGGAATTTTGCCAGATCTTTAGGATTTAACCCACAGACGGCAGGCACAGGTCTCCTCAGACCCCCACCAAGTGCTGGGCACAAAGGAGCACTCAAGGAATACCTTGTTAGTTTAACAGAAATGAGCTGGCTGCTCACACAGTGCCTGGACTCCTCTTAGCTGTGTCTTGACTCGGTTTACACTTTAGAACTTTTCCACGTTCTTCAAATCTCCAGACACCCCTCAACACCCCCAACTTACAGCAGAGTATCCATGGCATAGGCCAGGTGATACTGGATGCTGCAACTGTTCTTCCTAACTCTTGCAATTCGCTGTTATCTTTACTAGCTGCCTCTGTCTCTCTCTTAGCTTTGAAAGAAAAGCCTTCTTTGTCAACAATGAATGGCACATGTGATAAAACAGAGTAAGTGGATTTCTGTGACCTGCTAGAAAGAAGTGCTCAATTTTACCTGTGAATTTATTTTTTATTTATTTATTGAAAATTTCTGGCCATGCCACGTGGCCTGTGGGATTTTAGTTCACCAACCAGGGACTGAACCCAGGCCCTCGGCAGCGAGAACTCGGAGTCCTAACCACTGGACTGCCAGGGCATTCCCTTACCTGTGAATTTGAAGGTTGGTATTATCCAGGGTGACCAGCCCATTGGTGGCAGTCCTCCGGTAGCCTGCTGGGGGCCTTTCCAACATATCAATAGGATACCAGTATCGGACCAGCACACCTTCGCTTCGGAGGTACGTTTCTACCTGCACCAATTCATTTACCTACAATAGAAAAAGGAAATGTCTATTTGGTTTTTTATTTTTTTTTTATTTATTTCTTTTTATTTATTTGTTTTTTGAGCACTGACTTTTTTCCCCAAGTTTTAAAATACATATGTATACATATAAGACCAAACTTTTATAGCAGTAAATACTAGTTTCATGTCACTGATTGAGGCTAAAAGTTCAAAGATATCTGGATAGTGTATTTAGTTTTTTCATACCAGCTGGAAAATTTTAATTGGTACAATAAATTAAAGAACTTCAATGTAATCATGAGTTAGAAATTTAAAGAGAAGAGTGGTATATTTCAAGTAACAGTTCAACATGCATTGTTGCCAGGTAAAATTTATGTTCATTGTTTTTATGTTAATAATTTTGTAAAAGCAGGGAATCTGTCTGATCGCTCTATTTTATTGCTAGGAAAATAAAAATGTAAGCTCATGAATACGTATTCTGGATTCAAATAACAATGTAATCTTTATTTAGGGACTACTATTGAAACAAAGGGAATCAAACCACTTGAGACATAACAGAATTATTACTTTAACAAAATGTCTATTTTTCTAATTTTCCTTTCACACGTTTCCATTGCTGAAAAATACTGTCAGTTATGTACTTTCTGATAACCAGAATTAGAGCTTGTCTCAGAAGGCAGTGGGAGATTAACAGTATTACTAATGGAATTTTCTACTTGAAAGTTCACCTTAGTAAATCACTAGCCAACAGCCTCTCTTAAAAATGTAATGATTTAAATTATACTCTGGTAAAATGGAGTCAGTTGAAGATGTAAAATTTTCAATTTCAAAGCATTAGTGATACCTAACATTATCTGTATCCGTAGACAGACAGATACCAAAGCTTATCTATGTGGTGATAGATACTTCTATATCTGAGACTCTTAGGCTTGATCTGTGTATTATTTCATCAGTTTTTCCTGCATGGGAAACAGAAATGCAAGCGTGTGCATGTAACCTAAGGATTATGTAGTCACAGCCTTCAAACAGCCATCAAGGCCTCCGTTTTCAAAAGAAAGCTTCAGCTTGGCCCTTACTCTCTTCTATTATTTCCCCCCTGCCACCCCACCCCACCTTAAACCTTGCTGAGCCCCATGAGAGGGCTCTGCAAAGCTGAGAAGAAAACAACTGATCTAGTTTAATACACTCATTTTACAGACAGGGAAACTGAGGCTGCGAGAACCAGTGAGATGACATGATCAAAATCACAAAACTATTTCTTTGAGTCTGTATAACAATCATGACAATGACAGATGATCCATTCATCAAGGCCAACAGGAGAATTTTCCCTTGGAACTTGGTAGATATAAGGTAGGGACAGCCTGAACATGGTTGATGGAAAAAAACGGCAGCAGCAGCATGGTCTGAAGGCGCTGACAGCACTGAGAGTTAAGAGCTTACGTTCTACAATCAGCGCTGATCTGGGCCCATGAGAAAATCTCAGGCAAGTCATCTGGCATGACAGCACTCAGCCTGGTTTCTTTATCCCTAATTTGAAGAATAATCTATCTGTATAATCACTTTTTAAGATATTTGGAGTCTGGGCATGAAAGTCTCAGTGTATATAAAAGGCTGTTCACTCACTGAATCAACATCTAAGACAACTCCGTGAAGCCCAAAGGTTTTCAGCATCCCTCGGATGGCAAATTTTGGCAGGGCAGTTCCAACAGTACTGCTGGCTACGTTATTGCTGTCTGGAGAGCGGGTTACTACTGTGAGACCTGAGGAGGGTAGAGGGAAAAGTTTTTTCAGCAGCAAGTACCATTATTATTTTGGGACCCTATATTTTAGGGTCTAAAATAACTCTACGGCATTTACCAATACCCTCAGTTTAGCCATAACCCAAAAGGAACACGGCTCAGTCTGGAAGATAATAAAACAAAGTGTTGTAAGAACTCAGGCAATTCAACAATAAAAAGACAAGCCAATTAAAAAATGGGCAGAAAATGTGAATAAACATTTTTCTAAAGAGAAAAGATATGCATGAAAAGATGTTCAACATCATTAATTAGAGAAATGCAAGTCAAAGGCACAATGAGATACCACTTCACATCCATTAGGATGGCTATAATCAAAAAACAGGCAATAGTGAGTGTTGGCCAGGATGTAGAGAAATTGGAACCCTCATATGTGCTGATGGGAATGTAAAATGGGGCAATCACTTTGGAAAACCATCTGGCAGTTCCTCAAAAAGTTAGACATAAAGTTACCATATGACCCAGCAATTTCACTCCCACATATATACCCAGGAGGAATGAAAACATGTCCACACAAAAACCTGTACACAAATGTTCATAGCAGCATGATTCATAATAGCCAAAAGGTAGAAGGAACCCAAGTGTCCATCAATTGACGAATGGATAAACAAAATGGGGTACTATCCATACAATGGAATATTATTTTTGCCATAAAAAGGAAGTAACAACATGAGCTACAACAGGGATGAATCTTGAAAAATTATGCCATGTGAAGGAGGCCAGACACAAAAGGCTGCACGCTGCATGAGTCCATTTTTACGAAACGTCCAGACTAAGCAAATCTATAGAGGCAGAAAGTAGATCAATGGTTGCCAGGGGCTAGTAGGAAGGAGGAATGGGGAGTGGGGAGGGTACAGAATTCCTTTTGGGGGATGAAAATGTTCTGGAATTAGAGGCAATGGTTTGGTGGTTGCACAACTTTGTGAATATACAAAAACGGCTGAAACGTATACTTTAAAAGGGTGAATTTTATGGTATGTGAATTCTCTCTCTCAAAAAAAGAGGAATTAAAAAAGAAAAGTAAATATATATGCCTGCCCCTGCCCATGATGTTTGTGAAGGTCTAATAATGAGTTGTTTTATTTCCTTTTTGTGCTTTTCTGTATTTTCATTTCCTCAAGATATGCAATAGATTTTTAATCAAATGAATAAATACATTGTATAAAATTCCAAAAAGCACAGTACAACCACATATTCATGGTTTATTAGCTGGGCAGCCAGGACTAAGCCCGAGAGGCCTATCTGCAATCCTCCACCCACGCCCCACTTCTCTCTCAAGTGCCCTATCTCACCCTGCTTGTGTGAGTGGTTCTGGGAATGTGGAAGAGGCCCCCAGAGGCCAGACAGCTTCTACTTGTGCCCCACCAGGAAGCCTAGGGCCGCACATGGGAGAGCCTGGAAGAGCTCACATCACCCAGAGTAAGGAGAGTCACCCTAGAAGAGCCAGCAGCTGACTGGCTCAAACTCATGCTTGGGAAAACGCAACTTCTCGTTTCAGAGGAAGTTTAATAGGTGAAGGAAGGGGGCGAAGCAAAACCTTTTCGAACTTTATCAATTGTGAACTTGTTCGCTTCATCCTTAATGTCTTCAATGGTGGGAAGATAAAGGTCTCTTGGGATGCCACCATTCTCCTCGTAGAGGAATTCAACCGTCTGCCGGGCGATATCCACCATGCCTAAAAAATATAACAGAACTGGTAATTCTCCGAAGAGCACACAATCTTCAGTCCAATCATGACACTGACCCATACTTAAAATGAAGAGATAAGGGGAATTTGTGGGAGTATGTAGCCTTTTGGGAATGGTAATTATGCAGTGTCAGTCAAGTTTAAAATACTCAATGCCCTACTTCTAGGCATCTCTCAAATCTCTCCCACAGAAATAAAAGCACAAGTGTGTAAAGGTATAAGAACAGTCCCTGCAGCATTGCTGGGAAATATAAAAGCAACAAAAAAAGGAAATAATGAAAGTATTCATCAATAGAGAATGGTTAAAAACGATGGTACGTTATTATGTAGTCATTTCATTTCAGTTAAGTCAAGAGAACAAACTATAGGACAAATGGAGAGGAAGAAGAAAAGTGAGGGTAGTGTTTTTTTCTTAGTTTATGTATTTTTGTACTGTGTTTGATTATTGTTACAACGAACACATGTTGTTTATTTAACAGAGACAGAGAGCTTCATCAACTTCTTCTATCCAGTACTGGAATTTGCTCTGTCCTTCCTACTTGGAGGGAGAAGACATCATTATATTCAATAGCAACAGCCACAATTAATTAATAAACCAAGTAAATAAATGTCCAAGGCCCTGAAGAAAACAGCACTGTGGGGAGGACAGAGGGGTGACTGCCACTGCTGCCCCACACACACCGCTTGAGAAGCTGTGGGTAAAAAACACCCATTGACAGCATTTGCTTTTAAACAAGGCTTATCTCTATCACACTCATCTACCGCTCCTTTCTTTGCTGGCCTTGCTGTAATGAAAAGGCATAGCAATTTTCTGAGCACAGTTAAGAAGGGGGCTGCCCTTAGAGGAGGATGTGTAGAGAAAGAAGTGTCAGAGAGAATAACAAGAAATGTGGCCTGACAGCAAAATGTGATTCATGCATACGAAGCAACACTACTTCATAATAGATAGGAGGGGCTTCCCTGGTGGCGCAGTGGTTGAGAGTCTGCCTGCCGATGCAGTGGACACGGGTTCGTTCCCCAGTCCGGGAAGATCCCACATGCCGCGGAGAGGCCACAGCAGTGAGAGGCCTGCGTACCGCCAAAAAAAAAAAAAAAAAAAAAAGCCACAACATAATAGATAGGAACAGGGAGTTCCCTGGCTGTCCAAGGGTTACGACTCAGCGCTTTCACTGCTGGGGCCTCCGTTTGATCCCTGGTTAGGGAACTAAGATCCCATAAGCTGCGCAGTTCGGCCAAGTAATAATAACAATAATAGATAGGAACAGAATATTGGTACATAATACAGCATTAGTGAAATATATGTTAAGTAAAAGGAGACAGACACAAAAGACTACATATCATAGGACAATTTATATGAATTATCCAGAAAAAGTACTGGGACTGGGAGTCAGGGCAGGTATTGACATCAGACTGACACTGGAGAAGCTTGCCGGGCTGATGAAAATGCTCAGAAACTGTACTGTGATGATGCATGACTTGTTAATTTACTATAACTCATTGAACTCCACATTTAAAATGAATGAATTTTATAGGATACAAATTGTATCTAAATAAAGTTGTAAAAAATAATCAGCAAAGGTAGAGAGTATGAGGTGCAGTAAAATGAATTTGGCAATACGGTGAAAATTGCCTGAAGTCGGGTGATGGGTAATGCAGATTCATTACATAATTTCTTCTACTTTTGTGTATATTTTAAATAGAAAATATAAACAGACCAATCATGAGCAATGAAATTGAAACTGTGATTAAAAATCTTCCAACAGGGCTTCCCTGGTGGCGCAGTGGTTGAGAGTCTGCCTGCCGATGCAGGGGACACGGGTTCGTGCCCCGGTCCGGGAAGATCCCACATGCTGCAGAGCGGCTAGGCCCGTGAGCCATGGCCACTGAGCCTGCACATCCGGAGCCTGTGCTCCGCAACGGGAGAGGCCACAACAGTGAGAGGTCTGCATACTGCAAAAAAAAAAAAAAAAAATCTTCCAACAAACAAAAGCCCAGGACCAGATGGCTTCACAGGCGAATTCTATCAAACATTTAGAGAAGAGCTAATACCTATCCTTCTCAAACTCTTCCAAAATATAGTAGAGGGAGGAACACTCCCAAACTCATTCTACGGGGCCACCATCACCCTGATACCAAAACCAGACAAAGGTGTCACAAAGAAAGAAAACTCCAGGACAATATCACTGATGAACATAGATGCAAAAATCCTCAACAAAATACTAGCAAACAGAATCCAACAGTACACTAAAAGGATCATACACCATGATCAAGTGGGGTTTATCCCAGGAATGCAAAGATTCTTCAATATATGCAAACCAATCAATGTGATAAACCATATTAACAAACTGAAGAAGAAAAACCATATGATCATCTCAATAGATGCAGAAAAAGCTTTCGACAAAATTCAACACCCATTTATGATAAAAACCCACCAGAAAGTAGGCATAGAGGGAACTTACCTCAACATAATAAAGGCCATATATGACAAACCCACAGCCAACATTGTTCTCAATGGTGAAAAAGTGAAACCATTTCCTCTAAGATCAGGAATAAGACAAGGTTGTCCACTCTCACGACTATTATTCAACATAGTTTTGAAAGTTTTAGCCACAGCAATCAGAGAAGAAAAGGAAATAAAAGGAATCCAAATTGGAAAAGAAGTAAAGGTGTCACTGTTTGCAGATGACATCATACTATACATAGAAAATCCTAAAGATGCCACCAGAAAACTACTAGAACTAATCAATGAATTTAGTAAAGTAGCAGGATACAAAATTAAGGCACAGAAATCTCTTGCATTCCTATACACTAATGATGAAAAATCTGAAAGAGAAATTAAGGAAACATTCACATTTACCATTGCAACAAAAAGAATAAAATACCTAGGAATAAACCTACCTAAGGAGACAGAAGACCTGTATGCAGAAAACTATAAGACACTGATGAAAGAAATTAAAGATGATACAAACAGATGGAGAGATATACCATATTCGTGGACTGGAAGAATCAAGATTGTGAAAATGACTATACTACCCAAAGCAATCTACAGATTCAATGCAATCCCTATCAAACTACCAATGGCATTTTTCACAGAACTAGAACAAAAAATTCCACAATTTGTATGGAAACACAAAAGACTCCGAACAGCAAAAGCAATCTTGAGAAAGAAAAACAGAGCTGGAGGAATCAGACTCCCTGACTTCAGACTATACTACAAAGCTACAGTAATCAAGACAGTATGGTACAGGCACAAAAACAGAAATATAGATCAATGGAACAGGATAGAAAGCCCAGAGATAAACCCACACACATATGGTCACCTTATTTTTGAAAAAGGAGGCAAGAATATACAATGGAGAAAAGACAGCCTCTTCAATAAGTGGTGCTGACAAAATTGGACAGCTACATGTAAAAGACTGAAATTAGAACACTCCCTAACACTGTATACAACGATAAACTCAAAATGGATTAAAAACATTAATGTAAGGCCAGACACCATCAAACTCTTAGAGGAAAACATAGGCAGAACACTCTATGACATAAATCCCAGCAAGATCCTTTTTGACCCACCTCCTAGAGAAATGGAAATAAAAACAAGAATAAACAAATGGGACCTAATGAAACTTCAAACCTTTTGCACAGCAAAGGAAACCATAAACAAGACTAAAAGACAACCCTCAGAATGGGAGAAAATATTTGCAAATGAAGAAACTGACAAAGGATTAATCTCCAAAATTTACAAGCAGCTCATGCAGCTCCATATCAAAAAAATCAAACAACCCAATCCAAAAATGGGCAGAAGACCTAAATAGACATTTCTCCAAAGAAGATATATAGATTGCCAACAAACACATGAAAGGATGCTCAACATCACTAATCATTAGAGAAATGCAAATCAAAACTACAATGAGGTATCACCTTACACCAGTCAGAATGACCATCATCAAAAAATCTATAAACAATAAATGCTGGAGAGGATGTGGAGAAAAGGGAACCCTCTTGTGCTGTTGGTGGGAATGTAAATTGATACAGCCACTATGGAGGACAGTATGGAGGTTCCTTAAAAAAGTAAAAATAGAACTACCATACGACCCAGTAATCCCACTACTGGGCATATACCCTGAGAAAACCATAATTCAAAAAGAGTCATGTACCACAATTGTTCATTGCAGCTCTATTTACAACAGCCAGGACATGGAAGCAACCTAAGTGTCCACTGACAGATGAATGGATAAAGAAAATGTGGCACATATATACAATGGAATATTACTCAGCCATAAAAAGAAACGAAATTGAGTTATTTGTAGTGAGCTGGATGGACCTAGAGTCCATCATAGAGTGAAGTAAGTCAGAAAGAGAAAAACATATACCATATGCTAACACATATATATATGGAATCTAAAAAAAAAAAGGTTCTGAAGAAGCTAGCGGCAGGACAGAAATAAAGACGCAGACGTAGAGAATGGACTTGAGGACACAGGGATGGGGAAAGGTAAGCTGGGACGAAGTGAAAGAGTGGCATGGACATACATATACTACCAAATGTAAAATAGATAGCTAGTGGGAAGCAGCCACATAGCGCAGGGAGATCAGCTTGGTGCTTTGTGACCACCTAGAGGGGTGGGATAGGGAGGGTGGGAGGGAGATGCAAGAGGGAGGAGATATGGGGATATATGTACAGCTGATTCAGTTTGTTATACAGCAGAAACTAACACACCATTGTAAAGCAGTTATACGCCAATAAAGATGTTAAAAAATTTTTTTAATAAAAATATTGAGCAATCAAAAAAAATTTCACATAATAAAAAGTTTTCAAAAGATTGAAAAAAAACGAACTGTGGCCTGATATTAGAAGATTATGGAAAAATAGTCTTTTACAACATTTTCCAGAGGAATTGGGATAGGAGAAAAAAATACTCTGCTGTCTACTAAGCAGGAATCTGGAACTATGGGGAGAATGTGAAATTAAAGTGCGCACAGCACCGAGATGGTTTCATTGCCCTTCTTGGGGTCCTGACAACAGGAGGCTGACCCACCCTCACAGAGGTCGTCCTTTGAGCACTAGAGCCATCTCCCTGTTCTCGTTTCAGCCTTTGCCCTGGTTATATTGAAGGAGACTGTGTTTGAAAGGTAAATATTTTATGTTTAAATTAACATAGTTCAGATGATCTGCCATGGCCACATGGATGGGTCCCGAGAAGACGCCTTGGCAACTGTGTCAGAGGCCAGAGGTATTTCTGGGTGACTCAGGAGGCCAGGAGTCATCGGTCTGGCTCTGGTCTGGCAGCCACCTTTGGATAATCAAATTTCCTGCTGTGCTGTCCATATTTTCCCTCCTGCAAACTGGGAGCAGAGAAGGAGAAGGCACACTTGGCCACAGACATTCAGGATGGCTCTGGGACCAAATGGTAAAAGAAAGAGACATTCTGAGTTAAGCAGAACTTATGTGAAAATAAAGGCACAGTAACCCATGATCATATACAAGAGCTTTCCACCCTTATACTGTAAAGACTCTTTCTCCCTTTCCTACTCTCCCGGAGCAGCAAGAAGCACCAGTCTCCCTCAACAGCTAGTGCCTCCTGTTTCTAAACACAGCACTGCTTTTGCTGAATTAGGCCCAGGTCTCGGCTTCAATACTATGTTGTGAGAGGGGCCAAGCTAGACTGGGCACCCCAGTTATACCCACGGCGGTCTCCTGATCAACCGCACAGCCCTTCCCACAACGTAGTGCGTCATTTCATTACCTATTTCCCACTAGGATGTGAGCTCTGGGAGAAGGAAGCATCTGTGTCTTGCTCGCAGAATAGTCCTTAATCCCTAGCAAATGGCTTGACCCTGGGAGGCACGTGTTGCATGTGTGAATAAGTAAGTGGATGAACCGCTGACTGAATAAATACAACTGAAACAAAGCCTCCTAACTCTGAAAGCCACTGACCTGCTCTGGTGCTTCAAGGCATCACACTGATTAAGGAAAGTCATCTGAAAACAAGGTGAGGTCTATTCTGCAGTCTGAAAGGGCATTTTCTTTCAGATGTTGAGAGTGAATGGAGACGAACGAATTTTCTATCTGTAGGATCTACTACAGCAGATCACGTTGTTCCTTTGTTTAAAACCTCCCAAAGGCTCCCCATTTTACACAGAATAAAATCCAAAGTCCTTGCCGAGGCTGCCACTTCTCCCTGCTTCCTCTCATCTCTTTCCTGCTTCTCCCCCCATCACCCTCTCCTCTTCAGAGACACTGGCTTAGCCTCACTGCCATTCCCTCAACCATACAACTTGACTCCCACCCGAGGATCTTCCTAATGTTGCTCCCGCTGCCTGAAACCCTTAGGACAGACGAAAAAAGAATATTAATTATCTGTCCTGGTTTGGGTCGGCAGCTAAAAGAGGGCTCTGATAAGAGCAGAAAGCAATTACAACATGTCATAGGATGTGTGGCTATTCCCACAGGTTAAGTATAAACACGATCATTCCACTGTCATAGGTCTTAGCTTTGGGGACAGAAAGCATAAAAGAAAAAAAAACATATATATACACATGCACACACACACAGACACACACACACACACAGATTAGTCCTGACACCAATCTGAGAAAAAGGAATTACTCAGCTATCGCTGGAATCAGGGATTCAGTATATCAGTTGGTCAAGAAATAAAGGTCTTTTGGTGGTTCTTCTCCTTACTTGTTCCTAGTCTCAGTCAGGACAAAAGTTAAGAGGAGAAAGAGCAAATACTATCTCCTTACACCACCTCTGACTGCCACAATGAAAACCCAACTGATGCTCCACTGGAAGGGCAGCTGTGCCTCTTGGGAAAAGGCATCTCTGCATCTCCCAAAGCAGGTGTTTCACAGATGAGGAGAAGCCTGAAAACAGAAATCAGCTATCTACACTTAAGACTCCCTAACAATCCACTGTCTGCAGTCAAACTTTGCACTATTCTATGTGCCCAGTGGGAGAAAAATCTCACCATCATCATTGTTACTGTGACATTTAGAACTACATTAACTGAATGCTGACCATATGCCAGACGCTGTTCTTAAAAGATTTATCTGTATTAACTTGTTAATTTTTCATATACATATGAGGTGGTTACCATTATTGATTCCATTTGAAAGGTCAGGGAAGTCTAGAAAGGTTAAGTAACTCTCCCAAGGTCACCAAGCTGGTAAACAGCACAGGTGTGACTTCAGAGCCCAAGCTATTAACCATCAGGCCATCCAGCTTCCTAGTATAACCATGCCAGCTTCATTCTAGCAGCCCATCAACCCAAAATATTGAGTCAAACTGACAAGCAAAGAAAAGCCTAGCAAAGAAAGCAAAAGACCATAGAGTTCAGTAAAGGCCCAGGTAGAAGACATTGTTAAGTCTGGCCCAACTTTAGATGAGCCCCTCTTTTCTGATTTACATCCTGAGTTTCATCTAAACACATCTCTTCAAGTCATGAAGTGAGTTCCCTAGGAAAACATAAAGCACCAGACCTAGTTGTAAAGCACCCTTTATCTGGTCCAGGCCCGATTTCCGCTCTGCTTCATTGCGGAAGCGTCTTCGGATAGTAGGAAAAACCTTGGTCTCCCATGCTTTCACCAGCAGAGCGTAGTGGTCCTCCTGGAAGGAGAAGGCAAACGTGAACAGGGAAGGAACGCCTTGTACAAGAATCAGTCCTTCCCTGACTTACAGCTCTCACCCTGAGGTCTTCACCCCCCTCAAATGCCAGTGACAGAAACACACCGTGGACACCACCAAACTAACTACACCCTCAGAAGCCAGGGGAGGCAACAGATGGCCTAGGGCAAGCTCTTCCTTTCCCTCTAAAGCCATATAAACACTTCACATGATCCACAACTTTACTGCTGAATTACTATCAAAGTACTTTATTTCTCTAACATCCGGATCGCTACTGGGCAATAGAACCAAACAGATATGGCTACTGATATGTGGTTTAGAAAAATGAATACCCCAGAGCCACTGTTCCAACACAATGACATAACCGAAAGCGTAACAACTCTAGCCTTGCACTTGCACGCTCAGATCAAAATATTCCTCGTGGCTTGTCCTGGTCACCAGGGAGCTAAGCAAACGCTCTTAAGTGGGGCTCTTACCTGTGGGATGTCATCGTCATCATCGTCATCACTTTCGTCATCTGCAATGGGGGGCGGATGGGGGTCTGGGCCAGAGGTGATGAAATTCTCATAGCTGAGCTCTACTTTATAATGACAGGAAGTGTCACTATCATATTCTGTAACAAAGCACAATGACAGTGAATTCTAGGCAAGAGCACATGAACTTCTTACCCTTGGACAGACCAGATTCTCCTAATTTGTGTGATAGAAAGACTCTTAGTTCTTGGAGAAATTTTAAAGCTCAGCATCAAGGAATAACTAATCATCTATCATTTCCTATTTGGGAATCTTAAAATAGTTTTTATGGGCATAATTCATTCAACTCAGAGAAGACTTTGGAAGGTTCTTCATCATGATAAAGAATTAGACAGACTCTTAAAATGATTTTCAAACCAGTATCTCAAAGGCCAAATATGGCTGCAGACATCTCATTTTGGGAAGCTCACTTTTATTCAATCTTATTATAAAAATTTTCAAATTATCAGGAATGTTTTTTAGTGCACACTTATACACCCATCACCTAGATTCCACAATTAACATTTTATTATTCTTTGATGGCTTCAGTTTTTGAAAAGTTTAAAAAACGATTAACATTTAAAATTAGGAGATTTTATGTAAAATTCTGGGGCTCTTAGCTGTCTTATAAAAGTAGACAATCTTTCAGACTTGCATTTCCATGTGGCAATATTCTGCTGGCCCTGAGTCGCGGGCAGGCTTCCTGTATGTGGGGGACGCGCTTTCTAGCCTGCCATGCTTCCTCCTGCTCCCCATTTTGTTTCACCGGGCCTGTTACCCCATTACCAGTGGGCACTGGGGTATGTCCAAGTTAAATGGATTTACGGAATTAACAGCATTTGCATTCCCAGGAAGCAGTGAGGCCTTGGGAGGAGGTGGCTTACGTTGCTGAGCAGTGGCCACGGCAGCAATCCGGCACGGTGGCCCATGAGTGCCCGGGTCTGACGCAATACTGGTGCCAGCATCATTGTCACTGTCAGATGCCATGGCAAAGGGCAGGGCCTCGAAGTTAGCGCTGATCTCCTCTGCCAGGTCGGTGCATAGGTCGGCAGTGTTGCGGTGGGCCTGCCCTTCAGCATAGGCAAATGGGCGGGAGCCAAAGTTAGCTCGCGTCTTGGTGTTCTGGAAAGGAGACCAAAGAAAAGACTTGAAAGGACTTAGGTTCATTTATGCATTCATTTCTAACCCCTCGAGGTGAACTTCATAGCAGAGTCTGTGAACCGAGGCAGAGGGGCTGGTGCACCTGTGGACGCAGGCGCTTCGAGCTCTGCACGGCCCCCACTGCCCCTCGCCTGGCACTCACGCTCTTTGCTGCTCAAACGCAGTGACCTTTCTTGTTTCCAGCACTGTTCCTTTCTACCTGATGCCACTGCTCATGCTGTTCCCTTCACCTGGAACTTTCTTTCCTCCAATTTTGTCCATTTAAACTGGTTAATATTCCAGACCTGGCTCAAACATCACTTCTTCAGGGTAATGGGGATGTGATCAGATTTGCTTGGTACTTGCTTCCATAAAGTCTACAATTTTCAATCATATTGTGATGATTAATTTTAAATGTCAGCTTGACTGGCCACGGGGTGCTAGATTAAACATTATTATTGCTGGGTGTGTCTGTGAGATTAGCATTTGAATCGGTGGACACAGTAGATAGCCCTCCCCAGTATAAGTGGGTACCATCCAATCCGTTGAGGGTCTGAATAAAACAATAGGCAGAGGAAGGAGGAATTAAACCCTTTTTCCCTGCACCACTGCTTGAGCTAGGATATCTCATCCCATCTTCTCTTGCCCTCCTAGGACGCAGACTGAATCACACCACCGGCTCTCCTGGGTCCCTGGCCTACAGACAGCAGGTCATGAGACTTCTCAGTCTCCATACTAACAGGAGTCAATTCCTCAAAATAAATCTCCCCTCCCACCTCTGTCTACACACACACACACACACTCTCTCTCTCTCTCTCTCTGTATATATATATATATATATATATATATATATATATATATATATATAGCTCCTATTGTGGGGTGTTTTTTTGTTTTGTTTTGTTTTTTGCCACACCACGTGGCATGTGGGATCTTAGTTCCCCCGACCAGGAATGGAACCCGTGCTCCCTGCAGTGGAAGCATGGAGTCTTCACCACTGGACCGCCAGGGAAGTCCCTCTGTCCTATTGGTTCTGTTTCTCTGGAGAACCTTGACTGATACACACAGTGTTTATTAGTTTGTGATTATATACATACACATATATATTTATGCAAATGTTTGACTAATGTCTGACTCCTCCAACTGGTTTTAACTTCATGAAGACAAAGACCATATCTGTTTTGCTCATTGTTATTATATGTCCAGAGCTTAGCACACTACTTAATATATAGTAGGTACTCAATAAATATTTGCTGAATGAATGAATAGAACAGGCTGCCTTAAATTATTGACATCTTTAATTCACTGCACAAAGTGAGAAAAGATGCTACTATCAGAGGCATGGTACAGGGCCAGATTCTACAAGATCTTCTAAGTCATTATAAAGACTTGGGCTTTTACAACATAGACATGGGAAGCCACTGACTTGTTGAGAGTAGAGGAGTGACATGATCTAACCAACATTTTTAAGGAATCACTGTGGCTGCTGTGTTGAAAAGATGTGTAAAAGGGCAAGAACTAAGGGGCTGGTAGGGAAGGGAGATAGAAGAATATTGTAACATGCTACCCAGAAGATAAGGGTGGCTGGGCCATGACTTAAGTGGTCAGATTCCAGATACATTTTGAAGGTAGGGTCAACAAGGTTTGCTGACAGACTGGATGTGGAGCAGGAGGAAAAGAGAAGTCAAGAAGGATGCCAAGGTTTTTGGCCTTAGAACTGTAAGGATGGAGGTGCCACTTCCCAAGACAAGGAAGGCTAGGGAAGAAGCAGGTTAGGGTATGGGGCAGAGTTAGGCTCAGTCTTAGACATGTTAACTTTGACATGCCAATGGAACATCTATTTCTAAATGTTGCCTAGACTGCTGAATATTTGTGTCTGGAATTTAGGGAGAGATCTGGGCTGGAGATAAGGACTTGGGAGCTACCGCCGTGTAGTGAGTAGTAATGTTTCACAGAACATTAACTGTTAGTAGATGCTCCTTTAAAAACAAAAGAGTTCCATGATTAAGTATATGTGCAGGGATGCTGGGTTAAATAAAGTTGAAGTTTTGAATCTTTACCGAAGGATTCCTCTGAGCTTCTAACATACTAAAGTGACCCGAGACGGTCACGTTCAAAACTTACTTAATGACAGACTCATTTTACTGCCATTGGAAAGAACACTAGTGTCCCTTGCATTGTAGTTTTGGAAAGACTGCCAAAAGGAAGTCAAAGCAGTTAAGCACTCAGGTTCAATGCAAAGGAAGGACCCACTTCTTCAGGTTTGTTTGTGGTTCCTTCTGTTATCAGGTACCACATGTTACGTCAACAAGGCCACGTTTGGTGTCTTTAATTTTTCCATTCTTGATGGAATAAATTACTGAGGAGAATTTTGTTTCCTTTCCCAAAAAGATAACCTGCCTTTTTCTGAATGTGAACCACAGGCCACATCCCACCCGAGACATCTTCAAGATACGGTGAGAGGCGCTGCCCGCAGTATGTGAAGTACACTCGGCCTTTGGCTGGCTGCCCTGGAGGAGGAGGCGTTCCCTCGGTTCTCTCCCAGCCAATTCCTGCCACGTCACCTAGGGCAGAGAACAGGACGGAAACACTTTTTTTTTCCTTTTATTGACTATTAACTAAACTTTCAATTTGCAACTGGCATGAGACTACATATCATTGACTATCTTGGCTTTTATTTATTCATGCCATCAGTTACAGGTGAAAAAGATATGGAGTACCTTGTATTTATATATAGAGAGAGTAACACAATAGAAATAAACAATTTCTGTTTAGAAGAACAAAAATACCTAGTGCCTGAGGTTAAGTTACTTACCACAATTACACATTAAATTTAGCTTTTATTTTCCAGGCAGCCAAGACAAAAAGGGAAAACACTGGGTATGATTTTTTTTTGGGGGGGGGTATGATTTTTTAATAGAGGAATACAAGTTTTTCTCTTTTGACGTGTACCAGATTACTTATGCATAAAGGTAAAAAGGTATTATTTTCTCAGTAAGTTTGCAGAAGACTTAAAAAGGATCTAAAAAAATATAATTTTAAACTCAACCTACAATGTAAGCTGAACATACACCATTAAATCACATTCTGTCCCCTTACATGTATTTAAGGCATTTTTGCAGGAAGCGAAGATCATATAAGCCAAGCTGTTTTCTGATGAAGTGACTAGATATTGTAGTAGAACTTAAAGAACCAAGGGGACCATATCCACCACATCAGCACTATTAGAGGCTGTCTCAGGCAAGCTGCTAGCACACGTAGCTTTAAAATTAGCCTGTTGTAAACTCTCCAATAAGCGCATGAAGTTCTGTGATTCTGTTTTTGATCAGAGTCTCATATGATTTTGAAACCACTAGGCTGGGCTTCCCAATGGCTGGGGACTTGTCACTGTTCACTATGGCACCCGAAGGGCCCAGAAGAAGGCCCAGCATGTAGGAGATGCTCAAAGAGTATCTGCTGGTCAACAGACACTGAAAGTGTTGGTACAGAGATTGGGATCCTGTTGTAATAAGTGGGTTCCTGATTCCTATTCCCACACAGACACATTTCTCTGAGAAAGGGGTAGTATGTTTGCTTGAGGTCTGGTCCAAAATATTCTCAAAAACTAAAGTATGATCAAACAAAATAACAATCAACTATAACAAACGAATAGAACGCCCACTATGGATCCCCTGCTGTCTCTACTACCCCTAGCTTTGTGCTTAAAGCACTTAAGTACTCAGCTGAGATTACAGAGTTCTCTCCATAAAGTAAGAGAGAAACAACTTGCCAGGAAGTAATTTCCAAGGCATAACTTGACCATAGCTGAAAATACCATGCTCACTGGAAAAGTGCAATTTAATAAACAGCTCCCTCAAGGATAAGCAAAATTACCCCCCAGACTGCTACAAGAAGTTATCTATTGGGTTCAGTGACTTAGTAACCCCTACGCAAGCATCCAAGATCATCTATTATACTTAATAATTTCAGTTTTATCAGAGATGATGCTAAGATGTACTGTCTGAAAATAAGTAGCCAACATGTTTGGCTGCTTCTAATGTCAAGAGGACAGTGTCTATATTTTGCTACTTCTGGAGCAGGTAGGACTGATCCCAATTCATCTACTATTACCAGATGAAGTTAGTTATATGGAGGCTTAAAAAGAAGAGGGGAAAGATTTTCTTTTTATTGAATTGACTACATGACTGAAACATCTGGGCAGAAGATGTGACGAAGCTGGACCAGATGTTTAGGCTACCAAGAGCAAAGTCTACAGCATGTATCTTTACCTATTGATAATGAATTTCTTGAGTGCCTCAAGGCGACTGGTAGAGGGTTTTTTTTCAAGCTATTCATCAATGAAAAGCTGATAAAAGACCAAATTTTGGAGAAAAGCAAAATCTCAGATTCTTCTGATGATGGAGGAACGAAAGTCAATGTGACTCCTAAGTTACCAGATGGAGGCTTTAATGATAACAGTGCCTCATAAAATGAGAGGTTTTGTGTAAACTAGGGGACAACAATGACAAGTACTTCATTTTCACTGGAAGACAGTGTCCGTTTTCAGTTGCCAAGTTTCATTAATTTTAACCTATTTTGACCCAGACCTGGGAACAACAGAAATACACAGGGTTAAAAAAAAAACTCCCACCGCACTCACCAGGAGAGAGAGTCACGTCTAAGCGAACGCTCTTCCACTGTAATAAACTGGAGCCGTTGTAGTGCACGGCTCGGCCATTGCTGTGAAAAAAACAAAGAGAAGTCAAAGACAAGGCTAATCAGTCAACACAGAGGAAGGTAAGTAGTGAACAGTAGCATGAGAGTAATCAGAAGAGAAATCCTAAGAGCTATTCTCATTCACTAAATATGAGTATATTTCCAGCTGGTATTTTCTACATTTTTTAGAGTAGAGATTAAAATGATATTACTTTAGTTTTAAAACACCCACATGAAAAAAAAACAAAAAACCCACCCACATCCACTACTTTTTTTTTTTTTTTTTTTTTTAATAATAGTGTTAGTAGCCACTTACTTATGGAAAAGACAAGTGCCCACTGGATTAGTCCAAGCCCCATCTCTTTTCTCTGCTTCTGTAGCAAAGCCAAAGGAAACTATTGGTCCAGTGTCATCATCACTATCTCCATAGGAAACAATTTCAATTTCCCAGTAGAAAGATGGGGCCTGAAGAAACACAAGAAGTGTGCAGACAATCAGAGGGCTCACTGTGGGCCCCTGAACTTCCTCTTTCTCTCACATTTGAAGGAAAGAGGCAGAAGACAGTATGTCATGTGATTTCTCACCTGAATGGGCAGTGGTGAGGTGGCATAGATAAATGTGCCCCGGGGCAGACCGCCCCCAGCGCTGGGGTCAGCAAGGAAGGTGACGGAAGTGAGGTGCGATGAGAACATGCAGGCTCGGACAGGTGGAAATACTCGTGAGGGGCTCCACGTAATCTCTTTGGGCTGCATTGGGGAAAGACACCCTCATTCAATAGAATTGCAAACACAAAATGGAGATGTTGAGATTTCAAGTGACATTTCTTCTTTTACAGATTTCTAACTTTCTTATCTTGAAATAATTTCAAAGCTACAGAAAAACTGCAAGAATACAGCAACTTTTGTATACTCTTACCTAGATGCACTGATTTTTTTGTGATAAAATTCACATAACGTACAATTCACCCAGTTAAAGTGTACAATTTAATGGTTTTTAGTATATTCACGGAGTTGTGCAACCATCACCACAATCTAATTTTAGAACATTCCTGTCCCCCTTAAAAGAAATGGTACCCATTAGAAGTCAATTCCCATCCTCTCTCCTTCCCAGTCCCTGGCAACTACTTATCTGTCTGTTTTCTGTCTCTATGGATTTGCCTGCTCTGGACATTACAAGAAATGGAATCATACAATATGTGGTCTTTTGTGACTGGCTTCTTTCACTTAGCATAATTCAAGGTTTATCCATATTGTAGCATGTATTACCACTTCATTAATTTTAAACGTTGAATAATATTCCATTGTATGAATATACCCATTTTACGCATTCATTCATCAGTTGATGGACATTTACATTGTTTCTCTTTTTCGGCTATTATGAATCATGCTGCTAAGAACATTCACAGAATGCCAATATTGAACATTTTTGCCTCTTTTGCTTTTTTTTTCCCCCAGTGTAACTTGTTTTTCCCCGAGTCTGCTTTTTCTTTTGTTTTATTCACTAGTTTGTTGTATATTTTAGATTGCACATATAAGTGATATCACACAGTACTTTCTCTGTGCCACTTTGGCTTTTTAGTCACTCTTTCTCTCTATGTATACTTATTATTATGAGATGAACTATAGATCTAATTTCAAAAACGTTTTCTTTTTCTGTTATTGATAACATAGAAATTATTTACAAATCAATGAGTTCTGCTCCCCTGCTATCATCTTTCGATATTCAGAATGACAAATCAACGTGCTTTGACATTCAAGGATGAGAGCATGTCACTGCAGAGCATACACCTCCAAATGGCTTTGCAAACACCCATTCTCAGTGCCATTAACATGCTGCTGGGCATTCTGTAATTCTTCAGGCGCGTGCTGCAGACAGGCAGCAGGTGTGGGACACTGCAGAGGGCTCACCTGTCTCCGGTCAGCCTGCAGTGGAGGTGGCGGGGGCCGAGCACAGTCCCGGTAGAGCATCCTCAGCCGTTCACACTGTACTTCCACAACTGCCAGTCGCTCTCCTGGAAGGGGAGACATTGAATATGTGAAAATAAGTCCTACAACTCCTGAGAGGGCTCCAACTCTTTTGGAGTAGGGTCAGAGCAATAAAATGCTTACAAAAGAAGATTATTCAAATTCTTACAAAAGAGCAAATACCCTGAGACATCTTTGTCTACTACGTGTAGCGCAGCAGCAAAGCAATGGGGTCAAGTGCATAGGCTCTAGCGTAGGCTGCCTGGATTCAGAATCTGGATCCATTACTTGATATTTACCATCTCACTTCCAATATAGGGGTAATAATAGTACCTGTGCCTCACAGGGTGGCTGTGAAGATGAGCTAAAATAACACAAGTAGAGCCTTTAGCCAAGTCCCTGGCACAGGGCAAACACTCAATAAATGAAAGCTCTTATTATCATCTACTAAATGAAAACTACTATTTTTTTTTTAAATTTATTTTTGGCTGCGTTGGGTCTTCGTTGCTGTGTGCAGGCTTTCTCTAGTTTCAGCGAGCGGGGGCTACTCTTCGTTGAGGTGCACGGGCTTCTCATTGCGGTGGCTTCTCTTGTTGCAGAGCACGGGCTCTAGGCGCACACGCTTCAGTAGTTGTGGCACACGGGCTTAGTTGCTCCGCGGCATGTGGGATCTTCCTGGGCCAGGGCTCGAATCCATGTCCCCTGCATTGGTAGGCAGATTCTTAACCACTGCGCCACCAGGGAAGTTCCCGAAAACTATTACTCTTATCATCTAAATTGATTTTCTGAAAGTCTATAACCTGCTGAACATCTCCTACGAGCAAGGCACAGTGCTAGATGTTGGAAAATACAAAGTTAATATGAGCTGAAGTCTCCGGTCTGGGAGAGATAAGACATGTATATGCATACACACATACAATAAAGAACACAGTGCAAGGCTAGAGTGTGTTATTATGTGACATAAGACACAAACACAGGCACAGAGGTGTGACTTCATTCCAGGAGCTAGAAAGGCTTAATAATCAGATCTCAGAAAAGTCAGAATTTCAATAAGCAGAGAAGGAAGGGAATTCTGGATGGCTTGGCACTGTGACACTACTCTAGAATAGTCAAGAGTTAGATGTCTCAGGAGTACCTCACATGACACACAAAAATTCAAAATGGATCAAAGACCTAAAAAACCTATAGCTAAAACTCTAACTCCTAGAAGAAAATACTGGTATAAATATTTATGACTTCAGATTAGGCAATGGTTTCTGAGATAGGATACACAAAGCACAAGCAATGAAAGAAAATTTGAGAAACTGGATTCATAAAAATGAAAAATCTTCGTGCTTCAGGGCTTCCCTGGTGGCGCAGTGGTTCAGAATCCGCCTGCCGATGCAGGGGACACGGGTTCATGCCCCGGTCTGGGAAGATCCCACATGCCGCGGAGCGGCTGGGCCCGTGAGCCATGGCCACTGAGCCTGTGCGTCCGGAGCCTGTGCTTCGCAACGGGAGAGGCCACAGCAGTGAGAGGCCCGTGTACCGCAAAAAAAAAAAAAAAAAAAAAAAAATCTTTGTGCTTCAAAAGACACTTGAGAAAGTGAAAAGATAACCCACAGAATGGGAGGGAGTACTTATAAATCATATCTGATCAGGGACAAGTATACCTAGAATATATAAAGAACTGTTATAACTCAACAATAAAAAGACAAATAACCTAACTAAAAACAGGCAGCAAAGCTGAATAGATATTTGTCCAAAGAAGATATACAAATGGTCAATACATATGTGAAAAGATGCTCAACGTCATTGGTCATTAGGAAAAGGCAAATGAGATACCATTTCACACCTACTAAGCTAGTTATAATAAAAAAGACAGTACCAGTGTTGGCTAGAGTATGGAGTAACCGGGACCCTCATACGTTGCTGGTGGGAATGTAATAAGCACAGCCACTTTCGAAAATGGTCCCTCAAAAAAGGAAGCAGTTCCTCAAGTTAAAACATAGAATTGCTGTAAGACCCAGCAATTCCACTCCTATATATATGTAACAGAATTGAAAACATAGTCATATGCACAAAAACTTGTATATGAATGTTTATAGCAGCATTATTCATAATAGCCAAAAGTTAGAAACAACACAAGTATTCATAAATTGATCAATGGATAAACAAAATGGTCTATCCATACAATGGAAAGGTATTCAGCCATGAAAAGTAATGAACTACTTGATACCTGCCACAATATGGACAAACCTTGAAAACATTATGCTAAGTGAAAGAAACCAGACACAAAAGGCCACACACATACTATATGATTCCATTTATATGAAATGCCCAGAACAGGCAAATCCATAGAGACGGGAAGTAGACTGACGGTTGTCAGGGGCTATGGGAAGGGGGTGGGGATAATGAATATAGAGGGTTTTCTTCGCGGGGGGTGGTTATAAATGTTCTGGAATTAGTGGTGATGGCTGCACAGCTCTGAATGTATCGGGTTGGCCAGAAAGCTCGATAAGGTTTTTCTGTAACATCTTATCGAAAAACCTGAACGAACTTTCTGGCCAGCCCAATGTAAAAACCCACTGAATCGTACGCTTTAAAATGGTAAATTGTGTGGTATGCAAATTATATTTCAACTTAAAAAGATGTCTTAGGAAGAATAAGATGTACTCTAATAAAAGTAAACCACAGAATATGTTTAGGATAGTAGCAAGAAAGATTTATTGACATACCTAGTACCTACAGACACTTAAGACACCTAATATAATCCAATGATATGGATTAGAGAGTGATCAAAGATAAAATAGTCAAAGTGGAGCCAGGAGTGAGGCCAGGCCATGAGGTACATGTCTAGTGTTCTTTATTTACACCTGGGAGTCAGGGACACAAGTCTAGATCTGTGCTTGCCAATAGACAAACCAAAGAGGGGGAAACTATTTAGTTATAGATTCGTGGAGTCCATTACATAAATGTAAAACTGGCTACTCATAAAGAGCCCAATTATTTTTAATAAACATTTTCCAATTATTTTTGTTAAAATGACTTAAAAGTTATTCTGAGAGACCTGATACACAGAATGCTGGAGGATACAGTGAATAACATCTGCAGCAGTGTCCTTATAAGCAACCAGTAACAAGTGTCATGGAGATACTTCAATGCAGATAGGTGGAATCAGACCAAATAATAAGGGAAAAGCAATTCTTAGGAAGAAGGAAGGGAGTGGGGGCTGTTTGGCAGAGTTGAGGCATGTCTGCCATGAAGTAGGCTTAACATAAGAGGAGATTTTTATAGCATCTAGTATGAGAATAAAAAGCTCCTAAGCTACAAATTCAAGAAAGAAAAGGCTGATTATATTGTACTTTCGCCATAGTGACAAGTAAGTGCCAGACCCGGCTGTAAATTCATTCCAATCTATAAATGACAACTTAACAGTAGTAACTGCACTTAGGAAAGCCAGCCTCTCAGTGACAGCTCTATGCACCTGACAAGCAGCCACTCAAATCAGGGCTTCAGGAAGGTAACTGTGATGACAATGGGAAAATACAAAGTGCGAGAAGGAAAAGTTTGGAGAATAATGCATATGCCTAAACATGAGATAAAAAGTACCCGACTTAAAGAGCTGGTAGTGGAGATGAACAGAAAAGAGATAAATTTCAGGAGCATTTCAAAGGAAGAATCAGATACGGCAACTGATTGGATGTGGAAGGACTCAGTGTCTGAGGGTCAACAATAGCCCGAGTATAACCAAGAATAGGGAATTCGGAAAGGAGAGTGGATTCCAGAGTAAATGATGACTTTGGTTTTAAATGTGGTATATTCATGAGGCTGGGGCTTGCGGGGGGTTCCTTCTATGAAAAATAGCTACCAGGCCTGCACCTCAAGAGAAGGACTGCCCACAGCAGAAGCCATGAAAGCACAAGGAAGGGCAGATAAAGCAAAGAAGGTGGGTCAAGGCAAAACTTAGAGCAGTTTCTTCAAGTGAGCTGTGAGGGCCACTTGCATCACACTGCCCAGGCCCACCCTTGACTTCTAACTTTTTGGTGGAGCTTGGAAAGCATTTTAAACGTGCCTCCCAGAGATTCTTACAAACTTTCCAAGTGTGAGAACCTCTGGCTCAGGGAATGTGTACATTTAGGAAGGAGGGAGAAAAGGAAATCTGAGAGATTCTGCTGTCTGTAAGAGTATAAAAAAAAAGTTGAGAACTTTTTCGGTTTCTATATGTCTCTTCTTCAGTTTCACAATCTATTTCCTATGCTGTTTCAACCAAGGGATCCAGTTAACTCCCCAGGAATATTTCTTTCTTTCTTTCTTTTTCTTTTTTTTTTAGTATTTATTTATTTATTTGGCTGCGTCGGGTCTTAGTTGCGGCATGCGGGATCTTCGTTGCCGCGTGCAGGATCTTCATTACAGCTGTGGGATCTTTAGTTGCGGCATGTGGGATCTAGTTCCCTGACCAGGGGTCGAACCCGGACCTGCATTGGGAGCCCAGAGTCTTAGACACTGGACCACCAGGGAAGTCCCCAGGTATATTTCTTTATGAGAAAAAGCTCTGTAGTGCTATCTTCCTAGACCAAATGGAATTAGGTACTCTTTTCTTTGGGTTAGAGAAGCTATAAAATTTAGCTATGAGTGAGTTAACATTACAGTGGCCAAGTCCGTGGCTTAATTCATCCCAGATGAAGTAAAATAATAAAAGAAACTCATTGAAAATTTTTTCATTTTAGAGAATCAATATATTATCACATATACATTTTATGACACTTTCATATATGAAATTTAAAAATCTTGATACATTAAAAAATAAAAATCAGGGACTTTCCTGGTGGTGAAGTGGTTAAGAATCCACCTGCCAAGGCAGGGGACACAAGTTCGAGCCCTGGTCTGGGAAGATCACACATGCTGTGGAGCAACTAAGCGCATGCACCACAACTACTGAGCTGGCGCTCTAGAGCCCGCGAGCCACAACTACTGGGCCTGTGTGCCACAACTACTGAAGCCTGCGTGCCTAGAGCTTGTGCTCCACAACAAGAGAAGCCACTGCAATAAGAAGGCTGTGTACTGCAATGAAGAGTAGCCCCCGCTCGCGGCAACTAGAGAAAGCCCGTGCGCAGCAACAAAGACCCAACGCAGCCAAAAAAATAAAATTAAATAAATAAATAAATAAATAAATAATCGAAGAACTCTTTCTCCTCTACCCACCACTTTGGATCTAATTTATTAAACAGCATTTCTTCTGAGCACAGGCTCTGACTCCCTAGCAGGCTATAAGAATCCACTACTGGGGCTTCCCTGGTGGCGGAGTGGTTAAGAATCTGTCTGCCAGTGCAGGGGACATGGGTTCAAGCCCTGGTCTGGGAAGATCCCGCATGCTGTGGAGCAACTAAGCCCATGTGCCACAGCTACTGAGCCTGTGCTCTAGAGCTGGTGAGCCACAACTACTGAAGCCCGCATGCCTGGAGTCCATGCTCCACAACAAGAGAAGCCACCACAATGAGAAGCCCGCATACCGCAATGAAGAGTAGCCCCCGCTCACCCCAGCTAGAGAAAGCCCACATGCAGCAATGAAGACCCAACATAGACAAAAATAAAAACAAATAAATTAATTAAAAAGAAAAAAAAAAGAATCCACTACTGTGTTGAAAAGTAATTCAGATATGGGTTTTTTTTTTTTTTTTTTTGCTACATTGGGTCTTCGTTGCTGCACACAAGCTTTCTCTAGTTGCAGCGTCTTCGTTGCGGTGTGCGGGCTTCTCATTGCGGTGGCTTCTCTTGCTGTGGAGCATGGGCTCTAGGTGCATGGACTTCAGTAGTTGTGGCACACGGGCCCAGTAGTTGTGGCTCACGGGCTCTAGAGCGCAGGCTCAGTAGCTGTGGCACACGGGCTTAGTCGCTCCGCGGCATGTGGGATCTTCCTGGACCAGGGCTTGAACTCATGTCCCCTGCCTTGGCAGGCGGATTCTTAACCACTGCGCTACCAGTGAAGCCCTGTTTTTGTTTTTGTTTAAATACAGGTAAATGACTCAGGAATCAGCAAACTTGGATATCTACATTTAACCTCAGAGTTCTTTCTGATAATCTAATAAGTGAGTTATTAAGGACTGTTGCACTTGACATAGGACAGTATTTTAGAATATAAATCGCTAATGTATAAGCTCATAGTCTTCTCTTTTGTAAAAATTAGTAAGAACTTCCCCCATGTTTCTTTCCAACTCCTTCTTACCACAGGGTTCTTTTCCACAGAAAAAAATGGGTTAGTGGGTTATTATTAAAACCATTTGCTCTAAATTATTACAATTCCTGGCTTGTACATTAAGTACCAAAGTTAATTTCACAGAGTAAGACCCCTTTATTCCATAAAATATATAAAAGATACCCAGAAAGAGTCCTATAGAATAGTAAGTGATTCATTCAGCAAGTTATATGCTTGCTAAAATCAGTCAAATAAGTCTTAGGATGCAATCTAAGCCAAGAATATTGAAAGCAGAGGCAGGGAACTACATACCGTAAGTACAAAAGTAAATTATAAGCAAGTATTTAGCATAAGTAAGTTCACCCAAGAAAGCAAGCTCCTTTTCTTTTGTTCTTTTTCCCTTTTCTTGGGGTCTCTCTGAGGTTTTTTTTTTTTAATATTTTATTTATTTATTTATTTGGTTGCACCAGGCCTTAGTTGTGGCAGGCAGCCTCCTTAGTTGTGGCACATGTGCTCCTCAGAGCTCACTGGCTCTTTAGTTGTGGCAGGACAACTCTTAGTTGTGGCATGCATGTGGGATCTAGCTCCCTGACCAGGGATCGAACCCAGGCCCCCTGCATTGGAGCATGGTGTCTTAACCACTGCGCCACCAGGGAAGTCCCTCTCTGAGGTTTTTTTTAACAGTTGTTGGCTCCAGAGAACCATGCTTATTAAGGGAAGGAGATTTGAGAAGTAAAACAGATATAGAATGAAGACAAAAAGTGAAAACAAACCAACAGAAATCACTGCCACATGAAAAAGGATAAAAATTTAAGGACAGAAAAGAGATTAGAGAGTTACTGAAAAAAAGCAAACAGCATGAGAGACAGTAAATAATATAGATAACAGAAATGACCAAAAAAAAAAAAAAAAGGATAAAACTAAAACCATTAGGGAAGGGAAGGATATCCACTTCTTCCTTACAGTTTATGAAAATGCTAGTAATAGAGCATTGGAGAAATGCTAATCTAATTGTGAACAATTACATTTACAGTGCTACTATGTCCTTGGGGATAAAGGGTAAATTTTCACTTAAAAAACACCCAGGCCAACTATCAATTTACAGGAAATTTGAGGACCAAAGGACACATTAAATGACACCACAGGATATAATCAGCAAAATCCAGACTGTGGGAAACTCTTCAACAAATAAGTTGCAAGGGAAGAAAAGATACTGAGGGGAATTTTTTAAAAAAGAGATTTAAAAGACAGCAATGAATTATAATAGATGAACTTTATTTGGATCCTGATTCAAATAAACAAATGTAAAAACAAGTATTACTTTATGAGAACATTAGGAAGTTGAACACTGACTAGATATTTAATAATATTAAAGAATTACTGTAAATTTTTGAGATGTGATACTGACATTGTAGTTATTTTAAGAGTCCTTATTTTTTTTTTTTTTTTTTTTTTTTTTTTTTGCGGTACGCGGGCCTCTCACCGCTGTGGCCTCTCCCGTCGCAGAGCACAAGCTCCGGACGCGCAGGCTCAGCGGCCATGGCTCACAGGCGCAGCCGCTCCGTGGCATGTGGGATCTTTCCGGACCGGGGCACGAACCCGCGTCCCCTGCATTGGCAGGCGGACTCTCAACCACTGCGCCACCAGGGAAGCCCAAGAGTCCTTATTTTTGACACACATACTAAATTATTTATGGATAAAATAAAGGAATATCTAAAAATCTGATTAAAAATAATCCAGGAGGGTGCAGCGTAGATGAAACAGGATTGGCTATGAGTTGATAACTGTTGAAACTAGATGATGGAAACGTGAGGGTTCATTATACTAGAAAAGTCTCTCTATTCTTGTATTTGTTTGAACTTTTCCATAAACACACACACACAAAGATGGATGTTAGTGCAAATTCTTGATTCTGAATTCAAATGTGGCCAATGACAATAGTCAGAAAGTATCTGCAGCTCTAAGGACAGCTCATACATAATTCTAATTGAGAAATAAAGGCAACTGATTAATATGAATGGGGAAAAGAAAACACTCTGACATAGTGGTCCTAAAGTTAAATTGAAAAATGCTGATTTCCTAGGTGGCATATACTGAAGGTTTTTATTTACATTTCTAGATCTGAAATGAAAGTAAATTGTGGTAAGTGTTGTGTTTAGAGTTCAGCTGTTGGATGTGTACATGAAAACATTAACATTCCATTATCAAATTATAAATGTGCTGACAAAACTTAAGACAATAGGGTAGAAAGGAAAGTAACAGGTACTTACCAGCACTGCATTCCTGGGCTACTAGGTTGAGAACTTCAACAGCTGCTGGACACTGCTGTATGAATTCTTCACAAAATAAGCTGTCTTCTAAAAGCTGGGCCATGACCAGGCATGCTCTTAATGTTAAAAGATTTACAATATTTCAAAGTCATCAATGGTCATTCTCTAAAAAGTCAACTGTGAAAAACATTTCAATCAATTTTATCCTCTAATTTAAACAAGGTTCAAACTCCCCATTCCTCTTGCTTTTTTTATGAGCTGGACTGGCTGGGAAGTATATAACTTCTCTTTTCCCCCGCATAGTAACTGCTGACACTGCGTGGACAATTGGAAAAGGGAAAAATGGCTGCCACCTCCCTAAATGAAGTCACCAAGTGCCAGGTGAGAAATCAGCACCATCTCTTAACAGCTCTTCCTAACCGGCGCTCCATGGGCAATATTAATGTTCTGGGAACAAGAGAGGTCCAAACGCTTGGGAAATCTGTATGCTGATCTCTCTCACCTAACTCAAAACACATATTAGAACTTTCTGACAAGCTTCATTGTCAAAAGAAACTTGCTGTTGTTTCATTGTAAACAAATGTATTTTCTTTCCAACTCCAGTACTTGCGAGCATTCCCTAATTTTCTCCTCAGCAGTCTGGAAAGCAGACGGACCAGATAGGTACTAACGTGGTCCGAACCACTTTAAAAAAGGCAAAGCTGCAGAAGAATTCCTGTGACAGGACAAAGTTCTTTAACCAAAGCAAATCAGTGGAGCCTTATGTATGTGCTCTATATATCAATCATATTTTGTTTATTTACTTTCTTAGGGAAACAGCTAAACTTTATTTCAAAGTGCAGAAACAGGGGAATGCAACAAAAACTGTAGTAAACATAGCACAAGAGGATAGTTTCTGTTACTCAGTTTGGCATGAAGTTCACGCTGCGGACCCACTAAGCCTGGTGCAGAGGGGCCCATGGAGGACCCCTGTCTCTGTGCCTGCACCACCTCAGCACATTAGGGGATCTTTGGAGGGTGCTCACCTTGTTCTTATTTCAGCCAGGAGCCGAACGACTGCCATCACAGGAGCTGACCCATCTCCTGTTGCAGGAAGTGAGGTATGAATAGAGAGACTTCCCTCCTGAGGAAGCAACATGGACTGGACTGCCTGTACTACCTTCTCAGTAATGGACAGTTTATGAAGAGGCAATGCCTGATGGCGGTGGGGGGAGGGGCATGGCAAAAAGTTAAATTCAAGTAGTTAGTTTATAAGAAATGAGGGTGTTATTATCATCTGGAGTTAATTCTCAAAATTTCAGTTAAAAAGAATCAAATCACCATACAGAATTGCAAGCTAGACCCAAACAATTAAACATACAATACACTGTGGAATATTCCAAACCAAAGAAATGAATTTTGTCATCCAGGTAAAAATTTCCACACAAATGTTACTATTAAATGATTATGCCCAATAGGTAAATACACGTCACAAGCAAAATTTAAGAAAACCAAGTATTTGTGCTTCTGTACTGTGTATGTGCATATTACTCATTACAGTACGGTTACCATCTGCAGTAACATTTTAAGATGCATTTAAAAATCACCTTACCTCTGATCTTGGAACACAAAGTCTAGACAATGGAATAGTCAGTGTGTCTGATGCTTGCGACGTCTTTCTACAGTCTATGGGTGGGAATTTGACTGTAGCTATACCTTCCTGTTCATTGATAGAAGCCACTACTCCAACGCTTCCTGATATTCCTCTACCTAAAACCTAGAGACACAGAGGGATTAGCACTACCTACCAGCTCTGATGGTGTGAGCAATTATCTGATGTGACAAGTGGGAAGAGGAAACTTACAGCTGTCATTACCGGCATTACAGTAATAGTTTCTTATAACGCAGATACCAAGCCCTGAACATGAGTTAAAATAATAGGTCCTAAAACCTTACATCGAGGTGATCACAATATGATACAAATTCACACTTTCAATTCTAAAATACTGCCAATATTACCACCACCACAGGACACAAGTATTGTAGTTAACATTACACGGTATTGTACTAATATCTGACTAATCGGCAGCATAGTGTGGATTAGAAGCCACGAGTTTCTTAGCTTAAAGGAACAAGGATTTTTGTCCAACTGGGTGGATGATACTTGTCTTACAAATGAGCAATTAATCAATGGACTTATATACAGGGGAAAGCGATGACTTGGGAAAATGGTGGCTGGTTACCTGAACCTCAGACCCTATCTTGATTGTCTCTTTGAAGCCTCCAAGTGCACACAGTGCAGCGACAGCCTGGCGGGCGATTCTCTGAAGTTTGGCGAGTTTTCTGCCACTACTGCTGCCATTTTCCAGAATGCTTTCTGCATATTTCCCCAATTGTGGAATGTACATCAGCGCACGAGACAGAACCTAAGTGTAAGAAGCAGCCCATGCAGTGGGAGATAAAGCTCTGGTTGTTTTGATACTAAGCATGATGCAGTGTCTACAACAGTGCCTGGGTCCCATGTGCTAAAGGAACTCTGGATATGAGAGGGGTGAAATAATTATCAGGTATGACCACTGACATTCTTAGCACATCTGCCTTACGTGATTGGACAGAACTGGAAATACACAACCTCAAAATATGGGAGAATCAAACACTGTTAATAAAACCCCTAAACTAAAGCAAAAATTTATTTGCAGGAAAACCATAACAGCATACTACCTACATCCCAACACCCAAGTACCTTTAGGACACGTTATAAGGTGTTCATATCACGAATGACTGGGAAAAGGGAAATTGATTACCAAACCCTAGTTTTCAGGAAACTGAACTATTGTTTGTAAAGATGAATTACTGACAGAGCACTCAGGGAGTGTAAACCACACAGAGGCCTCCTTGGGACTTAGTAAGTACACTTAACAAATCCAATAAAGCAAGGCCGCATGATTTCCTCATGTTAGTACCAATCGAATACAAGCAAGAAGGAGAAACAAGGAGTGCCATTCTTTTCCTGAGAACACTAGCCTGCCTTCCGTGAAATCAGAACTGGCAGTGAAAGGGGATGTGGGTTAACAGAGTTGAAGCTACTGAATCAAAGCAAATTTCAGGGGAAATACAGTTAACAAGTATATCTGGCCAGTTTGGGAACTCTCTCTTTGTTAGAATGTCCTTTGCTAGAACAGAACATTAACTTCTGTCTTGCTTCCTGTTTTAAGCAGCAACAGCGTACTAGCCTTCTCTGCTGTCGTGGTCCATATCTGAGCAGCATTTGACTCAGGCGCCATCAGCAAGCTGTGAAGCAAGGCGATCACTTCTGCGGCCATGCTGTTTGCCACATGCCCACTGATGAAAGGTCGGACAGGGTCGGTCCTGCAAGTGTCAACAGGGAAAAGTGTCAGTGCCCAGTGATGGTGAATAAGGCAGATGAGTGGCTTCAGGCTTGGCACCAGATGCAAACATTTTCTAGTTATAAATACTGGAAAAAGTGCGTTTCAGTGACTCCCATTCTTTCTGGTAACTGAAGAAGCCTTGGAAACAATGGACCTCAAACCTTTAACTGTATAAACCATTGTGATCAAGGAAAGGACCTACACTACATCTGCCTCTGGCTGGCAAGCACAGAACCTCACACAAACTTCCCAGGGGCAACACACATTTATCTTTCCTCCAACTAGAAAGAAGCTTCTGTGTACAGTTGGGATGGTGACAAGTATCGTTTGGATGAAGTAAAGGCAGCAAGGACAGTTTACTATTTCTGCTACTCAAAAAAACTATAGCTGGTGTTCCTGGTGGTGGCCTTTCTCAAAAAAAAAACAATCCTCCAGCCACAGATGTCCACTCAGCTCGGAGGGCCTCCCTATTTGTCCCTCACAACCTCGGATCCACCTGGATGGTCATCACTTTCTGACTTGACTTTGAGAACAACTACTACAACGGATGGGTATTTTAAGCCCTCAGTCCTCATTTCCAGCAGGTCAAGGGGAGGATATAAAATTAAAACCCTCAAAACAAATCCTTTACAAAGTAAGTCTGAGAAGAGTGCAGACAGCTTCCACCCTGTGAAAGGTTTTACCTGGCAAGTTCAGAGTTCCTCTCTCTGCAAATGGAAGTTTGGGCGGTTTTCTTCTTGTCCCCTGTGGACAGTCCACTCACAGTCTCTGGGTTGAGCGATTCCACGGGTGGCCCAACGCTGACGATGAGGCCTGACTGTGCCCACTTGGTTGCTTTTCGCAGAGCAGCTGCCGCCTCTTCTGTAATCACCTCACAGCAGCCACCCTGGGGATCAGATTGAAGACATTCATATTCTTTTTGCTCTTCTCAGCACTATACTTTAAAAAATCTGTTTCCCCTAATCCAGGCTCATTTTTATAAATTCATATATTAAAATATTATATGTAGAAAGTTAAATCTCCACAAACATCCTTTGTCCTCATCCAGTCAGAGATCACTGTTAGTCCTCTAGAATTTTTTCCATGCAGATTCTGACATACATAATCATAGGCCACGCTACGCAGTTTTGATTTCTTTTTTATCAGTTATCAAAACATCATGAATTGTGATCATTGATATGAACCTGATACCATAAAATATCATGAATATCCATGTCTATATATTTAGACCTACCTGATTATTTTTATAGTTGTACAGTATTTCATTATATGAATGTAATAATTTCTTTAACAAATCCCCTATTTATGGGTACACAGATTCTATTTTGTTTTTTACAAACAGAACTGCCAAGGACAGGCTTGTCTCTGGATACTTGAAAATGCCTATTTACCCTCACCTTGGCAATAATGGGTACCATCGATCTTAACATTATCAGTGCGACAGGTAAAGATGATACACTACTATTGTTTTATTACCTCCCTTTAATTATTTATCGTGTAATCTGTGAACATGAGCATAATTTTTATATTTTCACGGGCTTTTTTGTCTTTATTTCTTATTATCTATTATTATTACTCTTTTAACCTTTCACCCTATGGTCACTTTTTTTTTTTTTTTTGATCACTTTTAAAGTATTTTTAGGCTGTAGAACTTTCTTAACAGAGCTAAGAAAATTTCTAGGTCAAAACCAAGAGTTCTCTTCTACATTTTAACATTAATGATACACTGATTTTGACTAGTTCTCTTGAAAATGGCCTCAGTTAAGCCACTGTCTTCAATTTCTCACCCTGTGGTAACTTGAAATTAAAAAAAAAAATTTCTCCTGAAAACCTGAAGCCTGGCATATGTTCTTCGACTGTGGGTCTTGGCGGAGCGGGTTCCTTCATATTGGGGTTACCTTTGTCATGTCTCGGTCCATTTTCACGACTTTCTCCATGTTGGCACCAGTACCAAGTCGGAAGGGCCGTCCTTCTGAGCTACTAAAATGGGAAGGCAGAGAGAGGCAATGAGTTTACAGGCATGGTCACAGGTTGGGGAGGCCTCAGTGAGTGACCTAAATCCCAAAGTGAGGGGATTTTAAGAACAGCCTGGATTGCTGCCTTGGTGTGAATGACTGGATCTTCCTTTCTAATAATTCAGCTCCCCCTGCCCCCTAAACCTGGCTCTCAAAAAAATCTTTCACCAAATTTGTACTATGACGTTTCACAGTGCCCAGGAATGTTCCTTGGAAGTTTCTTCATCTATGTGCTGACTTGCCCTGACCACACTTAGTAGTGCTTTCGGTTGCCATGATGGCAGACAAGGGATCCAATTATGAGGATGACACCATCATTCAATCATTTATTTGAAGAGAGGACTCTTCCATCTGAGACATAAACACCTCTCCTAAATTCCCTTGTGCTCTGTGGGATCTTCTCGTTGTCCTGGATTCCACTGACAGGGTCCTGTAGATTTGTAAACTTTGGACAGTAATTATATATTTTTACTTCCTTGTTGAGCAATCATACCATTCATCCTTCGATTAAATAAAGCTATAAAAAAGTTTCTTATTTCTTCACCTCACAGTCAATGGTATCCCTAAATTTACTGATGGCTGAAGGATGCCAATAACTAACTGAAAACCAAGCTGCATTATTCCTTCTCAAAGCCCAGGTCACACTATAGACTCCTCGTAGGACACAAATGATACATTCTCAACAGGATTTTCACTCTGTTGGGTCTGGAGAGACAGTACCTTTGGGTTCTGCATCAGAGGGACCTGCATTTATATTTCAGCTCTGCCTCAGTTTCTCCATATGTAATGACAGGGATGATAGTAACATTGATTACCTCTTAGGGGTGTTAAGAGGGCTGAGACAGTTGATACCTGTAAGGGGCTTACTCAGCACAGTGCCTGCGACATGGCTAGTGCTTGATGGCATATAGCTATTACAATCATCACCTTAGTAATGGTTGGAGAACTTCATGGGATGACTGGTCTTCACGCTTGTGGATAAAGATAGAGAGCTTGCCATCCACTGCTTCACTCTCTTCTCCAGGGTCTTTATCTCCTTTTAAGGAACTCTTGGGGCTGATTTTTGTCAACGTGGTGTCAGGTTCGGAAGCGGTTGGAGAAAGGACTGTCTGACATCCTTTAAGCAAACAAAAAAATTGCGAAGTTGTTTGTGCGGCTCCCCTGTATAAGGAAAGCACTGGCTTTGGAATCTCTCTTCCTCCCTCTCTCCCGCTCGTCCCTTCTCCGCTCTCTCTCCCTTTTATCACAGGAAGCACAGCTGCAGTTGTGGACAAGGGAAAGCTCGGTCTGACCGCTCAGGAAGTGAGCGCCTCAGTGACAGTCTTCCGTCCAGGAGGCTACTCACCTGGGACCACGTAATCTGCTAGCTTTGCTAAGAGCAACGAGGCGATCTTGGACGCTGGGTCGCTGGGATCCTCTTGCTCGCTGTTTAGGGAGGGGACAGAATAGCTCCAGGGTGGGAGCTCCACATTCCCACAGTCTTCTACGCTCATCAGCGGGAGTGCCGCCCGGCACAGCTGAAGAATGATAAGAACCAGCTTTGGGGACGGGCGTTGGTCAAGCAGCAGGGAGAGGAGTTTGGACACACAAGCTGGCTGGCTCAGGATGGCTTTACCTATGTGACTCCTGCAAAAGGAGGAAGAAAAGGTCCACAATGCTGAGAATGTTATCTACAGAAATTCAGAAGCAGAAGTTCCCTAGATGAGGTTGAACAAACTGATGACTTCATATTTAATGAGGAAGACACAGATTTGGCAATACGTTTTTATGAAGGAGAATTAAGGGTTTTTGTAAACATCCGATGAAAGCTCATAATTGACCAATAATACTTTAAAAGATTTTTGAATATTTTCTGATACTTGATGTTTATTTAATTGAGATCCTATAGTTCAGCACGATTCACAGAACACCAAGACTTAGAAACCCAAGCTAGGAGGCTTTTAGTTTAGTCTTTTATTCCTTTTTAAGAAGTGCTTCAAGACCAGAGATCATACAGTGTTGTACTGGCCTCAAGAGTCTGGGATCTGCCACAGCTGAACGTGTTACATTTCAGCAGAAACCAAAGAATAAGCATCCTATGTGGACAAGCTTTTGTGGGCCTCACAGCTCACACATGATTAAACCTCCACAGAGTATCTTCTTTTAAAGACACAGCATGAGAAGGCGAATTAATTACAGGTCCTGGCTGATTATCCTTTAATCTTCCTATAATGAAGGTAAAGTAGTTTGGTTACTGAATGCAATTGTATTGACTCAAAAGGTTAGCAGCTGTTGCCAGTCAAGTATTGAAGCAAATGATAATATGTTATTTTATGATGTAGATATTCACCTAAATAATTTTCTTATTTTGGAACTAAATGCTATTTTTCAGTGACTTCATCCTCTGCTATTTTTCTTGATGCAGGAGCATATCAGGATGGCCTAGTAAGATGTTTCTAAAGACAACCACCCGCAAAGGAAGCCAAATCACTCAGAGGAAAAGCCACCTCCTCCCACAGCTCCAGCCAGGCCTTCCTTTTTTTTTTTTTTTTTTTTTTTTGCGGTACGCGGGCCTCTCACTGTTGTGGTCTCTCCTGTTGCGGAGCACAGGCTCCGGACGCGCAGGCTCAGCAGCCATGGCTCACAGGCCTAGCCGCTCTGCGGCATGTGGGATCTTCCTGGACCAGGGCACAAACCCGTGTCCCCTGCATCGGCAGGCGGACTCTTAACCACTGTGCCACCAGGGAAGCCCCAGCTGGGCCTTCCTTACCTCGAGAGGTCATTGAGAAGACTCAGGACGTCCTGGAGGGCATCGTTCCCGGCAGCCTGGTTGCCACAGCTCTCTGTCGCTCGGGCGAGGTGGTTAGTGAGAAGGCTGGACACCTGACGGGCCAGACCTGAGTGCACAGCGTCTGTGGAGCCGCCTTCAGAGTGCAAGAAAGGAGAAGCACAGTGAAAGCTCCAGGAAGGCATGGCGAGTCTGCAGGTGTGGTGAGCCTGCATTAAAGCCCTCCCTTCGCCCAATTTTCCTTTAACCTGCTCAGTATTTCATTAGCCATCCAATTAGTGTCTCCTCATTAGATAACAACTGAACATAAACAAGGTAACAGTAACTTGAGAAATGATTCAGTGTTGGGGAAAGACATTCCTCTTAATTAAAACTGAATATAATTCATCCACACAAAACCCAGAAACATACTTTGATTGACAGGCAAGAATCACTATTTTGCTGTGATGAAAATATCTTGATTTTTTTTTTTTTTTAGTGAGGTACAGTTTATGTACAATATAAGTTACAGGTGTATAACACAGTGACTCGTAATTTTTAAAGGTTGTACTCCATTCATAGTTATTATATAATATTGGCTATATTCCCTATGTTGTACAATATACCCTCGTAGCTTATTTTTTACACAATAGTTTGTACTGCTTAGTCCCCTACCCCTATAGTGCCCCTCCCCGCCCCTCTTCCCACTGGTAGCCACTAGCTTGCCCTCTATATCTGCGAGTCTGTTTCTGTTTTGGAAAACGTCTTGATGTTTAACTCACACCCTACCTCTTCTCAAACACAATAAAAGACACTTTGGGGTCTTTCTATTTTCATTGTAGTTCCAGAGCCTTCCCCAAACATCTCTCGTAAAGGCCACAAAAATTATTTGCCATTTACTGTTCATTCTACCTAGAAGTCTTCTTTATCCTTCAAGAAGAACTCACATGTCACCTTCTTTGGGGAGCTTTGCCTGATCCCTAGCACAGTTGGTCTGTAGGGACCTCTATGCTCCCATAGCACTTTGTGTGCACCTTGATCATGGCATTGATTGCCCGGTAATTATTTGTTCATTGGTCTATTTCCCCCACTGGACCATATATATATATATATATATATATATTTTTTTTTTTTTTTTACATGGATCATCACAGCATCTTTATTTTTAATTGGACCATATTTTTTAAGGTGAGGAACGATGCCTTATTCATCTTATGCCTGGCTCTCAGGACAATAAGACACAGAGTGAATGAATAAATAAACAAGCTATATACCTGGGATACTATGGAGAAGTTATCCTTCAAGTTTACTTTTTAAATTGGATTGGTGACTGAAAATATAATCTGAAAATAGCACCTCAGAAGTGCAACTGGAAAATCATTGCATAAAAATATTTATTCGGACACCGTTAGCAGTGTTGACAAAAAGGAAATGAAAGATGTCTTCAATTTCCTGGGGTTACTGTACTCCTTTCAGATGGTTATCGTTCCTCCCCACCCCCGCAGCTTTACTGAGGTATGATTAGCAAATAAAAATTGTATATATTCAGATTGTAGAACGTGAATTTTTTAAAAGGTGTACAACGTGATGATTTAATATGCATATACATTGTGAAATGATTACCACAATCAAGTTAGTGAATACATCCATCACCTCCCATAGTTACCTTTCTGTGTGTGTGGGAGGGTATAAGAACACAAGATTAATTCTCTCAGCAACTTTCAAGTATATATAAAGTATTATTAATTCTAATCACAATGCTGTACATTAGATCTCCAGAACTTATTCATCTTATAACTGAAAGTTTGTGCCTTTGAACAACATCTCCCCATTTCCCCCACCCCCTAACCGTGGCAACCACTGTTCTACTGTTTCTATGAGTTTGGCTTTTTTAGATTCCACATATAAGTGAGATGGCTGCAGTATTTGTCTTTCTGTGTCTGGCTTATTTTACTTAGCATAATGTCCTCCAGGTTAGGATACTCTTTACTGTCATAGAGTAGTAAATTTTCATAGAACCATGCCGATGAAGAGGCTCCCATGATAACATAATTGATTCAACCAATCTACTTATGTAATTTAATATAGCTTTTCTTTCCCCCATCCAGCACAAATACTTAATATTAACACATCAATAGAAGAAATCAATGAGCTCTAGAAAGGAATCCTGCTTCTCACCTTCTTCTTTTTCCCATTCAACACAGCGGTTGGCAAGCACCTGGAAGGCTGCCCAGGCCATGGTGGCCACCTTCTGCTTCTTGGTTTGTTTCTCACTGGAGCTGGACTCAGTCTGACTGCTCAAGCTACACAGTCGATCCATGAGCTGAACAAGGCCACTGCGCACCAGGCACTTCTCTTCACTCCTGGGCCAGGCAGAAAGGGTTGAATGAAAGAAATATAACTGATTAGCCCTTAGGAACTTCTCACTTAAGATTCAGGTTATCAAAGGGTCATAAAACATGTCAGTATAGTTTCTTGTCCACAACTTAGGATACCAATGTATAACTCAACATAGAAATTTTTTAGAATGAGTATTTTCCTTCATAAATAATGAACGTCAAGTTCTGGTTAGTTCGTATACAACAGCAAAGTAAAAATCGATGGAATCAACACAAGGTTACCATAATAGAAAAAAACTACATACTTTATCATAAGGGGATTCAAAGAATGACTTCATGAATTCTTGACATTTTCAAACTATTAATCAAGTAACTAAGAGAGGAAATAAATGTGCATAGGCAAAAAATTTTGCTCAGTATATAAATAATTTCCTAGGGACCTATTTCTTTCCTTCAAACTTCTCCATTTTGACACTGTAATATAATCCCTAATGGGGATCCACATTTGATCATGCAGGAACTCAACAATAAGGAATTTACATAGTAACTTTAAGTGTCTGTCAGGAGACAAGCTCATTTAATCAGAGTGATAGTGTCACTGGATAATCAAAACCAAAAAATCCAATTTTTTAATTAAAAAATATTTCTGTTTAATCAACTACATTGTGGTGTACCTTACGAACAATAGAAAGCATTTCCTTGCTTACCTGGTGTAAGGTATAGTACATAAGAGTCCGATGCTATTCGCACAAGCAATAGGGTAACGGGCGCACAAAGAGACAACAGAAGTCATGGTCTCGCCGAAGGCTTCCTGGACCTGCTCGACCATCCCACCACAGGTTAGTTCTTCAATTCTAGGGAACAGAACCAAAGCTCAGACTTCCTCAACCATGTCAAGAACGGTGATAGTGAACACAAGAGCAAGAGAGTTCTTCTGAGAAACCCAAGAGTGTCTAGATGAATCCAGAACTGAAGGAATCTTGGAGATCAGTGTTTCCCAAACTGCAGGATCACAGAAGACTGTTGGGCAGGATTTCTAAGTGTGCCTCAAAGACAACGCCCACACTCAAGAAAAGTCTGGGAGGGCTTCGCTGGTGGTGCAGTGGTTAAGCATCCGCCTGCCAATGCAGCGGACAGGGGTTCGACCCCTGGCCCAGGAAGATCCCACATGCCACGGAGCAGCTAAGCCCGTGCGCCACAACTACTGAGCGTGCGCTCTAGAGCCTCTGTGCCACAACTTCTGAAGCCCGTGCCCCTAGAGCCCATGCTCCACAACAAGAGAAGACACCACAATGAGAAGCCCGCGCACTGCAATGAAGAGTAGCCTCCGCCCGCCACAACTACAGAAAGCCCGTGTGCAGCAACGAAGACCCAACACAGCCAAAAAAAAGAGAAAAGTCTGGGAAATCCCACGTTAGGTAAAGGTAAGCTGGGTTCCTCACTGCAGGACTACTCAGAACCTTTTAAGGTTAAAGTCTTTCATATCTCTAGGAGCAAGAGAATGGCACCCAACATTTCCCAAACTTATTTAATAATGAAACCATTCATTTGAGGCATGGCTACGACATTCCATGCAGCACTGAATACTGTAAATACAATTGCACTAGTGAGAAAACCAAGACACAAATAAATTAGCGAAGCGTCCTTTGCAAGTTCGTACTCTGATTATGAGCAGAATGTGAGAATCCTGTTGGGAAATAAGACTTTCCCAATGTAAAAACACAACCTGGGATAGATTCTATGGCAATTAATGTTAGCTGAAAACTAGAACTATCGGACTTATCTACAAAGATATACAACATAATATTGTTTATAATAGTAAAAATAAATAAAAACTAAGGCTTAAAAATAGGAAATTGGCTTAAAAAAGGTCCAGGGATATGATGCAGTGCTATCCGAGCACTAAAAACATTATAGGAGATAACTACGGTTAGACTAAAGACTGAATAAATACACTAAAACATTAATAGGTTTTATTTTAAGATGCTAGATTTACAGGTCATTTTTATTTTATACTTTGGGATTTTCTGCATTTTTTTTTAGACGTCTGACACATGGCATTAATAATGTCATGAGGGAAATGTAATGAGGGAAAAAGGAATAATGCTGCCACTGTTACAGAGAAACTACTCTGGAAGTAAGCTGTGGCAGTCACTAGTGTTACTCACTACGCCTCTGGGCACCGCTGCGGTTGGGTGGGCATGTGACTAGTCTGGCCAACGAGCCAGAGCTCTGACAAGGGCCCTGAAAGCTTTCGAGATGGTGGTCTCCTCCTCTGTCCTGAGCTCTCTGTGATTACCATGAGCCAAGACAGACCTGCAATGGACGTGAGCAAGAACTAAAATTTTGTTTCTTCCGCAGCAAAGAGCAGCCCCCGCTCCAGGAAACTAGAGAAAGCCTGTGTGCAGCAATGAAGACCCAACGCAGCCAAAAATAAATAAATAAATTCAAAAAAAAAGAAAAGAAATTTGATCTAGTAAAAATAAGCACCAAAAATATAGGGATATAAGGTTGTTGACTGCAGCACTATTGTTAATGCAAAAGGAAACCAAAACAGAAAGAAGGAAGAAAGGAAGGGTGGAAGAAAGGAAGGAGAGGGAAAGTGAAAGAGAGAAAGAAACAATAAATGAACCTAGGGCTTCCCTGGTGGCGCAGTGGTTGAGAGTCCACCTACTAGTGCAGGGGACACGGGTTCATGCCCCGGTCTGGGAGGATCCCACATGCCGCGGAGCGGCTGGGCCGGTGAGCCATGGCTGCTGAGCCTATGCGTCCGGAGCCTGTGCTCCGCAACGGGAGAGGCCACAGCAGTGAGAGGCCCGCGTACCACAAAATAAATAAATAAATGAAACTATGTGTCCATCAGTAGTGGATGAGTTAAATAAAATATAACCACCTATACAACTGAGGTCCATGAAGTTCTTAAAAGCTATAATGCAGATCTATACATATTAACATGAAAAGAAACAGATATCCAAGATATATTGAGGAAAACAACTGATTACAGTAAGGTCTGTGTAATATAATCTGAATTGAGCTTTAAAAAAATCATACACATACACACTCAAGCATACAAAGAGAATGAAATAGCTATTACGTATGCATAGTTGATACAACAAGCTCTTAATGAACAGAGTGAAATTTAGGAAGGGAAGGGAAGGAGACTTTTACTTTCTGTTATACGTGCTGAATTTTTAAAATTAAATCCTGTACCAGTTTTGTTAAAGTATATTATTTTATGGGAAAACATTAAAATCTAAGATCTTGCTCCAAGAGTAATCTCTGGAATGGCTTTTGCCCATTCCAGACAGGACAGTATAAACTAACAGAAACAACTGACCTGGGTCCTCCCTGAAGGACCATTGTCACTGGACCCACAAGATGTGTCACTCCCCCGACTCGCACGGCAGCCGTCAGCAATTCCCGCATGTGCACCAGCGCCTGCTTGCGAGTGTTTCCCCGCCGCCACCTTGTCTGCGCAGCCAAAAGAAAGCTGCTGCTGGACACCTGAAACGCATGAAAAGGAAGTACACCTGACTCCTGCTGTCACACGACCCCTCGTGCTATCCACCTGTGGTCGGCAAAATGTGACGTACAGCTTGGTCAGGGTTGGTGCCGATGAAAGCAAACAGCTGCCCCAGCAGGACGCTGTAGGTGGGCTTATCCCTGCTGTCCTCGATGGCCAATGACTGCAGGAGCGTGAAGGAGCTGCTGCGGTGGCTGGTCACGTGGCGCCGCCTACAGCCAAACAAGAAAGCCGCTCAGGGAGTGTGTTGCGATGACAGCGCTCAGCCGCAGGTGGGAATCCGACCTTGGCCATTAGCTATTTACCTCTGATTTGCTCTAGTAAATTCCAAATCTTCGTTACCAATCATTTCCAGGTCAGAAGGAGCCGACATGCTGCGAAGAAAAACAGGCTGCCGCACAGCATGAGATATCACCTTTGTTTCAGAGGCTGATTTACAAGCTGGAACAGAGAGGAAGAAGAACGTTGACATATCTGCTATCCTATTTGTAAGGATGGCAGCAACAGCGAAAAGTAACAAGGAACCACGGAACTGTCTAAGAGTATCTTTGCTTTCCAGTTCAGCCACCAAACCAGCTAGCACAGCACACAGATGATTTTTAGGCCAATTTTTTTTGGGGGGGGCAGGGGGGCACCATGCCGCAAAGCTTGTGGGATCTTAGTTCTCCAACCAGGGACTGAACCCAGGCCTTCAGCAGTGAAAGTGCAGAGTCCTAACCACTGGACTGCCAGGGAATTCCCTAGGCCAATTTTTTAAAACCTTGAATACTGAGGTTTAAAACCTCAAATATCAAGGTTAAAAATTACTTTATCTTGAAAAACTAAACTCTTTTTATCAAATTGGGTTTCCAAAGAAAGGCTGAAAAATTCATTTAATTTCGTAAACCATCAGTGTTAACTTTAATATTAAGCATTCCAGAAAGCAAGAGAGGACAGAGAAAGTAATTTCTGGAAGCAAAAAATCTTAATTCAAATAAATCCAGATCCTTTTTTTTTTTTTTTTTTTTAAGAGATGGCCTTTGTTCCCCCTTTAATGCTGGCTTTATTTAGCTGACTTACTGCCATTTGGTGATACCTCTGCTTTGATCATAGTTGATGTGAGTAAATATCACACTTTAGCTAGAATCTGACCAGCACTTCCTATAAGATATACACTCCTATCAAGGAAATAGTTGTTTTGTAAAGGAACACTTTAATGGAAGCAGACAAAACTGCATGTGAAGATAGGTAAAGAAAAAAAGATGTTAAGAAAGTTGAGGTCATTTTGAATCTGTCTTAAAAATGGTTAGATAGCTTCAATCTAAAAAAATTATAATTTTTGAAGACATTGTCTCTTAGGAAACTACTGTTTCATCATCTCTAATGCCAAAAGCCTCTTGGAAAGCACCACCAGGCTTACTGAGTGGGTAAGTCTTTCATGGGACCTTCAATGAACACGGGCTAATGTGGCCAGGGACATGGTGTAGCTGACCATCTTAGCATGTGTTCATACTGCACACCTGGCATGCTTCCCCTGCTGCAGGGGAACCCTATTACTGGGGTCAGAAACCTGGGAGTCATCCTAGACTTCTCTCCCTAGTGAGAGGAGCCCTGGGCAATCAGATGGGATGAAAACAAGTTCACTTGCTCCACAGTGTCCATCGGGCAATGGGTCTAGACAACATGGAGTCTTTCATTTAAGAACACGTTTATGGGCTTCCCTCGTGGCGCAGTGGTTAAGAATCTGCCTGCCAATGCAGAGGACACAGGTTCAAGCCCTGGCCCAGGCAGATCGCACATGCCGCGGAGCAACTAAGCCCGTGCGCCACAACTACTGAAGCCCGCGCGCCGTGCTCCGCAATAAGAGAAGCCACTGCAATGAGAAGCCCGCGCACCGCAATGAAGACCCAACGCAGCCAAAAATAAAAATAAATAAAATAAATTAAAAAAAAAAAGAAGAAAAGAACATGTTTATGACTTCTTCTCTCAGGGTAAGAATTAACACTTGCTATTATGGGCTCTGCCCAGTGTGTGGATCTGGCTTAAGTAAGAAGACTCGTTGATTTCCCTGAGAAATGCGTTTTCAAGCTAGCAATTAAAATGTGACCAGGAGGGCTTCCCTGGTGGCGCAGTGGTTAAGAATCTGCCTGCCAATGCAGGGGACACGGGTTTGAGCCCTGGTCCAGGAAGATCCCACATGCCACGGAGCAACTAAGCCCATGCGCCACAACTACTGAGCCTGCACTCCAGAGCCCGTGAGCCACAACTACTGAAGCCTGCATGCCTAGAGCCCGTGCTCCGCAACAAGAGAAGCCACCACAATGAGAAGCCCGCACACCACAATGAAGAGTAGCCCTTGCTCGCCGCAACTAGAGAAAGCCCACGCGCAGCAACGAAGACCCAACACAGCCACAAATAAATAAATAAAATAAATTAATTTAAAAAAGAATGTGACTAGGAAAAAAATTAATAGTGGAAATTCATGCTAGAAGGTTCCACATAATTACTAAAGAGGAAATGCAAACTCAGCTTCAAGTAAAGAGAAAAATATGATGCATTCCAGGATTCACAATGTTGACTAATTATATGTTACTATGAAAATGACAATCCATAATCTAAAAATGAGGGGCACTGGGATTATAAAAATACATGTTATTGGGCTCCTTAGATGCTTCCCCTCAAAACTAAACAAGGCAAATGACGAGGCACCCCTGATGCTCAGATGACTCACAAAACACCACATGAATTCAATGAAAAGTACTTCTTGGCTGGAAAAAGTAAAAGGCAAAATTAAAAAGTTGAAATTTCCTTTTTTTCCTTTCTACGAGTACACAAGAGTGATTTTCTTTTCTTTTTCTTTTTTTTTTAAAGCAGCTGATGTATGTTTTATGAACAGACTAGCGCAGACAGCCTTTCAGGGCTGGCTGTCAGCAGTACCCGGTGTTTCTGCGGGGGTCCCTGAGATGCTTCTTGTGAGGCCGGACTGGGCCGCAATGGTGACGTGCAGCAACAGCTCAGCTCGGTTCATTAGACTCTTCACTAACGTCTTCGTTTTAGCCAGTGGGTGCGAGGGTTTCTGAATAAGAGAATTCACTTCTTGTAGGAACTTCTCCCTATAAAGAAAGACTGATGTGCATTTAGTTGTCCTCTGGTTTACCAAAACTAAAGTGTTTCATTACAAAGGATATGAGAAGATAGAGGGGAACCTAAGCAAAAGTAATCTGATAAATATTGCTCGCCTTCCCCCTTCCCCATCCGAGGAGAGCCGTGCTATGAACTGTGGCCAGTTTTAGTTCCTTTTGCCCAGTTTCAAGTGCCTATATGCTAACTTCTGAAGGCTAAAATCAAAGTTTCCAAATACCAAATAAGTTCCAACTCTAAAATATTTAGTTGAATGCACAATATTTTTTAAAATATCTGTTAAGAGATGAGATCTTTGCATTTTGTTTTGAGCATCAAAGTGATAAATTAGCTTTACACAGTTACTAACATCACTAACCTCAGAGACAGGACCATGTTTTCAAGATCATTTCCATCAAAGGAGACTTCCTTCATTGAACACAAAAGTTCTAGTTCTTTCATTTTGTTCTAAAGAAGGAAAAATCAAGAAAAGATCATATGCAGAATCTGCAAAAACTGAGTTTTACTGTACGTGTTAAAAGGAACAGAAAATTTCAGGGAAAAAACCCACCTTTGGTCCATATTTCTACACCAGAAGCACATTTGTAAGTTACTATTTGATATTTTAATGATTAAAAATGGCAATGACTACTTTCTGGGGATTTCTTCAGTGCTTATAACTCTTTTATTTTTTTTTAAAGGCTTGAAAGCAGAATTTGATAATGATGATAACTGCTTTATAAAACTTAATAAGGAGTAACTTATTCTTTGTATCATTGACATGCTAATCTAATCAACCTTATTTAACCCTTTTTAAACAATGGATATGTTTCAAGGTATGCAACATTTTAAAAATGATGTTATCTCTACGCACACAGTATATACCATTGTACTACAAATAGCAATGCCCCAGTGATGAGTCATACAGCTTGCTCACCTCATTAAAATGGTAATCATAGAAGAAAGGCATGTTGTTCTCCAGTTTCCCCTGTGTGGCATCATCAACCTCACTTTGCCATTTCTGTTCCAATTCTGCAACACTCTGACACATTAAAATATAAAACAACGTGAAACTAGATGCAAAATAAAAACAAATGCAATCTGTAAATTCAGAAATTTTAGTTGCAATAATCTTTTTAAAATTCAGATCACTTTTTAAACTTCATTAAATTTCTAGGAAAGAAGTCATCTCCCACAGTTATAAGAGACATCTAAATGTTTTAACTTTCACTTACCTGCAGCTGTCTCTCCATGGCATTGAGTTTCTTAAATGTCTCTCCCATGATTTTACACAATAAATCATATTCCTCAGCATGTTCTTCTTGATACTGGAAATTTATTAGGGACTGCAGTGCATCAACCAAGTTCAAGTGCTTAATGACACATGATACCACCATTTCCTCCATCACGTCTGGCTGGATTACTTCTCTGCGATCACAAGGGAAACCAGTCAGCTATATGACTAGAATTGGTAAGTTCTCAACTTACCAATACTGTATTTTATAGATGGAAGAGTGTACGCTTTGATTTAAGTATGTTAAATATTCACCACACTTTCTTTATTACAAGTTGGCAATAATTTGATATATTTACCTGATAAAACTGACATTGGCCAATGAAGCTGAAAATCAAAATTAAACAGACTTCATTTTCTATGATTTGTATATTTTGAGCTGGTGTTATATTAGAGCTGGAATAGGTCTGAGCTTAATAAAAGATCTTTGGCACGATGTATCTGCCAATTAATTTTATGCAGTATTATGGCTGGTAGTATTTTGGGCGTATGGATGTTGGGCTGAAAACAATGGTGCTTTTGTATTTTTTCATGTTAAATTTCATCTATTCTTCAAATTCTTCTCTCTGAAATGGCCAATCTTGCCTCAGAAGGCAGAGCAGAGGCCTGCAAAACAGACTTAACTTTAAACTAGAATACCACAAAGACATTGCAAGACCTCACATTCTAGATTAAAGATTACCATCTCTCCAGGCGTTGAAAATAAAGAAATGTCTCTAAACCCTATGGAAACCAAAGTTGATGACTACCTTCAAGTAGAAGGTCAAACCACCTGAGAAAAACCTAGAATTTGTCAAATGTTAGCATGCATCAGAATCATATGGAAAACCTGTCAAGACACAGATTACTACTGGGCCCCATCCTCAGAGGTTCTGATTCAGCAGGTGTGAAATGGGGCCCAAGAACTGACAAGTTCTCAGGCGATACTAACGTTGCTGAGCCCACGCTTTTAACCCACTGACCTGGAACACCACCTGGGGGTACTCTCCAGAGCACCTGGTTAACATTCATCAAGTACATGTAAAATGAAAGGTTCATCTGCTAGACTACAAGAAGAAACACACCCCCTTCGCTTGTTTAAACATTTTTTCATTGGGAAAATAAAGTGCTGTATAGCAACATACTTTATACTTGGTCTAAATTGAGGTCTGGCACGCCCAGAAATTTCCCTGAGCTTTATCATGATTCCTGGAGGCAGCCTGATCCGGGGCAGGTCAAAGTAGTTTCCAACAGGAGGCACGAGGACGTCAGAGGGGTAAGTGAATTCTCTGTCTTCCTCAATGGTCAGAGGCAGTGGAGACGGGCTTGGAGTAAGGGCAGGGGAGATCACACCATTGGCCTCCACCTGCCACTGGCACCTGAACATAAAGAAGAAGAGATTCTTCACTTCCTCTTCTATCTGGAAAGCTACTTGAAGTTTGCAGATATATCGATATTCAACATTTGAAGGATCACATTATGTATTAAGTATTTATTCATCAAACCTCCTCCAGAGGCTAAAGAAAAATAAGCATTATATGAAACCCCATCTTTGGGACTCTACCTCCTCCCCAACATTTTATTATGAAAACTTTTAAATATACAGAAAAGTTGGAAGAATTACACAGCTAACACTCATATACCCACAGCCAAGATTCCAGAAGGAACACTTTGCTATGTTTGCTTTATTGTCCATCTTCCCATCCTTTTGGGGATTCTTTAAGTATACAGTATTTGGGTTGGAGAAAAGCTTACACAGATCAAGGGTGTAATTTCAAACTTAGTAAAGTAAGGACCACAAGGCACTTTGATGTAATCTTCATCTTATTTCTTAGACACAGCGATACCCATGGTATCCAACCCATGGATTGGCAAGCAGTAGGCACAATCAGCTGGGAAATGTACTAAAAGTAGTTTTCCACATAAAGTCCTTTTTCCTTTGCGAGCAAAACTAGTCCAATTTGAGCCTTTTCTTACCTTTGTAAAAGTTTGGATCGCAGCAGCTCCTGACAGGCTTCTTCTTCTTTGGTAATTTCTGGTCCGTTGTATAGGATTCTTAACATAGAACAAGCTAACACAGACAGACCTAAAGCCAGGTCTACCAGAAAAGGTAAGCCTCCCGACACATCCTCTGAAGACTCCTACAATGCAGACAGGGCAAACCAGACTGGTCAGTTACACGGAGGAGCACTTCACCTGCGCTGCACCACACTGCACTGTCCCCAACCACAGGGGCTCATGGAGCAGTATCAAGTATCATTGCTACGGGACACAGAGACAGCACCCAACACCATGAGTAGATAGACGGCGGCACTGGAATGACCACAGAGTGAAGTCTCAACACAATTCTGGAGAGAGAAGAGTCAGTAAGACTCCATATTAGAAACAGCATAAATCACATGCAAGATTTTTTGGATAGCTTCCTCTCTGCTGTACCTATCCAGGTATAAATCACTATTTCATTTTGTCACCTCCATTCTGTGCTTGAACGAAGATGCTGTCAATGATTACATTGAATTCATTCAATAAATATTTATTGAGTGCCTACTGTGTACCAGCCATTGTTCTAGGTGCCTGAGATAAAGCAGAGAACAAAACAAAGAGGCCTGCCCTCATGGAGCTTACATTCTAGCAGATAATCCCACTCCAGAGATCCTTGGCTTGGTTAAACTTAAGCAACCGCCAAGTCTGAAAATACGTTTTAATTTATTTAAATAGATTTAATTTATTTAAATAGATTCCTGGGAGGAAGGTAACTGGTACTGTTAAAAGGAGTAGATTAAACCTATATACAGAGTGTAACATGAGTAATTAAGCAGAGACAGATCTAGACTAGCAAGAAGAGCCTTTGGGAACAGAATAAAAATAATCCGATTCTACTACTCTTAAAACCCAGAATCCAAGGGCTCACTTCTACCAGGTGTTCGAGTCTTCCTCACCCTCTGGAAAGATGCTGGAGGCAGACCACCTCTCCAGGCTTTGAAGACGGAGCCCCTACCAAGGGATTCTTTCTGTGGTGCTGTATTGATTTTAGGTCCCAGCTAGTTTTAGTCCATACAACTACTACTTCTATTAGTGGTCTACTGCTGCCAAATGGAAGAGATGGATGAAACAGCAGCTCATATTTTGCCTCGTTTCCAAGGCAAATATGATGTACATAACCAAGGCACACAGGAAAAAGTACACTATGCCCACAGCAGTGGTTAGATTCAAGTACCTGAGCGCGAACTGTGCAAGCAAAGCCCCACATAGCTTTATCGGGAGTGTTGTGTTCACGGCCACTTCTCATTTCAAAGGAGAAGGTGACTGTATCTCCTTCCACCTTAAAATTTAAGGGGGGAAAATGCACTTTAAAAACAAGACACAATTTTCAAGAGAGCAATGAATTTCAGAGATATACTTTCAGAGGGACCACAGCCAACATTTCACTTCTTTTCTCACTCGCTTTTTGATTCAAATTCCATCCCCTCTCATCTGGATGCCAACCTTTCAGCTGTCTCTCCTGACCAGGTAGCTTTGGGAATGAGGCATCTGTGAAATGGCCACGATTGCCCAATAGCAGGATCAGAGTAAAGATCAAATCTTGAACGTAATTTCAATAAAATCCTCAGATTTCTACACTTTCTGCCCTCCCCCTCCTCCATCTCACCACCTCACTTGTGCCAATAAGGTGGGCAAATAGCCATTAGCTTGAAGAACACAGAGTGATGAAAGACCTTGCTCTGTATTGCTGAATCAATACCATGAGTAAGAAACAAAATGCAGGAAATCAGAGAACGATTAAAAGTATTGTGCTGATCCAGATTTGGACGCATCTGGACTATACCTCTGGAGGTAACTTGCTGCCTATGGCTGAATTAAAGAGGGTACATAATATATGTGAGATAAAGGCTCTGGGAGCAGACTCTGGAGAGGTTTTCAGGTTTTAGTGGGCATTTCAGTTCATATTCATATTCTAGGTAGATATGTTATAGTTCAAGGGCCCACATTACAAAGCATGGCTCCAATCTCATCAGTCTGAGAATGGATAGTTATTTTTGCTCCAAAGGCCCCAATTCATTTGAAAACACTGATTCCACATTTTAAAACGGCAATGGCCCTATGGTTCTAGGACACCCATCATAAGGGAGTCTAGAGAATAAGTGAGTGGGAAGAACTAGCAGTCCTTTCAATGGACAGGGAAAGAAATGCTGTGACAACCTCAGCCCATGGAGTAACCTATGGAACAGATAGATACAAGTTCTGGAGCGGATAGGGGTCTGATGCCTTACGAGCGAAAGGAGGGTCATTCTGAACAAAGTAGTGAGTTTACAGGCCTACCGAGGTAGCCCCACCTCAACAAAAGCCCCCGTGGCAAATGTCTTCTAGAAATAGAGTTAATACTTGGGCCCACGGGGAATGCAAGTTCATTTTCTTTTCTGGGAAGCAAATGTGCCTGGATACCATACCTTCACCAAGTCTTTCGGCCAACCAGTTCCTAAGACACTACGGCTGCCATATCCCAGTGTGTTGCCTCCATACTCAGCAACCTTCCTACTGTTTGTGTTAGGCCCCGCGTATATCACCAACTTCAAAACAGAAAATATACTGTTAGACTGTAAAAGAAAAACAAAAACAACATCTACAAATAAAAAGGCTGCAAAAAAATGTTTGTTTAAAAATACATTTATAACCGGCACTGGTGTCAGTATAACTAATATTTCCCGATTTTTTTTTTTTTTTTTTTTAAGTACAACTGATACTTGTTTAGATGCAACCAGCCATTGGTATTTACAGGGCAGCCACAGAGTAGTATCAAATATTACTGCAATTTAATTGGCTTGGGGACCTCACATTAAAATAGTTATACTCAGCTATTATATGTATTTTTAAAAGTAGCTATTTTAATCCTAAGTAATGACATATAGCCCATTAATAACAGGTATAGTTTGCCCCCTTAAATCCTCCCCAAAATTAATAAAGTGAACAAATACAGATGGCAAGATGGTTATACCTAACATAAAAAATGAAAGTAAAAAAAAAATTCAATGAATAAGGATTTTTTAAAAATGCAACAAAGTGAAAATAAGCCATATATTCTTAGAATGTTGCTTAATGGTATAAAAAGAAATGACACAAATTTGGGCCAGAAAGGGGGCTGCTTCTTCTTGGGTCAGTTTTCATGTATCAATATTTTTCTTCAATGAAAGCTATTCATTTATATACAATTAACCAACTTTCTAATATGGAGGAAAAAACATTTAGACATCATTTGGCACTCAAATACTTTCATAGGAAGAATAAGGCTCTGGCTTCTGTAAATACCTAATTGTCTTGTATTGCACACTGTGACCACCTCTGAGCTCAGTTTGGATCTAAAAGCTGCACTTTTAGCCCTGGATGCTTAATCATTTTGTGATTTCTTACCCTTCTGCACCTTTGGGGGACACCAGCCAGGGACCACTGGAAAAGTAAGAGTTACTTTTGTCCATGTAGTAAGCCTCCACATTTAACACTAATGTCTACAGCACGTGGAGGTTAGCTTACATCAGAAGATGCAAGTTACTGTTTTTTAAAGGAGAAACAAAATGACACCCTCTAAAATGGCAACCTCTTCCATTTCCATTTTAAACAGTCATATTATTTGAATGTAGGAAATGGGGGTAGCTACTGCCAGGAGCTGTGAAGTGGGAAAGACTGATGCCAGGAGATATATTTTTTGAAAGGCCCACTAAAGAATTTTCTAAATTCTCTTGCTTCCAGCTAAGGTGAGAGTTTGAGGGGCAAGTCTTAAACCCCTCCAGACATCTGGGAATCTTCACTACCCTAAAAGATAAGGGGAAAGAGGATTCTATAACTTGCCCAATAATGTGTTTCACCATCTCAGTATACACAGTTAAGAAGTTCCCTATTTTTACCCTAAAACTCTCCCTTGATGGGATTTAAGACCATTTGCCCTTATAGTTCAGAGAAAAAGACAAGATAGCTAACAATCTACAAAAAAAAATCCTGTGTACATAAAACACTATCAGACAATCCTGCAGTTGTTCTTATACATTACACATCACAATTTCATTAGCCTTTCCTTGTAGGTTCAACACGATGGTTTACAATGCAACAATTAGAGACAGAAGAAAATACTTCAACCCCTAACATGATTCCTTTTACTTATAATTGTTCAGCCACTAGGTTGGAAACTATATTTCCTCAAAATCTATGTGGGCCCTGAGGTAATGGCAAAGAAGAACAAATAATTTAAATAAATATAAACCAGATCCTAGGCACATCTGAAACCCTTCTAAAAAGCCACCTTCTCCCAAAAGATACATGAGAAGCCCCAAGAATTGGGCAGTGAGACCTTTTTAGATGAGTGGACACCCACATCTACAGGAATTCCAAGCACCAAGGGAAGGCAAGAGTGAAACAGCATGGAAAAGAAAATTTCCTTTGACTTGGATCTACATCTTTGAAAGCTTACAAAAGTCCACTTTCAACACATCATTAAAACACTGTTCTCAGACTGCAGAGGTGCTGGCTCTGACTCCCCCAGTCACTACCCTTCAAGGCATTATCTTAAGAAGCTCTCCTAAGAGGTATCTGCAGACAGAAATAAGTCAAGAATGGTGACCAGCAGCAAAGAAAAATAAGAAGCATCTAAGAAATCAGCTTATTAGAGGTGAAACCAATACTAAATCAGTTCTTGCTTACTTTGTCATAGTCATATTGTGAAGAGCATCTGCTATCAAATCTAAGGTATAGGCAGCGAGCTCCGGGGATATGGACAGTTTCTTTAAATTTATAGTTGTCTCTGACAGGATGGACTGTTTCCACAGTCTTCCCAGCAGCCCATGGAGCAGGAATCTTTAAACCAGTGAGAAACCCTGGCTCTTCCTTCTCTTCCAGCATTCTAAAACCAGACAAAGAGAAAGTGATTGAACTTAACAGCAAGGAAAGGAAAATGTATACACAATAAAATACAAAAGGTTAAGAAATTTTGCTCTAATTTTCCACAACATACAGTATGACAGCACTGTAACCAGAAACATTTTTAACATTCCTGTATCTAAGGTTCTTTTTTCTTTGTTAGACAATATATTTGCATTTTCCCCCCCTTTTTTCAAGGGGGAATCCCAATTCATATCCAGGAGAAGATCTTGCCAACTCTCATTTAAAATTCCTCGGGGGTAGGGGGTGGGGGGGGGGAAAGATACTCTAAAGGACCTTTAAGATTGGCCACTTTCCAAATCCCACAGGAAGTGTCCTGTAAAGTTTCCTTTGTTTATATCTAAATGTCAATTGTTGAAAAACCCATGAGACTGCATGACTACTTTTACTATAATTTTTACTAAAGTGCCTTCAAAGGTCCTCTTCTCTACTGTCTTTGAACTCTCAAGGACTTCACAGCCCAAGACTGTGGAATACAAACTCCTGTATCCTAAACTTAGCTCTTGTGGATTTCTCTTACTCCCTTTCAGCTCTGCGCTATCCAATGTGGGGGCTACTTCGTCAAATGTGGCCATTTAAGTTGAATCTAAATGAAACACAGTGTAAAATTCAGTTTCTTGTTCACATTGGCCACATAGCAAGTGCTCAGTAACAGCACGTGGCTGTGGCCAACAGCATCGAACAACAAAGATACAAATTTTCATCACCGCACAAAGCTCAACTGGACAGCACGCTGCTCTAGAGAAACTCGAAGTCCTTCCTTTCTGATCAATGTTTTTAAAGACGGCTTTAGTGAGATGTAATTGACATATAATAAGTGGCATATATTTAAAGTGTACAATTTGGTAAGTTTGGCCATATGTTACACCTGTGAAGTTTCCTCCATCCTCTTGGTAATCCAGGTGATCACTTCTTTGCTTTATTTCACTAGAAATTACTTTGTATTTTCTAGAGCTTTATATAAATAGAATCATACAGTTTGTACTTCTTAGGTGGCTCTGGCTTCTTTCACTCAGCATAAGTATTCTAAGACTCATCTGTGTTGTTGAAAATATCAGTAGTTCATTCCTTTTTATTGCTGAGTAGGATTCCATTGTATGGCTATACCACAGTGTGTTACCCCTTTACTTGTTGATGGACATTTGAGTTGTTTCTTGTTTTGGCCTATTCTAACTAAAGCTGTTAATGAACCTTCACAAAGAATCTGTGCTTTCTTTTCTTTTGTGCACATACCTAGAAGTGGAATAGCTGGGTCATATGGTAGATGTAGGTTTACTTTTTAAAAAACTGTCAAACTGTTTGCCAAAGTCAAACATCTCCATTATTTGTATATGAGAACTTTTCAGTTTTGAACTAATCTCTTGATCTGTGGGGAAATTTGTTCTAACCTGTTCCTATAATCTCCAAAGCAATTCTCTAATTATCTGTAAAATTTTGCCCCTGAAGTCTCCTTCTTTTCCCAGTTAGAAAAATCATTGTTGTAAAAGGAGTACTAGGCTTTCGCCAGAAGAAAACGTGGCAGAGGTTCCTGCAAGGAAGCAGCATCCCTTACCTCTCATCAGGGAACAGCCTGCCCTTCTGGTCTGATGCACCACATGGGGAACAGCCCACCTCAGCAAAAACCGGACACTGGGTTTTGAGCAGCAAAGCCGTCTGAAACACAAAATCATCATGTCCTAAAGTGCTTACTTGTCAGTTGTTGGGATGGTACTACAGCCAAACTCAGAATTCTCACTTAAATCATCTTTTTACAATCCTAGCCTGCTCTCTTTCACTAAGAAATGCTTTGCTACTTAGACCACTTAATATTGTTTTATTTAACACTGGAATGGAATATATCATTTATATTAGTTACCAATATCCAGCAAGGGCTCAGGAGACTAAATATAATGAAAGGATCTCAGCTGCATCGTAGACAGCATTTTTACAGCTGACCGGCAATCAGTATTTGTTAAAAGATTGCAGTAAGTAATTCAGTCAAACAAATTAAATGTTTTCCTTTAATATTTCAGCTTATTTTTATGACACAGTGTTTTTCTTCATTCCACCTTTATTTCGTTTTATTTCCTGCTCCTGAAGAGCAGTTCACTTTGGCACGCCTAGGATCATACCTGACTGGTATAAAGTACCAGCTGCACTAGCTGAGGCATCAGGGCATCGGCCATGGTCAGAGTCTGTAAATTTGGATGCATCAGGGAGGTCAGTAACACAGGAAGAAGGTGACCGAGCATAGTAGCCTTAGTAACTTGTTCCAAGCCTTTTAACCTACGAAAGTTCAAGAAAACACACAGCTTAAGCAGTTCCCAAGCATGTAAAGAAACTATTATCATTCTTATCTGACAAATTCTCTTAAACTGCACCTCCTTAAACTAGCTAAGCACTTACCTTTACAGCAATTCAGTCTACAAATTTCCCACCTACCATGAAGGAGAGGAAGAGAACAGAAATCTAGTAATAGATTTCACCTCCAACCTGTGATTTTGCCCCCCAAAAAGTTTACATGGTGCATTTCACAGCACCTTCGAAGCACTTTATAAATGGGTTCTAAAATGCAAACAGCTACTCTAGTTACCACCTGCCAAGTCTCCTTGCCTCTGGGGCTGCAGGTCACAGTGCTGCACTGAGTCTCTGATAAGGAGCCAGTGAATGGCTACAACACTGACTCAGCTGCCCAGAGCAGCGATACCCACTTCTGACCTAGAGAAACTGGTTCCTGTCGGGGACAGAGGCAGGCAGATTTTTAATCTGCCTTTAAAATCACGTTCTTTTTCTCCCCCCTGGTTTTATTGATATATAACTAACATCACTGTATAAATTTAAGGTGTACAATTAATGATTTGATATATGTGTATATTATGAAATGATCACCTAAAATCACACTCTTAATATCCCAATCCTCTGCTAGAAGAATTAAGGTATATGACTCACCCGAAGAAACATGTGTGTTATGTAAATTCTCTAAAACTGCTTAGGGTACTGGGGCTGGAACCGGAAACAACCCCCACGTCTCCCCAGCTCTCAGACTGTACTTCCTCCCCAGGGCAGATCTGCACCACGTGCCAGCAGTGAACCTTACATGTCCTAACAAGCCCCAGTGCAACACCTTTCTGGATTATATTGTTCTCAGTTCCAACCTGCCCACCTACTCTCTGGGAGTAGGCGAGAAACAGGGACATGGGACAGACAGGGTTACTGGAGGAAAAACACACTGCATGATTGTTTCAGATCAGTATCTCAACACTGAAATCATCAATGAACACAGGATGTAACTCATCTTTGACAACAAACCACAGCAGAAATTTTAATGGGGAGTATGGAGAAAGAGCTTTAATACCAGGAAAGAGAAGTTTACCCTATACATAGATTACTCCTGTATTTGGAGAAATAAAATTACCGTAAAATCTTGAGATATCATGTCAGTGTCGTCTTTTGCATAGCAGTTAATTATCTGTATCACTAAGTCACTTCTACCTCCCTAAAGTACTTACCACAAGGGAACTAAGTGCACATAGTGCTGAGTTAGATAATTAAAGGAAAGGCCAATTTGGGAGTGTTGATGGTAGAAGACCCAAGTGACAGAGACGATGGTGTCCACCACACCTTGCTACCCTTAGATCGTGGTTGTCAGCCCAGTCCCACCTAAAAGCACCATTAATTGAAAGTTCAACTGTGTTTGGCTTTGAAACACTTGCCATTTCAACCTGTTCTCACAAAGATCCCTCTATATTAAATGAACATTTGATGTTCTCTTCTAAAAGGTTTCCCTTTCATAAGCAAATTCTTCTTCCTGAATGGCAGCAGGTCACAGTTCACAACCCATTTCCTCACCTCTGCTCCCGGTCAGCTATGTCACTATTTATGAGGGCAGTTGTGACCTGCTGTAGCATTTCCAACACTTCATCACATCCAGTCAGGATTTGGGTGGCAAGAGCCAAAATACTGACCTTTAGCTCCTAGGTAGAAAATATCATAAAATTATTTTTAAGCTTTGTGATGAATATACACTTACAATGACAACATGAAATGATGTATTTAATGATGCATTTCCAAATTAAATAATGAGGTGGCCAGGATAAGCCCAAAGCAGTAAGTTCCGCTAGGATGGCAAGTAACAATTTGAGTTGGGAGGCTAAGGTCTGGAGTGCTGACAGAAATACGCAGTATTTCACGGGGAGCACACCGAGTCCCCAGGAGAAAAGGCATTTCTCCCATCCCCTCCAGCACAAGAGAGCTCCCGGTGGCCAGCCCAGAAAATGTCCAGGTGGAAGATTGCCTTGGGTGGTATGAGGATAGCTAAAGAGAAAAACAGAACAGTAAAAGGCGCATGTATAGGCGGTGAATAAAATGAGACAAAAACACAACATTCTGAAACAGTACAAGTGACCTTTTTACTTAATGATTTAAACCATTACACTTGAAAAGAGGCAAGTTAAAAAATTCAACTAAAGTAGCAGGCAGTTACAGGCTATTAAACATTAAAAATAACTATTGGAGAGTTCACGGGAGTACAAATACTAAATAATGTGTTAAGAAACACTAGTTAAGATCATAGAAATGTTTAGTTTACAGTTATTTTCTATTAGGGAAAAAAAAAATACAACCAGACTAACCCTTTAGGTGAAATCTATATCTTTTATTTTTCCCAGAATTCCTAGATAAGCCAGCCTACTCTGCCTTTACCAAGAGTATTTCCTTCCATGGGTTAATTAAGAACTTATAACATTTAACCTTTCAAATAAAAAACATTGGTTTTCATTGTTGGAATTTTCTGGAGTCTTTTTGGGATATTATTTAGATATTTTTATCATTAAGAAAAAAGGAATTCTGAACTGACTAGACGAGAAAAATCATGGCTTAAGTCATACTAATCAATCCTATCGGCCTTCACCTACTGACTACATGCCGGCAGCAGCACATCCAGCTACTGCACAGGCCTCAGCTCTAATCCTCACTGCAGCCTCACAAGGGAGATGTTATGGCCCCTTTTTACTGATTAGGAAACTAAGGCAAGATAAGTTAATAAATAGTGTCAGCAATTTAAATGATTAATTCAGGTATTTCTGCCTGTTTAAAAATTGATTACATAATGAGATAAACCCATAAATATGAACTAGCAGGTATGTAAAATCTCTTATTTATATAGTATATATGCACAAAAGGGGTAAGAAAAGGGCAAACTATAGTGGCTTTTATCTTCAACTATGGCTTCCTTAGTTAATTTTTCAGTGTGTTTTAGTCAACATTTTAAGGAAGAATCAAGTTATTGATTTCTCTAATTCTCCCACAAAGATAAAATTCTGAAGAACAATGCAAACAACAGCCTCAAGCATCTGTCAAAATTATAACAACCACGGCTATAAAAAAAAAAAATCTGTGGATTGCTATAAATTGCCATGTGGGAACAAATTATTGAGTTTACACAGAAGCTAACTTAAAAATAATTATAGAAAATGGAATGAACTATAGGTTCAGAAATTATTCAACATAAGGATTGTGAGAAAATTATCACCTTTTAAAATTATTTGAATCAAGAGAACATAATAAACCAGCCAAAATGTCAAAACTGTTTAAAATGTTATGCTCCCTGATTTATCTATATCTATATACATATATACATATACATACAGATATATATATATATATTTATATATAAAACTTTCAGGTGCGTATGAGATCACTTGTAAGTGCCGTATTTTATAGTTCTTAAAAAGAGATGAAAATAAACAAAGGCACAAAAAGACTGACAGGAGCACGTGGATAACACATTATGAGAGTGTCACAAATATGGTAACCACTGTGCAATGACATAAAAATCTATGAAATGAGCGACCTAATATTACCTCGCACAAAAATATAAGCCACATGGTGAAATCTGACGTCATAATACACAGAAATTTAGCCATTTAAGCTGTGCTTTACACACTGGGTAGAAAGCATCGTTAGAATAAAGCTTGGTGTTTACCTGTACCTTCAATGTCTCTCCCTGCAAGGAGTTGTCACTGTCATCATTCTCATCAGGTTTAATCAAAACAGTGTTACTGAGAAGGTGGTTCTGAACTGCCATCAGATAGCGCAGGCAGGAGGATGCAGCCTTTAATACAAATAAGGGCGTTTAAATGACCTAAACCCTACTGAAAGAAGGGCTCATGTAATCCTCATGTTTTTTAAAGATTTCGACAAGGGAAGCAAAAGAGAAAGTACAGAAAACAGACCAAGTTAGTTTCTCAGGTGACTTATTTCCACATGGCTTTTGATACATAATTTGACACATTTACCATAACTTTCTGCCTTCTGCTACATATTTCTCACTAATCGCTTCAATACTTGAATTTTTGCCTCTTAATAATTAATTCTTCCTACCCACTCTTCCCCTCACATGCATCTCCATGAGAGAAGACTCTACCCAAACCCTTAAAAGAATCTTTTATTTCTTATCAGTCTCTGTAAAACACTGATGGTTTAGAAAACAATGTTAAATTAAAAATTAATAGAAGGGAAATCCCCACCCAGTATTTTAAACACAATGAAAACATCCAAATTCAGTCTAACAATTTATCGCACCAAGACATTTAAGCAGGAGGAATAAAGTCTTTCGAGAAAGTACTTGAAGTGGATTTGTCTTTTCTACATTTCTAAGACAAGCACAGTCATTCATTGACTTTCATCAATTAAGTCTGTCCTTGCAAAGTATGTGTGTACACACACACTTCAACACAGTAAAATGAAAACAGGGAAACTTGATATAATTTTGCTTTCATTAAACACATTTTTACTTACAGGCACAGTTGAAAGGAGTTTTTGAAAATCATCTTTAGAGACAGTTTGGCACTTGGTGATTAAGATACAGGATTCTCGTACAACAATCTTCAGAATGTAGTGTAAAAGTTCGTCATTTAGTCTTTAAAATGCAGGAAAAATGTAACAATAAGATACTAATGGTTTAATAATAAAAGCATAAAATTTATACAATGGGTACAAGATGACAAATAGAAGATACAAAATTCACTGGTTCTCTAAGTAAACCATCTTACTCAGTGATGATTCTAACAACTAGGTATATTACCTAAATCAAATTTATGGAAACACAATGGTACTTAAGCACCTAGTTCAAGTATTTTATAAATAGCTTGAGAGACACACCTTCTTCCCCTCACCAGCTCGAACCACACCTTCACCCTCTCTCACAGACCAGCAATTTGATGACACCCTCCACCAAGATTTCTTAAATAAGCTCCACCTGTTATTTCTGCTAAGTACCCTTCTTCCAGGCTCAAGTTATTTTACTCATTAAACTGAAATGTGCTATTATCATTTCTTAGGGCAACTGTGGGATTTATTATCTTTCAACTGATCCACAGTTTAGACTTAACACGCCAATTATCATATAGGATATTATAGGAGACTAAAGTTGATCAAACACATTTAACTGTAAATTAATTACTGAGAAAAACACATAGAAAAGGCTAGCAGTGAATAACATGACATCACATCACCTGTAATGATCATCCTCCTCACTGCCAAATCGGTTGTTTTGAAGCTGTTCAGCTAAATTGGTTAGGATCACATCCCGCAGCTGGGAGAGGCCGCTATTTCTCTCTCCTAACACAGAACAAAGCTCCATAAACTACCTTGATAATTACACTTAGAAAACTGATGTTATTTAAAAAAAGTTTTTAAATGAGCAGACTGTCGACAACCTAGGGGCACCAGGCATATGTACTTACACAAACAACAGCAGCAAAAACTATATCACAATCAGTCAGACTTTCTTTAACCAGTACATCCTGATTTAAGTGTAGTTACTGTCTTGACATTTCAGGAAGTGTGATTTCTAATTCCTCAAACTAATATTGCTTATAAATGCAGGGTGTCTTTAACATGGTGAATTTTGTCATTGTCATTGAGTCTAACTTTAAAAGTTGGATTTTAATGTGTGGGGAAAAAACTGGCTTAGAAATCCCAAGAAATCATTATCTTTAATGTTCACTAAACATCTACAGTGAGGTACATTATGCTACACAGTGGGGATACAAAGCGGTTTATAAAACTTGACAATGCATAGAACATGGTTTCTGCTTTCCATCTAGTTTAAGTGTTGGCATATGTGCATTTTAAAAATAACACTGAGATCAAGCCTCGGTAAATTTAAGAACACTGAAATCATATCAAGCATTTTTTCCAGCCACAACACTATGAGATTAGAAATCAATTACAGGAAAAAAAACTGTAGAAAACACAAACACACGAGGCTAAACAATCTGCTACTAAATAACCAAGAGATCACTGAAGAAATCAAGGAGGAAATCAAAAAATACATAGAAACAAATGACAACAAAAACATGACGACCCAAAACTTATGCGATGCAGCAAAAGCAGTCCTAAGAGGGAAGTTTATAAAATAACGTTGACCAACAGATATGAAGAAAAATAAAATAAAATTCAGTCATTTCCTTAGGGACAAAAAAGGTTGTTTATTCAAGGGTAATTAAAGGATAATTCTCACCTTCTGTTAAGACCAGCTTAAGTAAGTTATTGATTTCAGTTTCACCTGGGTACAAGATATTTAAACCAGAGCTGAAATGACAGAAAAGTCGAAAAGCTTTTAAACACGTTCTAGAAAATCCAAATTCTAAATATTTAAATTTTTATTAAAAGATGCCAGTTTGAGTACAGTTTCACCACTAAGAAAGCAACTGAAACTAAAGTCACTGTTGTGATGTAGTCCAATGACCTCCCTGATAAACAGTATCCCTCTCCTTCTCATATTTGTTAATTACCAAAATGATAACTTATCTGAGGCTAGATGCAGAACTGGTTAAAGAGAATTGAGCTATAAAAAGTCAATGTATGGAAATCCAAAAAAGAGGGGAGATATGTATACGTATAGCTGATTCACTTTGCTGTACAGCAGAAACTAACACAACACTGTAAAGCAACTATACCCCAATAAAAATTAATTTAAAAAAAAAGTCGATGTAGTCAAACCAGCTATATGCAGAATGTGCCAAAAAATCATTTGGGAAGTCAGTGGCAGAGCAAAGACTAGAATCCAGGTCGATCTGCTGCCAAAGCCTGCTTCTTAACCACCTTGCCACACTTTGACCCATATGAGAAGAACATCCAGTTGCAAACCACCAAAATATCTATTTAAAGGGATTTTTTTCTGGTCTTGTTTTAAGATCCGAAAGTGAGATGAGGAGTGTATGTACATGGACAGCCTGAGTCCTCTGGGAGTGGTGCCACAAACTTCTCTCCAGTTAAATTATCCTCTACACATGAGGTCCTGACTGTGGGATGGGGTAAGAGACATCCAGGCAACCAGTCTGAAGGGAAAGTTACAATGCAGTGCAGGAGAAGCCCTCTGCAGAGAGCACTGAGAAAATCAGGTGCTGATTACCTGATGGCAAGGCAGACTTCCTTCTGAATTTCAGGGCAAATTTTATCTTTTGGTGCCATCAACAACTGCCAAAGAAGCAACCCCGACCGTCGAATGATGTCTCGATTCCTTTCAGTTTGTGGGCTGAAGAAAAATTTAAACACCACCTACAGAAACATAAGGGGTATATCTGAAAATGCTAATTCTACTGGGGATAAAATTATCCCTATGAAGAAAGAACACGCTAGTTATCCTTTTTTTTTTCACGCTAGTTATTCTTATGAATAAATACCCAGGTGGATTTTTAACGACAATCTCTTCTACTGTGTAATGGTATAATTATAGTAAATATTTTACATATATTAATTGCAATGAGCTATCAGTACATATAGCAATACTCCATTAACTGCAGTGCTATGAATATAATGATAATTCTAATTACAGGATTAGAATGTGGTAAGATGCAAAACAGGAATGTTATTACACTTTTCTTCTGGTAGAAATTAGCTGACTGAAGCCAAGGTTTGTGTTTCTTTTTCTCTATTTTTTTTATCTCAAAACAGTGTATTTACCTGAAAGACAACGAGAATGCAGCGTATGATACAGGTGTCTCCATTAACCATGGCCTTCTCCATAATGTCACAAATACTGCTAAGATGGTGCGCTTCAATTGGATGCTGCTTGCCCAAGACACTTGTGATTGGAAGATTGGGGTTGGTAGCAAGAAGATTGAGTTGGTGTATGCACATCGCACCAACATGGTGCAATAATTGGTTCATAACCTCATTCGTGGTTATAGCCTCTTCTAGAAGATGAAAAGGAAAGTCAGTGAGGAAAGACATCTCTGGGTGGCCACCAAGGAACATACCTCTGACTTGCAAAAGGCGCACGCACACCAGAAGAGACTATCTTGCCTCCAATCTCTCCCACTACTGCTGGAGAACCCTTTTCCCTGCCACAGAATGCTGGGGTGAAAACACCTGGGAATTTCCATTTTTTTAAAGAGCATAAGTAGCTACCACTTCTTGAGTCCTTTCTATATGCTACACAATGGGCTGAATGCTTTACATGCTTTACCTTACAATATCATTATCAACTTAGACTATTTTAGCCCTGTTTTGTAGAGGAGTGACTCAAGAATTAGAGAGGTTCAGTAACTCGCCCTAGGTCACACAGCTACTAAGTGGTAGAGCTGGGATTTGAATTCAAGCCATCTCAGCTCAGATCCCATGGTGGTAACTATTCTAGAAAAATCTCTTCATCTTCTATGCCTCCTCTCTGGTAACACCCACCACCCTCTCCAGCCGAGAGATATCTCCTCCCATGGTACCTCAAATATTTTACACATTTTGAACTCATTTAGTTACCACAGCCTAGACAGACATCAGTTCAACCTTGGTTAAAGAGAATTGACAAGCATCCTCTTATATAACAATAAATGCCTCATGATAGTTATAGACATTCAGGGAATGGAGGTGAAAATAATCTAAACAGGCAAAGTACAGGAAAAAAAGATTGTTTTTTCCCTTAAACCAGCTGAAATGAACTGCATAAAAGAAACAAGAAAGTAGGTAACCTTGGAGAGTCAGGCTTGGGTGGGGTGACCTTAGAGCTGCAAAAGGATTGTGGGCACCGTGAGCTATGAGGAAAGGACTCAAGGAAAACCTATCAGAAGGTAAACCCTGCCAAAACTAAACTTTTCAATTGCATATTAACCCTAAGGCCTGGCTGGGTCCCCCTCTCTTCTGTGCCTTTATGAGTCCTTGATCTCACAACAACAGAATTCAGGTTAGTATTGTTTGTCTTCACCGAACACTTTTTGAAAGGTAGCTTTGGGATCTACCCAAATAACTGAGGTCTTTAAATTTCATTCTGAGTTAGATGGGAAGCCAGTGGAGGTGTCTGAGCAGAAGAGTGACAGATCTGACTATGTATATTGTAAAAGACTCTGGCTGCTGTGTGGAGGTAAGCCTAAGCAGGGTGGAGGAGGGCGACTGCAGGGGAAATAGGAAGACCAGTGAGGGGGCTACTATGATAATCTGGGTGAAGATGATGGCCTAGACTAGAGTTGTAGCAGCAGAGATAGAGGGAAATGGTTAGACTTGGAATACATCTTGAAGATGGGAGCTGACAGGATTTGCTGATGTCCATTTGGATGTGGGGTATTAGACAAAGAAAGTCAAAGATAACTGTAATTTTTTGGTCTGAGCATATGAAAGAATAGTGATCCATACACTGGAATATGGAGGACTCGGTAGGTGTAGATTTGTAGGGGGGAGATACAGGGAGTTTGTTTTTGACATGTTAAGTTGAAGATGTTAGATATCCAAGTAGAGACAAATACATAGACTGGAGTTGAAGCAAGAGGCTTGGAGATAATAATTAGGGAGTCACAATATATAAATTTCTTCTTTTTTGCTGTTTTACAAGATACAATTTACACATACCATGAAGTTCACCCATTCTAAGTGCACAAAACAATGTTTTTTAGTAAATTTATACAAATACCAAAATCAAGAGTGACAGCAGAGAAATTATTACTGATCCTATAAAAATTAAACTAATTATAATACTAGGAGCAACTTTATGCCAACAAATAAGAAAACTCAGGGCTTCCCTGGTGGTGCAGTGGTTGAGAGTCCGCCTGCCGATGCAGGGGACACAGGTTCGTGCCCCAGTCCGGGAAGATCCCACATGCCGCGGAGCGGCTGGGCCCGTGAGCCATGGCCACTGAGCCTGCCCGTCTGGAGCCTGTGCTCGGCAACGGGAGAGGCTGCGGCAGTGAGAGGCCCGCGTACCGCAAAATAAAAAAGAAAAAAAAAAAAAAGAAGACTTAGATAAAATGCACAAATTTCTAGAAAGACACAACTACCAAGACAAACACAAGAAGAAACAGAAAATCTAATAGATAATTCCAAAGTCTCAAAGTATCACCTCCTCCAAAATATTAATTACTGTGGTAATTAACATATGTCTCTGATGTTTTTCCTTCCAGGAGGTGGAGCTTAATTCCCCTTCCCATGAGTGTGGGCTTAATGTCTTGCTTCTAACAAATTGAATATGGAAGGGGAAGAAGCTTTCTTCACTCTGCAGTGAAGAAAGCTGGCATTTAAACCAAGTGATCAATTTTAATATCACTAGTAATAAGTCATGTTGCTATCATGTACCCTGTGATATGATGTAATGAGAAAAGCACTTCACCTCTGTGGTATTCTTCCCCCAAATCTATAACCTCAGTTTTAAAGGAGGAAACAACAGATGACCGCAAACTGAGGGAAATTCTACAAAATATCTGACTGGTATTCCTTAAAAGTGTCATCTTCTATTCTTCAGATAGGATAACTCTATCCATCTATATCCAAGTTTGCTGATTATTTCTCCCACCATCTCAAATCTGCTATAGAGCTACTCCCGTGATTTTTTCTCTTCAGTCATTGAACTTTTCAAATCCAGAATTTCCAACTGGTTCTTTTGTCTTTTTTTTGTTTTTTAAATAAATTCTGTGTTGAAATTCTCTGTTTAATCATGGTCATCATACTTTTCTTTAATCTTTTAAACATGGTTTCCTTTAGTTCTTTGAATTTACTTCTAAAGGCTGCTTTGGAGTCTTCATCTGCTAAGTCTAATATCTGAGTTTTGCCTGCAGTGTTTAGCTACTGATTTCTCCTCCGCTCACTTTGTTTTCTTAAATTCTTATTTCTATTTTCGTTTTTACTTTCTTTCATTTGTTTATTTTTATTATTGTCATTTTTATTTTTAAGCCTGCCTTCCTAGTGGTTACCTCGTCTGAGTCAGAGGTTGTGCTCAAACACCCTGAGCCAGTAATACTTCCACCCTGGATGGAGCCACGTTTTCTGGGAGAAGCACATCAAAGTTTAGGCAGTTTTAAACTATTCTGTGCTTTTCACCTTCTGTGGGCCCTCTCAAATCTCTGCATGTGTATGCAGGCTCATTTTCAGCCAGGCTTGTGTGAACAGCTTGGGCCTTCTCTGGCTTCTTCTCTGCAGATGTTTGGGGAGCTTACGAAGGCCCTTTGTAGCTTTCTCACTACCCACATCTCACTAGTAAATTTCTGGCTAGTTTGCTGGTTCGATGCTTGCCCTAACCAGGACCACAACCTCAGGCTAGCTAAGCCACTGGTTGTTGCTGTTTGTTTGCCACCAAGACCACTACTGTTATGGACATTGCTGCTGTGTGTGAGTTTTTTTCCATGCTCTGCTCCAAATCAGTCAGCCCCTTCTGGCAGCCAAGCTGCTGGCTTCCATGATCTGCCCCACCCTGATGGAATTACTGCACTGACTGAGCTTAAGGTAGGGGACAGGAGTGTCCGCAGCTAAGAACATCACAGACTTCTACTGTTCTTAGCCAAAGTTCAGTGGGGGTTTTTTTTATGAATACCGCATCTCAATTTGGTATATGCCTTTGGTCAACTTCCAGAGCCTAGAAATAGTTAATATTTTTTTAGTTGGCATTTTAATTTTATAGAAATAGTTATTTTTGGTAATTCAGTCCACTTTATCATTGCTTTATCAGGAGAGGATTTGCTGAGCTACTCACTACACCATATATACCACTATAGTTGACTTTGAAGTCAAAAGATTTTACGTTAATATTAACTTATATTAAGAATCTTAATATTAAGAAATATAAAGGTCCTTTACCAGATAGTCTACCAAAATTGTAAGTCTGTGTATAAGTAAGTTGTTATTAATGCAAAATATTATAACAGCATACATAATCCCACACCAAGTACAAATAAAGAACGAACTTCTGTCCCAAAGTTCTGACAATTTCAGAAGGGACATAACAATTTTCCTTTAAAAAAGTCTGTGGACCACCTCAAAAGCTCTATTTATTTACACACTTATTTACTTAATCATAAACCCATCAGATAATAAGAATTCTAGGTTTCTAAATTCAAAGAGGGAAGGCTGTTGACACATTTTGCTGCTTGGGCTATGTTGCCACTTACTAATGCTGCTGTACTCTCTCCTATTTCATGGGGGAAAAATCTCTTCCTGTAGGACTATGAGTGCACCTTACCTTTGGGCTCAGTGATGATATGGCTGACTCCAAGTCTCTGACAGACGTAATGGAAGGCCTGATTCCCAGGATTACACCATTGATCGATATAGTCATTCGAGCATGTCCATAGCATGTTGTTCACTGTATCGTAACAGGCACCTGCAAAAAGAACATCCTTTATTCAACTATCATACCATTGACTGCTTGATACATACTTCTCATAGCAGTGCTAAAGAATGAAAGGGCAAGGATTCTCCCCAGTGTTGGCAAGCCACATCCCACATCCCCCCAATGCTGACAAAGCATTAGATTGGGGCTCAGTAGGAAGGCAGGATTCAATGTCTACTCGGCTTAACTCATATGTGAGAATGGAATAAGCCTCATGGAATAGAAAGTTTTTAGTAACTGACTTACATGTGACCTTTTTAATTCCAAAAAGGATTTAAGTGGCTTACAGTAAAACCCAGGTACAACAGGACTAATTAACATTAACACACAGTAAAAGCCTTAGTAACTGAGCCCAAAACTTAGATATGAGCTCCCTAGGTGCCAAGGCAAAGAGAAAATCCAATGCGCTAACATAATGCTCATTTTCTAACAATAAGAAGTATGCTAATCCCTCAAGGAAAATAAACCTTTTTAATGGCATAAACTTTAAGAAGAATTTGTTATGGACAACATTACACAACCTAATGGACAGTATCTTCAATAGTAATTTATGCAGAGGAATTTCACATATGACAATTTCTTATACTAATCCTCACAATTAAAGAGGAGCATAAAAAAATTCTTTCAAGGAAACTAGAATACCATAGAGAATTAGCAAGAGTTTTTAAGAGAAATTGCTTAAATTTTGAATTTTCCAAGGAACATAAATGTGGGCATTTATTTCTTACCCAATCCTGGTACAAGAGCACCACGCCCCAATGAGCTTCCAGCAGCATCTATGAGATCGGCACGACTTGTGAATTGACCATCCGAAATATTATACACCAAGCTAGAAGCTAGGACTTCAGAAACAAATATTAAGCTGTTTAATAAGCCTTAAGATGATGGTTAGCTTAAACTTTAGCCTCTTAACAAGACTTTATAAAAATCACATCTTGGGCTTCCCTGGTGGCGCAGTGGTTGGGAGTCCGCCTGCAGATGCAGGGGACGCGGGTTCGTGCCCCGGGCCGGGAGGATCCCACGTGCCGTGGAGCGGCTGCGCCCGTGGGCCATGGCTGCTGGGCCTGCGCGTCCGGAGCCTGCTGTTCCACAACGGGAGAGGCCACAGCGGTGAGAGGCCCGCAAAAAAAAAAAAAAAAAAATCACATCTTTTTTGGTTGTCTACCAGTGGTAACAATGAGGAGACAAAAGACACACATTAAGACCACAAAAAGAAAACTGTCATAAAGCCTTTTCCAATACGGTGAACCATATTTTTGAAAGTGTTTTTAAAATGGCAACTTTTACATACAGGTTTTTTTCAAGATAGATTGTCAAAAGGGTAATTGCAAACGGGGTTATGATTATTAACATCACAAGGTAACAATATTTACAAGAAATATTTACAATATTTACATATATTTGGTGCTCAAAACAGGTTAGTGGATGTTTAGTTGCTATCCTTCCAAGCCCTGGCTCTAAAACCTGGAAACACTTCAGCCTTTTCCCTTAACACAGGGAAGTGTAGTGATGACAAGCATGAGCTTTAGGATTCTGAATTTGAATTCCAGCTCTACCACTTCTGTGTGACCCTGGGAAATTTACCGAACCTCTCAGTTTCCCCATGTGTAAAGTGGAGATAATAAAAGTTACCTACTTTATACAGTTATTGTGAAGATTAAATGAGTTTAAATATATCAAGGATCTGCTTTTTTTTTTTTTTTCCTGAGAAGGTTTTATCGTGGCTGCTGCTTTCCTCATGGCGGCCAGGACACTCCTCAGCTCCTCTTGCTTCCTCTTGGCACAGATGTATGTCCCCACCCTTTTCTGGATGAACTTGAGGGCCTGCTTGTTCTTGGAGACCCTGGCATGCTACTCCATGGCATGCAGCTCCTAAGGGGCAAAGCCACACACCTTTTGGATCACATCTTGCAGGGCTGTGCCTCAGCTTGCTCATGTTCTTGGTCACCTGGTGGCCCTTGTTGAGGCCCACGGCCATGGGGCAGCAAGAAGCCATGGCGGCTGCTCTTCAATGGCTGCCATGGCAGAAGGGCCTAGCTGCTATTATTGATATAACTTTCTTCCCCACTTTCCAACAGAAAATTCTAGCACTGTCTCTCAAGTTCCTTTTTCTTATTCCCATCACCCTAGTAATCTGGATTCTCATCACGTCTGACTTGAGCTATAATCTAAACTGTACTCTTTGTTTCTTTTCTATTGTTCTGTCCTGCACACCAACAAAATGGTCTTCTCCAAATCTCTTTTTCATTGTATTTACCATGCATATGCCTTTCCCCTATGTGGCCACTTATATGAATAATAGCCATTTTTCATGACTTAAACTCAAAACTTCATGAAGTCTCTCCCCTCTACCCCACTCAACAATGACCCTTTCTTCCTCTGATTCTGCAGCACTTACATCTGCTCCCCATGGTTCAGGCAGTGATACAGCATTGTATATCATTTTCTAGTTGTTTCACACACCTGCATCATTTCTCCCAACCAGACTATGAGCTCCTCAAGGCAAGCACCACTTTTCCCACTCACTGAGTAGCCACCACAGTGATCAATGTGGAACAGGACATAGAAAAAATTTAAGCATTTATTTATTTGTTGGTCTAAAATAGAATCACTGGGTAAGCTATATCCTCATGAAAAAAATGGCACCGTGAAGACCTGTTTTAATCAAATGGGGCTAATCTCAGGTGAGTGGAAAAAACCATGCCAAAAAGACTAAAAAAGAGTTTCAGATGATTAATGGTGAATAAAAAGACAAATAACCCAATTTTAAAATGGACAAAGGATTTGAATAGGTATTTCTCCAAAGAACATATACAAATGGCCAATCAGCACAAGAAAAGATGTTCAACATCATTAGTTGTTAGGGAAATGCAAATCAAAACCACAATGAGATACCACTTCATACCCACTATGGAGTACAGCTATTAAAAAAAAAAAAGAAAAATAACAAATGTCAGAGAGGATGTGGAAAAATTGGAGCCATTGATAATGAGACTCTAAAATGGTACAGCCGTTCTGGAAAACAGTTTAGCAGTCCCCCCGAAGCTTAAACATACAGGTACCACATGACCCAGAATTCTACTCCTACACATATACCCAAGAGAAATGACAACATGTCTACGCAAAAATTGTACATGAATGTTTATAGCAGCATTATTCAAAACAGTCAAAAAGCAGAAACAACTCAAATGTCAATGGATTATATTCATACAATCAAGTATGATTTGGCCATAAAAAGAAATGAAGTAATGATTTGTGCTACAACATGGGTGAACCTTGGAAACATTACGCTTAAAAAAAAAAAAAAAAGCCAGTCACAAAAGCACATATATTGTATAATTCCATATATTTGAAAAGTCCAGAATAGGTAAATCCATAGAGTCAGAAAGTAGATTGGTGGATGCCAGGGGGTGGGGAAAGGGGGGGATAAAGGGACTGACTGCTAATGGGTATGGGGTATCTTTTTAGAGTGATGGAAATGTTCTAGAATTAGATTGTGGTGATGGCTGGACAACTCTGAATATATTAAAAACCACTGAACTGTATACTTTAAAGGGGTAAATTTTATGGTATGTAAGTTATAACTCAATAAAGCTGTTTTTTGTTTTTGAAGTGAATAGTAAATTTACATCATTTACCCGAGGGCTAAAGGAGGCATCCTGGTCACATATTAGAGAAAACAGGCTGTTGAGAAAAAGTCTAACCCATTTGATTCTAAAAGCAAAAAAGAAGACTTCCCTGGTGGCGCAGTGGTTAAGACTCTGCGCTCCCAATGCAGGGGGCCCAGGTTCCATCCCTGGTCAGGGAACTAGATGCTGTATGCATGTCGCAACTAAGAATTCGCATGCCACAACTAAGGAGCTGACGAGCTGCAACTCAGAAGCCTGCGAGCACAACTAAGGAGCCTGCCTGCTGCAACTAAGGACCCTATGTGCCGCAACTAAGAAGCCAGCGAGCCGCAACTAAGGAGCCCACTGGCTGCAACTAAGGGTCCTGCTGGCCGCAACTAAGGAGCCAGCCAGCGGCAACTAAGGAGCCTGCAAGCTGCAACTAAGGAGCACGCCTGCTGCAACCAAGACCTGGTGCAACCAAATAAAGAAAATAAATATTTAAATGAATTTTTAAAAAGTAAAGACAAAAGAGTTTTGGAGTTGTTATGAGTATCTAAATCCCAAACACGTGCACTACTTGAAATGGCCTAAAGGTTAAGTTGATACTAGATAAATGGTTTTATTTAAGCTGTTGAGGTTAAATTTATATCTGCAGGTTAAAGTTTGGGTAAGAAATGCTTTTTTAAACATCTAAATGTGAAATATAGTCCTTCAATGGAATTATGGGGAGGGGGAAGGGTAAGCTGTGACAAAGCGAGAGAGAGGCATGGACTTATATACACTACCAAACGTAAAATAGATAGCTAGTGGGAAGCAGCCGCATAGCACAGGGAGATCAGCTCGGTGCTTTGTGACCACCTAGAGGGGTGGGATAGGGAGGGTGGGAGGGAGGGAGACGCAAGAGGGAAGAGATATGGGAACATATGTATATGTATAACTGATTCACTTTGTTATAAAGCAGAAACTAACATACCATTGTAAAGCAATTATACTCCAATAAAGATGTTAAAAAAAAAAAGCAAATTATTTTTAAAAGACAGAATATGAAATTTTGGAAAATGAAAATAAGTAAACTGATTTTAAAACATTTTAATTTTATGTGCCTAAACAAACTTTAAGGAAAAAAGGAATGTTAAAAAAAAGGTGTTACCATATATAAAAGGAATATTTGGGGTTTGTTTTTGTTTTTAGAAATACTCTAACATACTTTATTGCATATGATCACCAAACAATGATGTGAGATACTATTAGCCTTTTATTTTTTCAGATGGGAAAACTGAGGCTCAGAGGGGTTAAATGATGTCCCTAAGGTAAGAAAGACAGAAAATGGCAATGTAAAAGGAACACTTTTTTATTCTATATTATTTTCTCTTTTTTTTAATTGATTTATTTTTATTTTATTTATTTATTTATTTTTTGGCTGACTTGGATCTTTGCTACTGCCCAAGGGCTCTTCTCTGGTTGCGGAGAGCAGGGGCTACTCTTCATTGCAGTGTGAAGCCTTCTCATTGTGGTGGCTTCTCTTGTTATAAAGCATGGGCTCTAGGCACATGGGCTTCAGTAGTTGTGGCACACAGGCTCAGTAGTTGTGGCTCACAGGCTCTAGAGCACAGGCTCAGTAGTTGTGGCGCACGGGCTTAGGTGCTCCGTGGCATGTAGGATCTTCCCAGACCAGGGTTTGAACCTGTGTCCCCTACATTGGCAGGCGGATTCTTAACCACTGCACCACCAGGGAAGCCCTATATTATTTTCAATTTAACTATTTGTCCACTCTGAAGCCAAAATCACATTGCTTTAATTACTATAGTATGCCTCCCTCTTTCATAAAAATATATGTACACTTATATCCCCATATCCCCTCCCTCTTGCGTCTCCCTCCCACCCTCCCTATCCCACCCCTCTAGGTGGTCACAAAGCACCGAGCTGATCTCCCTGTGCTATGCGGCGGCATACGTATAGCTGATTCACTCTGTTATACAGCAGAAACTAACACAACATTGTAAAGCAATTATACTCCAATAAAGATGTTAAAAATAAAGAAATACATAAAAAATATATACATGTACACTTAACAGTAATGAATTTTTGCATATATTATTTTGTATCATATACATTTTTATGTGTCCTAAAATGGAGGTATTTCACAGACGTATTTTCATAGCTCTCCAGTGGGTAGAGTTCTTGCAGTGTCAGTAAATAAAGTGGCAACAGATTATTTCCTAAAATCTTCCTGACCTCATTATTATTTCTAGTAATTTTACAGGACAATAGTTTTCAGAAGTGTACTATTATACCACTTTCAAAAATTCTATTTTTAATTCCTCCTAGCCTATAACTATACTGATAAGGTTTTTTGTTGTTATCAAAGAGCATCTGTAATCAGAGCAAGTGTAAAATCACTATTAGGAAAAACCTTAAATTTCAAAGTTAGGGACAAATTGGGAAAAGAGCCACAAATAAAGTTCACTTACTTTTTAAAGATGACAAACCACTTGTTCCACCAAAAAGAGACCGGGTAGCAGAGCTGCCTGATCCCCCTGGAGGTGGGACCAGCATCACCAAGTATGTACCACAGGTGTAAATGGGCGTCTTCCGAAGCATTTTTAGAGGAAGGCCACAGCTAGTATTTGCTGGTAAAAAGGAATGAAAATGGTGAGCAGAAATAGTTGACACACAGATTAATTTGACTACCAAGCCAAATTAGAGTATAACAAAGGGGCCCCCAATTCTAACAATAATACACTCAGACTCAAAATACAGAGCAAGAAATAATAAGCTAAGGGCAAAATAATGATCTTCTGTCTCCACAGCCTGGTCCCAAGCCTCCTGGTTACATGACCTGAACATTTCTCAAAGGTGTTCCCAGTATTCAATATGTCTTTATGTCTTTTAAAAATCTTTCAATGGACTTGAGGACACGGGGAGGGGGAAGGGTAAGCTGGAACAAAGTGAGAGAGTGGTATGGACATACATACACCACCAAGCGTAAAATCGATAGCTAGTGGGAAGCAGCACATAGCACAGGGAGATCAGCTCGGTGCTTTGTGACCACCTAGAGGGGTGGGAGGGAGACGCAAGAAGGAAGAGATATGGGGATATATGTATATGTATGGCTGATTCACTTTGTTATAACGCAGAAACTAACACACCATTGTAGAGCAATTATACTCCAATAAAGATGTTAAAATAAATAAATAAATAAATAACATAAAGATCTTTCAAAAGAATGAACCCTCACATGGACTAAATCTCAAAATAAAAGAAGAATCCTACTGTTTATGTTTCCCCCTAGGAAACTGTGCTCCAGTAGAGATCTTTTCATTTTATATAGAACAAATTATTAACAGGTTTGTGATATTAAATTTATTATAAACAGCTCTGAACATGGAATCTACTAGAAATTTCAACCCATAACTAGTTAATAAAAGCTTTCACAATGTCTATCACAAAATAACTTTATGTCCACAGAATTTATAACCCATGATGTATTTTCTTTTTTTTAGGGTCAGTGACATAAACTATCATTAGGAAAATAATTATTGTATCTAATCAAGAGGTATAAAATGTACTTTAATTTCCCTTACTCACTGGCAGATCTGAAAATGTAGGGTGAATTTAACATTTTCTATATATTAGTCCAGTGAAGATTGACGATGGCAACAGAAAGAGTGCTTTACCTAGGAAGCTGTCAAGGTATAAAATATGACTGCCTACATAGACATAAAATTATCTTTAGATGATTTAGATTAGAAAAATTAGACAAGTGAAACCGAATCTGTCATTTGCTTTGAATGCCTGTGGTTCTAAAAAGCTCCATTTTTTAAACTTCCAAGCCGCCAACAAGTATATTTTTCATTTAGGACATAAATCCAGTAGCATAAATTTCCATAAGTAAGAAACCCAAAAGGGGCAACGACTGAAAAACTAGCAACTTTGTGAGCATAACCACACAAAGAGCATAACCACACAATCGTGGTTTTCACCAAGATGTTTTTAATATACATACTCTTATTAACATGGTAATAGGTATTAGTTTATCACAGAATTAAAAATCCTAGACCCGCTGAATGTTGAATTAATTGTCAAAAGTTCACTTAGCCTATAACTGGTGAATTTTTATGTAGCAACCTCAGGTTAAATGAATACATAGAGAATGTGCATAAAAGTATGAGTGAAATCACATGTTTAGAGTTACAGATACCAGTTTTCACAGGATTCTAAATATACCCTTGCCTTCTGAGTCCACTTTCTGATATCACCCATGTTTTCTTATGTAACAAACATCCTTTTAGTATTTCTATTGTGCAGGCTAGTATTCAATTTTCTCCCAAGGGACAAACCCAGATCAAGCCTTCAGCTTGTCAGGAAAATGTTCATTTAGGTAATAGGACTGTCCTCTACAAACTATTTCCTATAATTCAAATTATCCACATACCCAAGTTATAACAACTATTAATAAATTCCCTACTTACATTTGATACAATGGAGACCTGTGGAAGTAACATACTATCCTTAAATTCTAATACGGACTAATAAGTATTTAAAATTTGATAGTCTCACAATGAATTAATCACAAATATTTTCTCTTCCTAACATTTCAATATATAAAAGGATTAAAGCATAAAACTGCATTAAATTCATTAAACATATATTAATTCAGATTCATTTTTCTATACATGGCTCTTTTTCTAGCCTGATCTTTTACTACAGGTCATGATTTGTTATAAATTCATGTAGTTGGTATGTAATATGAAAACTCCTCAAGAATAATGGTTCTTGACTTTGGGGGGGTCATAAATGGCCTTGAACATCTGATAAAAATTATGATGATACATATGTTATTTAAAACTTTGGGAGAGCATATTTATGAACCTCTGAAAGGCTTATCCCCATGAAGAATTCCTGCTTTAAAAGTACAGAACAGTGTGTTTAGAAGGCTACCTTTTATTGAGAAAAGAAGGACAATAAAAATGCATAAATTTGTCTTTCTAAATTAATTTAATTTCTCTTTGCATAAAAAAACTCTGACAGGATAAACAAAAACTAATAAATAGAGCTACCTATAGGGGGTAGGGTGGGGCAAATACTGAATATACAAGGACACGGGAGTAAGATTTCTCTGCATATACCTTTTATATTGTTTTCACTTTCAAACTCTGTAACTATTTTCAAATATTAAAGTGCAAACACTAAATGCCAAATTCCAGAAAAAGCAACCTCTGTTGTGGAAGGTTTGCCTCTCATTTTCTTGGTCAAGAATGTATTTAGAAAAACTAAAAATAGAACTACCATATGACCCAGCAATCCCGCTACTGGGCATATACCCTGCAAAAACCATAATTCAAAAAGAATCATGTACCACAATATTCATTGCAGCACTATTTACAATAGCCAGGACGTGGAAGCAACCTAAGTGTCCAGCAACAGATGAATGGATAAAGAAGACGTGGCACATATATACAATGGAATATTACTTGGCCATAAAAAGAAATAAAATTGAACTATTTGTAGTGAGGTGGGTGGACCTAGAGTCTGTCATACAGAGTGAAGTAAGTCAGAAAGAGAAAAACAAATACCGTATGCTAACACATATATATGGAGTCAAAAAAAAATGGTTCTGATGAACCTAGGGGCAGGACAGGAATAAAGACGCAGATGTAGAGAATGGACTTAAGGACACGGGGGAGGGGTAAGGGTAAGCTGGGACGAAGTGTGAGAGTGGCATTGACATATATACACTACCAAACGTAAAATAGATAGCTAGTGGGAAGCAGCTGCATAGCACAGGGAGATCAGTTCGGTGTTTTGTGACCACCTAGAGGGGTGGGATAGGGAGGGTGGGAGGGAGATGCAAGAGGGAGGGGATATGGGGATATATGTATACATATAGCTGACTCACTTTGTTACACAGCAGAAACTAACACAACATTGTAAAACAATTACATTCCAATAAAGATGTTAAAAAAAAAGAATGTATTTAGTGAAGATGATGCTAAATGAGTTTTTTACATTCATGAAGCAGATGCTAAATGTGAAAACAGTTTATACTAACAGTAATGATAAGGTATTTACCATTAAACACAGAGCTGCTTTGAATTATTACAGATTCATGCTAATTCATGTCCACAGCCAACAGTATGTATTAGCTTGGAATTAAAAAAAATGAAAAGTGACTGGAAGGACATTAAAAACGGTGAACTACGTAAAGCAAAGTGCTTTGTACGGCACACTGTAAATGCTCAATAACAAGTATTGCCTGAATTCCACAGGCAGCATGCACTAATCACAAGCTGAATGTACCAAGCCATGAAAAGGCATGGAGGAATCTTAAAGGCATATTACTAAGTGAGAGAAGCCAATATGAAAGGCTACATTCTGTATAAATCCAATTACATGACATTCTGGAAAAGGCAAAACTATGAAGACAATAAAAAGATCAGTGGTGGCCAGGGCTTGGGGGGTGGGGAGGGATGAACAGGTAGAGCACAGAGGATTTTTAAGGCAATAAAAGCACTGTATATGATGCCATAATAATGCACACATGTCATTATGCATTTGTCCAAACCCACAGAATGTACAAGACCAAGAGTGAACCCTAAGGTGAACTATGGACTCTGGGTGATTATGATGTGTCAGGGTGGGTTCATCAGTTGTAACAAACGGACCACTCTGGTGGGGATGTTGATAATAAGGGAGGCTGTGCATGTGTGGGGGCAGGAGGTAGACGAGAAATCTGCACCTTCCTTTACTTTTGCTACGAACCTAAAACTGTTCTAAAAAATAAGGTCTTAAAAATATATATAGTTGAAAAAGCGAAGGGCAGCCTACCTGCCTGGTCTTCTTTCAGGGTGTTGGAGATGGTGGAGCCAGTAAGGGCAGCCAGCGTTGCGGATGGCGAGGCTCGGTAGCGTGAAAGTCTGCTCAGAAGCATCTCATTAATGCTTTTTGCAGATTCGCCCTCTTTTCTCATTAGAATTGTGCGTTCCTGAAGCGGGTTGGCTACAAATACACCATTTTCAACCTAATATTTAAAGAAAAAGAGGTCCTTAAATGATATCTGTTTCCATTCATTTAGCAAATTTCTACTTGAGAAGTGTATTATTGTCATCTGGTTACTCAAAAACATTTCCCAAAATTGTACCTGAGTAGGTGTATACCTCAAAACCTAACTGCTCTACAGAAACTGAGAACAAAAGGAAGGCTACGAGAAGTTTGAGAGCTTTCATTTTTCATAATAGCCCAGATTTTAAAAGTAATGAGCTAAGTTTAATAGGTTCTATGGAAGGCTGTTGATTAAAATTCCTTATATTGAATTCCACAGGCAGCTCTCACTAATTACAAACTTCTGACAGGTACAAGTAAGATGAGAGGAAAACAAGTCAATCAGATCTTGATTTACCACTAAGTACAACTATGAGGATAATGTCTTCTTGAAATATAATTGGCTAAAATCCAAACTCTGTATTAACAGCAGTCAACACTAGCCCCAGCTGCTTGGGTATTGGCAGAGCAATCGTGGAGAAAGGCAGACTTTGTCTGCTAAAAATATACGCCAGCTTCAACTGGATCCTTGCTGGTACTTGGCAGTTCTTCCTTCATCACTTGATTATTCCCCAGAAAAATCTCTGGAGTGGTGATTCCAAAATTCCTTCACCAAATTTTGAGCTTGGCTTTAAGCAGACCACCTGGCTTTCTTTATTGCTAAAAAGATCCAGACCACTTACTGTAAGCTGCTCCCACTCATCTCTCTTCCCACTCAAGAATCTTTGTATCCAGCCTCATTTATTCCTTTCCTCTTTTTTGTTTTTGCGGTACGCGGGCCTCCCACTGTTGTGGCCTCTCCCGTTGCGGAGCACAGGCTGCGGACGCACAGGCCCAGCGGCCATGGCTCACGGGCCCAGCAGCTCCGCGGCATGTGGGATCTTCCCGGACCGGGGCACGAACCGGTGTCCCCTGCATCACCAGGCGGACTCTCAACCACTGCACCACCAGGGAAGCCCTATTCCTTTCCTCTTAATCCAGAGGAAGAAGCACTTCACCTCATGTTGTTTAAGGAAGAAGCACTCTGCCTCCTCTCTAACTGCTCCCTCAGTTATCTCCCATCTGCCCCTTCACGCTCAAGGTCTCCCTCTCTGATTTCCTGGTGTCAGGTATTCACAGGCCTCCGGGATCTTAAACAAAACCTTGGTGGCCCATTGCAATACCATCCCTCTTCTCCACTACCACTCACTATCAAATGTCCCAAATGTATCTCATGCAGCCTCTGTACCCACTGCCCCCTCCAGACCCAGGCTCCTGGATCTGGCTGCAGTCTCAGAAACAGATGCCACTAGCGAAGGTGGGCAGGACTAGAGATAAGAGAGAACAGGAGTATAAAGCGGCAAGGCTTCCAGAAGCAAATAAAAAAACAAAAAAGAAGTACAAAGTGAAAGGGTGGTAGCAGAGAAGAGGCAAGAGAAAGAGAGCAAATTGAGGAGCACAGCCAGGCGAGGTTCCCGGAAGGGCTGGACCTGGTGGGGGGAGGCTTTTACAAGACATTCACGAATGGTAAGGGAATGAGTTTCTTAGAGAGTTCGAAATGCTGTTTCTATTTCCTCCCCTCTGCTTTTTAACACTTTGCAGCTACTTAACTCAGCTCCCTCTAACAAGTGGACATTCTTGATGGGCCGAGAGTAACCTAGAACCAAAATCAACCTTTTTCTTGACTTCCGTGTAGGTTGTGCCACGGTTGCCAGAACTCTTAAGGTTGTCCTTCCTCAGTCTCAGTGGTAGAACACAATCCCAGTTTGTTTCTTTTTAACATGAACACTTACCTATGTGTAAGGGACTCTTCTAATGAGCAAAGCCAAGATAGTTCCTGCCCTCCTTGTTCTCCTCTTATTTGCTGGTTCCCATCTCCACTTACCTAAATGGGAGTTTGCTTAGAGTTAGACCCAGCCTCTGGTGTCTAAGACCTCTGCCTGAAACACTCTGTCCCTAGATCCTCCTATGTGTGGCTGGTTCCTTCCCATCATTCGGGTCTCAGGTAAGATGTCACTGCCTCAAAGAGGCCTCCTATGATTACCAATCTAAAGAGGAATCTCCTCCATCCACCCACCCACCCCCCACAAGCCAGAGCACATCACCCAGTTTTATATGCACAGCATTTACCATTCTCTGAAATTATTTTACTCATTAATTCATTGATTGTTTGACCTTCTACCTTCCCCGCCCCAACTGAATATTGGCTCCCTGAGAGCCGGGATCCTGCCTGCCTTGTTCACCATAACATTTCTAGCACTCAGAGGCACGCAGTAAATACTTGAAGCTTTGCTGAGTAAACAAATCGGTGCCCTGGCCCAAATCCAATACCAGCTCTCCGAGGTGGCTCCCACGTTTCTATATACAGACCCAGCCTTGCTACTGAGATCTAGTGCCGCTTCTCCAACTGCCTCCCACTCCCCAGCATTTCGACTGGAGCAGCCTTCTGTCGCCTAAAATTTAACACGTCCACATCTTATCACGTCATTTTACACACACACACACCCCAGCTAGATTACCCTTTACCAAGTATAGCTCTAGTTATGTTGCACGACTCTAAATATGACCCTTCAAAGGCATCCAGATAAAAAGCAATCACTTGGCATTCAGAAGCATTACCCAGACTAGCCTTATGAGAAAGACAGCAGATAGCTTAAGAAAAAAAATCGTATCACTGTGTTCAAGTACTTCGAAAATACTATAAAGAAAACCTGATAAAGCGCCTGTGAGAAGCAAGGAGGACTGGGCTTTGGTGCCCAAGTGGTAAATCTGGGAACCTCTGTCCTTAGCTAAGAAGCTCTTTGGGATGAAAAAGCTACTACTGATTTAGAAAGGAGGGGAAGAGCCTGGGAGGAGTAAGAAGCAGCACAGAGTTAGTAACGATGAGAAGCTTCCCTCTGGCTCCCTTCCTGGCCCAAGCACCTCAAGCCCGATGACCATCCAGCCTCTCAACTGGTCTCCCCATTTCCACTTTGGCCCCATATGCTTTACTCTCCACACACCAGCCAATGATTTATTTACAAATGTAAATAAAACCATCTCCTTGCCTGTTTGAAACCCTGCAGCAGCTTCCCAACACACTTATAATAAAATCCAACCTACTGGTAAGGTCCACAGGGTCCAACATCCACTGACCTCCCCGGCTGGTCTGCCTCTGCTCCCCCTTTCTCACCACACTTGCAGCCGCACTGCCTTCTGTCGCCCCTCCAAAATGCCTGTACGCTAGGCCTGTACTTGCTGATCCCTCTTCCTGGACTGGACTAGTTCTGGTTTGCCCGAGACTGTCCTGGTTTTAGCACTGAAAGTCCCATGTCCCAAGAAATCTCTCAGGCCCAGGCCAACGGGGATGGTTGGTTGCCCTCCCTGGCAGGATGGATGGCTGCTTCTCATCATTCTCATCTCAGTTCAAATGTCCTTCCTCAGAATGGCCCTATCTGCCAGGCAAACTGGAGCGGCTCCCCACTTCCATGCCCCCTCACTCTCTATCGCATTATCCTGTTTTATTTTCTCCCCAGCATTTATCACTTGTTGAAATTATTTTGTTCTTGTTGTTTCCTTTCTTACTCATTCCCCACACTCTAATGTAAGCACCTTGAAAACAAAGGCTTATTACCCTGCTACCCAGACAAGGCACTGGATTAACACAGGAAGGATGAATGAAGGGCATCTCAGTCAGCCAGATCATAATTTAAAGGAAATAATAAACCCATCAGGTGAAGGGGGAGATGGACCTCTATGAACACATGAACACTCTATGACATAAATCACAGCAAGATCCTTTTTGACACACCTCCTAGAGAAATGGAAATAAAAACAAAAATAAACAAATGGGACCTAATGAAACTTCAAAGCTTTTGCACAGCAAAGGAAACCATAAACAAGACCAAAAGACAACCCTCAGAATGGGAGAAAATATTTGCAAATGAAGAAACTGACAAAGGATTAATCTCCAAAATTTATAAGCAGCTCATGCAGCTCAATAACAAAAAAACAAACAACCCAATCCAAAAATGGGCAGAAGACCTAAATAGACATTTCTCCAAAGAAGATATATAGACTGCCAACAAACACATGAAAGAATGCTCAACATCATTAATCATTAGAGAAATGAAAATCAAAACTACAATGAGATATCATCTCACACCGGTCAGAATGGCCATCATCAAAAACTCTAGAAACAATAAATGCTGGAGACGGTGTGGAGAAAAGGGAACACTCTTGCACTGCTGGTGGGAATGTGAATTGGTACAGCCACTATGGAGAACAGTATGGAGGTTCCTTAAAAAACTACAAATAGAACTACCATATGACCCAGCAATCCCACTACTGGGCATATACCCTGAGAAAACCATAATTCAAAAAGAGTCATGTACCAAAATGTTCATTGCAGCTCTATTTACAATAGCCCGGAGATGGAAACAACCTAAGTGTCCATCATCCACTGAATGGATAAAGAAGATGTGGCACATATATACAATGGAATATTACTCAGCCATAAAAAGAAATGAAATTGAGCTATTTGTAATGAGGTGGATAGACCTAGAGTCTGTCATACAGAGTGAAGTAAGTCAGAAAGAGAAAGACAAATACCATATGCTAACACATATGTATGGAATTTAAGAAAAAAAAATGTCATGAAGATCCTAGGGGTAAGACAGGAATAAAGACACAGACCTACTAGAGAATGGACTTGAGGATATGGGGAAGGGGAAGGGTAAGCTGTGACAAAGCGAGAGAGAGGCATGGACATATATACACTACCAAACATAAGGTAGATAGCTAGTGGGAAGCAGCCGCATAGCACAGGGAGATCAGCTTGGTGCTCTGTGACCACCTGGAGGGGCGGGATAGGGAGGGTGGGAGGGAGGGAGACTCAAGAGGGAAGAGATATGGGAACATATGTATATGTATAACTGATTCACTTTGTTATAAAGCAGAAACTAACACACCATTGTAAAGCAATTATACTCCAATAAAAACGTAAAAGAAATAATCATAATAATTTAAGGTTTAAAAAGCAAAGTTAAAAATACTTCCATGTCCCCACAGTCTACTCCACTACCTCCCCGCTGATTTCTCTCCTTTTTTCATTGCAAACGTCTGGAGAGAATTATCTATTCTTCACCACCATCTTTTCCACCTCACTTCTCAGCCAGCTCCATCTGGCTTCCACCCCTTACCCTCCCCAACAGCTCTTGCTAAGGCTACCACCAATAGCCTCCATATTCTCCATTCAAAAGACCTCTTTCAGGCTCAATCTTGACTTCTGAACAGAATTCAATGCTGTTAATAACCAAGTTCTCCTTCTTATAAAAATTTATAAAACTTTATAAAAATTTAATTTTTTTAAAGTCTTTATTGAATTTGTTACAATATTGCTTCTGTTTTATGTTTTGGTTTTTTGGTCACGAAGGCATGTAGGATCTTAGCTCGCCGACCAGGGATCGAACCCAGATCCCCTGCACTGGAAGCCGAAGTCTTAACCACTGGACTGCCAGGGAAGTCCCCAAAATTTAACTTTTTATAGCCCCTTTTTAAACTTTTAAAACACATAGAAAGATGAACGGTGGAAAGCAATGCCTTCCCCACTACGTTCCCTCCTCAGACGCAACTAATGTTTCCAGTTTCTTGTGATGCTTCCACTCATTCAACAAGTATCTAGTAATCACCTATTGTGTGCCAGGCACATTGTTCTAGGTGCTGGGGACACAGCAGTCAATAAAAGAGAACAAAATCCCTGACCTGGAGCTGACATTCTAGGCAAGGGAGACAGTCAATAAATAAGCAAATAAACTGGCAGTAATAAGAGCCACAAAGAAAAAGCAAGGTAAAAGGGATAAGGAGGGACAGGATTATATTTTACATAAAATAATTTATAAAGAATTGTCAGAAAGGTCTTTCTGATAAGGTGATATTTGAGCAGAGACCTAAAATAAGTGAGAACAAGCCATCTGGTTACCTGTGCGATGACAGCCCAGCACAAAGGTCCAGAGGGGGGAGCACATTCAGTGTGTTTGTATGTCAGCAAGGAGACCAGGTGTGGCTAGAGTGGGGTGAGAGGGGGCCCAAATCACATAGTACCTTTACAGAGGTGAATGGGATTTGGGAGACACTCTGAAGGTAAAGCAGACAGCATATGATGACTGGACATGGAATTTGGGAAGGAAAGAAAGAGGAATAGAGAGGGACACCAAGGTCTTTGGCCAGCACTGAAAGGACACAGATGCCATGAATTGAAATGGGAAAGCCTGCAGGAGAAGCAGGTCTGGAGTAAAATCATGAGTTTGGTAGAGGGCATGTCTAGCGTGAGGGAACTATCAGACTTCCAATCGGAAAAGTCTCATATTCTGTGCATATACAAACACCCATCCACATCAATACGCATCTAGAGCTTCAGGGACAGGTTTTGGCTGAGGAGCAAATTTGAGCATTATCTGTATAGAGATGTGTTTCAAGCTACAAGATAGGATGAGATCAACAAGGGAGTAAGAGCAGATAGAGAGAAAGGGTCCTGGAAATAGGTCCTGGTGCCCGTGACTGTTGAGAGGTAGGGAAGACAGGCTGGGCAGGAACAACCAGTGACAGGAGAAGTCCTATGGGTGTCCCAAAGTCCAAGTGAAAACCTTTTCAAGAATGGCAGAGGGGGTGAAGCCACATTAAATACTGCTAAAAGGTCGAGTAAAAAGAAAACTGAGTTGCCCTTGAATTGACTACTGTGGAAGTCCCTGATGAACTCGGGAAGAGCTGTTTTGGTGGTGTGATGAGGATACAAAACTGATTGGAGCAGGTTCAAGAGAGAATGGGAGGAAAGAACACAGAACAGTAAAAATAAACTCTTTTAAGCATATTGCTGTAAATGGGAGCCAAAGAATAGGGGAGTGGAGGCGGGTGTGGGTCAAGGGAGTTGGTTTTGATTTTTCAAGGCTGGATATCCTCTCATGTATTTGTACGCTGTGGTGAGTGATCCACTGAGAGAGGAGAGCTGTTATCATAGGAGAAGGACAATTCCAGAGAGAATCCACGCCTCCCCGCCAGCCACAACTTTTATCATACAGCAGGTAGTGATTATACACAGTGCTCTGAACCTAGCTTTTTGTACTAAACAATATAACTTGGAAATTAATCTACTTCAATAGATGCAGATCTGCCCCATGCTTTTTAATGGCTACACAGTGTTCCCTTCTGTGAAAGTACCATAGGCAGAAAGCCAGATAGATATCTATGTTTACCTTCCCAAGTCAGCATTTTATTTTATTTTTTAAATATACTTTTGATGTGGGCCATTTTTTTAAAGTCTTTACGGAATTTGTTACAACATTGCTTCTGTTTTATGTTTTTGGTTTTGTGGCCACAGGGCATATGGGATCTTAGCTCCCTGACCAGGGATTGAACCCGCACCCCCTGCACTGAAAGGCTAAGTCTTAACCACTGGACCACCAAGTCCCCCAAGTCAGCATTTTAGAAGCTGCTAAACTAGTGGCCGGTGATGCTTAAGAATTTTTTATCTTATGATGAAAAATTTCAAAAATGCAAAAATAGTGAATAGTATAGTGAACCTCCATATATCCATCATCCAGATTCAACCAGATACGGCCAAATTTAACCAGATACGGCCAAATCTGTTTAACCCACCCATCTATTTTTGCTCAAGCATTTTAAAGCATATCCCAGACTTGGGACTGACATATACACACTACTATATATAAAATAGATAACTAATAAGGACCTACTGTAGAGCACAGGGAACTCTACTCAATACTCTGTAATGGCCTACATGGGAAAAGAATCTAAAAAAGAGTGGATATATTTATATGTATAACTGATTCACTTTGCTGTACACCTGAAACTAACACAACACTGTAAATCTACTATACTCCAGTAAAAATTTTTAAAAATAAATAAAGCATGTCCTAGACATCATGTAATTCCACTTCTGAATACTTCACTACACATCTCTAAAAATATGGACATTTTCTTATATAATCACAATGCCATCATCATACTTTAAAAAGAAGAATACGGCTTCCCTGGTGGTGCAGTGGTTGAGAGTCCGCCTGCCGATGCAGGGGACACGGGTTCGTGCAGGAAGGGACACTACTACTACCTAGAGCTGAGGAACAAGTAATAAAAGGTTAACTATAAGTTACAAAGATATTCTCCTCCAAAGAGGAATTAAAATGAATGAAATAAATACATTAGGAAGAGGGAGGAAAGAAAGGGGATGAACTGAGCCAAATGCTCATCTATCACAGCAAAAAACAAAAAAAACAAAACACACACACACACACACACACACACACACACAATATATATATGGGGTTAGTAAACCAAGAAACAGCAATATAAGCCTTTTACTTAGAAATATGAAAGCAGCCACCAGAAGAAGGAAAAGCTGACACCATTAAAGTAACTGTCTATAAGGAACATGCTAGGGATGGGGCAAGAGACTCTCACTTTTCATTATGAGCCTAGATGTGCTACCTCAAGTTTTAATCCATGTACATGTTTTTCTTTGATATAGATATTTTTTAATTTAACAAAAGCATATAATGGAAAGGGGAATTCTTTGATGTTTTCCCATTATTCTTAGGACAAAGACCTAAATCTTTTAACTAACTCGTTAGGTCTGTTTAAAAACAACTTTTTAAAAAAGGCATTTCTAACAATTTAATTATGAACGCATCTTCTAGTAGTACAATCTCTAGCAGATCAATTCAAAGACTCACTCTGGCTAAGACATTTTACAAGAAAAGATAATGATTTGAGAATACTGAGAAACTAGATAGAAAAAAAAAAAAGAATGTACAGTTAAAGGTTACTAGACTGACAGTTAACTGGCAGGATGGATGACTTCTTTCCCAGAACAAGTTTTAACCCCATTAAAGTTTATCAGAAATTGCTTCAGTGTTTTTTTTTTCCTTCAGGAATGCTAATTTCTTCCCAGAAGGAGGTTGTAAATTACATTATATAAAAAGGTTTTGTCACAGACCTGGCTTGGGGCAATTTTTTCTTTACAAGTCTCTACAAATATTATCTAGACCAGTGCTGTCCAATAGACCTTTCTTCAATGATGGAAATGTTCTCTATCTTTGATGTTCAACATGGTAGCCACTAGCCTGCCACATGTGGCTACTGAGGACTTGAAACGTGGCTAATGCAACTGAGCAACTGAAGTTTTAATTGTATTTAATTCTGATTAATTTAAATAGCCACATGTGGCTACTAGCTATTATATTAGACAGTGCAGATCTGGACCATCATGGTTTCCAGTCTCTCTTTGCCCCAAGCTCTTCTCTCTGCACTCAACCACTCTGGCCCGCTGTCCTTTCCAATAAAACACATGCTCCCTCCACAGAGCTTTTCCATTTGTGGTCTCCCTTTCCTACCATGTTCTTTCCTCCCTATTCCCCAACTTCTTCATCTGGTTAGCTACTACTTTTCCTTCACTACCTCAAATTATGTTGTCCACGTATCTGTTCACTTGTTTATGGTTAATGTTTTGTCTCTCCACCACCACCACAACTCAACCCACCCGCCAAAATTCAAGCTCCATTTGAGCAAGGGTCCTGTCCCCCTTGCCCATCACTGTATTCCCACCACCTAGATACCACCATGCCTGGTTCTCAGTAGATACTTAGCCAATATCTAATGAATGAATGAATGACTGCCTTCTCACAATATCAACTGTCATCTCTCTTGGGGACTCCCAATATCCATCTGTAGACCCAATCTTGCTAGTGCAATTTAGTTCCAAATTTCCAAGAAGCTTATGAGCATTTCTACTTAAAAGCCCACTGTCTATACATTAACTATCCTTATCTCCACTCTGTTGCTAGATTAACCTTCAAAAACCTTGCCTTTATTTGTGTCATACAACTCCAAACAAAGAAATCTTCAAAGACATCCAAGAGAGAAGTCAATTTTGAGGCAAGAGTGAACACACTGTACAAGTACTCCAAGTTTCTTAGGTCCTTTGTAAACCAATTATAAAAAGAAAGCAAGTAAAAAATGTCTCTGCAAAGACATAAAATGAGAAACTGAAACTTACCACAAGTTCAAAAATGTCCATGAAGACAGAATGTCCCTTAGGTGTTTTCTCATTCAGACTGGCAGGAGACCAGATCCAATAGAAGTAAGTACCATCTGAAGAAAGGTGCACGGTGCTCATAGTGCTGCCCACAGGGAGGTGATTGGCTGGCATTGGCACCATCTGGCACACCTGAACATGAAAGGGAGGAAAACTTCATTAGTGTGACATGTAAATTCTGATTCTATCAGTTCATCATTAATGCCATTAAGTCCAAGAAGAGAATTCAATAGGCCTCCTGGTCAAAATAAAATTGACATTTACCTCTAAGAATAATATATGAAAATTATATGACAGAAATATAAGAGTTCATACAATGGGCCATGCAATAGATTAAAAGATTCCTGAGATTAATTCCCATTATATTTTAATAGGAAAAAGTATTACTAAACACTTTGAATCTGCTATGCATGTGTGTTTTATCAAACACTTATTAAAAACAAAGTTTTTTAGGGGATATGGGGATATATGTATACATATAGCTGATTCACTTTATTATACAGCAAAAACTAACACAACATTGTAAAGCAATTATACTCCAATAAAGATGTTAAAAAAAAGAAAAAAACAAAGTTTTAGAGAAACAGTACTTTCTGAAATTCCCTTAGTATATAAATTTAAGGCTTAAGTATATTTAAAGGACAGGAACTATATCTTATTCATCTTTATATTCCCAGCACCTAATTCAGAGTCTAACTCAGAAATTAATAATTATGGAAGGAAGGAAAAAAGCAAAGGTGAGAAAAAAACAAAAGGGAAAGCAGAGAAGAGGGAGAAGGAGTAAAGAGATGAAGGCACACACAGATCCTCACTTTGCACATGAGGGCTTACTGAAATTCACCACGACCAGCAGAAGGAAAAAGACAAACACCCATTCTCTGTATTAGACATGAAGCATGTGTTTCTAATACTAAACATCTTTCAGTTTCAGTGTAATGAATAAGTTCTGCATATTTCATATTAAATGTGCAATTACATACTAATTTTTACTGCCAGAGAAAAGCACTTAAAATAAGAGAAAATGAGAATCAAGAGAACTGCTGACTAGGTTTAAAAAAAAAAAATCCAAGAATAGAAACAGGACTGAAAATCCCCAAATAAGAATAATTAGAGAAGGTCAGGTGTATTTAGGAGACAGTAAGAATGACCTTCAGTTACTCCATCTCTTCGGGTGGGTCACTAGTTTTCCTAAGGTTACTTTAGACCCCTGAACTCATTTCATATGAACTTTTTTCCAGACTTGTTTTTGCTACCTCAAAAGTTAAAAAAGTCATTTAGTTGCTATAACCACACTTTGCAATCTGTAATGCCAAGACATCTAGAAAGTTGACAGCTACTGAATGGCTTAAGCTACCCACAAATTGTTCCAACGCACCAATCTAGTTAGTGAGAACACTGCTTTCTTGGGCATCAAAGTTTTTGCAAAAGCACAGAGGATACTGACATTCCTTCAAATGTAAACCACGTTCCAAGATTTAACATCTGTTTAAGTCCCCAGGCTATTTCAAATTGCCTGTTCAAATGAGAACAGGCAATGTTCTCATCTATCTGCATTACTGATAAGAAATGAAGTTAATTTGGCATCTATTTGTTATTTTATTCATCTAACAATTTTTGAGGGCTTCCACTGTGGTGCAGTGGTTAAGAATCCGCCTGCCAGTGCAGGGGACACAGGTTCGAGCCCTGGTCCAGGAAGATCCCACATACCGCGGAGCAACTAAGCCCACGCGCCACAACTACTGAGCCTGTGCTCTAGAGCCCGTGAGCCACAACTACCAAGCCCGCGTGCTGCAACTACTGAAGCCTGCGCATCTAGAGCCCGTGCTCCGCAACAAGAGAAGCCACTGCAATGAGAAGCCCGTGCTCCGCAAGGAAGAGTAGCTCCCCTTCGCCACAGCTAGAGAAAGCCCGCGTGCAGCAACAAAAACCCAACACAGCCAAAAATAAAATAAATAAAATTAAAAAAAAAAAAACAATTTTTGAGCACCTCCTATGTGCTCTGCAGATGCAAAGGTGAGCAAGACTGTTCTCCAGGAAAGGCACAGTTGAGTGACAGACAAGAAAAGATGTAACATGCCACTTAAGTCCTGGATGTGACTACTCTCAGGGCACTCACTCCACAGATAGTAACTCTAACCATTCAGTTTGACTTTGGCTGAAAGGCAGAAAGTTGTAGCATAAAGAGCTCAAACTCTAGAGCAGATGGGTTCAAGTTCTCATGCTGCCATTATTGTGTGGCAAGATACTTAACCTCTCTAAGCTCACTCCTTCATTGAAGGACAAACACTTACTGAGTGCTTACAACGTGCCTAGCCTCAGGTGCCTTAACTGTAAGATGAAACTGCCGTAGTCACACCTCACAGATAAGGAGAGGAAGTGTATGTAAATTGCCAAACCCACAGCCTGGCAAAGAGAGACACTGTTATTATCAATTATCAATCAAATGTTGTGCTACATTCTAAGGACACAAAGATGAGTAAGACAGGGTCCTGACCTAAAGGTGTGTGTGTGGTCTTGGGGAGGAGTTCGACACAACAGCAGGCGATTTCAGTATAATATAGCAAGTGCCATAACAGAGCGCTTTAAGAGCACCAAGGATGAGCTCAATCCCAAGCGCACAATGATTTTATCTAAACTCATTTCAAAGCTCCCATTCCCACAGAAAGGCTGTTTAGAACAAATTGAATAGGGAGATAATGCCTTCCCAAAATAGATCTAGTTAAAAAAAAAAAGCTGGGATTTATACCATCTTTGACTCTCTAAAATTTTTTTAATCCTAAAAAAAGTTTGTTGGCCTTAGTAACTCTTAGAGAGCACATTCACTCAGATCATGTGGGAAAACTTAAGACATTAGAGAAAAAACAGAATGCCCAAACGATGACAGTTAAAAGGATGTCACTCCGGCAGGAAACTATATCAGCTGTGTTATTATTCCTTCTGATGATGTCACAAACTTCCCTTACTGTCGCCAAAATATAAAACACAAAGCCTTGGTGTTCTGTTTACCTGAAGGGTATTCTGGTCAATGACCTGGAAAAGAGAGTGAGGTTTATTGTCAAAAGATACAGGCCGGTGGAGAAGACTGCCACTGCCAAAAGCAATCCATCCTGGTTCCAGCTCCTCATTCCGGCAGTACACAAAACCTCTGTGGGGAAAAACGGTATACAGGCTAAGTCACCAGGTCATGTCTGAAACCCTGCAATGAGTTACAACAGACAAAACAACATTTCCCTCCTAATTTCTTTTCAATAACTAAGTATGCAAAACATCTAACGGAGAATAAACATATTATATTAACTTTGAGACTGACAAACTATGGCAAATATTAATTTCCCACAACAAATTGGAGAGGAGAAAAAGTTGGGGAAACGGTCTAATTGAATATACATAAGGATCTCAAACTGTGGTTTCTTTTGGCAGCAATTCATAGATCTTATATCCCAAATGAAAAAAAAAAAATCACCACTGATCCAATGTCAAATCCAAGAACAAAAAGACTTAACTCGAAAAATACCCATTTATCAACATAGAGAAGTCATTAATATAAAAATTCTGATCACAGAGGAATTTCTGGCTAGAAGCTAGAAACAATGATTTTAGGGCTACCAAACTCTTTATAGAGTCAAAACAAAGCTGAAATGCATTAACAGAACCAGAGAAAGAAAGTGACAATAAGAGAAAACCAGTCATTCAGACTTGTTTAGTCACTCATCAGTCTATGGGGAGTTAGCACGCACTCCCGGGTGTCTTCATCACAGATTTAGGTAATGAGGAAAACGTTCCAGCCAAATCATTCAGCAAGTTCCATGCAACTGACCTGAGAGTACCATGTAATCCAGACCCCAATTTGCTTACTCCTCTTCCAACTGAGTTAGTAGTATACAGGTAAAGACCATCTGCCGTGACACAGCGTCCCAAGTCAGCATCTGAAATCGTTTTTTCACAAGTAAATTATATACATGCTTTTTCTAATGAAATTATAAACGTGCTTTTTCGAATGAAAAAGCCATTAGGAGGCTGAATGAAAGATAATCTCCCATTTCTTAAATAAGTGCTTCTTGGGAATTCCCTGGCAGTCCAGTGGGTTAGGACTCAGTGCTCTCACTGCCGGTCCCCAGGTTCGATCCCTGGTCGGGGAACTAAGATCCCTGCAAGCTGCACAGTACTGCCAGAAATAAAAATAATAAAATAAGTGCTTCAACGTGACTTCCAGGGAAGATGGCTTGAACACCTAAAACAAAACTCCAAAATGAATGTAGGATTAGAGACCAAGATCAGGGAAAGAGGTCAGATAGTTATTAGCAGAAGAACCTGGTTCAGTCTCTGCCAAAGATTTTTTTTCCTTTTTTTTTTTTTGAAAAGCAAAAATACATTCCTAACTCCAATCTGAAATGACTAAGCATACAATACTTTCGCTAAGGATTGTGTAATAAAAAAGGTGTGAGATTTAAGAGTTTGGGGCACTTATTAGTTGACCTTGGGCCTCTTTGAACTTCAGTTTCTTCATCTGTAAGATGAAGATAATATGTACCTCAAGAGTTACTGTGATGGTTAAATGAGACAACATAGGTAAACACCCACACTGCTCTCTGGTACAAAGCCAGGGCCCCATGAATGGCAAATGATTTTATGTTGATAGACTGATGATATACATTGAACTAAAATCTACTCCTTGTGGATTTTCCATCTAGAGATCCTAATTTTAAATTTCTGGAGTGACACAGCACAAAAGTATAATATCACTTCTATTTAAAAAGAGCAAGTATGTTTACCCTCAGGGGTATCTTCCCCAAGCTTAAAACAAATAGTATCTCTCTGAATGATAGTAAATGGTTTACTAACATATTCTAGAGAATTTACCTTAATAAGAGAGCTTACAAATAAAACTTTGTTTTTATTTTCAAAATCAATCCACTTACTATGTTTAAGTGGAGTTTCTCTACTATTTGCCATATTATAAGAAATCCAGTGTAACAGCACTCAAATTAGTACTCAGTATGTGGTTATCTTAAAAATTCAGCCTACTAATCCAAGATAACCAAGACTTGTTCCTATTAGTTCTTCAAAAAACAGTTAAAAGTAGGTAATCATTTTCAAAATATTAATTTCATTCCTTAAACATTTTATTTTAACTTAAAACTTATAAATATACATTTATTCATCACTCTTTAGATTAAGGCCAAGGCCTTTTGAGTATGGATCTGACAAGGAGTGAGAGTCAAGGTAACAGAGTAAAACAAGATTGGCCAGAGTTGACACTTGTTGAAGCTGAGTGATGGGTATACAGGGTTTACTGTAGTATGCTTTCAACATCTGGGTATGTTGAATGTTTCCACATATTAAAAATTAAATAAGACTACTTTTTAAATTTTTATAAGAAAAACATTCTCTAGCCAGGAGCAAAACCAAAGGTACAAGAGAGTGAAAAGCATACAGATCAGCTTAATACCATCATCCTCAGTAAGAAATTACTCCAAAGGAGATACTAAAAGGAGTAAAAGGAGAGAGTAAAGAAAGGAGTTTTGGTTTTGTATGAATTTATAAATTTCCACCTATAATGTTTAAGAACTTCTTGGGCATTGGAGGCTTTTTGCTTCTCCTATTGACTCTAGTTGAGTCAGTGAAGATAGTAACTCACATCCAGAAGTCTTGCCTCTGTTCCTCTCACCACTTTCACATGACTGCCTGGAAGAAACAGTGGACCGTGAAAAGGCACAGGCACTGGATGAGAGGTGTGGGGATGGCCCACTGCTTACACTGAACCCCATTCCCTTACAGTTACCTAGGAAAGCTGTCCCCATCAAAAGTGTGAGAAGGGGTGGGCAGAATAGACTCTGAATCCCACTCTAATTTCTTAGAGAACACAATTTCTTAGAGATTGGCTTTGTTGAATCATTCTAAAGCATTCCATTTTTAAAAAAAATAAATTTATTTATTTATTTAAATTTTTTTTGGCTGTGTTGGGTCTTCGTTGCTGCACACAGGCTTTCTCTAGTTGCGGTGAGCGGGGGCTACTCTTCATTGTGGTGCGGGGCTTCTCATTGCGGTGGCTTCTCTTGGTGCGGAGCACGGGCTCTAGGCGCACGGGCTTCAGTAGTTGGTGGCACACGGGCTTAGTTGCTCCGCGGCACGTGGGATCTTCCCAGACCAGGGCTCGAACCCATGTCCCCTGCATTGGCAGGCGGATTCTTAACCACTGCACCACCAGGGAAGCCCTAAAAGCCTTCCATTTCTAAATGTAAATAATTCCCTAGGGTTTTTTAAATTCCTATTTTATCACTTATAATCACAAGTACCAATTACAATAACAAACAGGTTTGGAAGCAAGGCAGACTCTTGGCAAGCCTGCAACTCCGTAGGTGGGAGCAGCAATGCACAGACTCTAAGAAGAGCCTACTGGCCTCATGGGTTTTGTGTGCCACGGCACCGGTCAGTACATCTACCAAGCGAATAGAGGCCTAATTCACCTGGTAAGTCAGTTAACTGCAGGTCATTTCAGAGACCTTCTGCCATTTTCACTGAGATCACAGAATAAACAGATATGTAATACCTGTAAAACTGTAAAAACATTTTAATCTAGTCTCCTTTATTTAAAGGGGATACTTAACAATTCATGCTCCTTTGAACACTCTTTTTTTTTTTTTTTTTTTTTGCTTGTAGGACAGGAGGTTCACCAACACACACACAATAAGTTACTAAAAGAAACAGCATCAGGCAACAAGACCTGATACTCTATTCGTGGACTTAAGGCTCCCATGCCCAAATTCAAATACCTAGGAATTTAAGTAATTCATGCTTCCTTGGCAGGACTGTACGGATGATCCTTTTCCCTTGAGATAGTAAAACCTATCCATTTTCTTACCTCACCGAGTATCAGCTTTTATACTTTTACTGATAAAGCAGACAATGATTACCCTGTATAGGAACCTTGAGCTCTTAATTAAAAGGAATACAGAGTTATATCTAAATTGTTTTCCACAATTATCTAAAACCACTCTTTTCATATCTTAATTTCAATCACAGGACCAAAACCCTTGCATTACCTTTATTTTCAGAACTGGAGCCAGTGTTGCTATCTGGTGCAGGCAACATGTCTTCATACCCCCATGATACTATGTGTTTGCCACCAAGCAAACAGGAGGGGGATCCAGGTCCCCCTTCCAAAAGCAACAGCCTAAATAGGGGAGATAGAGAATCATAAAGACACCGAGACTATCCATTTCAGCAAGAAGATAAAGGTCTACTTAACATCTCAAAGAGCAGAAAACTAAAATAGTTCTACACAAATACTATACATCTGAAAAGACATTAACAATACGTATATTTTTAAATTAGAAAATTACGAAGTAGTGCTTATGGAAATGTTATAATAAAATTGTAGCTGTGTGTAAAATGCATATATTTTACATGTATACATATCTGAGCGAGAGATAGAGAGAAGGGGTGGGATGGAGAGAAAGGGGTATGAACTAGGAAACACATATAACACACACAACATTAGGAGTGGTTATCTTTGAGTAGTGAGATTATGACTTTCACTTTTTTCTTTATACCTTAACATCTTATTATCTTGAAACCTACAATAAGAATTCATGACAAGCTATTGCATTTTTTTACCACAAAAATTAAAAAATGAAAAATAACATGCTCTAGGAACACCTTCCAAGAAGGAAAGAAACAAAATTCTTACTTAAGATGAAAATAACATACTTATTTAAAAATGAGTCATTAATTGATTAAAAAAAAAGTTTAGCAATTTACTTATTAAAAGAGCTTTTATGCACAAGGCTCCCTTGTGTGGAAGGAGGGTGAGGATCCAAAGTGACAACTTACCTATACAGCACATCGGCTACAGGCAGGGACCCTAGATCTGTCTGCTTCTGTAATAGATGGACTGTATGAACAAAAGTTTTCAATGATCCCCTAAAAATAAAAGGAAGGAACAGAAAATCATCACAACTGAAACGTCAAATAAGGTTGTTAATGTCAATTTTATTAACCACACGGGGAGCTTCCAAATTGAGTCTGCTTCTGCCAATCAGTAGATGTGTTGTACAAAATGTCAAAATAGACGTGATTCTTACCATGCCAGTTATGATATTCTTCTTGTATTTGCAAAGGTAAATAATGTTCCCCTAACATAAAAGTTCAAAACATAAAGCTCAAGCACAAAGAATGTGTGGCTATTATGCCTGATACTGTTTCATCATCAAGTTGATCTCTAGCTGAAGGAGATATTTCATAGGAAAAGGTTATATTTAAAAGTGTAGCAGTATTTCTAGGCTTAATTTCTTAACCTCTTTGTTAAGTTCATCCATTTTACATAAACATCTCACACATTAAATATGACTGAAGAGGAAAACATTCAAAAATTAATACTTTGTGCTGAGAGGTGTCCCTTCTGCTTTCCCCTGCTGTGCAGTATGTGACCGTAATGCTTGCAGAGCTCACTAAGACCCAATTTCCTTTTGGTTCCCAAAGCTTGAGGCTCTGGGAAGTCTATACTTTGGTCAGCAGGATCTAAAAGAAGGTGATTTTAAGATGCACGAGACTTACCTGGCCAGATCCCAAGTATAAATCACCACAAGAACATTTCCTGAGCTAAACGATCGCCAGTATCAGATGGGCTGACTTCAGATTGCTACCTTATTCTCTTAGCCAAGTCTTTAATTGCTAGGTATCATGTGCCTAAACCCCAAAAAGAAATGGAATACCTAACACAGGACCAAGAAGGCCTAGAGTCCTCCTTTTTTTTTTTTTTTTAAATTTTATTTATTTTTTATTTTTGGCTGCATTGGGTCTTTGTTGCTGCACGTGGGCTTTTCTCTGGTTGCAGCAAGTGGGGGCTACTCTTGGTTGTGGTGTGCAGGCTTCTCATTGTGGTGGGTTCTCTTGTTGGGAGCACGGGCTCTAGGCACACGGGCTTCAGTAGTTGTGGCACACGGGCTTAGTTGTTCCGCAGCACGTGGGATATTCCCGGACCAGGGCTCGAACCCGTGTCTCCTGCATTGGCAGGCAAATTCTTAACCACTGCGCCACCAGGGAAGCCCGAGTCCTCCTCTTAATTGCCCCTTTCACTATCTCTGGTGTTCAAAGAATCAAAACCAAAGAACCATATAAGGCAGGGAGGCAGGAGACACAGTATAAAAGCACAAGTTGAGAGTCAGGACCCACAGGCTCTGAAACCCAGCTCTGCCACTCACCAGCGGCACCATCTCAGTCCTGTTACCAAATTCCTATGGGTTTTTACTTCTTCATCTGTCCAATAAGGATACCTCCCTGGGGTACAACGAGGTTAAAAGAAAGGGGCAAAGGCACAATGGAACATTTAAGACATTAAACCAAATATAAGATATTATTAGCTGCCAGATTCAGATTTTAAGAGTAAAATTTAGGGACTTCCCTGGTGGTCCAGTGGGTAAGACTCCATGCTCCCAATGCAAGGGGCCCGGCTTCAATCCCTAGTCAGGGAACTAGATCCCACATGCATGCTGCAACTATGTCTGCATGCTGCAACTAAAAAGGTCCTTCATTCTGCAACTAAGACCTGGCACAGCCTAAATAAATAGTAAAATTGAAACGCCTTCCATGGCTCCTAAGCCCCTACACGGTCTGGACTCTCATCTCCTGCCCCTCTCCTGCTACCATTGCATTCCAGCCACCCTGCTCACTTTGCTGTCCTACCCCAAGCACAGAAAGAGGATCAGATTTGTGCCACTTGCTGCTCCTCTTGCCTGGAACTCCCTGTCACTGGCTTTTTTGCATGGCTGGCTGGCTCTCATCATCTAGGCCTCAGCTCAAATGTCTCCTATTCAGTAAGGCCTTCCCTGTTATCTCTAGCTAATGCTGGCCCCCACCTCCACTTAAGTCATTCTCTATGATTAAAATATCTTGATTTGTCTTCTTACAGTGAACATCCCTCTCAGAAATTATCTTATATATGCATTTGTTGCTAGTTGTCTGACTCTCTCAGTCTCATGTAAACCTTGCAATTTTAGGAACCATTTACCTTGCTCACTGCTGTATCCGCACTGCCTAGTAGAGTCTCTTGCACGTGGTAAATGAGCAATAATGACTGACAAAATGAAATCCACTCAACTGTAAGATTAGAGACCATGAGTCACCATGAGTCATTATTTCCCTAAGACCTAGCAAGGTTCCTGGCACATCAGATATGTTCAATAAATGTTAGTTGGTTGAAATGAATGAACATCTTCAAAATATTTTTTTGGAAACGCTGTTCTGTCTTTGAGAGCATCAATCTCAAAAGTTCAATAATATGCTCCTAAATAACTTCATTAAAGGAGATGATCTAACACTGAAAAGTACGTGACTGAGGTAAATAAAGTCCAGAACAAGGTGTTAATATTAGCAATAATGTAGGCACCATCTAAAACAAAAACAAAAATACACACCCAAGAAGAAGAAAATAAAAAACACTCATTTCAACGTTTCTGCTGAACGGAATTTGGAATCTCAAGTACCTGAAGCGATTTCAATAACTCTCTCTTGGTTCAGACTAAATTAGGGTACATAATAAAAAAGTGAGTTTTATGATCCCATGTTCATTAAAAACATTTGAAACTAAAGAGTTGATAATTGGGCTTCCCTGGTGGCGCAGTGGTTGAGAGTCCGCCTGCCGATGCAGGGGACACGGGTTCGTGCCCCAGTCCGGGAAGATCCCACATGCTGCGGAGCGGCTGGGCCCATGAGCCATGGCCACTGAGCCTGTGCGTCCGGAGCCTGTGCTCCGCAACAGGAGAGGCCACAACAGTGAGAGGCCCCCATATCACACACACACACACACACAAAAAAAGAGTTGATAATTATTCCAAACATCCTAAATCTGTCTAAAGATAGGACTATCTAAAAGCAAAATTTCCCAAAGTAGGACTTTTGCATTAATAACAAATCTATTTAGGGCTCAAAACTGTCTTCTGCATATCCAAAAAAAATAAATCAGTCCAATATAAAGCCTTTACAGGGAAACTTATTTCAGTACCACCCAATAATGTCTCCAGAATTAAGCTCATGTCAGGATTTCCATAATCAACCACAGTCTTCAAGGATCTAAAACTAGGCTATGACAGTTTGCTGAGGGCAAAGAAACTGACAATAAATGCTGCTGCCATTGTGCCTTAAAAATACCTTCAGATTCAACCATTTGAAGGTCAACTTTGAAACCATAAAAATAGGGAAAGGAGTCTTATAGCTAGGAACTTCATAATCCTCCAAGAAGAACTTTTCCACATTCTCTTTGCTAACAATCAAAGAAAAAATTATGAAGGGAGAGAGATTAGTGACACTAATCTATCAGACCGTGGTCCTAATTGGTCCCTAGACAATTAGGTTAGAAGAAAGCAAAGGTAGTGAAACTTTTTCTCACAAATATGTGAGAGTGATCATACAGTTTACTGGGCAGGAGAATGTAAGAAATCCTCTCCTGGAAAAGTAACTCCAAGCACATTTCCTATTGACAGTACATCAGTAACATCAACTTACAAATGAAGGACAGTACACTATTAAATCTTGCTACACACAGAGAGATCTTTCAGTTAAATTGATGGAGCCAAGCGTCAAGGTCCAGAAATATAATTTGTGACCAAGTCTGTGTGACTGAGTTCAGGTGAGTAATAACCCATTCACTCACTGACATACTCCTTACAGACATGCAGGAAAAAAAAATTAAAAGCTCTACATATTTTTTGACTGTCCTTCCAGGAGAAATACAGATACAACATCCTCTGCTAACTACTTGATGTAAAACAGTAACCATCTAAGGGTGAGTAGACAATGGCAAGTGCTGATTCTCCATTTTAAACTGTTTAAGCTGTTATCATGGTATAACAGAAAGCAAAAACTTGAACTTGGGTTTCAACTCCAGCTCCTGGTACCAAGTTTTGGTGGAAGCATCTTATGCATTGTCAAGGCTGCAAAATTCAATACTGAAAACGAAGAAGGACTTCTGAATGTTGAGACTTCCAACAAATACGCTTGCCCTCTTATTCACTCACCCAACCCAGGAAGCAGCCATCACAAGGCCACCAGTTGGCACCTTTGATTTTCCTTACCTGGCACATGCCAAAGCCACCAGGGCAGCAGCAGCATTTTCTTTTTGCTTATGTGGGATGTGTCGGCCTGTGTCAGAAGTCTCCTCTAGCCAAGAGCACAGCAAAGTTTCGATTCCATTCAGACAGTCAGCAGGCTCCTTGGTCAAGCTCAAAGGCTGGCAGTCGCGAAGGCAGTTCAATAGCACCTCAGCAGTTATGTTACAGAGAGAGGGGTCTGTTCTACTCTGGGATTGAATAAGGGGGAAGACCAGCAGGAGCCCCATCCTTGACGTGAAGGGAGCTTGCTCGGGTTGCTGCAACAAGCCCTGGCGTTTGAGCAGGGCCAAAGTTTCTTCGTCACCTGAACTTTCCCTTTCATGCTGTTCTTCCAAGGCCAGCTGGCGCTGGGCATTCCACAGTCCTCGCAAGGCATTCAGGCGGTATTCCAGCAGGCGGGCATACGCATTGCTCTGATTCCCACAAACAGAGCGCAAACGTTCTGCTAATTCCGTCGGATTCTTGGTCTCAAATGTTAAAATCTAAGGAAAGAACCAATAGAAAAGTTGGTATGTATTGCTTTCACCACTGCTCTCATCTATGGAAGCAAATCTATCCAATGGTATCTAAAAATGGTCCACATCAAAAAATCTTTTAATTGTGGCCAAAGCCAGGTTGCTGATAGAGATTTTTCTCCTTGGCACTTCTGCTAATGCTCCTATTAAAAGTGAGATTAGAACCCAAATCATGAAAATAATTAAGTGTGGAGGTCAAAAGTTAATTTGAGTAGCTTATTTTAGAAAGTTGAGGTGTAAATATTTATTCAATGCTCAGGTTATAAATCTATGTCTCTAACTTCTATTACCAGGTAGGTTGTCAGTGAAAACAGAACAAGTTTCATCTTCAAGATCTAATATACCAACTAATAAATGATTATTTATTATTCTTTGATTTTGAAGAACACTCCATTCTTACTACTGCTAATCTACTCTTTCAATTGGTGACATGGTATAGATTTATCCAGTTCATACTGATAATGGATCCACCCCTATTTTCTCACCAAGAACATACAAGTATCAGGAGACCTCCTTGAGATTTTCAGCAGCTGGGGAAATGATAAAACCATTAAATCCTCAATCAACTAGGAAAGGAAACAGCTATGAAGATAAAGAATCAAACTAAATTCATGATGCAAATAATTTACGCATATAAGTGTGACTAAGTTAAAATGAACAGACTGTTGTAACCAACAAATAAGAGGCCACTCTTGGAACAAGCACATTAAAACAGATTATCAGGCGCCAGAGGTGTCTGGTTCTCAGTAGACCAGAAAGTCAGGGTGGGGAGAGGCTTGGAATAAAAGCAAAGAAAATTCTGTCAAGTCATTGGCACTGAAATTTTAAAGGGTCATAGGTCACTTTATTTCTCTCATAAACCTGCAAAATATTTTTTTTAATCTCAAATTTTGCCCTTAAAACTGTTAGCCCAATAAAACAACAAGAACTTCCAGAGAAATGTAAACCCTGTATTTGCCTAGCTTAGCTATACATGCAAGTCGCTAAACTGAACTGAAAAAATGTTCAGTTTGAAAACAAATTCCAATTCAAAAAATTAACTAAGTATGTATCTCATTTAACTGATTTGAAAAAATATTCATTGTTTTAAAAAGTAACCAATTCAAACTTCAGTCCTAGTGTGTGAGATCAGAAATAATATCCAAATGCCATAAAATTTCAACCAACAACGTAGCAATAAAAAGAAATGAACCAGTGATATCTACCACCTCAGTGAATCTCAATGGCATTTTATTGAGTGAAAGAAGTCAATTTCAAAAGGTTCCATCTGCATTATTCTATTTATATGACTTTCTGGAAAAAAAAAAATCTATAGTGATAGAGAACAGATCAGTGGTTGCCAGAGGCTGGGGTACAGGCAGGGTGTGACTATATAGGGATAGTATGAGGGAGTTTGAGGAGGCAAACAAACTGTTCTATATCCTGATTGTGCTGGTGGTTACGTGAATCTATACATGTGTTAAGATTCATGGAACTGCACACCCACTCCCCCAAAAAAGGTCAATTCTACCATATGACAATTTTAAAATAAAATTTAAAACAGTTCTAATCAGGCTATGGTTGTATTCAACTAGGTATCATTGGGCAAAGCAATATTGCAAATTATATTATTAAAAATAAGAACTAGGGACATTTTAATTTAGTTTTTAATACAACAGTATCAAATAATGATTGATTAAATGTCCTTTATCATTAAGTCATACAAATTGTATTTCCCTACCCTTTTGTCTCGATTCATCAAACACAAATTACCCTTTTGATTATTTTTTGCATGACAGCAGATAAAATAACTCCAAATTCCTTTAAAAACGATCACATTTCAAGGGCAACCATCTACCCTTAAGTAATTGTATCTAAGGAAGCTAGATTACCTTTTTTTTTTTTTTAAGATCACTCCCCAAAAAAGTCAGTAACCAGCTTCCACCATTATGATCAACAACCAAAGACTGAGATACTTTTAATGTTGTGAAAAATGAAAAAATTTTAAATTTGATCATCTCAAGGTATGAAGATCTAAACAAATAAATTTTGTTGCATTTTTTTAAATGCTTTTCAATACTGATTTTGTGATCTCTACCCAATACAACTCTTTGATATAAAATACATATATGGACTTCCTGGTGGCGCAGTGGTTAAGAATCCACCTGCCAATGCAGGGGGCACAGCTTTGAGCTCTGGTCAGGGAAGATCCCACATGCCACAGAGCAACTAAGCCCATGTGCCACAACTACTGAGCCTGTGCTCTAGAGCCTGCGTGTTACAACTACTGAAGCCCTTGTACCTAGAGCCTGTGCTCTGCAACAAGAGAAGCCACCGCAATGAGAAGCCCGCGCACCAAAACGAAGAGTAGCCCCCGCTCACCACAACTAGAGAAAGCCCAGGCGCAGCAACGAAGACCCAACGCAGCCAAAGATAAATTAATTAATTAATTTTAAAAAATTATTTTTAAATTAATTAAATACATATGTGCTCCAAATACATTTTTACTTATGCTACACTGAGCGGCAACTTATGTTATATGAAGCAACTACTAAAAAATTCAATACAGGCTTTTATTGGACACAAGAATCAAAGAACAATTCAGTAATATTAAACCCAGATATTTAGTTTTATTACCAATCTCAAACATAAGTGCTTCTGAAATACGATACTTCATGGTTCATAAAATGATGTATATGACAGAATCTGTAGCTAACTCCAAATATTAAGATTATCTGAAAAAATATATACTATACTTCTGTATTTTTCTGATGGTTCTATTTTTACAAGCACTTCAGTTATATTTTTGGCATTCCACTTGAAAGACAAATATTCTGAAAGGATTTGAGTTATAATATAATTAACAAAATATTATATAATATACACGCTTAAGTGACTGTTATGTTTATTGATTTAACAGTATCTAAAGCACACTATGCTTTCAGAAATCCATTAGATTACTCAGCATTATCCATTTCAATGGCCTTATGAAAACTAAGAACTGTCTGATATGCTGCTGTTTTTAAGAATTCTAAAGTTTGAAGGTCATGGCCTAAAATCATTTTATAAAGATATCATACCTTTGGGTTTTAGTAAGTCAGCTATGGAGGATCTATTCTGGTATTTATGAATATTAAATGATTTGTCTCATATCCTCATATAAAACCACTGCTCTTAGTAATGGCTCTTGACCAAGATAAAAGACTGTAATGTCATTATAAAATTAATACTTTTTCTTTAAAAAGGAAAAAGGCTATTTAAGGAAAAGGGAAGATCCCTGTCACCCTTAATCAGAAGACAGGTTTGCTAACTGTACTTTGGTGATAATGCTGAAGTCACCCCGATTAAGGGAGCGACACTCAAAGCAATTCGTAGCCTTAATATAATTTTATCATACGTGACATACATATTTTTAAGCTAAACAACAATCATTCTGGAAAGCTAAGAGAAGGTAGGCAAAATATTCTTTGCCAGCTAAATCTGGCTTTGAACAAGACTCCAATATTTGACATAAGAAGTACAGAGGATCAGGACTTCCCCTGTGGTGCAGTGGTTAAGACTCTGCGCTCCCAATGCCGGGGTCCCCGGTTTGATCCCTGGTCAGCGAACTAGATCCCACATGCATGCCACAACTAAGAAGCCTACCTGCTGCAACTAAGGAGCCAGCGAGCCACAACTAAGAAGCTTGCAAGCTGCAACTAAGGAGCCCATGTGCCACAACTAAGGAACCCGCCTGCCGTAACTAAGACCTGGTGCAACCAAATAAATAATAAATAAATATTTTTTAAAAAAAGAACTATAGGGCTTCCCTGGTGGCGCAGTGGTTGAGAGTCCGCCTGCCGATGCAGGGGACACGGGTTTGCGCCTCCCATGTGGGAGGATCCCACATGCCGCAGAGAGGCTGGGCCCGTGAGCCATGGCCACTGAGCCTGCGCGTCCGGAGCCTGTGCTCCGCAATGGGAGAGGCCACAACAGTGAGAGGCCCACGTACGGCAAAAAAAAAAAAAAAAAAAAAGAAGTATAGAGGATCATCTTTTAGCCAATTTTTTTTTCGTTTGGGAAAACACAGAACATATACCTGTCAGCCATGATGAGAAATGTAAAATGCCAACATGCATTTCAAGTAAATATGGTAGGGAGAATAAGAATATAGAGGCTTTTCAAGTAATAGAGAATACTGTATAAACGCATAAGGAAATTAACTAGACTAATAATTAGTAGAAAAATCAAGATTAGGGAATGAACTACAATATTCCCCTAAATGTTTATCTCAATTTCCATCTACTTTGCTCTTCAGAATAGCAGAGATGTAATCCTCTAAAAGGGTCAAGATAGACACTAAAAGATATATTATCTCCTACCTCTGAAAGAAACAAAGTAATCCCATTTTCAAGAATTTATCCTGAAGAAACATTCCAGAAATAAAAATGCACAGAGATTTTCACTGCAGTCTTATTATAGTGGAAAAAGTGGAAGCAATCTCAATATTCAGAAGGGTTCAATTAAATTATAACATATCACAATGGAATATTATGCAATAAATAAAAAATAATTAAAACTACACAATAAAAAGGAGCATAACAACTGTATATGGGGCTTCCCTGGTGGCGCAGTGGTTGAGAGTCCGCCTGCCGATGCAGGGGACACGGGTTCATGCCCCGGTCCGGGAGGATCCCACATGCCGTGGAGCGGCTGGACCCGTGAGCCATGGCCGAAGAGCCTGCGCGTCTGGAGCCTGTGCTCCGCAACGGGAGAGGCCACAACAGTGAGAGGCCCGCGTACCGGAAAAAAAAACAAAACTGTATATGCCCCATAAAAAGGACTATGTAAAACATGCTTATTCAATTTTGAAATGTCATTGGTATTTGTGGTAATAGAAACATGAGGGGTTTTTTTCCTCTGTTTAAAAAAAAAATAGTGATGACAAGTTGAATAGTTTATATTGAAGAAAAGCAGTCTTAACTAGAGCCGGTATTTTACAGAAGCAAACACTACCTTTAAATAACTGCTAGTCAAACAAATAGTGACACAATTGATATAATCAACATTTGGGGGACATATCTGACAAAGAACAATCACAAGTACCATAGGAAGTGCTTTCCTTAAATCAATTCACTAGTCCCATCTATTGAATTTTGGCAGCAGTTTCTCTCACTGAAGGACTGGTGGTGGGATGGGACAGACCACCACAGATGCTGGGAACTATCAGTAAACAATAAAACGTTTCACTCTCCAAAAAGAAATGATATTTAAAACTCAGGATCACTCAAGCTCCAAATAAATTACTATACTCTCTAGTACGGTACATTAACTGATTCAATTCATTATATGAACCTGTCAGCATAAAAGGAATTTATACCTGGATTATTCCAAAGCAGATCAACTGGCCAGACTCACAAGCCCAGCACAAAACTTTTCAGTAGAGTCTGTAGAATACCGAAACCCTCTCAAATGTTAGAGTGAGTTTTTAAACCCTTCTACAGATTTTCCTACCATTTTTACATTATGAAGATGGCAATCATGGCCAAATTGAATTGCATATGGCAACTCAAAGATCAGAAAGATTTCATGTGAACAAAGTAAATGAATCACGAATAGAAGGATGGAATTCCATCTCTAAAACGAAAGCCTAAATCAAGAGTGGATCCCTTATCAATTAAATTAGACCCTGAAGCTGCATGACCTTATCCAATCTTGGAAATACATGTTCAAACTCTCAACATCACCTATTTTTTTTAAAGGGTCTTGGACTTCCCTGGTGGCTCAATGGTTAAGAATCCACCTGCCAATGCCGGGGACATGGGTTCGAGCCCTGGTCAGGGAAGATCCCACATGCCGGGGAGCAACTACACATGGGTACCACAACTGTTGAGCGTGCGCTCTAGAGCCCGCGAGCCACAACTACTGAAGCCCACGCGCCTAGAGCCCGTGCCCCGCGACAAGAGAAGCCACTGCAATGAGAAGCCCGTGCACCACAACGAAGAGTAGCCCCCACTCGCCGCAACTAGAGAAAGCCCGCGTGCAGCAATGAAGACCCAATGCAGCCAAAAATAAATAAAATTTTTTAAAATGTTTAAAAAAATAAAATAAAATAAAAGGGGCTTTAAGGGTCTTAAATGATAACCACAATTAAACTTCACACTTTAACTCACGAGTTTTAGCCCCTAGCTTGGTGCCAAAACTAGGAGTGGACCCTGACTTGTCACCAGACTAATTAACTGTGGCTCAGCCCTTATAAAGCTTTCTCCAGCACATGGTGATTTTTCCCAGATCTCTGTCCAACTGCTTTTGAGAGCAGGATTGTTAGGACTCTGAGGACTCCCACATATAAGAAATCACTGTTCAGATTCTTTTTCATAGAAGTTCCATCTTGTCCTGTCCCTGCCCAGTTTTCATCTTTTGTCATGTTCCATGATCAGGGTCCCATTTTTCCATCTCCCTGCTGATGTGGCCTGAATGTCCATACCACTCAGTCTAAATCCTACCTATCATTCAGAACCCAGCTCTGCTCCACCGCCAACTTTGAAAAACTCTGATTTCCTCCCTCTTTTCTTCCTCCCTCTTCCCCTCCCCAGAATAACTTTTTGGTGTTCCCGTATTGTCCAGGATATACCTCTATCTGAGGGTCAGATACCTCTATCAGAGGGTCAGATACAAACTCTAAGGATAAATGTGTCTGGTATTTCAATAGGAAATGTATCAATGATTTGTTTTTAATAAATGATGTCCATAAAGGAAATGTAGTGAGTGGTATATAGAGTGATTCTTCAAAGCTGATCTGAGGCATAGAGTTCAAATCTAAAAATTTCTCTGTTACAAAATCATTTTTTTCACCAACACAAAATCTTGACAAAGCCAATACAGATCATCTTCCTATGCTTAGTAATCAACAAAATAAAATTCGGAGGAAGATGTAGAAATGAACTCTCAAAATGGTTTCAACACTATAAATTTTATTATTAGGAGTATTTAAAAAAAAGATATCTATGCAAGGACTAACTTTACCTGTTATTGCTTGAATTACGTACTTAATGTAAAGACTATCATTGTGACATATTCACCAAATGCTTAGCATAAATATATCTTAGTAAGAAAATCACTGTTGACAATTTACAAATACAAAAATATAACAAAGAAGGAAATTATAGAGCTCCCAATATGTGTAACACATACCGCATTCTACTATAATGTTATTTAAATCTGTCCTCCCTTTCAACTGTGAGCTCTGAAAGGGGGAGACCATGTCTTATTCATATTTGTACCCCCAGAGCTTAGCACAGTGTCTGGCAAATAAAAGTTTGATAAATTAATGAATAAGAAGATACATAAATTCCAAGAATAATTCTCTTAAGATGTACATCTGGTTCCCACTGTACATCTGAGTAACCTTCTCTCACTTGGACTAATTGTGATTCTGCCTTCTGGAGCAATGGAAAATAATTCTTCCTCTTCCACGTAAGACTATTTCAATTAGATGAAGAAAATATATGTGACAGGGAAGGGAACATGAGGATATGAGCTAGGGCAGTTGCTCAACCCTGGCTAAACATTAGAACTGCCTTGAGAGCTTTTAAATAATACCGAATAGGTCCCACCCCAACCCGATTAACTCAAAATATCTAGGGATGGAACCTAGTTTTCGTTTTCGTTTTTTTTTTAAACTCCACAGGTGAATGCAATGTGCAGCCAAGATTACAAACCACTGAGTTAAGGAAACTAGGTTCTAGCCCAGCCTCTGCAAATAACTCTCCCCTTATGCATTTTACTTAAATTCTCTCAGTCTGTGTTTCTACATCTATAATATGACGGGTTTACACTGTTAAGGTCAAAGGAAATAATGTATAGGGAGTGCTCTGAAAAACTTGAAACTGCTAAATAATTGTTAGGACATTAAAGATGCTTCCTTATTTTGGACCAGGTCACCACCAAGAAAGGGAACTTTTCCAGATAACCCTATAAGGAAGACCCAACTAGATAAAACCTGGGAGTGCTGAGGGTGGGATAAAGGAGGTTTGAATTAAACACATGCTTCATTTGAGCCACCACCATTTTTTAAAATGTTAATATAATCTTAATACATTAGTAGAATTTCAGTGTCAGAAGCAAGGGAGGTAATAATCCCATTTATATTCTGCAATGGTCAAACTATAACTGGAATATCCTGTTCAAAGTACCTCATTTTAAAAGGTCTTAAACAGACTGGGTGTCCAGAAGAGGTGATTTGACTAATCTGGCAATCACGTCACATGAGAAATGGTAAGGAACTAGGGATGCGTGGCCTACAAAGGTGAGTTGGAAGGGGGAGCTGCCTTCGTAAGTTTCAAGGGCTGTCATGTGGAAGAGGAAGACTTACTCTCGTCCCTTATTGCTCCAGGAGAGGCAGAAACAGGAAGTTACTGGGATGCACAGCCTAACAAACAACTTGATAATAATTCAAACAGAATTCCTGGATGTATTTACTCTTCAAAAAAGATTCTTGGGATCCAATTATAAACATTGTTTCAAAAGGTCTAGGATTACCCCAGAATCTGCATCTAAAGCAGGCTCTCTGGATGACTCTGGGTAGTCCTTTTTTTTTTTAATATAATGACCTTTATAAAAAGGCTTATTTTAATGTAATTCACACACCATGAAATTCATCCACTTAAAGTATACAATCCAATGGCTTTTAGCGTATTGACAGTTGTGCATTCATTACAATTTTAGAACATTTGCATCACCTCCAAAAGAAAGTCTGTACCCATTAGCAGTCACTCCCCATGTCCCCCCAAATCTTTCAGCCCTAGGCAATCACTAATCTACTGTTGCTATAGATTTACCTATTTTCTTTACATTTAATAGAAATGGAATCATACTGAGGGGTATTTTGTGACTGCCCTCTTTCACTTAGCATACTGTTTAAAATTCGTCCATGTTGTAGTATGTATCAGTACTTCACTCCTTTTTATTGCTGAATAATATTCCACTTAATGGATATACCATATCTTATTTATCCATTCATCAGTTAATGGACACAAGTTCTTTCCATTTCTTGGCAATTATGAACAATGCTGCTATGAATATTCAAGTACAAGTTTTTGTATGGACATAGCTTTATAACCAAGAGGGATGAAAACATAAGAGTGAAACTGCCAAATCATATGGTAACTCTGTTTACCTTTTGGAGGAACTGTTAAACTGTTTTCCAAAGTGGCTGCACCATGTTACATTCCCACCAGTAATGTATAAAGATTTCAATTTCTCCACATTATTGCTAACACTTGTTATTAGCTGTCTTTTGATTAGAGCCATCCAAGGGGGCTTGAAGTGGTAACTCATGTGGTTTTGATTTTCATTTCCCTGAAGGCTAATGATGTTGAGCATCTTTTCATAAGCTTTTCATCTTTTCATAAGGTCATTCACATATCTTCTTTGGAAAAAGGACAGTCCATTTTAAAAATCAATAATTCTGCCAAGCCAGTAAGGACAGTAAGTTCAATGGACAGAAACACATCAAATACATTTAAATCCACAAATTTATAATATTTTTTTAAAAACCCACCATTGGAGGATGTTGGCAAACCAACCCTATTTTTGGTAAACTGGTTAATATAGGGAAAGAGTCAATCATTTACCCTGCCTTTCTTATATAACCTGTCCACCTAGGTAAGCAAACAGTTGATAAAAGAAAACTTCTCTGTATAGAAGAATTCCAGCTAATAAATGAAGGAATGACAGGCTATCACCATTTTGCAATCTCAGTGTACTAGATCTAGGCATTGAGCTTTAGCAGCTGCAAAAATAAGCTGACATTATGTGCCTAATGATGAAAATATACACCACCACCCGTAAAGCAATCTTGCCAAAAAATAAAGGAAAAACAAAACAAACTTAAACATGATGGAACTGTGGTCTAGAAGTGAGATTCAAATATGAATTTACAGGAAATAGAGAGGACAGAAAAAAGATGTTAAACTATGCCAAGGGGGTGCAATAAGCATAATCTAGACCATAGGAAACTCAACAGGACAAAGAACCAACTTTCTTCAACAAATAAATTGCAAGGGAGAGGAAAAAAAAAAAAGAGAAGAGAAGGAGAAGTAATATGTAGTTTAAAAAACATTATATCCTTATTTATATCCTCATCCAAACAACCTTTCAAAAATATTAGCACAATCACAATTGGAAATGTGAATGCTGACTGCGTATTTAATTATATTAAAGAAATATTGTTAATTTTTAAAGATATGAAATATTATGATTATGTTTTTTTAAAGGAGTCCTCATCTTTTAGATACATGTTGAAATACTCATGGATAAACTGATAGGATGTCATAGATTTACTTTAAAATAATATGGGAATAATATGGGAAAGAGAAATAGGTGGCAGCATAGGTGAAACAAGTCAGCCATGAGTTGAAAATTGTCGAAGTTGGTGATGAGTACATAAGGGTTCATTATGCAATTCTGTCTACTTTAATATTTTGGGGCAATTTTCCAAATTTTTATGAGAAAAGTGTTTTTTAAAAAAAAGCTTGCCAAAACCAAAAGCTTAAGAGGTTCTAAGAGCCCCTCCACTGGTCACAATCAAGAAGAAACTGGATGGCTCTTTATTACAGTTCTTGTAATGTAAATGACACACAAGGATTTCTTCTTCAAATGCTAGGATTCTATTAAAGAGAGCAGTCTTTAAAAAGACTAGCTAAATCACCTCAATTAGCCACTTAATTTTGCTAATAGAAACTTTAATAAAAAACTTAATTTTGCTAATAGACTCTCAAAAGTGTGTAAAAACAACTATGATTAATCTAGTTTCCTAAGTAAATATATTTGCTTAAATGCTTACCCTTAAGGAGCACAACAAAAGAACAAACAAATTAATCAAATGAGGATATACATTTTAAAATTACTTTTTTTTTTTTTTTTTTTTTTGCGGTATGCGGGCCTCTCACTGTCTTGGCCTCTCCTGTTGTGGAGCACAGGCTCCGGACGCGCAGGCTCAGTGGCCATGGCTCACGGGCCCAGCCGCTCCGCGGCTTGTGGGATCTTCCCAGACTGGGGCACGAACCCGTGTCCCCTGCATCGGCAGGCGGACTCCCAACCACTACACCACCAGGGAAGCCCTAAAATTACTTTTTAAAGTGCCAAATGCAATTCATCCCTAAGGTACAATTATTGTTAGTATGTGCAATATGTTTATCATCAAACAATATACTTCATGAGACAAGGGCATGATAACATTTTCTGGGATTGATGACTAAACATCTGTTCCCTCAAAATACATGCACAAATATACTATCTTCCTGAGCAGCTAGGTTATAGTTACTGCCTCCCCCCACAAAATACTATTTTACCAACTTATGTTTAGCCAAAAAGATTTAACATGGGATAGAGTAAAAACAGAAACAAACCAAACAGAAACCTAAAAAGCATGCCAAATCATGTAATGAGTACCAAAGAATCACTGGATTATTTTCAGGAGAAGGAAGAATGTGTGCAGAAAATATTAAGTTTAGTGGTTAGGAGACGAGGCAAGAGAAATAATACATATAACACAGTATCTGTAGCATATGTATTAATTTAACCAAACCCCTTCTCTACATTACTACAGTATTCAATATCAACATTTTTACCTTCTCATTAGTGTAGTTTTTTGTTTGTTTTTGCATTCTGAACTAAATTCTTTTAAGTTTGTACTACATTTTATAAAATTGCTTAGAAAAATCTCCTGGTAAAATGCAAAAGAATCAAACTACTGAGAAGAATGTGAAACAATAGTAATTCTTAGACACTTCTGGTGGAAACATAAATTTGTACAGACACCTTAGAAAACAATTGGTATTGTCCAGTTAAAATGAAAATGAAAAAAAATAAAGAATTGTTTTAGCTCCTGGTGGCTGCTATGACAAATCACCATACTTAGTGGCTTAAAACAACAGATATTTATTTTCTCACAGTTCTGGAGGCCAGAAGTCTAAAATCAGTATCACTGGGCCAAATTCCAGGTGTTGCTGGCAGGGCCGCACTCCCTCCAGAGGCTCTAGGAAAGAGTTTGTTTCTTGGCGCTTCCATCTTTCGGTGCCTGCTGGCATCCTGGGCTGTGGCTACATCACTTCAATCTCTACCTCTGTGATCACGGGGCCTTCTCCTCTTATACTCGGTGTAACTTCCGTTGGCCTCTCCTCTATTAAGGACACTTGTGACTGCATTTAGAGCCCACCTGATAATCTAGGATCATCTCCCCAGCTCAAGATCCTTAACTTAATCACACCTGCAAAGATCCTCTTTCCACATAAGGTAACATTTATAGGTTCCAGGTATTAGGATCTATTATCTTTAGGGGCCATCCTTCAGCCTGCTCCATGCATATAGCCTACAATACAGCAATCCACTCCTGCGTAATTCCCTACACAAACTCTTGCACATTAACACCAGATGACAAGTACAAGAATATTTACGGCAACATTGTTTACAATAACAACAAAAAAACAACTGGAAACAAATATTCATCAACAAAATGGATACACTGTGATGTATTCATATAATTACACAGCAGTGAAAACAGAAGTACAGCTACACACATCAGCATGGAAGAATCATGTAACACATGTGGAGCAGAAAATAAAGCAAGTCACAAGAATTACATATGGCATACTACATTTATATAATAAGGTCTTAAAACACACAAAACTGGGGCATTCCCTGGTGGTGCAGTGGTTGGGAATCCGCCTGCCGATGCAGGGGACACGGGTTCCTGCCCCGGTCCGGGAAGATCCCCACATGCCGCGGAGCGGCTGGGCCCGTGAGCCATGGCCGCTGAGCCTGCGCGTCCGGACCCTGTGCTCCGCAACGGGAGAGGCCACGGCAGTGAAAGGCCCTCGTATCGCAAAAAAAAAAAAAAAACCAAAACACACACACAAAACTGAGCTCTGTAATGTTTAGAGTTGTGTGCATACTATAAAACAATACAGAAAAGAAAAACAAACACAAAATTCAAGATAGTGGTATCCTACGTGGGAGAGAGGGAGGGCTGAATTGTGGAGCATGCAGGGGTCTTTTTTTTTTTTTTTTTTTTTTTTTTGCGGTACGCGGGCCTCTCACTGTTGTGGCCTCTCCCGTTGCAGAGCAACAGGCTCCGGACGCGCAGGCTCAGCGGCCATGGCTCACGGGCACAGCCACTCCGCGGCATGTGGGATCCTCCCGGACCGGAGCACGAACCCGTGTCCCCTGCATCGGCAGGCAGACTCTCAACCACTGCGCCACCGGGGTCTTTAAAGGGATTGGTAAGGACCCATTTCTTAACTGGTTGGTGGAATAACAGAATATATTTTTTTAATTTAGTTTAATTTATATATTCAAAAGTTCTACCCAAAAATACATACCTTCCATATATACCATTTGAATTCATGATATATTTAATAATGAAAATGTTGTAATTCCCACTGTTTATTCTAGCTCTGTAAAGCAGACCAAGATCATTATCCCCACTGCTGATAAGCACTTAATGGTTTCTCTAGAAACACGGTCACAGTCTAACGAGAGTATTCCCAGTATCAGGTGTGAGTAGCTCAAGCACTTCCCATTTGTAGGAAGAGTGTGAGCGGGTGGCACAAGCTAAGGTTTGGATGATGCGGCAGTTGGCTCTGCCTCCTGGAGGATGTGCGGACTGTCTAGGGAGACAGAGACTCTTGATGCCTCCCAGGGGATGTGTGGCAATGCCGACAAATATTTTGGGTCGTTACAAGTACAGAGGTGTTACTGGCATCTAGTGGGTAGAGGTCAGGGACGGACATCCTGCAATGTACAGGGAAGCCCCCGCAGCAGAGAATCATCTAGCTGAGGGTGAAAAAATACTGCTCTATAGTAACCATTTGATTGAATGCATGCAATAAGCCTAACTACTGCCACCTGACATTGAGTGTGACGAACAACCTCCCATTAGGGACATAGGAAGTCCCGGTTTGCAAAATTTGTCAATCCTCAGAATTGTGCACAGGAGGGATTCTAATCATATACTCAATTAAAATACAAGTTCTACAGATAATTATTGTTACCAGAGGGATTCTGATAGATTGTAAACTTCTCAAGGGTGCACACTTATATTCATTCATCTCTTTATCTTCTGCACTAAAATCTCAGCATGTTTTGAATTCTTTCTCCTGAAATAAGGCACAGAGCACAGCACCTGGCATGTAGTAAGCACTCAATAACATTAGTTAATATTAGTTGAAAAACATCTTTTTCAAATTTATTTCAAACTCTCTCATTATGGCTTACAACTTTGTCTATTTTGTTCCCTAGTGTATCCCAAACACCAGAGAACCTGTTACATGACAGATGCTCAATAAATATTTACTGAATGAGCAAATGACTAAAGATGCTACCTGACAGTGCACATACATGCCCAACAAAACAAAACAAAACAAAACAAACAACAGAAAGCAATAGACACAATAAGGCACCGTTTGCAAACACACTCCTAGATCAGTACTTCCAATGACTTCTTTAGTCAACATGAACAAAGAAGCTGAAATCAGTGTCATCCATACTTTGATTATAAGATCAGAGACATTAATTTTAAACCTGTAGCCTGTAATTGTTTGGTTGGGGTAGGCAAGAACATGAATAGGCACCAAACGACTACTCTGTAAAAATTACCGATAACCATGGCTGACCCCTAAATACCTCTAAGAAACATGAGAAATGCTGCATCTTTTATGCCACGAAATCTTGCCCTTCTCATCAATTCCTGCTCACAGCTGCGCCTAATTAAAACTGCCTGGAAACCTCGTCTATCACTTTACTGGCTATTTTTTCTACTAAATCAAGATTCCACTTTAGAATTCAAATCCATCTGTCTCCCTCAGTCTGCAAAGAACAAATGTTCAGTAAAACTAACCAGCTAGCTAAAATTAAATGTACCTTTTGTAGTTAAGACTTAATATGCTGTTGGGGGCAGGGAGCAAGGAGTATAAGGATAAACCACTAAAAAAATAAGGTAACAGGGCTTCCTTGGTGGCGCAGTGGTTGAGAATCTGCCTGCTGATGCAGGGGACACGGGTTCCAGCCCTGATCGGGGAAGATCCCACATGCTTTGGAGCAACTAAGCCCATGCGCCACAACTACTGAGCCTGCACTCTAGAGCCCGTGAGCCGCAACTACTGAAGCCCGCACGCCTAGAGCCCGTGCTCCACAACAAGAGAAGCCACCGCAATGAGAAGCCTGCGCACCGCAACAAAGATAGCTCCCTCTCGCCGCAACTAGAGAAAGCCCACGCACAGCAACGAAGACCCAACACAGCCAAAAATAAATTAATTTAAAAAAAATCATTATTAAAAAAAAGGTAACACAAAGCTTAACTGTATTAAATACTTAACCATATTAGATTACATATTAGATATGCAACTCCTATCTTAGCAAATCAGGGACAAATCCAGAAACTCGTGGCTAAAAAAGATTTACGTCTAAAGGCAACTTTCTGGAGAATTTTACACATGTCAAACATTGCTCTTCCAAAATAATTACATAGGGCTATCAACCCCAAGGTTTTGCTCGTCCATTTTCCTCTCATCTGAACATTAGAAAACCTAAATGGGCTCAAAATCTATAGCTTCACTTTTTTTTTTTTTTTAGCGATAGGCGGGCCTCTCACTGTTGTGGCCTCTCCCGTTGCGGAGCACAGGCTCCGGACGCGCAGTACAGGCTCCGGACGCGCAGTCTCAGCTGCCATGGCTCACGGGCCCAGCCGCTCCGCGGCATATGGGATCTTCCCGGACCAGGGCACGAACCCGTGTCCCCTGCATCGGCAGGTGGACTCCCAACCACTGCGCCACCAGGGAAGCCCTATAGCTTCACTTTTGATATCTAAAATACGGATGATTCATTGCTGAGCTATTGGTCCTGTCCCATGATCAGAAAAACATAAGAAAAAAATCCACTTTTTATGGCCTTTATCTGGAACCTACAACTTCAAATTTCTAAGAGTTTTATAAATTATGACAGCAAAATACATAAAATTCCCCCTCTTAATGCAACTTTTATTATCACTGCTGAGTTATTAAGTCCTTGCCTAGATATGATAAAGGAGGAACACATGAAAAAGACCTATCGCATTATGGATTTTAACAGCCAGAAGTTGCTTCTGTGAGGTTTTGGATTGATTAATTTTTGCTGCCAAAGCCACATATACCAAGTTATACCATGTTATACTTACGTCCTGAAACATCAAAAAATATCTAAAGTTCAATTTTTCTTTCCAACATGATTTTTTACCAAAGAAACCCTTTCTCTAGTAAACAATGAAACAGACAACAAAATGAAGCATTAAAAATTTTACATCTTGGGGGCTCCCCTGGTGGCGCAGTGGTTGAGAGTCCACCTGCCGATGCAGGGGACACAGGTTCGTGCCCCGGTCCGGGAAGATCCCGCATGCCGCGGAGCGGCTAGGCCCATGAGCCATGGCCGCTGAGCCTGAGCATCCGGAGCCTGTGCTCCGCAACGGAAGAGGCCACAACAGTGAGAGGCCTGCGTACCGAAAAAAAAAAAAAAAAAAAAAATTTACATCTTGGAATTTATTTCAAAAACACTACAATTTACCACATCAATGCAAGGTGTATTTAACTTACAACATTCCATGCTACCCAGGGGTTACCGATAAAATGAAAAATGGGGTTCATTCTTTTTCTTCAAAATCATGTAACTGCAATTTTCAAATTTCACTAAAACTCTTAAAACTATAGACAAAATCACTTCCAAATACATTTAATTTTTTTTTTTTTTATTGCACGGAAAATGTGCTGGACCAAATTTAACAGAAAATAAATTACCGCCAACTAGGTTTAAAAATATTTTTGTTGGGCTTCCCTGGTGGCGCAGTGGTTAAGAATCCGCCTGCCAATGCAGGGGACAAGGGTTCGAGCCCTGGTCCAGGAAGATCTCACATGCCGTGGAGCAACTAAGCCCGTGTGCTACAACGACTGAGCCTGTGCTCTAGAGCCCATGAGCCACAACTACTGAGCCCGCGTGCCAAAACTACTGAAGCCCATGTGCCTAGGGCCTGTGCTCTGCAACAAGAGAAGCCACCGCAATGAAAAGCCCGTGCACAGCAACGAAGAGTAGCCCCCGCTCGCCCCAACTAGAGAAAAGCCCTCATGCAGCAATGAAGACCCAATGCAGCCAAAAATAAATAAATAAATAAAATTAAAAATATATATATATATATTTGTTACATAGATTTGTTGTAAATGGGTTCAACTAGCATGATGTCCTAGAGCATATAGGTAGCTAGTGATACTGACATTCTCTCAAAACTGTACTTCAAATTTTTGATAATACTGCTACTTTAACAAATACTACTGAATTCTCTTTATAAATAAATCCACATTCTTCAAATTCAATTCAACAAACTTTATTTCTGACGTGGTTTCCAATGTACAAAGTACTGATAAGCACTGTGAGGATTCAGAAACATTTGGAGGTACAAAGACATTAAACATTATACTGGAGAAAAACTGGAATCAACCTAAAATGTCTATCAACAGGAGAAAGGCTAAATAATCTGTGAGGAAGTTTGAAAGAACGAAGCTGAGCAATTCATATAAATAAATAAGCAATTTGTATATATAAAACATAATTATATATAATAATGAATTATATAAAATATAATTATATATAATCCATATATTCATATATACACAGTTCATATACAATTATATATAACTCAATATAGTTCACATTCACATATATAATTCATACACACACACATACATGAATTAAGCTCTAAGATACACAGAGTGGAAAAAAACAAGTTGCAAAAACATGCATATATGGACATACGTACGCCATACGTACGCTACCAAATGTAAAATAGATAGCTAGTAGGAAGCAGCCGCATAGCACAGGGAGATCAGCTCGATGCTTTGTGACCACCTAGAGGAGTGAGATAGGGAGGGTGGGAGGGAGACGCAAGAGGGAGGGGATATGGGGATATATGTATAGCTGATTCACTTTGTTATGAAGCAGAAACTAACACACCATTGTAAAGCAATTATACTCCAATAAATAAGTTTAAAAAAAAACATGCATATAACAACATTAATTTAAAAAAAAAAACAATACTACACATCTTCTAAAGGTAGCATCTTCAGGCTCCGTGAACAAACAAGCTAAGAGCTGAGATGAACATGCCTGGAGGAGGCCAATTATGGCAGGGGGACAATGGAATGGGATTTGAATAGGGCTGAATGTGAATCTTAAGTATCTCTCCAAAGAATTCCTGAGGCAATTTCAGATCACTTCAATTTCTGTAATAAATTTTGATTTCCATTTACGTAGAACTTTCACTCTTGAGAAAACTTAAAATTTTAACTCCAAAGCATTTCCAACTCTTAATGGCTTCATGGAGAAAAATCAACAGCCACAGAAGCATCCTACAATGTCCTGCTTTAGTGAAACAACTGAAGCTGTAAACCCAAAACTGCAGGGGGGTTATAACTGGTCCTGTGATTTCTAAAACAACTTGGATGAGTGTTCAGCATAAAGAACACGGCCTGGTAAACAGCCACACTGTAAGAAACTAAGCAAAACAGCAATGTCTCTGTTCAAAATACAAATTCCAAGCCTAGCTTAACTCAGAGTTCATAAAAAGCTCAACACAGCAGAGGCACATAGGTAATAACAGAAAAGAAAGGAGGCTGGAAACAAAAATGGCTGTAGGTCTCTGGACTATCTCGAGTTTTTCCTATTGCATAACAAAATTTTTGCATTAAGAAAAAATCATAAACAATCAAACAATACAAAAACAATAAACAAGACTCTAAACGCTATCTATAAGAACAAACAAAAACTAACCAATCAAAACCTTAATGATATAAGAAACACAAAGGTAAATAGCAAAATAAGCAATTCAAGGGCAATTAAGTACTTTACAAAAGAAAATTACTAGTTATATATTAATCACATTATAACATTTGTCTACAAAGACTGGAAGTAAATTCATGAAATTATGGAGTACAAGTAATTTATATTTTTCTTCCTTTTGCTTTTTCAAATTTTCTCCAGAGGACATGTATTACTTTTGTAAGAAGTTTTTTTTAAACTTTCTTCACTTTTAAAAATCCAAGTATAGTTGATTTACAATGTTGTTAGCTTCTGCTGTACAGCAAAGTGATTCAGTTATACATATACGTACATTCTTATTTATTTTTGGCTGCATTGGGTCTTTGTTGCTGTGTGCGGGCTTTCTCTAGTTGTGGCGAGTGGGGGCTACCTTCGTTGAGGTGTGCAGGCTTCTCACTGCGGTGGCTTCTCTTGTTGCGGAGCATGGGCTCTAGGCATGCGAGCTTCAGTAGTTGTGGCATGTGGGTTCAGTAGTTGTGGCTCGTGGGCTCCAGAGCGCAGGCTCTGTAGTTGTGGCACATGGGCTTAGTTGCTCCACGGCATGTGGGATCTTCCTGGACTAGGGCTAGAACCTGTGTCCCCTGCATTGGTAGGCAGATTCTTAACCACTGTGCCACCAGGAAATCCCCATACATTCTTTTTTTATATTCTTTTCCATTATAGTTTATCATAGCATATTGAATATAGTTCTCTGTAAGAAGTTATTTTAGAAAGAGTAGAAAGCAAATGTCTTTCCTAAAGGTGCTAGAAAGCTGTAGTTCAGGAGCTCACAGAAGAGAACTGTTTGGTAGTGAGGGAACTACATTTACAAAATTTACCAAATGTTTACATGCCAGAAGCTGTGCCAAAAAGTTTCCATTCACTGTGGTCCTTAATCTGGAAAATCATAGCATGAGGCAGGTAAGTAGTAGTGCTGTCCCCATGAGATAAGGAAATGGCTGGTTTAGGGGAGTTGGGATAAATTGGGAATTTGGGATTAACAGATACACAATACTATATAGAAAACAGATTAAAAAACAAGGACCTACTGTATAGCACAGGAAACTATATTCAATATCTTGTGATAACCTATAAAGGAAAAGAATCTGAAAAAGAATATATATATATGTGTGTGTGTGTGTGTGTGTGTATGTATGTGTGTGTGTGTGTGTGTGTGTGTGTGTGTGTGTGTGTGTATATAAACTGAAACACTTGCTGTACACCTGAAATAGTGTAAATCAACTATACTTCAATAAATAAATGAATGAATGGAAAATGGCTGGTTTAGAAGGTTAAACCAATGACCAAATCACTTCATTAGTAAATGGTGAACCGGGATTAAAAGGCAGTCTGTAAACTTAGAGCCCACATTCTGAACCACAACACCAGTGTTTCCAACACATCTTAAGAAGCATCTTGGGCTTCCCTGGTGGCGCAGTGGTTAAGAATCTGCCTGCCGGGACTTCCCTGGTGGTGCAGTGGTTAAGAATCTGCCTAACAATGCCGGGGACATGGGTTTGAGCCCTGGTCCGGGAAGATCCCACATGCCACGGAGCAACTAAGTCTGTGCGCCACACTATTGAGCCTCCGCTCTAGGGCCCGTGAGCCACAACTGCTGAGCCTACGTGCCACAACTACTGAAGCCCACGTGCTTGGGGCCTGCGCTCTACAACAAGAGAAGCCACCACAATGAGAAGCCCGCGCACTGCAATGAAGAGTAGCCGCCACTCGCCACAACTAGAGAAAGCCCACACGCAGCACCAAAGACCCAACGCAGCCAAAAATAAATAAATGATTTTAAAAAAAAGAATCTGCCTGCCATTCTTCAATATACGCAAATCAATCAATGTGATATACCATATTAACAAACTGAAGGATAAAAACCATATGATCATCTCAATAGAGGCAGAAAAACCTTCTGACAAAATTCAACACCCATTTATGATAAAAACCCTCCAGCAAGTAGGTATAGAGGGAAATTACCTCAACATAATAAAGGCCATATATGACAAACCCACAGCCAGCATCGTTCTCAATGGTGAAAAACTGGAAACCATTTCCACTAAGATCAGGAACAAGACAAGGGTGCCCACTCTCACCACTATTATTCAACTTAGTTTTGGAAGTTTTAGCCACAGCAATCAAAGAAGAAAAAGAAATAAAAGGAATCCAAAATGGAAAAGAAGAAGTAAAACTGTCACTGTTTGCAGATGACATCATACTATACATACAGAATCCTAAAGCTGTTACCAGAAATCTACTAGCGCTAATCAGTGAATCTGGTAAAGTAGCAGGATACAAAATTAATGCACAGAAATCTCTTGCATTCCTATACACTAATGATGAAAAATCTGAAAGAGAAATTAAGGAAACACTCCCATTTACCACTGCAACAAAAAGAATAAAATACCTAGGAATAAACCTACCTAAGGAGACAAAAGACCTGTATGCAGAAAACTATAAGACACTGATGAAAGAAATTAAAGATGATACAAACAGATGGAGAGATATACCATGTTCTTGATTGGAGAATCAAGATTGTGAAAATGACTATACTACCCAAAGTAATCTACAGATTCAGTGCAATCCCTATCAAACTACCAATGGCATTTTTCACAGAACTAGAACAAAAAATTTCACAATTTGTATAGAAACACAAAAGACCCCAAAGAGCCAAAGCAATCTTGAGAAAGAAAAATGGAGCTGGAGAATCAGGCTCCCTTACATCAGATCATATTACAAAGCTATAGTAACCAAGACAGTATGGTACTGGCACAAAAACAGAAATACAGATCAATGGAACAGGATAGAAAGCCCAGAGATAAACCTGGGCACATATATATGGGCACCTTATTTTTGATAAAGGGCACCTTATTTTTGATAAAGGAGGCAAGAATATACAATGGAGATATGGGCACCTTATTTTTGATAAAGGAGGCAAGAATATACAATGGAGAAAAGACAGCCTCTTCAATAAGTAGTGCTAGGAAAACTGGACAGCTACATGTAAAAGAATGAAATTAGAACACTCCCTAACACTGTATACAACGATAAACTCAAAATGGATTAAAGACATAAATGTAAGGCCAGACACCATCAATCTTAGAGGAAAATATAGGCAGAACACTCTATGACATAAATCACAGCAAGATCCTTTTTGACCCACCTCCTAGAGAAATGGAAATAAAAACAAAAATAAACAAATGGGACCTAATGAAACTTCAAACCTTTTGCACAGCAAAGGAAACCATAAACAAGACCAAAAGACAACCCTCAGAATGGGACAAAATATTTGCAAACAAAGCAACTGACAGAGGATTAATCTCCAAAATATACAAGCAGCTCATGCAGCTCCATATCAAAAAAACAAACAACCCAATCCAAAAATGGGCAGAAGACCTAAATAGACATTTCTCCAAAGAAGATATACAGATTACCAACAAACACATGAAAGGATGCTTGCTCAACATCACCAATCATTAGAGAAATGCAAATCAAAACTACAATGAGATATCATCTCACACCAGTCAGAATGGCCATCATGAAAAACTCTAGAAACAATAAATGCTGTAGAACGTATGGAGAAAAGGGAACCCTCTTGCACTGCTGGTGGGAATGTAAATTGATACAGCCACTATGGAGAACAGTATGAAGGTTCCTTAAAAAACTAAAAATAGAACTACCATACGACCCACCAATCCCACTACTGGGCATATACCCTGAGAAAACCATAATTCAAAAAGAGTCATGTACCAAAATGTTCATTGCAGCTCTATTTACAATAGCCAGGACATGGAAGCAACCTAAGTTTCCAGCAACAGATGAATGGATAAAGAAGATGTGGCACATATATACATTGGAATATTAATCGCCCTAAAAAGAAACAAAATTGAGTTATTTGCAGTGAGGTGGATGGACCTAGAGACTGTCATATAGAGTGAAGTAAGTCAGAAAGAGAAAAACAAATATCGTATACTAACACATGTATATGGAATCTAAAAAAAAATGGTTCTGAAGAAGCTAGGGGCAGGACAGGAATAAAGACACAGACGTAGAGAATGAACTTGAGGACACAGTGAGGGGGAAGGGTAAGCTGGGACGAAGTGAGAGAGTGGCATTGACATATATACACTACCAAATATAAAACAGATAGCTAGTGGGAAGCAGCTGCATAGCATAGGGAGATCAGCTCGGTGTTTGTGTCCCCCCAGAGGGTGGGATAGGGAGGGTAGGAGGGAGACATAAGACGGAGGGGATATGGGGATATATGTATACATATAGCTGATTCACTTTGTTATACAGCAGGAACTAACACATCATTGTAAAGCAATTATACTCCAAAAAAGATGTTAAAAAAAAAAAAAAAGAATCTGCTTGCCAATGCAAGGGACACAGTTTCAAGCCCTGGTCAAGGAAGATCCCACATGCCACGAAGCAACTAAGCCGGTGCGTCACAACTATTGAGCCTGCATGCACCCTAGAGCCCGTGAGCCACAACTACTGAGCCCACATGCCACAACTACTGAAGCCTGCGTCCCTAGAGCCCGTGCTCCACAACAAGAGAAGCCACCGCAGTGAAAAGCCTGTGCACCGCAACGAAGAGTAGCCCCCACTCACTGCAACTAAAGAAAGCCCATGTGCAGCAACAAAGACCCAACGCAGCCAAAGCTAAAAAAAAAAAGAAATTTTATAAAAAGAAAAAAAAGAATCATCTTGAGCACTAGTTAGAAAAACATACCCCCCTACACCTTCTATCAGAGGACCTGGAAATCTTATATTTAATAGGTGTCCCAGTAATTCGTACCAGCTATAACTTGGAAAACCCATCCATTCTGCTACCACTCAAACTTTCTGTTTAGGATGAAGCTTATTTCAGCATACAAACTGGCCCTAATTTCTATGAACTGTTTAAACGCCAGATACTACATTCTCCAAAACACAAAACAAAAGAAAACCAAGACAGTCTATTGATTGAAGCCACTCTTGGGTTTCCAAACAGAGAAAATGACTACTTTATAACATAAAGCAGGAGGTAAAGCTTTTGTGTTGAGGCTGCCATAGTTTCTGAATTTCTACAGCCTCTGCAAGTGTTCTGATGAGAGTCACCGGTGGCTTGTTTTCCCCAACCACAAACTGGGGAAACCGTGGCTGAGGAAAGGAGGAAGGAGCAGGAGAATGAGTTCAGTGACCTCCCTACTCTGTTGCTCTCATTTTTGAAACTAGGAGAAAATGAAATATGGATGTGGAATTTCATATTCTTAAATAAGAGCCTTCCTAGTAGAAACAGGTTATCAATTATTTGAATTATTATTTCATACATACATATATACAGGCAATGGTGAGGTCCACCACAAACTGGAAAATGCGAGTTCCTCCTAAAGGCATTCAAACATTTTGTAAAACTCTGAATGCCAAACAAAACCTATTTGTAGTTGAATCTGACCTTCTGACTACAGTTTGCAATCCCTGTGGGCCCAAATTCTTGTTACCTCAGTTTCTTTTTCTAAAAATATGTATCATTTATTATATAAAATATATATTTATATTTCATGCAGGGGACAAATGTTGAATTTAAATATCTCTTGTTTGTCAATCATACTTCAATAAAGCTGAAAAAAACCTCTGATGATAAATGAGTTGGCATCTGTCAAGTAGGCTCTTTGAAAAATGAAACTCAGGACTGGGAATCACCTAGTGATTGAAATACTAAGCCAGATAAAATGAGGAATTTACTTGCACTTCACTTACCTACCACTAATCATCAATACACACATTGATATTAGGAATAATATCAGACACCTAGTGGATAGAACTTGGAGCTACGATTCACAACCTTCCTTCTATTCCAGAGCTGAGAGATACATCACAGTCACCCCAGTCACCGTGGTTTCCTAACACAGTGATGCTCGGGGCAGAAGGAGAGGAGGCCCCACGGCAGGTGTCAAGAATTGCTGATTTAGAACATAAGGACAGTATGTTGGCCCAAGCTGTGTTCGCTCTCATGCCAATTGCTTGCCATATGAACTATAAACACATTCCATTTATATGGATGACGTGTACAATACACAGAATTCCCTGCTTGAGCTTCTTCAGGCTGTCACTTCATTGGCTCTGCCAAGTCCTTGCCCCAGGCTTGAGCAGAAACAGCTCACTTCTTAGTTTGGACAAACCACAGAGATAAAACAGTGGAGTACAGTGAACATAAAGGTTGAATGTTTTTAAAGACCAAGCATTCTAATTGAAGTAGAAAAACTTTATCTTTTATTTATTCAGATCACTGCAGCACCAAGTTATGATTGCTTTGATATTAAGAAATGAACTAGATTGGGTTTCCCTGGTGGCGCAGTGATTAAGAATCCGCCTGCCAATGCAGGGGACATGGGCTCAAGCCCTGGTCCGGGAAGATCCCACATGCCGTAGAGCAACTAAGTCCGTGCGCCACAACTATTGAGCCTGCACTCTAGAGCTCTGCAGCCACAACTACTGAGCCCAGGTGCCACAACTACTAAAGCAACAAGAGAAGCCACCACAATGAGAAGCCCGTGCACCGCAACGAAGAGTAGCCCCCGCTTGCCGCAACTAGAGAAAGCCTGTGCGCAGCAACAAAGACCCAACACAGCCAAAAAATTTTTAAATTTTTTTATTAATTTGTTGGGACTTCCCTGGCAGTCCAGTGGCTATGACTCCGTGCTCCCAATGCAGGGAACATGGGTTCGATCCCTGGTCAGGGAATTAAGATCCCGCATGCTAAGATCCCGCATGCTGCACGGCGTGGCCAAAATAAAAAAATAAAATTAAATTTTAAAAAATTTGTTGCATGATATTTCCATGTCAAGTTATTCTCCAGTGAAGACTCTAACTGTCAAAGATAAGGCATGCTTCTTGGGGACAAGTCAGATAAAACATTTAGTTTTGCTTCTCTCTCTCGTTGCATGAATCTCAACTTATCCATGCTGAGAACAGATGGCAAAAGAAATTGGCGCAGACTTCAGCTGAGGCAGTACCAACAGGATGGTCAGCAGGAAATACATTATTCTTAATTTCAACCTTTTCCTAGAAACAGTGCCTGGAATGTTATGGAGTAAAACTGGATGAGCAAGTGTAGGAAGATTTTATTTTTGGCAAGGTCTGAGTGCAAAGGAGAAAAACGAATTGACTAAAGAAACCTACTTAATTCTAGAAAAGCAATAATGTTGAGAATACCTCAAATTATTTTATATTTCAAAATTTTTCTATTTGGGGGGAAAGGCTATTGGTAATAAATATACAGCACTTTTAATTTTGGTATCAAATGTCTTTTTAGACTCAAAACCCAAAATAAACATGCCATTCTCACAACATGCTGAAAGGAGGAAGGTAATAATCATTTCTGAGGAAACAGCATATGTTATTAGAAAAAATTATTATTTTGTGTAACTTTTCTTGTTTTGATTTCACTGACTTAGGAAGCAATACTGTCATACTCTCCTAAGCTTCTAAGCAGTCTAATGCAAATTCCAGACTTTGCTTCTTAGAGGTTTAAAGTGTCTATTTTGTTTTTCTTTATTAAGGATATGAAGCCAATGAAGAGGCCCTCCCCAATCTCTCAGTATATTTTTATCTAATAAACTTTATGCTTTAGTGTTCTTGGATGGATTCATTTTTCTAGGCTTCAAAAGAATCAAACATCTTTACAGCATCCCTCAAGTGAATACGACTTTATTTCATCATAAAAAAATAATCCAATTTTAAAAGTTTAAGGCTGTCAGCAAGACACACCCTCAGTTTTTACGTCCACATGCAATCAGCTCTGATTTATGATGCCAATACTTTGGCCACACATCACACCACCCTCTGCTCTCCTGGTTATTAGACCTTTCAGTGAGAGGGCTGGATCAGCTCTTCGGGCTAACATGACTAGCTCAGTCAGTTGGAACCAAATACTAAGTTGTGGTTCAATCTATTGGGTTGGCCAAAAAGGTCGTTCGGGTTTTTCCGGAAAAACCCGAACGACCTTTTTGGCCAACCCAATACATTAAGGGCCTGTCAGTCTCCTAAAAGCTCCATCCTGTGTCAGAAATCCAATGGAGTGTGAATGGCTGCATAAATCATCACCTTCATTTATCAGCCACCTCGTTTCCTGTTCTAGTCATCAGTTCAATTCAGGTAAGAGTTTATTTTCTATACCTTGCAGATCTAAATGATCTGAACCCAGCTTTCTGTGTAGGTGCATCAAGTAGCCAGCCCTTGCACAGCCCTCCTGCCTCACTTTATCAGTGTTTACAAAGAACTCAAATCTCTTTGTTTCCAAAGTAAATCAAGCTTCCTGTGAGAACAGAGGTCCCCAGTGCAAGGAGAGGCCAGAGGTCATCATCAGCTCTGACACACTATCACTTCTCACCAAATACGCCAGGGTGGAGTTTGTTTAGTGTCTGCCAGGACACAGATAAGGGTGTACAGCTGGCCCTCCTTCTGCTATCTCAGAATATGGCTCACAATGCCACGGAGCTCTCCTCTAGGTAACCAATTTATAGAATCTTTTAATAGTAAAAACAAATAAACAAAAAAACAGGTGAGGGGTTTAGGAAAGAGGACTATTTAAGCAGGTACCCCAACAAAGACAACTCTGGAGACTTTTAGATCTATCGACTATTCATAGTGACAAACTGATGGATACAAATGAATCTCATGCTTCAATACCTAGAAATTTCTAGACAAAGGGGTAAAAGTGAAAGTTTTTTGTTTTGCTGCATCGCACAGCATGCGGAATCTTAGTTCCCCAACCAGAGATGGAAGCATGGAGTCTTAACCACTGGACCACCAGGGAAGTCCAAAATGTGAAAGTTTTTAATTCAGCAGGTTTAGTTGGTTTTTTCCCTGTTAAAGCTACAGATAGGGGTTTCCCTGGTGGCGCAGTGGTTAAGAATCCGCCTGCCAATGCAGGGGACATGGGTTTGAGCCCTGGTCCGGGAGAATCCCACATGCCGCGGAGCAACTAAGCCCGTGCACCACAACTACTGAGCCTGTGCTCTAGAGCCTGCGACTAAGCCCGTGCGCCACAACTACTGAAGCCTGCGTGCCTAGAGCCCGTGCTCCGCAACGACAGAAGCCACCACAATGAGAAGACAGTGTACCACAACAAAGGGTAGACCCCACTCACCGCAACTAGAGAAAGCCTGTGTGCAGCAACGAAAGACCCAATGCAGCCAAAAATAAATAAATAAAATAAATAAATTATTTTTTCAAAAGCTACAGATAAATCATGAAAGATCATAACAGAATACTTTTACATATTTTTTATGCTATATTGCCTGACTTAAATTGTGCCAACTCACAAGAAAGATTTCATTACCAAGGCCATCATATATACTTACTCAGTAACACAGCTTAACAGAGAAGACACACTTACTGTGTTTAAGAGGCAAAAAGTCTAATCCAAGGTATGTCAGTCACTCATCTTCCCGTTCCTCAGTTTCCTAGCCTTTAAAACAAAGACAGAATGACCCATAGCTGGCTACCTTTCAGAAATGTGACTAAATAAGGTACATGTCTAATATGCCCATTCTCTATCATATATTGGTGCTTTAGTTCAATTTAACAAATATTCAGCAAACATACCACACTGTGGATAGTAAGTAGGCTGAGGGGCTCTCATTCACAAATGTACATGCAGTTATGGGGAAACTGAGAAATTTCCCACTAAGTAGGTTTTTGTTTTTTATTTTACAGAATGGCTAGCTCTTAAAATATATCAGGAAACTTAAAATATGTCATAGTTTCAATATGACTTAGAAATAAGAAAATCACCAATAAACATAAGACACCTGTTTAGTTTTGGCCACATGAGGTCCCTTAAAAAGAAAAAGAAAAAGAATAATCCAAAATAAGATCACTAGGTACAATCCTTGCCGGCCTAGGAATAATAGGAGGCTAGCAAGCCTATGGAAAAGCCTAAAAATCGTAGGGCTGGAACAGAAACATCCAACGAAAACACTTACTATGTTAGATGAATGAATTACTGTCACTCACTGAATATTAGACTACATAAAATAGGAAAAGCTTGTAAACAAGCTTTTGAGAGTAGATTTTACTTTGTAAAGTTGATGAGGATGATATTTTTGTTTTCTTGATGGTATAGAAATATATAGTTTCTATATGCACAGAAACTACACCTTATGATAAGGCTATATTCAAGCTGGTCTTTCACTTCTTGATTTCTTTCTGCTATTCACTTGCATCCATTCAAATAAATACGATAGGATAACAATGAGAAACTCTGATGAAAGGATAAGAGGAAATGGTAAAGATCATCCGACATCTCTGAGCTGCCAAACTATGATTTAAAGCAAGAATCCCCATCTATTCCCCGTTATCTCAAGGTAGGTTTATAAAATTCTCAAAACAAAATTCATTTAGATTCACTTTAATGGTAAGAAATACATTCAAAGTTCCAAAGCTTTTGAACTATGTTTTGAAATTTAAACAGGATGGGTTATGATCTAAGAAAGGGGGAGAAAAACTCACTCTTTCAGAACATTTAACATCTTGAAATCAAGACCCAAAAATCCTTCGACAGTTCCTTGCTAGAGAAACATAAACTACTAGCCAAAGTCTTTCCTTAATATCCAAGAACACAACTCGATAAATAAGAATCTAGGGATTTCCCTGATGGTCCAGTGGTTAAGAATCTGCCTTCTAATGCAGGGGGCGCAGGTTCGATCCCTGGTCAGGCAACTAAGATCCCACATGCCGTGGAGCAACTAAACCCATATGCTGCAACTACTGAGCTCACACGCTCTAGAGCCCACTTGCCACAACTACTGAGCCCGCGCACTGTAATGAAGAGCCTGCATGCCACACCGAAAGACCCTGCATGCTGCAACAAAGATCCCACGTGCTGCAACTGAGACCTGATGCAGCCAAATAAGTAAATAAATATTAAAAGAAAAAAAACGGAGGGACTTCCCTGGTGGCACAGTGGTTAAGAATCCGCCTGCCAAGGCAGGGGACACGTGTTCAAGCCCTGGTCCAGGAAGATCCCACATGCCGCGGAGCAACTAAGCCCATGCACGACAACTACTGAGCCTGCACTCTAGAGCCCGCGAGCCACAACTACTGAGCCTACGTGCCACAACTACTGAAGCCCGCGTGCCTAGAGTCCGTGCTCCACAACGAGAAGCCACTGCAATGAGAAGCCCGCACGCCGCAATGAAGAGTAGCCTATTATATATATTAGTCTATATTATAGACTATTTAGTGTTTATCAGCTCTCTCACAGAAGAACATATACCACTAAAAGAGTTCTAGTTTCTTATTTGTCTTTCATATTTTCCAAAATGTGGCTCTTCCTTGAGTTTCAACATGACTGCTGAACAGAGATAAATTTAGTTATTTTAAGAAACTACAACCAGATCTTTTCATGCATCAAAGCAAAATGCCAAAATAAATTCTAAACCTTGACTTTGAAAAGTTAGGCTAAAAGAAACATTCATTTCCTATCCCCCTAAGATCTACCTGCTTGCTAATGACATTATAGAACTATAACCTTTAAAATGTGAAGGGTAATTTTAATCTCATCAGCCAAATTTGCCAAAATGTAATATGTGCTCGACAGGATTAATAATACTGGTTCTTCTTCTGAAGTTCTTCAGCCTGACTCCTAAAAGAAACAGAAAGAGAGGAAAACCTGGATGTGTTATTCAAATGCTCCTACTAAAACCAGGGAGTGACACTTCAAATCTCAAATTGTTTTAAGTCATCACTTCAAAACTACTCTCAAACATGGTATATGCTGGTTATTTCAAATCCTAGCTCAGTCTCAAGCACCACTGATGTTAAGAATTTGAGGCACTTCCCTGGTAGTCCAGTGGTTAAAAATCCACCTTCCAATGCAGGGTTCAATCCCTGGTCAGGGCAACTAAGCCCACGTACCGCAACTAGAAAGAAGCCCGTGCGCCACAATGAAGAGCCCACTTGCCGCAATGAAAGATCCCACATGCCACAACTAAGACCCGAGGCAGCCCAATAAATTAATTAATTAATTAATTAAAATAATTTTTTTAAATAAATCTTTAAAAAAAGAATTTGATTTTAAAAAAAGAATGAAATTTTGCCATTTGCAGCAACATGGATGGACTTGGAGGGTATTATGCTAAGTGAAATAAGTCAGACAGAGAAAGACAAATACCGTATGATATCACTTATATGTGGAATCTAAAAAAATACAACAAACTAATGAATATAACAAAACAGAAGCAGACACACAGATATAGAGGACAAACTGTGGTTCCCAGTGGGGAAGGGGAAGGGGCAAAATAGGGGTAGGGGATTAGTAGGTACAAACTATTATGTATAAAATAAGCTACAAGGGTATACTGTACAATATGGGGAATATAGCCAATATTTTGTAAATATAAATGGACTATGACCTTTAAAAATTGTGAATCACTATATTGTACACCTGTATAAAATACTGTACATCAACTATACTTCAATTTAAAACAATTAAAAATTAATTTTTTTAAGACATGAAATAACCAAAAAGTAAGCCTTGTCCAAATAAAAACGAGGCTCAAAACGAAAATATGTGATATGCCCTACAGACCAAATATTTATTCTACATTTAAATCAGCATAAGATTAAGGATGTTCCAAATAGGATTTTTTTTTTTTTTTTTTTTTTTTTTTTTTTGCGGTACGCGGGCCTCTCACTGTTGTGGCCTCTCCCGTTGCGGAGCACAGGCTCCGGACGCGGAGGCTCAGCGGCCATGGCCCACGGGCCCAGCCGCTCCGCGGCATGCGGGATCCTCCCGGACCGGGGCATGAAGCCGTGTCCCCTGCATCGGCATGCGGACTCTCAACCACTGCGCCACCAGGGAAGCCCAAATAGGATTTTTTTAATGTGTCATTCCATTCCATTATATGGATAAAGATTTGTCCTATTACATTATGTGTATGGTATCATATGGAGGTGGATGGTATTGCCAAGCAAAAAGCAATCCTTTCAGGTTTCTTAACATTCAAATAGTTTTTTAAATTTGCCAAAATGAAGTTGCATAAATCAAAGGGATTCATTTCTAAGGATTATTGGTTACAAACAGAATTTTTAAAGGGGTGACATTTGAGGAGAGTCACTTAGCTCAGTCACTGACCTTTCTTTATCCTTAAATAGGGAGTGGCAGTTTCACGATCTTGAGTAATACAAAAAATGTCCCTCAAACCTGTAAACCACAGTAAGCTAAGAGCCTTTGATAGTCTATATTTACTGTGTCATATGTAAGTTTAACTACAATTTAACTCAATTAAAAAATCAGGACGAGACTAATTTCAAAAAGTAGCCAAGGATTGCTAAAAATATAAGGGCTATTATATGTGGTATTAAATTGCTTCAAAATGGGAATGCCAAAAAATATTACAACTATGTACTTTCCAAAAGCTGAATGACATGAGAAAACTGACAGAAGCCCCAGTGCTTCTCACTAGATCTTTTCCTTCCCTTATCCAAGGAGATAATATTGATATATGCATACTGCATAATGATGTACTCAAATATTTATGGATATGACTAGCTACCAAAGAGTTTAAGTTCCTTCACCCTTGCTGAGCTAAGGATTTAGTAGCACATTAAATGTTATAAAGTATCTCCAAGAATCAGTGCAAATATATATTACAGTTCTACTGTGTATAAATCTCTCTTCAAAGCATAGGCTGTTTAAAAAGGAAAAAACCGAGTGGCTTGTATTTGAAAACAAGCAGTGTCGATTTTAATCACCCCATTTCTGTAATGTTTCATTTATCTACTACTCAGATCTCTAGCTTCCTCACCCAAAATAAATGCAAACTTTTAAGAAACAAGGAAGCTATTAGTTTTTGAGAGCGTATTATATGCCAAACATTGTGTTAGATATTCTATATCAGTGCTTCTTAAACTGTCTTGGGTGGAGGATTGGTTTTTCCCAATCCATTGTAGAACAAAAGTTTTGTAAAATACAATAAAATCAATTAGCACCTCCAAAAAAGTGAAAAAAGACACAAAATTCAAGTCCCAAGTTTTATTACGTTCAACAGATATAAAACTAGTCTAGCAATCTGTTATGAAGTTTCTAAGTGCTTACTCTCAATTTCTGTACTTACTTTTTTGTTACGGATGAAAGTTCATGGTATGTGGCCTACACTTAGAGTAGCATTGCTCTATATACAACCTATTTAATTTTCCAAAGTCTCCTAACTCTTAGTAAATGACCACAATAGGCTAAAGGAACTCAGTGTCTTCTGAAAAAAAAGCTGTATTAAATAATCTCAAGATCCTTTTCAGCCCCACAAATTCTATGATTCTGAATGCTGAAGATGTGATGTGACCAGCAAATAAACGACCTAATGACAGCCACTTCTGTCACCTCAATGGAGTGACTAAAAGAGGACAGGCAATAAGAAGAGGGAAGAATAAGCTCAGAGAAAAGGAATAAGAATTTAACTGGGAGGCAGATACCGAAAGTGAGGAGATGTAGCCGAGTAAGAGGGATAAACAGCAACTACCACAGCTTTTATTTGGGAGCATTCAGGGTGGGGTGCAACTCTCCTACAAACAAATCAGTTTCTATAAACTGGACGTAGTAATAATTAAATCTAAGTCATGAAAAAAAAGATTAAAATATAACCAAGAAATGGAAGTTTTGACAGGTGATCAAAAGTTGGCTAGATATGTGTGTCAATGCCGAAGCCTAAAGGCTGAACCACTGGGCTCGCCCTCTGTGTCAACACATGCCCTAAAGACTCCTGCATTTAGAAGTCCCAGATCTGTCACTGACTCAATATACCACCCTTCTTTAAATCCGATATTCTGTACGGTCCCACATATTAACATTCATTCTAAAAGCAACAGGCAAAGAAAGAGCCATAAAATATAGTACTTTATACAGATTTAAAAACCAGTCCTGTGCAAGATAAATATATAGTTGCTTATCATGTAAGTGACTGTTTGACTCTAGTAGCAGGAAGGGTGACATTTTAGCACCAAACAGAACTACTTAGAGAAAGGTGAATCTGTAGATCAGAATTTGGGGAGAACCGTTCTAGTTCTGGGTAACGCTGTATGTCCCAATTATGTGGAATTACCACACAGTCTTGCAACCAGAGAACCTTTGAACTAAAAAGTCCTGTCTCCTTTGCCACGGGTGGTACTCAAAGTACGGTTTCTATCTGTACTCTCTGGAACTGTGCTACACATATGTAACTGTTCGTATCTGTTTGAAAAGATTCATTGTTTCAGTTGTTTCAAAGTTTTCCCACTGGTCTGCTATCAGAGTTAAAGCCACCCTTGGTAATATGGCTATTTTTGTTTTCTAATATGTTAAGTTTCTAAGTTTTTCATACTCTAATATTCTCAGAAGTACCACCTCTATCACCTTTGTGGATTGTTGCCCTATGGAACCTAATTTCATCCAAAGGGAAGAACAACGGCCCTGAAGAAGGGAGCCCTTGGGACCCGCCAGCCTGACCTGTGATGAACACCAGGAGGCCAAGACGGCTGTAGTGGAGTGAAGGGAAGGAGGGTGGGTGTAGTGGGAGCTGAAGTCCAGAGATATCTGCTATGCATCAGCTTCTATGTGCATTAAATACCTCTGGGGGGAACCACTCTCTCCTGCAGAAGTAGAGTTTTCCCTGAACTCCCTTTTGAACCTTAAGAATTTTGAACCATGTGTTGCTTTTCTAAAATTTTTAATAAAGCACCTAATGAATCCACAGACTTCACATGTAATTTATGTATTACTTACATGATCAGAAATATGAACTTGATTATGCATATAAAAATGTACAATTAAACAGTGAAACAATCCTATCAATTTATACAGTTATGGCACAGTTCTGAAGTTTCTCATTCTAACTTATGGTAAATAAACCTAGATGGTCATACATGTGTGTCGTAGCATACTTAAAGAGAAGAATCTCACTATTTATAAAACCACTTCCCTAAGTTTAAAAACTTTTCAACAGAATTGACTAAATATCCGACAATAGAGGAATGGGTAAATAAATCATTGAACATCCATATAATGAAATACCATGCAGACTTTAATATCTATGCAGGTATTTAAAATTATATTCTCTGGTACATGAGACAGAAGTGTAAGTGTACATGCATAGAAAAAAGTCTGAAGGGAAACACATTAAAATATAAACTAAACTCATCTCTAGGTGGTAATATTATTTTCTTCTTTATACTGTTTTTACATTTTGCAAATTTTCTAAAATTCTAACATTTTAATTTTTAAAATTTTAAGCATTTTGTAATGTTTTAAATTATGACTACAAGCCTTATTATGCTAATCAGTAACTAGATTATGCTAAATCCTATAACTTTTGTGACAGTTCAGTCCTTAAGACACTGCCACTCAATAAAAGCTGGTAAATGGACACAGCTGACTGAAAGCCCTGAAAAAAAAAATCTCTACATGAAAATGTTCCAAATATACACAACAGTGCTCAAGTTCACTACCTAACTGTAGAACAACTAAGTTAAACAAAAATTCATTCCAATTCATTAAGATTTTTCGAATGATGAGCAAAATCAGGTATTTTCAATTGACTCCCTCTAATCTAGCGGTTTTCAGAAATCTATTGGGAATCCATCATTCTCTACGCAAAATTCATTATGCTCTACACAAAATCAAAGGTCTTAACCCCATATTATCCACATTCAAGCATTAACAACATTTACGACAACTGTTGGGATGTGTTCTCTCTTCGTATCTAAAATGCAAAGCATAACTGCAATTATTAAAATTCCTAAAGTCTCACCTGAACTACTTTTAGTTCACCAAAAATAACTATCTATTCTTATTCTCTATTAATGAATTTTTCCTCACCTATGTCCTCAACTTATGATATTATTCATTAAATCACACTCTTTCACACATTTTAAATGCCCCTTTTAACATTCAGTTCAATCAACATCCAAAGTTGGAGCTCCTACTATATTAGTAGGTACTCAACATACAATATGAAATGGCTGTTCTCAAAGAGCTTATAATATAGTAAGGGTGATCAAGATGCAAATAAATAACTTTAATATATATAAGGCAGTGTTATGGAGATACAGAAGAGAGTATGACTGCTGCTAACTGTAGGCATCATGAAAATTTCATTGAGGAGTGGCATTTGATCTGCCACATGAAGGATAAAGGGTAGTGTTCCAAAGGTGGAGATGGGGTACCCCAGGGCAATGGAACCCCTTAAACCAAGGTTGTAGGAGTAAATGTGGTGAGTTTGTAAAACATGGGGAAAGGTGGGGGGGGTGGGCAAGGATTAATGATATAAGACTAGAAAGGTAGATGGAGCCAAAGCATAGCTACGTTGAATTATTATCTTATTTTGCAGGAAATGGGAAGCCACTGAAGATTTGAGCAAGAAAGTAACATAACTGCTTTAGGAAGATTACTCTGGCAGCCACGTGTAGATTGGGCTGCGTAGTTCTTATTTAAAATAGCTGCCATTAACTACTGTCTCAGAGACAATAGGTTAATAAGATCAAGTGCAACCTAAAGCAGAGGTATAGTGGAAAATCACTCAGAAATGAAAGAGTCCTAATTATATGACCTTGTACAAATCATTTTGCTTCTCTAAGCCTTTTTTTCTAAAATAATAAATATCTCCTCTACTGCCTCATGGAGCCACTGAAAAGATGAAATGAAAATAGTATATATGGAAGCCCCTGGAAGGCTTGCTGGTCATAAGGTCTCTGTCACAAATACTCAATTCTGCATTGTAGCATGAAGGCAGATAATATGTAAATGAATGTACTGGTTATGTTCCAATTAAACTTTATTTACAAAAACAGACAGCTGGATATGACCATGAGGACCATAGCTTGCTGCCCTCCGTATACAGAAGCACTGGCCAACAGAAATAGGTGAAACACATATGGAAATAGGTGAAACACATATGGAAATTAATATTTTCCAGTAGCCACATTTAAAAAGGTAAAAAGAAATAGATGAAATTAATTTTAGTATATTTTAATTTAAATAACATATTTAACCCATCATATCCAAAATATTACCATTTCAACATTTAATCCATTTAAATATTATTAGGGATATATTTTACATCCTTTTTGTGTGAAGTCTTCAAAATCTGATGTGTCTTTTACACTTTCAGCACACTTCACTTCTGACGAGCCACATTTCGAGGGCTCAACAGCCACATGTGGGTAGTAGCTACCCACTGGACAGCACAGTTCTTGTGGCTACTTAAGTAAAACTGCTAAACTTTGACAATTCAAGCATAAAATAACAATTTGAACAATAAATGAAACCAAAATTACATAACAGTACTCTATGGAGAAGATGAAAGCAAAATGAATTTCGAACGTGAAAAATAATGTTCTCCTGGGATACCAACTGTTACTGCTTGAGGCCACCTGTTTAAAACGGTTCATTATTAGCAGTATAAGATACCAATATAAAGTATGTTGATGAATTTTTATTCCCATAGTTTCAGTTGACCAGGGGGAAAAAACCAAAATATTTGGTGAACAAAAAATTGTTCTATTTCAAAAGAACTGTTTGTCACTTTTTAGCAAGTATTTAATTTTCTTAAGAAAAATAGTTTCCTGGTTAATGATACCACATTTAGCAAATGGGCAAAGATCAGATTACCCAAGAAAATTATTATTCGCTAATAGCTTACAGTTAGTAGATAATGGGAAAAACTGTAGAAGAATAACATATTCTACCACAGAAGGGATTTTCCAAAATGTGGTTCACTTTTCTTTCAAACAATTGCAAACTATGCTAGTCGTCAGCAAACTTCGACCAAAAAAGGGAGAGATGCTGGCAGAAAGAGAGTCTATCTCAGGGGCCTCTAACCTTCACAAGTTTGGTGATGCTTACCAACCCTTCTCCAGTTACATTTTTAAATGCATAAAACAAAATACACAGAATTATAAGAAACCAATTACAGTATACTAAAATACAGGTACCAAAATACTTTAAGAAACAAATTTGTGATATCAACATAGGAACTTCACTATTAGTACACTGAATAACAAGATCTAATACTTGCCATAATTTCTAAGTGGTGGTGAGATGAGCATAAACAGTATTTCAAGATATGTTCAACAAATGTAATATGATATGAAAATATCTATGATTTCTACTGGTTACAAGGTCACAGGTACTGCCAATACTACTAGAGTTTGTTGACTACATTCATAATAGAAGGAAATGCTGCATTCTAGCTAAAGGTATGTGTAAATAAACATATAATTTTTCCCATCCAAGTTCACAGACCGCCCTGAATTCTATTCAGGTTCAGAATCCCTGACGGAAAGCAAACTTTTATTATAAGCTCATCCAAAAAAATTCTCCCTCCAAAGTTCCCCAAATGTATTTTTACCTTTCCACCACCCATTTTGCTCCTTTCTAGATTAAACAAACCAGTAAGTTGTCTTTCAGCCACACCACAACTGGATGATCAGGAAGGAATCAGTATCAAGAAATAAAGAAGGTAATTATTCTATTATAGGCCACTGTTTTGACGAAAATATGTTGATAGATTCTCCTTTAACATTCTTAATGATTCTATTTCAGGAGTAAGAAAAGCAAATATATCAATAGAAATAGGAGGTCCAGATTTTCTAGTCTGTCCTGTAAATAGCTGTAATCTTTTATATGAGACTTGGTTCATTTGAAATCAGTAAAGCAAACCACAGAGCTCAAAGAAAATACAGTAAACACAGAAAAGATCCATTACAAATACAAGCTGAATGTTAATATTTTGTTTGGTATAAAACCACTACTTGAACCACACATCTGTAGTTATTAGTGTTGCTAAACCTACAATTTGCATAAAATAGTTCGCAAATTATGTATCTCTTTGTTGTTAATCTAAAATTGCTACACGTTGTGCTCTGACCTGGTAATTCAGCCGACTGCAGGTTTCAGTAGAAACACCAGGGATTCAAGTTGTGTCCACTTCAAAGTGTCCCATCATGGAACATTAATTAATTATTCTACAACTATGCTTAATAGCACTTCATAAACTCAAAGCTCCACACAAATATTCAACATTATTGGGAGGGGAATTATAACAGCACTATAAAAATCCTTTTTAATTATAAACTGCCAATAATAACAGGTTGCAAGAACACACTTTTTTGTTGTTATTGTTGTTGTTGCTTTTAATTTTTTTTTAAATTTTCATTTATTTATTTATTTTTGACTGTGTTGGGTTTTCGCTGCTGCATGTGGGCTTTCTCTAGTTGCAGCAAGCGGGGGGCTACTCTTCGTTGCAGTGTGCAGGCTTCTCATTGCAGTGGCTTCTCTTGTTGCGGAGCTTGGGCTCTAGGTGAGTGGGTTTCAGTAGTTGTGGCTCGCGGGCTCTAGAGCGCAGGTTCAGCAGTTGTGGCTCACGGGCTTAGTTGCTCCGCGGCATGTGGGATCTTCCTGGACCAGGGCTTGAACCCGTGTCCCCTGCATTGGTAGGCAGATTCTTAACCACTGCGCCACCAGGGAAGTCCCTGCTTTTAAATTTTTAAAAAAATTTTTTATTGAAGTATAGTTGATTGAAACACACTTTAATAATTACCACAAATTTGTAATTTACCAAACTTTATCAAGAAAATAACACTGCAAAAAAGAAAAAGAAGAAAATGACACTCCAAACACTAAAAATCTTTTGGGTTTATTTATAATAATATATATAAATGTGAATTTAAAAAGGAAATAGTAAAAAAATTAGTTAATATGGCTATTTCTGGATAATGCAATCAAAGGATATTTCTTTTCTCTTTTACACCTTTAGTGCTTTCTCCATTTTCTACAACATCCATGTGTTACTTCTTTATAATCAAAAAAGTTCTGACAGCATAAAAATATAATGAACTGGGCTTCCCTGGTGGCACAGTGGTTGAGAGTCCGCCTGCCGATGCAGGGGACACGGGTTCGTGCCCCAATCCAGGAAGATCCCACATGCTGCGGAGCAGCTGGGCCCGTGAGCCACAGCCACTGAGCCTGTGCGTCTGGAGCCTGTGCTCCGCAACGGGAGAGGCCACAACAGTAAGAGGCCCGCGTACCGCAAAAATATATATATATATATATATAATGAACTATCAATTATTTTCTATATAGGTCAGAAAAACATAGAATTACTCCTTATACTGGCATATAAGAGAGAAAATTTTAAGACAATCTGAGTCCAGATAGTCTGCCTAACAAATGCTATGCACTCTGAACACACTTCAGGGGCCAGTGCATCTCTTCCCAGGGTGGGCAGCTCCCTGGCTCTGCTGGCCTCTGGCAGCATCCCCAGACCATCAGAATACAAAGTTGTTGTTCTCTCCTGCCTATATATGGACATAGTCTGTATTAACTGGATTACTGACTAACATGAGTACATGCCAGGAGGCGAAGGCGATCAAGCCACAAGAGAAGTCCTCTGAAGTGAAGTGATAACAGCCAGGCAGCAATAACAGAAAACCCTGGCTTCTTTCAGCTGAGCATGATTTGGCATGCAGGTCCAGGTACCCAACTATATCTATTGGACTGATCTTTTGGAGTGAAAGCCATTGACTTAAGCAAATGATAAATTTAAGCAAATCCATAAGTTCTAAAATGGTCTCTATGAGGGTGTGAGGGAAAGAGGTCCTATCAAGCACTGTTACTTGGGAGTATGAATTGGTGTAAGCCACTGTGGAGAGCAATTTGGCAGTGCCTCTTCAAATGTAAAATGGTCACCTATGACTCAGCAATTCTACTTCTCAGGATCTGCTCTAGAGAAATACTCCCACATATGCACAAACAGGCATGCAAGGATGTGCACTGAAGGACCATTTTTAATAGTGAAAAACTGAATTTCAAACAACAAAAATAACCATCGTGGTAAGCTGAATAATAACCACCACACCCCCTTGCCAAGATGTCCACATCCTAATCCCTGGAACCTGTGAATGTGACCTTAGATGGCAAAAGGGACTTTGCAGATGTGATGAAATTAAGGATCCTGAGATGCGGAGATTACCCTGGATTATCCGGGTGGGCTCTAAATGTAATCACAAGGGTCCTTGTAAAAGGCATGCAAGAGGAATCAGTGAGAGGAGAAAATGACATGATGACAGATCAGAGACGAGGGTGATATACTTTAAAGGTTCGAGGAAGGAGCCACAAGCCAAGGAATACAGGTGGCCACTAGAAGCTGTGAAAGAGGCAAGGGAATGCATTCTCCCCTAGAGCCTCCGGAAGGAACCAGATCTGCCAACACCTGACTTTAACCCAATGTGACTCATTTAGGACTTCTGATCTCCAGAAATGTAAGAGAATAAGTTTGTGTTGTGTTAAGCCACTAAGTTTGTAATAGTGTGTTAGCATTGCAACAGGAAACTAACACACTCATCAGTAGGAGAATGGCTAAATAAGCTATGGTATTTCCGGAGTCTTGTACAGCACTTAAAAAATTGCAATAGATCTATATGTGGAGACATAGAAAAATCAAAACATATCATTGAATCTAAGAAGCAAGTTATAGAATGATATGTCTAGCATCAAATCTTTTTTTTTTTTGATGTGGACCATTTTTAAAGTCTTAATTGAATCTGTTACAATATGACTTCTGTTTTATGTTTTGTTTTTTTGGCCGCAAGGCATGTGGGATCCTAGCTCCCCAACGAGAGACTGAACCCACACCCCCTGCATTGGAAGGCAAAGTCTCAACCACTGGACCACCAGGGAAGTCCCTAGAATCAAATCTATTACGCAAAAAAGAAAAAATAAAAAGTGTTATGTACACACACACACACACACACACACACCACACCACACCACACACATAAACATACACATTCAACAATGGTCTTGAAGAATATACCAAAAAAATTTATCATTGATTTAACCAGGGTGGGGAGTAGATGGAAACAGGACTAGTGATGGTAGTCAAAAGGAACTTCAGTTTAACCTGCATTTTTTTATAAGAATGTATTTATGTATTGGTTTTTAAAGAACTTAATGAATACATAAAAATGTTAACAATGCAGCATCAAAGTAATAGTGATACAATTTCTGCAGTCTTCTCTCCTTCTGAAGTAATTATGCATTTGTCCCATAGTTGATCACCTGCTGTTATTTACATTTGTCTACAACTATTGACTAAACATCTTGCAAAGCAGACTACACTCCTTGTGTTCACCCCACCATCACCACTGTAAAACAAGCCAGAAAGAGGGGTGGAGGGAGGAGAAAGCATGGGGCACCTTCAGGAACTGACAGTCCTTTCATAATTATCACCACAGGTACCTTATATGACTTAGGAAAGAACAGGTGCATGACAATCCCCCCAGTAGCCCTGGCCAACAGGTGGTATTTTATGGCAGCCAATATGGAAGCCAAGAAGACAGATAATAATCAAAACTGATTTATTTAGCAAGACCCTAGGCATACAATTGGAGGAAAACTGAAATGAAGACTATTATCTCATCTGCCAGCCAGATTCCAAACAAACTGGGAAGGAAGAAAATTCCAAAGGGATCACACCAAAAAAGCACTATCTCCACTATTCACTACTAGGAAAAAAAATTTGTTGATGGGATAGTTTTGCTTTCATATACACTGGGCAGCTAACTGAATATACGTAAAATAACTTCTCAGCAACACAGCACCTTCCAAAGAGAGTTCATACACTGTAAGTACATAATCACAACCATCCTTAACTAATTCTTACGTTAACCCTATTATTATCCCCCTCTTACAGATGACTAGGCAGTCTAACAATGGTTTTGAAGCCTCGACCCTGGGCTGGAATCAGACAGATCTATTTCAGCCTCAGCTTTACTAGTAACCGTATGACCTTCATCAACTTCACTTCTGTGCCATGGCTTCCTTATTTGTAAAATAAAGATGACAATAGTACCAACCTCATGAAGTTGCAGTGAGGATTAAATGAGATAACGGGTGGGAAGTGCTTAGCACAGAGCCTGGCATGCAATATGCTGACACTGTTGTCCTCGTGGTGGTAGAGGTGGTGACAATGATGACAAAGAAGTTGCAGTGGAAGAAACCAGGGATTATTAAAGGTAATTGAACTTGCCCAAGGTCACGGGCAGAGCTAGAGTTTCAATCCCAGTCTGACTCTTTAAACCTGACTTTAACCTCTAGGCAATACTGCCTCCCACAGTCTTCAAATACTTCATCCTAACTTTACAGCTAGCCAGTCATACCCGAGAACTTTTTTTTTCCTTTTTTTTTTTTTATTGAAGAATAGTTGATTTACCATGTTGTGCTAATTTCTGCTGGACAGCAGAGTGACTCAGTTATAAACATATATACATTCTTTTTTTATATTCTTTCACCTGAGAAATTTTGAGCCATTTGCTGAGGTCACAGAACACTGTACCAAGATTCAGCGACTCTTATTCTAGTGCTCATTAATTACCTGATAATTAATTCTGTTAGTGAACAGAGGCAGTTTATTCATTTATTCATTAACTCTTCCAAATTTAGAATCTGGAATTCTCTAAAAGTACCTAAACACTTTCCAAAGAATTCTGACCAAAGGATAAACAGGTGGTAGTATCCTCCTAGGAGAACAGATAAACATTTATGAATTTAAATATCACCTCAAAGCTTTCACTTAAGTGTAACATAAGTATTCAAAGCCTTGACTATTTAAGCTGATCACCTCCAAACCTAAAGGTTCCTTCCCTTACATGATTAAAAACAAAAAACAAACCCAAAGACCTATTGAGCCTTTTTCACATCAGTAAAGCATTCTGGGCTTCTGCGGGTTTTGTTTTACTGAACTATAACTGGCATACAATAAACTACACATATTTAAAGTGTACAATTTCAGGAGTTTCAACGTATGTATACATACAACATGAAACCATCACCACAATCAAAATAGGGAACATTGCCATCACCCCAAAAGTTTCCTCATGCACCTCTGTAATCCTTTCTCCCAACCCTTCCTGCCTGCCTTCATCCCCAGGCAGCCACTGGCAAGGCCCTACTTGATCTGCAGACCTGGCCTCCATCTCCTATCACTCACTCTCCTTTCCCCCTTTGCTTACTGGGCTCAGAGCCCCACACTAAGGATGCTAAGGATGCTTCCCTCTCAGGGACTTGGCTCTTGCTGTCCTCCGTCTGGGATGTGCTCCCCCCAGTAGCCATATGGTACACTCTCATTTCTTTCAGGTCTCAAATGCCATCCTGGTCTTTCCTTTCCAGTCCACTGTATGTAAAACAGAGCCCTTCCCCACACCATTACTCTCCATCCCTCTTAGCCAGCTATACGTTTCTCCATAGCACTTATCATTTGACATATTATTCACATGTCCTATATTTGACAATTTGTTATCGTCTATGGAAAGCAGATGCTTTCCATAACTACAGATTAGTTTACACTTCCTAGAACATCATATAAATGGAATCTTACAGTATGCACTCTTGTATGACTGGGTTCTTCCACTCAGCATAAATCCAAGTTGTCAGTGTCAACAACTCATTCATTTCTATTGCTTAGTATTCCATTATACGGATGTACCACACCTGTTTATCCATTCACTTGTTGATGGACATTTTGATTATTTCCAGTTTTTGGCAAACACAGATAAAGCTTCCATGAACATACATGTTCAAGTCTTTGAATGGGGCGGGTGGTGGGGGGTCCTTATAAACAAACACAATGAAAGATGAGAAACACTAACGAAAATGCTTGGGTTCAAAATTAATCTAAACTATGGAGTAAAAAATATCTTGGCCACCTTGAGCAAGTCAATTAGCTTCTCTATCAACATCCAGATGTATGACGCCTGTCCCCACCTGGAATTTGTAAAGAAAAATGAGACAGGAAGCTGAATTCTTTTGGAACTTCCACAAAGAAACTAATGCTTTTTTCTTGTAAATTACCTTAATTTTAAAAAGACTAATAGTCTATGAAATGTAATGCAAAATTCAATAATATTTGTCATTTTTGAGCTATTGCTTTTTTATTTCTCTTGAATTTATATTTATTTCAACACTTAAAAACTAATTTCCTGCATGCTTTCACTTTTTGCCAAAAACATAAAATTAAACACAGATAGCTATTTCAAAGGCCAAGAAAGAGCTTCACTCTGCATCTTTAATCTGCTCAAGTAGATTCAAAGTCCTTACCTACAAGGCCCTACTTGATCTGCAGACCTGGCCTCCATCTCCTATCACTCACTCTCCTTTCCCCCTTTGCTTACTGGGCTCAGAGCTCCACACTAAGGATGCTAAGGTTGCTTCCCTCTCAGGGACTTGGCTCTTGCTGTCCTGTCTGGGATGTGCTCCCCCCAGTAGCCATATGGTACACTCTCATTTCTTTCAGGTCTCAAATGCCATCCTGGTCTTTCCTTTCCGGTCCACTGTATGTAAAACAGACCCTTCCCCACACCATTACTCTCCATCCCTCTTACCCAGCTATACTTTTCTCCATAGCACTTATCATTTGACATATTATTCACATGTCCTATATTTGACAATTTGTTATCATCTATATCCCCCACTAAAAAAAAAGCTTTTTTAAGAACAAGGATTTTATTTTATCCCCTGCTATGTCCCCAACACCCACGACAGTGGGCTCAGCTCACCTCTGAATTCCACAAACACTTGTTAATGAATTTGTTGATTAAACACTATTGACTGAAAGACAAACAAAAAAACCTTCCCTTTGAAATTCACTGAGAAGAAAATTTTTAATTCCAATCCTCTGCTATTGCTTAAATTAAAATGCTAAGTTAACGCTGATCTACCTCTTAGGATGGGTTCTTTTTTCGGATTCACATTTATCTTTGAGCAGCACTTACATAGCGAAAAGAACACTGGAATTCAAAGCCAGGAAAGCCAGGGTCTAGTCACTTGTCCTGCCATAACTAGCTATGCTACCAAGCCAAAACCTCTCCTGATCTCAGATAACTTTTCTCTAAAATGAGGGAAACAAGTATCTCCAAGGTTCCTCCTTGCTCTAAAATTCTGAGACTCTATTGCAGCTAGTGCAGTCTTACGCATTAAGGTTGCCAATCATAAATTAGTCACCTCAGTTTGAGTCTCATCTTTCTTAATCCAAAATTGTTAACTGAAAGATTCTATATAACTATAAAATCCTGTAAAAATTGGTCACTTTCACCCAGATGTCCAGTGGAAGGAGAGGCTTGGAAGAGCCTCACAGGGGTAGTAGCATTTCAAAAGTTAGTTTTTAAAAAGTTGATGAACCTCTAATCTTCCTCAGATGTAAAAAGAGTAAGTCACTAGAAAGGAAATAAAGATACCTGTTTATTACCCTATCTTTACCCAGTTATTAAACTTAAAACAATTACAAATATGAGTATCATACATGCATGAAGGTAGTGGAATATTATGATTAGGAGCAGATATGTTTGAGGCCAAACAGACCTGGGTTAAAGTCCAGGCTCTCTTCTCCAACTATGTGTGATCTTGAGCAAGTTGCATACCTGCTCTGTACTTTACTTGCCTTACCTGTACATGGGTACAATATTTACAACTGTTACAACAGGTAACAATATTTAGCTACCAGGATCCCTCCCCACTCTTTTTTAAACCAGGATCCCTTGGAGAATTTAGTAAAACAATGCCTGACACATAGGATACACTTACTCAATATTATTATCATTAAATATGCAAAACACAAACCTAACAGCCACAAAAACATTCTTAGCTATTTCTCCTGATACTATGTTGCCTGTATAACATATGGAAAGAAATGAAAAAAGTTCTGACTACATTCAGAAATGTTATCACCCGTATACATATTGGTTTCTGAGAGGTCAGACCATAAAAATTTTTTTTAAGTTTTTAAAAAATCTTCCAGGCCAGAGAGATTCTTTCTATTAAATCATTCATCTGTGGAAATACCTGACAACTACTCAGTACATTTGTACAGTAAACATCTTAGGAAAGCCAGCTTAACAGCTCAGGTATTTTTAACTAATCCTACACTTTTTAATAATAAATAAATTACATACGTATAGAAATTTTGGATCTGTGAACTTTGTCTCTAAGGAACAAAGAGCATCTGCCTTCCTCATTTCACATACAAGAGAACCAATTATATCAAAAGATTCCACCATCATAGCATAATGCCCCTTGAGTTTTTAAGCATATAAGACACTCAGACACACCTTGCTTTTTATAGAAAAGGCCCAAATGAGACATAATAAAACTATGATTCCATGTTCAGAATTCCCTATCAATTTGCACATGCCTTATTTTTTGGTGGCCAGACTGTAAAATAAGTCATTAAGAGTTCACAATGGGAATGCCGCAGCCGCAACTTCAACTTCAAATCCAGACACAAAAATACAGAGGAACGTATTCGCATCTCAGACACGTCCAAATGTCTCCGCCAACGGGATCCCATCACTGCCGTTTCCAGAAACACATAGAAATGGGTTTTAATCCATTTCTATAAATGTTCGTTGTGCTGAAAGCCAAAGTGCCCGCAAAACCGCATAACACAAAAGATTCCTCGCATTCCGTTTATAGCCAGTAGACAAGCCATCCTCTCTGCGCCCTACCCCAGAGAGTCCTCCTTGCGACAACAAGAATTTCGTGACACCCCATGCTACCTACACATCAAAATGTCACCCCACAAAGTGGAGGGGGAGCAGTGCCTCGATGAACCGATCCTGCCGGTACTGCCACCCCTGGGCAAACACGAAACCAAGAGAAGTCGGTGGAAAGTTCCCATCCATCCAGCATATTTGGTTTCCTTCTGCCCCCAAACCCAGCGGCACAATTGCTGAGATTTGCTTTTGCACCTGCCACGGCTCCTAAGCCTGGGCTTCTCCGCGACCCCCGAGCTCATAAAAAGGCCTTGCGGCCTAAAACGCCCGTGACCCTTGCGGATAGCGCACCGAGGGCCGCTGTAGCATCCCCCTCGCTGTCCACACTGCCCGCTTCCCTGACAAAGGCCCCGTGTCAATCCGAGGCACGACACGGAGTAGTTGCTGGATTGCCCATCGCGGACCGGCAGCTGCCACTACCTTCTCCCGAGAAAAACAAACAAAACACACACGCGCACATACACACACACACGCACAGCACTAGGGAATGACGAGGTGGGGGGGGGGGTGTAGAGCGTTAAAATTAAAATGTCCCCAAAGCTAAGCAGCCTGGGTGTGCCCTGTAAGTGCGTCCAAGGGGTCCGTGGGGGAAGGGAGACCGGGCCCGGGAGGCGGCGGCGGCTCCTCCGGGGCTTCAAGGCTGTGCCGGGTGATGGTCTAATAAAATGTTGGTAGTCGGAACGTTCAAAATGAACCCACAAATGAAATCCCCGGCGGGGATTGAGGCCCCGAGGAGGGAGGGAGGCGGGTGGTCTGCAGACTCGCGGCGCGGCCCGCACCTGCCTGCCCGGCGCCCACACACACCTGCTGGGGCAGCCTTCGTGGGCCTCGGGGTCGGGGTGAAGCGGAGATGAGAGGGCCCGACCCCGGGAATGCGGCGCGGGTGGGCTAATCTGATGGCGGAGGCCGGGGGCAGCCTCGCTCACCTCCAAGTCGGTGTCGGCGGCCTCCGGGGCCCCGAGAATCTCGCTGGGCAGCTCGGCCAGGTCGGTGACCCGGATCAGCCCGTCGTGCAGGAAGATGGTCTCCTCCTTCACCGAGAGCCACTGCGCCGAGTCCGCGGCCGCCGCCGCCGCAGCCGCCGCGGCCGCCGACGAGCCCATGGCCCCGGCTGAGGGGTTGGCGGTGAGGAGCAGCCGCCCGGCCAGGGGAGACGCGAGCAGTAGCCGCCGCGATCACCAGTCCATGGCAGCAGCCGCCGCGCCCGCCTGCAGCACCCCGCTCGCCGCCTCGCCCGTGGAGCTCCGCCCTAGGAGGTCCGAGCCGCCATCCTCCCACCCCTGGCCCCGGAGACCCTGGCCCCGCCGCCACCGCCGCCGCCGCCGCCCTGAGGAGCAAGATCCGCCTCTGCCTCTCGGCAGCCAACTGTCAGTGAGACGCCATGTTGGGGGCGGAGCTCCCGGCATGCCCCACGGAGCGGACAATACTGGTCCCGCCCACCCGTTTGGCCCCGCCCTCCTCCCCGCAGACCGGGGGCAGCCGGGTCAGCAGGACCTTCTCCGCCTCGCCTGCCACTGCATCTTCCCCTTAGAGTGACCTCCCACGCCCCTTGCTATTCGAGGGCGCCCTGGGTCTGCAGTGCACCAAGAGAAGAGGGCACCGCCTCCCCTCCTCCCACCTGCTCAGGTGTGCACTCCTCTTTCTTCGGCCAGAGCCCCCACCCTGGGCCCCCGGGCAGAGCCTGGAGGTTCACTTTCACTCTCACGTTTAAATGAGATACGTGCAAAAATCTGGCGCAGAATAAGCGCTGCACATTTGTTCATAAGCACTTGGTAGAAGCGCACGGTAGGTGCTTCATATTTACTACAAATTCTAGTACCCAATAAGCGCTCAAAATCTGGTGAAAATAAAGCATGGGTCACAGTGTTTGATGTCCAGTGTCTGGCACTTAATAAACGCTCCGAGAGGGAGTTAAAACTATTGTTATATTCCATCAGTATTCAACACTGATTGACATACACCTTAAAAATATGCCCGCCATCCCACTTTTACTAAAACAAGAAAGAACTATGTGTGTAGAGAAAAATGTGCGGGAGAATAAGTACCAAATTGTTAATGTGAATTGCCACGCAAAGTAGGACCAGCCTGGAATGGTTGAGGTGAGATTATCTTTGTATTGCTTTTATACTTAAAAAATAATAATAATAAAGCGCTCTTTGGTATCAAAGTACTTGAATACATATGTCCACCAAAAAAACTGCATAGGGCACTTTATAGCAGCTTTATTCATAATTGCCAAAACTTGGAACTAACCAAGATGCCCTTCAGTAAGTGAATGGATAAATAAACTGTGGTACATCCAGGAGCTTCCCTGGTGGCGCAGTGGTTAAAAATCCGCCTGCCAATGCAGGGGACACGGGTTCCATCACTGGTCCGGGAAGATCCCACATGCCACGGAGCAACTAAGCCCATGCGCCACAACTACTGAGCCTGAATGCCACAACTACTAAAGCCCGTGTGCCTAGAGGCCGTGCTCCACAACAAGAGAAGCCACCGCAATGAGAAGCCCACACACCGCAACTAACAGCAGCCCCTGCTCATCGCAACTAGAGAAACCCATACACAGCAAGGAAGACCCAACACAGCCAGAAGTAAATAAATAAATAAATAAATTTATTTTAAAAATAAATAAAATAAATAAACTGTGGTACATCCAGACAATGGAATATTATTCAGCACTAAAAAGAAATGACTACCTGGGACTTCTCTGGTGGCCCAGTGGGTAAGACTCCGAGCTCCCAGTTCAGGGGGCCTGGGTTCAATCCCTGGTCGGGGAACTAGATCCCGCACTCATGCCGCAACTAAGAAGTCCACGTGCCACAACAAAGATCCTGCATGCTGCAACTAAGATCCAGAGCAGCCAAAATAAATAAATATTTAAATAAATAAAAATAAAAAGAAGTGACTATCAAGCCATGAAAAGACATGGAAGAAACTTTAAGGCACATTACTAAGTTAGAGAAGCCAATCTGAAAAGGCTATACACTGTATGATTCCAACTCTGTCATATTCTGGAAAAGGCAAAACTATGGAGACAATAAAAACATCAGTGGTGGCTAGTGGATTTGGAGAGATAGGGATGAGTAGGCAGAGCACAGAGGATTTTTAGGGCAGTGAAAATATTATGTATAATACCATAATGTTGGATACATGAAATTATACATTTGTCCAAACCCATAGAATATACAACACCAAGAGGGAGCTACAGTGTAAGCTGTGGACTTTAGGGATTATGACCTGTCAGTTAGGTTCATCAGCTGCAACAAATGTACCACTCTGGCAGGGGATGTTGAAAATGGGGGAGACTATGCGTGCATGGGAGCAGGGAGTATGTGGGAAATCTCTGCACCTTCTCGATTTTTCTGTGAACCTAAAACTGCTCTAAAAAATAAAGTTTTAATAGAGAATGAATGAATGAATACATTAGAACATTAAAGTGCATACCCTTTGATCCAGCAATTCAACTTTGAAGAAGTTGTCCAAAGGAAATAATCAGACCCATAGTCAAGGATGTACATACAAGGATGTGCAGCTCAGTATTGTTTGTAAGAGGAAAAATTATAATCAGTTTAAATATCCAACAGTGTGGGACTGGTTAACTATAATAACGGTATATCCATAACATGGAATATTATGGAGCCATTCAGAATAATGTTTATGAAGAATATTAATACAAGTGAAAGTTCATGATATATTGGTGAATGGAAAAAGTCAGGCTAAAATAGTAAGGAAATTTTGAAATTTAATTGTATTTACTGTATGATTGCATTTTAAAAATTACACAGATGTATGACTATAGGTGTAGAAGGAAAGACAGGGAAGGTAGCATGTCTGATAACATTTGGATGAATCTCAGCAGTGCATTTACAGGTAGGTGACTGGAGGATTTGTGATTTGGGTTTTGCAATGTTTTCCAAGTTTTCTCCTAGAGCATGCACTACTTTTTAAAAAAGCAAAAAAAAAAAAAAAAAAGGGCTGCCCTGGTGGCGCAGTGGTTGAGAGTCCGCCTGCCGATGCAGGGGACACAGGTTCGTGCCTCGGTCCGGGAGGATCCCACATGCTGCGGAGCGGCTGGGCCCGTGAGCCATGGCCGCTGAGCCTGTGCGTCGGAGCCTGTGCTCCGCAACGGGAGAGGCCACAACAGTGAGAGGCCCGCGTACCGCAAAAAAAAAAAAATCTATTGAACACCTAGGAATCAAAGTGTCTCCACTCATATAACCATCATACTACCCTTCCAAGTATTCATTAATAGCCCCATTTTACAAGGAACTGAGGCTCAGAATTAAGTGACTTGCACCTGCCTAGGAATTGGCAGAACTGAGATTTGAACACATAGCTGGCTCCATCCTGTACTGCCTCCCTCCCAAATAAGTAATTCATATACCTTGCACTGTTACAACAATCTCATGTGCCTTACAATGACTGTTAATTTCATTTTCATGATATTTATCCCACACGCATTTCCTAAGCTCCTAGCAGGTGTCAAATCCTGGGAGGTGTACAGAATGGAGATATTATTACCCCCACGTTCAGCTAGGAAACTGATGCACAGTTGGATACTTTACTCAATATCTCACAGACAGTAAACATCAAATCTCAGATGTGAACCCAGGTCTGTCTGATTCTATAATCCCAGCTTCCTTATTTTGTCTCACACCTTCCAAATCCAATGGCAACCATCAGTTTTTGAATGCTCAGGTTTCGGAATCTAAATAACCTTCTTGTGTGGCTCAAAATAAATTCTCCTCCTCATATTGTTTATATTTCAAGATCAGGAGTCTAAATGCCGAAGAAGTACAGATCTTTCTTGACCTATGATGGGATTATGCCCTGATAAACCCATCATACGCTGAAAATATCAAAAGTAGAAAGTCTCACTGAACATCATAGCTTAGCTCAACCTACCTTAAACGTGCTCAGAACACTTACATTAGCCTACAGTTGAGCAAACTCATCTAATACAAAGCCTCTTTTATAATGAAGTATTGGATATCTTGTGTAATTTATTGAATACTATACTGAAAGTGAAAAACAGAATGGTTGCATAGATACTGAATGGTTGTAAGTATATAGGTTGTTCATCTATAGTGGAAGCTTGCTGCCACTTCCTGGCATCACGAGAAAGGATCTTACCGCGTATCACTGGCCCAGAAAAAGATCAAAATTCAAAATCTGAGATTCAGTTTCTACTGCATGTATATCACTTTCGCACCATTGTAAAGTCAAAAAATCTGTAAGTCCTACCATCCTAGGTCGGGGACAGTCTGTATCGTCCTTCACTTCAATTAATGAAGACAGCACATATCCAAGGCTGAAAGTCTTTAGACTGCATACTGAATAGTTACTTAAATCTGAAGTTTTAAAAAGCCACTTTAGTCTTGATATGCTTACTGTTTTCATGGTATATATTGTCCCACAGTTTACTTTCCACCTGTGTTCATATTTACTATGTATGTCTCATCGTATGTAGTAGGGTCTTATTTTTATTCACTCAGTCATCCTCTGCCTATTAATTTTAGTGTCTCAGTCATTAACATTTTATACAATTATTGATATGCTTGGATTTACGTCTACCATTTTGCTGTTTTCTATTTGTCCCTTTGTGTTTTGTTTCTATGGTCCTCTTTTGATGCCTTCTTTTTGGTTATTTGAAAAACTTTTATTATTCCATTTTAATTTATCTATTAGCCTTTCTAGTATCTCTTTGTATTATATTTAGGGGCTACTCTAGGGATTATAATATATGTATCTAAACTTTCACAGTCTACATAGAGTTGATATTTACCATTTTCTGTAAACTGGAAAAACCTTGAAATAAGTCTTTTTATCACCTCCAAAAAAAAATAGTTATTTAATATTTTAGCAACAGTAATTAATTAGTCATAGGACTGCATGGCTGCCACTGTACCACGATGAGGCAGCTGATGAATTAGTATTTATAGAACCCCCTCTGGAAAAAGACCATTTACTGGGAATTTCTAGAACAGATCAGCAAGACAAAGAAAGTCCCTGCTCAGAAGAACTCTATGCTGGAAGCCTGGAGGCAGAGAATCCAAATTTAGTCAAGATCACACACACACACACACACACACACACACACACACACACACACACACACCGTACACACAGGAAACATCCATTCATGGAATCATAGAAAGGAAAGGTTTATGGTTTATGACTTATTTTCTTCGGCAACCCTCTGGAGGAAGCATGAGAAAGCAGGAAGAGCTATGAGTAGATTGGACTTCAGTTTCCCCTTGGAGGCATCTCCCCAGGAGAGAGCAAGCTTGTTGATGGAGACTGTCTCTCCGCTGCCCCAGCTGCTGACGCAGTGTTCACTGGCCTTGGCTCAAGCTGGGGCCCCTCTGGGATTTTGCAATATCTCTCCCTTCTGCTGGCTTTTCTGCACCAGCTGACTGTCTAAAATGAGTCTGTAATCCTTACCAGGCCCACAAAAATGCGAGTGTAGCCTGGAGATAAGCGGTCCTTGATAAGCCTTAATAGAGCTTGAAATAGCTTTAAATAAAGCAGCCATGTTAATTTTTAAAGCCTTTCAGAACACCAAGGAAAAAAACACATGCCTACATCTGCTAAATAAATACGTGCACACACATTGACAGAACCTGTGGGGGAGATTGAGTGTTTCCATCTCACTAATCACAGTCTCAAAGAGTAAGCACACACACCTACTCAAAATCTTTTTTTCCAAGTGATCTGGTCGGCCCTGTTTTCTTCTTTTTTTTTTTAAATTTATTTCAAGGAAGATTCTGTCAGCTCATAGGTGAGTCTACGAGGCAGCAGAGAAAGGAAATCGGATGAAAAAGCTTTTTAAAATGAAGAGGGAGAAATTCTCCTTAGAGCTCCCTTGATTACGGTAACTTAAGGGACAAGCCTCCACGTTGATGAAAAGCTAAACGATGAAAAGCCCAACGATGAAGCAGCATGACGTGCAACTGTCATTGGAGGAATCGGCACCTTGGAGCTCCGAAAGATGCCACGTCCTCTCTCGCCCCCTTGTGGACATCAGAGGCCGTACCGCACTGGAATTTCCAATTCTTACTTAACAAATTTGCAAGCACTTCCCTGCTGCAAACAAAAACTTACATTAAAAAACGGTAGCCCTCACAAAGGAAAAGTGGGCAAAAGACACAATCTTAGAGTTTGCACAAGAGGAAAAGCAAACACTCTATGTTTTCATTCATTCAGTATTCACTGAGTGCCTACTTTGTGCTGGCAAAATGTTAGGTTTGGCACTCCTCTCTAGGAAAAAGGCATCTTCCCTCCCTCCAGAAGCTTAGGATGGGGAAATGACTTGGAATAAGTAATTCCAAAGGGGATGAGAAGTCCAGGGACCTGATCTGAGAAATGAGGAAGGTTCCCTGAGGATGTCCTGGGGGGGGTTTGTTGTTGATCTTTCAGTTTTTTTGAGATATAATTGACATACAGTACTGTGTAAGTTTAAGGTGTACAGCATAATGATTTGACTTACATACATCATGAAGTGATTATCACAATGAGTTTAGCGAACATCCATCATCCCATATACAAACAAAAGAAAAGAAAAAATGTCTTTTCCTTGTGATGAGAACTCTGACGATTAACTCTCTTGACGACCTTCATATATAACATACAGCAGTGTTGATTATATTAATCAGGTTGTACATTACATCTCTGGTACTTATTTATCTTATAACTGGAAGTTTGTACCTTTTGACCACCTTCATCCAATTCCCTCTGCCCCACCCCCATTTCCAACTCCCACCTCCACAGATTTGGTAACCCCAAATCTGATCTCATTTCCTATGAGTTTGTTTGTTTGTTTGTTTTGGAAACATAATTGACCTACAACACTATGTTAGTTCCAGGTTCACAACATAGTAATTCGATATTTCTTCACATTATAAAATGACCACCATGATGTCACATTTAATGCTGGTAACTGGTGTGTATGAGTTAGCTAAAGGAATGTGAGGATGGTGGGTGGGAAGATTTAGTAACCAAAGAAAAGCATTTGCATGAAATGCAGGATGCGTAGTGCTTGAATCATGGCCTGTGTGGATTTGGGTCCTACCTCCCTTGTGTGTTACCTTTGACAACTTATTCCTCACATCTGTGCTGCATTTTCCCACCTTAAAATGGGATGATAGTAATGGTACCGACCTCGTAGCACTTTTGTGAGGATTAAATGAGTTAATACGAGCAGGACCATTAGGACCATGCCTGGAATGAAGAAGCTCTCAATGCATATGAGCTATTATTAAATATGGCACCATTGTTTACCTATTAATTCAAAGATTTTCATTTGAACCCAGGCATGGTGAAGTTCTGGGGTAAACACACCATCTATTGCTGGTGGCACTTTAAATCAGCACGGTCTTTGGGGGAAAGCACTTTGGCCACACGTATCCAAAAGGCATAAAAGGACCGTGCCTTTTGATCCATCGTTCCACTCCTAGAAATTTACCCATAGAAAATTTTCATCCAACGTGGAGTTATTGGGGCTTCCCTGGTGGCACAGTGGTTAAGAATCTGCCTGCCAATGCAGGGGACACGGGTTCAAGCCCTGGCCCAGGAAGATCCCACATGCTGCGGAGCAACCAATCCCGTGCGTCACAACTACTGAGCCTGCACTCTAGAGCCCGCGAGCCACCACTACTGAAGCCCGCGCACCTAGAGCCCGTGCTCCGCAACAAGAGAAGCCACCGCAATGAGAAGCCCGCGCACCGCAACGAAGAGTAGCCCCCGCTCGCCGCAACCAAAGAAAGCCCACGCACAGCAACAAAGACGCAACGCAGCCAAAAATTTTAAAAAATAATAAAATAATAAATTAAAAACAAAACAAAACAAGGAGTTATTAAGTTCCTACTCTCTGCTAGGCTCTTATAACTAAGTCATAGCTCCTATCCTCAAGGAGCTTAAAATCTAATGGGGGAGAAGACAAGTAATCCGAACATATGCTGCAGGGCAAGAAGTCCTGTCAGTGATGGGACAGGTTGAGAGTACAGACCAGGAGCACCTGATCTGTATTTGGGATGAGGCTTGGGGCAGGGGCACAGAAGAGCTAGAGCAGCGGTTCTCAACTGGGGGTTATTTCACCAACCCCGGGGACATTTGGCAACGTCTGAAAATGATAATTATCATCATGACTAGGGTCGGATGCGACTGACATCTAATGAGTAGAGATCAGGGACGCTTCTAAACATCCTACAATCCACAGGACAACCTCCCCTGCACCCAGCAAAGAATTATCCAGCCCCAAATATCAATAGTGCTGAGGCTCAGAAACTGATCCAAAGGGATGATTGAAATTAGTCAAGTGGGGGAAGGCTCATAGCAGAGAGGAGTATTCCAGGGCTTCAGAAGAACATGTGCAAAATCTAAGAGGTGAGAGAGAAAAGGGTAGATTAGAGACCAGAAGAATAATAACTCATATTTGTTACTTCCCATGTGCCAGGGATGCTTCAAATATACTCACCACAACCAAACGGGGTAGGCACTTTTGTTATCCCATTTTACAGATGGGGACATCAAGGCACTGAAGGAGGAAGTTCTCACAGCTAGGAAGAGGCAGAGCTGGGATCTGAACCCAGGGAAGCTCATTCTGGAACCAGTCCTCTGAACCCCAAACTAGTGCCAGAAGCTGCCCTTTCTAGCTGAAGAGTTGAAGGGCAGAGATTGTTAGGGTGTAGGGTGCAGATTGGAGAGAAATAGCTTGAGAGGAAAGCAGGAGTCTGATCAGGAAGGGGCTTGTGAGCTATGTTAAAGGAATTTTCCCAAAAGAGCAATGAGAAATCAGTGGAGAAATTTGAGGAGAATGAGAGAATTGCCTTTGCATATTTATTAAAATTTTTTTTAATTTACTATTATTATTATTATTTGCCTTTGCATTTTAGAAAAATCCTCTGGTTGCCTTGTGGAAAATGGCTCAGCCTATAGGCTGGATGACTACTTGGGCTGTCATAGGAATCCAGACGTGAACTTGAACTTGGGCTTAGGTGAGTGTCTAGTGGCACGGAATGAAGTGGGTGAATTCAAAAGCACTTGAGAAGATATGGGAGTTTAGGGAGTGGCTGAGGGGGGCTATGAGGATTAAAGGCTGGGCACCTGCCTGGGAGATTTTCTTAGTTTGGTAGTGCTGTCATAACAAAGTATCACAAACTGAGCGGTTTAAACAACAGAAAGTTGTCTCACAGTTCTGGAAGCTAGACATCTATAATCAACAGGGTGGGTTGCTTCTGAAGGCTGTGAGGGAAGGAACTATTTCAGGCCTCTCTCCTTGACTTGTAGCTGGCTGTCCTCTCCCTGTGTCTTCCCATTGTCTTTCCTCAATGCGGGTCTGTGTCCACATTTCCTCTTCTTATAAGGACACCAGTCTTATCGATTAGGGGCCACTCTAATGACCTCATTTTAATTGATCACCTCTGTAAAAATCCTACTCCATAACATAAGATCAGACCCTGAGGTACTGGGGGTTAGGACTTCAACATAGGAATTTGAAGGGACACAATTCAATCCATAACAGGGATGGAGCTATGATTCCCTGAAATAGGATGTTTTAGGGAAGGAAAATGAGTGGGAGAACAGAGCAAGAAACTATAATTCAAAAGAAAACAGTTGTATTCAAAAACCTATTTATTTATAATGATGTACATTTATATGAAATAGTATGAAGCCATTAAAAAGGATAATTAAGAAACTTTGACAGCAATATAAACATTTATGAAATAATAGTCTGTGAAGAAAATCAAAACACAGGAGTTTACCTACACTAATATGGACTACATATGTGTGCACCTAATAACTTGAAAAAAGTGCAGAGGAGGAAACTGTTATGTGAGGAGGAGACTCTGTGGGTGGATATTTTCATTTTAATATCCTTGTCATGAAGGAATTCAATCTAAAGCAGCACTAGGACTCCAGGATCACACTTGTGGGGGGTTTTCCCCCACAATTTTAGGATTATTTTAGGCTGTGCCCTGGAAGTTACTTATTTTTATATCAGAGCTTGTTTCTTTTTCATAAAAATTTGCATTGAATGTTGTAATTAGTAAAAAAAAAAAAAATCAATTTGTTGATCAGATTCCTGCCACTGTTCACATTGCTAGGGTATTTTAGTTTTTCCTTGTCCTCCTTAAACCAGTCCTCATTTAGAGTGATCTTTCTAAAATGCAAGTGTGGGGACTTCCCTGGTGGTCCGGTGGCTAAGACTCCATGATCCCAGTGCAGGGGGCCCGGGTCCGATCCCTGATCAGGGAACTAGATCCCACATGCCGCAACTAAGATCCTGCATGCTGCAACTAAGACCTGGTGCAGCCAAATAAACAAAATTCTTTTTTTAATGATTTTTTTTTTTTTTTTTTTTTTGCGATACGCGGACCTCTCACTGCTGTGGCCTCTCCCGTTGCAGAGCAACAGGCTCCGGACGCACAGGTTCAGCGTCCATGGCTCACGGGCCTAGCCGCTCCGTGGCATGTGGGATCTTCCCAGACCGGGGCACGAACGCGTATCCCCTGCATCGGCAGGCGGACTCTCAACCACTGCGCCACCAGGGAAGCCCTTTAATGAATTTTTTAAAAAATAAAAATAAAATGCAAGCGTGATTATGAAGTCACTTCCTGGCTTTAAAATCCTGTACTGAGGGACTTCCCTGGTGGTGCAGTGGTTAAGAATCCACCTGCCAATGCAGGGGACACGGGTTCCCACATGCCGTGGGCCGTGCACCACAACTACTGAGCCTGCCCACATAGAGCCCGTGCTCCACAACAAGAGAAGCCACCACAATAAGGAACCATGCGCACCCCAATGAAGAGTAGCCCCCGCTCGCCGCAACTGAGAAAGCCCACGCGCAGCAACAAAGACCCAACGCAGAAAAAAATAACTAATTAATTTTTAAAAAATCCTGTAGTGATCTCTCTTGATTTCCTCTGGGTCCCCACAAAATCTTCACGATCAGGCTCTTATTGGGCAAAAGTGTCACTTCTCACAGTCCTCAGCCCCTTTCCACCTACTGAATGTGCTAAAATACTTAGAGTTCACATATATCATCCCTTTTTCTGGGCTTTCCCTTTTCTGGGCTTTTGCTGTAACTTTGTGGTAGATTGGAAAGTGTTCTCAATTCTTTACTTTCTCCGTTTATTAAAGTCATACATCCATACCCTTTATTATGTGACTATACTGGGGGTTGAATAGTGTCTCCCAACTTCGTGTCCACCCAGAACTTGTGAATGTGACCTTATTTGAAAACAGGGCCTTTGCAGATGTAATCAAGTTAAGATGATGTTATACTGGATTAGGGTGGACCTTAATCCAAAGACTGGTGTCCTTCTAAGAAGAGGAAGAAAAAACTTTTCTTGGCCACACCACGTGACACGTAGGATCTTAGTTCCCTGACCAGGGATCGAACCCATGCCCCCTGCACTGGAAGTGCAGAGTCTCAACCACTGGACCGCCAGGGAAGTCTTGAAATTTTTTTTTATGATAATTTTTAAAAATTTTTATTTTTATGGAAGTATAGTTAATTTACAATGCTATGTTAGTTTTTGGTGTACAGCAAGGTGATTCAGTTATGCATATATATATTCTTTTTCATATCCTTTTCCATTATAGGTTATTACAAGATATTGAATATAGTTCCCTGTGCTATACAGTAGGATGTTGTTGTTTAATCTGTTTTATATATAGGAGTTTGTATCTGCTAATTCCAAACTCCTAATTTATCCCTCCCCCACCTTTTCTATTTGGTAACCATAAGTTTGTTTTCTATGTCTGTGAGTCTGTTTCTGTTTTCTTTTTTGTTTTTTTTGGTTTTTTTTTTTGCGGTACATGGGCCTCACACTGTTGTGGCCTCTCCCGTTGCGGAGCACAGGCTCTGGACGCGCAGGCCCAGTGGCCATGGCTCACGGGCCCAGCCGCTCCGCGGCATGTAGGATCCTCCCAGACCGGGGCACGAACACGTGTCCCCTGCATCGGCAGGCGGACTCCCAACCACTGCGCCACCAGGGAAGCCCCTGTTTCTGCTTTGTAAATAAGTTTACTTGGATCACATTTTAGATTCCACATATACATGATATCATATGATACTTGTCTAAGAAGAGGGAAATTTGGACACAGAGATACAGAGGAGCCATAGAGGGAAGACCATGTGATGACAGAGGCAGAGATTGGAGTGATACTTCTACAAGACAAGAAACACTGAGGTTGGTGGGCAACTACCAGAAGCTAGGAGAGAAGGATAGAATACATTCTCATTCGGAGCCTCTGGAAGGCATCAACCCTGCTGACACCCTAAAGTTGGACTTCCAGTCTCCTGAACTGTGAGACAATGGATTTCTGTTGTTTTAAGCTACCCAGTTTGTCGTACTTTGTTACTGCAGCCTTAGGAAGCAAATACAGGGTCTTTCCCAAACTTCCCGTCAGAGCAGGTGGAGTAAATTTCCCTGACCCATAAAGCTGGGCTTGGCCTTGTGACGTGCTTTGGTCAATGGCATTTTAGCAGACGTGATGTGAGCAGAGGTCAAATATTCTTGTTCAATTTGTCATCTGTCAATAAAAGCACACACTCCGGGAGCTGCTGGCCACAGAATTGGACATGTGGGGAGGCCTGAGCCACCAGCCTGGAGCCAAGCCCTGCAGATCTCATCCTTGAAGAAGAGCCAACCCACAGACCCTGGAGGGGTCCACTACATGCTTGTTATTATCAGCCACTGAGTTTTTAACCCTAAGTCCCTAGTGCCTGGCATGGTGCTTAAAGTAGCTGCTTTGTAAAGGCTTCTTAGTGCTAAATGACTTTGAAGGTGCCTTACAAAAACAGTTCACACATGAATTCACAATGTTGTATCACCTTTTGCAGCCACTGCAGCGCCCCCTGCTCCCACCCCTCATCTGCTTCTTTACCTCACCTCAAGCCAATGTCAATCTTGATCAAAGAAAGTCACCCTGGCTTCTTTCCAGTTCTTTACCACTTGTTCAACTGTTCCTACTCCGGGCCTTTGCACATGCTGTTCCCTGGCCAGATTGCACTTCCCACCTGTTTCACTTGGCAAACTCCTATTCATCCTTCAGGTCTCAGCTACCTCATAGGGAAATTCCTTGGCTCCCCCAAACATGACAAATCTTCCTGTTTCTCAATCTCTTTGCACACTATACTTTTTCTTCGTTGTACCTATCTTAACTGCAATTAAATAATTATTAATAAAAATTTAGATGCCTGTCTCTTTTGTTAGACTGTATACATTAAATGTATTTTTAAATATAGTAAATACTTATTATTTAATCAAATACTTATATATTAATTAATGCTTATATATTTAAATACATATATATTAAATATTGCATATTAAACTTTTTTTTACTTTTTTTAGTGACTTTCTCATATTTTTTATTTGTTTTTTGGCCACGCCGTGGGTACCATGCAGTATGTGGAATCCTAGTACGCCGACCAGGGATCGAACCTGCACCCCTTGCAGTGGGAGTTCAGAGTCTTAACCACTGCACCACCGGGGAAGTCCTTATATTAAATTCTTAATGCCACTGAACTATATACTTAAAATGTTTAAAATGGTACATTTTGTTATATATAATTTACCACAATAAAACAATTCTAAAAAAAAAGTATATATTTTGCTTAGCAAATAGGACCACATCATTTGCCATTATTAGCATATTGATTATCTGAAAGGTAAATGAATAAGCAGCAAAATTAGGATTCAAATCCAAGTCCATTGGATCCCCCAAAGCTATAACTTTAACCTCTACACCACTTTCAATTGACCTGCACTCAATGAATAGTTTTTGAATGAATTATTCCACACCCTATTTTCCCAAAGAAATTCCAACTTTATACTTGTACAATCTATGGGGAAATTCAGAACATGGTTGCCTTTCCTTACATGTATTTTCCACTTTGACACTGTTTTTATTTTGAATTATATACATGGAGGGTAGCACTGGGGTCTGTTCAACACTTAGAGCTTCTAGGGGACTTCCCTGGCGGTTCAGTGGTTAAGACTGCACTTCCAATGGGGGGGGCGTGGGTTGGATCCCTGGTCCGGGAACTAAGATCCCACAAGCCTCGAGGTGTGGCCAAAAAGCAAACAAACAAGCCACTTAGAGCTTCTAAAGGTGAGAATCAGGCCTTGGAATGGAGCAGGAACCCTCCCCAAACCCTTGTAACCAGAGCTTGGCAGGTGGTGTAGGCTAAATAATAGTCCCGAAGTATGTCCCTGTCCTAATCCCGCAAATTTGTAGATATTATCAATACTTTATATGGCAAAAGGTACTTGGCAGGTGTGATTAAGTTAAAGACCTGATAAAAATATATTTGGTCTTTGTCCTGGGTTACTGACACAGAGCTCCTAAAGCCCATGAAATTTTCCTGAGTGATGGGAGCGTCTTTTGTTATTCATAAGGAGCTCCTTTTTAAAATTTATTTAATTTTTTTTGGCTGCATTGGGTCTGTTGCCGCGCGCGGGCTTTCTCTAGTTGCGGCGAGCGGGGGCTTCTCTTCGTTGTGCTGCTTGGGCTTCTCATTGCGGTGGCTTCTCGTGGAGCATGGGTCTAGGCGCGTGGGTTTCAGCAGTTGTGGCACGTGGGCTCAGTAGTTGTGGCTCTCGGGCTCTAGAGCGCAGACTCAGTAGTTGTGACGCACGGGCTTAGTTGCGCCGCAGCATGTGGGATCTTCCCAGACCAGGGCTCGAACCCGTGTCCCCTGCACTGGCAGGTGGATTCTTAACCACTGCACCACCAGGGAAGCCCCAGGAGCTCTTTTTGATCACACCTGAGTTTATGTTAATGAGGTGACTTAGGGTTGGGACCCCTAGCCGGCCACCAGAAAGACCAAGGGATTAGAAGGTTGGAAATATCAGCCCTACCCAGACTTAAGGAAAAGTGGGGAAGGGGTGGTAGTGCTGGTGATTAAGCTCCATAAATACTTGTGAGCTTCTTGGTCGGTGAACACATCAAGAGGAGCTGAGAGGGTGGTGCACCCAGAGAGGGTATGGTGCTCCAGGCACCACCCTTACCTTGCCCTACTTCTCTCTCCCATTTGGCTGTTCCTGAGTTGTATCCTGTATAGCAAACTGGTGAATGAATATGAGGTTCCCAGCCTTGTCCGCAACAAGCAGTCCTGCCCCAAGCATTGCACAGATGCGCCAGAGCTGTAGGAAGCAGGTGGACTGGAAAGGAGGACATCTCAAAGGTAGAGATTTGGATTCCACCTCTGGAACCTTGCTTGCTAAGGGACTAGTGCAGTGGTTCTAAGTATGATCTGGGAATCCTTAGCATCCCTGAGATTCTTAAAATGAACCCATGAAGTGAAATCCATTTATCATGCTGCTACTAAGATATTGTCTTTTCACTTTCATTCTCTCACGAGCGTAGAATAGTTTCCAGAGGCTGCAGGACATAATATGTGATAATGCAACAGACTGAATGTAGCAGCACATATGAGAAGCCAGCTGTCTTCTATTAAGCCAGACATTAAGCAATTTGCAAAAATGTAAAACAATGCCATTCTTCTCATTTTTGTTTTGGAAAATGTTTTTCACAAAAATATTTCATTAACATGGAATGGTTTGTTGTCTTTAAAAACAAATCTTTTAATAATTATTTGGTCTTGATATGGTATCAATAGACATAACCCACATAAATAAAAAATTCTTTCATATCTTTAATAATTTAAGACTGTAAAGGGCTCCTGAGACCAAAAAAAGTTGAGAACCACTGCTTAATGTACAGAAAGATTTCTTGTGGCCATTTTTACAATCTACCACATACATATAATCTTTTTTATCAAAATGAGATACTATGTACTTTACATGACTTTTTTTTTGTATATTTGTGATTTCTTCAAGATTCCTAGGAGTCTTGATACATATTATAAAGTTGCTGTCTTGAATATTCTGCCCATCTGTATTCCACAAACAGTTCATGAATGTTCATTTCAACAAATCTTCAACAACATGACGTGTTAAAATATATTTTGCTAATCTTAATAGGTAAAATCCGTATCTCATTTTAAATGTACATTTCTTTACTAGGGAAACTAGATCTTTTTCCGTAAATACTAGTAATATATATGTCTTCTTTTGTGAATTGCCTTTTTGTCTATCAAGATTTGTCTTTTTCTTACCAATCTGAATTTTTAACAATTTATATTTTGTGGGTATCAATCTTGTCGTTTTCTTTTTTTGGGGGGGGGGGAACCGCGCTACACAGCTTGTGGGATCTTAGTTTCTTGACCAGGGACCGAACCTGTTGGGCCCCTTGCAGTGGAAGCTCGGCGTCTTAACAGCTGGACTCCAGAGAAGTCCCTTCACAAGTTCTTATGCAGCTACTTCACTCTTTGTAACACTACATCATACTCCAACGTATGGATGTAAACTACTGATCCCCTACTGATGGAACCTTTGGTGCTGCAATGAACATCCTTGCATATACCTAAGAACTGGTGTGAATCTGCACGAACAGAAACCTTATTTTTCAACACCCTGAAGGTAGCTCTAGCCCTAAGCTCACAGACACTGATAAATCACAAATACCTTTTCTTTATCGTAATACATCTGTCAAGTGGACCAGACGCTTGCATTGGCCTGAGCAATGTTTCCTTGCTCCTGGGTAACCTACGTGACAAGTCAAATTATCATTACTATTTAGTAAGGGGCCACTCACATGGTGGGAAAGGCAGTTCAACATACAGGGTGTGCAAAAGCTTTGAAGCAGGCAAAACAGCCCAATTTGAGGAACTAAAAGAAACTTAATATGTTGAGGGGCAGAGTAAAAATGAGTCGACTGGAGAAATGGGCCAATCAGGACTCGTGGCGATAATTTTGGAGCCAAACCTTAGAGTGATAAGGAGCCACTTAAAGGGCTTTAGTCAGAAGTGAAGTTGGAGTTTGTTTCAAAAAATGCATCAGAACTTATCACTATATACCTATCAGTACAAACTTACTGGAACCGTTAGAATTAACAAAGACAATCATGGGAATGTCATGTACAGCACGATCACTATTGTTAGTAACACTATATTGTATATTTAAAAGTCATTAAGAATAGATCTTAAAAGTTCTAAAAGTTCTCATCACAAGAAAAAATTTTTATAACTATGTATGGTGATGGGTGTCAACTAGACTTATTGTGATCATTTTGCAATATACACAAATAACAAATTATGCTGTACACCTAAAATTAACTTGTCAATTATATCTCAATTGAAAAAAAAAAACCACCTGAAAATAGCCAGTGCTGAGAAGGAAGTGGAATAATTGGAACTGTTACACATTGCTGGTGGGTTACAAAATAGGTTTGAAACTTTCTTACAAAGTTAAACTACACAACCCAGCCAATCCTACTTGTAAGTATTCTAACCCAAGAGAAATGAAAACATATGTCCACACAACACCCTGTATGTGAATGTTAATAGTGGCTTTATTCATAATCTCCAATAATTATAAACAACCCAAATATCTTTCAATGGGTATTATTTTAGAATAGTGACACACTGATACAATAGAATGCTGACTGACAAAAGAACTACTGAACCATTAATGTGAACAAATGTCACAGATATTATGCCACAGAATATATTACATGATGTTCTGGAAAAGACAAAACTAGAAAAACAAAAATTTTATCAGTGGTTACTAGGAGTGGAAACTGACTTTTGGAAGGAACTTTGGTGGTGCTTCCCAAACTGCAGAGGCCACTGCACTGCACACACAAAAAATCAATTCTACCAAATGTAAATTATCAATAAAATAACTTAAAAAACCCACGTCTCATGACACATCATTTTAGGGAGCCTGTAGGGTAACGGGCTCTCTTGTACATGAGTATAAATTGGTACAACCTCCATAGAGGGCAGTTTGGCACCACCTACCAAAACTGCCTAAATCCTGACTCCGCAAAAAGCTACTTCCTACCTGATGGTTGCTCATCTGTATGCACACTGCAAGTTACTCACTACATCGCACTGTTACCCAGCACTTTCTGAAAGTTTGCTTTAACCGAAAGAACTTCATTTGTACCTGTCTTTGTTAACTGGAAAAAAATCAAGATTTTCACTTTTATGAAAAAAGGCAAAGGGGGAAAACAGCGGTTTTGTTTTGCAGAGAGCCACTAGAGACGGCAGCATGTCTGGGCAGTGGGAGTCGCACCGGCAAGCTCCTTCCCTGGAACTACACTCTGACATCTCAGCATCCAGAGCCGTCACTTTGAACTGTGAGCATCTGTGTTTTATCCCATTTTATGCCTCTGTTATCAAGATGTGTCATAAGGTCATTTCTTCACTTTATGCCATTTTGGCTTACAAAAAGTTTCAGAAGCATACTCTACTTCTGGATAGCAGGGGAAACCAGTATAATTACAAATGACGGAAACCCAAATATCCATAGAATGCACTACTACGCTATGCAGCAGTAAAGATGGACACTTCCTATGGAATAATCAAATTCATTTGTTATCTATATAACAGCATGTACTGCACATGGGGTTTTTGGTTAAAAACAGGGAAAGGTAAATAATTATACTAATTTGTTGTGTATGCTTTAAGAACCTAGATACACAAGAAACTAATAGTAATGACTATGGAGAGGGGCTGAATTGGGCAGAAATGGATGTTAAGTCATGGAAAGGGAGGAAAGTTTGTGGCCTGAGAGCCCACACTTGTTTCTTATCCATGTACCGTTAGTACTGACCTGTTGTTCAGTGATGGCTGTGGAAATGCCACGACTTTGTATTGGTAGGTGCCGGGTGAAAAAGCTGAGAAGACACTTAGGAAGCTAAGGATGTTGATCCAAAAGGGGATTCCATTGCAGCTGATAGCACTCCCCTCCAATCCCACTCCTCTTAGTAGAGGCTAACACCCCATCAAGTTGGCTGAGCCATACCACACCTTCAGGCAGATTAAAAAAAGAAAAAAGACACAAAGGAAATGGACCCAATTATTTAATTAGGTTCTTTGTAAGAAGTTTAGAACACTACTTTGTGAGGATAAATTCCGTTTGTAAGAGCGAACACAGAGCGGAGGTAGCCCTGGAGCTGAGGAACAGCTTTGATTCTTCGCAGAATTTGTGAGTCCACAGCTTTCTGATCAACCTTCCGCTGCTCTGTAATCTCGTATTTCTAAAGAAAAAGAAAAATCATTAAAAAAAAATGGGCACAAGTACCAAACTCCACATTAACTAAGAAATCCTACATCACAAGTACTCAATCCCAGGAATATTTAGAAGGCAATTTTTAGAAATTATTTTTATTTTTGGTTGTGTTAGGTCTTCGTTGCTGCACACAGGCCTTCTCTAGTTGTGGCGAGCGGGGGCTACTCTTCGTTGTGGTGCGCGGGCTTCTCATTGTGGTAGCTTCTCTTGTTGCAGAACATGGGCTTAGCTGCTCCGCAGCATGTGGGATCTTCCTGGACCAGGGCTCGAATCCGTGTCCCTTGCATTGGCAGGTGGATTCTTAACCACTGCGCCACCAGGGAAGTCCCTAGAAGTCAACTTTGATAATTCTTTCCTTGGAGGGCTGTGAAATACAACCTATTTTTAATATAATAATAGCAACTCTTGGGCTTCCCTGGTGGCGCAGTGGTTAAGAATCCACCTGCCAATGCAGGGGACACGGATTTGAGCCCTGGTCAGGGAAGATCCCACATGCCGTGGAGCAACTAAGGCCATGTGCCACAACTACTGAGCCTGCGCTCCAGAGCCCATGCTCCGCAACAAGAGAAGCCACCACAATGAGAATCCCACGTACCACAACAAAGAGTAGCCCCCGCTCGGCACAACCAGAGAAAAGCCCATGCACAGCAACGACGACCCAATGCAGCCAAAAATAAAATAATTAGCAGAATCTGGAAAAATATTATTTCCCAGATAGTCCTCATTATTTACAGCTTTTCTTTTTCCAACAATTCTTAACCTTGTTTATTTTCACTCCCAAGTAGAAGAGCCAGAGCTATTAGAAGCAAAGACAGAAATAGCTTACCTCTCTCTCTGTGTCGAAGATCTCACCTTCCTGGTGCCTGGGCTTACGCAGTTTCTTCTTCTTGAAGTAAGCATCAGTGAGATGTTCTGGGATTTTCACACCACTGATATCAATTTTGGTGGAAGTGGCAATGACAAATTTCTGGTGTGTTCTCCGCAGAGGAACTCGATTGAGGGACAGAGGCCCTAAGGGGGGAAAATATAGTGAGGGGAAAGGGGATACAAAGATTCAAGAACTGACTGGATTTGAAGAAACCTGTTGATGTTCTAACTTTTCTCTGGATCCAAAGAAATTCCAAACTGCTTTCTACTGTCAGCATCAAGGCTTTTTTCAAGATCTCAGTTTGTCCAAGGCTCCCCCCATCCTCAAATTTTAAAGTTACCCAGATTAGGAGAGAGCATAGTCACTTATACAGATTGGTCAAAAATCACTGGTCCTTGAGGACAAATTTAAACTGAGCACTGTTTTTTGGAGTAAACAGTTCACTTTTCCCCTATCCAGGAACTCCATCCTGGTGCCAAGGGCAGACCAATTACAAGTCTTATGAAGGATGCATTCCTAGGAGTTAGTAGCCAACCATTCTGCATTTTAGGTGGCAGTTATACCTGGTGATACGTTGCCACACAAACTTTAAATACCTGCTTCCTCAGAACTCCCGTGTACATAAGGCAATGAAATAGGGGAAAGAATCTCATGACACTGAAACTTCTATTTAGGTGGGAGCAAAGTGTATACTTCAAGCATTTAAAAACACATGCTTCAGGACTTCCCTGGTGGTCCAGTGGGTAAGACTCTGCGCTTCCAATGCAGGAGGTCTGGGTTCGTTCCCTGGTCGGGGAACTAGATCCCACAAGCATGCCACAACTAATGATCCCGCGTGCCACAATGAAGATCCCACATGCCACAGCTAAGACCAGGCACACCCAAAATAAATATTAAAAAAATTTTTTTTTAAAATAAAAATACAACCTTCGAAAGAGAAAATCCCAAGAGTTTTCATCACAAGGAAAAATGTTTTTTCTTTTATCTAAATGCGAAGATGGATATTGAACCTATTGTGGTAATTATTTCACAATATATGTAAATCAAACCATCATGTTGTACACCTTAAACTCGCAAGAGTGATGCATATAAATTATTTCTCAGTAAAACTGAAGGTGGGGAGACCTGCAAATTTCAGAGTATATTAAATCCAAGGATCTTCTTACCAGTCACAAGTAGCAAGCCACTGCTCAGCTGCTTCAGGAAAATGACCCTCTGTAGATTAAAAAGAAATGCTAGATGGTTCCACAAATTAGAAACTGACTTCTGAATTAATCAAATCACAGGTTCCTGAATTTGGTAAAAAAGGAAATTTCTACATATGCATATGTGCAGCAGTTCTGGAAGTAACTTACCAAACTAATAACAGGGGTGACTCTAGGATACGAGCAGTACTTTTGTGTGCTTGATTTTTAATGAGCAGCCACTACTTTTAACATTAAAAAAAAAACTAGTACCCTTTAACTCAGTAATTCTATCCCTGCAAATCCATCCTAAGAAGTTAACTCAAATACATAAACATTTTTGGGTACAGGGACATCTGAATCACCTGTAACAAGTAGTATTACCAACGACAGGAATTGGTAATAAGTTATTGTCTATTATTGACTAAACACGTTATGATAGTGACTGGGTTGTTGGTTTTGTTATGGATCACTCTCACCTCTCCCACAGAACCTCTTGCTACTAACTGCAGTTCACACAGGTAAACAAATCCTATCCAGAGAACAAACTTATTAGGATCAAGTACTCCAGGTACCTCAAGTGTCATGCTCTGCTCACCTTGCCTCTGTGGCGCCCAGTGAGGATAATCAGAATGGTTCCAGGAGTGATGCTAGCACGCAGTTTTCTCACATGCTTACTGAAGGGTTTTTTGCCGTGACTCAACAGCTTTCGAGGCACATCTTCAGTAGGATAATACCTAGGCTGGAGAGAGCCCATAGGTCCAACTTATTTAAATAATCTAATCAAGTCAGTAGAGCTGGTTGTGAGGTCAGTGAAACCTTCACTACAATCCTGTAGTTACTTGAACCACTTTATTCACACTACTGCATTTTCACTTCTAATATTTTAAAGGTAGAAAAGATCAACACTGCTTCAATAGCTTTACATGCAAAACATAGGGTGGAATCCATTTAACTGAAGGAGCTGTGTCCAAGCAAAGAGGGAAAGCATCAAGCAAGTTACCTTTGTAAATTTGGAATAAACCAAACTTTAGAGACTACATGGCAAGCTATCATTATATACTGCTGTGTAGCAGTGATTCTCAAGTTTTTCTGGGGTCCCTGACCCTCTGGGGTCCCTACTTCTCCAGAAACACACGCCTGACACAATTTTGTATGTTATGAAAAAAGGCATGGCTTGTTTTCCAACTCAAATTAAGTGTGTTCATATGCTTCACATTAACATGCATCACTTCCATCTTATCCATAAAGAATAAATTGTATAAAACCATAGACATTAGTTTAGATCAAGACTGCCAGTTCATTTATTGTAAAAATAAGACCCCACACAGGGCTTCCCTGGTGGCACAGTGGTTAAGAATCCGCCTGCCAATGCAGGAGACACGGGTTCGAGCCCTGGTCTGGGAAGATCCCACATGCTGCGGAGCAACTAAACCCGAGCGCCCCAACTATTGAGTCTGCGCTCTAGGGCCCGCAAGCCGCAACTACTGAGCCTACGAGCCACAACTACTGAAGCCCCCGCGCCTCGAGCCTGTGCTCCACAGAGAAGCCCCTGCACCGCAACGAGGAGTAGCCCCCTCTCTCTGCCACTAGAGAAAGCCCGCGCACAGCAACGAAGACCCAATGCAGCCAAAAATAAATAAATTAATAAATTAATTTTTTAAAAAGACCCCACACAAAGACTCTTTCGCTTATGACAAGTAACTCAAAATAATCTATTTCTAACTGTATCATTTTAGTGGACGGTCTTTCTTTTACCACAAACATTAATACCTAATAGAAAAATCAGCTCACAAAACCTGTGACAAGAAGAAATCAAAGCGCCATTTTCCCTCTGGTGCAGTAATATTCAACTGTGAAGAATGTAATACATCTGCAATAGTCCCATAATGGAAATCACAGAGCAAACCTTTATTTTTCACAGAGAAAACGCTGGGTCTTGTGCATGGTAAAGAGGGGCCAAGAAACACCCACTCTAGTGGACAAATGTTCTACAGGTCTGGGCGCACCCTAGGCTCTACGTATGGTAAGCCTCACAACAACCCTGTGAGTCAAAACTTTATTCCCATTTTACAAGAAACAAAAGCACAGAAAAGTAACTCTACTTAAGAACAGTAAATAATAAAGCGAAGTTGCAAACCCAGAACTATCCTCCATTAATAATCCTCTGGTAAACATACACTTCTAAAACCTGAGCACACACACAAAAATCCTCACAGGAGGGCTTCCCTGGTGGCACAGGGGTTAACAATCGCCTGCTAATGCAGGGGACACGGGTTTGAGACCTGGCCGGGGAAGATCCCACATGCCACGGAGCAACTAAGCCCGTGCGCCACAACTACTGAGCCTGTGCTCTACAGCTCACGAGCCACAACTACTGAAGCCCGTGCTCCACACCAAGAGAAGCCACCGCAATAAGAAGCCCACGCACCGCAACGAAGAGCACCCCCGCTCACCGCAACTAGAGAAAGCCTGAGCGCAGCAACCAAGACTGAATGCAGCCAAAAAAAAAATAAATAAATAACCCTCACAGGATTCAAGCTTCAACTAAACACCCAAATTACAATCTCCTCCAAATCTTACCATTTTGCGAAGTTTAACCACCCGGGTACCACCATTCTTGTCACCACCAACTGGTTTTGTGACAGTAGCAAGAACTTTCACCTTCTTTTTCTTTTCAACCTAGTAGGACACAAATGCGTCAAAAAGTCAGAGGCAGACAAACGTTTTAATGTTAAGACATAATGCTCAGGGCTTCCCCTCATCCCTTACCTTGGATTTAGCTGCTGAATACTTCCTCTTGTACAAGGCCTTTCTGGAATACATAGCCGATCGGGAATATCTGCCAATTCCTCTGACCAGGACAGGGTTTCGGCTGCAGTGGGGCTTCCCCTTCTTAACCTGCTTCACCTTTTTAACCTTGCCACCAGCATCAGTCTTCTTGGCTTCAGGTTTTTTCTCCTTAGTATCTGGCTTCTCAGGCTTTTCACCCGCCATCTACCAATACATATATTTTTTAAAAAGGCATTTCACCAATTATCTCATAGCTATACATCGACAGGCCTCCCAGACTGCAAGTCCTTGTCCTCCTTCTCCATCCTTTACACCCCTCCCACTATTCCCACTATAAGATACAGGCCTTCCTCCAAATCGCCACACATCTGCAACAATATCCATAAATGGTTAACTTTTAGGTTGTCTCCCCAATACCGTATAACCTTCTTGACGATTTGAATATATCTCACAACTATTATTTGTTCGCTACATATATTTAGAGGTCAAAAGTCCCTATTCCATTATTTGTTTTACGAATTAGAAATCCTAGACTTAGCTTTAACAATCTCCACAGCCAGAAAGCAGCGAGGCTGTAACCTGAAACCGTTTGCTTTCAGGACTTTTGCTCTTATCAGACTGTCTCACTCAAGAAATTCCGTTTAGGAGGCGAAGACACACACACACACAAATGGCCCAAACTCAGGCCAAACTGAAAAAAGCGAAGCCCAGCAGGCGACTTCCGGCCGCGGACGTCGGGAGACGGGAAAAGTTGCATTTGTGCTCAGTCTCAAATCCACAACGTGGCGGAGACGAACTCGGCGTCGTCTTTTGGAACGCAGGTCCCGAATTCAGAGCGCGCGCCGCCGCCCTTGTCCCTGCTGCCCCACTGGCCCGCTACGAATCCCTGGAGGGGCCCTGTTTCCCCAGCCCGGGAGGGTGGCGAGCAACCGGAGCCCCGGAGCCTCTGCAGCATTCCACCTCACACTGTTCGTGCCCCACAGCACCCTCTTCGTGCCCCACCGTAAACCCAAGCGAGAGAAATGAAGGGTCTGGGAGGCCTCCCAAATGGCCCTGAGCGTGTCCGACCCCTGCAGTTGTCGACTTGATACCCTCCTGGTTAAGATGGCGAAGGATTGGGATCCTGAAATAGAGTCTTGCAGAGAGGGGACGCCATTCTTACCTTGCAAGATGGGAAAGAGAACTAAGACACCGGCTTCCGGTCTATAAGCAATCACGGGAGGTGTCGAGTCTCACTTCCTTCCGGGTCAGGGGCATCATGGGAAATGTAGTTTTTCCTCGTTCGTACTGTAAACAGAGCTAATTTTCTCAATAGGAGGCGAAAGTGGAGAAATTTTTTCCTGAAAATGCTTCATTTTATAGACCAATAGAATTCTCAAAGTACTTTTGGGAACCGGCATAAAGTTGAAACTTTTTATATTTGCTTACCTGTGCTATACAATAGGAAAAAAGCTAGAATTTAAAATGAATAAAATATATTCCTGTTCTGAAGAACACACATTCAAGGGAAAAGCAAACAGGTAAATTAATAATTGTAAGTTATTTCTTCTGGGAGATTTAGGAAAGTTTTGCACCAGAGTTTGTTTTTGTGTTGGATTTGGAAGAATAGATACAAATTTGGCAGATGAAAGTGTCAATTGGAACAATAAATGCAAGAGGCATGGAGGCATCAAAGGGCATGGTTGTTTATTCCCTCTACAAGCATTTCTGGCCACTTTGTACTCTATTTCTTCACTTCTAAAATGGAGATAACCATATCTACCTCACAGGGTTTGGGGGAAGATTAAATAAGTTAATGTACATAAAATCACTAAGAATGGGCTTCCCTGGTGGCGCAGTGGTTGAGAGTCCGCCTGCTGATGCAGGGGACACCGGTTCGTGCCCCGGTCCGGGAAGATCCCACATGCCGCGGAGCGGCTGGGCCCGTGAACCATGGCCGCTGAGCCTGTGCGTCCGGAGCCTGTGCTCCGCAACGGGAGAGGCCACAACAGTGAGAGGCCCGCATACCACAAAAAAAAAAAAAAAAAAATCACTAAGAATGGTATTTGATGCATGGTAACGGCTAAATAAATGTTAGTTCTTGTTGTCACCACCACCAGCATCACCATGTACATCATGGTTGTGGATGATGTAATGGAGCAGGACCCTGTGGGACCTTACTATGTGCCAAGTATTCTGCTAAAAGTTATACACTAGGGATAAATAAGAGCAATGCTGTATGCTATGTGCCTAGAACTGTTCTATGAGCCTTGCTTTATTTTATTTAATCCTCCCAAAAATTCTATAGAGGTTACTATTATGAGGAAACTGGAACTCAAAGAGGTGCAGTAACTTGCCCACAGCATGGATCTGATCCATAGAGTGCACTCTTTTTTTTTTTTTTTTTTTTTTTTTGCGGTGCGCGGGCCTCTCACTGCTGTGGCCTCTCTCGTTGCGGAGCACAGGCTCCGGACGCACAGGCTCAGCGGCCATGGCTCACGGGCCCAGCCGCTCCGCGACACGTGGGATCCTCCCGGACCGGGGCACGAACCCATGTCCCCTGCATCAGCAGGCGGACTCTCAACCACTGTGCCACCAGGGAAGCCCAGAGTGCACTCTTAATCAACAGTCTGTAAAGATTAAAGAGCTGACTAATGAACGTGAATAAGAGAGTTCTTTGCTCATATTAGAATTAAAAATAAGAATAGTTATTGTCTTTTGCAAAACAAACAGCACAGTATATCTTATAGTTTTTGTTTTTTAACTGCATCAAAGCCCTTAAGGTAACATGTACACAATGTGACATCTTTTGGCTTGAATTTTCCATTCTCTTCCATTTGTTGCTGGTGGCTAGAGCTTTTCACCTTGATGTATCCAAACCATCGTTTCCGTGTCCCCTGGAATCATGTAGCCTTTTTCTGGTTCTGGTTGACTGAGGATACATACATAGTGATCAGATGCTTCTGAAAGCCTCAGAGATTCCAGTGGGATCCTTCAGACTATAGTAAAGGCAGAATTGCCACGTTTGCTGAAACATGTGACTTCTAAACATGTCTGCCTCCCATACAGATTAAGGATGAGTGTGATCTTAATAGGCTGCATGTTATACCTGTAACCCAAAGTGGGTCCAGCTGCTCCCCGCTCAAAAGCCATTAAAGAGGCAAGGTTAGTGAAAAGGAAAGCTTGCTTTATTTTGGATGCCGACAACGGGGCAGGGGGAGGGGGAGGGGGGAACTATCCAAAGGGCCGACTTTGCCCCCACCCACCCCTGACAATCAAGGGCAAGAGTTTTTATAGGCTGAGGGAGGGGGCTACATATAGAAACAGCACAATCAGCTCTGACAGTCATCTTGAAATGGGTTTTCGGTGGTCTGAACAGTGTCATCTTGATTGTTTTAAGTACACTGAATCCTCAGTTCCAGGGCTGGTTTGTTCCCATTTTCTTGAGGCCAATTCTTGGAATCATGGCAGCTTATGTCATGGCTACAGTCTGGTCATCATGTAGTTAACTTCTTCCACCTGGTGGGGGTTTTAGTATCTATAAGACACTCACAGGATATGGCTCAGAATATCATCTGTAGTCTTTGAGAAGGAACTAAAGGTCCTTGACTTTGCTTACGGACTAAACTACTATTGTTTTCTCCTGTTTGACCGATTTTCTTTGCTTCTGCGTTTTCTCACTTCTCTGATTAAACTTATTCTTTGTCTAAAGGTTTTCCACAGACAAAAGGCAGGCTGAGGACAAGTGGGGCAAGGACCATAGGGTCCTGCTCCATTTCATACCCATTTAGGATTATTTACTGTCCATGCATGTAATATTTTCAAGGAAAAGCTTAGGCACAGCTCTTTTTTGAGACTGGGAATGTCGGCACCTTTATTTGTCCAGCTTCCTGAACAAAACACCTCTTAGAAACTGCGACTTTAGAAAATGTATCAGAGTGAATAAAGCGCAGAATTGTTTACTTGAGCCCCTCAAAAATTCTGACAATCTCAGAGACTTTCACATAGTCAGTGCCCCAAAATGTTTGTGAAATGACTTGCCATTGAAATCAAAATATAATGAACACCCTCTTGTGTTTTTTTGAGGTATTGCAAAATTTAGCATTCGTTAGTTGGGAAAAATATCATCACTCTGTTATAAACGGTATGATTAAGCACCGGGTTTTGCCACTATAAAGTGCTCATAAATTTGTTCAGTGCTTTATTAATTACAAAGTAAACATTTTTGCAGACACTAAATCGTTTTAAGCCTCAACACGACTTTCCTATGAGGTAGGACTTTAAGATGAAAAAACTGAGGCTTGATTACAATAAATGTCTTAGCCGAGGTCACACATACATTTACATTGAATCGTATCTCTTTGTGCTACAGAAAGACAGAAAACCAGTAGGCAGTTGTGCTGCAGAAAGGGTATTATCCTTCTAGCCGGGGATCACTTGCTATCTGATCTTATGATAAATCTCTGCACGTGAGTTTTCTTTTTTATAAAATGGGGATGATATTGACAATATTAATAATAACTCCCTAAAGTTTTTGAAGAAACTACAATTATTTTTATTGAAAAATGTGAAAGTGAAATATTATATTTATTGCATTATTTTTCGAACATCTTTATTGGAGTATAATTGCTTTACAATGTTGTGTTAGTTTCTGCTGTATAACAAAGTGAATCAGTTATATGTATACATATATCCCCATATCCCTTCCCTCTTGCGTCTCCCTCCCACCCTCCCTATCCCACCTCTCTAGGTGGTCACAAAGCACTGAGCTGATCTCCCTGTGCTATGCTGCTGCTTCCCACTAGCTATCTATTTTACATTTGGTAGTGTATACATGTCAATGCTACTCTCACTTCGTCCCAGCTTACGCTTCCCCCTCCCCGTGTCTTCAAGTCCATTCTCTATGTCTGCATCTTTATTCCTGTCCTGCCCCTAGGTTCATCAGAACCATTATTATTTTTTTTTAGATTCCATATATATGTATGAGCATACAGTATTTGTTTTTCTCTTTCTGACTTACTTCACTCTGTATGACAGACTCTAGGTCCATCCACCTCACTACAAATAACTCAGTTTCATCTCTTTTTATGGCTGAGTAATATTCCATTGTATATATGTGCCACATCTTTATCCATTCATCTGTCGCTGGACACTTAGGTTGCTTCCATGTCCTGGCTACTGTAAATAGTGCTGCAATGAATATTGTGGTACATGTCCCTTTTTGAATTATGGTTTTCTCAGGGTATATGCCCAGTAGTGGGATTGCTGGGTCATATGGTAGTTCTATTCTTAGCTTTTTAAGGAACCTCGATACTGCTCTCCATAGTGGCTGTATCAGTTTACATTCCCACCAACAGTTCAAGAGGGTTCCCTTTTCTCCACATCCTCTCCAGCATTTATTGTTTGTAGGTTTTTTGATGATGGCCATTCTGACCGTGTGAGGTGATACCTCAGTGTAGTTTTTTTTTGTTTTGTTTTGTTTTGTTTTTTGCGGTACGCGGCCCTCTCACTGTTGTGGCCTCTCCTGTTGCGGAGCACAGGCTCCGGACACGCAGGCTCAGCGGCCATGGCTCACCGGCCCAGCCACTCTGCGGCATGTGGGATCTTCCCGGACCGGGGCACGAACCCGTGTCCCCTGCATCGGCAGGCGGACTCTCAACCACTGCACCACCAGGGAAGCTCCATCAATTTTGTTTATCATCTCAAAGAACCAGCTTTTAGTTTTATTGATCTTTGCTACTGTTTCCTTCATTTCTTTTTCATTTATTTCTGATCTGAACTTTATGATTTCTTTCCTTCTGCTAACTTTGGAGTTTTTTTGTTCTTCTTTCTCTAATCACTTTAGGTGTAAGGTTAGATTGTTTATTTGAGGTATTTCTTGTTTCTTGAGGTAGGATTGTATTGCTATAAACTTCCTTCTTAGAACTGCTTTTGCTGCATCCCATAGGTTTTGGGTTGTTGTGTTTTCCTTTTCATTTGTTTCTAGGTATTTTTTGATTTCCTCTTTGATTTCTTCAGTGATCTCTTGGTTATTTAGTAGCATATTGTTTAGTCTCCATGTGTTTGTATTTTTTACAGTTTTTTTTCCCCGTCAATTGATATCTAGTCTCATAGTGTTGTGGTTGGAAAAGATACTTGATACGATTTCAGTTTTCTTAAATTTACCAAGGCTTGATTTGTGACCCAAGATATGATCTATCCTGGAGAATGTTCCAAGAGCACTTGAGAAGATGATGTATTCTGTTGTTTTTGGATGGAATGTCCTATAAATATCAATTAAGTCCATCTTGTTTAATGTATCATTTAAAGCCTGTGTTTCCTTATTTATTTTCATTGTGGATGATCTGTCCATTGGTGAAAGTGGGGTGTTAAAGTCCCCTACTATTATTGTATTACTGTCAGTTTCCCCTTTTATGGCTGTTAGCATTTGCCTTATGTATTGAAGTACTCCTATGTTGGGTGCATAAATATTTACAACTTTTATATCTTCTTCTTGGATTGATCCCTTGATCATTCTGTAGTGTCCTTCTTTGTCTCTTGTAAAAGTCTTTATTTTAAAGTCTATTTTGTCTGATATGAGATTTGCTACTCCAGCTTTCTTTTGATTTCCATTTGCATGGAATATGTTTTTCCATCCGCTCACTTTCAGTCTGTATGTGTCCCTAGGTCTAAAGTGGGCGTCTTGTAGACAGCATATATATGGGTCTTGTTTTTGTATCCATTCAGCCAGTCTATGTCTTCTGACTGGAGCATTTAATCCATTTTCATTTAAGGTAATTATTGATATGTATGTTCCTATTACCATTTTCTTAATTGTTCTGGGTTTGTTTTTGTAGGTCTTTTCCTTCCCTTGTGCTTCCTGAGGAGAGAAGTTCTTTTAGCATTTGTTGTAAAACTGGTTTGGTGGTGCTGAATTCTCTTAACTTTTGTTTGTCTGTAAAGGCTTTAATTTCTCCCTCAAATCTGAATGAGATCCTTGCTGGGTAGAGTAATCTTGGTTGTAGGTTTTTCCCTTTCATCACTTTAAATATGTCCTGCCACTACCTTCTGGCTTGCAGAGTTTCTGCTGAAAGATCAGCTGCTAACCTTATGTGGATTCTCTTGTATGTTATTTGTTGCTTTTTCCCTTGCTGCTTTTAATATTTTTTCTTGTATTTAATTTTTGATGGTTTGAATAATATGTGTCGTGGTGTGTTTCTCCTTGGATTTATCCTGTATGGGACTCTCTGTGCTTCGTGGAATTGATTGACTATTTCCTTTCCCATATTAGGGAAGTTTTCAAGTCTAATCTCTTCAAATATTTTCTCAGATCCTTTCTTTTTCTCTTCTTCTTCTTGGACCCCTATAATTCGAATGTTGGTGCATTTAATGTTGTCCCAGAGGTCTCTGAGACTGTCCTCAGTTCTTTTCATTCTTTTTTCTTTATTCTGCTCTGTGATAGTTATTTCCACTATTTTATCTTCCAGGTCACTTATCCGTTCTTCTGCCTTAGTTATTCTGCTATTGATTCCATCTAGAGAATTTTTAATTTCATTTAGCATGTTGTTCATCATTGTTTGTTTGCTCTTTAGTTCTTCTAGGTCCTTGTTGAATATTTTTTGTATTTTCTCCATTCTATTTCCAAAATTTTGGATCATCTTTACTATCTTTACTTTGAATTCTTTTTCAGGTAGACTGCCTATTTCCTTTTCATTTGTTTGGTCTGGTGGGTTTTTACCTTGCTCCTTCATCTAGTGCATATTTCTCTGTCTTCTCATTTTGTTTAGCTTACTGTGTTTGGGTTCTCCTTTTCTCAAGCTGTAGGTTTATAGTTCCCATTGCTTTTGGTGTCTGCTCCCAGTGGGTGAGGTTGGTGTAGGCTTGTGTAGGCTTCCTACACAAGGTGGAGGGGACTGATGCCTGTGTTCTGGTGGGTGGGGCTGGATCTTGTCTTTCTGGTGGGCAGGGCCGCATCTGGTGGTGTGTTTTGCGGTGTCTGTGAACTTATTATGATTTTAGGCAGCCTCTCTGCTAATGGGTGGGGTTGTGTTAATGTGCTGCTAGTTGTTTGGCATGGGGCGTCCAGCACTGGAGCTTGCTGGCCATTGGGTGGAGCTGGGTCTTAGCGTTGAGATAGAGATCTCTGGGAGAGCTTTCGCCATTTGGTATTACATGGGGCCAGGAGGTCTCTGGTTGTACAGTGTCCTGAACTTACCTCTCCCACCTCAGAGGCTCAGGCCTGACACCCAGCAGGAGCACCAAGGCCCTGTTAGCTGCACGGCTGTGAATGTGGCAGTCTCCATTCTGAAGTCAGATTATGAGGGTCTACAGTAGCTGTTCAGCTATAAGAGGATGACTTGGGAGCCCTTTGTCTACGAGGCTGTCTCCAGCAGCTGGTGGCTAAAAGAGTAGGTCTCCGCATGTGATGCCAGAATCTTAAATGTTTATACAGAGGTCTTCACTGGGTTCAGTCACGGATTTGGTACAGATGGCCTCAAGAACACCTTACTCTCTCAAGGCTGTGTGCTTGAAACAGCTCCTAAGCCTGAGGGTCTACAAGCTGCAGGAAGACGAGACCGCCCAGGGCGGCCTACAAGGCATGATTCTTGCCACGAACCCTCCTCCCTAAATGTTAATATTAAGATCAACATAATGGCTCACTCCCTCACTCAATTTTCTCATAAGGAAGTTCATGCAAACACCATCAAGAAAACCCAAAACAACAACAACAAAAACACCCTGCAAATAACTTGGATATCTACTAGCACAGGAATTGACTAAATAGTGAACATCCATACTATGGAATATTATGCAGATATGGAAAAGACTGGGTTACATCTCAGTGTTCTGTCCAGAATGGGTGCATCGGCCGAATGTGGTTATTAAGAACTGGAAATGTAGCCAGTTCACACTGAGATTTTACACATTGGCTGTAAGTGTAAAATACACACTGGGGCTTCCCTGGTGGCACAGTGGTTGAGAGTCCGCCTGCCGATGTGGCGGACGCGGGTTCGTGCCCCAGTCCGGGAGGATCCCATGTGCCACGGAGTGGCTGGGCCCATGGGCCTTGGCCGCTGGGCCTGCATGTCCGGGGCCTGTGCTCCGCAACAGGAGAGGCCACAACAGTGAGAGGCCCGCGTACAGAAAAAAAAAAAAACACACACACACTGGACTTCAAAGGTTTAACAAGAAAAAAAGAAGGTAAAATAACTCAATTTTTTATATTTATTAGTTATATGTAGAACGATATTATTTTGATATATTGGGTTAATAAACATATTTTTCAAATTAATTTCACTTGTTTCTTTTTACTTTTTAAAAGTGTGAATACTGGACGTCCCTTGTGGCGCAGTGGTTAAGAATCCGCCTGCCAATGCAGGGGACACGGGTTCGAGTTCTGGTCCGGGAAGATCCCACGTGCCACGGAGCAACTAAGCCCGTGAGCCACAACTACTGAGCCTGCGCTCTAGAGCCCACAAGCCACAACTACTGAGCCCATGTGCCACAACTACTGAAGCCCGTGCGCCTAAAGCCCGTGCTCCACAACAAGAAAAGCCACCACAATGAGAAGCCCACACACCACAATGGTAGTCCCCGCTCGCCATAACTAGAGGAAAGCCCGTGCACAGCAACGAGGACCCCGTGCAGCCAAAAATAAATAAATAAATTTATTTTTAAAAAAGAGTGAATACTAGAATCTTTAGAATTACATGTATGACTCACATATTTGTATTGGAAAATCAGTGCTGGTCTAGAGGGATGTTCATTATATTTTAAGAGAAAAAAATAAATCACAGAGTTTTATTTTTATACATATATACACACATATGTACATATATACACATATGTATGTGTAATATATACATATTATGAACCCATAAATATATACACATATTATGACTGCATTAAAAATATCTCTATATATGTTACGTGTTTGAGTGAGCGTGGGTGTGGGATATGTGTGTGGGTTCATGTAAGTATAGAGAAAAGTGTGGAAGGATACACACCAAACCATTAACCCTGGTGGGGGTTGGAGAAGGGAGGTTATATAGATTGTAGAGCAGGGAAAATTACTGTTTTTATTTGACCTGTTTCAAGGAGCTCGTGTTGTTTTTGTAGCTGAGAGAGAAATTAAAATAAAGTGTATCTAAATAAATATTTCTTAAGCTTGTTATATGCCAAGCCCTGTGCTAGGCTCTGGGCATATAAAGATGAAGACCTCCAGGGAATTCCCAGCTACAGGGTTTCTATTTTATTCTCAGGAAGTAGTCAAATGGTGTGCGCAGTGAATATTTCCTAGAGGAGCTAGTTGTGTTGGAGCTGAATCTTGCATGACACTTAGTTTTCCAGATGGAGACGAGTTTAAAGGGTATTCCAGACAGAAGGAATTAAACTTTGGAAGACAGGTATACAAGAAACAGCCAGAGGCCTTTGGAAACTGCCAGATTATGTGAGGAAGTAGAGGTAAAGGAAACTGAACAGGTAAGCATAGTTCACTTTTAGAAGGGCCTGATGTGTTAACAGAAGGATCTTCATTCAGTGCTAAAGGCTTTGAACTTCCTTCATAGAACAGGACATGACTAGATTTGTATTGTAGAAAGATCATTCTAGCTGCGGAGTGTACAGAACACTGGAGAAACTGGGGAAGCAATGGTTTCTGCATTCAAAAATCTTACAGTTTGGGAATTCCCTGGCAGTCCAGTGGTTAGGACTCAGCGCTTTCACTGCCGTGGCCTGGGTTCAGTCCCTGGTCAGGGAACTAAGATCCTGCAAGCCTCACAGCAAGGGGTGGAGGCTGGGGGAAGCTTACAGTTTACTTTGGAAAAGAGACAAATGATAACCAGCATTTATCACATGCTTACTTTGCCAGGTACTGTTCTAAGTACTTCACAAACATTAACTCTTTTATTCTTCACAACCTACCCTATGGTGGGTAGAATTTTGATCCCTCCATTTTACAGAGAAGTAAATTGAGACACAGAGGACTCAAGTGACTTACCCAAGGACATCCAGGCAGGCAGGCAGGCTGGCTGACCTTTGGAGATTAAGAACTTAATCCTCATATGATATTGTGTCTTAGGTTTATAATGGAGTGTGTTCAGTTCTAAGCTAGGATAGCTGTCTTGGGGACCATCTAAGATGGACTGGGAGAATCAGATTATTCTATTCCAGAGGAGATGACCTCTAGCCTGAGATCAGTGGCATGGACGAGAGTTCATGGGGATGGGGGTCAGAATCCTCCAGGGAAACGGAGTAGATTGTTTAAAGGCCCTGAGCTGGGAGAGAACATGGCTATTGAGAGGAACTGAAAGTTTTTCAGTATGGCTGGGTCATAGAGTGGTGGGGAGAGAAGGGACTAGTAAAGTGAGCTGGGACAAGACCAGGTGGTTGTTAAAAATTTTTTTTGACTGCATCCTAAAAGCAATGAAAAGCCATTGAAGGGCTTCCTTGGTGGTGCAGTGGTTAAGAATCCGCCTGCCAGTGCAGGGGACATGGGTTCGAGCCCTGGTCCGGGAAGATCCCACATGCTGCAGAGCAATTAAGCCTGTGTGCCACAACTTCTGAAGCCTGCACGCCTAGAGTCCATGCTCTGCAACAAGAGAAGCCACTGCAATGAGAAGCCTGCTCACCAAAACAAAGAGTAGCCCCCACTTGCTGCAGCTAGAGAAAGCCACGTGCAGCAACGAAGACCCAACGCAGCCAAAAATAAATAAATAAATAAATTTATATATAAAAAAAGAAAAGCTATTGAAGTGTTCAATTTAAGGAGCAACTTGTTTTGCATTTTAGATTACTGTGGCTATTATGTGGTGAATGGATTGGAGAAGGCAAGCCTGCAGGCCTAAGATCAGTCAGGATGTTGTTTGGCTCATCTGGGGGGGCCAGGCTTCAGGGGAATGGAGAGAAACAGGCCAGACAACTGCTTGTTGAATACCTATTACCTAAATTAAACTGGCATATATTAAATACAATTTTTTAAAGGATTTTTGGGTAACATCAATGCTGAAGCAGTTAGCATACTGTATGAGAATTCTTTGTATAGGAATGAGATGTGGAGCACTGGGAGGAAAAAATGAGGATTTTGGAGCTCTATAGATGTGGGTTTGAATTCTGGTTCTGCCATTTACTAGATCTGTGGCCCTTAATGAGTCACAGGAGCATTCATCAGGTAAAAAAGCTCTACCTTCTCACTCTGGTCTGAGCTACCTCATCTCCATCATCTCCAATATTACAGTATTCTACTATTCTGAACTGGTCTCTGTTTCCAGCCTTGCCCTCTTGATCCAATAACTCAAAGTACCCAAAGTAATACTTTTAAAGCATAGATTACATTCATTTTCTGCTGAAAATCTTTCAGTGGCTCTCCATTTTACTGTTCATTTAAATAGCCTCTACAACCCCATACCATCTCTACCCCTTTCTCACCTCCTTTCTACTATTCTCTTTACATCTCCTATACCCCTCCCATCTCCTACTGTGCTCCAGCCAGAGACTTCTTCATTTTTCTTCAAATACAGGAGGCAGCCTCCTGCCTCAGGGCCTTTGCACCGGCCTCTGACCTTTAAATGTTCTTCCCCTAAATTATTCCCACTGACTGCTCCTTTACTCAAATGTCATCCTTAGTGAAGCCTTCCATAAGTAACCTATTTAAAATAATATAAAGGGCTATGGAAAAAAGAAGGGAAATGAGGACCGGAGTATTATCTTGTGTGTTTTATTTATCTTGATTACTGTAGCTCCTCCCATGAGAACACCAGGATTTTTGTCCTTTCAGTTCACTGTTGTAACCCCATAGTCAAAAATCAGTGCCTAGCAGATAGAAAACACTCAGATGTGTCCTTCTAATGATATTTAATACAGCTAATAATCACAAAGCACTTATTAAATAGGCCAGGCCTAGTTCTAAACATTTTACGTATTTAATCCTCCCCATAATCCTACGAAGAAAATACAATTACTATTTTCATTTTACAGAAATGAAGGAATGGAGGAAACTGAGGCTCAGAGAAACCAAACAACTTTCCTAAGGTTACACAGCTAGTAAGTGGAGCGACTATTTGTGGAATGAAATGAATGAAATTCGACTTGGCGCAGGGATGGAGATTGACACGGTGGGAGCGGATGCGATCAATTCACGCGAGTGCGTGCAACTTGAGCGCGCAATGCACCGCCTGACGCCAAGATCTAAAAGAGGGTGAGAAGGTGCTTTGGAAACAGCGCGGAGAAAGCTCCAGTGAGCCACCGAACTGCCATCACCAGCCGCCGCTCAGTCCACGGCGGCATGGAAGCAGGAAGTAGCGGCGGGCGTCGCGTGGGGTGACGTCACAGCGGCGCCGGCAGCGAAGGGCGGGGGAGGAGGAGGAGCGAACCGGGCTTGGGGGGCGGCTGCACAGTCTCTGGGATCCCCAGGCCTGGAGGGGGGTCTGCGCGCGGCCGGCTGGCTCTGCCCCCCGTCCGGTCCGGAGCGGGCCTCCCTTGGGCCAGCCCGATGTGACCGGGCCCAGCGGAGCCTGAGCTAGGAGCGGGTCCGTCGCGGAGCCGGAGGGCGGGAGGAACATGACATCGCGGAGGTGAGGAGCCCCGAGGGCCCGGCGCGGGCCTCGGCCCGGCCCCCGCCGCTTTCGTTCAGCCCCGCCCGGGAGGAGGCGGCCCAGCTGGGCTTCGGACTCCCGCCCGGGGTCGCGGAGGCAGGCTCCGTCCCAACCCCCTAGCCCTCCCGGGCCCGGGGGTCCGGCCCCACCGCGCCCCCTCCCCTCGGGTCCCCATTCATTTCCTGCCTCCCCGAGTTCCGGCTCCCGCAGCCCTGGGGATGCCCGTCTGGACGGGGCAGGTAGAACCGCCCGGGGAACCGCGGACGCCAGCGGCCCGGCTCGGCGCCGCATTCCTGACCCATTGCCTCATGAGAATTGCCTCATGGTGATTCCGAAATAACCCCGCTCACTTGGGGAGGCTCCTCGGCCTGGGACGCGGGAGGGGAGAGTAGGGGCCATTTGCGCGGGGCCAGGCCCCCGACGGTCGAGTCGCTCTGGGTCCCTCTGCCTCTTGCGCGCATTTGGGGGCTTTACTCAGGATCCCTGACCCCTTTATATGCCTCTTTGCATCTCCTTTCCCCCCCACCCCTCACGTGCCAGAAATGGAAAAACTGACTGTATCTGCAGCTATTAGAAGTATTTCCTTCCTCTGCGATCTTCGCTTTGGGAGATGGAAGGGAAGGGAGCTGTATGTCTAGTTATTTAATCTTTCACAACCTTAAAAGTCAGGTAACATTAATTACCCCCGTTTTACGGATGTGGAAACTGAGGCTCAGAAGAAACATGCTAGTAAATGATAGGATTTGAACCTAAGAGTCAGAAGGAAGGTTAGTGAATTAATGAGATCCTTTGAAAGCTCAGGGTAATCATACTACTAATAGCTAACATTTATTTAGCTCTTACTGTATGCCAAACAAGTTTAATCCTTGCTATAACTCTATGAGTTAGGTATTGTTATCCCCGTTCTAAAGATGAGTAAAGTGAGTTTCAGAAGTTAGGCAACCTGGGCTTCCCTGGTGACATAGTGGTTAAGAATCCACCTGCCAATGCAGGTGACACGGATTCGGGGTTCGACCTCTGGTCGGGGAAGATCCCACATGACCCGGAGCAACTAAGCCCTTGCGCCACAACTACTGAGCTTGTGCTCTAGAGCCCGCGCTGTGCTCTAGAGCCCGCAAGCCACAACTACTGAGCCCATGAGCCACAACTACTGAAGCCCGCACGCCTAGAGCCCGTGCTTTGCAACAAGAGAAGCCCACGTACCACAGCAAAGAGTAGTCCCCGGTCCCCGCAACTAGAGAAAGACCATGCGCAGCAACGAAGACCCAATGCAGCCAAAAATAAATAAATAAAATAAATAAATTAAAAAAAAAGAAGTTAGGCAACTTGCCTAAGGCCACTCAATCAATAAATGATGGAGCCAGAACCCTCTTGTTAATTACCAGGTTACTATTATTTTATAAGTATTGCCAATAATTTGTAAGCCTTAATTTTGTTGTTAAACAGTAGTGTGATCTACTGTTTTCAGATAATGATCCTGCTATTTTGTATTTCCACTCTTTATATACGATTCATATATAAGACCCATTGTTTAGACTTCATTGTCCTGTTATGGTCACCGTCTTAGACATTTGAGAAACTGTTTCAAGCTGTTGGAGTTATTTGAATGAGAGACTTTTCAAAATATTAGGAATGTCTTCTTAGAAATACCTGCACATTATTCATTCATGGAATGAAAAGAGAGAGAGAAGAAAACTGAAAACTTGGGAAGTGAGTGATTTGGACAGGTCTGTTGGCAAGTGCTTACAGATCTGGGTAATACATAATTGCATTTCAGCAGAACAGTGTATAGCCTCAAATGTTTTAATTCCTTAGGGAGCTTTTAAATAAAACAGTTGTCTATTTAATCTGTCAAATAGTCATTGAGCCTTTTGTTCCTTGTGTCTGCTCTTCCAGACAAGTAAGGATCTGCTTCTTTTAGGAGACAAAGACTGGGGGCTGGGAGTGGGGTAGGGGCTGGGTAGTAATAGACCCTACATTGTCCAGCTTGTTAGTTTAGAAGCCAGGAAGTGTGGGTATAGCCAAAGCAGCAAGTGGTAAAGATGACAGTTTGAAACGGAGTAATTCCTCCTCTCCTCCAGCCCTCCCTTACCTATTATGGAAAAGAAACGTGTGCCACCTAAAAAGCAGATTATGAATGTAACACACATAATTGGGGATTATTTATTATTATTTTTCAGATCGTAGGTCTATTTTATTATTTTAACCCAGCTTTATTGAGGTATAAATGACATGCAACAAATTGCATATATTTAAGTGTACAATTTGATAAGTTTTGACACGTGTATACACTCGTGAAACCATCACCACGATCAAGATAATGAACATATCCATCACCCCTTTTGATGGCTCCTCGTGCCCTTTATAATCCCTTCCTTGTTGCCAGGCAAACACTCTTCTGCTTTCTGTTACTATACATTAGTTTGCATTTCCTAGAATTTTATGTAAATGGACTTTTATGTGTGGCTTCTTATGCTCAGCAAAATTATGTTGAAATTCATCCATGTTGTAGTGTGTGTCATATAGTTCCTTACTTTTTATTGATTAGTAATATTCCATTTTATGGAGGTACCACCGTTTATTTATCTATCCACCTATTGATGGATGTTTGGGTTGTTTCAGAATTTGGCTTCACAAATAAAGCTGCTCTGAATGTTCATGTACAAGTGTTTGTATGGATGTATACTTTCATTCCTCTTTGGTAAATACCTATCAGTGGTATGGTTGGATCACATAGCAGATGTATATTTAACTCTTTCAGGAATTGCCAAACTTTTTCAAAGTGGTTACCATTTACATTACCATTTACATTCCCACTGGCAGTGTATTAGAGTTCGGTTCCTCCACATACTGGTCAACACTTGGAATGGTCAGTTTTTAAATTTTAGCCATCTAAAGGGTGTGTCATTGTATCTCATTGTAGCTTTTTCCCCCATATCAGCACTTTTAAATTTTAATTTTACTTATTTAATATTTTAATGGAGGTATAATTGACATAGAACATTATATTAGTTTCAGGTGTACAGTATAATGATTTGATATTTATTCATTGTAGTTTTAATTTGTATCTTCCCTGGTGACTAATAATGTTGATCATCTTTTCATGTGCTTATTTGCCATCTGTATATCTTCTTTGGTGACACGTCTATTTGATTAAATATTTCCACCACCCCCCCCTTTTTTTTTTTTTTTTGTGATACGTGGGCCTCCCACTGTTGTGGCCTCTCCCGTTGCGGAGCATAGGCTCCAGACGCGCAGGCCCAGCGGCCGTGGCTCACGGGCCCAGCCGCTCTGCGGCATGTGGGATCTTCCTGGACCGGGGCATGAACCCATGTGCCCTGCATCGGCAGGCGGACTCTCAACCACTGTGCCACCAGGGAAGCCCTAAATATTTTCCCTTTTAAAATTTACTTGTGAAAAAAAAATGAAATTTACTTGTTTGTTTTCTTATTGAAATTTGAGAGTTTCTTATTCTGGATACAAGTCTTTGATCAGAATTGCAAATATTTTCTTTTAGTCTGTGGCTTGTCTTTTCATTTTTTAAAATGTCTTAAACGGAGGTTTTTAATTTTGCTGAAGTCCACTTTATCAATTAAAAAAAAAAAGGATCATGCTTGTGGTGTCATTCCTAAGAAATTTTTGCTTGACCCAAAATGTCTCAAATGTTTTCTCTTGTTTTCCACAAGTTTTATAGTTTTAGCTTTATGATCCACTTTGAGTTAACTTTTGTATGTGGTATGAGGTGTGGCTGTATCTTCTCTTTTTTGCATATGGGTATCCAGTTGTTCTAGCACCATTTGTTGAAAAGACTGTCCGTCTTTATTGAACTTGTACCTTTGTTGAAAATCAGTTGTCCATTTATATGTGGGCCTATTTCTAGACTCTCTTCTGTTCTATTGATCTATTTGACTTTCCTTATGCCAATACCACATGATCTTGTAGCTTTATAACAAGTCCTGAAATCAGATAGTGTTAGTCTGCGAACTGTGTTCTTTTTCAAATGATTTTTAACCTCAGAATTAATTCATTCAACAAGTAGTTATTGAACCAGGCAGGATGAAGCAGTAGAATAGGCAAAGATTGTTGTTCTTATGGCTGAAAGAGAAAGTGGACAAACACATGAATAAATGAGACTATTTCAGGTAGTAATAACTGCTGGGAGGGAAAAAAATAAACCAAATGTGGAGAATGTGGTTAGTTTTGATAATGGGTTTAGGAAAAATCTCTGAGGAGGTGATCATATGAGCTGACTCCTGAATGACTAATATTCTGAATTTTGTTTTGTTTAATTATCAAAGTAACTCTTTTTTCATGGGTTTAAGGTTTAGAGTTTGTATGCATTTAATAATTACAATGTCATATATTCAGTATGCTGATACATCTCAACATCACAGGTAAGGAAAGGAAGGTATGAGCAATTATATGATTCTCCCTCCTACCCAGGTAATATAGCAATGCTAGTGCTGAGTTTAGATTTTGAGATTGCTCGGCTGCCCTACTCTGCCTTGTTTAGCTGACAAAACTGGCTGTATTCTTCAGCATCTGGTGCATCTTTTGCATTTGCTTTTGTTCCTCTGGAAGGTAGTGTCTGAGGGCTTAAACTGAGAGGGCCAGGAAATTTAGCTCGTTCTCAGACTCTAGGCTTTTGATTTATCTGATGCAGGTCAGGTACATTTGTCCCAGGCTCTCCTTAGTGGCCCTGTTTGTTTCTATCCTGTAGGAGTAAATAAACTTGCCTTACTGAAAAATAACAGTTCTACGTCTTTCCAGTTGAAACTGGTTGTCTTTATTAATGTCTTGCCCCGATGTAAGCTCGGGTTTTTGTCCAGAGCTGCTCAAATGCAGGGGCTACTGCTAAGATCACTTACCCTTCTTGAAAGTGTCAGTGTGGCGAATGTTAGAGAGTCACGTAAGAGCTGGAAAAGCAGAGCCAACCCTTGTTTGTAATTGTTACTAGCGGGCCTTGGTGTACTTTGTTAGGCAGCTGTGGAACAATAGAAGATACTGTGCTTATTCCTCTTTCCCTTTGGGAAACACAGACAGCACTTGCTCTCCAATGCTTACCTTTTTAAGGAAGGGGAAGGCAAATACTGATGTTTGGCAGGTTCTGTGGCAATTGTAGCCTGCAACCAACGGTTTGAGACCCTCCCCGAAATGGATTCAAACACCCTAAAATGCAGCCCAGTTCATTACTGAGTTTTGGAGGGTTGTGTGCATTTAGCAAGCTTGTATATGCTGTGGTCCTTGGCAGCACTGAAATATGAAAGATACGATTCATGTTCGCAAGGAGCATTGAATTTAGAGAGGGAGACAGACTTGTAGGCCAGCATCAAATGAGTTTGATGAACATAGTACCAAACTGAAACTGAAATTTGTCAGTATAGAGTATACTGTTTAGAATACGTACCTACTTGTATACTGATATACACGTTCATGCACACTGTATATATGTCTGTCTATACGCACATACATATACACACACGCAATATGTTTATTTTAAAAATAGTAAGCTATAGATCCAAGTCTGTGTCATTCCATCGACCCACTCTAATGAAACACTGACCCATTCATTCAAGAACTTGGGATTTAACTTATTTATCGTGGGATTACTAAGTGCGGGGGGCACTGTGCTAGGCATTGGGTGTTCCAGGTTTTAAGGAAACAGCAAGTGCGGGAGTGCTGAGGTAGGGAGTTCTTGGACTGCTTGAAGGACAGAAGGGAGCACGTGGAGGAGCTGAGATAGGGGCTGTAGGTGGAGACTAGACCACACAGGGATTTTTAAGGTCCTCACTGTCACGTGGACCATGGAGAGGAGTTTGGGTTGTATTTTAAGAGCAATGCAAAACTGTAGAAGGATGTGATCAGGGGAGTGGCGTGAGCTGATCTATTTAAAAATATCCCTCTAGCTGCTGTGAAGGGAGGATTGTAGGAGGCTGGAGTGGACCCAGGGAGAGCAGACAAGAGAGAGAGAGGCTTTGAACAGGGTAGAAGCCATTTGTGGAAAGACTTTTGGAGGCAGTTTCCATTTATTGTCTTGTCATCAGAGCAGAGATGCTGACCAGTGAAACTATGAAAAGATAATGATTTATAAAGACATAGCAGCTATCCACTACCATTAGAAAGCTAGCTGCCTTAACTTTTTTTCTTGCCTCTGTTACCTAGAATGCTTGTCCCTATCGACTGCCCCTCCCTTGTGACTCATCCTTTTCCCATAGAAAATTAAAATTTAATTGGAAAAGAGGAATATTCTTGTAATCTGCAGAAAGTACCAAACTCTAAACTTTCTCCCCAAGGACAAAGATAATGATTTTTCTGGAACAGCGGGTAAGAAAGCTATACCCAGTATCACTTTATATTTAGGCAAGAAACTGAAATAAGACTTCAGATCCCTAGTTTAAATTCCCTTCTTAGCATAGCAGCCTTGAGAATAAGTTCCTGAAATTATTGGCCTGCTTGACTGTTTCCCCACATCACTGGGGGAAGGGGACATAGATAAAATATTCAGCATCATTGTATTTTCTTTTTGGTTCATCAGCATTTTTTTTTTTTTAAACTCACTTGACATAAATAAGGTCCTGGCGTCAGTGAGCTAAGCCTTTGCAGAATCTGTATTCACTAATGAGGGATTTAGATTTCTGGGCAAATAGTTTGGGTTTGTAAACTCTCTTGGAGGCAGGGATTCTGTCTTTCCTTTCTTCAGGCCCACTCAGCACAGGACTGATTTGTTTTAGACATTGATTTGAGGCTCTTTTTCATGAGTGTTGGTGTTGTGTGTGTATGTGTTTTCAAGCTCTTTCTGTGAGATGGGTGGTACCGACCTGGACCATGTTATGACCTGAGAGTCTTAATAAATAATAGACAGTGCCAGAGGATGACCGATTAGAAGGGATTGTCAAGCTCTGGCAGGTTTGCAGGGGTTAGAATGTGCAAGAGGAGAACGTTCTTCCCCCGCTTCCCTGTGTGACGTTTTCGCTATGCCATTCCTCTCTCTTTTCTCCTCCCTGGTTTTTCTTCATTCCCCGAAGTTAATTCAGGCAGCAGTCATTCACCAAGTGCCCACTGTATAAATGAGGAAGACTGGAAATTTATCTGTTTTTTCTCATCCTGTATGGACGCACCTTGTTGACAGACCCAAATGTAGATATACTAATTTGCCCTTTTCCCCTCCTTTTAGATAATACAGATACATTTACATTACCTTTTGGGGAGACTAACCTCTGCTATTTGAATTCACACTAGGTGGGAGATGGAGGCAGGATTTAGAGATGTACAGCCTCAGTACCTAATATTACCAATGTAATAATCCTTGAGACCAGCTCTATAATATCATACTAGTCCTATTAACTCCACTATTCTTCCTTACCGTCTCTCACTCAGATCTCAGGGGTTGAATGAACTCTAACTGCTCTGTGTTAGCGATAAGCATGTTGCAAATCACAAAACTGCCAGTAATTGCACTACAAATATTAAACATGTAATTGGGAAAGACTTTTTTGGTAAATACAAAGGCTTTTTGAAAAAAATAGCCAAGGAAGGAGAGTTTACAGTATATCAAAACTCAAGTGGGTGGGTTATGGAATAGAACTTTCAATTTCTAATTATATACTGTTTGAGATAATGTAGGGACAGCTCCTGAGCTGTGAAGTTCAGTTTTTGAAAAGGCAGTGTAACATAAATGATTCATATCTCAAAATGGTCTGTGTGAAACTAACATAATTATGCAAGAGAAGAATCTATCTGCATATCTTCCACCAATAATAATAATGATAACAACAGCGATAACACATGTTTATTAAGCCCATCCTCTGTCTAGCCTTTGTGCTAAATGCTGGTTACTAAGTTTCCCCTGTAAACATCACTCTCCTGTGTTCACTCTTTTGTGTGTGTGTGTGTCTGTATGTTCACTCTTAAAAACATGATAGGTATAATTAGAAGTTGGTTGGAAATGAAATAATAATGGTTTATTTAATAAAGGGCTAAAGAGACCACCTGCCTTATCTCCTCTGCCAATCTACCTGATGGGTGGTGGTTGTAGTTACCTAGCGTCACCTTCAGCAGTGGAAGTCACTTTTATAATGTCCCTCAGCATCAGCAGGATACTCTACATAAGTGTTATTTTTGTAAAATATACAAAGGTGAGAACACATGGTTGTGAATGAAGACCATCTACAGTCAGAGTTCTGCTTTAGAAATTTTTAGAAATAAATAGCAGAGTGTAATGGTTAAAAGTTTGACTTCTGGAGTCTACTTTGCATGCTGGCACATGGCAAACAGTAAATGTAGCTACAATTTTAACCAGTCATAATATATAATGGCCAGTAAATTATTTTTTCCCTTGCTATCAGAGCTAGTTGATAATTGAGGGGAAAAAAAGTGTATGTAATAATATAAGCATGGAGAAGTCTTTTCTATTTTATAATTTATAAAGTTTTATTAAATATAAAATATTATTAGTAGTAAATAATAATTCTGTCTTCTCTTTTTCTCCATACTCTTTCTTGATGTAACTTCTCATCTCTGTCTTATTTACTTTCTTCTCCCAGTCATCCCCCCTTTTTAGTACCCATTGCAGGGTCCTGTTAAAATCTGTGCCTTTATTGTGTTTTATTCTGACATAAAACTAAATTCCTAGTTCCACAGGTGAAACTCCTTGGAGTTTTTTTCTGTGCTAAGCACTTTATGTGTATTAATTTATTTCCATTTCACAACAGTGCTGTGGGTTAAGTTTTTCTAAACATAGCAAGAAACCCAGAAGCCATAAAGGAAAAAGCTGATAAATTTAACCATGCCAAGATGAATTTCTTTGGGGAAAAAAAATAACCACAAGCAAGTAAAAAGGGAAAAAAGCTAAGACAAATATTGTCACATGTATAATAAAGGATCATTTTCTGGTTCTATCAAGAAGAGCCCCTTTAAATCAGTAAGAAAAAAAATCCAATAGAAAATGAACAATGACAAGCTGACAACTCACAGAAAATGAAAAAAAAAGTGGTCTGAAAACATGAAAAAGTGCTAGTCTCACATAGAAATGCAAACTAGAATGGTACCATTTTCCATGACTCGGATAAAAAAGTTTGGTAATATACGTAGTAGTGGCAAAACTGGGAGAAAACGGGCTTTCATGCTTAATTCATGGGAGTCAAAACTGGTACCTTCTTTTGAGTGTGGTTTGGCAAATTTGTCAGAGTAAAAAAAAAAAACTCTTGTCAAAGCAGTTTTATTTCTACAATTTTAATTTACAGATATTTATTTACTTGTAAAAGTGTATAAAGATGATTATAAAGGGTGTGATATGCTGCATTATTTGTAATGACAAAAATCTATGAATAATATAAATGTCCTCTAATAGGGATTAAATTATAGACGGTACATTTTTATAATGGAATAGTGTATAGCCATTAAAAAGAATGCTCGGGGACTTCCCTGGTGGCAAAGTGGTTAAGAATCCGCCTGCCAATGCAGGGGACATGGGTTCGAGCCCTGGTCCGGGAAGATCCCACGTGCCACGGAACAACTAAGCCCGTGTGCCACAACGACTGAGCCTGCGCTCTAGAGCCTGTGAGCCACAACTACTGAGCCCGCGTGCTGCAACTACTGAAGCCCACATGCCTGGAGCCCGTGTTCCGCAACAAGAGAAGCCACCACAATGAGAAGCCCGCGCACCGCAACAAAGAGTAGCCCCCGCTGGACGCAACCAGTGAAAACCCGCGCGCAGCAACAAAGACCCAACGCAGCCAAAAATAAATAAATTAAAAAAAAAAAAAAACAATGCTTGCACGGAAAGATCTTTGCGTCGTAGTAAGTGAAAAAATTGGGGTGTAGATCAGGATTGCATTTGTGTATGTGTGTGTTCCACACAGGCTGGCATAGAGAGAGTAGTGTGTTTGCACACATGCACACGTAGGTAAGTATACGTATGTATATGCACGAGACATTTCTCAAAGATTAGGAAACTGCTAACTAGTGACTTCTGATGATGCAAGGGAAGCTTGGGCTTTTTCTCGGAATTTCATACCTATATGTGCTGTTTTAGTAAATGAATTTTAAAAGGTTTTAGAAAGTTTATGTTTGTGTTCTCAACAAGATTCTAAAGGACATTGAGTCTATAAAAAATTAGAGCTGCCTGAAGTAGTTGGCTGAGATAAGGAAAGATGAAATGGGAATGAAAAACAGGAAGATAAACAAATAAAAAGATCTTGCTAGAAGCAGTAAAGAGTGCCCTTGAGGCAGCCCTCCCAGTGGTGAGGTTGAGGACAAACCTGAGACATTCTTCTAGAATCTATTTTAAAAAAGAAAGAGGAGATAACAGTGGTGACAGTAAGGGAACAGATCCCCCATAGGTGGTGGCGGCCCAGGCTGGATGACCGGTATTTAAAAATGAAGCAACCTCTGAGCCCGCAGTATTTCATTTAATGAAGACCAATAATGGAGGAAGATGCTGGGAGAGAGCTGTAGAGGGGAGACAGAATGGTTTTTTCCTTCGTTCACTTCATTAACCTGATAATTGTAGGTTTAAGGACTTTTTTTTTTAAATACTGAAGTATAACCATCATTATAATTTTAAAATAATTAGAATCTTATTAAAATTAGGAGCAAGGTGTCTGCCTTCCGTATCAATGAAGTAGCTGTCTTTATCTGGTATAGGTATCGGTGTTATATTTGCTTCATGAAAGGAAGTGGTACGTTTTCCTTTCCTTTTGACTCTCTGGAATAATTTATAGAGCACTGGGATGGTCTGGTCTTTGAAAGTTTGATAGAATTCCATTTTGAAACCATCTGGGCCTGGTGCTTTTCTGTGGGGTAGTTTTAAAATTGCTTTCTCTATTTTTATATAGAAATTGGTTTGCCTAAGTTTTCTCTCTAATGGACTCAGTTTTGGCAGTCTTTATTTCCCTAGATAATTATTCACTTCATCTAGATTTTATAATTTATTTGCACAGCAGTCTGCAAAATAGTTTCTTTAAAAATTTTTTTTCTTCTGTTTCAATGCTTATTTCCCCCTTGTCATTTCTTGTTTTGTGTATTTGTGATTTTTTTTTGTACTCCTGAATAAGTTAACTAGTGGTTTGTCTATTTTGTTAATTTTAAAAAGCAGGATTTTTATTAATTAGATCTACTACTTTTTTGTTTTCTTTTTCTTTGATTTTTGCTTATTTATTTATTTATTAGCTGCATTGGGTCTTCGTTGCTATGTGCGGGCTTTCTCTAGTTCTGGCGAGCGGGGGCTGCTCTTCGTTGCGGTGTGCGAGCTTCTCATTGTGGTGGCTGGCTTCTCTTGTTGCGGAGCACGGGCCCTAGGCGTGCAGGCTTCAGTAGTTGTGGCTCGCGGGCTCTGGAGTGCAGGCTCAGTAGTTGTGGTGCATGGGCTTAGTTGCTCCGCGGCATGTGGGATCTTCCCGGACCAGGGCTCGAACCCATGTTCCCCGCATTGGCAGGCAGATTCTTAACCACCACACCACCAGGGAAGTCCCCTGCTTTTATCTTTATAAAATAGATTTCCTTCCTTGTGCTATCCTTTGTCCTTTTTCTAGGGTTTTTTTTTTTTTTTGAACTGGGACTTTATTTTTATTCTCTTATATTTTTTATTAATGTTAGTTGTTTGTGTAGTGAATTTTCCACTGATAACTCCATGAGCTGTATCCCATAGATGCTGATATGTAGTGTTTTCATGGCCATTATTTCTTTTTTTTAATAGAATCCATGATAAACTTTATTTATTTATTTATTTATTTATGCCTGCTTTGGGTCTTCATTGCTGTGTGCAGACTTTCTCTAGTTGTGGTGCACGGGCTTAGTTGCTCTGCGGCATGTGGGATCTTCCTGGACTAGGGATCAAACCCCTGTCCCCTGCATTGGCAGGTGGATTCTTAACCACTGTGCCACCAGGGAAGTCCCGCCATTATTTCTTACAAATTGTGTAATTCAGCTTGTATTTCCCCTTTTACCTAATTGTTGTTTAATGGAAGGTTTTAAAATTTCCAGGTAGAAGGGCCTTTCTGTTTTTTGCTTTTGTTAGTGAAGTTCAGGTTTATTGCATTGTGATATTGTTCTGTGTAATACTTCTACTTTATAGGGGTTACTGTTTTCCTTGTGACTGTATATATCTGATCAATTTTTATGGAAATGCTCTAGGCGCTTGAGAAAAATGTGTAATTATTATCAGGGTGTGGAGTACAATATATGCACATAAGATCTACCCTATTGTTTATGTTATTTAGATTTTCTATCTCTTTACCTATTTTTTTAGTCTATTTTATCTTGTATTGAGTGTGGTGTATTAAAGTCTCCTATTATTGGTGTGTTTCCATCTGCATTTCCTTGCATCTCCTGTAGTTTTTGCTTCACAAAGATGATTGCTGTGTTTGGTACATAAATATTCATAGGTTTGTTGATTTCTTTTAATAGCAAACTCATCCACATTTATTGTTATGACTGATAGGTTTGGTATCAACTCTATCATAACATTTTTTAAAATAAATTTATTTATTTATTTATTTTTGGCTGCGCTGGGTCTTTGTTGCTGTGCATGGGCTTTTCTCTAGTTGTGGAGAGTGGAGGCTATTTTTTGTTGTGGTGTGCGGGCTTCTCATTGTGGTGGCTTCTCTTGTCGTGGAGCACGGGCTCTAGGCACGCGGGCTTCAGTAGTTGTGGCTTGCAGGCTTACTTGCTCCACGGCATGTGGAATCTTCCCGGACCAGGGCTTGAACCCATATCCCTTGTGTTGGCAGGCGGATTCTTAACCACTGCACCACCAGGGAAGTCTTCTATCTTAATGTTTTATACTTACAGTTGACCCTTGAACAACACAAGTTTGAACTGCACGGGTCCACTTATGCACGGATTTTTTTCAATAAATATGTAGTACAGTATGATACAATCTGCCGTTGGTTGAAACCATGCAGTTGGAAGCAGAAATGTGGATATAGAGGGCTGATTATAAAGTTATATATGAATTTTCAATTGCGCAAGGATCGGTGCCTCTAAAGCCCATGTTGTTCGTGGGTCAACTGTAGTGTTTCCTTGCATTGTTTCTCACAAGATGTGTGTGTGTATGTATGTGTGTGTGTGTGTGTATATATATATATAATATATATATAATTTTTTTCTAAGATGTATATTTAAAAATTTTTTGTTTAAAACCGTTTTTTGAGGGGGTATTTAGGAAGGTTTGTATTTTTTTAAATCTAGTACTTACACCTTTTTGAATGTCCTTAGTCCTCTGTTTTGTTATTTGACTTTTATTATCAGGCTTATCAGATTTTTTTCATTATCCTTAAACACCCATCTATTGCCTATTGCCTATACAACAATGAGTTTTTTTCTGTTTTCCTTTTCCCATTTTCTAGTTGTAGTAGTTCTACTTTGTCACAGTATATAACTGTTGTACATTAGTTTTCTACTCTCATTCCCATCTTTGTTTTAGTCTTACATGACATTTATAGATTATTAAATGCTCACCATTGGTTATTTTGTCAATGTTGCTTGTTACAACAAGATAGATAGATAAAGTTTATCCTCTAGGAGATTCATCAGGAAAGACTGATAAGTACAGCATTCCCTTACTTGTTGTATGTTGAAACTTGTTTTGTCTGTAGCGCTGATAGTTGAAGGATAACTTAGCTGGATATAAAATTCTTAGTTTACCCTTTTCTTTCATTGAGTTTTTAAAAAAATGCTTGTTCATTTATCAACTTGCTTTATATGTTGGCTTTGAAAAGTCAGATGCTAATCTAATTTGTTACAGTAAGTTATTTGTTTTTCGTGGAGGCTTTGAAGATTTTTTTTCCATTTGTCTTTAAAGTGTAATAGTTTCATTAGAACAAGTGCCAGAGCAATTATTCTGGGCTAATTTTCCCAAGTACCTGGTGGTCCCTTCCAATGTATAGATTCACATCTTATTTTATTTGTTTTCTCAATTTAGGTTTAAATATTAGTTCTGTTCCATTGCGTTTCCCCTCTCCCCTTACCGCAATTATATGTATGTTGTTTCTTCTTTGCTTGTCTTCCATATTAACCATTTTCTTTGTGATCTCTTTTATTTCTTTCTTCATCATATTTTATTCTCTTCATTGTTTTCCTCCCTTTCTTTAATGCCACTTATTAGATTTTCATTTGAACTTATTCTCCTTTGGGCGTCTAGTAATTTAGTTTTCATTTCTGAGATGATTTTCTTTTCCTTTTTCTTTGTGAGTTTGATCAACTCCCTCTTCATTTTTTCCTACTTTTTGTCCACTTCTGTTTTTTTTTTTTTTTTTTGTGGTACGCGGGCCTCTCACTGTTGTGGCTTCTCCCGTTGCGGAGCACAGGCTCCGGATGCGCAGGCCCAGCAGCCATGGCTCACGGGCCCAGCTGCTCCGCGGCATGTGGGATCTTCCCAGACCAGGGCACGAACCCATGTCCCCTGCATTGGCAGGCGGACTCTCAACCACTGTGCCACCAGGGAAGCCCTGTCCATTTCTGTTTTTAACTTTTAAATTTCTTATTCAGAGTGTTTTTTCATATCCCCAAGTCTTGAGTATATTTAATTCAGATTGGAGTGTTGTCTCATAGTTTTCTTCTGCATCATGGGTGTTTGTCTGGGGTAATTTTCAAAAGCTGACTGATGTGTGACTCTTCTTTTTTATAGTAACTTTATATAGACTTATACTTTTTTCCTATTTATTTTGTGGCTCTTAAATATTTTGAAGGTTCCTAATTCAATGGCATTTTCTTCTGTCAGTATAGAAAAGTCCAGGTTTTTTTTTTTTTTTAGTGGATTTGTTTATCTATTTGTGTTTGCGGTAGGGGAGAGGTTATTTGTCCTCTGGGTTTTTTGTTTGTTTGTTTGCAGGTAAATAAATTTCCTCCTTCTACTTCCTTTCCTTGTTGTCACCTAATTGCCAAATGGATCCTGTCTCTTTTTTGCCTTTTTCTTCCCCAGAGACCATGCATTTCTAACACTACACCTTAAATCATTCCCCTTTCCTATAAATAGGGCTCTGATCTACAAGAAAACTTTTTCAATATTTTCACACTTAGGGTGGACTTTCTCTTTCTGGAGGTGTTTTTACAGCAATTTTAGGCCTGCCACTAGCTCCCCTGTTCTCTCTGACATGCAGTTTTTCTCAGAATGCCCTTGGCTTGGCACAGAGGGTTGCAGTAAGAAGATGAGAGATCACTACTGAGATTTGGTATGTCTTCTTTTTTTACTTACAGGTAATTTGGAAGTTTGGGCATTCTCTGTCTTCTACTTTTGTTGAGGGCATGGTTAGGTTATTGTGTGGTTTTACTTGTTCTTTTTTAAAAATTCCATATTTAAAAAAAATTCCCGTTAGTTTTTTATTTATTTATTTATTTATTTATTTATTTATTCTGGCCACACTGTGTGGCATGGGGATTGAACCCACGCCCCCTGCATTGGAAGCGTAGAGTCTTAACCACTGGACTGCCAGGGAAGTCCTCTGTATTGTTTTTGAAGGATATGTGGGAAGATGTGAATTTAGGCAGTCATCATTGTCCTTGGCTACCCTGAAGTCCAGGCACTGTTATAGACACTTTATAAATATTAACTCATTTTATCCTCTCAACACCCTGTGACACAGTGCTGTTGCTATTCCCATTTTATAGATGAGTTAACAGTTTAAATAAGTAGCCTGGGATCACACAGAGCTGGGATCTGAACCAAAGTAGTCTGGTTCCAGAGTCCGTGCTCCTACCCATAAAACTTTGCCACCACATGCCAACGATTCTCAGCTTTTTTACTTCTGGGGTCTCCTCTTTTTTTTTTTTTAAACCATAAACCCAATATTCTAAAGAGAATTGTTTCGTAACCTGTATTCATCATATAATAATTAGTTTTCCCTTTTTGTTGTAGAAGAAAACATATATGCCACTCAGCTTCAGACTACCACACCAAGTAACATAATTGTTTTATAGCCAAAAGCAAGAGAGATTTGACATTTTAACTAGCTTATACAGGTAGACAAATTGAAGATTAACATAAGATTTTCACTATACTTTTTGAAAAGTTAAAAGTAACTGGAAGCCTTCTGTTATTGCTTTTTGATTCCCTAGGACTGTGGGGACTCAGGTGGGAACCATAGATTAAAGAAGCTGTGGACAAGATTTAAAAAAAAAAAAAAAGGATAGTTTAGTAATCATACTGTATGCAAAAGTATTGGATGCTGGAATGATAGGTATCTTATAAATTGAGGTTGAGTTTTCCCTGGGTAAAATTCTGCCTCGATCTTCTGATAAGCTCTCAGAGGGAGTAAAGAGCAAACTAATATTTTTTTCCTTTTGATCTGAACCCTGTGATTTTTCTCTAGGATAATCAGAATGATGTTTAGATTTCCCCAAAAATGCTAGTAAACTGCTATAGGAAAAATTAAAAAGAAAATAAATTTCAGTTAATGTAAACAACAGGAATGTTGATAGACTATGTCTAGATTCTTGCCTTTTCTGATTATTTCTTGTCAGAACAATCTTATAGTTATTGTCATGATTGTCAGTAATATCTAACTATTAGTGCTTAATATGTACCAGACACTCAGATGATTAAGCATCTCATATTTAACATGTACCAGGGCTTCCTTCCCTGGTGGCGCAGTAGTTAAGAATCTGCCTGCCAATGCAGGAGACATGGGTTTGAGCCCTGGTGCAGGAAGATGCCACATGCCGCGGAGCTACTAACCCCGTGCGCCACAACTACTGAGCCTGCACACCTAGAGCCCGTGCTCCACAGCAAGAGAAGCCACTGCAATGAGAAGTCCACGCACCACAACAAAGAGCAGCCCCCACTCGCCGCAGCTAGAGAAAGCCTGCGCGTACCAACGCAGCCAAAAATAAATAAAAAATTAAAAAAAAAAAAGATTTAACACGTACCAAATCTAACACTTGATTTTTCCTCCCCCCACCCTTTTTCCACATCTCGTACGTGGTACCGCCAACCTTCCACTTGCCCTGACATGATACCTAGGAGTTGTTCTTACTCCTTTCTTTCTTTCCCATCTCATATGTAATAGATTAGGAAATCCTGTTGGCTACCCTTAAAATACTCCCAGTTGGACCGTTTATCACTACTCCTTCCACCACTTTGGTCCTTGGTACCACCATCTCTTGCCTGGATTATCACAATAGCTTATTTAACTGATCTATGTGCTTCTACCCTTGCACGATAGCTTGAAGATGTTTTAAAAATATAAGTCAGATCACGTTGCTCCTCTGCCTAAAACCCTCTAGTCCTTTCCCATTTCACAAAAAATAAAAACTGAAGTTTTTACAGTGTCCTCCGAGGCCCTGCATCATCAGGCTTTTCATTACCTCTCTGGCCTCATCTACTGCTCTGTCCCTTAAGTGTTTTGCTCCAAGCATACTGGCCTCTTGAGTGCTTGAGCATGTCAAATACAGTCTGCCCCCGTGCCCTTGATCTTGTTCCTCCCTCTGCCTGATATGTTCCTTTCCTATATGGCTGCATATTGCTGCCTCATTTCTTCCAGGTCTGATCAAATGTTACCTTATTGCTAAGGCCCTCCCCACCACCCTATATAAATAGCATCCACCTCAGCCCCAATCCCACTGACCATGCCCCCAGCCCCATCTACTGTGCTAGCAGGATCCCAGGCTCCTACCACGGGGAAGACAAGGAGGAGGCGGTGACCAAAGAGAGGAAGGGAAAGGGATTGGGTTGGTGTTTTTATTTGCTACTCTACTAATAAGCATTTTAGCTGTGACGGTGTGGGAAGTAGTGCCGACAGAGTCCTTTGTTTTTCATTGGTCTATTTCTCTCTCTCTCAAGATGGTTTCACCCAAATATCACTGGCGTGGAGGCAGAAAACCTACTGTTGACAAGAGGAGTTGATGGCAGTTTTTTGGCAAGGCCCAGTAAAAGTAACCCTGGAGACTTTACACTTTCTGTTAGGTAAGTTGCAAGAAAAAGAGAGAATCCTGAGAGTGTTTTCCAGGGGGGGAATGTTAGGACCACACTTGGACAACTTGTGACCCTCATTTAGAGCCTGAAGGTCTGCCTGCTGCCCCGTGGGTGAGGCCTTGCCAGTGCCCTGGCCCACAGATCAGGTGTGATTCAGACCTGCTGTGGGGTTCGGGATGTGGCCTCCTGAGAGTGAGAGGCTCGGGGAGTCAGCAGAAGGGGCCTGAAGGTGGGCTTTTTCTCCCTTGAGAGGCCACTGAGGATGAGCTGGAGCACAGCATAGCAAGTTCTTAAAGCCTGGGTCGATCCTGCTTCAATCCAAAACAAGGCTCCATCCTTGTTCCCTGCATTTTTCCTTTCCCATCTGTTGATTACAGAATGGGACAAATACTCTCTAAGAGTTTCTTCAAACAGCCTCACAGACGTAGAAAACAAGCTTATGGTTACCAAAGGGGAAAGTGGGGTGGGGGAATAAATTAGGAGTTTGGGATGAACAGGTACACACTACTATATATAAAATAGATAAACAACAAAGGCCTACTGTATAGCACAGGGAACTATACTCAATATCCTGTAATAGCCTGTAAGGGAAAAGAATCTGAAAAAGTATATAACTAAATCACTTTGCTGGACACCTGAAACTAACACGACATTGTAAATCAATTATACTTTAATTTAAAAAGAAAAAAGAAAGAAAGAAAGAAGGAGAAGAGTTTCTCCAGATCACTTTTCTTTTTCAAGAAATAAAACATCACTGAGGAAGTTGTGGTCCCGTTTGTTCCCCTGCCCAGTCCCATTCCCCTCCCTCTTTCCTCAGAGGAAACCACCATCAAGAGGTTGGTATATCTCCTTCCTGAACGTGTTTTTATACTTGTACTGCATTTGTGCTATGTGTGAATGATATGAGGTTGGTTTGTGTGTTTTTAGAATTCATATCCATGGCTTTATAATGTACGTATTCTGAGACTACCTTTAAATTTTTTTTGAGTTCTGTGCTGATACATATAGATCTAATTAGTAACTTTAATGGCTATATAATATTCGAAGGTGTGCATATACCACAGTTTATCCCACCCCCTATTGTTGGACACTGAGTTGTTTTTAGTTTGTTTAAAATTGTTTTGAACAGTATTGGCAACATCTATTACATGTTTCTTTGGACACATGTGGGAGAGTTTTTCTAGAAATTGACTTTCTCTTATATACTCAATCTCCTTACTCTAGCTCATTCCAGGAGCCAGAACTGAACTGCTCTATGAATTTTCTTTTATTATTATTATTTTTAAATAAAGAAGTAAGGAAAACATGTTCTGAGGATTTATTTAGGACTCCTTCGGGATTTGGGAAGTCCCTTTTTGGTATCGATTAGTTTCTCAAGGAGCTCACGTTGTTGGCTTTTACTTCCGTTTTGCAACAAGGAGAGGGCAGAAGCCTTCATGAATTTTCCCAGGCTTATCCTAGTACAGACTTCTAACCTACAGTTGAGTGACATTTGACCTGTAAGAGCTTGGATGGAGATTATATAATAATAACAACAATGATGTTGAGGAGGAGGATGATAGCAGACGTTATTGAGGGCTTGACATATTCCAGGCCAGCTTGCTAAGCACTCTCCACATATCATTTTATTTAATCTCTCCAACAACCTATGAATAAATGCCACTATTATCTTCATGTTAGGGGTGAGTAAGCTGAAGCACAGAGGTTAATTTACAAAGCTGGTTTCATAGCTAGTAAGTGGCAGAGCCGGGACTACAGAACTGGTGAGGTTTTTTTTTTTTTCTTTTTCCTCAACTTTTTATCTTGAGAAATTTCAGCCCTATAGGAAAGTCAAAAGATGAGTACGGTGAATACCCACATTCCCTTTACCTGTTAACATTTTGCCATGTTTGCTCTTTTTCTCTGAGTGTGTGTGTGTATGTGTATACTCTCCCCTCCCCCAACCTTTTGAAAATAAGTTGCAGATGTCAGGATGCTTATTTTTACCTCTGAGTACTTCAGTGTGCATGACCTATGAACAAGGACATCCTGTATAACTACAATATCATGATTATATATAAGAAATTTTAAGTGATTCCATAATGTTATCTAACACACAGTCCATATTCAAATTTCTCTCGTCATTTCAATAGTGGATTTTGAAGTCATCCCTTTATTTCACATCAGGAAGCACAAAATATCTGTTTGCCCCATCTTCTGGAGTGTCATTGCTTTTAGGCCCTTTTAGTAGACAGAGCTGGGAAATAAATACTTATATATTTAAAACCAAATTTTAAATATATCAGTATCAATAAATATATAAATATATATCAGACGAGTCTGATAGCTCTAGTTCAGCCCAGTTTACCTTTTCCCATTCCGTATTTGTGTTTCCCTTCTGTAGAGAGAACCGTGTTTCACAGCAGCATCAATGTATGACCTCATTTGCCCAATCTTCTAATACAAAGATAGTTTCAGAATTACTATACCATTATCATTTCTAATTACAAACCCATTAAGTAAAGTTCATGATTTCTCTGCAGTGTTTCTGTTCACAGCATGTATCCCACTAAGGGTGTATAATCTGTACTGTGTTCAAAAGCTACGGGAATTAATTTTCTGTGTAGTTACAAACTTACTGCAAAGTTGGAGTCATTTCTTTCTTTCTGTATTCAGTTTTTTGGTTTTGTACTCATTTTTTTGATCCTTGTTGATTTTATTTTTTGAATATGTGAAACATTTACAAGATTTAAAAGTCAAACTGTATAAAAAGGTATATTCTGACAAACCTTATTCTTATCCCTACCCTGTGTACCTTATTTCCATCCCTGTAGGTAACCAGTTTTATTAATTTATGGTTTATCCTTCTGTGTTTCTTTTCACACATGAAGTGGAATACTAAGTCTATGTCTTTGTAGTTTACTTTTTTCACTTACAGAAATCTTTTAGTGATCTTTATCATTTTTTAAATTAACTGCATAGCATATAACTTTATACAATTTCCTAAAAATGGGAATTTAGTTATTTCCAATATATTACAATGATAAATAATACTGCATTTAATATGATAACATTTTGCATATGTTTTGTGCTTTTGGAAATGTATCTTCAGAGGTGAATTCCCGGGAGAGAGATGACTGGGGCAGAGAGTCAATATATATTAGTATAGTTTTTCCAAATTCCCCTCCACAGTGATTGTACCATTTTGCATTCTCACCAACAGTGTCTGAGGGTCCCTGTTTTTCCACAGCTTCCAGTTGAGTGTTGTCAAGCTTTTCACTTTCGTCATCCTGATAGGTGAGAAATGGTATCTCAGTGAATTTTAATTTCTCTTATGATTGAAGCTGAACATCTTTTAATAAGGTTAAAGGTCATCTGTATATCTTTTTGGTGAACTGTCTTAGAATCAGTGCTTTTAACAACTCTTAAACTGCCAAGTTTCACTTTATATATGTTTTCTTATGTATATGATGTATATTATAGACACTGAGATGCATGTGTGTGTGTGTGTGTGCATGCATAAATGACAAGTTTATTGTTCTAGTTTTCTACAGTGATCTAATCTTTTTGTTATGTGCCCATGCTAAAAATTTGATGATTAGGTTGCCTTAGTTAGTCAAGGAAGATCCCCTTTTTTTAATTTTGAGGAAAAAAAAATACAGAAAAATACAAAAAATTATGTCCAATTACCCATATTGTATTTATTGCCAGTCATTTTTTCCTTCAAAATAAAATATAAAAAAAAAGCAAAATTTCCCTTTTTTCACCACCCTTCCTGCTGTTCTTCTCTTTGCCACAGAGACAGCTACTTTCTGAGTTTGGTGTATTTCTTTCTAGTTCATTAAAAAAAAAGTACAGGGCTTCCCTGGTGGTGCAGTGGTTGGGAGTCCGCCTGCCAATGAAGGGGACTTGGGTTCCAGCCCTCGCCCGGGAGGATCCCGCATGCTGCGGGGCAACTAGGCCCGTGAGCCACAACTACTGACCCATGTGCCGCAACTGCTGAAGCCTGCACGCCTGGAGCCCCTGCTCCGCGGCGGGAGAGGCCACCGCGGTGGGGGGCCCGTGCACTGCAGCAAAGAGTGGCCCCCACTCACCGCAACTGGAGAGGGCCCGCCCACAGCAATGAAGACCCAACACAGACAAAAATAAATAAATAAAATAAATAAATTTTTTTTAAAAGTACATATAATAAGTAATATAACATAAAAGTAATATAATAATAAAATATAATATATATGTATGTCTGTGGTCTGTGTCATGAATAATGTATAATATTACTTGTGTGCATTCTGAAATTTTCACAAATGGTACATGCTGAGCATATCATTCTGCATTGTGCTTCTTTCATGCAATATCATGGTTTTTTTTGGCTGCGCTGTGTGGCTTGGGGTATCTTAGTTCCTCAACCAGGGATTGAACTTGGGCCCCTGCAGTGAAAGCGCTGAGTCCTAACCACTGGACTGCCAGGGAATTCCCAGTATCATGTTTTTGAGATCCATCTATGTTGCTTTATAGTCCATACCTGAAATATCTGTTTTTGTGATATGTTAAGTCAAGGTTAGAGACAGAAAGCTGAGGTGTTAAAATAGAATCAGGTGTAGCTGGAGGAGAGAGACCCAGAGTACTTTTTTTACCCACTGGAAAAGATTGTAACCAAAAGTTAGAAGTAGATATTGTTATTAACATTGTAGGACAATTTTTCTTACTTTCCTACGTTTCCATTTTCCTTTATCTTTAGTAGAATTGTGTTTATATTTAACAGAGGCTTCATCAATAACACTATAGGGTCAGACTAAAAAATAAAAAAAGGTCAGTGATTACCATTTTGGGGTTGCCAGACCCCTTGGGTCCACAAAGATGATTACGGGTGTCCTTGAGATGTACTTAATAGTACAGAAAACCAAATGGAAATCATCAAACTGCCTAGGCTAACTAAAATACCAAGTTTTAGAAACTTTTGGTCAGTGTTGTCAATTCATTGGGTTGACATACTAGCTATCTCACATGGGAAACTCTGTTAATTATATGTCTTTAAAATGATTTTTAAAGATACAATTACATATAGTATCTTAAGTGTATATTGAGATGAGTTTTGACAAATGTGTTTATCAATGCAACCAGAGCTCCAATCAAAATCTTAAGTATTTCTATCACCCTAGAAAGTTTCTTGGTGCCGGTTTCTATTCTCCCTCCCCCTAAGAGGCAACCACTCTTCTCTTTTCTATTCCCATTGACTAGCTTATTCTACAACGTCATATAAATGAAGTCATACAGTATATATTCTTTTGTGTCTGGCTTCTTTCTCTTAACGTAATGTTTTTGAGATTCACCTAAGTTGATTGTATATATCAGTGGTCCTCTCTCTTATTTAAATTGCTGTGTGATATTTCATTGTATGAGTATTTGTGTATCCATTTTGGCCATAAATATTTGACCTTTCAATTTTTTTCTACTACAAAAAGGCTGCAATGAATATTCTTGTACAAGTCTTTTGGTAGCCATGCAGTTTCATTCCTTTGGGGCAAAATACTAGGAGTATGTTTGCTGGATTATAAGGTAAATGTACGTTTAATTTTAGCGATATTTGTCTTGATTAATTGATGAGAAAAATGATTGTCACTTAATATACGCAGAGCCCTTTGTGTTGAAATGGTTGACTGGTTATTTCACTCACTGCATTTGTTTAGGAAAAGCGTAAACTTGCACATTCCTTGGGTTTGTTTCAATGTTTAGGTGAAATCTGATAACGAATATGAGATCCGTTTTTACTAGTAGCTCTTTATTTGTCTTTTACCCCCACTTTTCTAATGGACTATTTTAGAAGAAATGGAGCTGTCACCCACATCAAGATTCAGAACACTGGTGATTACTATGACTTGTATGGAGGGGAGAAGTTTGCCACTTTGGCTGAATTGGTCCAGTATTACATGGAACATCATGGGCAATTAAAAGAGAAGAATGGAGATGTTATTGAGCTCAAATATCCTCTGAACTGTGCAGATCCTACCTCTGAAAGGTCAGTTACATTTTCGTAACTGCAGAGTCTGCATCTCTCCCACGCCATAGGTGTGAGGTGAATGCATTATGGGGGTTTGACTTCTGTTTCTCAAACTGTAATCTTAAAAGTGTTACTAAAGTAAGAGTAATAGGATCAGATTATTCTCAGAGTGGCCTTTTCTGAAGGCCACCTTTCTGAAGCAAAAGCTTCAGTCAGTGTTACTTACACTCGTTCTACAGAAGTCTCAGACTATTCCTGTATATACTTGATACATGCAATAATGTTAAGATTATTGACCTTGAGTGTTATCGAACTTTGAGCGTTAGGAGAGGAAAACAAATGATAATGGGAACACCAAAATAGCAGTTCCCTGTAGTAGCTTCTGACCAGCTATTCAGCAATGCCACCAACAGATGTCAGTTTAAGCTCAGAAGTGGGAAAGCAGAGGACTCGGTCAGATTTTTCATCAGTTCTTTTATGTTATATCCACAAATGTGTGAGAATGACCCTAATTAGAGGGAATCGTATTATTTCAGAGATCTTTCCCCAGTGTTGGAACTAAGCTGATGAAAGCTGGGGCTTGACTTAACTTGCATTAATTTTATTGGTTTTCTGCATTCCCAGTCTCTTCTCTCTGACTCAGTACCAAATCAGGGTCTCTTAATTAGGTTTGAATATTTTCTGTCTTCAAGTAGGTTTCTTCTACTTATACCTTCGTGTCACTGGTATTTTATGCTGATAATTTGTTTTCCAGCCAAATTATTAAGCAAAAGGCTGTCAGCCAATTCTGTGCGGTTTATTTAATTTTACTCTGTTCAGTTGAGGGTAGATGAAAAATACCTCGAAGTATATTCCTTTAGTGTTGAGCCATTAGCAGTATGTGCTGTGATCATGCTTGTTTCCTCACCAAGATCCTGAGGGAAAAAGCCACATTATTAATATGACTATGTTAAGATGTTTTCTGTAGTAACTTAGAGTAGCACTGTTTCACAGTCTGACCTCAGATGGCCTACATTAGGACTCTGGTGTGCTGGTTAAAAATGCAGCTTGCTGGGCCCCATTCAGACTTAGTGTATTGGTATCTCTCATTGTGAGGCATGGGAATTCACATTTTTAGCAAAATCCCTTGCCTCTACTCCAAGTCTTACGTGCATTAAAATTTGAAATGATGACCCAGTGGATAGTACAAGGATGTTGACAGCAAACTTGGAGGCTATTGAAGTATAGATTGGAAATCTGGAAAAGCTTGGAATGCCTGAACTAATTTATAATGAAGATCCTTTTTAATGTAGTGTTTGCATGCCAAAGCAAGGGCAAACATTCAAATGATTCTCTGTCGCTACCATAACTCTCTATTATAACTTCTTTAAATGACTGTAATTAAATAATTGGTCCTTTTAGGGTTTGGCAGTGGAGAAATGACAAACTGCCTTTTTAAAAGATGGGGGATTTAAAAGAAAATAGGAAAGATTGAGGATATTTGCCTCCAAATGATTGTGGGCTCATTTAAGGAGTTTAATGGTCATTCTTTTTTTTTTTTTTTTTGGCCGCACCACGTAATCTGTGGGATTTTAGTTCCCTGACCAGGGACTGAACCCGGGCCATGCCAGTGAAAGCCCGGAATCCTAACCATTGTCATTTTTCCTGCCTGCTTGGGATGCAAATTCTGTCTTATGTGGAATGGATCAATCTCTTGGAGGAACGTGCCTGTTTTTAATTGTGTTGAGTAGAGGTGACTATGTACGGTAGTTTTGTGAAAGAATGTTGTGAACGCATGGCAGAACTCAATTGATTTTTCATTTAAAAAAATTTAGGTGGTTTCATGGACATCTCTCTGGGAAAGAAGCAGAGAAATTATTAACCGAGAAAGGAAAACACGGTAGCTTTCTTGTGCGGGAGAGCCAGAGCCACCCTGGAGATTTTGTTCTCTCTGTCCGAACCGGAGATGACAAAGGGGAGAGCAATGACGGCAAGTCTAAAGTGACCCATGTTATGATCCGCTGTCAGGTAAAACCCGGATTGAACTGTGGGTCTGGTGAAACGTCATCTTTGGGTGGTTTTTTGGCTGGGAGAAGACCGACACCATTACTTCCAAAGTCATTTAGTTAAGGGCTTCTACACTTTTAGTACCTTGTTAATTATAACTGTTTCATCATTTCCGAACTTTATTAAATTACTTATTTCCTCTCTATCTCTGGCAGATTAAGTCATGCCTCAGTACGTCACCTTCTGCCCTGCAGTATCTTTTTTTTTTTCCTTTGGCTACATCACGCAGCTTATAGGATCTTAGTTCCCCGACCAGGGATTGAACCTGAACCCTTGGCAGTGAAAGCACCGAGTCCTAACCACTGGACTGCCAGGGAATTCCCAGCCCTGCAGTATCTCAGTCTGTGCTTGGTTACAGCTGGAGTCTGCCTCTGTCTTAATTTCTAAAGCTATGGCCTCAGCTTCTCCCTTGGGTCAGCACAGTCTAGCCTGTGACTACATGTACTTTCATATTATAGAATTCTGGTTAAGGCTGGGAGAACTGAACTTACCATTTCTTGTTTTTAATGTGATGGCTAGACCAGGGAGGTTGGTTCTCAGTCAACTACATCAAACTTTGTTTTGACATAGTTTCCTAAATAGCAACTGTCTATTCACTTATTGCTTCGGTTTTTCAATAAGATTAAAAAAAAAAAACCAAAAAAACCCAGCTTTATTGAGATATAATTCACACACCATACAATTCACCCTTTTAAAGTGGACAATTTGGTGGTTTTTAGTATATTCACAAATTAGGCAGCCAACAACGTTAATTCCAGAACATTTTCATCACCCCAACAAGAAACCCTGGGTTCATTACCAGTCCCTCCCCATTTTTCCCCCTCCCCCCAGCTCTTGGCAACCGCTAACCTCTTTGTTTCAATGGATTTGCCTATTTTGTATATTTTATATAGATGGAATCATGTAATATGTGGCCTTTTGTGACTGACTTCTTTTACTTAGCATGTTTTTCAAGGTTTATCCATGTTATAGCATGTGTCAGTAAACTCTTTATTGGCAAACATTTTGTTGTATGGATATATACCACATTTTGTTTATCCATTAAAAAATTAATGGGCATTTTGGGCCATTAATTATTATGAATAATGCTGCTATGAATATTTATATACATTTATGTATTTATCATTTTGTGGTATTCTCTGTTTGATGAGCCATCATGTTCATATTTTCTTTTAATTTATACTTTCCTTTAGTTCTTTGAATATATTTATACTAGCTGGTTTAAAGTCATTGTCTGGGCTTTCTCAAGGACAGTTTCTGTTGAATGCTTCCCACCCTCCCCCCCACCCCCAAGTATGGACCATATTTTCTTGTTTCTTTGCATGTCTCATAAGTTTTTGTTGGAAACTAGGCATTTTAAATAATATAATATAAATCCTTTGCCCTCCTTTCTCAGGCAGTATTATTTGTTGTTGCTACTTTTTCTTGTTCCTGTAGTTGTTGTTGCTGTTTGTGTGTTCAGTGACTTTCCTGTCTTTGTCTTGCGTGGCCACTGAAGTCTTTGCTTGGGTAGCTTAGTGATCAGTTAATGATTGAACAGAGATTTCCTTAAATGCCTTGAAACATTAAATCTCCCAGCCTTTGCCAGGGAGGCTCTGTGTGTGTGTGTGTGTGTGTGTGTGTGTGTGTGTGTGTGTGTGTGTGTTGGGGCACGACTGCCTTCAGTGCTCTGGCACCTTAAAACTCTGCCTTAGTCTTCACTTCCTGCTTGCACAGAACCTCAGGATGAGCTAGACGTAAAGATTAGGGCCTTCCTGGATCTTTCCTGAACTTCACACAGCCATGCACGTGCACATGCACATGTCCTTCTAGATTCTCAAGGATATGTTGGAGGTTTTCAGAGCCCCGTGTGGACAATGTCTGGATTTTCCTTTTAAGTTTTTGATCAATCTCTTATTTGCCCTGACTGGTATTGCTGCCTTAGGCCACTGTGATATTAAACAATTGCTGCTGATTGTTTTTGGGAGATCCCCTGAAGGCCGGCTGAGTAAGCTGTAAGTCAATCAAATAAAGACAAGCTCTGAAAATAAGGCTTTCCCAGGGAGCTGCTAAACAGATCAGACAGTGATAATTGTCTAGGGATAGGTCTGGAAAGAGCTCCAAATCCATCTGTCTACTCCAGTTATGCTAAGCTGCTTTGTTTTCACAGCTACTGTGGTTATGAGACTATTGGTTTTCAAGGCTACCAAGAAGCTGGGGAGAGGTAGGTGGGAATAGGGCAAGTTAAAAGGCCACACAATTTGTTGTTCTCATCAAGGTCCAATCTTTTTCTTGAATAAATGCTCCTTGAACTTTATTGGTTAATTTTCAGAGTTCTGAAAAAGTTGATGACAATTTTTGCCAGGGTTCTTGTTACTTTTGTGAAAGAGCAGAGTTTCAGAGGTCCTTACTCTGTCATTCTGAAAGTGCTTCTTCCCCCCTCACTCGATTTATTTTTAAATAAAAGGTCATACCCAAATATCTTCATGTATCATTTCTAGGGTTTTGTATTTTCTAAGTTTAACCATTTTCCTGTTGTTTTCCTGAAACAGCCTATTCTGGTCTCCTTGTCAGAAAAAATTTCCTGGTCTCTGTTTATAATTTCCCTTTTAACTTTTCATTAGAAGATGAAAGTAAAGGCTTGTATATTGGACTTCAGTGCTGCCTCACCAGCCTTAGAGCTTGTTGTGTTTCAGAGAGAAGTAGTTATTTATCTTCTGTTCAGCAGCCTTGTGTGTAGTCACTTAGCCTAGAGTATAAGCAAATAGTAAATATGGTTTTTCTTTTTTTTTTCTAACTATTTAGTTAACCTATGAGGGAGAAACTTTTTTGTGGCCTAGTTAATGTTGGATACTTATTTAGAGCTTCTCACACCTCACAATGAACTCTTTTACATTGGATCTGCTTCTCCATTTTCATCATCTTTGTTGCTTCCCTTTCTTTGTGCTCTTACAGCTCTTCAATCTTTCCATTATTGGGGGAGAGTTAGTCTCTGTACTTGAGTTGGGAAAAACAGTAATTTAACATAAAGGTCATGAACATAATTTTTTTTTTTGTCTTGAAAGGAACTGAAATATGATGTTGGTGGAGGAGAACGGTTTGACTCTTTGACAGATCTCGTGGAGCATTACAAGAAGAATCCTATGGTAGAAACATTGGGCACAGTACTACAACTCAAGCAGGTAAGCATTTTGGAAAGCTAAACTCCCCCTCCTTATAGAGTTTAAGAAGTCCGAACATAGAATATTCCAAACAGACAGAAGTAGAATAGTATCGTGAACCTCCATGTACCCATCACCCAGCTTCAATTACGATCAACTCATCAAATCTTGTTTCATTTATTACTCCACTCACTACCTTCTTCTTGTAGTATTTGGAAACAAATTGTAGATAGTACATCATTTTCATGATTATCTCCGTATGTAATTCTAAAAGGCCTTATGGAGTTTTTAAAGCAAAGTTTTTATCAAATTTTCATTGTAGATGCACCTTTGGTTACCTTTAGGTGATCATACCTTTACATTTTGGAGTTATTGCTGTTTCAAAGCTCACACTTATTACTTAGTGGCAAATGATACCATCTCTAACATTGTGGTCTATTTATAAAGAAAAATAGGTTTGAATTTATATCAGCAAAGTGTGCGGAGATTGAAGAAACATATATTTCCTGAAAGAACAGAAAGGAAAGTGAAACTCTATTTGAAAACATTTACTGTGAACTTCCTGTCCTTGCCTCTATGAACACCAACATAGAAGTCTTTTTTTTTTTTTTGCATTAACACTTTTTTCTGTAATACTTTCTTCATTTCACACCAACTGCTGAATTTGATTAGCCCCTCAACACAACTCGTATCAATGCTGCTGAAATAGAAAGTCGGGTTCGAGAACTAAGCAAATTAGCTGAGACCACAGATAAAGTCAAACAAGGCTTTTGGGAAGAATTTGAGGTAAGTTTTTAAAAAAAATTTTTTTTACATGATTTATTAAATCCTGTTCTTAATGGAAGAGAAGTTGGTTTTATGTTTGGGATTGGATCTGAAAGACTCAGATCTGCGTCTTTTCTTAATTTGGCCATTGATTGACATGGAACAAGTTGCTGAGGGGGCTTTTTCAAACAGAGCTGCATTATGTTCTGGGAGAAGGGAGTTGGCAGTTAATATTACATGGATGAGCCAATAGCTCCATTTGGGTCTTTTGGTTTGGACTGCTGGCAAAACCCCAGAAAAAGAAAAGAATCTAATTCTTTGGAAGATTTCCAGCATTGGCTGTGGTCTTTAGAAAGAATCTATAGCTTTACTGCAGGGAATAAGTGAAAGACAGTTATCTCGTGGTGGCTTTAATCTGGGAGTTGAAATTTATATCTTTGAGAGGTTAAGGGAACTGATTTCTTTCCTGAAACCAGCTTGGGTAGGAGAATGTCCCCAGTGGGAGTGGGCTGTGTTCCTCTTGCACTGAAGTTTGTCACCTGCCAACTCATTGTAATCTTATTCTCTCCGTTATCATCCCTGTGACAGAAAACTTCGTCAAAAACAATTTTTTTTGTGTGTGTGCCATATTTACCTTCATAGTTATTCTTAGCATGTAGCACACAGTGCCTGGTACACAGCAGAAACTCCATAAATGTTTGTTGAATGAGTATTTGCATTTAGCTAATATTTATGTTATTTTATTAATACTACTCTGTTTATGGGAATGATTATTCCATACTTTTTGTAGGACTTTAGAATTCATAAATATTTGTGGAATGAATGAACAAATGAATGGCCACACGAAGTCCTTTTAACCACAGTATGTCAGATCAACTTGGCGAGATATTATTTCCATTTTACAGATGAGGAGCCTCAGACTCAGGGAGGTTAAGTAAATTGTCCAACTTCTGTACCACGAATATTGATTAAATTGCAGCACTGAGGATGTGTACAGAATAGAACAGTCATGGTCATTGCTGAACATTGCTAACCAGGGACTTGACCTCACATTTATTCTTTTTTCCAGCATTGGGTTAGTCACCAAGGACACCATGGTGAACAAGATGGACAGGGTTTCGTCTTTAAGGAGCTTTGAGTTGAGAGAGGGATAAGTACAGAAATTTTAGAAATCTTACATCAAAATTTGAATGAAAAGCCTATTTTTAAAAACTTTTTATTATGCAAAATTTCAAATATATACAGAAGCAGAGTGAATTGTATAATTATAGCAATATATACCTATCACTCAGCATTAACAATTGTTGATATCTGGCCAGTCTTTTTATTTTTTATAAATTAAATTTATTTATTTATTTATTTTTGGCGGCATTGGGTCTTCGTTGCTGCACATGGGCTTTCTCTAGTTGTGGCGAGCAGGGGCTACTCTTTGTTGAGGTGTGCGGGCTTCTCGTTGCGGTGGCATCTCTTGTTGTGGAGCACGGGCTCTAGAGCACAGGTTCAAAAGTTGTGGTACATGGGCTTAGTTGCTCCGTAGCATGTGGGATCTTCCTGGACCAGCAATCGCACCTGTGTCCCCTGCATTGGCAGGCAGATTCTTAACCACTGCACCATCAGGGAAGCGCCTGGCCAGTCTTTTTAAACTATACCCCACTTAACTCCCCCAGCCCTGGCTTATCTTGAAGCAAATCCCAGATGTTATTTCATCTGTAACTATTTCATTAAAAAAAATTATAACCAGAATATCATTATCACTCCTAAAACTATTAACAATAATTTCTTAATATTAACACATTATCAGTCACTGTTCACATTTTCTTGATCACACACACACACACACACACACACACACACACTTGCAGATTGTTTGAATTGGGAAGTGTTTTTTCCCCACTTGATTATGAAAAAAATTTTGAATATAAAATAGATTTGTATAAAGAACCCCCATGTACTATTACCAGTTTCACCAGTTACCCCTGATATCACATGAAATATCATAAATATTTCAGTATTCCTGGAATTCTTAAAAAATTAACCAAAACACTACTACCACATCTAAAAAAAGATAATAAAAATTCATCAAATAGCTAGTCATTGTTCCAATTAGGATAGCTATCTTTTTTTTTTTTTTAATTTGTTTGTTGTTGGATCATTTTTCAAATAAGTTCCCCGTGGATCTCTTTTTTTAAACTCTGTTTTTTTTGTCTTGTTTTGTTTTGTTTTGTTTTGCCGTGAGGTTTGTGGGATCTTAGTTCCCCAATCAGGGATCGAACCTGGGCCCTTGACAGTGAAAGTGCAGAGTCCTAACCACAAGACCACCAGGGAATTCCCACTGTTTTTAAAATCTTAATCCTCTTTATATTCTTACTCTCCTTTCAGCCTCTCTATTCCATCCTTTCCCCTCCCTTCCTTTCTCTTCCACTCCCTTTTCTTCTCGCTCTGTATTAGTCCATTCAGCTGATATAACAAAATACCATAGACTGGGTGGCTATACACAACTGAAATATATTTCTCAGAGTTCTCCAAATTCTGGAGTTCTGGAGGCTGGATCTGAGATCATGGTGCCAGTATGGTCCGGTGAGGGTCCTCTTCCAGCTTGGCAACTTCTCATTGTATTCCCTCCTGACAGAAGGGGTGAGGGAGCTCTGTGGACCTTGTGTATGAGGGCACTAATCCCATTCATGAGGGCTCCACCCTCCTGACCTAATCACTTCCCAAAGGCCTCACCTTCTAATACCGTCACCTTGGGCATCAGGATTTCAACATAGGAATTTTGGGGAGACACAAACATTCAGACCATAGGACCCTGCTTTTTGTTACTGTTTTTGTTATTGGAGAAAGCAGGTCCTTTCCAGAGAGTTACTTACGATCTGGATTTTTCTGAGTGTGTCTCTGTGGTGGCTTTTAACACCTTTCTCCCCTGTATTTCTTGTAAGTTGATCTATCTAGACACTTTGTTAGATCCGGTTTTTCTTTGGCAAGACTACATATGAGATGGTGTGTCAGGAGGTGCTTATGTACTGTTGCGTCTCTTTATTTTCTAAGCAGCAACTGATAATTATTGCCTAGATCCATTCACTTATAAGGTGTGTAATAACTTTATCATTCGTCATTAATAGCTGGAATATTTCTATAAAGATAAGCTTTTTGTCACCAGGGCAGGATATACACTTGATTCTTTCCTGTTTACTAAGTAGTTTTAAAAATAGCGTTCTCCAAAAAAAGTTTTTTTTATCAATATGTGCTCATGGATTTTTTAAACATATTTAGTGTGCTTCTATCTATGGCATTTATTATCACTTCTTTTGCTCAAATTATTTTAGCTTTGACCAGTGGGAGCTTCTGCAAGCTGGCTTCTACTCCTTCCTATACAACTCTGGTAGTTTTTGCTAGATTCCTTACTTTCTGGTGTAATAAGTTGTTACAGTGCAATACATTTCCCATGTCAGAACTGGAATCAGTCATTTCTCCAAGGAGTGAGTTAGCTTTTATCTCATTTTCCTCCCTTTCTTCCTTCCTTCTCTTTCTTCCTTTCCTGGGAAGTGGTATTTAGAGACTACAGTCTGGGAGCCAGAAGTGTTTATTGTTGTCAGGTTGGTTATTTCCATCTCAATGGGTGGAGCTAGAAAAAATTGTTTTCTTGAAATAAATTATGAGTCCAAATGATACTTCCAATTCAAATTTAGGACTCAAGACTAGTAAGACTTCCGTTACCCCCAATAATATCATTACTGAAAACAGTTTAATTTTTTTTTTTTTTTTTTTTTTCGGTATGCGGGCCTCTCACTGTTGTGGCCTCTCCCGTTGCGGAGCACAGGCTCCGGACGCGCAGGCTCAGCGGCCATGGCGCATGGGCCCAGCTGCTCCGTGGCGTGTGGGATCTTCCCGGACCTGGGCACGAACCCGTGTCCCCTGCATCGGCAGGTGGACTCTCAACCACTGCGCCACCAGGGAAGCCCAACAGTTTAATTTTTTTTCCAGCTTTTATTTTTAAATCCTTAGGGTAGATCCTTCAGAGATGTATAGTCAAATTACTGTGCTTTCAACTCATTTGTAATAGTTCTTCTCTATGTGGTTATATACTAACTGGATATACAGCTAGGTTATTTGTTTCATTTTATGTTTGGATTTCAGAAATTTCTTTCTATAAAATTTTATTTACAATTATATAAAATATTGCCTTTGATTCTAAAGTCAAATATAAAAAGTACATTCAAAGAAGTTTATCTTCTATCCCTGTCTTTTCCTCCTTATATTTATAGCCATTTAAAAAAAAGTTGAAGTTCATTATTACCTTTCAAAAAGTATAAGCAAATATATATCTGTAATTTCATAACCCATCCTTTCATGGATAAATAGTAGCATAATTTTACATACTTCTTTCCAACTTCTTTTTTTTATTACATTGGAGATCACTCCACAGTAGTATCTACAGATAGTCTTCATTCATTTTTACTGCACAGTACTCCACTGTGTGGATGTACCATAGTTTATTCAACCTATTGATGAGCATTTGGATAGTTTCCAAATATATTACAAAGAAGATACAATGCATAGCCTTGTGCATGCATATTTTTCTCTTTTTGCTGATTATTGTTAATATTAACATTTTTTTGATATTCTGTGTTAAAAAAAAAGTGCTGATTGTTACTCATCTTTAATTTTTTTTGTTTGTTTGTTTGTTTTTTTTTTGCCGGGCCGTGTGGCTCGCGGGATCTCAGTTCCTGATCAGGGATTGAACCCAGGCCACAGCAGTGAAAGTGCCAAACCTAACCAACTATACCACCAGGGAACCCCCTACTCATCTTTAATTTTTATTATATATCCTACATGATTTTGGTTAGCATATTTAAAGTCTGAAAAGTATTTTTAATTAAAATTAAAAGATATCAAACCTTTTTGGTAAATATAAGAAGTGAGCTAGGGGCTTCCCTGGTGGTGCAGTGGTTAAGAATACGCCTGCCAATGCAGGGGACACGGGTTCGAGCCCTGGTCCGGGAAGATCCCACATGCCGCGGAGTAGCTGGGCCCATGTGCCACAATTACTGAGGCCCAGGCACCCAGAGCCCATGCTCCGCAACAAGAGAAGCCACCACCATGAGCAGCTCACGCACCGCAACAAAGAGTAGCCCCTGCTTGCTGCAGCTAGAGAAAGCCCGACGCAGCAACGAAGACCCAAAGCAGCCAAAAATAAATAAATTAATTAAATTAAAAAAAAAAGTGAGCTATTTTAAAAAAATTATTATTTATTTATTTATTTTTGGCTGCATTGGGTCTTTGTTGCTGAGCGCAGGCTTTCTCTAGTTGTGATGAGTGGGGGCTACTCTTCATTGCGGTGTGCGGGCTTCTCATTGCAGTGGCTTATCTTGTTGCAGAGCACAGGCTCTAGGTGCGCGGGCTTCAGTAGTTGTGGCTCGCGGGCTCTAGAGCACAGGCTCAGTAGTTGTGGCGCACGGGCTTAGTTGCTCTGCGGCATGTGGCATCTTCCTGGACCAGGGCTCGAACCTGTGTCCCCTGCAGTGGCAGGCAGATTCTTAACCACTGTGCCACCAGGGAAGTCCCAGTGAGCTATTTTGTAATCTAGTCCCATTTTTATGTTACACTTCATAATAGCTGAGGCCATCATTTGCACAGACCACTTTTCCTATAAAGTGACTATGAACTTTAAAAAAATTACAGCAGCAAATTTGGTATCTGGTGCAGTGGTGGATTGTTTAAGTTCACTTAGGCAATGCTTAGAGAAACAAAGTCAGACCTTCTTACAGCTTGTGGCAGTAGGGAGTTTTTTATGATCCCTTTGGCGGGGTCAGGATAGAACTTAGAAGGAAATCCTAGCCTGACTTTTCTGGCCATGGAAAAAGGTTGATTCTAAACGCTGACCTGATGGTTTCAGTCCGTGACATCTGAAATTCAGTTCATCTTTTATACATTATTAACAACAAAATGGGGGAAAACTGAGTTGGCTTTCAGGGGAAATGGAAAAAAACAAGATCACATCTGTACTCTACTAAGTCCTCTGTAGATGTCAGGCTGGGGTGATAAATTGTCAGGCACTAAATCAGGGCATTAACGTTTCACTTAAACTGAAGCTAGATCCAAATAGCTGATGGCCTGCTTTCTAGATCTCTTATGTACCTGCTTCTTAAATCCAGTCAGTTTTCAAAAAATTGCCCTTTAAGGTTGTGGCCAGGGGAATAAGGCTGAGAACAGAATGAACCATTATAGAAGAACTTAGGTATGTGGAAGCAGAGACTCATTAAAATCTAAATCCTCTGAAGCTGAAGTTTGATCCAACAGCAAGGCATTAATTATTTAGCGATTGTACCTTAGTTGTTTCCCAGAAGGTGATAAATTTGGGATCAGTTCCTTCTTACTGTGTGTTCTGATGGTCTTTAAAGTGAACCAAAGCTCTAAATTGCAATGCCACTGATAATTAAACTCTGATAGCTATGTTTTGTTTGTCTGTATGCCCGGCTTCTCGTTTTCTGTGAAACTCTTTGTGTTCTTTTGGGTAATTTTCCCCTAGAAGACACTTACAAATTACTTCCGATTTTGATGCATCTTAAAATACGAAGTCTCTTGTGAAGCTCTTTGGTTCTTTTCTCCTTTGCTCCTGAAATAAATTCAGGTTGGTGGTTTTCTTCAAGGATATGTGGTATGGTCAAAACATTGCAAACCCAAGTTTTTAATTTTTCCTATAGAGTCCCCATTTTTTTTCCTTTCTTTCCCCAATTTTTTTTACTGTGGTAAAATGAGATTGTCCTTTTCTGTAAACATCTTTTGTCTCCTGCATATCTCTGCCATGACTGTAAAGAAGTGGAAAGTATTTCTAGATTTGTTGAAATGAAGTAAAGTTCTGTCAAAATGAGATGGACACTAAATAACTGATCAGGCAGGTTTTGATCCTGCAATTTTGTCCCTTCGTTGTGCAAGTTACCCGAAACCTGAATTCAGCCCTTGTGTGTCTCTGTGAGAGGCATATCGCATGGCTGCATTTGTAGGGTATCTGCCCTCTCTGTGCCTGTTCTTCCCTTTTGAGTCTCTAGACCTGAGTTGCCAAGGGGCACTGTGAGCTGAGCCTGGACGTCATCTAACTGCAGGACCCAAGCTGAGGATGGAAATCTTGCTGTTGATAGTCCTTCGGCTGCCAGATTTTGCCTTCACCCTCCTCTTCCATCTCACTGCCCCCTCTGTATCCAGAACCTCGGCTCTCCACACACCTGCTTCGTTCTTCTTTCCCTGCGGAAGGTTTCTTTGCTTCTTGACTTACGAACTTTACTTCTTACCCCTTTCAGATATTGAAACTGGCAACTTTCAGTCATTGTATCAAAGTCTCAGCGATTTTCACTGGCTCAGACGCCATCCATCTCTGGTCCAAGGACAGCATCACATAGAACAAAGACATCTTCATGGACCACTGTGTTTGGGGAAAAATAGTTCTCAGATGAAGGTTATAGGGAGTTGGGCAGACATCCCCAAAATATCTCCCCCAAACAGTAGCCATTGGTGGTGGCAGTGATTAATTTGTTCATTCATTTAACAAATATTTATTAAGCACAGACTCTATGCTGGAGTCTCTGTTCTAGGTTCTGGGGATGTAGTAGAGAACAAGTCATAGTCTTTATCCTTGTGGAGTCAATTGGGAGAGACAGACAGTAAACAAAGAAGCAGGTAAGTATTCATTATGTGAGATGGTGATAAGTGTTGTGAAGAAAAGAAAGTAGGGGAAGATAAAAAGGGTGTGCTGATGGGGGCATCACCATTTTACATAGAGCTCTCTGACAGAGTGGCATTTGAGTGGAGACCTGATGGAAATAACGGAGCAAGGCATGCAGATAACCTCAGGAAGAACATTCCAGGCAAAGGGAACAGCAAGTGCAAAGGCCCTGAAGTGGGAATGTGCTTAATGCACGTGGTGCACAATCAGCGGACAGGCCAGTACTATCAGAGAAGGGTGAGCAAGAGGGAAATGTAGGTGGAGCCATAACGGAGGGGTCAGATCCCATGGGGCACTGTGGTCAGGGTAAAGCTGTTGGCTTTTACTTGGAGTAAGATGGAAAATCTAAGGAGAGTTTTGAGCACAGGAGTGAGGTGATCACTCAGGTTGCCACATGGAGGACAGTCTGTAAGGGGAAGGACAGAAGCAGCGAGATGGGCAGGGAGGCAAATTGCAATAATTTGAACAGAGAAATAATGTTGGCTTTGACCAGGGCAGCAGCAGCGGAGGTGCTTGAGAACTTGAGACTTTTTTGAAGGTAGAATTGTCAGTATTTGAAGGTAGAGTTGACAGATTGTATGGTTAAGACAGAGGTGAGGCAGGATAAGGTGAAAGTTTTTGGCTTGAGCGATTAATTAGTAGGATGGAGTTACGGTTTGCTTAGAGGGGGAAGAATGGAAGGAATGGGTTTGGGGGAGACTCGGAGGGATGAGTTTTGGGGGAAACTGGGAGGGATGGGTTTTGGGGCAAGTGATCAACTTACGTTTTAGACATGTTAAAGTTTGAACTGCCTATTACATACCTAATGGGAATATGATTCTTCAGCTAATTCAATTGTGTTACAGGTGGGATTGTACTAGAATGTTCTTCCTTCCTCACGTCACCTTGCTAACGTCTCTTCATTCTTCAGTTCCCAGCATCAGGGTCATTTGTCATTTTCTCAGGGAAACCTCCTTGATCCCTGTCCCTATGCCTGGATTGATTCTTCCTGTTATATGTGCACATAGCAGCAGATCCTTTCCTTTGTAGAGTTTACCATCCTTGGAATTCGTGAATAATTTGTGTAGTTATTGGTTTAATGTTTGTTTCTTGTCACTGTGAATCCACAGAAGCAGATGGCGTTACGAGGTCTGTTGGAATAAAAAGAGGTCTTGTTCAAATGAAACTGTTGGTGAAAAAATAAAGAGACAAACTTTGATCCTGCTGTTTTATGTCTGCTGTGTGCATATTATCTAAAAAAATAGTCCGGGTCAGTCTGTGGGCCTCACAAGGACAGATAGTCCTGTTTTGTTCACTGTAGCCCCAGAATCCAGCAGAGAGCCTGGCACACAGGAGGCACAAAATAAGTATTTGTGTTGTGTTGAATCTGAGCTGTTTTCCATAGCAAGAGAGACTTGTATTGGCTTCAGACCCTTTGCTTATATTCAATAGGGAACAGCTTTCTGATGCTTAAAAAGTGTGGAGGAATGTTCTAGGCTTTACTTTGAGATGTTCGTCTTTATTCCCATGCAGTTTTCATTTGGAGCCCCTGTTTGAGGCTTGGTGAATGCACGTTTTAGTCTCTGAGACCCCTCTACACACTTGCTTAAAAGGATGTCATTCAGGGTCGCAGTAATGAATTTCAGGCAGATTTTAGTTTTGAACCCTCTGTTTCTGATTAAAAAAAAAAAACACAGTACACACAGACAAACCTTCCACAACACCTTTTTAACTGGGGTTCTATTTTCTCAGCTCTTTAAAGCTTATTTTCCTTAGTAATTGGATTTTTTTTTTAAAGCCCAGCCTCCTTCTGTTATACAAGCCTCTCTTCCCTGTCATGGTCTGAAGCTGTGCTCCGTTTGCACGGGCATCGCAGGCATTTCTCTGAAAGCCACACAGATGTCCTGGATTCCACCAGCAGCTCTGCCAACCGACAGAGGAGCTAGTGCCTTTCTTCAAACCCACAAATTCTACTTGGAGATAGTTAGGTTTTATGGAGACAAGGCTTTAACTGCACCCCAAAGCTGTGTCTCAAAAAATAATTCTTGCTGGTGATCTCTAGTGGAAATCTTCTGCTTGGTGACTAAGCAAAGCCATATTGAACAGCTACCCCAACCAGGGCTCCAGCCTCATGATTAAAAATGCTCCGGGAGGGCAGCCTTGAACTGTCACCAGGCTTTTCCATCCAGGCCTGAGCTCCCGGCTGCTTGATAGAAGGGCTGCTCCCTTCTGGTGGGCAGAGCATCACAGTGGCTAAAGGGTTTTATTCCGCAAGCCCCATTCTGGAGAAATTCCTTTGTTTCCTTTGAACTATTTCTCTTTCAGCCCACTCCATCCACCCCCCCGCCCGCCCTTGCTTTTGTTCTGTGCCCCTCCAGTGTCAGGTTTTTCTCTTTAGAGTTGTTTTCATTTGCTGGAGATGCTTGACATCTTTACAGAGAACTGAAGAACCGAAGGTGCTTCCAGGTGCTTTCACATCTCTGCTGTACCTTCCCCTTTGCCTTTGAACAACCTTGCTGCTTTCCACACTGTGGGCCTGTGCTGCAGCCTCCATTTCTTCTTAGCCCCTTTCTTCTTTAACCTTGGAATGTGACAGCCCACAGTATGCTGAAGTAACACTTTGAGAAGACACCAGTGGCTTTCTTATTAAGATTAAAAAATAGTCTTTTCTCTGGCCTCTTTCTTCCGTGAGCCGCTCTTGAGACAGCTGTCCAGTTCCTCATTCCCACCATTTTCTTGTTTCTCTGATCCGCAGCGGCATGTGCCTGGTTTATTCCTTCCTCCCCTCCCTTGTGCTCTTCTTGCTGTTTGTTGCTTTTTCTTCTCCCAACCAGTTAACTCTGGTGGTCCTCCAAGACGTGGTCTGGGCCCTCTGCTTATCTTGCTTTAAACTTGCTCTTCACTGAGGAGCACATCCATTTTCACCCTCCTCTGATGACCGCTAAGTTTGTGTTGCTTCCGGGCTCTGGCTCTACCTTTTTTTTTTTTTTTTGTGGTACGCGGGCCTCTCACTATTGTGGCCTCTCCCGTTGCGGAGCAACAGGCTCCGGATGCGCAGGCTCAGCGGCCATGGCTCACGGGCCCAGCCGCTCTGCGGCATGTGGGATCTTCCCAGACCGGGGCACGAACCCATGTCCCCTGCATCGGCAGGCGGACTCTCAACCACTGCGCCACCAGGGAAGCCCTGGTTCTACCTTTTGAATTGTGCCTTCCACACTTCTTCTTGGCTGTAATAGCTCTTCAAACTCAAGCATTCACAACCAGACCTGTTATTTTGTTATTTTCCCCTTCAGACCAAATATACCCTTTTACTTCTCATCTCTGGTGGTTGTCCTGTGTATTCTCTGACCCTGTAGGCTGGAATCCTCAGAGCATCCCTTAACTCATCTTTCTCCCATACCTTGCCATTCACCAGGTCTGGTTGATTTTTCTTTCCTAGTTGTCTTTGTGGTCTTAGAGGAAGGAAAGAAATTAGCATTTATTGTCTGCTTGGTGCTGCATTTTGGGCTAGGGAAATCATCTCATTGCATCCCCAGATCTTATGCGGTAGGTAGATCTTGTGTCCCTGGGTGCTCTGAGAGATCAAGGCACCTGCCCAGGACTGCCCAGGTGGGCAGCAGCAGAGACAGGAGTCTCGCCTGATGCCAGGGGTGCAGGCTCTCATCGCCTCACAAGACACCAGCTGCCCTTTTACTCTCGGCCTCTGCCCTTCCATTCGCCCTTCATGCTAATCTACTCTCAGCATTTCTCCTGTCACTCTTCTGCTCAAAAACCTTCAGTGGCTCCCGATTTCCCACCAGAGGCATAGCATTTTCATTTTGAATATGAAGACACTGAAGCCCAGAAGAAGGGAGAAAGTTGTCCCCAAGGATGTGGCTAGCAAGTAGTTGGCTGTGGTTTGAACTTCCAGAACTTCTGACTCTAAGTCTACCGTGCTGTGCTTCTCAGCTGTTGAAGATCTCCCGCCCAGTTCTCAAGGCCCCCCCATCTCCCCACCTAACCTCATTTCCCACACTGACAGAACTCAGCTTCCAGGCCCTTTGACCAGTTTCCTTCACCCTAACTCTGAGGCCACTAACTCTGGCCTCTTAGCCACCTTTGCTTATGTCCCTAACTTGCTGGGATGTTTTCCTCCCTTCCTTGTACCCATCTTAGCCCCTCACTTGCCTCAGGCCTCACCTCCTCCCAGAAACCTGCTTCACTTAGTTTTCATGGATCTCACTCCCTAAATTCCACACCACATAATTAATTACACACTTAATCATAGATTATTAATGATAGATTTGTCTTGTACTGTTTGCTGCTGTTTCCTATGTCAGAACCTCTTCTCCTCTGGGGACCGTGTCTTCTAGATTTGTTTTTCTACTTCACCTTGTTGGAGGAAGGAGGTGACTTAACTTCAAACAAGCACCTGGAAAGGAACCAAATCTTGGATTGGTTTTGTCCCTCACGGTGCTTTGTAAGTGCTTGTCCATCAGTTGGGACCTTCTCTGGTGATGAGAATCTCCAGCTGCCCTTTCACTCCTGGATGATGCCGCAGACTCATTGGGGACGAGCCTCCCCAACTCCACCGTGGGGAAGTGGTGACAGGCCGTGCAGCATGGCATCTGGAAGTGGGGGCTTTCACCTGCTGATGGTGCCTGGTAACACCACAGAGTTTGCAGTAAAGAGGACGGAGTGAGAATTCTAGTGTTCCTCTGTGCGGAGGGCAGATGCCAAAGGGAAACAGAAGTTCATTCAGACCGGGAAGAAGGCCCAGTCTGGCGCCTGTCTACGTGGTTACTGCTGTCTTATTATTTGTGGCCCCCACCAGAGAGGCCATCTGCCTGACAGCCGTCCTCAGCCCTCTTTCTCTCCTTCAGGTGACCAGCCGTGAGTGGGGTAGGGGGAAAGTTAATAGGAGCTTTTACATTTTTATCTTTTTATAATTTATAAAAACGTTCTTTTATTATTGAAGTTTTCACACACGCCAAAGTTGAGAAAACAGGACGATGGACCTTCTTTTTCCCAACACTCAGCTGTAACACTTATCAGTATTTTGTTGATCTTGTCTCCTCCCCTTGTAGCTTTGTTTTTTTGTTTTGTTGTTGTTTGTGGCCACCTAGCACAGCATGTGGGATCTTAGCTCCCCGACCAGGGATCAAACCAGTGCCGCCTGCAGTGGAAGCGTGGAGTCTTAACCACTGGACCGCCAGGGAAGTCCCTGTAGCTTTGTTTGTAAAAATACTGTACAGTTTGGTCTGGCCTTAATGATTAGTGGCGTTATTTTTTTTTCCCTTAGCAATTTGTCCCTGTTGCTCAGAGCAGTGCAGGCAAATGGTTCTCAGGCCACTGTCCTGGCACATGGGGCTGCCTGGCTCTGCCCATTCATTTGTTGTTTGTCTGTCTTTCTTTGATCCTGTTTCTCCACTTGCATTCGTGACATTCTGGTCAAGAGCCGGTTCCAGTGGTCTTTAATCAGAGGACTTTGGAAGCCTGTGAGGGTCTCTTTTGGTCATCACGGTGACTGGGGGTGCTGCTACTGGCATTTAGGCTGGAGGCTGGCAGGGGTCCAGGTGTGGGGAGCACAGATGTTCAACAGCCATAGCTGTGAGGGACCGTTCTGCATTGTGAACACCTGTTCCATCCACACTCGGTCATGCTGCTGGGCACGCCTAATGTACAATGTGGATTGGGGATTGCCTTTCTCTTCATGCCTTTTATAAACGCTTAAAAGTTTGATATAATCCATTTGTTGATCACCGTTGATTCATGTAATCAGGTGACTGTAACTAGCCTCTGGTCCTTTCTGAGGGTTCATCCTTGGTTGCAAACCCTTTGGTTGTTTTACGTGGGAAAATGGGGTATCTTGCAGCCTGTGCCCCAGCTTTCTCGTTGCCTGTCCCACGCCTTATCACTGGCATCCTGCCAGGCCCAGTGGAGAATGGGGATGGAGACAGTGACATTCAGCCGCAGGTCATTCACAGCTTTTGGTGCCCTGGGGGCAGCTGAGAGGGAGGTTGTGGAAGATCATCCTTGAAGGGATTGTAAACTCCTGGGGGCAGGGCTTGGTGGCTATTCTCCTGCCTCTTCCGGCCATCAGCCTGCTGCTGCTGGGGAGGAAGCGCCCCTTAGCAGGCGGTAGCTGATTATCTCGGGTGCAGTCGGGGAGCCTCTGCAGGCAGAACATGGAAAGTGACAACTTCTGAGTTCTTTTTATTTTCAGTCTCACTCGAGATGGATGGCAGCCTTCCACTGTGGGAAATGAAATGTGTTCAGGCAACTTGGGCCCCAGGCGCAGATGAGAATGGGCTAATGGGCACGGAGGAAGGAGCGGGGCTGGAGGGGGAGAGGCACACTGTTCGTCATTACTAATCCGTGACAGCTGCCAGCCAGCCGCTGACGGTTAGCACCCTACTGCGCCTGGGACACAGGGCCTCTGGGCCTGTCCTTTCTGGAACACTCCAGGGCCCAAACTGTCTCAACTTGTGTGCTGTTCAAACCTCAAATCCGCATGGAAGATGCAATTGGTAACTTAATGCAGGATGAGGGAAGCCAGAGGCTGAGCTGAGTAGATGGTCTAGCCAACATGCTATGGGTATTGGTGAGGATTTCCCTGGCCTGGAACTCTGGATTATTCTAGCAAAGTGTTCTTAGTGTGTGAGATGATTTTCCGGGGCACCCCATTACAGTAAGATCAAATTAGCGAATGAGGAAGGTTTTTCTCTTTTTTAACCCATACCCATTCCTTTTGACGTGGCTTAGGAGAAGGTCTGAGTACAGTTTTAGTATGCCTCTAACACCTACCTCTAACACCTGCCAGTGTCCCTTTTCCTTTACAGAGTCTCAGGCATGCTACAGTATCCAGGTAGAATTTGACAATATTTTGTTTTTATTATATTCCTTTTTCTGGTTACCTTCCATATATGGCAAGTGATACTGGTTTTCATGTGTGCTAGTAATATGCAGTTTCCTTTTGAAATACATTTTCTGAAGGGAAAAAAGAGGCTGTTAATTTAAGAAAACAATTGCTATAACAGGTGATGTGCTGAGATGGCACAGCATCTTGAAGATGCTTTTCAAATGACTAAAGATCGGGAAATGCTGTTTTAATATTTTGCCTACGTGGTTTTTCTTTATGTTGAAGGCCAGGCCGGCAGTGTCAGCATGGGATGCTGAGTGTGGGCCCTGCAGTGCCGAGGCCATCGCCATGATGGTCTGTGGTTTGTATGTCTCCCTCCACCCCCTTCTGTATTTATTTGTTCATTCAGCGGATACATTTTGAGTGCCTACTTTGTGCTGGATGCTGTGCTGTTTGCAGGCAAACAAGGGTGGTCCATGCTCTCTAATAGAAGAGACAAGATTGCAAAAACGTAGCTGGGATTCAGTGTGACGAGCGTACTCACGGAGGGAGGTGCTGCAGCCCTTGAACTGGTATTGTGAGCCACAGGGAGGTCGTGCTGAGTGGGTCAGGAGAGCTTCCCAGAGGAGGAGGTATTTGGGGTGGGTCCTAATGAGTAAGTAAAATGTAACCATTCATAGGTACTCAAGGCAGAGAAAGAGAATTCTAGGCAGAGGGGATGGCATGGATAAAAACATGAAGGCCTGAAGAAACATGGTGAGTTCAAGACCCTTGTGTATATTTGGTGTGGCTAGAGTGTAGACAGTGCGCCTTAACTCTTAACACCAACCCTATGGGGTAGGTAATTAGAATTAGCCCCACTTTACACTTGAGGACACTGAGGCACAGACAGGATAGTAACTTGGCGAAGCAGCAGCTGAGGTTAGAGGCAGGCCTCCATTAGCTCAGAGAAGGTTTCCTGAGTTGTTCTGAAAAGCGTGCATTTGATCTTGAAGGCAGAGGGAGGAACTGAAGGTGATTAAACAGGGCGGGCCTGGGTGAAATCTGCCTTTTCTAGAGATTGCTCTGGCAGTGTGCCCTCCACAAGTGAAGCATCACTTGAGGTTTGTTTCATAAGTGAACACTTGAATGCTTTGCTGTCAAGTTTGTTTTGAATCAAGCACCTAGTTATTTCCTAGTATGTGTCCCGCCCTCCCCCCACCCCATTGTAGCTTTTGTTGATGTTGTTTCTCTTCACTTGGTTGATGTTTAAGTGATTGATTCAGTTCATAGTGTTTGAACCTCACCTTAATGTCTAATAATCAAGATCAAACTTTCTTCCTAACACAGCAATATTGCACGGTAAGGCTGGCTCACAGTTGAGAGGAAATGCCAGCTCCAAGAAGGCAAAGGGCTGTAATTACTTAAAGTGACCTCATTTAAGAATTTTGAGTGACCGTTTGATTGTCAGAGTTCTGCATACATTGTATTTTATTTCTGTCCAGGTTTCCACTGGCTGAACACTTTGGTTATGAGCTGAGTGTCAAGGCCAAATATTGCATTTTGAAACTGAGAGTCAAACTAGCAATTTAAACTCCTGACTTTCGTACCTGTCTGTGAAATTCAGATAAATGAAATGGAAATCTAACAGGGCTGCTGTGTTACGAAATACTGACTCTGCCTCTCCTTGTAGAGAAATCTCTAAGGGAAAATCATTTTAGCGTATATAAATATATTAAAAATATATATAACACACTTTTCCCCCCCTTTTTTTAGTCTTCCTTTCACTTTCTTGATTTGCCCCATTTGTGATTTCCCATTCAAATTAGGCTTGTTTGAAACCAAGGGTCCCTTGAAGAGGCACTTGTGGTAATTTTGAAAATGAAACCTACTCCTTGAAAATACTTCAGCCTAGCTTGTCCACCTTCCTGTCTGTTTCTGCAGCTGGTGCTTCTCACCACTTCCCCACATCCTCTCTTCCCCTGGGGCCAGCTCCACGATGGCTGCCTAGTTTAGGCTCTTGCCCTGATCGCGTTCCCCACCTCCTTTACCTGCAGAGGTGTCCTTCCTGACCCCTCGCTTTGGGTGCCCGAGAGTTCTCCTCCTCCGTCTCTGGCTGCGGTAGAGGATAGGGGCCCCCTCCCCTCAGAGCATAGGAGAGCGGGTGTCTGTGCAGACGCAGGCTGGCTGCCCAGGGCACTGACATGGGTTTGAGGCATAGGAGGACTCCAAAGCCTTGCTAACAAAGCTTGCATGCCCATGATCTAGTGGCACCAGAACTACTTCTACTGTCCCCCAGGATCCAAATTTGAGAACTGACTTTCAGCTTGCTCTGAATCAATCAATGGTAAAAGGCAGATCATAAAATCCTCAAGAACATGGATCATATGTATTATTTGGATGCTGTCTACCAATGCTCACTGGCTTTCATTCTTAATAATTGTTATTTTAAAAGGTTTCTCTTCTTATAAATATTTATTTATTGTAGCAAATTTAGGCAAAAAACAGTTAAAAAAGAAAAAGAAAGAAAAGAAAAAGAATAATCCCACTGCTCTCAAAAAAATAATCCCCGTTACTTTTTTGGTGTACATCCTTCTGCCATTTCTTATATACACAGGTGCATGCAGACATATGGGCTTATGTAAGACACTGTTTTGGAAGTTTGAGCTGCTTTTCAGTTAATACTTACTCTGATCATCATTCCAAGGCATTAAATATTCTCCTAGGATATCTTTTAAACATCTGTAGAACATCTTTTGTATGAATGAACGAAAGTGTTTATTTAGGCAGTCCTTTCTGGTTGGACATTTATGTTGTTTCCAGTGTTCCTGCCACTCTTGATATAGCATTAAGGTGAGCTTTCTTGTAGCTGTTGCCCACGACTCTGGAACATTTCCTAGGAAAAATTCCCTAAAGTGGAAGTGCTGGGTCAAGCTTTTTTTTTTTGAAGCTTTTGGTGCATAATAATATTTACTTTTGTTTCTCTCTAGACACTACAACAACAGGAATGCAAACTTCTCTACAGCAGAAAAGAGGGTCAGAGGCAAGAGAATAAAAACAAAAATAGATATAAAAACATCCTGCCCTGTAAGTATCAATGTATTTCTCCATAATAGTCATTCTTGGAGGTTTTGATTCCCAGTGTCTCAGTAACTTTTCTGGGGGCCATGTGCTTTCTCAGCAGATCCAAGGCCTTAGCTTCTTTTAATTGTAAGTAGTTTCCAAAATAATCAGCTGTTTTGGGGATGGATGACCTCATTCACTGAGTTCCTGTGATGTTGATTACGGAGTAAAATTGCCACTGGGAGGCTTAGTGTGTGGTTGTTTCCTTCTATTAATTAATTTTGTCTGCGTAGGAGAGATCATCTCAAGGCTTGCCATCTCCCAGGGTCTCACCATCAGGCTCAAGGGTCCCAGGCTTGTGTCCTTGCTTTGCAGCGTCCAGCCCTTGGGTCTTGGGGACAGCACGCCTCCTTTCTGGGGCTCTGTTCCCTCATCTGCGGAACAGACGAGCTCCTCCTGGGGGTTCTTCCAACTGTTCCCTTCATCTTTTCCGACATCCCTCATCCCTTGAGCTCGAATTACTGGAGATTCAGGTGCATACCTATGCTTTGCTCAGAAGCAGACCTTGTGATATTCATAAAGCAGTACCTCCTTTAACACCCAGGTGCTGCCAGGTAGAGCCTGAGTTGAACTGTAGTGAAAAAGAGGCCCAGAAGGATGTAGGCCTTGGGTGAGGATCCCAGAAATGGCACCACACAGTTGTGATAGCTCACCTCCCCTGAGTGCTGTCTCTGTGCCAGACTCTGAGTCCATATCTCACTTAATCCGTATCCCATGCACACAAAGCAGGAGTTCTTATTATCCCCATTTTAGGGACCATTTTAGCAAGGTCACAAGTGGGAGTGAGTGCGAGAACTGGTACTGGAGCCCCCAAAGTCACTGCTCTTAGCCCTGAGCTCTAATGCAGGGTCTCCAGAGTGGGCTGGGTAAGGCAGTCTGCCATGGGACAGGGAAGGAACATTTAGAACGTCTCTTGATTTACATCTTTTATCTAAAAAAAAAAAAAAAAGAAAGAAAGTAAATTTTAAATCTGATGTGCAGCTTGATGGCAGAGCGTGCATAATGTTTTTACCCAATTTAAAAATAAGGCTTGTGTGGGGCTTCCCTGGTGGCGCAGTGGTTGAGAGTCCGCCTGACGATGCAGGGGACACGGGTTTGTGCCCCGGTCCGGGAAGACCCCACATGCTGCGGAGTGGCTGGGCCCGTGAGCCATGGCTGCTGAGCCTGCGCGTCCGGAGCCTGTGCTCCGCAACGGGAGAGGCCACAACAGTGAGAAGCCTGCGTACCGCAAAAAAAAAAAAAAAAAAAAAAGGCTTGTGTGTATCTATAATTGTATATATATTTCAGTGTTCAAAAACTTTATTATTGAAGTTTATTGACAGCATGATCAGATTGGAGAGCACTGCTGTAATGTCTCCTCAGGCCAGAGCTATTTTGTCAGATACTGTAAACCCATCCGGGTGTGTGTGTGTGTGTGTGTGTGTGTGTGTGTGTGTGTGTGTGTGTGTGTGTGTGTGTGTGTGTGTGTGTGTCATAGTCTTTCTGTATACATAGGTGCGCACACACAGTGTATATGTATATCACATCCATATAGATATTTTTAATGTGTGCAGGTGAGGATGGGAGAAAGTGGAGGCATTTCTAATACTGAGGAGAGACAATGAGGAATTTGTAGAGAATCATTTTGAGCCACAGCATGGTCCTAATGACGTTGGGGAAGCATTGCCCTCTTTATGTCTTAAGTTTTCATTTCTGCTCAAGAGGTCTAAATGGTACTCATTAGTAAGATGTGGGGATGTAGGAAAAGATGAAGGGAACAGTGGTATGCAGTATCTATTGATAAATAGAATATTATTGCCCTTTCCTCCCTTAAAGATCCCAATCAGATGTTTCTTCTGATTAACATCATATTCTTTAAAGATGGGGAGTCTGAAGCAAAAGAACATTATTCTAGTAAGACATACAACTTTATTACTATTTCTCAGTGTAAAATGTGTTGCTTCGGTAGAACACTCAGATTTTTTAAACATCAGTAATGTACTTCTGTATAAAATTTGGTCAGTAGATACTATCATCAGAATCCTGTTGTCTAGATACTGTATTTAATTCTACTTCATTAAAAAAAACACCCTTTTTCTTATGGAAAGTTTAAAATATATTCAAAAGTAGACAGAATAGTATAAAGAACCCACACGTACCCATCACCCAGCTCCAACAATTGTCAACTCCTGCCCAATCTTGATTCATCTATATTCTGATACACTTCTCTTCTCTCCCTGAATTGTTTTGAAGCAAATCTCAGACATCATGTCATTTACCTGTAGTTTACTCTTCCTCTAAAAAAAACCCCCAAAACAAAAATAACTTTTGTTTTGAAATAATTTTAGACTCACAAGAAGTTACAAAAATATATAGAGGGCTCCCATGTACCCTTTATCCAGCTTCTCCCAATGATAATATTCTATATATCCATAGTACATTATCAAAACCAGGGAATTGACATTGCTACTTTATTCTCTTAAAGAAAGCATTATGAGGCATCATATTCAGATTATAGTTTAGGATTTAGTTTTTAATGTTGTTTTATCATGAAATGAGCAAAACTTGGACTCGTTGAGGATGAACTGATTTGTCCTGAAGAGGTCTCAGTACCTTTGTGACCATGTTCTCTTTTTCTTCCAGTTGATCACACCAGGGTTGTCCTACACGATGGTGATCCCAATGAGCCTGTTTCAGATTACATCAATGCAAACATTATCATGGTAAACTTTGTTTCTCGTGGTGTTTTCTGACTGTATATTGCTAGCCAGTTTTTGTATTTTAAATCCTTCCTCATGGCCTGAGAGCAGTTTTCAAATGTTTGAAGTATTTTCTTCCTAAATTTCTAGCCTGAATTTGAAACCAAGTGCAACAACTCAAAGCCCAAAAAGAGTTACATTGCCACACAAGGCTGCCTGCAAAACACCGTGAATGACTTTTGGCGGATGGTATTTCAAGAGAACTCCCGAGTGATTGTCATGACAACAAAAGAAGTGGAGAGAGGAAAGGTATGCTATATACTCTACTTTTTTGAAGTATTGGACATGTCAGGTTGAACATGTTAAGAACTGAATAGGGACTTCCCTGGTGGCGCAGTGGTTAAGAATCCGCCTGCCAATGCAGGGGACACGGGTTCGAGCCCTGATCCAGGAAGATCCCACGTGCCGCAGAGCAGCTAAGCCTGTGCGCCACAACTACTGAGCCTGCGTTGTGGAGCCCATGTGCTGCAACTACTGAAGCCTGCGCGCCTAGAGCCCGTGCTCCACAACAAGAGAAGCAATCACAATGAGAAGCCTGCGCACCGCAACGAAGAGTAGTCCCTGCTCACCGCAACTAGAGAAAGCCCGTGGGTAGCAACGAAGACCCGACACAACCAAAAATAAAATATAAATAAATTTATTTTTAAAAAAAAAGCTGAGTAAACACAGTAAGCTTACTCTGACCCTCTGGAAAAAAGAGAGTAGGAGAAATTTGATATGACATACTTTGGTGTAGTTTTCTTTTTTTCTTCTTCTTAGGGTTCATGGAGCTTCTTGGGTCTGTGGGTTTATAGTTTTCTTCAAATTTGAATAACGTTTACTATTTCTTCACACATGAACTGCCAACCCACCCTGTCCTGGGTTACCAATTACACATATATTAGGCTGTTTGAAGTTGTCCTATAGCTCACTGAGACTTTCTTCATTTATTTTCAGTTCACTTTTTTCCCTCTGTTTGGGATAAGTTAGATAAGTTTCTTTTGCTATACGTGTTTCAGTTCATCTTTTCTTCTGCAGTGTAGAGTCTGCTGTTCATCCTATCCAGTGTAATTTTCACAGTAGACATTGTCCTTTTCATTTAAGTTTTATTTGAGTCTTTTTAATATATCCTATGTCTCTCTTCTTAACATGTCCATCATTTGCTGTACCTTTTGAACATATGGAATATATTTATAATAATTTTTTAAATGTCCTTGTTACTAATCCTATTATATATATCATTTCATTTTTCCATTTTAGTGGTTTAAGGTAGGAGAGTAAATCCAGTTTCTGTTACCCCATTGTGTCCAGAAGCAGAGGTCATAAAGGGAGTGTAAGAAGGCCTGTCTGGTACCTTCAGGGGATTAGAGGACTAATCAGTAAACATTGATTTCACTTGTCATGTGAACTATACTTAGGACTTCTAAGCATTTAAAAAATTAATTTGAACTATCCAGACAATATATTCAGATAAACATTCAAACTCCTTACAATTAAAATTACCTTTGTCACCATCCCTTGTCCACCCAATTGTTCCCTCCTCCAACATAAACCCTCTTATCAGTTTGATGCGTATTCTTCTACACTGTCTTCTTGGCATTTGCATATGCATGTGTATAATAGGCATTATATACCTACATTTGCACATGTATATGTATTCACATACATACATGCTCCTATAGAAGTATATAGTGCTATTTTCGGACAAGTACTGTATGAAAAAGTGCTGTCATACAGTAACTTTATTGTGTATCTTGGTTTCTTTTCTCCCCACCTAATATATGTTCTAACTTCTTCTGTTAGTACATATTGGCCTATCTCATTCTTTTTAGTAATTGCATGGTATTCCATGGTATGGATGTACTACCATTTGTTTAACTGTCATATATTAGGCATTTAAATGTTTCAGTTATTTCTCTTATAAACAGTGCTGAAGTGAACAATCTTGTTCTTGCTTTTGTATGTGGTAAGTGTTTTTCTAGGTCAGATGTCAAGAAGAATTGCTAGGTCATAGGGGGTGTGCATGTTGTAAATTTTTAAAAAATTTTTTTAATTTTTCTTTTTTTCTCTTGTTTTTTTTTCCATTTTTGAATTTTTTTTATTTTTTCTTGTTTATTTATTGTTTTTGCTTTTGCATGTTGTAAATTTTAATAAATTCTGCCAACTACCCTCTAGAGTGGTTGTCCCAGTGTACACTCCCCCCAAGCAACATATGCCTAGTACCCATCTCCCTGCACTCTTCATGACACTTCAGGTTTTTAAAAATTATAACATCCCACACCTATGGAGAAGCAGACAAATCCCACTGAGTGACAGCTCTGTGTGTTATCCCAAAGTGAACCCATCCATTGTGGATTTTTTAATATGGAAAAGTTCTCTGTTTTTGTTTATGTTCTAGTCAAAGTTCTTTTTATTTAGATATACTTTAACTGGTTTATGTAAAAGTTGCATGGAACGTAGCAGTCATACCCTATAAAAAGACAGATGGGTGATTTTGGATTTTAGCCCTTCTAATGTAATTTTCATATCAGTTGTGAAAGGCAATGTGATTTTGTAAGATTTTTGTTATTGTACTGCTAGTTGTTACACTTTTGAATACCTTTGAGGCCAGGTCTGGTCATTGTGAAACAAAGGCTTCCTCTAGCAGCTGCCTGCAGTAACAGTAGATGTTCTTGAATTAATGGACAAGTTAAAATGTCTTCATAGTTTTTGCTTCAGGTGAGTGTCACCTGTTCTAAGTATGGAAAGGAAAACTGAGCCCTCCGTCCTGCCTGTTGCCTGATTGCAGTTGTAGGAGGCCACCTGTTCTCAGAGGACTTGAGGGCTGTGAAGAGAGAGTTCTCAGGTCACTTCAGAGGGATCAGGATTGGTCCCTCTCAGAAGAGCTGCCAGAAACGCCTAGAATAGACAGACGTTGGGCCAAGTCACTCTGCCCCCAGCTCCTTACCTCCTTCTCCCGGCCTTTGTCTGTTTTCTCATTCTCCCTCTGTACTCTGCTGCTGGAGAGGAGGACATGATGGGCTTTCAGTCTCCCCGCGAGCGTTTCTGGTAACTTGTTCGCCTGTTATCCCCTCCAGTGCACAGAAGAAAAACCAGACTCTGAATTCCCTTTGATTCCTGGGCTTTAATTTAAAAGCTAAAGTATTAGCACTCACATTTTAGAATTTGTTTGCCAAGGTTTACATCAGAGTTTGGGAAACTGGGAGGAGGGCACAGTAGATTGCAGACATGCAGAGTCAGCTACAATGTTAGGAGTTGTGATTTAATTTGTCTTCTTTTGAGCGGCCAGCAGTCCTCAGAATTGTTTGGAGAGTGGCAGCATTGCATACATTTAATAGTCAAAGTGTTTATTTGGGGATAATAAAAATTGTGTCAAATCTGTCAAAGAGGTTTTTGGATCTACAGGATCGTGGAGGGAAAGCTGAATTCAGAATAATACATAAAAGACCACATAAGCCATGCTAAGCAGGAAAGTAAACGCTGTCCATTAATTCTTCTGTTGACCTTTCCTCCTGCCATGTTTTTCTTCTTTCCCTCAGTCATTGACTGTGGGGATGTCTGCAGCTGCTCTCTGATTTCTCGTTTTATAACAGTGAATTTCTCTGTCTCCCTAATGCACAAGGTAGATTTCTCTTGCTGATATTTGTGTCTTGGTTGTTGTTGAAAGTGAGTGGTGTGGGTGACTGCTCCCAGGAGAAAACAAGACGCAAAGGCATTCTCTGCCCAGGACATATCACCAAAGATACGCAGACTCATCTCTCATTGAGCAAAATATCTTCCTCTTTGGCAGCCAGAATGATTCCCTTGGTGCCATATTCTCCAATCTGCCTGCTCTGAAGCCAGCAGCTATTGCAGGCTTGGCGTTCCCAGGCACCCAGTTAAGCGAAGGTGACGTGTGTAGCAGGTATCAGATGGATCTGGATATAGAAAAAGCAGCTGGTTCAAAACCCCATCAGCTGCCTTTCTGTGCTGGAGTTATTCACACTTGGGTTAGATAAGGCGGGGAGACCTCCTACACTGGCACGGAAATGGACCAGACAGTCTGGCTTGTTGGGCAGCCCATCCACCTCCAGAGCCCCTGCTTGCCTTCCCTGCATAGTGACTGGTAGATCTCTGGAATTCAGAACTGAGTGCATGCTAGGCAGCACACTCATACTGGGTAGTCCCCTTCTTTCTGCCTCTTTGGTTCTTTAGAGAGAAATAAGCAAACACTGACTCTCCTTGGACCTGGCTTAAATTAGGCAATTTTGCAACAGCAGCTTTCTCTTCCCACTTCTCCCTGGTTCTCCACACACGTGCTTTTCTTTTTGAATTCTTCTTTCCTTCTTTCAAAACCCAACAGTTAGATACCAGACAGGCCGTTTTCCATGTTAGTGGTCATCAAGGAAGACTTGAACGTTGGTTTTCTTTTGGTTTCGGCTTTCATGTCAGAGTTCACAGAGATTAACTGTCTTTTCTCTGATCCCTTCCAGAGTAAATGTGTTAAATACTGGCCTGATGAGTATGCGCTAAAAGAATACGGGGTCATGCGCGTTAGGAACGTCAAAGAAAGTGCTGCTCATGACTATACGTTAAGAGAACTTAAACTTTCGAAGGTTGGACAAGTAAGTATATTGTCGTACTTTAGAGACTTTGGTAACTGCGCATGGTGTGCGCTAATCCAGGGTCGTGCGGTTACTCCTGTCTGCATACCTTCAGGCATTTGTTCACTCACTGAGTAACATCCATCTATCAGGAGCCTTCTATGTGCCAGGCACCGTCAAGGTACTACTGATACATCGCAAACCAGACCGGCACAGTCCCTGCCCCCACAGAGCCTAGGGAGGTGGAAGGTTAAGGAGTAAATAACCAACTAAGCTTTCCGATTGTGCTCCAGCTGTGAAAGCCACAGGATGGTATGTTAGAGAGTGACTGGGTACCCGAGATGGAGTAAACAGGGAGGGCTTCTCTGAGGGGGTGCCACGCAAGCTGAGACCTGAAGGTGGAGCAGCATCCAGAGGGTCAGGAGAGGAGTGTTCTAAGCGGAGGGAGCAGTGAGTGCAAAGGCCCTGAGGCCTGTTCAGTGACCAAATTCCATGGCATCAGCTTTTAATTGCTTGTAGTTCAGGTTTGTCCCTGGGGTGACTAACTTTGAATCCAACAAGATTTGGATTCATTATAATTGCATGGTGAGAGGGGCTTACTTTTTCAAAGTCCTTTGGGGACATAAAGGTAAGCGAAATCGCCTTTGTCCCCAGGGAATTGCAGTCATGTAGCCGAGAGAAGCCACGTATGCAAAGTCCTGTGCTGTCGAGCAGGCACCGGCTGTCACACCCGTCTAAGGTGCTGGAGTTCTGCCGAGGCTGGGCTTCCAGCCGGGGCATCAGGGAGACCATCTCAGAAGAGGGTGGGCCTTTAGGTCGGGGTCTCTGTGGGAGAAGATGGCGGAGAGAGGGCCTCCCAGATGACGTGTCATTGTCAGCCAGGGTTCTGAAGTGCCAGCGTCAAGGAAATGGGGTTTACAGGGAATGAAGGCAAGTGGGGAATTGAGGGAGTAAACGGGTTGAGAGAGGTTGGGACCAAGTTGGGAAGAGCCTTAACTCTCACTGAAGAAATGTAAATTTTAGGGACTTCCCTTTTGGTCCAGGGGTTAGGACTCTGTGCTTCCATTGTAGAGGGCCCAGGTTCGATCCCTGGTTGGGGAACTAAGATCCCACATGCCGCAGGCATGGCCAAAAAAAAAAAAAAAAAGAAATGTAAATTTTATTCATTGGCTGGTGTTGGACCCGTGACGGTTCTTGTGCCAAGTGGACACATGTGGAGACAGGTGCCAGGAAGGTGTCCTACAGCCCCCCCGAGGGAAGAGTGGGATGGAGTGACTCCAGTGGCCAGGACGCCTGTAACCAGGAGGGCTCCGCAGAGGTCTAGGTCTGATGGCCTCTCTCCACGTTTTGCTTCTTTTCCCTTCCTTTGGAAATGAATATGATATAAAATGCCAGAATAAACTCTAGAAGAGAAGCGAGGGATGTGAGAGACCCCTTGGGGGGGTGAAGTCTGTAGGGTGTGTAGGGATAGTTTGGCTATTGGAGGAGGAGGCGGAATCAGACGTCGTAGGGTTTTGAGTCTGAGTGGACAGTGGCACTGTGGCAGAGGTCTGAAAAGCTGGAAGATGTACAGGATGGTAGGGCTTGAATCGTTTGGGTAAAAGATGGTAGGGGCAATGGAAAGAAGGGGACTGACTGGAGATAATTGTGGATGTAAATGTGAAGGGGTTTGATGATGGTGTGAATGAGGGGCGAGGGCTGCAGCAGATTTGAGGAGGGAGGGAGGATGAAGCGCAACCTGCTGGACACGTAAAGTTTGAGATGCCTTTGAGACGTCAAGGTGAGGATGCCAGGGAGGCAAGGGTGGAGGCTGGATGAGGAGGGGCGTGGGATCTAGAGCATCGTGGATGGGTTGGTTTTGATCGATGGGGGTAGCACTTCTTGGCCACAGGAGGGAAAGAGGAGAAGGTGGCCACAGATATAGGGAGGGGAGCTGACAGGGATTTGCTCTAAATTCTCTATCAGGCCTGAGGCAAGGCCATCCATTGACATTCAAAGGGAATAAGAAGAGGCGAAATGTTTGAGGAAAGTAGGGAAAGGATGAAATAGTCATTGTGTAGCAAAGCAAGAAATCCAGTAAATTTCTGGGCAGTGCTGAGTGCCCATTGAGGTGGTGAAGATGAACATTCAGTGATACCAGTCACCTGGTGTGAGTTTTCTCCAAGGACACTCTGTTCCTTGGGTACAAAACAGAGAAAGTGGGTGGTTAGGTTCGTCCAGGCTTGGGGCTTTGCTGGGGCGGGGCGGGGTGTGTGTGTTTGTGTGTGCAGTGGATGGAGAGAGGGTGGAGGGAGTGGAGGTCTGTGTTGGAGAGTGGCTGTGAGGAGAGTGTGTGGAATCTGAGCTGGGCAAGCCAGCAGCAAGGGCAGGAGGAGGCAGGCAGAGGGTGGATGGAGGGGCTCAGTGGTCTGGTGAGTTCCCTGAGGTGGTCGGGGGACTGAAGTGAGCTGGAAGCCTTGGCAGTTGTGGTCCAGGGTGGGATGTCAAACTTCTGATGTCAGCGGGGGTGCAGTTGTGGGGAGAGGGTGGAGGTTCAATTGCAGAGACTGAGAGAGGAGTTGTCCAGCAGAAATGAGACAGAGATTTAGAGGACATCGGACAAAGATTCCGGATAGATTTTTCTTCAGGTTTAGTGATAAACTACCCATCTTCTCATCATCAGGTGTTTCTCAGTAGCAGGTGGATTTTTCTTCAGTTTTAGTGATAAACCATCCATCTTCTTGTTATCGGAGATTTGGGAGGAGCAGGTACGGGAAATGTTGGCGTTTGGGTTTGTGTTTTGCACCCTCGGATGCAGGTGCTGACATGGGACCAATCATTTCTCCAGAATTGCTGGTCACAGATTATCTGCTGTTTTGTAGAGCTCATTCCATGTTTTCTAAAGTGCTATCACATGATCTCATTTAAGCCTCCTGATTGCTTGGGAAGGAGGGGTGGGAGCAGAGACCTCAGTGGCCATTTACGAAGGACGAGGAGCAAGGATGCTCCGGGCGCTGGATCTCTCTCGTTCCCTGTCCTTTCTGTGACCCTGGTAGCCCCCTGATCTTTAGCTCACTGGTAACATCCAGAAAAATCTTTTTCTGGCTCAGCAAATTAAATGCACATAATTCAAGAAAGGATCTTGATTGTGGTTCAGATTCCCTGGATGTTCTGAAGGTTACTGGTGGTGGACACTGGTCTAGTTATACTCTCTCTCTCTTCTTTTAAATCGCCTTTAAAAATGTTACTTAGCTTGGATTGTCTCCAGATATGTCAGAAGAAGATGTAGTAACGAATAGTGCCGTTACAGTGATCTAATCTGGGTAGACCCAGAACACAATGCTTTTTGGTTTTTTGTGGTCTTGGTACCCTTGTTGACCTTTATTAATGTCAGTCCTCAGAAGAGCACCAGTGTGCTGAGTCTCTTAACTGTCTCTTGCGCAGTGGCTGTGTGTTTAATTGATGTTGTTTAGTCCTCACAATGGTATTGTGACTGAGAGATTCTTATCTCCATCGGCAAATGAAGAAGTTGAGGCTTAGAGATGTCCAGGGGCCGCAGTGAGTGTGAATCCTGAAGTTTGGGCCTAAATCCACCCATCTGATTGCAAAGCCTGTCTTCTTATCTGCTTTGCAGCAAACAGAGGTTTAAATATCATATTATAATAAAAGTGTGTGTTGGGGGAGGGGAGGAGGGCCAGGTACAAAAAGACAAAGAGGAACAAGTGCTTGAGGGAATACCCGTTTTCTCATCTGGTGGGAGGAGAGCCCTGAGTCCCAGAGGGCTCAGTTGCCTCCCAGGTAGAGCTGCACTTGGATGAGGAGGGTCAGGGACCTCATCTGCCCCTGGCTGAGGATTCAGAGACCGATTCAGGCAGTAGTTTCCTGAAGAACAAATAGCCGTACAAGACATCTTGGTTCTTATGGCAGAGGCCAAGGGTTGCCTCCAGGATTGCTCAGCCAGACCCAAAAGGAGGAGAGATCTGGGAAACTCGTGCAGGGGACCTGTAAACAGTGTGTGAGGAGGCTCTGTGCAGGCCTGGTCCCCTGGCTCACGTAGGATCTGGGAAAGATGGGGACAAGACGAGTCCTCAACCCCTTGATTTATTTAATTCTTTTCTGGTTTTTCTTGGCTTTACTCCAGGGGAATACGGAGAGAACGGTCTGGCAATACCACTTTCGGACCTGGCCGGACCACGGAGTGCCCAGTGACCCCGGGGGCGTGCTGGACTTCCTGGAGGAGGTCCACCATAAGCAGGAGAGCATCACGGACGCGGGGCCTGTGGTGGTTCACTGCAGGTGACGAACCCTCCCACTTCTAGGGCGCTGCCTGTCCCGTGTCCTGATGCCCAGGGGGCCTGTTTTTACCTGCCCATCCCCAGCTCTTTAACTGAGGGAAAAATTTAATCTTTGTTTGAGGCATTAAGGGACCACTTTGACCCAAAGTACATTTCTTCTAGATCCTACGGGACCACCGTGTACCTGGGGGTGGTGGGGCACAGGGTGGTAAACAGTCCTTATTCTCAAGGAGCCCTTAGTCTGGTAATGTTTGCTTGGTTTTCTTTGTTAATATAATAATTTAGGATTCATCTCTTTGATTGTGCTTCTGTTCTCTTTTTCCATGGAAATGAGGTATGTTTTTTCCCCTGACAATATACTTGTTTGCTTCAGAAGATTTGGACTGCTCCCCATCCAGGCTTCTAGAAGCCAGGCCCATGGCCTCTGCACCAGAGTTTGCAGGCTGCTGGTGCCCAAGCTTAGGTTTCATGATTATACTGGGGAAAGTTTGGTTTCCTAAATCTCTTTCATATGCAAGTAGATGTGTGTGAAACGTTGTTTATTCAGTTCTTTAAAAGCTCCCTTTTATTGAGCACTTGCTCTATACCAGCATCTGAGCTCAGTGCTTTTTCATCCGTTACTCATATTTGATCCTCACAACAACCTATTTCACAGATGAGGAAACTGAGGGTCAGAGAGGTTAAGGGAGTGGCCTCAGGCACATTGTGCTGGAGAAGCTGGACTCCAAGTGTAGGATGGACTGAGTCCAAAGCCCCGTGCTCTTTGCTAATATATTTGCAAATATAAATGGACAATCTAATAAACACTCCCAAGAGCAGACATTGTTTCTGTTAATATTAATAGCTTGGTTTTGCATATAAAACCCTCATGAATGACTCCGTTGTCCTCGCTCTTCATCCTTCTGCCCACAGTGCTGGAATTGGCCGAACAGGGACGTTCATTGTGATTGATATTCTTATTGACATCATCAGAGAGAAAGGTAGGTCATCTGGCGGACAAGAAGCTACAGTTCCTGTTTTCAGTTTATGGAAGGAAAGTGCTAGTGAAAGTAGCCTGTAGAAGAGAATTGAATGTTAAAATATTTTCACAAAAATCTAGGCCGGAGACTTCAGCTTTCAGTATGTTTGCCAGAGAACAGAAGTGATGCTGTTTGAGCTTTTGGCATAAAACAAAGCCTAGGAGCTGTGGGTGCCACTGCTCTGGTCTTTTGTTGAACATGCAACTGCCTTGCTGATGGTATGGGACGGTGCTGTTGGAACGTGAGGGACCCCTCACTGCTGACCCTTTACGCTGTAATCTTCTAGGATCCTTGGTATTGGTCAGAAGGCCAGTGCTGTAGCCCTTGGAACATGTTCGGTTAGAACATTAAAGACTTAAGTTTGCTTTATCTCTGAGTCTGCTAACAGTTGTGCATTAAACCACTTCACATTGTCTCTGCAGTTTATCCTGATACTCCATGGTGCTTGCTTTGTAGGTGTCGACTGTGACATTGACGTTCCCAAAACCATTCAGATGGTGCGGTCTCAGAGGTCAGGGATGGTCCAGACAGAAGCACAGTACCGATTCATCTATATGGCCGTCCAGCATTATATTGAAACACTACAGCGCAGGATTGAAGAAGAGCAGGTACCAAGCCTAGAAGGCTGGCGTGTGGATTTTCAGTGGTTTTCTCTGGGCAGCTTGGATATGCTCTCCTTCCATGCAAAAGGACAGGCTCTGATAGATAACTGTCTTTCTTTGAAAAGGTGAAACAAGTTCCCAACCAGGAAGGGCCTCTCTGGAAACGAATTATTCCCTACTTCACAGCTCTGATTTTTCAGTATGGAGTAGCTCAGGAAGGAGCACCAGGCCTGACAGATTGGGGAAACAGCCACAGAAAAATTGGGATTTTCCCAGGCTCACACGGCAAGCTTAGAACGCAAAGCCTCAAAGTTTCCAGCCTGTTCCACTTTTGGTCCAGGCGATATTCATCCTGATTCCATCTCTTAAATGAACGCCTCACTCTTAATAGCACATGGGGGTTTGAACCACCAATTTGGTCGAGTTGGAAACAGTAAAATTTCAATTTTAATAAGCCATGCATAATGAAGAACAATGTGGCATTGGTGCCTTTCCATTGGAAGCTATTCATAACAGACAGAAAGCTGAGTTAAAGAGGATTGAGGAGACTGCTCTTTCCGGAGCTTAGGCTTATCTCCCTCCCCAGCCCCAGCCCCAGCCCCATTGCTGTGCTGCAGACTGGATGGTGTCTAAACATCAACAGGGTTTGCCTGCTTTACCCTGTTTATTGCCTTCCAGAAAACTCAGCTTCTCAAAATAGGACCTGCCACCTAATTGAAAGATTTCTAGCCCAGCAGCATAGCAGCCACGTTATCAAAGTGTGGTTAGCCAAAGTTAGTTAGTTTAGTAGGTTCTCAGTCCACACAGAAATACTCACTAGATTGTTTCCTTGTACAAAAACATCTTCAGAAGCAGTGTGTGTATAGAAAGCTACCGCCAAATAGTTAACAAGCTACTGGTTTTGAACTTTACTGCTTTAAGTCTGACTTTGTGTTATTGTAAGTGCTATGAGCTGTTTAGATGGTTACTGTAGGCTATTTTATATTTGTCTTCCAGTTATATTAATTTGGGCCAGGAATACTTAAAGCATAAAGCTGCCCAAAGAGAAGGACTCCTAATAAATACAAGAGAGGATAGTACAGTTGGTACAAATGGGAAGTTATTCGGGAATATCTTGAAGAACATAATGTAGTCTTGTTCAGAAAAGCTGGGGGGAAAGCTCTCTATTTCACTCAGAAGCTTTGGTCTTTCTTCTTGTTCTGGAGAATTTAGGGACTTTCCCTCCCAGCTTTTCTGGCACTTCAGATCTTCCCATTACCATATATGGTCCCTCTGACCCTGAATTTGAAGTTGTAACTTGGATTTAGGAACTACTTAAAAAAAAAACAAAACACCTTTATCGCTGCTCTTTTATTGGAGGTGAGGGGTAGGAGAGGTAGAATGTAGACAGAATGTAGTCTACAGAATGTAGACGATAGAAACTGAATGTCCCTGGTAATCCCACCCCAAGAGTACTAGAATGCATGCATGCATTCATCCACTCAGCCAATACTTTTTTGGTGCCAATATGTGTCAGCACATGAACTACTATTTGGTACATGAGCCTTTGGATTTATGTAGCCTAAATATATGTAGGCTTAGATTATATTTATTTTTAAAAATTAGATCCTGTACTATGTTGTTTTCTGCATTGTAGTGTTTGATTCAGTGTAGGAACTTGCTACTTGATTTAGTGGTAAAGTAAGAAGTACTTTATTTTAGCAGAAGGTTTAAGTGGCAGACTTAAGAACATGAAAACCGGGCTTCCCTGGTGGCACAGTGGTTGAGAGTCCGCCTGCCGATGCAGGGGACACGGGTTCGTGCCCCGGTCCGCGAAGATCCCACATGGCACGGAGCGGCTGGGCCCGTGAGCCATGGCCGCTGAGCCTGCGCGTCCAGAGCCTGTGCTCCGCAACGGGAGAGGCCACAACAGTGAGAGGCCCGTGTACCGCAAAAAAAAAAAAAGAACATTAAAACCACCTGATTTTTAAATTAAGCAAAAGAACAAAACTCATTTAGGATAATTAATTATTTTGAAATACAGTCATTTCCAAAATTATGAAGCATTAAGGACCTTTGGGAGTGGAAGAATGTGCTACAGAGGGATAAATGAAAAAAAGAAAAGGCAGTAGAGAAACAGACAGCATTGGAAGGAGGAAATGCAGAAACAGGTGGGAATCTAGAGGAAATGCAAATGAGCAAGACTGAGAAAATTCTCAGCTCTTTATAAATGGATCTTCTCACACTCTGCTGTTTACTTGGAAGTAGATTTCTTTTGTTAACTTCCATTTCAGAATTAAAACAATTTTTTTTTTACTTGCAGAAACAGTATAATGGAATTCCCTTCACCCACCTTTCCTGACTGTTAACATTTTAACACATTTACTTTATCACTGATTCATATTCTCTCTCTCTCTCCATATGTATATACACACACACACATATATAAATAGCTTTATATATACCTATATAATTTTTTAAATGAAATATTTGTAGGTTGCAAACATTAATGTCCCTTTGCCTCCAAATACTCTGATGTGTATTTCCTAGAAATAAGGACATTCTCTTATATAACCATAGTAAAATTATCAAAATCAGGAAATTAGCACTGATACAGTAACTATTTTCGAATCTATAGACCGTGTTCAGATTTTGCCAATTTGTCCTACTAATATCCTTCGTGTGGTTCAGGGTCACGTGGTGCATTTAGCTGTCATGTATTTTTAGCCTCCTTTAATCTGGAGCAGTATTCAATCTTTATCTTTCATGACCTTGACATTTTTGAAGAGTTCAGACCAGTTGCTTGGTAGAATGCTCCTCAGTTTGGATTTGTATGATGTGTTCTCTTGATGAGATTCAGGTCATGCATTTTTGACAGGACGGTCGCAGAAGTGATGCTGTGTCCTTCCTGGTACATCACATCATGAGCTCCCTCTTGGTTTGTTTCACTCCTGACGGTGTTAACTTTGATCACTTGATTAAGGTGTTGTCTGTCTGATTTCCCCACTGTTACGTTGCTGTCTTTCCCTTTTTAATTAATATCTTGTAGGTAGATACAAGAAACTGTATAAATGAACAATTTTTCATCATACTTTTTGCCTACCAGTTTTATATTCATTCACGATTCTTGCCAGGAAAAATTACCACTGTGACATTTGCCCAATGGTGATTTTCTCTTTTCACCATTCCCTTTTCATTTATTAGATGGAAGCCTACTATAAGAAATAGCTTTCCCATCTTCCTTATTTATTTATTCATTCATTTATTTATGTCAGAATGGGTTATAGTCCATTACTGTTACTTATTCTGTTGCTTAAACTGTCCCAAATTTGCCTAGTGGGAACCTTTTCGAGTTGGTTCCTGTGTTTTTTTGATATGTTCCCATTTTTGATTACTTCCTTACCCTTTTTGACACCACAAGATGATCTAGGTTCATCTTGTACTTTCCCAGCCAGTTTTCTAAGGAGCCCTTGATGCTTCTTACTGAAGAGTGGTATTTCAAAGCCAAGATCTGGATACTGGGTATGTTAGTTTGTACTGGTATAATATTCTTTGAATTGCTAATTAGCAAATTAATTACTCCTCTTGTCTAGCTCTCTCTATATAATCCCTCTCTCTCTCTCTCTCTCTCTCTCATATATATATATGTGTGTGTGCGTGTGTGTGCGCGTGCGCACGCGCACGTGTGTGTGTATATACACACACACACACACATATATGCATGAGGCCATGCCTCCATTTGTCCTGTTTTATTTGTTTCCCTAGCCTTGTGCTTCTTCACATATCTTCCATAATCTCCTTGGTTCAATAAAAAGGTGTTCTCACATTTGTTCATTTGTTTATTCATTCCTGCATTAATTAAAGTCAGTTGTATTATGTGCCAGGCACTGTGCCAGATCCTGGAAATATAAGTAGTTATGTTCCTGAAATGGAAATAAATCCGTACGATGGAGCAGAAGGAGTTAGAGGGAGAGCATGGGGCGTGTTGGGTGAGATTAGAAAAGTCAGCAGAGGCCAGATTTCGAGGGGGTGGGTCTTGCAGGCCATATTGACGATTTAAAACTTTATCCTAAGGAAAATGGGAAATCACTGAGGATTTTGAAGCAGGGGAATGACATAAAAAGATCCTCAGGTCTTCCCTGGTGGCACAGTGGTTAAGAATCCCCCTGCCAATGCAGGGGGCATAGGTTTGATCCCTGCTCCGGGAAGATCCCCACATGCCGTGGAGCAGCTAAGCCCATGCGCCACAACTACTGACGCTGCACTCTAGAGACCTCGAGCCACAACTACTGAGCCCGCGTGCCGCAGTTACTGAAACCCACGCGCCTAGAGTCCGTGCTCCGCAACAAGAGAAGCCACCGCAGTGAGAAGCCTGTGCAGTGCAACGAAGAGTAGGCCCCGCTCACCACAACTAGAGAAAGCCCACGCACAGCAACGAAGACCCAACGCAGCCAAAGATAAATAAATAAAAAATAAATAAATTTATGAAAAAAAAGAGATTGTCATTTTAAAAAGAGGGCCCTGGCTTGAGAGGGAAGGCTGGGTGGGCACGAGGCTTGAGCAGCTGCAGGGGGACCAGCGTCAGTGAGAACTGATGGTGGTTTGGACAGGATAGCAGGGGCTGATAGTGAGCCCAGGGAGAGTAGAACCAGTAAGATTCTGTGATTAGATGTGGAAGGAGTCAGGGTGTTTGTAATCCTGACATTTGAGCCCAGAGCACCCTGGATGCATCATCTTGTTGTTCTGTAACTTAGACAAGAGCATTTTCATTTTACTCTCTCCCTGCTCTGGGCTTTTGGGCTTTTTTGTAATTTAAGGTTTAAGAATGTAACTGGGTTTACTCACATGGAAAGATAGTTAATACCAGATGATTTTAGAGCCTCATGGTTGGTTCCTCCTTTCAACCTTGGCTGTGTGTCAGTTGACAAGACCGTAAGATTTTTTATAAACATTGCAAGCGACTTGGTAACCATGCTATGTCATTGAATTCCAGTGGAGGATAGATAAATTTCAGATCATTTTTTTAGACCTCCTCTGAAATAAATTTCCCTCCACTCCTCAAAGCAAAATAAAACAAAATGGAACAAAACAGCCCCTACCCCCTGAGAATTTTTCTTGATCTATAAGACAGCCTGGGCTGTCATGGTTCCGAGAAACAAACCCATCTGACTTGTGAATCAGTTTTATTTCTTGTTTTTCCAAAATAAGCTAAAAAGCTCCAGCATTTTTATGTTATTCCTCGAGCTGCTATGATTTTTAAAAATAATTCCTGTTCCATTTGCATTAATTATTCCTCATTGGAAAATTCTTTTGTCATCACTTCATGTAGAAATATTGATTTTGATTTTCAAGAAAGTGTGTAGTAGGGAGAAAGAAATGGGGGGATGGAGTTTCAGTCATGCAAGATGATGAGGTTCTAGAGATCTGCTGTACACCAATAGCAAGTGGTTAACAATATTATACTGTACACATAATGTTTTGTAAAGAGGATATATCTCATGTGTTTTATTTTAAACCACAATTTTTAAAAAAGTGTTGAGTAGAAAGCATCTTTATGCTTCAGTTTATTTATTGTATATTTAAATTTTTTATTTAAAAAAATGAGTTAGGGGCTTCCCTGGTGGCGCAGTGGTTGAGGGTCCGCCTGCCGATGAGGGGGACGCGGGTTCGTGCCCTGGTCTGGGAGGATCCCACGTGCCGCGGAGCGGCTGGGCTCGTGAGCCATGGCTGCTGGGCCTGCGTGTCCGGAGCCTGTGCTTCGCGACGGGAGGGGCCGCAGCGGTGGGAGGCCCTCGTACCGCAAAAAAAAAAAAAAGAGTTAGGATTTTAAAACTTTTAAGTAAGTGATGCTCTCTGTCAATTCTTCCAGCTAATATTTAATTTTAAATTATATTGTATCTTTAAAAAAATTACTTCTTATGTAAGTCAGCATTTCAGTGCTAAAAAGTGTATGGCTGCTGTTCAGAGGTGATTATTCACAAGGACTTTAATTTTTTTTTTTTTTTTTTTTTTTTTTTTGCGGTACACGGGCCTCTCACTGCTGTGGCCTCTCCCGAATGCATAGCCCAAGCGGCCATGGCTCACGGGCCCAGCCGCTCTGTGGCATGTGGGATCTTCCCGGACCGGGGCACGAACCCATGTCCCCTGCATCGGTAGGCGGACTCTCAACCACTGCACCACCAGGGAAGCCCAGGACTTTAAATTTTTAAAACCAGTTCAAAAAATTCAAATACTATATAGACTCAATGAAACATTTTCTCCTCGGATTTCTTTTTTGCAACTTCTTCCCTAGACTATAAGTTCTGTAATGACTGCAATTTATAATAAATTGGTTTGGCTGCTTTAACAGAGGCTAAATAATAGTGCCTTAAACAAGATAGAAGCTTATTTCTCTATAGAGAAGTCCAAGCTGGCAGGCAATTTGGGGATCAGAGGGTATAGGGCGGGGACCTAGGTTCATCCAGGGACCCAGGTACATTTGGTCTTGTCCCTCTACTGTCCTTTAGGATGTTTCCTTTTTCACATGGTTGCAGAGAGTAGGAGGAAGTGGAGGGCAAGCAGTTGCCTGTTAATGTAGGAGTCAGACTTTCTCTGTCGAGGGTCAGACGGTGAGTCTCTTAGGATTCCCAGTTACATATGGTCTCTGTTGCATACTCTCTCTTTTTTTACAACCCTTTAAAAACTATTAAACTTGTGATGAAGTAACTATTCTTACAAGCCTTGCAAAAGGTCTGGGCTAGATTTGTCCCTAGGCCATTAGTTTGCCAACCCCTGTTTTAAGGTTATGACTAGAAATTGCACACCACTTCCTCATCTGTTAAATATGGCTGGGACTTCCCTGGTGGTCCAGTGGTCAAACTCCACGCTTCCACTGCTGGGATCGCGGGTTCGATCCCTGGTGGGGGAACCAAGATCCCCCGTGCCGTGTGGCGTGGCCAAAATAAATAATAAATAACATAATAAATAGGGCTAATAATAGTATCTATTTCAAAAGGTTGTTATGAGGATTAAAATGAGATAATATATTCAAATAGTGCCTGACACAAAGCCAGTGCTTAGAAAATTTTAACTGTTTTTACTGTAATAATAATTGATATTTAACTCTGTGAAAGAGAATTAGCACATTTTTCTTTTATCTCCTGATTTTTGTCATGGTTTATGACATTTATATCTGTAATTATGACAGTTGTTCAGTGTTAGTGCTGTATTTAGATCAAAACTCTAGTCCTTTTATCACGGTATCTGTTTCTCTGAATTCTTTGTTTTGATTTTGATTTATCTCTGTTGGCTAGATTTCATTACTAGCTGTTTTTTTTTTTTTAAATAATTACATTCTAAGTTTTTGCATGCTTAAAAATGTCCGAACATTAGTTTTATATCTGAAGGGTAACTTAGTAGGGTATAAGATTCTTGGGGTTTTTTTTCCCCACAGGATTTTTTGGAATTATGTGGCTGTGTTGGAGTCTAAAGTCAATTTGATTATCCCCCCTTATATGTGACTGACTTTTTCTGCCTGGAGATCCAATCCAGGCATATTCTTTATCGTTGATGTTTGGGAGATTGATTGTGAAGTTTTTCCTTTTAAAATGCAGATTCAAATAAATAAATAAATAAATAAAATAAAATGCAGGTTCAGATTTTTTTTTCCTTTGAGATTTCTGGAACATTTTCTTGCATTATGTCCTAGAATATTTTTTTATGTTTTATTTGTTCCCATCTTCAGGAATTCCATAATATATATCAAATCTCTTAATAGCTTTCTCCATCACTTTTATGTATTTTATTAATAGTTTAAAAAATATGTTTTCCTCTAGACTGTTTACAATGTCCCTTTCTATGTTCTTAGTTATTTAATTTTTTGCTACCTCTAATTAGACTTGAACTTACTATACTTTGTGTCTTTCTTTTATTTCCTTTTGTTGCTTCGCCAGCTTGCTTTTCATCTCCTCTGTTGTCATATAATCTCTTATTTACGCTCTTTTTTAAGAAAGCGCATGTCTGTAAAGTCTATGATATTAAGGCAGAACTATTTGTGTTCATCTTTTCTTCTTTCTTTGTTTAGGTTCTTTTTTGATGTGTTTTCTCCATCTGCCTTTTGCTCTTTGCTCCCTTTTTCCTTTTTGTACCTTCCCCCGCTTCTTTATATAGGCTCTGTGCTGACCTCTTTATTACCGGATAGTCCATAGCGAGGGGAGGCAGGGTGGCTGAGGAGGTCCACAACTTTGCTTGGGTTTGTTGTCTCAGTGCCCTGTTACCTTCGCCCTGGGAGCACATCCGTGTGTTGGTGTTCAGGGGGTCATTCTGACACTTTGCAATGCCTGTAGAGTCAGAGGGGTTAATAATGCTCCCTCCTACCCTGCCTCTCCTCTAGGCCACCTCAGCTGGGAGGGTGGCAGTGGACGGCAGAAAAGGCTCTTCAGACTGTGGGCCTTTCTACTGTGTTGAACTGGCTCTTGACAAGCCTTCCCCCACTTCTCCTATGGCCTGCCATGGCTCAGCTCCAGGCCTTTCACTCCTGGGACAGCGACATTCAGGGGTTTCTTTTTCCTGCTACCATCTGAGGGGTATGTGTTACTTCTCAGCTTCCTTCTTATTTTGGTCCAGTTTTCACAGTACTATATCAGAGACACTTTATAGTTTGTAGATTGGAGTTGTAGCATTCCCTTGTTTTATGTATAGTAAGATTTTCCATTTTTTATTTAGCTGTTTTTGGTGAGTTTTGAGAAAGGAGAGGAAAAAAAAATTCCACTGGTGGATTTAAATTTCTTTTATGCTTTACATTTTATCTTGAAAAATTTAAAACATTCAGTACCACACCCATAATAGACCATTTCCTTTTGTCACATTTCTTTCAAATCTTTTTTCTTTTTAAAAGAAATCAAGTGTAACCACTATATGGCTGAGATTCCATTTGACACCCACCCCCAGGGCCACCCCTCATCTTCACCCTCGGAACCCCAAGGCAGTAACTAGCCTTGCAGTCTCTTTTTGTATTTGAAAATTTTTAAATACAAATATCTGTATACAATATATGACATTGTTTTTATGTTTAGAATGTTTAGCAAGATGATATACTGTTTCATTGTTTTGCAGTTTGTGTTTTTCCACCTAACATTGTGTATGTAATCTGTTTTGATACACACACACACACACACACACACACACACGCACTTTTCCTCTTCACTGTTGCATATTATTTCGTGATATGAATGTGAGGTATTCATTGTGAGGTATTCAGTGTTCTCTTGGTGAACATTGTTAGGAATAGCACGTCACTGGACATCCTTGTCAGCTCTTTCTAGGCTTGGGTGCGTGAGTTTCTCAAGAAGTAAATGTTCAACGTTGTAAAATATATGTGCCTTTTCATCATTACCGGATACTAACTAGTTGGTACTATCAGTTGGGTACCAGAGTGATGGCACCAGTTCACCCTCTCAACAACAGTGAATGAGAGTCACTGCTCTACGTCAGTATTTGATACGGATACTCTTTCTAACATTTACTGTGTCTTGAATAATCCTGTAATGAAGGCAGCATTATATAATGAAGATAACTTGATGGATTAGATTTTCGGAATTCGTTGTTTCTGGGTGAATTTAGGAGGAAAGAATGATAAATCATCTAACTAGAGTCCTACCTAATGCAGTTCATTCTGTATCTGAAATGAGATTACATTTTACTGGTTTTCTCTGCCTTTTTTCCCCCAGAGTATCATTGGGCTGAAAGCAAAGTTTTAAATGTGCTAGAGTTTTTTCTGGAGTGGGGGTGGGGTGGGGACGATACGATAAAGTGTATTATTCTGCTAAGAGTGCTGCCATCTTTTGTACCTGTGTGCAGTTTTTACTTGGAGTGCGTTTATTTCTGAAACTCTTTTCCCACCTGTTTACTTGAAAATCATTAAATGTGTTGCAAGTGAACTATGAAATGATTAGATGCTAATGTGTCAAAGAACGTGTGAATTCTCTCTTAGTCCAGAAACAGGTACATTTCATTTAATACAGTAAGTTGTTAATGCATGACTCTCTGCTTTTGAATTGTATGGTTCAAAGGTCCTTTTCACCCATATGATGTATTTACATGAAGGAGGTGAATTCCCTGACATTTGGTCAACATACCAGTATTCAGGGTCCAACTTGTCTGTCTGTCAAACTCTCTCTCTCTTTTTTTCTTTTTAATGAAATGCCTTTTTGACTTCTTCATTCCCTCAAAAAAGTCACAGTTCTTCATATATGCAATCTTCACTTTACAGAAAAGCAAGAGGAAAGGGCACGAATACACAAATATTAAGTATTCCCTGACGGACCAGGCAACTGGAGATCAGAGTCCCCTCCCACCTTGTACCCCAACGCCGTCCTGTGCAGAGTAAGTAGAAATGAAGGAAAATCTTTTTACCTGAACATAATCCTATAGAAAAGCTTTAAAAAATGATACGTCTTTGCAGCACATGCCTTTCCTTGGTGCACATTATTGTTGCCTAACTGGTTCTTGAGTGTGCCAGTGGCTAGCTAAACTAAATTTTAGTTGAACTAAACTGAAGGCTGCTTGCTACACTGGCTAGGAGTCTACGGGACTGTACAGATATCAAGTGCTGGTTCTCCAAGGAGAATCTAATTTTTAAAAAGTATTTTATTTATTTGGTTGTGCTGGGTCTTAGTGGCGGCAGGCAGGCTCCTTAGTTGCAGCTCACCAGCTCCTCGGTTGTGGCATGCAAACCTTAGTTGTGGTGTGTGGGATCTAGTTCCCTGACCAGGGATCGAACCCGGGACCCCTGCATTGGGAGCGCGGAGTCTTAACCACTGCGCCACCAGGGAAGTCCCAAGAATCTAATTTTTCTTTTGATGGGGTGTGGATTGTTGCAGAGGTAGGTAACACCCTTTTTGATGAGTCAAGACTCTTGGCTATGTAAAAGTAAGTAAATTGACCATCAATGTGTCAACACAATCATGGTCTAATTTTCCACAGTCAGTAGAAATCTACTGTGGGTATTTAAACCAGGTTAGCAAACTACAGCCCCCAGGCCAAATCCAGCCACGGCCTGCTTTTGTACAGCTCATGGACGGTTCTTAAAGGGTTATTAAAAACACACACACACAAAGAATAATACATGACAGAGACCGTGTATGGCCCACAGAGACTACATTATTTTTAGTCTGGTCCTGTACAGAAAAACTTCTCCAACTCCATGTTTAAACTAAAATATGTGATAAGAAAATATTCGTTAAATCGATTATGTGAATAACAATTGTAAGTTATTTTTTTTCTGTATATCCTAAAGTCACTCTCTGGTATAACATTTACTTTTTATTTTCCCCTAGGAGTCTTATCCCTGTTTGCTTCTGATGTGGATTTTTAAACCCCTGTTGGCTTTAATACTCTATATAAACGTTTTTGATAACATATATAAGGCTCGTATTTACATTTGCTTTCTATTTAACATTGAAATGAAATTATATAGCAAAAGTATGCTCTCCACCAAGCTGCCTCTTCCTTCTGCCTGCTTTTTTCTTTCCCAGCGGACTGATGGGGAAAGTTGATTTTAAATTGCTATCTGCAGTGATTTGCAGTGGAACCAGCACGTCAGGGCTCCGAGTCCTTGCCAGAAAGCTTTCCCTACATGTTGGCTCAACAGAATTAGCTCTGACGACTCCCTTTTTACCAGTGGCCTGCCTGTGACTAATAGGTTCTCTGCCTCTCCGTTCCCGTTGTCCCCCTTGTAGGGTGCAGACCCAGGAGACCCGGGCCCCTGCTGCTTGTTTCAGCTTGTTCCTCTCTGACCAGCCCAGAGCTGCTGGGTTCCTCGTCCCCCTGGACTGTTCTGGTCTCCACTCTGCTCAGCAAAACAGAGTCTGGGGGCTTCCCTGGTGGCGCAGTGGTTGAGAGTCTGCCTGCCGATGCAGGGGACACGGGTTCATGCCCCGGTCCGGGAAGATCCCACGTGCCGCGGAGCGGCTAGGCCCGTGAGCCATGGCTGCTGAGCCTGCACGTCCGGAGCCTGTGCTCCATAACGGGAGAGGCCACAGCAGTGAGAAGCCCGCGTACCGCAAAAAAAAAAACCAAAAAACAGAGTCTGGGCTCTGATGCATTGCCCCTCCACCCTGGGGCCCTAAACTGCCGGTCAGCTTCATGTTCACCTTCATGTCGCCGGATTGGGGGCTGAATGGATCTGTAGTCCCTGCCTAACCGTTCCTACACTTTGCCTTTACATTGCTCTGGCCCATTCAGATCCTTCTGCCCACAATGAACACCATTCTTTTTTCTATGCACATGTCCCAGCTTCCTTCAAGGTCTAACCCAATGCCTCATCGTACAGGCCTGCCTCCCTCCACCCTCCTGGAAAACAACTCTCCTTCCGCCAAACCCCGGGAGCACAGGGACTCGAGCCTCTTACTTCAGAATTATTTTGCTGTGTGTTTCTGTCCGATATCCTCTCCTATAATGTCAGCTCCTGGGGGCAGGAGCTATGTCTGCGCCGCATACGGTCCCCAGAGAATAGAGTATGTGCATTATAACTATCAAGTAAGGTTAAACAGTATGTCTGCGTTTTTATTAGTGTCGTCTTCCTTTTCTTCTTTTCAGAATGAGAGAAGATAATGCTAGAGTCTATGAAAATGTGGGTCTGATGCAGCAGCAGAAAAGTTTCAGATGAGAAGACCCGCCAAGACTTCAAGCACAGAAATAGGTATTTCAACAGAAGTGCTCTACTGGTTCATTGTTTATATCATTTGTGGCATTTTGAAGCAGGCAAATAATTTGTGACTGTTTTAACAAAGTGAACCACAATTGAATTTTAAAACCCAGCCTCTTTTTTCTTCTGCCTGTATTTCTTTCTCCAAGCTGGATTCATTAAATATTGAAATCAAATACAGAATTAATTCTGTGAAGGGCAGGGTTAGCACTTACAGAAAAATGGTTGATACTGGTGATGAAGGGCAGATATCATCATTCCTGCAATTTTTATTAAAGTAGGTTAACCCACGCTGTGCTGGGAGATGATCTGTAGGGATCTAGGGACTGTGGGGACATGGCACTGGATGGTCAGAGTCAGGATGCCTGAGTTTTCACCCCAGTGGGCCTCTGACTGGCTGGCTGTATGACACAGGGCACTGGACTTCCTGGGCCTCTGACTGGCTCAACTCCACATCCCTTCCAGCTCTGATGCTGGGAATTCGTCTCCCTTGTACGTCTCCTTCCTTCCATTCACCTTTTTAGACAGGGACCCAATTGTGTGATGTATGTTTAAAAGGTAAGTTTTTAGCATTTCACGTCGAAATTCCCATTTCAATGAATAGTATATTTAAAAGCTCTAAATCTACTTTAAAATGGTTTACTGCCTTGCCAAACTTTTAGATGTATGCTCCTTAAAAATTCTAACTTATTTCTTTGCCAGATGTGGACTTTCCCCCTCTCCCTGAAAAGATCAAGAACAGATGCAAGAAAGTTTACATGAAGAATGAATTTGAATTTGGAAGGCTTGCATTGTGGTTGACTACCTTTTGATAAGCAAAATTTGAAACCATTTAAAGACCACTGTATTCTAACTCAACAATACCTGATTTCCAATTACTCATGTCCTCAGATAAGAAGAAATCATCTCTATGATGTAGACAGTGTTATATTTTATGGAATTTTATTTTAAATTGAGGAAGCAGTTAAATTGTGCTCTATATTTTCCAGATGATGGTGATTCAAATTCTAGTTATTGGCATTTTTTCTTTTGATAACCTCAACAAACTTAGTTTCCCCCCTGCTTTGTGGGGAATGATAGGGCACTTGTAAGAGGAGAAATGATTGGGGATAATTAAGTAACAACACCCTATAGAAGTGAGAACAATTTCATTTATCATCACTTATCCAGTAGTGGATAATGCATTTTGATGGCCTCTTATTTTGGCTAAATAATAATTAAGCCAGTGCCCCAGACTGTCTCCCCTTGCATTGCCATTGAAAAATCATGGGGGCGGAAATCATGGGAACTTAGGATAAAAGGCATGGTTTCTTCTTAGCAGTTGACCAATTACCATTCAGCCTGTTGACTGAGAAACTCGTGGTGGGAAAACGTTTGTCATCTTTTCTTTTCATTTGAGTAATTGTATTTAGGAAAAAATGCATCTATGGATAACCAGTTTTGGGTTATCACTTGTTGCTGACAAACCACCTTAAAACTGAGTGGCTTAAAACAACAACTGGCTTTTCCCCATCTCTTCAAACTGGGCTGGGCTCAGCTGAGCGGTTCCTCTCCTTGTCTTGCTGGTGTCACTCGTGGTTGGCAGGATGGCTGGGCCTCTCCATCTGCATGCGGTCCTCAGGTCTCACCTTCTCCACGTGGCCTCGCCCACAGGGTAGCTGGACCACATTTATGGCAGCTCAGAGGTCCCAAGGGTATAAAGCAGTAGTGGCCAGGTTTAAGACTTAAACCCAGAACTGTCACAGCATCACTTCTACTGCCTTCTATTGATTAAAACCAGTCCCAGGCCCAGCTCCGATTTGGGAAGAGGAGACTGCACGAGGGCATGAAATGGAGGTGAGGTTCCTTGGAGGCCCCCAGTGTAACAGACCGTCAGAACCAGTGCCATGGAAAAACAGCTAAAAAAAGAGGTTAGCAAAAGTAGAAGCTGCTAGTGACCTTGGGAAGCTGAAGCTGGTTATGATAGCTGCTGTAAGCTGGAAGTCGGGCAGAAACAGAGGGCCTTCAGCGAGCTTCCTGAACCAGTTCTGCTGGCTCTTAGCATATGTTCTAAACCATTGCTTTGGGAAACTGGTCTCTTAAGGTTGGGTGTGTTCAGGAGGGCAGAGCATTTGAAAGCAGAGCCACCTCATTGCCCTGGCCACTGCAGAGGGAGGTGAATGGGGTGCTTTCTTCACGCCCCTGGCTTCAGTCGGGCCCCACACCCATGCACGCAGTCAAGGCTGCAGTGCGGAGGGGCAGTTCTCGTGAGGCCACTAGTCAGATTGAATTAGCAGTAGCTCATTTTTGTTTTAACCAAGCAGTAGGATTTGCTAATGTTCTACCTGAAGTGCCTTCTCCAAAGACATCCCTCTTTGCCCTGTGTGTTGAATCATCATTCAATGAGTGTATTTCAATTGAAGTATCTTTGATGGACTTTGTAAAGATAATAAAATGCCACGGCAGCTTTGCCGTTAAGTCATGATCTCCTTAATCGAATTCTTCTTGCTTTGTCTCCAGAAAAGGAAGGACTAGATCCAACCCTGTTAGTAGCTCCTTTCTGAGGTCTTTACCTCCTTTGAAACCCTGAGGTTGTTTGGGGAGAGCCTGGCTGCCGTTTTCACAGACAAAATTACATTGACTTCTCCCCCCACCTCCCCTCCCCCCCATCCATTGAACTTAGAATTGTTGAAGGTAATTACCTTCTAAGAGGAATGTAAATGACTGCTGTCTTCTTGTCAAGCCTGTAAAGAAAGAGATTCCAGTTCAGTACTTGCAACAAGGATCTTGAATCCTGTTATTTGTATTGCATTGTCACATTGAATGGTCCTCGTTTTTGCGATAACGTTTTGACTCTGGACTTTGGGGGCAAGGTCTTTCACCAGCATACAAGGATTTGATTGTACAACATATCTGCTGCATTAACGTCTCTGCCTGTAGCTTAAGATCAGTTGTTTTTGCACTTGGAAACACCTGATCCTGGCCAGCTTCGTTTGTAATAGGACATTGATTTCATTTAGATTTCCCTCCACGAAGTCAGCACCTATTATGTGGTGTAAACTGATGCCAAGACAAGATTAATAGTCCCTAGGTTGCCTAGGTTTGTCGTGTGTTTGGTAAAGGTGATTGCAGGTTCTCCGGTAAGACTACATGGGATGGATTCACGTGGAGGGGCTGTGAAGATGGGGGAGGGGGAGGTGAGCTTGAGGTGCGGGTGTAAAAAAAACAGTGGAAATGGAAGTTCCAAAGAGGTGGTTTCTGAGGAAGTCAGAGGGCCTGGGACCACAGCAGTCAGTAATAGTTGAATCAGGTTACCTGGAAAATAGGTGTGATAGCTACACGTCTGTAGTCTGCTTCTGCGTTGCTGGTAGACATTAAATTTGCACAATATTCCCATAGCTGGCTAAGTATTTTAAAATTACAAGCATAGGATTTTATATTTGGGGTGAAGAAATTATCTGGCATGTGGTATTGGGGTTTTTTAAAAAAGCCAAATTTCAGAGTCTTAATAGCCTGTTTTTTTTTTTAAAAAACAAAACAAAACAAAAAGACACCTTGTATCCAGTGTGTGGCCCTCCTGAAAATTCTGGTCATCTCGCCCTTTGAAATTGGTGACTTTACAAATGTGGCTAAATGGGGATGAGAAAATACATGTACTACTTTCTTGGTGTTCGTGCATTCTTTACGGAGCCCAGTTGCTTTGGAACAGCCAAGAAAATCATCAAGATTATTTTTAGGGGTTATTAAGGGGTTACTAGGGTTTTTAAGAACTAATATAATGTCCTGGGTTATTTCTAGTTCAGAGGAATGTGGAAAAAGGTATGCAATTGTGAAGTGTTCTGTTGTAGCTTGTTAATCCGTAAGGGAAACTTAGACTGTAGACGTAAGTACAAACCCAGTGCAGTTTTTGTTTTCTGTATGTTGTTGGCGGAATAAAGTTTTACATCGTAAGCACATGGCCTCCCTGATTTCAATATGCCTTTATTAGGATCTGTATTAGCCCTTAATTTCGTTAAAATCTTTTTTCCTCTTCCTCTTGAAAAATAAGTTCCAAAATATAGTTTATTATACCTTCCATCCTTAAAAAGTTTGTTCCTTTTTTACTATGGGCAGTTCACATAAGGCAAAAATATTAAACAGTTGGTTTTAGTGTGTTGTATAACTTTGCTGTATATCAAACTAATTTTTACAAGTTTTCATCCTAAACCTCAAATCATGTAATTAATAATTTGCCTGTTTATTTATGACCTAGTTGTGATTCTTTTATTAATAAAAGCTAATGGAAAAGGATCCTTTATTAAGTCGATGACTAGATCTACAGTTAATTTTCCTGCAGTATATGAAGTATTGTACCAGAGTATTAAAAGATATGTAATATTTTATTGATAAATCTCTCCTTTAAAAGGAATACGTTTTAGGATGTCATCATTTTGATGTGAATCATGTAAATGTTGATAATATGCACTGTTTATTATACATTAGTGTTTCAAGAGATTCACTTAATTGCCTTTTTGCCCACGTATATTATGTAGTCTATTTGCAATTGTTTTTTAAAAAATGACATTAAAAGAATAGTTTATGTAGAGAAACATTAGTGGATGTTAATTGTCTCCTCACCTGTATTTATGGGTGTTAGTTCAACTGCTTTGCTAGTTGCAAAGCCGTATTATCAGAGTAAAAGTGTATTTGTAAACTGTATGGGAACTAAAAATTAGGAATAAAACCATTTTCGTATATTATGGTATTTGTCATTTACTTCATCTGAAATGTCCAGGAAAAACTGGGATTACAGGTCCCTTAACCTCTTATACTAGCCAAATGCTGACGTTTTGCAGCTCTTATCTAGAAGGGAACCTGGAATTCAGAATGAATGAATCAGTTCCTCAAGCATTTGAGTGCCTATTTTATGAGTAGCTTTGGGAGACAGGGAATTTTATTTGGAAGAGTAAATAGCGAGTAAAAAGTATGTCTGTATAATGTATACAGGACATGATTAGACTTCCCTGGTGGTCCAGTGGTTAAGACTCCACGCTCCCAATGCAGGGCGCCCACGTTAGATCCCTGATCAGGGAACTAGATCCCGCATGCCACAACTAAGAGCCAACATGCCGCAACTAAAGATCCCACGTGCCACAACCAAGACCCGTAGCTAAATAAATAAATAAATAAATATTATATATTAAAAAAGAATCTGTGGGTGGTTTATGGACAAAGAAATTCATGTGTTGCTCAGACTTGTTGTCATGTCTCTACCTGGTAAGGCCATAGACCGTTTTGGGTACAAATTCTCTTCCATTCAGCAAAGATTAAATCCCCACTAGAAGCTAGGGACTGGGAAATGGATGAATAAAACAGTTATACAGGTAGTTATTCGATTAGAGTAAACAATAAGGGTATTAACTGAAATTGATGGTTACATAGAGGAATGAATTACAGGGAGTTAGGATTCAATGGTGAGGATCACTTAAGCTTATTCTTGACCAGTGGGGAACCTTGTGTGTGTGTGTGTGTGTGTGTGTGTGTGTGTGTATAGAGAAAGAGGGAAACTGTCCTTTCATTTTCTTATGGGTTCAGTCAAGGCCAGTTTCTTTGGATCTCTTTTTAGAAATGAACATGCAAGGCAAATAGCTATTTCTCTATTCAGCTCTTGCTTCTCCATTCATCTCTGAACAAAGAATAACTCTCTCTGTCATGATCTATACCAGTGGCAGTTCTAGCACTCTTTTGGACACATTTTGCAACAAAATATAGTACATATTTATGAGTGTCTTTATTCTCTATCCATGCATCTACTTACTGCATTTTTAACCATTCAGTTCTTGATGAAATATAAATTCACTGTGTTGGATAATCTAGGCCAGTTTTGCTAGGACTTCCTAGTATAGAGTATAAATTATGGTTTGGAATGAGCTGTTTCATTCCGAATGTAATCATTATTGAGATAACATTTTTCAAGGGAAATATCAAGTTCATGTCATAAGGCAAAGGATTTTTTTTCCTGCATTGTAAATATTTTCATATAAATTTACAAAGTCAATAAAGTTACATTGTAATTTAGTTTTACAATTAATGAATCATCCTTTATTAAGAAAGATAACATCTGTTCATTCAGGATTACCCTAGATAACTCAGGTGATCTAGGTCTTCCAAGTGATGGTATTTTTTTTTTTTTTTTTTTTTGGCCACACCACGTGGCTTGAGGGATATTAGTTCCCGGACCAGGGATCGAACCTGGGCACTCGGCAGTGAAAGCACAAAGTCCTAACCACTGGACCGCCAGGTAATTCCTGGTGATGGTATTTGAATGTGGCCTCATGATTCATGAGGTCTTGTGTGCTTGTCTTTTACTTTGTTTAAAAAATTGTTTTAATTGTAAAATATGGGTAAAACAAAATTGGCCATTTAAACCACTTTTAAGTATACAGTGCAGGGAATTCACATTATTGTGCAACATTAAACCATGATCCGTTGCTAGAATTGTTTTCATCATCACAACTGAAATTCTGTACCCATTAACCAATATGTCTGCTTAAAAAAATTTCCCCCCCTTAGGCTTAAAGCTCTTCTGAACTTAAAAATTGTGTGTATTTTTTTTGAGTAGATAATACGTTCACTTAGAACAAAGTGTAAAAGGTTCAGAAGAGCATACAGTGGGAAATCTCGTCCACACCTGTCTCCCGTGAACAGTCTTTCTCATTATCCCCAAGGACCGAGAGCAACTTTGAACATAAGTGCTGGTTCCCAGGGTTTACATTTGTTACTTGGATGTAGAATGTTGAATTGTGCCCCAGTGAGGCTGACCCTAGTTATAGCCCTACCAGCTTCTTTCCTCACACCTTTATCAAACTACCTTTCAGACTTGAGCCCTCATCTGTCTGATAGGTGAACAAAGATAGTTCAGTGTAACTAAATTTGCATCTCTCTTAAGAAGGAGGACAAGCATCTTTTCAAATGCTTTGTTTATGCTTTTCTGTGAACTCTTTAGGTCACTTGCCTTTTTTTTTCTTTCAAGTTCTGGGTCTGTCTTGTTTTGAGTTTAGGAATAAAGATACTTAATTCTCTATGACTGACTGACGACTGAAATTACTGAGTCACCAGGATCAATTTCTATAAACCGCCCTTTAGGTGCATATGGGATGCACCTGTCTGTGCATTTTGGTTTGGGCCTTGCTGTGATTGTCATTCTCAGTGGGGATGAGGGAAAGCGTTCTTGCCATCACCAGGATGCTAAAGCTCTATACCAGCTACCATGTGAGACTGGTCTTAATTATCTGGGCCGGTGAGTTGAGAATTACTTCAGATTTTCTTTCAGATTCAAAAGTGCCAAACAATAATGCATGCATGCATCCATTCAACCACTTTTTTTTTTTTTTTTTGGCTGCGTTTGGTCTTTGTTGCTTCACGCGGGCTTTCTCTAGTTGCAGCAAGAGGGGGCTACTCTTCATTGCAGTGCGCGGGCGTCTCATTGCAGTGGCTTCTCTTGTTGTGGAGCATGGGCTCTAGGTGCACGGGCTTCAGTAGTCATGGCACACGAGCTCAGTAGTTGTGGTGCATGGGCTTAGTTGCTCCACGGCATGTGAGATCTTCCCGGACCAGGGCTTGAACCCGTGACCCCTGCATTGGCAGGCGGATTCTTTTTTTTTTTTTTTTTTTTTTTTTTTGCGATATGCGGGCCTCTCACTGTTGTGGCCTCTCCCATTGCAGAGCACAGGCTCCGGAGGCGCAGGCTCAGCAGCCATGGCTCACGGGCCCAGCCGCTCCGTGGTGTGTGGGATCTTCCCGGACTGGGGCACAAACCCGTGTCCCCTGCATTAGCAGGTGGACTCTCAACCACTGGGCCACCAGGGAAGCCCGGCAGGTGGATTCTTAACCACTGCACCACCGGGGAAGGCCCCTCAACCACTTTTTAATGAGTACAGTGAGCCGTTGACTAGGTGCTGTGAGGAATACAAAACAAGTATCTGTCTTGATCCCTGTCTTAAAGAACTTGATGGCCCATTTAGGGAGAGGAGACACACACAGGCTGAATACAAGATGGAAAATAAAACAGCTATGGATGAGCCCTGGATCAAGACTAAAAGAGTAAAAGGAAATGATGATAATACCCTTCATTTACTAAATGACAGTTAAATGTGCCAAACACTACCAGAGATGATTTCAAAACCTGCAAGGCAGGTATCCTCCCCCATCTGTTTTGCTCACAGCCATGTTCCCAGTGCCTAGCATGATGCCTGGGTAGCTCAGTATTTGTAGGATGAATGGCTGATCTCTATTTTACAGATGAGTAAACTGAGGTTCAGGGACACGAACTGACTTATCTGAGGTCCCATGCAGTAAGTGGGGAGCTAGGATTTGTTGAGCCCAGGTGGGTCTGACTCCAAAGTCCATGCCCCCTCCTTTTCACCACACTGGCCCCTGAGGAATCCCGGGAGAGACCGGGGGCTTCACACTTAGCTGGAGGTGGGACCCAGTGGAGCATTCCTGGAGGTATGGCGGCCAGGCAAAGCCCCAGAACAGCAGAGCACATGGTTGGGGGCGGGGGAGGGGGAGGGCTCAACTTGGTTGGAGCCCATACCTGGAGGCCAGAATGGGAGGTAAGGTTGGGAAGGCAACCTGGGGCCTCGACCAAGAAGGGTCACCTTTTTTGTTTTTTGTTTTGGGCAGAAGATGGATAACTATTTTTTTTTAAACTGCTTTTTAAAAATTGAGATGTAATTCACATTCCATACAATTCACCCGTGTAAACTGTACCATTCAACAGTTTTTAGTATATTCACAGGTGTATACAACCAGCCCCACAGTCAATTTTAGAACATTTACATCACCCCGAAAAGAAACGCTGTTCCCTTCAGGCGCCACTCCCCAGCACCCCCAGCCCTCTTATACCTAGGCAAAAACCCCCCAAAGCCTTTTTAATCAAAAATTTTGGGTTAAATCATAAGATTTCAGGGAGACCTTCCCCATCTGCCTTAGGTCAGGTTCTTGAGAAGTGGAGCCTGCGATAGGAACTCCTGGGCAAGTGATTTGCAGAAGAAACGCCCTCCGGAGAAGGGGAGAGAGGGAGGCAGGGGAGGGTGGGGAAAGCAGGACTTGGTCGCAGGTGGAGGTAGCTTCACTCTGATTCCCTGGGGGCAGCTGTGAGCTCTGAGCAGTCACGCCCAGTGCCAGGGGAAGGCTGCACCTGCCCCTTTAAGATCTGGGCTGGCAGTCTCAGCATCTACTCCACTGGTGCAGGACCTGGCATGACCACCACCCTGTTATTTTGGTCAGAAACCTAGGGATCGTCCCTGACCCCTCCCCCATTGCGTGTCCAACCCAGCAGACAGTTCTGGCCACTCTACTAAAGTATATCTATCCCTGGCCTGTTGCATCTCCCTACATTTACTACTGCCATCCTAGTCAAGCCACTGCTGTTTCTGAAGGTCAAGGAGACAGGGCAACAGTATTCCTGGAACTGCTGGAAATGCAGAGTCTCAGGTTCCCCTTCAGCCCTACTGAATCAGAACCTGTATTTTTTTACAAGACCAGCAGGGGACGCGTGGGCACGTTTGAGGTGAGCTGCGCTGGAGGATTTCCACGTGGAGAGAAAGGTCGTTGGAAATTATACCCGTGCTTGGGTCAGTTCACGTCTGCAGACAGAGATTTGGGAATCACTTGATATCACAAGAGTAGCCATGAAGAGTAAGAAAAATCCAAAGACTGGCTCTCAAAGAACAAGACAAACGTCATCCCATAAGGTCTTGAAAACAGCTTCAGATATTCTTAGACATTGCACCTACCAAAACCGAGTCTGTGAAATCCCAAGCATATGTTAAATCCATCTAACTATGGGAAGAGAAGGGGAAAAAAATGTAAAGGAAGCAAACTCTAAAATTAAAGTCTGTTTGGGAGGTGACAGATGTCTGGGTCCAGATAGATTTCTCGACTTGTAAAAAGTAGTTTTTTTCATCTTCATTCATACATGTTTGATGGTTACTTCCCCTATTACTGTTTTTTTTTTTTTTCCTCATACAGAAATCAATTTCCTTCTTTCTAAAGGTGGATTCTCTCAAGTGTTAGTTTGTATGAAGGTTTTAGAAAATATCTAACAAAGGTTTGAGTTGTGGACAGAAAAGACTCCTGAGCTTTGGCCATACAAATGAGCCTCTAGCAGTGGCCTATTGTGAATTGATTTACTGCGTTTAATACCTTTTCCACTTTTGAAAATGGACTAAGATCCTTGTTTGGAACCAACATAATTCCTCTCTATTTTTTATTTATTTATTTTTTTGGCCGCACTGCATGGCACGTGGGATCTTAGTTCCCCTACCAGGGATCAAACCCATGCCCTCTGCAGTGGGAGGCACGGATTCTTAACCACTGGACCGTCAGGGAAGTCCTAATTCCTCTCTTTAGATATAAGAATAAACCATCAAGTTTCTGCTAAGGGTAAGTTAAAATATATGTTTTGATACAAGGTGTTAATTACATTTGAGTTTTAGACTCCAGGAGGAGATGGAACATTCTGTTCTAGGCATGTTGATTTAGTGGGAAAAATCAGGGCTTTGGAATCCCACAGTCTTGAGTTTGTTTCCTGGTTTTGTCACCTTCTGGCTATAGGACAAGTCAGTTCAAGCCTTTGATCCATAGATTCCTCTTTAAGAAATCTACCTTGTTGTGAAGGGCTGTTGAGAAGTTTAATGGCAGTGGGTGACCTGGCACATAGTAGATGCTCAACCAATAAACATGTATGTTCTCTCTATAGGGCTTGGGAATGTCTTGCAGGCCCTTGACATAGCCTGTTCCTGGGTTATATGAATTTACCAGCTGATGGCACGTAGCAGGGATGATGTGAACGAAATTCATGGGTTGCATTAGAGTTTACACAGCCCTTCCAAGAGGTAATGGTCGAGCAAAAACCTTTTACTTTTATTATAGTCAATAAGTGGGAAATTGCTTCAATCTGGGAAGGAGGTTGATCTGAAAGAGCTGAGAATGGGGACGGGCTGACAGTAAAGACCAGGTCATGCGTTTTGCCCACGTGACTTTGGCAAGTAACTTAAGCTTTCAGAACCTCACTGAGAATGGGGTGACAATCATAATATACTGCCTGTGCAGATAAAATGAGCTAACAGACATAAAAGAACGGTTGTTTGTAGGAGCAAAACAATGGAAGACCCTCAAATGCCCCTCTACAGAAGAATGGATGGGATCAATTGTGGTGTTTTCCATACACTGATTGATGTGTAGGGAAAGAATAGGAAAGGAGTGGATCATGTCAACATGGACGAATCGTAACAAAGGGACAAGCAAATCGTGGGAGAAGATGAACGGGATGAGATCCTTTATTTTGCGTGCGCAGCCACATGCAAAAACAAGTAATACAATGTTTGGAGAAGAAAATCATTTGTAGTCAAACTCTGAAGGAAAATATGGGGACGATAACCCCCACTCTCTGGATAGTTGTTGCTTTGGCGTTGGAAAGGGATGAGGCTGGATGAGAACAGAGAGGGGCAAGTGGGGTTCCAATGGCTTCCAAGATGCTTATTTGAGCCGTTTTTTCATGTTATTAATTTGTGTGTCTTATTATATAACCTGTTTACATTATAGGAGCATATGTTCCATATACTTCTGGATTTTATGACATTTTATAATGTATTTACACTATAAGATTATATGTTCCACATTTTTTAATGGATTTTAGAACATTTTATAGTATGTTTATATTATATGTCCTATATATTGTTTTGAACATTTGACATATTTCAGGATGAAGCATTAAAAAGATTATGCTAATAAATGTGACAAGCACCTTGTGAATAGCGAGCGCATTGCTCAAGTCAGCGTGTGTAACAGCCAGTAGCTGCTGTTCGTTGAGTGATTGCCAGATGCAGGCACCGTGCCAACGGCTTGACCTGCATTCTCTGACTACATCCACACACCACCACACCCCTTAGGTGCAGTTATTATCTTCATTTGACAGATGAGTAAATCGAGGCAGTTAGCCAACACACATCGACTGAGAGCTTAAGTGCCAGGTCCTGTACTGTTACACTTGCATGTTATCTTACTTCATCTTTTGGCAACCCTGGGAACTCCACTGAAAACACGACTTTGACCAGGGGTCGGCAAACTTCTTTTGCAAAGAGCCAGAGAGTAAATATTTTATGCTTTGTGGGCCATGCCATCACTGTCACGACTCTGCAGCTGGCGTACGACAGCAGCCAGAGATAATGTGTAAATGAATGACCGGGGCTATGTGTCAATAAAATTTTATTGGTGGACACTGAAGTTTGAATTTCATTTAATTTCCATGTGTCATAAAATTTCCTTTTCCTTTTGATTTTTTCCAACCATTTTAGAATGTAAAATTTTTCTTCACTCACGAGTTATTAAAAAACAGGCAGCAGGCTGGATGTAGCTCGTGGGCTGTAATTTGCCAAACTCGGCTGTAGACCATCAGTTTCATGAGGGCAGGAAACTTCCTGACCTTATTCAGCATTGTACTCAGCACACCATCAAGTGCTCAGTACACATTTGGTGGATGAAGGAGTGATACACGCTGATATCTCAAAAGTCAGATGATGGCAATGTTTTCTCTCCACTTTGGGCAACCATCTTGGACATAACTAGGGTGAGCATTTTTTCAGGGGGTGCTGTTAATAATGATGTCTGTCCTGGTCAAACCAGGGTGCATGGTGATCCCAGCGTTCCCCATCAGGGAGATGACTTATCACAGTGACAGCAGGATACCGGCTATGTCCTATATGTGTGAGTGTTACTGATTTTTCCCACAATTTCTAATTTGAAGATTTCAATGTGCAAAAGAAATGCAAGAATAATAGATTAGTACAATGAACACTCACATAATTGTCACCCTGATAGAGCCATTTTTGACATGGTGCCACATTTATGCCATCTATCTATCTGTTACCTACCTACCTACCTACCTATCTTATCTACCTACCCACTTATCTTTTCTATCTACCCACTTACCTACCTATCTTTATCTATCTATCTATCTACCTATCTGTCTCTATCATTATTTTCCCTAAGAATCAGGTACAGACATCATGACACTTCATCCTTCAGTGCTGCAGTGCCCAAGTCCTAAAAGCATCCTCATCTTTCTTCGTAATTACAATACAGTGTTCACCCTCAGGAAGTTAAACATTGACACAACACCATTGTCTAACATACAGTCAGTATTTTAATTTCCCCAGTTGTCCCCCAAATGTCTTGCTTTTCTGGGAAGCAGGATCCAATCAAAGATCACGCATGACATTTAGCAGTCCTTTTGATTCAGTCTCCCGGAATTTAGAACAGTTCCCGTCCCTCTTTCTGTCTTTCACAACATTGGTATTTGAAAAGCACAAGCCATTTGTCCGTACTAAGTCTGTCGATTTGGATTTGTTTGATTGTTTCTTGTGATTAGATTGGGGTTAAACATTTTTGGCAAAAACAATGTGGGCAACGTTGTGTCCTTCTCGGTGTGTCCCATTAAGAGGCACAATGGTGTCATTTGTCCTGTTATTGATGATGTTAACCTTGATCACTTGGCCAAGGTGACATTGTCTAATTTCTCCCCTGAAAAGGAATCTTTCCCCTTCATAATGAACATCTGCCATTTTTTTTAACTCAAGGGAAATATCATTCAGTAGAAGAAACCACTGAAGAGTGTAAACAGGAAAAGACAAACAGGTACAAGGGGTCCTGTCTGGCAGACAGTTTGCCCAACTTCCAAGTTCTTGCAAGCTCAGTCGTAACTGAATGTAACTGGTGCACATCTCCCGGCTCCTTGCTTCGTGGCTATATGTATGCACAGCAGCACTCTTCGCCCAGCAGCTGTGGATTTATTGATTGTGTTAGCTTTCCACGATTCGGTGGTTCAGGAGGGCTGCTGGGGGCGGCAAATCTTGCCTTGGCCGTTGCATTAGTTTTCACTTCATGTAACTAGAGAGATAGAGCACGTGGCCGGCCTCCCTTCCTCTCTATGACCTTTCCAAGGGCAGCTGTTTGGACACGTGCCACCGTGTTCCAGGCCACCCTTTATCTCCCCTGATGATTACAGTGGTCCCCATATGGTCCCTCCAATATCTGCCCTGCTCTCTTCCTTACCCCAGTCCATTCTCCTCCAAGCAGCCCCAGTGAACTTCTCAAAATTCAAATCAGATTATTAACCCTCTCCTTTAAACTTTGCCTATTGTCTTTAGAATAAATATCTAAATACTTACTCTGGCCTACGCTGGATGGTCTGGTCCTTACCTTTCTCTCAGAACTTATTTTCTTCCACTCTTGCCTGTCCCTGGTCTCTGCACCCCAGCCACAATGGTTTTCTTTCTGTTTCACAAAAATGCTTCTGCCTCAGGGCTGTTGCATATGCTTCACTGTTCTACTTGAGATCTTCTGCTTTCATTCTCCCACTAAGGTAACTACTTGTGTTGTATGCTCACTAGAGACTGGCTTAATTTCTGGTATGGCTGGATCCAGAGGCTCTAGTAAAGTCACTGGAGATTTATCTGTTGACTCATTGTTGGCTCTATTCAGGCTGTTTCTTTCCTCATGGTGGCAAGATAGCTGCCAATATCTCCAAGCCTACATCATACTCCCTCAGCAAATCCTATGAAAAGAGAGTACCTCTTTCCTAATGGTTCTTATAAAAATTATGAGGTTGGCTTTAATTGGATCACCACAGCTCACATACCCATTCCTGAGTGAATCCTTATGGCCAGGGGGATGGAATACACACACTCACTGGTCAGACCTGGGTCATTCGAAGGGGGTGTGTATTGGCCTTTCCTAAACCTCATGGACTGAGAGTGGGGGTGATCCTCAAAAGAAAACGGGGTGCCATTACCAGAAGAAAGGGTGTGGGTGCTGGGCAGCAATATAAAAGGTGCTCATTACTGACTGTTGTAAGGACTTAAAGAGATCATATTTGAAGCACCCCTAGCCCATTTTTCTGGAAGATAATAAGCATTGTATAAATAAAAGCAAAAAGAAATAACAAAATGAGAGTCAGCAAGATTTGGTGTGCTATGTGGATGGGTGGGATGGAGATAAGGTACTTGGAGGCCTCAAGTCTGGAGTCTGGGTTCCTGGGAGGTTGGACAACCTTTAACTAAGAACAATGTGGGGAAGGGCTGGGTGGGTGGGAGGAGCAGCTAGTTTGCCCTGTTAGAGCTCGTGCACGCACACCCGTGTGTGTATGTGTGCGTGTGCGTGTGCACGCGCGTGTGTGTGTGTGTGAGGTGTAAGTGGCAGTCATTAGAGGCCATTAGTTTTCTTTTTTAATTGAAGTATAGTTGATTTACAAGGTTGTGCTAATTTCTGCTGGACAGCAAAGTGATTCAGTTATATACATACAGACATTCTTTTTAAAAATTATTTTCCATTACTGTTTATCGCAGAAGATTGGATATAGTTCCCTGCAGTGTACGGTAGGCCCTTGCTGTTTATCCATTCTAAATGTGATAGTTTGCATCTATTAACCCCAAACTCTCAGTCTATCCCTCTCCCTCTGCCCCACCCCCCGCCCTTGGCAACCACAAGTCTGTTCTCTACGTAGAGACCATTAGTTTCAGTTCCCTGTTTTTTCAGGTGAGGGGCACAGACCCTGTAAGACAGAAAATAATTGGTTCATCTCCCACAGCAACAAACTCCATCTCCTGGTTTCACTCCCCCAAGCCTGATGTTTTTATTTTTATTTTATTTGTTACTTTCCCTTTGTCTTGAGGGATGCTCATTTGAATTTATTTTGAAAACCAAAGGAGAATATCGCAGGCATTTTCAGTGGCGAAAAGAATTGCATTTCCTGAGGCTAACTGCTACAATGATTGCAACCTACCAGTGTTCACAAGCCCTAAGAGGGTTGCTAAAATCTTCACGTTTATAGCTGTCTTTTTCATAGGGGCAGTTTGGAGAAGGTGAAAATAGTTGAAACTTCTGCAAATCATTTTGTGTAACGGCCATTGACTGCTTCTCAAGTTTTTATGAAATTTTATAAAAGCCTTCTTTTACATTTCAGGGCTTTCCATGTCCAGCGCCTGAAGATATGAACCCACTTAACAGAGCTGAACTGGGGCTCTCGGTTGTGCACGTCTAGGAGAGATTCCAGGCATCCTTATGTCCAAAGAACCTCCAGCTTGGCTGGGAATGACATCTGTATTAATTTTCCTGTGCCCTTGGGCAGGCCATCTTCATGACCTCTGTTCTCCCCTGTCATTGGAATAGTGGGTATGATGCAAAATATAATTTTAGATGATACAAGTTTGGAGCTTTAAATATCACCGGATCACCTGGTTAAAGTGTTGTACCTTGTTCAATTTTTTTTTTTTTTCTTTTGGGCCGTGCCCCAGGGCTTACAGGATCTTAGTTCCCTGACCAGGGATCGAACCCGTGTCCCCTGCAGTGGAAGCTGGAGTCCTAACCACTGGATCGCCAGGGAATTCCCTTCCTTGTTCAATTCTATTTCAGTCTTTTCCATGAAGAAACATCCAGCTTGGTGCTAATATAGTTTTAATGCCAGACATTGGCTAGTCTCTCTTTCTAACAAAGAAAATTTAATAACATTGCTTTTTTTTTCTTTTAAAAAATTTTATCTTTTTAAATTGAGGTATAGTTGATTTACAATATTATATAAGTTTCAGGTGTACAAAATACACCCCTGCCAATGCGGGAGACACAAGTTCAATCCCTCGTCCGGGAAGATCCCACATGCCTCGGAGCAACTAAGCCCGTGCGCCACAACTACTAAGCCTGCGCTCTAGACCCCGTGAGCCACAACTACTGAGCCCATGTGCTACAACTACTGAAGCCCATGAGCCACAACTACTGAGGCCTGCATGCCTAGAGCCTGTGCTCCACAACAAAGAGAAGCCACCTCAATGAGAAGCCCACGCACTGCAACAAAGAGTAGCCCCCGCTCGCCACAACTAGAGAAAGCCCATGTACAGCAAGGAAGACGCAATGCAGCCAAAAATAAATAAATAAATTAAATGAATTTATAAAACAAAAATAGTGATTCACAATTTTAATTAATTAAGTAATTTATTTTTTTGCGGTACGCGGGCCTGTCACTGTTGTGGCCTCTCCCGTTGCAGAGCACAGGCTCCGGACGCACAGGCTCAGTGGCCATGGCTCACGGGCCTAGCCGCTCTGCGTCATGTGGGATCTTCCCGGACCGGGGCATGAACCAGTCAGTGTCCGCTGCTTCAGCAGGCGGACTCTCAACCACTGTGCCAGCAGGGAAGCCCTGATTCACAATTTTTAAAGGCTATACTCCATTTATAGTTATTATAAAACATTGGCTATATTCCCCTGTGCTTTATAACATACCCCTGTAGCTTATTTATTTTATACATATTTTATACATAGTAGTTTGTACCTCTTAATCCCCTACCCCTATATTGCCCTTCCCCCCTTCCCTCTCCCCACTGGTGACCACTAGTTTGTTCTCTATATCTCTGAGTCTGTTTCTTTTTTGTCATATTCACTAGTTCGTTGTACTTTTTAGATTCCACATATAAGTGATATCATACAATATTTGTTTTTTTCTGTCTGACTTATTTTACTGAGCGCAATACCCTTCGAGTCTATCCCTGTTGTTGCAAATGGCAAAATTTCATTCTTTTTTATGGCTGAGTAGTATTCCATTGTATGAATATATACATATAATATATTATATATATAATATATTATATATTATATATATATATAATATTTGTGTTTTCCCTTTCCCTCTGTCTGTGTAGCCAGTGAGAACTAGTTTTCCATTTATTTATAACACTAGCAACCACCACCACTAACATAGTGCTTACTAATTCCAGGAACTTTTCTAAAGATTTTACATGCATAACTCATTCAGTTCTCTTAAGAGATAAGTTATTATTAGTATTCTCCACTTTAGAAAAGAGGAAATCAAATCACAGAGAGGTTGAAGCACTTGCCCAAGGTCACACAGCTAGTACGTATCAGAGAGGGGATTTGAACCCAGGAACTCCACCTCCAGAGCCTGTGCCCTTAACCATTCTACTTTGCTGATGCATGACATAATGTTTCCTTTTAAAACGTATGTACCAAAAAAATAAAGGGGGGGGGAAGTGAGAGTCAATTATATAAAATAGATAATAAAGCATGCATGACAAGGACACAGTAAAATTGTGACCATGGCTTTGAATAACTGAAACACTGAACACTCTAGAAACCTAGAATTCTGTAAACGAGGAAAATGCCTGCATTAGGGAAGTAAGCCAGATGGGGCCTCCTGAGTATATTCTAAGCCACAGCACAGGTAGCTCACAAAAATTGCTTGTAGAAAATGAGAAATGTCTTCCTTTCATAGCCACGGAGCCTGGTGGTGTCCACTAAGGGTGTCAGGCATGCCGGACCCCTTCAATGTGACCTTGCTCAAGGCTGAGGTCTAGCGTCCTTTCGTGGAGGTGCCAGCCGCCTCTGGAAGGACCTTCATGTGGCAGCTGGTTCAATGTACTGTCTGTGGAATGAGTGTGAGGTGTGCCGGCTGACCTTCGGAAAAGTAATTAATGGGCCTTAATTATTCACGTCCTCTTGGGTGGCAGAGATGGGATGGAGGGGTCTGCACACAGCACCCGAGACAGCTGTGGGCAGAGCTCCTCACCTTCTACGTCATCCCATCTTCCTCTGTTTTGTTTGTTTGTTTGTTTGTTTTTAAAGACATTTATTTATTTGGCTACATTGGGTCTTTCGTTGCTGCACGGGCTTTCTCTAGCTGCAGCGAGCAGGGGCTGCTCTTCGTGCGCGGGCTTCTCATTGCGGTGGCTTCTCTTATTGTGGAGCACTGCCTCTAGGCGCGCTGACTTCAGTAGTTGCAGCATGTAGGCTCAGTAGTTGTGGTGCCCGAGCCTTAGCTGCTCTGCGGCATGCAAGATCTTCCCGGACCAGGGCTCGAACCCGTGTCCCCTGTGTTTGCAGGTGGATTTTTACCCCTGTCTCCGTCTGTTTTGCAAACAAACCCTAACACTGACCTTACTCTAACTAACCTCAACCCGAATCCTCCGCTTCTCCCCTGTATCTGCTCGTTTATCGGCTCATTCCCTTTCCAGATTTACTCAGGTATAATTGACAAATAGAAATTGCATATATTTAAGGTCTACACCGTGATGACTTGATATACATATACATTATGAAATGATGACCAAAGTCAAGTTAATTAATGCATTCGTCACCTCACACAGTTACCATTTTCATCCACTCATTTATTCACTTACTCGTTCATTTATTTTTTTCTCCTGTATTTATTGAGCACCTACTATATCAGCTAGGGTTTCAGCAGGAAAGAGAAGGCACACTTTAACTGGGTAATTGAGCAGAGTTTGGTAAAAAAGACTATGTACAATGATGTGGGTGTGGTCAAGGGAATTAAAGGGCATATTGAGGCACTGAAGGGCTAGCAGAGAAAGGAGCGTTACCACCTCTCGGGCAAAGAGAGGGAGTGCAGTTGGGAGGACCCAGCGACAGGTGGCGCTGTGGAGGAGGGGTCGCTGATACAAGCAGGAGGTAGGGGTCGTTGTCAGAGCAGGGAGGGGCCAGAAGGAAGCACCCAGATCTCTTCCTCCTCCTGCCTTCCTGGCACATCCTAGATCACTTCCTATTGCCTCTCAAACTTGCAGATGGAGTGTCAAATTTTCATGTATCAGCACATATATGCTGTTACAGTAAAGAGGAAACTAAAATATTTCTTTTACCTAATGCCCCTTTGAGAGGGAAAGAACAAAAGGCAGATCGAGAGGTCCTTGTCTTAGAAGCAGATGAAGAATGAACATTTTTCTTTGTGGAAATAATGCTCTTCCTAAAGCTTTAATGTGCAAACGATGTGTGACTGTGACAAAAGAATACTATCTAAGACATTGTTAGGAAACAAACCTATCTGATTTTGCTCTATATTATGCCTGTAAGACAGAACTCACTCACTGTACTCACTGTAACTCACATTGAGGCTCAGAGAGGGCAAGCAGCTTGCTCAAGGACACACAGTATGTTTGTCAACGCAATTCTGGAGCTGAACCTCAGGTCTCCTGCTTCCTCATGGTGTGCTTGTTCCATTTTGTCATCATTTGTGAAACTGTCTTCATTTGCTGCCTCTCTCTGGGGACAAGCCCAAGTCCTCACAGTCCCTGGAAGAAAGTGCAGTGTTGTTATTTAATCTCCTCAGCTGCATTTCATCTTTTCCAAGTGTTAACGGCATTTCCCATGATGCAACGCTCCAAACAAATGCTGGGTTTTCTTCTTGGCCCTTTGCCAACTCAGAGAGTTCACAACATGGTGATTTTGTCATCTATCCCTGAATGAAAAATTTCATTCTAGCTGCCTCTGCCACAGGCAGCTTGGTCAGATCAGAACCTGTCACCTCGCCTCCCTCCTTTGGTGCCACACCCCAACTTTCCCATTTGTGAGGGATGCCATCATATACTCAGGCTCCCAGGCTGTCAAACCTCAGACTGGTCTTTTAATCTTTTCTCTTTTATTCCCTTTAACCAAGTCATTATGAACTCCTTTGCTTTTTGCTAAGCAGTATAGACTAGCAGTTTAAAAAAAAAGTGCATGGCGGTGGGGAAATGTTGGCATCAGACAGATCTGGGTTCAAATCTTGGCTCTACTATTTGTCTATGTTTTACCTATGAGACGTTGGGCAGGTTCCATAACCTCATCGAGCCTCAGTTCCATGTGCCACCCAGATCCCCATTCAATGGAGGGCTTGTTGCCCTCACTGCTGGGGGGTGCTGACAGCCAATGGCCCTCAGCTGTTAATCCCTTCAAGGATCCCTCAGCTGCAGAGCCACCTTGCTCTTTTCCCTTCCCGGACCAGCCCACAGATCAAGGTGGAGTATGAAGGCCTGGCCATCTAGACCCAACTCTGAACATCACCAAGAAAGGAAGGAAGGAAGAGAGGGAGGGAGGGAGGGAGGGAAAGAAATAGAGAAAGAAAGAAAGAGAGAGAGAGAGAGAAAGGAAGGAAGGAAGGAAGGAAGGAAGAAAGAAAGAAAGAAGAAAGAAAGAAAGAAAGAAAGAAAGAAAGAAAGAAAGAAAGAAAGAAAGAAAGAAAAGAAAGAAAGGAAGAAAGGAAGGAGGAAAGAAAGAAAGGAAGGAAGAAAGGAGGAAAGAAAGAAAAAAAGGAGACCCTTTGCCTCTCAGGCAAAGGAATGGGGTTCTTATTTAGGGTACTGGCATCCACAGTAATAATAATGGAGCTTGGTCTCTGTTTTATCAAACATTTTGTCCTTTCCCCATTTATCCTGAAAGCTAACTTTTTTTCAGGTTGTCTCATTTTTACAAGACACCCTGCTGGGAGGGAATTCCAACATCTGAGGCGTGCATTTCCTGTGATTTGCAGGGTAATGACTCAGATTTTTGCATATTTTTAGGAGAGAGTAATGCACAAGTAAACCTAATGTACAAAGACCCATCCCACTGTGGACCATTCCAGGCTTTAGTTCCCTCTAGCTGCTCTTCTAGGGTCCTGATTATCGTGCTTCCTCCCTCCTGCTGCTCCACAGAGTGGCCTGCGCCTGCCCCCCAACAAGTTCATCCAGTTGAGAGGATGATATTTACATGATTTGAATAATAATTTTGCATAATAGAGGCTCTCATTTAAATGATGTAAATTTCCTCCTGTCCTCTGTCTAGATTATTATTCATCCATTCAGTGAGATCACTTTTAAGGGATGTGATAGAAATATTTACAAAAGACAGAGAATCGAGTGTGGAGGCTTTGATGATTTCTAGCAAAAAATGAAAAAAAAAATGGTTTTGCTTTGTTTTGTTTGATACATTTGAGGGCGGAGGCTGCAGCTGAAGGCATAACCTTTTTATGAGACTCAGTGGATCTTAACACATTATTTGCCCTGAGTCAGTTGGTGGAGAGCGGGGAAATTGGGGATGGAGTATCCATCTCGGTCTCTGGATACCTCTTGTGAGATGTACCTAAGGATTCCCTCCTACCCTCCCCTTCTTTCCTCTCTGTACCTTCTATGTCTTCTGTGGATGCAGACCTGGTGAGTATTTACCTCCTATTCTAATGGAAGGAACAATGAATTTGGGGTTGGGCATACCTGGTGTATATCTGTCCAGGTTCTTTGGTTGTAAACAACAGAAACCAACTTGGGCTCAGTTAAGTCAAAGGCATTAATCAGAAAGCTCAGGATGTAGACTGGGGGAGAGGGGACATCCAGTCAGCCCAGCATGGGTTCCATGCTCACTTCTTGGCTTGGGGTGATGAAGGCGCCCCTAACATTTGCAGGCCCCAAGGCAAGAGTGCAAAGGGAGGCCCATATATCATTTATTTGTGTATTTGAAAATTATACATCAGGCAAATAAACTTAAATAAAATGTGAGCTATCTTTATACCTTGGCACAAATATGGGTTTGAATTTAGAATCTTGGATTCCTGAGAGTCATGGGCCCGAATGTGATGACTCAGGAAGAGCTCATGGCCCACTCTCCCTTCTCTCCTAAACTTTGGCTCTGTCCCCATACCCCAAGGGGCCTCAGGTAGATCCTCAGTCCATGCATCCAATCTCTGTTTTCTGCCCCCAACAAACAGCTTTCCCTTGGCCCAGGCAGGTGATGTCAGTGGAAGCAATGGCCTTCTCGGTCCACCTTTCGTGTCCTCACTCTTGACCAGTCAGGGTCCCATCAGGAAACAGCTGGCAGACCCTCATCAGGATAAGGGTTTAATAAAGGGACTATTTATAAAGGTTCGGGCAGGCTGTAGGAAGCCAGGATGGATAGCGCAGAACGTCGGGGCTAGTATAGTAGAGCTGTAACCACTCCTGCATCCAAAAGACTGGGGAGGGAGTGGTTCTGGAATCTGGGATGGAAAGGACCACATCAGCAAGAGTTGTGGCCTTCAGAGGAGGGTTACAGTCAGTCTTAGTGACCCCACAGGGAGAAAGCCAGTAAAATAAATAATACAATCACATGTTCTTTCTGCCTTCTGATCTCCTGTTGGCACCTCCCATTGGCCACACCCAACTGAAATCCAGAGGGCACAGGATCCCATTGGTGCCACCCACAGGCTCAGCCTCTGGAGTGTGACACACGTGAGTACAAACAATAACCTAGGCATGATGGTGGATGTTGATGGCTTCCTGCTCTTAGTGCTGGGAAGCAATGGGGGGTGGTGGGATGTGGGGCAAAGAGGAGTGTGCAGACCCCTTTTGAAGACGGGAGCTGCAACCCAGCTCTGGCCAGTTATCACCCTCAGGGGTGTGGGCTGGTATTGCCAGGTGCTCTGAGTTTTGACAGCAGCAGGTAATCCAGATTTTGAAAATATGACATTTAAAGATTTAAATGCATTGGCGACTAATTAAAAAAAAGATTTTAAAGCACAGTGCAGGCGATATGGGGATACATGTATATGCATAGCTGATTCACTTTGTTATAAAGCAGAAACTAACACACCATTGTAAAGCAATTATACTCTAATAAAGATGTTTTTTTTTAAAAAAAATAAAGCACAGTGCAGGCCCAATAAATCCCATTCACAAACCAGATTTGGCCTGAAGCTGCTCTAAACAGAAACTAATTTGAGGCTTTTGTCGCCAGTCCAAATCCCCAGGAGAGAGAGACTCTGACCTATTTTGGTTCAGTTGTCCCTTGCTTGGTCCAATCAACCACGGCTGGGGAGGGGTCATGTCCCCACTGCCCACTCAGCTAGGGACAGAAGAGTCTGTCTGAGAGCTGGGCAAGTTCCCTTGAGGGCAGTAATGATTTGTGGATCTACTGCAAGGATTTACTCCTGAATGATCAGGAGGTATGTATTTGTTTCTTTTTGTAGCTGTAACAAATGATCAGAAACTTAGTGGCTTAAAAATCACAGATTTATTATTTCACAGTGCTGGAGGCCAAAAGTCCAAAATGGGCTACAATCGAAGTGTCAGCAAGGCTGTGTTCCTTTCTGGAGCTGTAGGGGAGAATCCATTTCCTTGCCTTTTCCAGCTTTTTGGAGGACAGCTGCATTCCCTGGCTCATGGCTCCTTCCTCTGCCTTCAAAGCCAGTGGTGGCTGGTTGAGTCTTTCTCATGTCACATCACTGACACTGACTCTCCTGCCCTCTTCTTCCACATGTAAAGGACCCTTGTGATTACATTGGGTGCCCCCAGATAATCGAGGAGAATCTCTTTATTTTAAGGTCACCTGGTTTGCAAACTTAATTCCATCTGTAACTTTAATTCCTTTGTCATGTGAAGTAACACATTCACAGGTTCCAGGGATTAGGATGTGGACATTTTAGGGGGTCTATTTTTCTGCATATCACAAGGTGGTATCTGCACTTTGCTGGTCATCTGTAAAGTGGGGATAATTTTGCCTCCTTCATGGGTTGTGAAAGGGTTCAGATGAGAGAACACCTAGCTCATTCCTTGGAAGATAGTAGGCACCCATGTTGGTCCCTTTCCCTTCCCCTTCTTGAGCTATTAGCTTTAATCTGGATAAGCCTCAGTTTCTTCATCTGTTAAATGGCAAAGATATACAAGTCCCACCTACCTCGAAGGGTTGTTCCCTCATTCATTCATTCACCCACTCATTCAGTATTTATTGAGGGCCTACTATGTGCCAGTCACTGTGATAGGTGCTGGGACAGAGCAACAAGTAAGGCAGACATGAGGTTTATTTGCAGGTGGAGGAGAAAATATTAAATAAGGAAATAGATAATCATAATTTCATATAGTAATAGGAGAAAGAAGACAAATAAAATATGATAAAGGAACAAAGAATAAAGGAGACAGTGAGGCACGGGATGCTATTTTAAATACAGAGATCAGAAAATAACATGTCTGAGCGACATGTGAAATGACAGAATGTTTGTTGATTGACTTCATGACATTATGCTGATTTCCAGCTTGATTATGGCAGAAGTGGATAAGCTGTTTTTTTTCTTTTTAAATTAATTTATTTATTTTTGGCTGCGTTGGGTCTTCGTTGTTGCATGCAGGCTTTCTCTAGTTGCGGAGAGCGGGGGCTTCTCTTTGTTGCGGTGTGTGGGCTTCTCATTGTGGTGGCTTCTCTTGTTGCAGAGCATGGACTCTAGGCACGTGGGCTTCAGTAGTAGTGGCTCGTGGTCTCTAGAGCGCAGGCTCAGTAGTTGCGGCGCACGGACTTAGTTGCTCCGCGGCATGTGGGATCTTCCCCGACCAGGGCTCAAACCCGTGTCTCCTGCATTGGCAGGCAGATTCTTAACCACTGAGCCACCAGGGAAGCCAGATAAACTGATTGTTGGTAATCTGTGCGAATTACATAGATTTCTTCCATAAACATTTTAAGGTTTTCTGGCTTCCTTTTTCTGTGCTGAATTTTACCATTTTTTAAAGAAGTGACCCAAAGGGCAGATTCATCCATCCTCTTAGAATGGCATGGACATTTCTCTGAATTAGCTCATGTTCCTTCTGGAGGGTTCTTAAAGCAGCAGAAAGAGAGACCCTGACAGCCCGGTCCATGCTCTGTCTGTGACCTGCCCTCCATGCTCAGCTGCTGGGAGCCTCGACAGTCTCATTAATGTTGGAAAAGCACTTTGGGTTCCCAGCTGAAAGATACCAAGAAAGGCAGGGCTTAATTATTTTGTTTTTCCCACATCTTCAGTGTGCAGAAAGGCCATCAGAGGCAGCCAGAAACTTCTCCATCGAGAATAAGAGGCTGCAGTTAATGGAGGGAGGAGAGGAGACTGGCAGAGGCAGAGAGAGAGAGGTGGAGCCCAGAAAAAGTATTTCCCAGCCTCTCGCTGAGGATGGATGGGTCATGTGCTGGTCAGTCCCCTCCCTCCTATGCCTGTGACCCATCACGTTTCTAGGCTGCCAGTGACATCAGCTTCTTAGGGTCTATTCTGGTCAGACCCATTTCCCTTTTCCATATCAGAACATGGCTCTGTGACCCCACCGCCCGACCCCAGGGGTCTCTAAGTCTTTCTGGGGCGGTCAGTGTAGCCACGATAAGATGGACACTGGCTGGAGTAGATGATAATAATAGCTTTGAGTTACTGTGCACCATCTCCCTCACTGACTTCCCACCACAGCCCCCCATGGGAATGATTATCCCCATTTTACAGATGCGGAAACTGAGGCTCAGAGAGGATAAGTGATATGCCTAAGAGAGTGGATGAACTGGGATTTGAACTCAGCTCTATCTGGATTCAGCATAATCTGTTGGCTCTACTTGCAAAATAAATACCTGCCCACTTTTTCCCAACCCCACTGCTATCACCTGGTCCAGCCACTATCACATCTCAGTAGCCTCTGCCCTGGTCTCCCTGATTATGTCCTCCCCACCACCTTCTACCCTCCAGTCTGTTCTCATCCCAGCAGCCCCAGGGACACTAAGTCCTCTTCTGCTCAAAACTCTTCTATGGCTCCCATCTTACCACAGTAAAAGCCCAAAGCCTCACCCTAGCTGACAAGCCCCCTACGTTCCTTCTTTGTCCTCATCTCCTGCTCTTTAACCCTTTGTTCACTGTATTTCTTTCTTTTTTTTTTTTTTTGCTGTACACGGGCCTCTCACTGTTGTGGCCTCTCCCATTGCGGAGCACAGGCTCTGGATGCGCAGGCTCAGCGGCCATGGCTCATGGGCCCAGCTGCTCCATGCATGTGGGATCTTCCTGGACCGGGGCATGAACCCGTGTCCCCTGCATCGGCAGGCGGATTCTCAACCACTGTGCAACCAGGGAAGCCCAGTTCATTGTATTTCAATCACACAGGCCCTCTTGCTCTTCCTTAATTATACCAGGCACACTCCTACCTCAGGGCCTTTGCACAGGCTGTTCCCTCTGCCTAGAATACTCTTCCTCAAATAGCCACCTAGGTTTATTTCAAGTCTGTGCTCAAAAGTCACCTCACTGACCTTTTTCTGACAACCCTTTTAAAAATTGCAAGTTTTTCCCCACTACCCCTGATTTCTCCCTCTTTCCTTATTTTTCTTCCTGGTAGTTCTCATTATCTAACACACTCTATCTCTTATTTATTTTTGTCTGTTGTTCACCCTTCCCCTCTAAAACGTCAGCTCCATGAAAGCAAGGTGTTTTTTCTGTTATGCTCTCTGCTCCCTCCCCAGCATCAAGAACAGTGTCTGTCACACAGTAGGTGCTCAATAAATATTTGTTGAATGAACGACTCCAAAGCTATCATTCTGTCCACCACACATACTGCTTCCCTAGACTGGCTTCCTGTCTGTAAGAATTCCACATCCTTCCAATACTTGCTATAGTCAGACATTTCAGTTTTCTCCAATGCTTGGGTATAAAATAGTATCTCACTGTGGTTTTCCCGTGCATTTCTTGATATGCCTGGGAACTCAGGTGTCAACATGTCTGAGGAGCAGTGGAGCTGTGTCCCCCACCTCGGTCAAGTCCAGACCTCCAGAGTAGACCATCTCTCAGGATTTCTTTCTTTTTTTTTTTAAGAAAGAAATGGAAAATTTTATTTAAGCCAAATTAGAGGATCATAACCTGGGAAGAGCATCTCAGAAAGCTCTAAGAACTGTTCCCGGGATTTCTTGACAAAATGGGAAATGGGTCTTTGTTTTGGATTATAAAAAGACAAGTGACTTATGTAAAACAAAAGTCAGCATCTGCTCTGCACACCGGCTTTAATATTTAGGGATAATTTAAACCCAAGGAAAAGGCAGAGTTATTAATAACAGTTGAGGGGAAGTGTGAAGAGAGAGTATGTAAATCTTCAATTGAAAAAGCTACTGTAGTTAGCGTCCAAAATAAGACCCTGCTTAGCATGCCGTTCTGCTCATTTGCAAATTAAGAGATGTATTGTTTTAAAAATAATTAAGTCTAATTTTGCATGTTTGGGAGGTGGCTCTCCACTGGCTTAAAAATCTTTATTTATTTGCAATGTTCTGAATATAGTTTAATCTCCAGCGCTAAGCTAAGCATTTGCTGCTTTATGTACTCTCAAATGCTCACCGAGGCAAAGCGGGTATCTATCGCTAGAGGAATGATGTCTGGGGGCCCCGGAAGTTATATTTTGGGGCAGAGCACGGATCTTAGCAACAACTGAGTCCAGTTTTCCTCATTTTACATGTAAGGAAATGGAGGCTCAGAGAGGTTAAGGGACTTGTCAAAGGCCACACAGCAAATCAGTGGCAGAAATGGGATTAGAATGCAAGCCCCTTCCAGCCTCAGCCGTTGTATTTTCCACTAAGATTGTGTGTTCCACACTTCAGTCACATTTTTAACATACCCATGTACCCTCTGTACTATTTACACTTAATGATTTTCCCTTTAAATCAATTCACTTTTAAAAATGTAAAGGTGTTTATTTAAAAGGAAATCACTGAACAAGTGTAAATGGAAAATCTTATTACCCCCAAAAATAGAAAATAAATGACAATTAAAACAAGACAAGCAAAATCATGTTATAAAGCTCTAGTAAGGCAACTGTGATTGATAGGACAGCAACTCATGTAAAACAAAAGTCAGCATCTACTCTGCCCATCAGGTTTAGTATTTAGGGATATTAGGGGCTACTCAGAACTCTAGGCTGAGACCCCACTCTCTCTTTGTTAAAAAGAGGCAATAGCAAGTGTGAGAGTGGCGTACAGAACCTGTGGTACCAACCCGAGACTTTCTCCTTGTCATGCTCAGGATTGGAACGGAATGGAAAAGGGATGAATTTCTGCCAAGGTGATTATGTACCATGTAAAATCATCTCAGGCACCACCACAGTTCTCACTTTAGATAAATGTGGGCTGTGAGAGCTTCTCTCTCTTCACTTCTTTCTCTCCCCACTTTGCAGCGAGATGAGGCCCAGTAGCAGACGTTGCGATAGGGACAGGGTGGGCACTCAGCCGTTAGCTTGCCACGGTTACCGCGAGACCATGACCATTACCGCGAGACCATGATCATTACCGCGAGACCTCTGGCACGAGAGCTGCAGAGCCGCGGTTGGAGGTGTCCCTCAGCCGACGGTCGGCCTAGCCGGTGGTGGTCCTCGCGGCGGGTAGAGTGCAGTAAGAGGTAGATGGCGGCCTCCTCCCCGTGGCTCTCCAGGCTCTCCGGCCTCAGGGCTGGCGGGTGAGCTGGGGGCCCTGGGAAAGGCTAAGGGCTGTGTCCAGCAGAGCTCCAGAGCCCTCGCCACAGCCGCCCTTTGGTTGGGCTCAGGCCTTGAGGCAGCAGTGGACCTCTCCCCCATCCCCGCCTCTGCAGCCTAATGGCGGCGGCAGCGGTCTCCGTGGGGTGCAGTCTGTGGAGTCCTCAGGAACCGGAGTATACGGACACTGCCGTTAAGGTAACAGCTTCAACCAACTTCGGTCTTTCTGTTCAAATTTCAAAAACTGGTCCAGCTTAGATCAGTTGTCTACCCCTAGGAGGTGGTCAGAGGTCAGGGTTAAGTTGCAAGGACTTGCACATCATTACTTCAGGTCCACCTCTGTGGTTGTGTTGCAGGAAGGGGGACCCCTTGCAGGGCCGGAGAGTGGGCTCTTGTCTAACACTCGGAAATGAATTGTCTGAGGAGACACGTGTGCTGACAAAGCAAGAGACTTTATTGGGAAGAGGCGCCCAGGCACAGAGCGGCAGGGTGAGGGAACCCAGGAGAACTGTTCTGCCACGTGGCTTGCAGTCTCGGGTTTAATGGTGATGGGGTTAGTTTCCGGGTCGTCTCTGGCCAGTCATTCTGACTCAGGGTCCTTCCTGGTGGTGTGCACATCGCTCAGCCAGGATGGATTCCAGCGAGAAGGATTCTGGGGGGTTGGTAGGACATATGGACTGGCGTCTCCTCCCTCCTTTTGACCTTTCCCGAATTCTTCCACTTGGTGGTAGCTTGTTGGTTCCATGTTCCTCACCGGGACCTCCTGTTGTAAGATAACTTATGCAAGTGGTTACTATCAGGCCTGGCCAGGGTGGACAGTTTTGGTCAGTGGTTCCTCTAACAGTTGGGGCTGTTCTCAGAGAAGGGCAATTGGGGTGAGCTGGGAAATAACCCAGCTGGTATTTGCTACAACATGTATTCATATTGATCCTATACAAATGACTCTATTCAGTTTAAATGAAAAGCCTGAGGGCCAGCTGGGTCCTGGGCGCCTGGCTCCCTCAGTGATAACAGCTGGGCAGGATCTGGGGACCTGCCCCTGGGGGCGCCACCCGCTGAGATCTGTCTCTTCAGCTGGGCCTGGGCACTGGCAGGAAGACTGAGACTGGGTGCTGGACTAATGCTCCCGGGCAGGGTAACCAGCTGGTGCAGGGACCCCCTCCTCTTAGCCAGGCCCTGGACCTCAGAGGGCGAAAGTTGAGCCTCGGGCCTTGCCTTCTCTAGTCAGAACAGAGAATAACTTTTGTTTTGGTGGAGGTTTACAGGAATTTCATGACCTGACTGTGCCCTGACCTCAAGAACAAAGGGTTTGACACCAAGAAGTTGGTAACAATTCACATTCCCACCAGCAGTGCAAGAGTGTTCCCTTTTCTCCACATCCTCTCCAGCGTTTATTGTTTCTAGATTTTTGGTAGTGTATATATGTCCATGCCACTCTCTCGCTTTGTCACAGCTTACCCTTCCGCCTCCCCATATCCTCAAGTCCATTCTCTAGTAGGTCTGTGTCTTTATTCCTGTCTTACCCCTAGGTTCTTCATGACAGTTTTTTCCCTTAAATTCCATATATATGTGTTAGCATATGGTATTTGTCTTTCTCTTTCTGACTTACTTCACTCTGTGTGACAGACTCTAGGTCCATCCACCTCATTACAAATAGCTCAATTTCATTTCTTTTTATGGCTGAGTAATATTCTATTGTATATACGTGCCACATCTTCTTTATCCATTCATCCGATGATGGACACTTAGGTTGTTTCCATCTCCGGGCTATTGTAAATAGAGCTGCAATGAACATTTTGGTACATGACTCTTTTTGAATTATGGTTTTCTCAGGGTATATGCCCAGTAGTGGGATTGCTGGGTCATATGGTAGTTCTGTTTGTAGTTTTTTAAGGAACCTCCACAAAGCGAGAGAGTGGCATGGACATATATACACTACCAAACGTAAAATAGATAGCTAGTGGGAAGTAGCCGCATGGCACAGGGAGATCAGCTCGGTGCTTTGTGACCACCTAGAGGGGTGGGATAGGGAGGGTGGGAGGGAGGGAGACGCAAGAGGGAAGAGATATGGGAACATATGTATATGTATAACTGATTCACTTTGTTATAAAGCAGAAACTAACACACCATTGTAAAGCAATTATACTCCAATAAAGACCTAAAAAAAAAAAAAAAGAAGTTTGTAACAACTAACCACGCCCCTCCCTCACCTTTCCTATAAAAGGGCTTTGCTGAAAGCTTTCAGAGCGTTCGGGGTTTTTAAGGCATGAGCCACCCATCTCCTTGCATGGCTCTGAAATAAACGTTCTCTGCTCCAAACTCCAACGTTTTGGTATTGTTTGGCCTCACTGTTTGTTGGCCACACAAACTTGTGTTCGGTAACAGTAGATGAGGTATAAGGGGAAGCGTCAGGTAGAAGCTTTCAGGAACCTTCTTAAAAAGACAACCATTTGGACCCTTTGCTTTTATTTCTTCATCTTTTCCTTTTCCCGTTGGTTGAAATTTGGTTGTGATCACTGGAATTAGGCAGCCATAATGGACAATGAAGTGACCATGAGAGTGGAGTCTAGTGGAGCAACAAGATGAGCCTGGCCTCTTGAGCCTCTGGATTTAGTGCTTGATTAATTGATTGATTTGTAAAAGAGAAATGAGCTCCCATCTTGTTAAAGTTCCTGTTATGTTGGGTCTTTGCTGTTCATAGTCAAAGTTCATTCTAATACAAAAGGAGAATGAGCGAACTCTGGATTACTAACTAGACGACCTGGATTCTAGTCCCATTTCTTCAATTCGTATTCCATGCAAATTTGGGAGTGAAAAACTAGGCTCTACTTTACAATCCTCAGCATTCATTTTAAGCTTCCAATGGGCTTCACCCCTTGGGAACTCTCAGTTCTGCTCAGAAGTGCTGGGTATTTCTATTCTGAGGCAGTGATGTGGGCAGGGTACCCAGGGAAGGAGCAGGGTGGAGACTGGTTCCTTCCTGAGTCTATCTTAGATGTCACCCTGTTGAGTAGGCGATTGAGGTAAAATTGGGACCTGGGGGTGTGAGAGCATTCTGTGGTAGAGGGATAGCAGTCCTTGATAACTGCTAAAAGGCATCACACAGGGAGCATGTCTGTCCTTGAACTGCCTTATCTTTTTCCTTCTGAACCACACCAAGCATGTATCCATAAATGCACAAACAGCCCATTCCTCTCTTCCCCTCATAACATCCTCAGCAGCTGCACAGTTGTTATGTATTTTAAAAAAAGCATTTAAAACCTCCCAGAATTTAGCAACAATCACCATGGATACTCATCACTGAAATCCTTTGTTACCATGGCAACATTCCACCCTTTAACCCCACCCCCCACCTCACCCCCATCTTGCCTTTTTACCCTGAAACTGACACATTGGTTATGGTGAATGATGGGAAAAAAATTTGAGAGGAACTTCACTTCCAAGGTCATAGAAGCATGAAATATCTTGCCAGAAAGTAGGTATTTTTCCATTATTGTAATAAGTATGTTTCATTCTGTTTCATCACGGATAAATGACTACTGTTGTGCAGGGGAGAGGAAGATCAGTGATGAATTAAAGCTGAAACGATCCCTTTGTCATATCCTGTAGGTGATTTTTAATAGCTGTTCTTGCTATATTGAAAACGTGGTCAATAGCCATCCTGGAGTATTAAACCATTGATACCATTTGACCCATTTCTTGCAGTTTTCAAAAATACTCCAAGACAACCCTTTAGAAGGAGCAAACAATCTTTCCAAAGCTCTCACAGCAGCCTTTATGGAATGGTAAGAAAGGAGAAACAACCCCATGCCTGATGTTCGGGGAGTGGTTCCGCTAAGCAATCAGAGTGTGAAGCAGCGTGATCTTTTGTACCATTTATGAATGACACATAGGCTGTGGCTGTATATACATTTGCTGGTTCAGAGAAGTAATGTTGAGCAAATGGAGCAAAATACAGTTGATCCCATGATTATAGGCAAGTGCTCTGAGAATGTTCGTATGCTCCCTAAACAACACTGGGGAGAATTTGGAGATTCTGAACTCCCTTTGTGTCAGCGACCTTTTTAAGAAACTGAGTATGCCTTGGGCCATCTCCCCAGAAAAGTCCCCAGACACACAACATTTTACATATAATTCTAGGAGACTCGTTGGTCCCTTGATGTCCATCAAGGGTCACCCCCCCGCCCCACAAAGGTCCATCACCTCCCGGTTTAGAGCATCATGTTCATTTAGTTCAATCCTGGCCATTAAGTTATTTAATTCCATTAAAAAGCCAAAACCCAAACTAAAACATGTTCGGAGATTTTGGATATACTACTTACTTCTCTCTGGTCCCCCCACTAGAATGTAAGATCCATGAAGGCAAGGGTTTTTCAAGGTCCTGTTTACTGTCTGTATCTCCAGTACCTAGGACAGTGTCTGTTCTGGGAATACTACTCAGTAGTTCTTGAAATTATTTAACAGTCTGTTCAAATGCAAAGTGTTATTATTAGAATCATGACTTTGTATGGGAAGCATCCATGTTATTGCATGTTGTTGTAAACTATTCATTTACATTGCTGTACAGTGTACGATATTCCATTGTGTAAATATACCACAGTTTGTTCAGTCATACTACTATTGGTGGGCATTTGGGTTGTTTCCAGTTTCTTTGTTTTGATTTTTTGTTATTATGAATAGCACAACCTTGAACACTCTAGCGCATGTCTTTTAGTGAACAAATGAATGCATTTCTCTTTGGAATATGCCTAGAAATGGAATTGCTAGATTACAGTGTATATGTACATTTAGTCCTAATAGATATTGCCAGACAGTTTTCCAAACTGGTTGTACCAGTTTGCACTCCTGTTCAGGTAACTCTGCATGTCTCTCCATCTCTAAGTCTATTGCATCATTGCATGGCCCTGTATTCCCTGTAAAGCTGCTTGTGGACATAATCACCGCTTTTTCTGATCCCCTCAGTGCAGTTTCTTTCTTTGTTTTGAACAGTTTCATCTCCGCCCATATGATTTAGCTCTTGAGAAAGCTCTTCTTTCTCTCCCAGTTCCCTTGAAATCGATGCTAATGTTTGTTGAATACGTGAGTGACTGATTCAAATCTTCTGGAACAAATCCCAAATGTTTGCTCTCCCATGTTTATTTTTGGACCATGTGTTAAGAAGAAAACTCTGAGCCATTTGAAAATACTGAATTAAAAGCACATTGCCAGCTGAAAATGACCGCATCGCTCTAACACTCAGATTATGCCATAATTGCTGCCAATCAGGAAAAAGATCTGCCCCTGGTATAGTAGGACCAAAGGTAATTTCTGGAATCTGCTTCCAGAATTGGGTTGGGATGTCACATGGAATTCCAGTAACCTGCCAAGGTGAGCTGTGAGGTTTGTTTCTATTATCTGTTATTTCCCAGAGGTTAAATGTTTCACTCATTGTGGGCCCCAGCAGGCTTTGATCTTGTCTTCAGAGAACATGGGAGTGGGAGGAAAAACACAGAACCATACCGAGTGCCTAGCATAGGAGAGGCCCCAGGTTAGGTGCAGTCTCCTTAATTTAATCCAATTCCACAATAATACCAACATCCTCTTCTCCAGTCCCCTCTCAGAGAATAGCATCTTCATTCACCTAGTTGACAAAGCCAGAAACTTAGGAGCTATCCTTGATGGCCCTCTCTCTCTCATCCCCATATCCAGTCCATCACCAAACCCTGTAGTTCCTACTTCTGAATATATCTCAAACCTTCCCACTCACTCCACCCCCACTGCCACCATCCTGGTCCAAACTACGGCCATCTCCTGCTGGAACCACTGCCAGCAGGATCCGAGCTGCACTTGTGCTTCCACTCCTGTCGCCTACAGCCTATTCTCATCCCAAAGACCAGAGTGAGCCTTGAAACTCACTCTGCTTAAATCCTTCAGTAGGGCTTCCCTGGTGGCGCAGTGGTTGGGAGTCCGCCTGCCGATGCAGGGGACATGGGTTCGTGCCCTGGTCTGGGAAGATCCCACATGCCGCGGAGCGGCTGGGCCCATGACCCATGGCTGCTGAGCGTGCGCGTCCGGAGCCTGTGCTCCGCAACGAGAGAGGCCACAACAGTGAGAGGCCCGCGTACTGCAAAAAAAAAAAAAAAAAAAAAATCCTTCAGTGAGTCCCTGTAGCAGATGTCGTGGGTGCCCTGCTCATATCTGCTTGGCACACTCCATTTTTGGGCATGCAGACCTGAGAGCTTCCAGCAGCCGCACCTAAGATTTGTAGGTGAGGGCTTTATCTGGCTATATACAGGGCAGGCTAGAAGTGCCAGGAGTTAGCACTCCTCCTTTCTCCTGGAGCATGTTATCAACCCACGACTGGTGATAGCTGGGGGATAACAATAAGATCCCAGATCCCTTGCTCCTTAGTTGAGGATACATTGAGTGGGGATTTGAGCTCTGTTGCCCCAATGGCAGTCTCCTCAGTGATGCACTTTTATTTGCTTCCTTCCATTGCCTTCCCCTCTCCTCTACCAGTGCTTCCTGAGGCCACCTCCCCAAATAATGTATTTGCACTCACATTTTTGTGTCAGGGTCAGCTGTTGCAGGAAGTCATTGAGAGGACGTGACCACTGGTTGGTGGCCCCAGGCAGTCAGGCTCCTCACCCCCTTCCCCGACCTTGCAGTGTACATTCTGCCCACTGTTCCTGCAGTGAGAGCCATTCTCAAGGACAGCCCAGCCTTGAGAGAGTAGGTGTGGTTGAGACCGTCTGGACAGTATATATAACTGAGCCCAGTTGTGGCCTCTATATAAACGTTTCAGGCGGGTGTGGAGATCTCCCCCAAGACAAGCCTCGGGAGTAAGTTCCCTTGCTTGTCAAAACTGCCACCTACCAGCCTGAATGCTGTGTCCTCCCAAAATTCGTATGTTGAAATCCTAATCCAAGATGTGACAGTATTTGGAGGTGGGGCCTTTGGGAGGTGATTAGGTTAGTGGGGCCCTCGTGACAGGATTAGTGTCCTTATAAGGAGAGGGAGAGATAAGAGGTCTCTCTCTCTGCACACACCCAGGAAAGGCCACGGGAGGACAAAAGCAGGGAGAGGGTCCTCATCAAAAACTCCACCATGCTGGCACCCTGAACTCAGACTTCCAGCCTCCAGCACTGTGAGAAATAAGCGTTTGTTGTTTAAGCAGCCTAGTCTATGGTATTCTGTTAGAGCAGGAATTCAAAAGGCATGGATTTGTCCTCCAAGGAACTCACAGTCCTGTTCACCTCCAAGGACTAAAATAAGGGCTGTAAAAAGACCTGCAAACACCCAGTTGTTCACTAACTTACGACTGGATCAAGAGAAAGTGTTATCTATCCATACAATGGAATATTATTCAGCCATAACAAGGAATGAAATATTGATTTGTGCTACAACATGGATGCATCTTGAAAACATGATGCTAAGTGAAAGAAGTCAGTCATGAAAGACCACATATTATATGATCCCATTTATATGAGATGTCCAGGATAGGCAAATCCATCAAGACAGAAAGTAGATGAGTGGTTGCCAGGGGCTAGGAGGAGAAAAAGGAATGGAGAGTGACTGCTTACTGGGTAGAGGTTTCCTTTTGGGGTGATGAAAGGGTTTTGGAACTAGATAGTGGAGATGGTTGCACAACATTGTGAACGTCATTGACTTGAATCCTTTAAAATGGTTAATTTTATGCTAGATGAATTTTATTAAAAAAAAAAGGGCCTGTGAAGAGAAGAATGATCCCTCATGGGGATTATTCCAGCCAATGCCAGAGACCTTTGCTGCTGGTGCCTGGTTCCATGTCTCATGAGGGGCCGCTATGTTGCTCAGTTCCAGGGACGCCATTTACATGGTATTTATTCTACATGAGTGGCACCCCTTAGAGTTGTGAGATGTGGCAGCTCTGCTTTTGTGGTCAGAAATGGATCTGATGTGCTGGAGTCCCCAAGCCTGTGGCTTTCTTCTCTCGCCAAAAGGCTCAGGAACACAGATCTGATGATCCTGTCTCCAATTAGAAAAGCAGCGTTAGACTGGAGCACAGGTGCCTGTATGTGGCTGGTGAGAGTCCCCAGGCAACCCTGGAAGGATGGCTTCTTCGCTCCTTACAGAATCTCTATCCCAGGGTTGTCGGGCTGATTCAAAGGGCAGAGTGAGGAGTGCTTGGTAATTGCATTGAGCCGGGAGCTTGCTTTGCAGTTACTGGGCATTTGAATTTATTTGATGTGGGAAAAGTGTCTGCACTGTTGAACTGCCTCTAAGCTGCAGTGGGAACAGAGAGAGCACAGGCTCCGCACTAAGATGGACTGGAAGCCAACCAGAGACACCTCTCTGTTTCTTTTGGTGTTAGCCATTCCCTCCTGGGCACAGCTGAGCCAGATGGGCACTTAAAATTAATCACCCTTGGGACTTCACTGGTGGTGCAGTGGTAAAGAATCCTCCTGCCAATGCAGGGGACACGGATTCGAGCCCTGGGCCGGGAAGAAGCCTGTGTGTCACAACTACTGAGCCTGTTCTGAAGCCCGTGAGCCACAACTGCCGAGCCCGCGTGCCACAACTACTGAAGCCTGCGCACCTAGAGCCCATGCTCTGCAACAAGAGAAGCCACCACAATGAGAAGCCCACGCACCGCAACAAAGAGTAGCCCCTGCTGGCCACAGCTAGAGAAAGCCCACGTGCAGCAATGGAGACCCAGTGCAGCCAAATATAAATAACTAAAATAAATTTATTAAAAAAATCACTCTTGGGCTTCCCTGGTGGCACAGTGGTTGAGAGTCCGCCTGCTGATGCAGGGGACGTGGGTTCGTGCCCCGGTGTGGGAAGATCCCACATGCCACGGAGTGGCTAGGCCTGTGAGCCATGGCCGTGAAGCCTGCGTGTCCAGAGCCTGTGCTCCGCAGCGGTAGAGGCCACGACAGTGAGGGGCCCATGTACTGCAAAAAAAAAAAAAAAAAAAAAAAAAAATCACTCTTATCAAACTGTCATTGATGTGCAATAATGCTAAAAAGAATCAGCTTTATGGAGGTGATTTCCATGTAACAATGCACCCATTTTAAGTGGACAGTTTGATATGTTTTGACAGATATCTACATCTGTATAACCACCACTACAGTAAAGATAACAGAACCTTTCCATCACCCCAGAAACTTTCCTTATATCCTTTTGCCCTTAATCACCACACCAGCAATCCCTGACAACCATTGACTGATCTGCTATCTGTCATGACAGATCCCTAGAATTTGATATAAATGAAATCATACAATATGTAACATTTTCTATCTGGCTTCTTTTGTTCAGCATGATGTTTTTGATATTCATCCACATTGTTGAGTATATCAGTGGCTCATTCCCTTTTCATCACTAAAGAGTATTCCATTATATGGAAATGCCAGAATTTGTTTATCTATGCATATATTAATGGGCATTTGGGTCACTTCTAGTTTGGGGCTACTATGAATTGCACTGATATGTGGAAATCTTTGTATAAGCATATGCTTTCATTTCTTTTGGATAAATGCCCAGGAGTGGAACTACTGGGTCGTTTGATAAGTGTATGCTGAGCTTTATAAGAAATTGCCAAACTCTTTTCCAAAGTTATTGTACCATTTTGCATTCCCATCAGCAGTTCATGAATGTTCCAGTTGCTCCATATCCTCACAAACACTTAGTATTGTCAGTCTTATTAGTTTTAGCCCATCTGGCAGGTGTATAATGGTTATCTCATTGAGATTTTAATTTGCATTTCCCTAATGATTAATGCTGTTGAACACCTTTTCATGCACTTATTGGCCATTTATATACCTTCTTTTTTGAACTGTCAAATATTTTGTTCACGTTTTAATTGGGTTATTTGCATAATATTGAATTATAAGGTGATATATTCCAAAGGCAAGGGATAAATTTATTCAAGATTCTCAGTGTGGTGGGAGGGGTTCCTAGCCTCCCTTTCTCTCTGGAGTCTGGCCAGGATAACTGAGAAGGGAGCCTTTGGTAATGTAACTTAAGGTGGAGAAAGAGATTAAAAGCATAAATCTCTGTAGCATAAAGCACTCAGGACGAGGTTAACCTCAAACTTTAGTATTCATGAGAATCACCTGGAGGGCATGTTAACCATAGATTCTCTGGGAGGCTCACGCCGAGTGTTTGACTCAATAGCTCTAGGGAAGAGCCCAGGAATCTGCATTTCTAACAAGCTCCCATGTGATGCTGATGCTGCTGGTCTGGAGATCACACTTTCAGTTACCTTAAAGATGCTTGAGGCTGAAGGTAGACCACAGTGAGGACCTCTTACTCCTCCCTTGTTTCCAATTTGTAGTCTCTGGAGCCCTTCCCACCTCCTCTGTCCAACCACCCATCCCACACTGCAGAGTAATTGGACAGAATGGAATGATTGACAGCCCACATTGTCAACCTATAGAGGATCAAAGTGGTCCAAGGCCTAAGGAGAAGAGCTTTCCCACTGACCTCATAGGGGTAGACACACCTTAAGGAGTGCCCTAAAAGTCAAGAACAGAAGGCATAAACTGGCTGAATCTGGCCTGGATATGTGTCTCTTTTTTGGGGGGAAGGGGGTTGCCTCCACTGTGTTTAAGATTCTTCTGAATTAGTTATCAGCATGCACAAATTGACAATAAATGTAGGATCGTTTTTTTAGGGCCAGTGGTTGCAACCAAACTCCCTAAAACTTTCATGTGAAAGATAAAATTATGCTTATTAAAAAAACTCTTAGTGACTTTGGTGTTTAATTTTAAGATCTATAAATACATTTGGGGGCAGTGATACCTGGAGAGACACCAAGAGCCTGCTAGGAGGAGTGGGAGTGTGTATAGATAGGCGGGTATGTGCACAGCACACATTTTTTCTTGTATGTGTGTTTATTGAGCTAAAAGACCAGACAACCCTAATTGAAAATTTAACAGGAAAGACACTTTGATTTTGAAAATTTATAAACTACAAAGAGTAAAATATAAATAAAGAAACAAAAAAAAAAAAGGAAAGAACACTTATGCCAGTAATTAGGGATGGATGAAATAAGAAATATTTTCGTTCTTAGTTAAACCTTTAGAAATTTTCCAAAGTGCTTAAATGAGAAAGAAAAAGGAGGTGGAGTGAGTGTGGGAGAGGGCACTGCCAATTCAGATGAAGCTAAAAATTTAAATTCTTATTAAACAATCCCCCAAAATTGGCATTCCAACAGGCTGTTAATAAAAATGCGTCTTTCAAAAAGATGGTTTGGCGTAAAGCACTTTTTCCCCTTTATGCTTCCCCTTACCCCTCAGGCATCTGGGATATAAAAACTGGGTTCTAATTTCAGTTTTTATGTTTATTAGCTGTGTGACCTTGGACGATTCACTAGACCTTTCTGATCGTCAGGGGTAGTGAAAATTACTTCTTGGGGAAACTGGAGAAAACTCAGCATTAGACCTTAGGCCGAACTCAAAAGGTCCACAGGCTCCAAGAAGACCTTGTAGATGAGCGAAGTGGGCCTAGTGGAAACTGACCAGTCAGAAGAAACACCTGTTTAAAGGACTCGCTGCTCCTGAGCTTCCTGCCTCCAGGAAAGTGGGCTTAGTATGACCTAAACTTTCTATTTATCAAAGAGGTACTGAAAATCCCCATATTTATGTGCTCTCTCAGTTTTTAAGTGTTGGCAATTAATTCACTTAAACAAAACACTGACTAAACCAAACAGAACATATTCTGCAGGCCACCCTTGGCCACGGTCTTTTGGTTTACATCACTTGCCTTAAACAGGAAGAGAATGAGATGATTTCCACACTGGCAAGATGTTCTTTTCCATTCCACCTTTGGGGATGGGTGTCTTGCTGAATGCAAGCGGGCAATAATAATAGCTGCCATGATTGAGTGCCTGCTGTGTGCCAGACACCTTTTTAAGCCTGTTACGTAAATGCATTTAATACTTCCAACATTAACTCTATTTCATTTGGTCAAAGGGGTTAAATAAACTGGCTGAAAGTCCACTTCAGGCACTGTATAAGTCACTGATTAAAAATCTTGCTCATTCCAGGCAGCAGTTCCTTTTTAGACTAGAGATGACAGTTGACCCCCGCGCCACCTCTGTCCAACCCCACCTTTCCTGATTTTCCCTTTGAGGACCCTTAGGAGGGGAGGAAAGTGCTCCTAGTAGAGGGACAGCAAGTGACGACCCCCCCTTCTGCCAGGGGCCGAAGACCACTGTGTATTTGGGGATCAGGAAAATGAGTGAATGACTGAACGGAAGAGGGAGGAGTAGGTGAATGGGTTCTGCCAGCCGAGAAACCCAACTGCAGAGACAACTTTTCTTGCACAGGCGGTGGTGGAGGGGGAGGGAGGTGGTCTCGATTTTTGAGCTTCCCCTTTATGAGCTTCCCCTCATCCACTGCTCCCACATCTAAGGTCAGAGCACGCACGCGGGTGTGTAGGTGTTGGGGGGGCGCGGGGGTGGGAGTTGGTGATCGAGGGTCACGCGCAGGTGGCTCTGCCGCGGTGGTGGTGGCGGTCGCAGAGGCGACAAGGCTGGAGGCGGAGGGACAGCGGGCCCACGGTCGCTGCGGGCGGGTAAGGTGGGCAGGGCGGGGATTGCGGGAAGGGGGGCGGGCCGCCGCAGGCCGCCGCAGGCCTTGCCTTCCGGAGCTGCAGCCAGCTCTGGGTCGGAGGTCGTGGGGGCGTTATCTGGGGGCGGGAAGCGGTGGTGGGGGGGGACGCAGGACGATGTCCCGGAGAATGGGGCTGCTGTAGCTGGAGGATGCGCTAAAACTGAGGGTTGGGGCGACGACGGAATTGGACGGCGGGGAGAAGGCTCAGCACTGGCGGGACCCGACCGGAATTTGGGGGGGCGGGTCCCTGAAAGGGTGTGTTAGTGGCAGCGCCCGGGCGCGGAAAACAGGTGGTCGCCAGCGCGAGTGGTGCCTGGGGCGCAGCGGCGGTGCCTCCAGCGGTGTCACTCATTCCCAGATGGGTAGGGGGTTAACACCTGGTCCGGGTAGCCACGCGTGTTGGATGTGAGCCTTCTTCAGCGGTCCTAGGGGTTGCCTGGCATCAGCTGGGATACCTCTCCCTCCTTAGGCCTTGGTCAAGGGTCTTTCTAAGGGATAGGTAGAGGGGAGATGCAGAAAGTGCTGATATCTGGACGCTTAAGAGACAGTGAGCATCTGCCCGTGTGTATCAGATTTTTACCCCCATCTTCACTTCTTACCCCAGGGATGGTGGTTTTCATAGTAAGAGGGGGTCTTCCTGGCCTTGCCCATTGAAAGTGTTCTTTTAATTTCACCTTATAAACCAGGGATTGCAAACTTGGGTGCATACAAGGACCAAGAGGTAAATAATGATCCCAACCCTTACTTGGTCCCAGCTGGGAACCAGGCACTGTCTGGAGAGCTTTACACATATTCATTTACTTAATTCTCACTGTATGTCACTCCCATTTCACAGATAGGAAAACTGATGAAAGTCACTTGACCACAATCACATGGGTAGGAAGTACCAAGTCAGGACCAGATGGGCAGGATGGGTCCAGATTCCAGGCTCTTAACCACTGTGCTGTGCTAAGCCAATGGACTGTGGGGCCAACTGGAGCCCCACCAGAGAGCCTTACGTTGCCAGGCAGGATTATGGGCCCAGAGTGGCCAGATCATCTGATTTCTTGAGAAGCTAGAACTTGGGACATTTATGTAAAATCACCTTTATATTTTGACAATTAATTTAAACTTAAAAACACTTTTTATAGTGAAAAATTTCAAACATACACAAAAATAAACTGGTATAGTAACATTTTGTAATTTTTAAAAATACTGTATGAGCCAAATAAAACATGTTCAATGGCCACTTCTGTCCTAAACACTTCCAGCTGTTCACTGCTCTGATTTGAGCCCTGTCTATTCAAAGTGTGGTCCTGGTCTAGCAGCATTAGCATCAGCATCTCTTGGGAGCTGGTTATAAATGCTGAATCCCAGGCCCCACCCCAGACTTACTGAATTAGACTCTGGATTTTAATGAGATCCCTAGCTGATCCATATACATATTAAAGTTTGAGAAGTGCACTGCTCTGTCTAGGCCTTTTTGCCTGGACAAGTTATATTAGCCTCCTTCCTGATAGGTCTTCTTGCCTTCAGGTTCACAATCTTCTATTGATGTTATAGTTGCATTTCTTGCCTTTAATACCCTAAAGCTCAGGTCTGGCCCCAGATAATTCAGTGGAGGAAGCATTTTCTTTGGGAAGGTTTGGTTACATTACGTAATAGAACTGGCAGTGTTCACACCGGTCTTACCCTCTTCAGGGCCCTGAGGGTCCTTGTTGTAAATCTTACAGAATTGTTTTGAAGATGAAATGAGGTAATATAAGTAAGAGTATTTGCATATATTTTTATTAGTCAGGACTTTTTCAGTTAAAAAAGATAACTTAAACCTGCTTAGGCAAAACAAACAAACGGACTTGACAGCTTGAAGGCTCAGAAAAGACTAAGGGGGAAGATTTTAGGTATGACTTGATCTAGGGGCTCAAGCAGTGTAATTGGAACTTGATCTCTCTCTCTCAGGAAGCAATAGGGAAGTGGGGGGGGGGTGAGGGTCTAACCTGGGCCAAATAGCTTGAGATTGGGAACATAGTGGTATTTACCAAAAAAAGTGGGAATAAACATTTGTCAGGAAAGATCAGAAAGATTATGTAGCTGGAAACCATATTTGTTATCAGTCTTTGGGTTTTTGTCTGATCTTTCCTGCTAGACTTCAAGTTCCTTGAGAACTGGGGCTGTGTCTTCCTCATCTTTGCATCCCCACAAGTCAGGCATACTGCATTTCACATAATGATGCTCCGAAAGTACTGAATCAAATGTAATTGACTCAAGTAAAGTAGAGATTCAGTCTCTTAGGCACCAGCCTCAGGCAAGGAATCTCTCGCTCCCTTTCAGTTGCAGTGGAAGTCACTGTTCTCAAGCTTGTAGTATAAAGAACATCACAGACTCTGGCTTGGTTGCCTTTGTTTTTCTCACTGCCACCCGTCAATTCAAAGTCATTTTGTCCCTTTGCAGGTGCCAAGCAGTTAGGAAAATGGGCCCAGCATGAGATGATTTCAAACTGCACAGCATTTTATTATGGAAAGGTAACAGGGTTTATCTCTGCGTGACCCAGCAATAGTGGCTGTCTGTGATTGTTACCTCAGAACTAGGGAGGAAAACAAAAGCTTTCAAATGTATGTGTCAATCAAAGGGAACTACTGACTCCCCATTTTCTTGGAGGCCAAGATTCTTTTGACAGGCAAAATTATGATTGCCAGCAGCTAACAATTTGTCTTAGAAAAGCAAAAACCAAACCAAAAAACCCCCACAAAAAACAAAAAACAACCCACCAATCCAAAAATAAAACAAAAGACTCCAAAATCAAACAAACAAAAACCAGCCAATGCAAACTAAATTAACAACAAAAATAGAATGCAGAGAAATCTGGGAAGGTCTACAGAAGTCTTTTAGAGGGAGAATGCTTGGAACTGGATTTCTGTTCTTTTGGTCCAACCTGAATGGGAGAGAGAGTGAGGAGTATAAACATTGTCTGAGTGGGACTCAGAAATATGTCTCCTGTGAATTCCATCATTAGGGATTTTGATGGGCTCAATAATCTCCTATTTAAAAAAAACAAAAAAACACAAAAGCATGCAAACATATCAGCCACTCACATTTTAGTCTGAACTAGCCACTTTCTGACAGTTAGGAGTTGCACACTCGACTGCTTACAGGGTTCAGGCATGAAATGTCAACAAGTGAAGCAGGCTGGGCCAGGAAAATACAAGAGTGGTAGGATGTGGTGAGTTGGAGAACATATGCTCCATCTGTAGGTGTTACCAAGTTCAAGCTCATACTGCTCCCTGCATGATAGACTAATAAATCGAGAGGTGAGTTGTTGGGGCAAGGAATAGAGACTTTACTTGGAAAGCCATCAGACTGAGAAGATGGTGGTCTAGCGTCCCAAAGAACCATCTTAAATCACAGAAGGAAAGGGGGGAGAGAGTGTGCTTCAGAGTTCTCAGAAGACTTTGTTCCCTAAGGGAATTACTTGACAATAAAATTCTTCCTAGGGAAAAAAACAAAAACCAAAAACCATCTTTCCTGAGTTAGAATTCAGGCTTCTTTTATGCTAAAAGCGGGTGTGGCTGGTTGCTGCAAACTTCTTGGTGTGGGAATCCTTTGTTCTTGCAGCTATGGCATTAGGTCAGGTCACCATATTCCTGTAAACCTCCAACAAGACCAATGTTATTCTCTGTTCTGCAACTTTTTATCTCCATATGAAGGAAAATTGTTATACCTTTAAAGGTCAGAGCCTTGAGAATGGCCTATCCTGTATTTCAGGCTCTAGGCAGCATTCTTAATTAGTAGCAAAAGCAATAGAATACAAAGGTTAAAGTAAAAGAAATAGATCCAGTATTGAGTCAGATTTGGTCTTCCGTATTACACAGGGAGCACCTGCAACTCAGCTCTGGGCAATCATTACCACGAGCCATTACAGTGTTAGTGTTACTGTATTTTGGGGGACAGAAGTTGGAAATCTAGATTTTTACATGAAATCTTTCAATTTTTAAAAATATAAAAATATTTACCTTGTTTATTTACTAGTTCCTAACCTTTCATCATAGCTTCCTTTGATAATCTGACCAAAGCCATAGAACCTGGGAAATTCACACATACTTTATCTTGTATACAATTTCATAGAGGGCCTCTTTCTATTACACTGTGTAGTTCAAGGTCAGCACTGACTCCTAATTCTCAGTATTAGATTGTGGGTACCCAGATCCTTTGAACTGCATGGATTGCTCTCTGGGATGCCACCTCACTGACATCCTCCCCTCCCCCTCCCAACTCCATTCTCTTTCCGTTTGAAAAACTCCTCTCCTTCGCTTTCATCTTTCTTCTTATATTTAAAAAAATTCCAGTAAAGTCATTACTTTTAATTTTTATGATTTAATTGTATTGACATAATACATACACATAGTTTAAAAGTCAGATTATAACATATTTATAACAAAATATTAGTTTCCTACTTCTCTCCTAGTCTTTCCCTTGAGGCAACTATTTTCAACTCCCCTAGCTGTTTCTTTTTTATATTTTTAAGATGTTATTTTTCTTTTTAAAAGCTAAAACTAAAAATTCACCATAAATGGGAACCAATACAATTTATTCCTCAGTTTTGCTTTAAGACTTTGTGTTCTTGTTTTCCTTTTGTAAACAATTGAAAATAATCTTTTGCTACTAGGTGTCCAACCCCCAGCCGTTTCTTGTAGCATTTTCCCATCTTCATATTTCTAATCTTGATTTTTTAAAAAATTAATTAATTATACTTAATTTATTTTTGGCTGCATTGGGTCTTCGTTGCTGCATGCGGGCTTTTCTCTAGTTGCGGTGAGCGGGCTTATTGCTGTGGCTTCTCTTGTTGCGGAGCCTGGCACGCGGGCTCAGTAGTTGTGGCTCACAGGCTCTAGAGTGTAGGCTCAGTAGTTGTGGAGCATGGGCTTAGTTGCTCCGCAGCATGTGGGATCTTCCCAGACCAGGGCTCAAACCCGTGTCCCCTGCATTGACAGGCGGATTCTTAACCACTGCACCACGAGGAAAACCCTCTAATCTTTATCTTTTTTTTTTTTTTTTTTTTGCGGTACGCGGGCCTCTCACTGTTGTGGCCTCTCCCATTGCGGAGCACAGGCTCCGGATGCACAGGCTCAGCAGCCATGGCTCACGGGCCCAGCCGTTCCGCGGCATGTGGGATCTTCCCAGACCAGGGCACGAACCCGTGTCCCTTGCATCGGCAGGCGGACTCTCAACCACTGCGCCATCAGGGAAGCCCACCCTCTAATCTTGATTTTAACGTATGTTTCTAGTTATTTCGTTCACTCTCTCACTCAGTAATTTAGTAATTTATTAATTAAATATATATACAAAAGAATACCTACTATGGGCCAAGGGCTCTGTTGGGTGCTGGGGATGGAGGGATGAGCAAAAAACAGATGCAATCCCTCCTTTATGGAATTTTTCACTAGCAGAGGTTTTGTGATTAATCAAACAATCACACAAAAATATGTGAAATTGCAACTGCAGTTAGTGAACCCAGGAAGGGTACATCATACTCCGAGAGAGCATAATAGAGGAATTTGACCTGGTCAAGGAAATGAGAGAAGGTTCCCCTGAAAAAAAAGACAATTGAACTGATATCTAAAAAGTGAGCAGACTTAGAAGAGGGGACAGAGGAAAAGGAAAAGCATTTGGGTAGAGGGAACAGCCTATGCAAAGCCCTGCTGAGGAAGGGAGCATGGGGGATTTCAGAAACCATTTCTTTGGCCACTTGGAACTACATTCTTTAACTAAATGAACCTTCACAGCAGAGACTTGGAAGAGAGGCACTGTGGTGAAGAGCTGGGAAATGGGTCCAGATCTTGTCTCTCCAAACCATTAGTAGTGTGCTCTTAGACAAAACACAACTTCTCTGAGCTACAATTATCTTACCTAAAAAATACTGTTACTAAAATGCAAAGAGTTTTGTGGTGAGCATGAAATGACATAATTCTTGTAAAGTTTTGCCCAAGGCCTGCCACACAATCAGTGGTCAAAAAATGCTTGCTGGGACTTCCCCGGTGGTCCAGTAGGTAAAACTCTGCACTCCCAATGCAGGGGGCCTGGGTTCAATCCCTGGTCGGGGAACTAGATCCCACGTGCATGCCACAACTGAGTCTGCGTGCTGCAACTAAGAAGCCCGCATGCTGCAACTAAGAAGCCCGCATGCCGCAACTAAGATCCCGTGTGCTGCAACTAAAACCTGGTGCAGCCAAAATAAATAAATAAATATTAAAAAATGCTTGCTGATATTATCATTTTCTTTTTTTTTCTTTGCTGTATAAATATCATCTGATAGAGCAAATTTAGGCCAAATCCCATGGTTTTGAAGACCAATGAAGTCTGGGGGACAAAAAAGCTTTGGTTTGCACTGATGACCAAATATGATGCCTTCAGATCACGCTGAAGAGAGAACACACATGGGTTTTGAAAGTCACCCTGAGCCTGGCATTTCCCTGGTTTGCAGCCATTAGCCCTTATAAAATGAAGGCTTCAGAGCTGTGTGAAACTTCACTCTTATTCCCTGTTAGCACTGTCTGGGCAGGAGGCAGAAGATGGATGCTTTGGGGACCAGCTTGCCTAGAAAGCACCAGAAGACTCTGCCTCCACCTCCAAGGCTCAGAATCCTGGGAGTCTAACCTTCTGCCAGAGAGCTGTGTTGGTCATTCTCTCCCTGTCTTGCCTGGGATCCTAACAACCCACTTCATTTTGACCTTGCTTCTGACCTTGGTGGACACCCTGTACCCAGGTGACGGGGTGTTTATGGTTTGTTACTCTGATGATGATGATTTGAAGTTGAAGGGAAGCTAGCACCCACCTCTCTCTTCTCCTCTTACTCTATTTCTGTCAGTTTCTTTGTCTTTCTGTATCTGCCTCTGTCTGTCTGCCTCTCAATCTCCATTTTTCTCTCTTTGTCTTCATATATCTTTGTCTGCCTGTGTCTCACTCGTTTGTCTGTCTCTCTCTGCTTTTCTCTCCATTTCTCTCTGGACTTTACACTAAATTCTCTCTCTTTTTTTTTTTTTGGCTGTGCCACACGGCCTGCAGGATCTTAGTTCTCCAACCAGGGATTGAACCCAGGACCCCTACAGTGAAAGCACCGTGTCCTAACCACTGGGCTGCCACGGTGTCTCTCTGTCTTTTTATTGCCCCTGGCTTCCCCACCCTCATCCCTGTCAGCTCATCTTTCCAATTAGCCCTTATTTAACAAGCTATAACTTTCTGAAAATAGTCCCCTCCAGATGAGGCCATTTTTAATCAAGGGCTTAGCTAACATCATTTTTGTATTTCGTATATGAGCGTGGGGGGGAGTTAGCTGGCTTGCGCTTTGATATAGTTGAGTCAAGATAGCCCTTTTTATTAGCAGATTTGTGCAGATTGGTTTGCAAGATGTGGGGTATGACTAAAATATTAAATTCCTAAAACCGTCAAAGCACTATTAGATTGGGAAGGTAAGTTATAGAAGCGTGTTCTCCCACAAGAATTACACTGAGATTCACAATTAACTTTTCTTAATTCTGCATCCACTGCATTACATGCCGGCTTTGGGGGGAACATACATACATACATATATATATATATATATATATACACATACATACATACATTTATTTATTTATTTATACATCTTTATTAGAGTATCATTGCTTTACAATGGTGTGTTAGTTTCTGCTTTACAACAAAGTGAATCAGCTTTACATATACATATATCCCCATATCTCCTCCCTCTTGTGTCTCCCTCCCATCCACCTTATCCCACCCTTCTAGGAGGTCACAAAGCACCGAGCTGATCTCCCTGTGCTATGCGGCTGCTTCCCACTAGCTATCTATTTTACATTTGGTAGTGTATATATGTCCATGCCACTCTCTCACTTCGTCCCAGCTTACCCTTCCCCCTCCCCATGTCCTCAAGTCCATTCTCTACGTCAGCGTCTTTATTCCTGTGCTGCCCCTAGGTTCTTAAGAACCATTTTTTTTTTTTAGATTCCATATATATGTGTTAGCATACGGTATTTGTTTTTCTCTTTCTGACTTACTTCACAGTGTATGATAGACTCTAGACTCCAACCACCTCACTACAAATAACTCAGTTTCGTTTCTTTTTATGGCTGAGTAATATTCCATTGTATATATGTGCCACATCTTCTTTATCCATTCATCTGTCAATGGACACTGAGGTTGCTTCCATGTCCTGGCTGTTGTAAATAGAGCTGCAATGAACATTGTGGTACATGACTCTTTTTTAATTATGGTTTTCTCGGGGTATACGCCCAGTAGTGGGATTGCTGGGTCATATGGTAGTTCTATTTGTAGTTTTTTAAGGAACCTCCATATTATTCTCCATAGTGGCTGTATCATTTTACATTCCCACCAACAGTGCAAGAGGGTTCCCTTTTCTCCACACCCTCTCCAGCATTTATTATTGAGATTTTTCTTGTTCTTGAGGTAAGATTGTACTGCTGTAAACTTCCCTCTTAGAACTGCTTTAGCTGCATCCCATAGGTTTTGGGTTGTTGTGTTTTCATTGTCATTTGTTTCTAGGTATTTTTTGATTTCCTCTTTGTTTTCTTCAGTGATCTCTTGGTTATTTAGTAGTGTATTGTTTAGCCTCCATGTGTTTGTATTTTTACAGTTTTTTCCCATCAATTGATACCTAGTCTCATAGCATTGTGGTTGGAAAAGATACTTGATACGATTTCAATTTTCTTAAATTTACCAAGGCTTGATTTGTGACCCAAGATATGATGTATCCTGGAGGATGTTCCATGAGCACTTGGGAAGAAAGTGTATTCTGTTGTTTTTGGATGGAATGTCCTATAAATATCAATTAAGTCCATCCTGTTTAATGTGTCATTTAAAGCTTGTGTTTCCTTATTTATTTTCATTTTGGATGATCTGTCCATTGGTGAAAGTGGGGTGTTAAAAGTCCCCTACTATTACTGTGTTACTGTTGATTTCCCCTATAATGGCTGTTAGCATTTGCCTTATGTATGGAGGTGCTCCTATGTTGGGTGCATAAATATTTACAACTTTTATATCTTCTTGTTGGATTGATCCCTTGATCATTATGTAATGTCCTTCTTTGTCTCTTGTAATAGTCTTTATTTTAAAGTCTGTTTTGTCTGATATGAGAATTGTTACTCCAGCTTTCTTTTGATTTCCATTTGAATGGAATATCTTTTTCCATCTGGTCACTTTCAGTCTGTATGTGTCCCTAGGTCTGAAGTGGGTCTCTTGTAGACAGCATACATACGGGTCTTGTTTTTATATCCATTCAGCCAGCGTGTGTCTTTTGGTTGGAGCATTTAATCCATTTACGTTTAAGGTAATTATCGATATGCATGTTTCTATTAACATTTTCTTAATTGTTTTGGGTTTGTTATTGTAGGTCTTTTCCTTCTTTTGTTTTTCCTGCCTAGAGAAGTTCCTTTAACATTTTTTATAAAGCTGGTTTGGTGTTGCTGAATTCTCTTAGATTTTGCTTGTCTGTAAAGGTTTTAATTTCTCCATAGAATCTGATTGAGATCCTTGCTAGGTAGGGTAATCTTGGTTGTAGGTTTTTCCCTTTCATCACTAAATATATCCTGCCACTACCTTCTGGCTTGCAGAGTTTCTGCTGAAAGATCAGCTGTTAACTCTTATGGGGATTCCCTTGTATGTTATTTGTTGCTTTTCCCTTGCTACTTTCAATATTTTTTCTTTGTATTTAATTTTTGATAGTTTGATTAATATGTGTCTTGGTGTGTTTCTCCTTGGATTTATCCTGTATTGGACTCTCTATGCTTCTTGGACTTGATTGACTATTTCCTTTCCTATGTTAGGGAAGTTTTCAACTATAATCTCTTCAAATATTTTCTCAGACCCTTCTTTTTCTCTTCTTCTACTGAGACCCCTATATTTTGAATGTTGGTTCGTTTAATGTTGTCCCTGAGGTCTCTGAGACTGTCCTCAATTCTTTTCATTCTTTTTCCTTTATTCTGCTCTGGGTAGTTATTTCCACTGTTTTATCTTCCAGGTCACTTATCTGTTCTAATGCCTCAGGTATTCTGCTATTGATTCCTTTTAGAGAATTTTTAATTTCATTTATTGTGTTGTTCATCATTGTTTGTTTGCTCTTTAGTTCTTCTAGGTCCTTGTTAAACATTTCTTGTATTTTCTCCATTCTATTTCCAAGATTCTGGATCATCTTTACTATCATTACTTGAATCCTTTTTCAGGTAGACTGCCTATTTCCTCTTCACTTGTTTGGTCTGGTGGGTTTTTACCTTGCTTCTTCATCTGCTGCATATTTCTCTGTCTTCTCATTTTGTTTAACTTTCTGTGTTTGGGGTTCTCCTTTTCGCAGGCTGCAAGTTCGTAGTTCCGTTTGTTTTTGGTGTCTGCCCCCCGTGGGTGAGGTTGGTTCAGTGGCTCATGTAGGCTTCCTGGTGGAGGGGACTGGTGCCTGTGTTCTGGTGGGTGGGGCTGGATCTTGTCTTTCTGGTGGGCAGGGCTGCGTCTGCTGGTGTGTTTTGCGGTGTCTGTGAACTTAGTATCATTTTAGGCAGCCTCTCTGCTCATGGGTGGGGCTGTGTTCCTGTCTTGCTAGTTGTTTGGCATGGGGCGTCCAGCACTGGAGCTTGCTGGTCGTTGAGTGGAGCTGGGTGTTAGCATTGAGACAGAGATCTCTGGGAGAGCTCTCGCTGATTGATATTATGAGGGACCAGGAGGTCTCTGGTGGTCCAATGTCCTGAAGTCGGCTCTCCCACCTCAGAGGCTCTGGCCTGACATGAGGCCGGAGCACCAAGACCCTGTCAGCCACATGGCTTAGAGTTGGCTTCCAACCTCTCCAAAAGCGGTGGTGTTGGAGGGGAGGGAGTAGGAAGAAGGAGACCTGGATGAAGCTGAAATGAGCACCTCTCGCCCCTCAACAGCCACTCCTCCCCAGGCAGTCCGAGAACCTGGCAAGAAGCTATCGACTCTGGTTCTTAGTCCGTGCACTGGCCGTGAACAGATGGTTTAAGGTGCCCCACTGGTGCACCAGGAACATAGTGGGTGCATGGTGAACCACAGCCCAAGATCTCCCTGGCCAGTGGAATCACAGACCGTGAAGGAAACACAGAGCTGAGCTCGGACCCTGGTAGCAGGAGAAAGGGGCTGTCAAAAGGGGACTGTTTTTAAAAATCTATTACAAGAAAAAAGTAAATGACCCATCCTAAAGCCTGGATGGGAGTATGTGTGTGATTGATGAGTTGGGAGAGCCTAGGGACCCCTCCTGCCTATGTCAGGAAGGTGCCTGGATGGGGATTGTAATTAAAAGCACAAAAAGCTGATCAGTTGGGTTGTCCTCTCAAGAGAAACTGTGTTAACTGAGGATCTGTGGAAGTGAGTCCAAGGAGGCCAGACTGGTCATTGTATGTGTCCAGAATTGTCCAGAAAAGAGAGTTCTTAGACGTACAAGCAAGAGAACCTGCTTGTGCATCAGGGAAATCCCTAGAATGCAGGGGCTCAATGTTATGATTGCCCATCTGACTCTTTGGTTGCAGGACCACTCATAATGTTTGTCATAAGCTGGGTCCCCCCAGAAGCAGACTCTGAGACAAGGGTTTTCAGTGCAAGGAGTTTATTTGGCAGGTGATTCCACGAAGCACTAGTAGGGGAGGGAACTGACAGAGAAGGGTAGTAAGCAGTAGCATTTTGCTGAGGGCAGCTGGGAGGCTGGGTAGCACATGCTTCAGAGTTACTCGTGGTGTGCAAAGTTGTGTGGATGAGGAAGTATGTATCCTTCACTCACAGCAGTCATCACTGAAGGACTACTCCTGGGGGCATTACCTCATCGACACTTCTGACTTGCTCCATGCATTGGCTTAGCATGCTTTTCTCTGGCTTAGCCAGAGAAAGCCCTGGCAAAGAATCACAGGTATTTACAGAAGTAATCACATCAGTGTGCAAGGGATGGTGAGAGGGACAGGAATAGTATATGCTATGTTTTCTGGTAAAGATCTGTAACAGGAAGAAAATGTGCTTGGTGAAGAAGATGAGCTTTTCTTCCCTAAGCACTTCTGATTCTCAACAGCAATCAATACGTTGGCACTGATTTTTTTTTTTTTCCCCACACCGTGCAGCTTGTGGGATCTTACTTCCCTGACCAGGGATCAAACCCAGGCCCTGGCAGTGAAAGCACCAAGTCTTAACCACTGGACCGACAGGGAATTCCTGTTGGCACTGATTTATGCATTGCTCTTTTGTGAGTTTGGCTGGTGTGAGTCAAGAGTGACAGCCCCTTTATGGGAGTACATGGCAAAATTGAATTCCTTAGATTAAAGAAACCTAGATCAAGTTTGGAAACTGAAAAGTGAAAAATCGCACCAGGCAGGAACCACGAATAAGTGAAGTGGGTGGGAGGAGGAGAATGCACAGGAAGTACTTAGTGTGGTACGTGGCATATAGTAAGTGGTCAATAAAAATGATTTACAACAGCAGCAGCAACTGTATCTGGGGACAGCTTTAAGGAGGAAGTGGAACCCAAGTGTAACTTACTGAAAGGATGCCAAACAGAGTAGGAAACTAACCAGGAAGAAGTTAAGAAAGAAGTCTCCTTGCCTAACCCTGGCCTCTTGTATATACCTTGTAATTAGGATGACAGTCATTTTCTATTAATTTGCAGTGATGGTGATTTCTTAGATGTGAGGTTAATTGATAATATGGGTGTGTAACGTCTTCCCATCAGATGTTTTAGATGCTGGTAATTAACCTCTCTGTTCCAGGGGGCTGGGGAGTGGGACAGCCATTAATCATTTGTCTTCTTGGCGTTCTGTCGTCAGCGTCTTTCCACGTTGTCTGCTGCATTGGCTTTGACACATGAGAAGCGCCAACATGGAGGAATACAAAAGCGAGTCATAGTATCTGGGTAGCCAGAGAGAGTTGACTTTCTATTCATGTGGCCGAGATGAGATCTGGTTTATCCATCAGGCACTGTGAGGTCAGTGCTAGGAGTTTATGAGCCTTACAAAGGCCTGTGGGAATATTTGCACCCTAAAAAGAAGTGTGGCCGCCTCTGAAATATGAAAACCATAAAATTGAAAAAAATTAAATTTTATTTTTCCCCCACTTTACTGAGGTATAACTGACAAGTAAAAATTGTATATACTTAGGTTGTACAATGTGACTTTAAGGTGTACAATGTGATGATTTAATATGTGTATACACTGTGAAATGATTACCGCAGTCAAGGTAATTAACACATCCATAAGCTCATATAGTTATTTTTTTTATTTTTTTTTGTGGATGAGAACACCTAAGATCTACTCTTTTAGCAAATTTCAAGCAGACAATACAGTATTATTAATTATAAGCACAGTGCTGTACATTAGATTCCCAGAACTTTTTCATTTTATAACTGAAACTTCATATCCTTTGACTAATATCTCCTCATTTTCCTCAGCCCCCAGCCCCTGGCAACCACCCTTCTCTCTGGTTCTGTGAGTTCTACTTTATAAACTGATATTGATAGGTTTCATTGCATGAAACACTGTACACATTGTAACATATGTCAATTAGTCAATGAAACAGCCAGATGAAGAGGCTTCTGCACCAGTGGAGTTGGGGTGTGCCACCCTTCCAGCACAGGGATTGGAAGCTCTCTGAACCCTGCTGTTTGGGGTTTTTGTGGAGATTCCATCACACAGGCATGATGGATTAAATCATTGGCCTTTGATGATTAACTCATATCTCCAGCCCTTCTCCCCTTCCTGGAGGTTGGGAGGAGGTTTAGGACTGAAAGTTCCAACCCTCTAATTATGCCTTGATCTTTCCATGACCAGTGCCCATCCTGAAGCTCTCTAGGGGCTCCCAGCCAGCTGTCATCTCATCAGCATAAAAAGACACACTTAACACTCCAGAGATCCTAAGGGTCTTAGAAGCTCTGTGTCAGAAACGGGACTAAGACCAAATATTGGGTTGGCCAAAATGTTCATTTTCCCTTACGGAAAAACCCGAATGAACATTTTGGCCAACCCAATATTACCACAAAAGATGCTTCTAGCACCCCTATCACTCAGGAAATTACAAGAGTTTTAGGAGCTCTGTGTAAGGAACCAGGGCCAGAGACCAAGTATATATTTTGTATTATACCAGAGCCACTAACTATCCCAGTGACTTTAGGTAAGTGGCTTGATATCCCTGATCCTCAGTTTCTGGTGTGTCCTTGGTTGCTGTGAGGACTGACTGAGTTAATACACGTGGAGGATTCAGTATTATACCTCATGCCTGCAATAAGTGTACAGTTTCTTCACCCTGAACTGTGAGCCTAGAGAAAAGAGATTGCATAACACAGATTTTGAATCACAGTGGTGCAGCTTCCCAATGTTTATGGATTTAGGGCACTCCCTGGGGGTATAATTAGAATCAGATTATGGGAAAGGTTGACCCCCTCCTAAGAGGAGGTCATCTATTTCCCTCCTCTTAATTTAAATACAGGCTATACTGCAAGTCACTCTCCCCAGGTGAGCTGAATAATTAATGCCAGTTCTGCTAATACTGCCTGGCTCAAAAATGGTTCATTATTACCGATAATAACAACTACCATTGATTAAGTGCTTGTTCTGTGCCAGACTCTGCCCTGAGCCCATTTCTAGCATGGGGTCTAGAGTTAAGCATTTCAGAGAAATCTTAGTTCAAGTGCCACTCTTGCCTCCTCGGAGCAATTTGTCTTCAGGTAAGTCGCTTCCCCTTTCTCTGAGCCTCAGTGTCTTCATCTGTAAAATGGGAAAACATGAGCTGCTCCATCAACAAAGTTGTGCTAAAGGTTAAATGCACAATTAATGCAAAGCTTTTTAGCCTGCAGCCAGGCAGGCTGTAACCACTTGATAAATGTTCACTTTTATTATTATCATCATGTTCCTTAATCTTTATAGAAACCCTCTGAGGTAGATATGAAAAACGTTTGGCTCTTTTCATATGGCAACGCTCTGAAAAACAGGCGCTTTCAATATTTAATTCCATTTCCCTTTATAATCTTTTTTCACAGTGTATTTGGGAGTGGGGATGTAAATTAGCCCCTTATCAAGAGGAAATTGGATATATACATTAGACTCATGCTGCTGAAAATGAATGAGCTCAGGCTCTGTGAATCAACATGGGTGAATCCTCCAAAAAACATAATGTCGAGAGCAGTAAAAACAAGTTGCCCCAAAATGCATATGGAGTGTTATTGCTATAAAGTTTAAAACTATGCAAAACAGTTGAGTAAGGTTAGGGATACACATTACATACATGGGTAGTAAAAGTATAGAGACACACATGAGACTGAAAACGCCAAATTCAGAGCAGATGTTCCCTCTGTGGAGTCGATGGGGGGTATGGTTGAGGAGGGGCATACAAGAGCCTTCAGATATATTGGGGATGCTTATTTCTTAATCTGCTGTTGGGGGCATTTATTATTCTCTGTGTCCTTGAACATACATCTCAAGTAGGTAATAGTAATTGTTGTGGTCCTAACGCGGGTTGGAAAAGAAATTTCCAGACACAAGGCAGAATGTAAAGAAGCTAGAATTTATTAGAGGGAAGGGTCGCTGCCAGAACAGCAGGCCGACTTCCTAGTAATCTGCGAGAGTCGAGCCCAAACATGTGCTACTGATCAGTTTTTATAGCCAGAAAACAAAGGAATGGTCTGAAGTGAAAATTTCGTTTACTGATTGGTTGAGACGCATATACCTTCCTTCTATAGTGTGGGAGTGGGACAGGGCATATGCCTTTCCTTATTTGGGACAGGTCCCCGTCGCTCAGGTGGGGGTCGCCCAGGTGGGCTCAGGAATTTCATAACCATTGTAACATAGTGGGGAGGGCAATTAAGAGTCTGGTAGGGGGTGTAACGCTGAAACTTTTTCAGGCAGGGTCGTCCTTTGTTCTTGAAGCACCATTGTCCTTGGAGCACCACAGTAATTTTTAAAAATTTCACCCCAGACATGGGGAGAGGAATTTGGGGGGTCCCTCTGTGTTCTTGAGATTCCCCCCACCCCACAAACCAGGTTCTTTAACCTTCCTGAAACCAAAGCTTCTCTCTACCCACCTCCATTGCTTCCCAGTGCCTCACTAACAAAGCCCCCAGCCCACCTGGCTCAAAACATAGGTTCCTTGCAGCCAGGTTCTCCATTTGAATGTTAAAGGAGCTCTTTCTTGCTTTCCCCACCTGTGTTTTAATTACAGTTCACCTCCCTGGCTTCATTCTGCTCACCTCCAAACACTCCCAGACACGCATTGGCTCTTTTTTCGGGGGTGGGAGAGAGAAGGCAGGAGATGTACTTATTACTGCAGAAATGGGACCAACCTTAACAGGGGAAGGGCTCAGACAAGTCATGTTATACATGGGGCTCCCCGACTCCAATCCCAGCATCTTTATAAGAGTAAAGTTTTATTAAAATGAATACCAAAAGCAGTCTTGAAGTGAAAAGAGAATGCAATATATCTGTCTTCACCCTCCAGCATACTGCCTAGTTGTGTGTGTATGTGCATGTGTTTGTGTGTGTGTGTGCATGTGTTGGTTGCAGGTGACTGGAGGAACAACATTTGCCAGGTAATCAGCTCTGGCCTTCGCAACAACTGACCCTTTGATCTGGAACCCCAAGGTAGGAGTTCTAAATTAGTACATTTTCCAGGTGACTGAAACATACACTCTGAGGTCATCTATATTTACATGCAGAACGTGAGGTTCAGAGAGGTTAAGTGATTTTCCCAAGGGTACACAGCTGGTAAAGTGGCAGAGCTGATACCTGGTACCTAGATCTGTCTGAGGTCATGCGCTGTGCTTCTGTTTGCTAGTGTGTTATTAAAACTTTTCTACTTTACTGAGGATGATTTTAATGGCAGTCATTCCAAGACTCACCACCCCCTTTTAAAATTGTTTTGTTCTCTAAAAGAGGGTACAGGAGATTGGTTCAGATGGCGGAGTAGAAGGACGTGCGCTCACTCCCTCTTGCGAGAGCACTAGAATCACAACTAACTGCTGAACAATCGTCGACAGGAAGGCAGTGGAACTCACCAAAAGAGATACCCCACATCCAAAGACAAAGGAGAAGCCTCAATGAGATGGTAGGAGGGGTGCAATCACAATAAAATCAAATCCCATAACTGCTGGGTGGATGACTCACAAACTGGAGAACACTTATACCACAGAAGTCCACCCACTGGAGTGAAGGTTCTGAGCCCCATGGCAGGCTTCCCAACCTGGAAGTCCGGCAGCAGGAGGAGGAATTCCTAGAGAATCAGACTTTGAAGGCTAGCGGGATTTGATTGCAGGACTTCGACAGGACTGGTGGAAACAGAGACTCCACTCTTGGAGGGCACATACAAAGTAGTGTGTGCATCGGGACACAGGGGAAGGAGCAGTGACCCCATAAGAGACTGAACCAGACCTACGTGCTAGTGTTAGAGGGTCTCCTGCAGAGGCGGGGGCGGGGGGTGGCTGTGGCTCACCGTGGGGACAAGGACACTGGAAGCAGAAGTCCTGGGAAGTACTCCTTGGTGTGAGCCCTCCCAGAGTCTGCCATTAGCCTCATCAAAGAGCTGGGTAGGCTCCAGTGCTAGGACTCTCAGGGCAAACAAACAACAGGGAGGGAACTTAGGCCCACCCATGAGCAAACAAGTGGATTAAAGTTTTACTGAGCTCTGCCCACCAGAGCGACACCCAGCTATACCCACCACCAGTCCCTCCCGTCAGGAAGCTTGCATAAGCCTCTTAGATGGCCTCATCCACCAGAGGGCAGACAGCAGAAGCAAGAAGAACTACAATTCTGCAGCCTGTGGAAAGAAAACCACATTCACAGAAAGACAGACAAAATGAAAAGGCAGAGAACTTTGTACCACATGAAGGAACAAGATAAAACCCTAGAAAAACAACTAAATGAAATGGAGATAGGCAACCTTCCAGAAAAAGAATTCAGAATAATGATACTGAAGATGATCCAGGACCTCGGAAAAAGAATGGAGGCAAAGATCGAGAAGATGCAAGAAATATTTAACAAAGACCTAGAAGAATTAAAGAACAAACAAACAGAGATGACCAATGCAGTAACTGAAGTGAAAACTACACTAGAAGGAATCAATAGCAGAATAACTGAGGCAGAAGTACGGATAAGTGACTTGGAAGACAGAATGGTGGAATTCACTGCTGCGGAACAGACTAAAGAAAAAAGAATGAAAAGAAATGAAGACAGCCTAAGAGACCTCTGGGACAACATTAAACGCAACAACATTCGCATTATAGGGGTCCCAGAAGGAGAAGAGAGAGAGAAAGGACCCGAGAAAATATTTGAAGAGATCATAGTCGAAAACTTCCCTAACATGGGAAAGGAAATAGCCACCCAAGTCCAGGAAATGCAGAGAGTCCCAAGCAGGATAAACCCAAGGAGAAACACGCTGAGACACATAGTAATCAAATTGACAAAAATTAAAGACAAAGAAAAATTATTGAAAGCAACAAGGGAAAAACAATAGATAACATACAAGGGAACTCCTGTATGGTTAACAGCTGATTTCTCAGCAGAAACTCTACAAGCCAGAAGGGAGTGGCACGATATATTTAAAATGATGAAAGGAAGAACCTACAACCAAGATTATGCTACCTGGCAAGGATCTCATTCGGATTCAACGGAGAAATCGAAAGCTTTACAGACAAGCAGAAGCTAAGAAAATTCAGCACCACCAAACCAGCCCTAAAACAAATGCGAAAGGAACTTCTCTAAGTCGGAAGTACTCCCACAAGAGAAGAAAAGGGCCTACAAAAGGAAACCCATAACAATTAAGAAAATGGTAATAGGAACATACATATCAATAATTACCTTAAACTTGAATGGATTAAATGCTCCAACCAAAAGACAGAAGCTTGTTGAATGGATACAAAATCAAGACCCGTATATATTGCTGTCTGCAAGAGACCCACTTCAGACCTAGGGACACATACAGACTGAAAGTGATGGGATGGAAAAAGATATTCCATGCAAATGGAAATGAAAAGAAAGCTGGAGTAGCAATACTCATATCAGATAAAATAGACTTTAAAATAAAGAACGTTACAAGAGACAAGGAAGGACACTACATAATGATCAAGGGATCAATCCAAGAAGAAGATATAACAATTATAAATATATATGCACCCAGCATAGGAGCACCTCAATACATAAGGCAACTGCTAACAGCTATAAAAGAGGAAATCAACAGTAGCACAATAATAGTGGGGAACTTTAACATCTCACTTACACCAGTGGACAGATCATCCAGACAGAAAAGTAATAAGGAAACACAAGCTCTAAATGACACAATAGGCCAGATAGATTTAATATTTATAGGACATTCCATCCAAAAACAGCAGATTACACTTTCTTCTCAAGTGCACACGGAACATTCTCCAGGATAGATCACTTCTTGGGTCACAAATCAAGCCTCAGTAAATTTAAGAAAATTGGAATTATATCAAGCATCTTTTCTGACCACAACGCTATGAGATTAGAAATGAATTACAGGGGAAAAAATGTAAAAAAGACAAACACATGAAGGCTAAACAGTACGTTACTAAATAATCAAGAGATCACTGAAGAAATCAAAGAGGAAATCAAAAAATACCTAGAGACAAATTACAGCGAAAACATGACGATCCAAAACCTATGGGATGCAGCAAAAGCAGCCCTAAGAGGGAAGTTTATAGCTATACAAGCCTACCTCAGGAAACAAGAAAAATCTCAAATAAACAATCTAACCTTACAAAGGAACTAGAGAAAGAAGAACAAACAAAACCCAAAGTTAGCAGAAGGAAAGAAATCATAAAGATCAGAGCAGAAATAAATGAAATAGAAACAAAGAAAACAATAGCAAAGATCAATAAAACTAAAAGCTGGTTCTTTGAGAACATAAACAAAATTGATAAACCATTAGCCAGACTCATCAAGTAAAAAGAGGGAGAGGACTGAAATCAATAAAATTAGAAATGAAAAAGGAGAAGTTACAACAGACACCGGAGAAATACAAAGCCTACTACAAGCAACTCTATGGCAATAAAATGGACAACCTGGAAGACATGGACAAATTCTTAGAAAGGTATAACCTTCCAAGACTGAACCAGGAAAAAATAGAAAATATGAACAGACCAATCACAAGTAATGAAATTGAAACTGTGATTAAAAATCTTCCAACAAACAGAAGTCCAGGACCAGACGGCTTCACAGGTGAATTCTATCAAACATTTAGAGAAGAGATAACTCCCATCCTTCTCAAACTCTTCCAAAAAATTGCAGAGGAAGGAACACTCCCAAACTCATTCTATGAGGCCACCATCACCCTGATACCAAAACCAGACAAAGATAATACAAAAAATGAAGGGTTGTCTTTTGACAAAGTTCAACACCCATTTATGATAAAAACTCTCCAGAAAGTGGGCATAGAGGGAACCTACCTCAACATAATAGAGGCCACATTTGACAAACCCACAGCAAACATCATTCTCAATGGTGAAAAACTGATAAGCATTCCTCTAAGATCAGGAACAAGACAAGGATGTCCACTCTTGCCACTATTATTCAGTATAGTTTTGGAAGTCCTAGCCACAGCAATAAGAGAAGTAAAAGAAGTAAAACGAATATAAATTGGAAAAGAAGAAGTAAAACTGTCACTGTTTGCAGATGACATGATACTGTACATAGAGAATCCTAAAGATGCCACCAGAAAACTACTAGAGCTAATCAATGAATTTGGCAAAGTTGCAGAATACAAAATTAATGCACAGAAATCTTTGGTATTCCTATACACCAAAACTGAAAAATCTGAAAGAGGAATTAAGGAAGGAATCCCATTCACCTTTGCAACAAAAAGAGTAAAATACCTAGGAATAAACCTACCTAGGGAGACAAAAGATCTGTATGCAGAAAACTATAAGACACTGATGAAAGAAATTAAAGATGATACCAACAGATGGAGAGATTTACCATGTTCTTGGATTGGAAGAATCAACATTGTGAAAATGACTATACTATCCAAAGCAATCTACAGATTCAATGCAATCCCTATCAAATTACCAATGGCATTTTTTACAGAACTAGAACAAATCATCTTAAAATATGTATGGAGACACAAAAGACCCCAAATAGCCAAAGCAGTCTTGAGGGAAAAAAACGGAGCTGGAGGAATCAGACTCCCTGACTTCAGACTATACTACAAAGCTACAGTAATCAAGACAATATGGTACTGGCACAAAAGCAGAAACATAGATTAATGGAACAAGATAGAAAGCCCAGAGATAAACCCACTCACCTATGGTCAACTAATCTAAGATAAAGGAGGCAAAGATACACAATGGAGAAAAGACAGTCTCTTCAATAAGTGGTGCTGGGAAAACTGGACAGCTACATGTAAAAGAATGAAATTAGAACACTCTTTAACACCATACACAAAAATAAACTCAAAATGGATTCGAAACCTAAATGTTAAGACTGGACACTATAAACCTCTTGAGGAAAACATAGGAAGAACACTCTATGATATAAATCACAGGAAGATCTTTTTTGATCCACCTCCTAGAGTAATGGAAATAAAAACGAAAATAAACAAATGAGACCTAATGAAACCTAAAAGCTTTTGCAAAGCAAAGGAAGCTGCAAACAAGACGAAAAGACAACCCTTAGAACGGGAGAAAATATTTGCAAACGAATCAATGGACAAAGGATCACTTTCCAAAATATATAAACAGCTCATGTAGCTCAATATTAAAAAAACAACGCAATCCAAAAATGGGCAGAAGACCTAAATAGACATTTCTCCAAAGAAGACATACAAATGGACAAGAAGCACATGAAAAGCTGCTCAACATCACTAATTATTAGAGAAATGCAAATCAAAACTACAATGAGGTATCACCTCACACCAGTTAGAATGGGCATCATCAGAAAATCTACAAACAACAAATGCTGGAGAGGGTGTGGAGAAAAGGGAACCCTCTTGCACTGTTGGTGGGAATGTAAATTGATACAGCCACTATGGAGAAGAGTATGGAGGTTCCTTAGAAAACTAAAAATAGAATTACCATATGATCCAGCAATCCCACTACTGGGCATATACCCAGAGAAAACCATAATTCAGAAAGACACATGCACCCCAGTGTTCACTGCGGCACTATTTACAATAGCCAGGTCGTGGAAGCAACCTAAATGCCCATCGACAGACGAATGGATAAAGAAGTGGTACATATATACAATGGAATATTATTCAGCCACAAAAAGGAACGAAATTGGGTCATATGTAGAGACGTGGATGGATCTAGAGACTGTCATACAGAGTGAAGTAAGTCAGAAAGAGAAAAACAAATATCATATATTAACGCATGTATGTGGAACCTAGAAAAATGGTACAGATGAACCAGTTTGCAGGGCAGAAATAGAGACACAGATGTAGAGAACAAACGTATGGACACCAAGGGGGTGTCCAAGGGGCAGCAGGGGGTGGTGATGGTGGGATGCATTGGGAGATTGGGATTGACATGTATACACTAATATGTATAAAATAGATAACTAATAAGAACTTGCTGTATAAAAAAATAAAATCCAAAAATATAAAAAAGAGGGTACAGAAACAATTTAACTTTCTCCATGTTATAAAATTCAGTTATCCATTCTTTCTGAAGTTATACTCTCAGGTGTAGCTGAGGGGCTGATGGGAGAAGAAGCTAACGTATATTCACCTACTACCACATGCCAAGCATCTGCTAGACATCTTACATATACTTATTTGTGTTCCCTGTTCTCTGTTATTCTCATTTTACAGATGGAGAAACTGTGGCTTAGTGTATTCATTGTCTGTCACTGTATATCAAATTAACAGCTTTAAACAACAAACATTTATGGTCTTTCATAGTTTGAGGGTCAGTGTTTCAGGAGCAGATTAGCTGGGTGGTTCTGGCTGAGGATTTCATGAGGGTGCACTCAGAATGTGGCAGGGGCTGCAGTCATCTGAGGCCTGACTGATGCTGGAAAATTTACTTCCATTCACATGATTGTTGGCGGAAGGCCTCAGTTCCTAGCCTCATGGATCTTTCCATAGAGCTGCCTGTATGAATGACCTCACAACATAGAATGGTCCAGGAGAGACAGACACCAAGATGGAAGCCATAATGCCTTTTTTGACTTAGTCTTTGTAGTTGGACACTGTCAATTCTGCTTTATTCTATTTGTTAGAAGGGAATAATTAGGCTCTACCTCTTGAAGGGGGAAGTATTAAAGAATTTGTAGACATGTTTTAAAACCGCCACACTCAGGGAGGTGCCATCACCTGCCAAAGTTCATAGAGTTTGTCAGTGGTAGAGGTTAGACGCAACCATAGTTCTAGATGGTTCCCCACTCTTTTCTTTTCACTGTTCCGTGATTTCTCCCTGACTGAGGAATGGAGAGCTGTTTGCCCTTAACGGTAATTAGCCCCAGACTGTAAGGGTTGTTATTTGCCTTTAGAGCTCCCCTCTTTCTGTCTCTGTCTATCGTCCGTCACACCTAAGCAGCATCCTTCTTATTCTACATTGGAATTTTGAATCTCCTGTGAAAATGGGAAACCTGGTAACTTTTAGTGTGAATTGTGTGTAAATCAAGAGTCTGTAGGGCTTCCCTGGTGGCGCAGTGGTTGAGAGTCCGCCTGCCGCTGCAGGGGACATGGGTTCGTGCCCCGGTCCGGGAAGATCCCACATGCCGCAGAGTGGCTGGGCCCGTGAGCCATGGCCGCTGAGCCTGTGCGTCCGGAGCCTGTGCTCCGCAGCGGGATAGGCTGCAACAGTGAGAGGCCCGCGTACCGCAAAAAAAAAAAAAAAGAGTCTGTAGGCTCTGAGTGAATATTTGGGGTTTCTCCTTTATTAGGTGGCTTTTATAACATTTTGAGTGTTCTCAGAGCTTTCTTCCTCTATTCCTGATTCTTCATCTCTCAGATCATTGAGGTTGTGGGTAGCTTTTGGATGAAATAATGGTAATTATAAGGGTCTGTTTAATTTATCCTTTGTATAACTCTTCAGAGCTTTCAAAGGTCATTTATATGCAGCATATCACTTGATTGTCATAAAAGATCCATTAATAAAATGGGGGCAAGTGATATGATCTTCTGGATAAGCTTAGTGTTGAGCCACCACTTATCTAGGTATCTTCATTCTCTTGATACCTGCTTGGCACTGCATCCTTTTCCCCTACAGGCCACTCCTCTTTCTGCTGGGTCCTACAGTAGGCAGAGCAATAGGAGCTTGTGGTCTTGGAATTGTAGGGGAAGAAAACTTTTCTTCTACCCTCTTAAGTTCCGTCATGCAGAACTGTAATTAACCACAAAAGACAAATTAACAGAAGAAAAGACAAACAGATTTTATTCATGTTAATATTTTTTTTTCTTTTTTTTTTTACCTTGCTTTTGGAGATTTTGATTAAAAAGTGCCGTGTATGACAGGGTTTCTTGATCTGCATGTGGAGTTCTGATTTTTTTTTTTAACACACACTGTATTTTATTTTTACAAGAGATAAATAAACTGACACCAAGCATTGTAAATGGATGGCCACAACAAAAGCAACAATGATTGCAATTACGAAACACACTCATACTATGTCATAATATTGACATTCAGTCCAGTAATCCTCCCCTGTAACAGCTCCTTTACTTTGCAGTGAAAATTGATTTGTATATTTTTTGCTTCTGAGTCCTTGTGGGATTTTTTTTTTATTCAAACAGAAACTCACAGAAATTATAATCATCCTCATCAGTTCACTCAGTCCCATGTAATTAATTTTTTTCATCTTGATCTTTTGTTAGCACTTTTATGAATTCATCAGTTTTCCATTAGTTCTGAAAATACTTATTCATTCACTTCAGTAGTATAGTCAGTTACCAGAAACCTGTACTTGTCAGAGTCTTTTCCATGAATTCCTTGAGAATGAAACCCTTTTATAGGAACATTTTTGCAGAAGCATCAGAATACACCCAGAACTGTCTGTAAATGACAAAAGACTTAAAAATGACCACAGTTAAAGATTTGATGAAAGTTCATAATAATGCAATTGACAAGGAAATTTAGTTATTCCTGAGATATACATTTTAAAGTAATAACTAGAATTATGACTTATAACATTATACCAGAACATATAAGATTTTTAGAAATTTCATGTAATGTCTGAAACATTTATATTAACATATTTCCATACAAATAACCCAAAAAAAGTTTAGTGTTAGTTGTTTTTTCATTTGCTTGTTTTTTTATACTGCAGGTTCTTATTAGTCATCAATTTTATACACATCAGTGTATACATGTCAATCCCAATTGCCTAATTCAGCACACCACCATCCCCACCCCACCGCGGTATTCCCCCCTTGGTGTCCATACGTTTGTTTTCTACATCTGTGTCTCAATTTGTGCCCTGCAAACCAGTTCATCTGTACCATTTTTCTGGGTTCCACATACATGCGTTAATATATGATATTTGTTTTTCTCTTCTGACTTACTTCACTCTGTATGACAGTCTCTAGATCCATCCACGTCTCTACATATGACCCAATTTCATTCCTTTTTATGGCTAATATTCCATTGTATATATGTACCACTTCTTTATCCATTCGTCTGTCGATGGGCATTTAGGTTGCCTCCGCGACCTGGCTATTGTAAATAGTGCCGCAGTGAACATTGGGGTGCATGTGTCTTTCTGAATTATGGTTTTCTCTGGGTATATGCCCAGTAGTGGGATTGCTGGATCATATGGTAATTCTATTTTTAGTTTTCTAAGGAACCTCCATACTCTTCTCCATAGTGGCTGTATCAATTTACATTCCCACCAACAGTGCAAGAGGGTTCCCTTTTCTCCACACCCTCTCCAGCATTTGTTGTTTGTAGATTTTCTGATGATGCCCATTCTAACTGGTGTGAGGTGATACCTCATTGTAGTTTTGATTTGCATTTCTCTAATAATTAGTGATGTTGAGCAGCTTTTCATGTGCTTCTTGTCCATTTGTATGTCTTCTTTGGAGAAATGTCTATTTAGGTCTTCTGCCTATTTTTGGATTGGGTTGTTTGTTTCTTTAATATTGAGCTGCATGAGCTGTTTATATATTTTGGAGTTTAATTCTTTGTCCGGTGATTCGTTTTCAAGTATTTTCTCCCATTCTGAGGGTTGTCTTTTCGTCTTGTTTATGGTTTCCTTTGCTGTGCAAAAGCTTTGAAGTTTCATTAGGTCTCATTTGTTTATTTTCGTTTTTATTTCCATTACTCTAGGAGGTGGATCAAAAAAGACCTTGCTGCGATTTATGTCAAAGAGTGTTCTTCCTATGTTTTCCTCAAGAGGTTTATAGTGTCCATTCTTAACATTTAGGTTTCGAATCCATTTTGAGTTTATTTTTGTGTATGGTGTTAAAGAGTGTTCTAATTTCATTCTTTTACATGTAGCTGTCCAGTTTTCCCAGCACCACTTATTGAAGAGGCTGTCTTTTCTCCATTGTATATTCCTGCCTTCTTTATCAAAGGGAAGGTGACCATATGTGCATGGGTTTACCTCTGGGCTTTCTATCCTGTTCCATTGATCTATGTTTCTGCTTTTGTGCCAGTACCATATTGTCTTGATTACTGTAGCTTTGTAGTATAGTCTGAAGTCAGGGAGTCTGATTCCTCCAGCTCCGTTTTTTTCCCTCAAGACTGCTTTGGCTATTTGGGGTCTTTTGTGTCTCCATACATATTTTAAGATGATTTGTTCTAGTTCTGTAAAAAATGCCATTGGTAATTTGATAGGGATTGCATTGAATCTGTAGATTGCTTTGGATAGTATAGTCATTTTCACAATGTTGATTCTTCCAATCCAAGAACATGGTAAATCTCTCCATCTGTTGGTATCATCTTTAATTTCTTTCATCAGTGTCTTATAGTTTTCTGCATGCAGGTCTTTTGTCTCCCTAGGTAGGTTTATTCTAGGTATTTTATTCTTTTTGTTGCAGTGGTAAATTGGATTGTTTCCATAATTTCTCTTTCAGATTTTTCATCATTAGTGTATAGGAATGCACGAGATTTCTGTGCATTAATTTTGTATCCTGCAACTTTACCAAATTCATTGATTAGCTCTAGTAGTTTTCTGGTGGCATCTTTAGGATTTTCTATGTATAGTATCATGTCATCTGCAAACAGTGACAGTTTTACTTCTTCTTTTCCAAATTGTATTCCTTTTATTTGTTTTTATTCTCTGATTGCTGTGGCTAGGACTTCCAAAACTATGTTGAATGATAGTGGTGAAAGTGGACATCCTTGTCTCGTTCCTGATCTTAGAGAAAATGCTTTCAGTTTTTCACCATTGAGAATGATGTTTGCTGTGGGTTTGTCACATATGGCCTTTATTTTGTTGAGGTAGGTTCCCTCTATGTCCACTTTCTGGAGAGTTTTTTTTTTTTATCATAAATGGGTTTTGAACTTTGTCAGAAGCTTTCTCTGCATCTATTGAGATGAACATATGGTTTTTATTCTTAAATTTGTTAATATGGTGTATCACATTGATTGATTTGTGTATATTGAAGAATCCTTGCATCCCTGGGATAAATCCCACTTGATCATGGTGTATGATCCTTTTTTTTTTTTTTGGCGGTACGTGGGCCTCTCACTGTTGTGGCCTCTCCCGTTGCGGAGCACAGGCTCCGGACACGCAGGCTCATCGGCCATGGCTCACAGGCCTATCCGCTCCGCGGCATGTGGGATATTCCTGGACCGGGGCACGAACCCGTGTCCCCTGCATCGGCAGGCAGACTCTCAATCACTGCGCCATCAGGGAAGCCCTGTATGATCCTTTTAATGTGTTGTTGGATTCTGTTTGCTAGTATTTTGTTGAGGATTTTTGCATCTATATTCATCAGTGATATTGGTCTGTAATTTTCTTTTTTTGTAGTATCTTTGTCTGGTTTTGTTATCAGCGTGATGGTGGCCTCATAGAATGTGTTTGGGAATGTTCCTTCCCTACGATTTTTGGAAGAGCTTGAGAAGGATGGGTGTTAGCTCTTCTCTAAATGTCTGATAGAATTCACTTGTGAAGCCATCTGGTCCTGGACTTTTGTTTGTTGGAAGATTTTTAATCACAGTTTCAATTTAATTATTTGTGATGGTATGTTCATATTTTCTGTTTCTTCCTGGTTCAGTGTTAGAAGGTTATACCTTTCTAAGAATTTGTCCATTTCTTCCAGGTTTTCCATTTCATTGGCATAAAGTTGCTTGTAGTAGTCTCTTAGGATGCTTTTATTTCTGCAGTGTCTGTTGTAACTTCTCCTTTTTCATTTCTAATTTTATTGATTTGAGTCCTCTCCCTCTTTTTCTTGATGAGTCTGGCTAATGGTTTATCAATTTTGTTTATCTTCTCAAAGAACCAGCTTTTAGTTTTAGTGATCTTTGCTTTTCTTTTCTTTGTTTCTATTTCATTTATTTCTGCTCTGGTCTTTATGATTTGTTTCCTTTTGCTAACTTTGGGTTTTGTTTGTTCTTCTTTCTCTAATACCTTTAGGTGTAATGTTAGATTGTTTACTTGAGATTTTTCTTGTTTCTTGAGGTAGGCTTGTATAGCTATAAGCTTCCCTCTTAAAACTGCTTTTGCTGTATCCCATAGGTTTTGGATCATCGTGTTTTCATTGTCTTTTGTCTCTAGGTATGTTTTGATTTCTTCTTTGATTTCTTCAGTGATCTCTTGGTTATTTAGTAACGTATTGTTTAGCCTCCATGTGTTTGTGTTTTTCACGTTTTTTTCCCTGTAATTCATTTCTAATCTCATAGCGTTGTGGTCAGAAAATATGCTTGAAATAATTTCAATTTTCTTAAATTTACTGAGGCTTGATCTATGACCCAAGATGTGATCTATCCTGGAGAATGTTTCGTGCTCACTTGAGAAGAAAGTGTAATCTGCTGTTTTTGGATGGAATGTCCTATAAATATCAATTAAATCTATCTGGTCTATTGTGTCATTTAAAGTTTCTGTTTCCTTATTTATTTTCATTTTGGGTGATCTGTCCATTGGTGTTAGTGAGGTGTTAAAGTCCCCCACTATTATTGTGTTACTGTTGATTTCCTCTTTTATAGCTGTTAGCAGTTGCCTTATGTATTGAGGTGCTCCTATGTTGGGTGCATATATAGTTATAATTGTTATATCTTCTTCTTGGATTGATCTCTTGATCACTATGTAGTGTCCTTCCTTGTCTATCGTAACGTTCTTTATTTTAAAGTCTATTTTATCTGATATGAATGTAACCACTCCAGCTTTCTTTTGATTTCCATTTGCATGGAATATCTTTTTCCATTCCCTCACTTTCAGTCTGAATGTGTCCCTAGGTCTACAGTGGGTCTCTTGTAGACAGCATATATATGGGTCTTTTTTTGGTATCCATTCAGCAAGCCTGTGTCTTTTGGTTGGAGCAATTAATCCATTCACGTTTAAGGTAATTATCGATATGTATGTTTCTATGACTGTTTTCTTAATTGTTTTGTGTTTTTTTGTGTAGGTCCTTTTCTTCTCTGTGTTTCCCACTTAGAGAAGTTCCTTCACATTTGTTGTAGAGCTGGTTTGGTGGTGCTGAATTCTCTTAGCTTTTGCTTGTCTGTAAAGCTTTTCATTTCTCCATCAAATCTGAATGAGATCCTTGCCAGGTAGAATAATCTTCGTTTTAGGTTCTTCCCTTTCATCACTTTAAGTATATCATGCCACTCCCTTCTGGCTTGTAGAGTTTCCGCTGAAAAATCAGCTGATAAAAGCTGATAATCTTATGGGGATTCCTTTGTATGTTATTTTTTGTTTTTCCCTTGCTGCTTTTAATATTTTTTCTTTTAATATAATTGTTGTTAGTTTGATTAATATGTGTCTTGGTGTGTTTTTCCTAGGGTTTGTCCCGTATGGGCCTCTCTGTGCTTCCTGGACTTGCGTGACCATTTCCTTTCCTATGTTAGCGAAGTTTTTGATTATAATCTCTTCAAATATTTTCTCAGACCCTTTCTTTTTTCTCTTCTTCTTCTGGGACCCCTGTAATTTGAATGTTGATGCTTTTTTTGTTGTCCCAGAGGTCTCTGAAGATTGTCTTCAATTCTTTTCAATCTTTTTTCTTTATTCTGTTCCTCAGCAGTTATTTCCACCATTTTGTCATCCAGCTCACTTATCCATTCTTCTGCCTCAGTTATTCTGTTATTCATTCCTTCTAGTGTATTTTTCATTTCAGTTATTATGCTGTTCCTCTTTTTTTTTGACTTTCTTTAAGTTTAATTTTTATTTATTTTTTATTGAAGTATAGTTGATTTACAATATTGTGTTAGTTTCAGTTGTACAGCAAAGTGATTCGGTTATACATACATACATATGTGTGTGTATCTATATTCTTCTTTCATTCTATTCCATTGTAGGTTATCACAGAATATTTTTTTTATGCTGTTCATCTTTGTTTGTTTGTTCTTTAGTTCTTTTAGATATTTGTTAAACATTTCTTGTATTTTCTCAATCCATGCCTCCATTCTATTGCCAAGATTCTGGATCATGTTTACTATCATTACTCTGAATTCTTCTTCAGGTAGATTGCCTATTTCCTCTTCATTTATTTGGTCTTGTAGGTTTTTACCTTGCTCCTTCATCTGTGACATATTTTTTTGCCTTCTCTTTTTTTTTTTTTTTTTTTGTTAATGAGTGGGATTGTGTTTCTATCTTACTGGTTATTTGGCCTGAGGCTTCCAACACTGGAGTTTGTAGGCTATTCAGTAGAGCTGGGTCCTGGCGCTGAGGTGAGGAACTCCGTGAGACCTCACTCAATTGAATATTCCCTGGGCCCTGAGGTTCTCTGTTAGTCCAGTGGTTCGGACTCGGAGCTCCCACTGTAGGATCTTCGGCCTGACCCCTGGCTTGTGAACCAAGATCCTGCAAGCCAGGTGGGTCAGCAAAAAAAAGGAACGATAAGGTAAAAAATAAAATTAGACTAGGAAACTAACAGATATGTTAGAAAGAGTATAAAAATAAAAATGTAGATGAATCAACAACTGGAAGGTACATCAGTACCACAATAGTAAAAAAGAGGAGAAGGGAAAAGAAACAAAAAGGGTGGGGGGGGCAAAGGCCTTGGCTGTGGAGAGCGGGGCCTAAGCAAGGGCGATGTTTGGGCGATGGGCATGGCTTATACTTAGGACCCACAGGGCTGGAAAAGGCCCTGGGGGCTGTGGGGGGTGGGGCTTAGGCTCAAAGAACAAAAGGGGCCCAGGCATGATCCCCATCCCTGGTCTCAGAAGGCAACGGACCTCACCTGGGAGCCCAGCAAACTTCTGGGCTCGAGTGGGTAGAGCAAATGCTGTCCTCTCTTCCCCTGCTCCTCCAGTCTGGCGTCTGGGAGGGTCCCTCAGCGTGCCTCTCCTGATCTCTCCGGCCTCCCTCCTATGGCCCCAGGACCCATGCGGGCTGGATGGGGCTTTGGAGTGGGGTGGCCGGAGTGGGCCAGGCGATCACCCTCCGCTCCTCTCCTGCTCTTCCTGGACAGTCCCTCCCGCCTGCATCTCCTGATCTCCCTGGCTTCAAGGGTGCTGAGCCTGTCTGGCCTCCACTTCTCCTCCCCCCTCAGTCCCCCTATGTCCTACCGGTTCACTTTGGGGTTCCTCCCGTCTCCTTGGGCATCAGAGTTCCCCACCAGTGGCCGGCAGGCACCCTAGTTGTGGGGAGACACTAACTCCACGTCTTCCCACACTGCCATCTTCCTGAAGACAGTTTGATCTTTCTAACATGCAGATTTAATTACTCCTCCTGAGGCTTGCATCTTTTCCATGCCTCCCTGTGTCCCTTGGGATAAATTCTAAGCTCATCGATGTGATTTATGAGGCTTTGCTGACTGCTTCACCCTCATACTCTCTGGTCTAGTCAAGTTGTAATGCTGCCCCTTCAGTTTCCTCTGTGACTTCTGGGCCTTTGCACATGATATTCTGTCTATCTGGAATGCCATTCCTTTTCCCCTTCCACCTCCTGCCTATCCTTCAGTTTACCTCCTCTGAGAAGCCTCCCAGATCCCCTCAAGTCTGCATTAGGTGCTCCTCATTGGTGCTGTCACATCTCTGGTACTTCCCTTCCCTGCCATTTTCTGGCATGAATGACAGAGCTCTATGTGGTGACAGACTGGCTGTGCTTTCTTCACTGCTATGTCCCCAGTCTCTAGCATGGTGCCTAGAATAAGTCGCTGGTAATATATGTTGAATAGATTACAGACCTTGCTTCCCAGACCAATCTGTCATCTTGCATCCTATTGTTCAGAAGCATCCCAGTGATGGGAAGGAAATCCAATACCACCTTATAGAAAATCAACCCCCAATACAAGTCTAACACATAGTGGGCCAATGGTCTTGGTACCCCCCATGGTGACAGAATAGCTAACACACCTCCCAAAGTGTCCCTTGACCCACTGGAGTAATTGTTCTACTTTTGCACCCTTGTTTGAAACCCACCAATGGTTTCCCAGTGTATTTAGAATAAAACTCAAGCTCACCTTACAACCTACAAAGTACTGAATGACCTGACCCTTTCCACCTTCCCGATCTCATCTTTCCCCACTCTCTTTCTTCATCATACCCCTTCCCTGGATCACTTGACTTCAGCTACACCATACCAGTCATCTCTGTTTCTACCTCAGGACCTTTGCACTTGCTGTTCTTTCTGGCTAGTCCCTCTCCTCCTTCTAGTCTCAGTTCAAATGGCTCTCCCTTTGACAAGCCCTCTAAAGTAGAGCTTATCTAAAGTAGCCCCTTGCTCAGTCCCTCTGCATTCCATTATCTTATTTTACTGTCTTTATAGTACTTAGACTTGTCTAAGAGGACTTACTCAGTCCCTCTGCATTCCATTATCTTATTTTACTGTCTTTATAGTACTTAGACTTGTCTGTATATACTTTTTCTGTTTATAGTTTGCCTCTCCCTGCTTGTATGTACATTCCTTGTCATCTCATACATGGCTGTTTCCCCCGTGCCTAGAACAGTGCCTTGAATCTAGGAGGTGCTCAATAAGTACTTGTTCAATGAATGTGCAATTAGAGAATTAAGCTTTTCAGCAAGCAGAAATACTTCCAGGGACCAGTGTAGGCAGATTCCAAGCATTCTTTCTTTCTTACTTTTTAGTTTGTTAATCAATTTTATTCTTACTTTTTAGTTTGTTAATCAATTTTAATCAATCCAAGGAGAGCATAAATTTATTTATTTATTTTTGGCTGGGTTGGGTCTTCGTTCCTGTGCACAGGCTTTCTCTAGTTGCTGAGACCGGGGGCTACTCTTCATTGCAGTGCACAGGCTTCTCTTGCTGCGGGGCATGGGCTCAAGGCACGTGGGCTTCAGCAGTTGCGGCACGTGGGCTCAGTAGTTGTGGCTAGCGGGCTCTAGAGCGCAGGCTCAGTAGTTGTGACGCACAGGCTTAGTTGCTCCGCCACATGTGGGATCTTCCCGGACCAGGGCTTGAACCTGTGTCCCCTGCATTGGCAGGCAGATTTTTAGCCACTGCACCACCAGAGAAGTCCCTGTAATTATGTCTTTTCATTTTTATATAATAGAGCTGGTTCATGGTCCCATGGTTTTATGGGTTTAGACGCATGTAGTCCTGTAACCACTACCACAATTGGAGATAGTCAGCTGAGCTTTATTTTTACTATCCCGGAAAAGGTGTAAGAATTCTGCCGTAGGAAATTCATGCCACTCTTCTAGGAATTTTTTTTTTTTTTTTTTTTTGCGGTACGTGGGCCTCTCACCGCTGTGGCCTCTCCTGCCGCGGAGCACAGGCTCTGGACGCGCAGGCTCAGCAGCCATGGCTCACGGGCCCAGCTGCTCCGCGGCATGTGGGATCCTCCCTGACCGGGGCATGAACCCGTGTCCCCTGCATCGGCAGGCGGACTCTCAACCACTGCGCCACTAGGGAAGCCCCTAGGAATGTTTTAACCGTGCCTGGATCCTTACTCATCCTATCCAGAGCAGCTTGGAGAGAAATCATTGCCATTATTTCTTACTTTAGTGTTTAGTTCTAGCAAATAGAAATACTCTTATATAATTGTTCTAGTCAGGAAGGAAGAAAAAAAGGAAAAATAATTAGAGTCCCCTCAATGAAATTAGCAGCCTGCATCAGGGTAACTGTCCTTCCTACTCCTTAATTGAAATGGATGTGCATATGGCTAGTGGCTCAGGCATTTGTCAAATATAGGTGCATCGGCCAGAATCCTAGCTGTCGCTACCACATTTCCCCCTGCTCTGCAGTGTGACATTTTTGGAACACTAATGAAATCCAGACTGTAAAGATTCCAGTGAAGAAATAAAGTGGAAACAAAACAATCTCTTACAAACCCACGCTCTGCTTTAAATAAAGAGCAATGTCTTTTGAATAATTCAGCCCTGACTGTCAAAATATTTTTTTGGGGGGTGTGGGCTATTCATATAGAACTATTCCAGGGGCCTCTTAATTGCAGCCTTTAGTGCATTTTCAGGGCTGAAACAAGTCTGATTGTTTCTTGTTTTATTTTCCCATCACATACCTGGATCTTGAAAAGATGTTGTGATTGAGGTTAAATACATTGTTACCCTGATTCTTTTTTATTTTTTAATTTATTTTTATTTATTTATTTTTGGCTGCGTTGGGTCTTCGTTGCTGTGCACGCAGGCTTTCTCTAGTTGTGGTGAGCGGGGGCTACTCTTCGTTGCGGTGCGCGGGCTTCTCCTTGCGGTGACTTCTCTTGTTGCAGCGCACGGGCTCTAGATGTGTGGGCTTCAGTAGTTGTGGCACGTGGGCTCAGTATTTGTGGCACGCGGGCTCTAGAGCGTAGGCTCAGTAGTTGTGGCACACTGGCTTAGTTGCTCCGCGGCATGTGGGATCTTCCTGGACCAGGATTCAAACCCTTGTCCCCTGCATTGGCAGGTGGATTCTTAACCACTGAGATACCACGGAAGTCCCTATCCCGATTCTTAGAACGCGTATCTCTTTAATGGGGCTGGGAACCAGGGTGGAAATCTTGTAATTATTTCCTCTCCGGAAGTTGTTAGCATTTCACCTTTGTTCTGTTAAACTTTTCACCTGTGACTGGGGCTCTCTTGTCTGCCCTTGGGGTTCCCTGAGGAGTGTCTGGGCCCTCAGAGAGAGTTTTACTTTTTAACTTCTAATATCTTCAAGGTGAAATCCAAAGACAGCATCTGCAGTATAAAGAAGGTTATTCAAGGAGGGCTGGCTGGTGACAAAGTTCTACCTATTCAATAATAGTAATCAAATGATAATAATAATAATAATTCCTATCTATTGAACTCCACCTCTGTGCTGGGTCTGTGTTAAGTCCATTCTCTCCCTAAGCTCATTTAACTGGCACAACAGCCCTGTGAGGTGGGTCTAATTATGCCCACTTTACAGATGGAGAAACTGAGACTCAGAGAGGGCAAAGTGCATGCCCAAAGTCACAGAGATGGTAGAGGTCATTGTGCAGATTAAAGCCCAGGACTGTCTGACTTCAAAGCCCACGGTCTTCCTTGTTCTGCTAAATAGAGGCTCCAGACTGATGCATGAGGGCAGTTGTCTGGGAGGTCGGCCACCAACTGAGTTTGTTTAGGACCCAGCTTGATGAGAATCCCCCAGTGTGCTGGTTGGAGAGCCCAGGCATTCTCCTCCCTGGGAATGAGGTGTCAGGGGTGCTCTTGCTGGCCTGGTAGTTCACAGAACAGTCTCTGCAGTCAGGCAGATCTGGGGGGTTTGACTCCTGGCTCTGCCACTTCTAGTTATGGTAGGCTGAATAATAATGGCCCCTAAATATGTTCATTCCCTAATCCCTGGAACCTGTGAATGTTACCTCATATGGCAAAAGGGACTTTGTAGGTGTGATTAAATTAAAGATCTTGAGATGGGGGATTATCCTGGATTATCCGGGGGACCTAATATAATTATGAGGATCCTTAGAGAGGCAGGAGGGTCAGAGTTAAGGAGTATGACAACTGTTTTCATCTGTTTGGGCCACTACAACAAAATACCACAGACTGGGTGGCTTATAAACAACAAACATTTATTTCTCACAACTCTGGAGGCTGGGAAGTCCAAGATCAAAGTGCCGGAAGATTTGGTTTCTGGTGAGGGCCAAATTCCTTGCTCATAGATAGCTGTCTTCTTGCTGTGTTATCACAAGGAGAAAGGGGTGAGGGACTCACTGGGGTCTCTTTTATAAGGGCACTAATCCCATTCATGAGAGCTCCACCCTCATCACCCAGTCACCTCCTAAATGTTCCATCTCCAAACACCACCACACTGGGGATCAGTATCAACATATGAATTTTGGGGGGCACAAACATCCTGTCTATAGCAACAGGGAGCAGTGGTTGGAGTGATGTGCTTTGAAGATGGAGGAAGGAGCCATAAGCCAAGGAAGGAATGCAGGCAGCCAATAGAAGCTGGAGAAGGCAAGGAAATAGATTCTCCCCTTAGAGCTTCTACAGGGAACCAGCCCTCCCGACACCTTGACTTTAGCCCAGCGAGCCAGATTTTGGGCTTCTGACTTCCAGAACTGTAAGAGAATAAATTTGCATTGTTTTAAGCTCCTAAATTTATGGTAAATTGTTATAGTGGCAATGCGAAAGAGATACAGCAGATGTTTGTCTTTGGGCTTATGAATGATCCTCTCTGAGCCTCAATTTCATTATCTGTGAAATGGGCATAATAGTAACAATGCCTGCATCGTAGCCCGATTCTTAAAATGAAAGAAGTTGATGCATACAAGTTCCTTCATGTTTAGCACATAGTATGTGCCGATTAAATGTTAGCTATTACTACTACCATCACTGTTATTATTATTAATGTTAATATGAAAATAAGCATGCCAATCAAAGAACCTGAAAATAAAAACCAACCTAGGAGCAACTTTTTGTTGGGCTAATTCATATTCTCTCTCTTGGAGGTTCTTATATTGTTTTATATTGGGGGACTTATTCTATGTTGGGGGACTCATGGATGAGCTTCAAAGGATCTGTGGATTCCCTATAATCATATCCCAGGACCCTGCATAATATCCAGTACACAGTAGGTGCTGCACAAGTATTTAAGGCATGATTAAAGACAGATAAAAATTGGTGTTTGTGTTTTTTGTTGTTATTTTTTTTTTTTTTTCTTTTTTCTGGCAGCTTTAAGGAGAGTCTGGCAGACCCTGGCATAACTGGGGACCTGCCTTATGGAGGTGGGCTTGCCTCCTGTCCTCAGGCATCTGGCAAAGCCTGACACCACCTCCCCAGGGCCTCCAGCACTCACTCCCCCAACCCAGTGCCAGCCCTTCCCTGCTCTGGCCACTGAAGAGGAAGTCTCCATGGTAGCAGTTTCAGGGCATTAGGCCAACTGGGGCCAGAAGGAGTGAAGGAGGGAAGGGTGTCCATGCCAGCCTTTCCCAGGGACCCACTCAAGCCAGGGTGCTGTGTCTCCAATGGAGATCTCAGCTGTAGAGGGTGACAGATCCTGCAGCAATTGGGGAGTGGCTGGGGCTTATTTTTCAGTGACTTCTTTTCATACCTTGCTCCCTCCTTTTGTCATGTCCTTTCCCCAACTCTGTATAAGGATCCCGTGCCTCCTAAGAACCTTAAATTATCCACTGTTGTCAACTAAAGTCTCTGGGATTTCAAGCTGGCTCCCCCATATACTGGTAGTGTGACCTCGAGTAAAGTACTTAACCTTCCAGGGCCTCGGTTTCATCATCTGTAAAATGGGTTTTTTGTAAACATGAATAGAGAATCTGTGGTGCCCTTAGCATGATGCCTGAAAACTAGTAAATACTCAATAAAGTTTACTCTATATTATGTGTTTGAGTTGGGGAAACTGAGGCCTGGATCCTGTCCCCAGAACCCTCTTGGTCATCAACCCTATTCTCCCTTCCTCTGGGAGTAACTTCTTCCTCCTTCTTTTCCCCAATCAAACCTTGCCTGTCTGCTGTCTCTCATCATCAGGGCCCTGCTAAACAACTGGTTGTTTATCTCTGATAAATGGATCCATTCTTGAATGTTCAAAGCTGAGTTAGAGACTTTTAAAGGGGTTTTTGCATTTTAGAAGAGGATTCCCAGTGATGATAATGCCTTACTTCCAAGGCAGAATCTCGGGAGGGTAAAAGTTTCCAAGCACCAGGCAGTGGGAGAATTAAAAAGAAAAAAAAGAGATGGTGTCACTGAAGCTCAGAGAAGTCAATCAACTTGCTCAGGGCCACACAGCTGGTAAGTGGTGAAGCTGGGATTTGAACCTCTGTCTGCTTTTCAGTTGAGCTCATGTAGCATCCTCCTTTTTTTTCTCAATTGGTCTCTTAATTGTTCACCCACAGTGATGTATAGGGGAGATCATCTGTCAGATGCTCTAAAACCAGAGGTGAAATCCTGATCCAATAGCTGAAATTCGGGAGGTTGGCAGAGACAAACTGTGGTGGAGTCCCTGCCTCTCACCTCAGCTGGGAGAACAGACCATATCAAAAACATCCCATCTTCCCCTGGGGGGATTTGAGAGGCATTTGTAATGCAGAGCTGACACTGGGCAAGGACCCAGCTTCCCACCATCACCTCTGGCTGAGCCATTTCCTTAAATTACAAGAAGACATTTTCCCCGGGCCCTAAGGTCTAAAGCTGAAGTTGAAGAGCTCCCTGCAGCCTGAGCCCTCTCTCCCTCCCTGTTTGAAGAACATCTCTTATCCATCTTTGCCTCCTCAGCTCCCTGCTTTCCCTGGGGAGCTGGAGATGGCAAGAAAACAAGAGAGAAGGGGCAAAGAATAACACTGGAGTCTCTAGGGTCAGAGTTATCGAATGAGCTGTTCCTGCTGGTCCCCTGCATGTAATTAAGACTTGCAAATCCATGTTGCTGAGGTGTTGGTGGCAGTGTAATAAATCCCAGGCACCTTGGGGGCACCCAGCATCCCCAAATGGCCACTCTTGTCATTTAGCCAATCTCCATAGGGTGAGTTTGGGCAAAGCCAGGCGGGATCCAGTGTTGCTTGTGGGCATAGCTGAACTCATTTATTTACTCACTCAGTCCCCATTCATTCATTCCCCCAGATTATATTACTAAGTTCCATTTATAGGCTGAGTATGAGAGAGACAAAATGAACAACCTCTGCCCTCCAGCACAACTGAAACCACACTCCTTCAGATGGGACTTGAACCCACAATCTTCTAACTGAAATCCC